>NC_132934.1:162861000-164092562 GCF_034638445.1 Ciconia boyciana | reverse complement strand
TTTCATTAACTGCCGCAAGATATATCTGCACAGGACTTTATTACATGGATACATGCATTGTACGTGGATTACAGCATGTGTAATATGTCTTTTACTTCCTGAAATCACTTTCTGTTACAAATATTTAATGATATTCAAGGTCTGTTCAATGGACCAAGGCAACGGTATCTAAGAGTTCCAGGCTGAAAACCAGGGCTGATATTTCCACAATTGTGGCACTCAGAAATCTTTCAAAAAGGGAAATAATATCCGCTGGGAATAAAACTTCCAGACATTCTGGAATTAACACCTAGTGGAGCTAGGAGTCGTCATAAACCCTGCCACCCCTTCCTGAAAATGAGTCACCTGCCTTCCAGCATGACTTCTCCAGTGTAGAAGTGTGTTTGACTGCTGATTTTAGAGCAAAACAAAACTAGAAACATTCAAAATGAAGCAGCATGTGTGTTCTCCTTAAAGAGAGGATGAGAGAACACATCTGTGAACAACACATTGGTGACAGATGTTAGTAACATTGCTTAGAACACTATTGCACACACTCTAATACAATGAAGAAGAATATAAAATAGGAATTTCTACAGTATAGAAAAAAATCTGTTATTATTATTGCTCCATTAATGCTGGTTAATGGACTTACATGAAAATTAGTTTATTATTCACAAAATTTCCTTCAAGCTCTAAATCCAGTCTAAATAAATATTTGCAATACTTTCTTACAATTCTGTATCTAACAATTCCTTGTGAAATCTATTTTGCACATGTAAAGAAATTAACAATACTTCCAGGGTTTTTTAGGAGAAAATAACATCTGTGGTTAGGATTATAATTTGATCTCACACAGGGAAATAGGTTAAAACTGAAAACATTTCCATCTGTTAGGGAAGTAGTAGTGTGTTTATTTTTATTCCTTTTTATTCTTTAATCTTTTTATTTTATTCATTTCCTGATGAAATTCTTTGCCAATTATGATTTGTACACTGCACCAAGAGTTAATGTTTTTACAAGTTATAGGTGAGCCCAATATATTAAAGACATTTAAGTTGTTCAGTTACATCATAGAAAAATTGCTTACCTTTTGGTAGTCAAACCTTGCATCAGTGGATACCTGAATTCTCCAGAACTCTATTCAGAAGCTGAAAAGGTGAGGTCATCCTTTTTGGCAATTTCACAATCCAGCTAATTTTTTAATCATTTTATAATATATTATAATTTGTTGGGTTGTGGATTTGTTTTTTTCTTTTTCATGTTGTGGCTCATTTCAGATAAATTTCTTAAATATTTTAAATTTTATATTGATCTTAAAATGTTATGTAACATTCCTCATATTTAAATTTTTTTTTTTTTATTTTCACATTAGTTGTAGTTTTTCTTCAAGTTATAAAAAATAATTTTCTTATGTTTAAAAATGCTTTAATTTCAGTAATTAAAGCCTATAATGCTTCTTAAAGTGACTGAAGCTAAAAAGCAAGAACCACTCCGTGTTCTTGGTTTGATCCTTGGACTGTTTATCCTTTTTATTCTAAACAGTCACTTGATAAAAAGCAGAAATAAATGAAAGCACAAGGAATTTAACACAGTGCTGCATTTTTCTAGATGGGTGTTGTGGTTTAGCCCCAGTCGGCAGCTAAGACCCACACAGCCACTCACTCACCCTTTCCCCCCACCCCGGGAGGATGGGAGAGCAAAAGTAAGAAAACTCATGGGTTGAGATAAGAACAGTTTAATAATTGAATTGAAATAAAATAAAATAAAATAAAATAAAATTAAAAAAAAATAAAAATAATTATAATAATTATAATGAAAAGGAAAACAAAGAGAGAGAGAAATAAAACCCAAGAAAAAAACCAAGTGATGCAACCACTCACCACCCGCCAACCAACGCCCAGCCAGTCCCTGAGCAGCGGTCACTGCCCCCCTGCCAACTCCCCCCAGTTTCTGTACTGAGCATGACGCCATATGGGATGGAATAGCCCTTTGGCCAGTTGGGGTCAGCTGTCCTGGCTGTGCCCCCTGCCAGCTTCTTGTGCACCTGGCAGAGCATGGGAAGCTGAAAAGTCCTTGACTAATGCAAGCACTACTTAGCAACAACTAAAACATCAGTGTGTTATCAACATTATTCCCATACTAAATCCAAAACACAGCACTATACCAAAACACATACTAAATCCAAAACACAGCACTACTAGGAAGAAAATTAACTCTATCCCAGCCGAAACCAGGACAATGAGTTACTTAAATATTATGTCACTAAGCCTCCATTTCTACAGCAGCCTAGAGCAATGTAAATACTGGCTGCTGTAGTCCCATTCTCTGCTGCATCTCTCATTCATGTGTTCTACCTCCTTTCTTGAGCTGGCTTTGTGGTTTGCTGGGCCCTTCATTCACCTTTTCTGTGTTCAATGCCACAAAAGTCACTATTTGGCTCTCAGGAGGAACTAACAACTGAATTGAGTACCAAGAAAGATGCATCAACCCACAGTTGAGATTTGGATTAGTGCAAAATTACAACAGCTGGCAGCTATGGACTCATAGCCTGCATCAGGCTCTTACTTCCTGATTTTTATTCTCTCCTCTTGAAATTTTTGATACTGTATGGGGATCTAAATTCAGCCAAAAAGGGCAATCTTCTATGTGATTAGAGATAATTATCTGAATCTCCCCAAACTGAGGTAAGAATTTAGCCTAGGTTTTCCTCTTGCCAGTGACTACTTTTAGTCTATTTTATCATCTAAAGGACTGATGCTTTCTCTTCTTTCCCCACCAAGTTTTTAAATGAGAAGGGCTATGCCTTGTGCTGTACTCTGTGCTGTCAGATTTGCTAAGCCTGTTCAGAGCATGCTAAGTGGATTACGTCCCTTTAGAGACTTAGATCTCTACCCATACTTTGGGCCTGAACATCATAACAGCTCGCATGAGAGCACCTCTCTTCTCAGACCTTACGGAGCTTTTTTATTTAAATGCCTGATGCTCAGTTTTGCTGCCAAATGAAATTGGCACCAGTTGGACACAATCTCCTTCAGGACTACGTGAAACCAGACAGTAAATTTTCTGAATATCTCTCTAACTTAGGTACCTAATTCAGCCTAAGTATCAGAATCTTCCCTATGTTTTCTCAAAGCAAACAAACAACAGTCCTGGATTTGGGATGGGCTGCAGCTGCTTCTCAAGAGACACTTTGGAGTGAGAGCCATCGGCTGTGTGAATGCTTTGCACAGTGCTGCTCTGCACTCTGGCTGAAGGCATTAGTCTAAAACAGTTGATCCTTTGCTTTCATGTGTCATCCAGGCACAGTTTTGGGGGAAAATTGTAGCAGAGATTATACCAAATTACTTTATTAAAAACTTTATTAAAGGCTTAAAGTGAACACACTGGAATTATTGAATACATAAATCTTTGAATGACCAATAATTTATTGTTCCATTGGTGTAGGTACAGAATAATTCTACAGGATATCAGTATTAGATGACCCCCTGCTAGCATAATGTTGACAGGGTAATTGATAATTTTGTAGTTTGGTTTCAACCTCCTCTCTAATGTCTCTTTTACTATGCTTTTTACAGTTTGGGCCACAAGTTTGGTTTGGTTTGGTTTTGATTTTGGTTTTAATCTATGATCCATATAAATAAAAGAAAAAGAAAGCCATTTGAGACAATTTAATTGAATTATCCCAATGATTGTCTAGTGATTTAAGGACATTAAAAGGTGGTGTATACAGCAAGGTATAAAACATAGTGTTGATAAGCAGACGACTTCATTTCATTCTAATGAGGTAGCTTGTTGTATCACTGATATTTATTTTACCATTGTATTGTGACATACCATAACAACCATAAAAGCTCACTGAGCTGCTTGCGTTAGTGAAATGTCATGGATAGAACAGTGCCAGAAAGATTAATCCTTGGCAAAAAACCCAGCACAATTATAGATATTTAAAACCACACACACAAACACAAACTCATGTATTTTTACATATATATATAGCTATATACACATATATATACACATTAGCATGAAAGACTGTAGTTGTTATAGTGCTCATTGCATCTGAACTCTGCCTGAACTGTGTCTGTGTGGTTCTTAGCGTCTGAGGACAAAGAAAGTAACTGCTCACGGTGTATTGGGTTTGCCTTTGAAATAATACCACAAAACTATTGACAAAAGGCTCAACTAACAGCACGGCTGAGATTAGGTGTTGAGGGTTATTGTCTTCCTCTAGTCTCAAAGCTATGTGAAATGCCAGTTAATTGAAAATGGTAATTGTTCCACATAACAACATCAACTGTTTCATTCCAGGAAATGTGCTGCTCTTAAATTAATAGCCATCGATCCAGAGGTATTTCATGATTCTTCTCCATCCTTTTCTCAAATTATCCAGCTATCAGTCCTTGGGAGAAAACCTATTTCACCATTTTTATTGACCATTCTATACTGAGTGACCTGGCTTCCTGTTCAGATAGACTAAAATAGGTCTATCCATCTGAATGTACGTCAAGCAGACTGAGCCATTTAACTTTCGAAACACTTGCTGCTTCTTACCATAAATACTCAAAATGAAAACGGTTAAGTAATAGTACAAAGCAGTTATGTGGCTATTACTGATTAATACGATGAACTAGTCTCATGCTGGTAAATTGCTTTTGTGATAGCAAAAATTGTTAAAGTTTCTTTCAATAGTGCACTTCGGTCAAACTTAAATCTCAGTTTGATTTCTTATGAAGGAATGTAGGATATCTGGGGTTTTGTTTGCCAAAGGAATATATTATTATTACAAGCTATTTAGGTAACAAATGGCAATATGTATTCATTATTACATAGAGAACAATTGCAAAAGCTTTTGCATTACTTAGCTCTTATTTTGACAGCTGATAGAGAAATTAAGTGGTGCAGAGGTATTCTTTTGTCTGTTGTAGAGAGAGTTTTCCTTCCTTGTGTATTGATAAAGTGGTCATTAAAAAATCCAAATACATTATTTATGTAAGCTGTTGAAAATATTTGTGGAGATACGACTAATAATATTTTTTGTGGTTTTAGTTTTGTATGTTATCAGTCTAATCAATGTAACATTTAATTTTACAATCAATTGTAAATCCTATCAATCTAATCAATTTTTGGAATCAAATTATTTTTGGTAGTACTGAATAAGAAGGCTTATATTTCTTCAAAGCTTACTTTTCCATTCTAACTTGGAACAGTTTCACCTTCACTGATATATTAAAAACTGTTGTCTATTTATTCATAATGTTTAAATTCCAGAGTGAAATTCATATGAAGAAAAGAATGGTGAAAAAAGCAGACAGAAATACAAAGCAAAAGCTTTGTATTTAAAAAAATAAATGTATATTAATATCTGGTTGTGCAGTGGCCTAGAAAATGCCTCCTTTAATCTCAGAAGAAAACACTCTACATTTCTGTGTTCAAGGGCTTTTACTTACAGGGTGTTGCAATTTAATGTAAACTCCAACAATTGCCAGCAGGAAAGAAAAGGAAGTCTTGTATAATATAAGATACCTTTCTATTCTTTCAAAAATAATATGTTGGTTGCAAAGAGCTTCCATGTGTGATCTTAAGTTGCTGTATTTTTGTCTTCTTTTATTTATTAATAGTTTTGTATTAGAAATGGAAGAGAGAAATCTGATTAAAGTTTCTAGGACAGCTACAGTATAAAATCAATTGAAATTACATTGCAACATAACATACATAATGAATTCAGTTGTTATATACCAAGTTTAATGCTCAATCTGGTTTATAGTTAATCTAATCAAAAGGTAAGGGAGCCAGGGAATATTTTAAGAAAAAAATTACAGCAGCTCAGAGGGGATGGAAAAGATCCCCAGGCATATGGTGCTAAGTAAATGAAAGTGAACATGACTGTTGTGAAGAATTACAAAGGAGTCAAAAGAACTAGTCGCAAAAGGTGGGCACCTTTTTGTATCATTTATGCCTGTGGCAGTGAGCATGTGCACAGTTCATCCCCTTTCTTGCCATTTTATACATACTTTCTCCTTCAGCAGATTTCTGCTGCATAGTTACAAAGTAGGTGTGAATCAGATATAATTGAATGAAGAAAGTGGTTTGGTGGTTATGCAAAGCAGGGCAGTTTTGAATTGGTTATGGAGGCAAAAGTTCATTTTCAAAATCAAAAGTTATCTTTTCTATTTTTTTTTGCAGATCCTGTGTCAGCTGTTTGTCTCCATGCTCTATTTTACTCTGTTTCAAAATCTAAGCTTGCCCATGTTTCATTCATTTTATTGGTTAAAAAATAAAAAAGCATTGTTTCAAATTATTAAAACATCAGCATCATCCCTCATGTGTCACTTTAAGTTCAAGTTATTCCATCAGGTTGCCAGTTTATTGAGAGCTTTTGGAAATTTGAACCACTTATGCAAATTTGTACAGCCTTGGGACTCGATTCAGATTATCTGAAAATAGTTGAATATGTAAGCATAGCTTTAAGTGTGTTGCTGTCATTAATAAGCCTTGAAGATCAAAGCCATTTCTGGCCTTTGGTGCTTTCTCTCTTTAAAGCTTTTATTAGCAGCTAAAGGATGTCTCTCTCAAACTGATTTCACATTAAAATAACATAAAAATAACATTAATTATAGAGATGAAGATTACAGATGTAGATAACAGCTAAACATTGAAAGTGCTAAGCAAATCTACGAGATAGCAGTAATGACTTAATTAAAACAAGATGCATCTGTATTGGAGCACAGCAATAAAGAAAAAGTGGCAATCCACAGCAAATAGGAAGAAAAACATGAACCATTCAGCCGAAGTATGTAAGAGTAGCATGCAATAGGTTGGCTCAGGTAAGTGTAATTTATGCCAACCTTAAACATTAGCATTCTAACGGCTGCCAGAAATTTAGAATATGTTGCCTTTTGAGTGCCAGGTAGTTTAGAGGGTAACTACCAATTCCCCCCAAACTGAGTCATATCAGAAATGACTTAATGTTTTATTTCCTTCCACGGCCAAGCTGGCTCTGATACCTCTGCAATAGACTTCATCATCTCTGCTCCCTGATTTGAAGGGAAGTTGCCCTTTCCCAGTTATCAAATGGACCAAAATGACCTCAACAGGGATCATTGCAAAGTCAGTGCCAAGAAGCAGAGTTACATCGAGGCATGTTCATAGCAGGTGATATTCTACCTGCTGCATATAGCCCACACTTGGCCCACACACAACTTATCTCCTGTTCACGTCTGTTTTGAAGAAACCCTTTTATGCCTTATTCTGTATGCTCTGAAAATACAACAATATTAGTGTTTCAAAAAATACACAAAATTCCTGTAACAAAAGTTAAAGGGAACAACATTTTCTGTCCCTGGTGTGGAGGGGATAAAAAGCAGCCTTCTCTTGTGTTAACTATTTCTACTTAGTATTTAGATGGAAAAATGGCACAGAACAATTCTTACTGGAAATACAAACAACAGTACATGCAGTTACTGTAATGAACATAACTACCACTTTTGCTGTCCTGCTCCTGTCACAAACCATGAGACCTGATTCAAGAAAGCACATAATCCTAAAAAATACCATTTTTTGGAAACATCACATAACACTTACTTTGTTTTAAATATGCACTTAGCTTCCTGTTAATGTCAAAGAGAAGGAGTAATAGCCTGACTGTCTGAGTCATCAGTCCACACTGTATGTTGTCTGTAAGCAAACCGAGTATCCATGTTATGTCTGATGTTGATGTTGGGCAAGTAGGATGGATATACTGTAGGAACATCCAAAATGTCTGGTTCTGCAGGGTTATACATTGTTTTTATATAAACATTAATATAATCACTTGAAATAATAGAAATTAAATTAAGATTAGGGTTTTACTGTTGGTTGAACGTGCATCACTTTGATGGTATTGTGTAGTTGTTTAATAATAAGAGAGAAGAAAAAGGGGTTTTAATTTACATGTAGTGTACACGTTACATTTATTTGCATTAATTAGGAGACCCATATTGAATATTACTATTAATATAGAAATCTGTATTGACCAAGACTTTTTTTAAGTGAAAAAACTACACACTGTATCCAGCTCACAAATTATCACTATAATGCTAATTAATATCTTTCCTTCCCTGTAATATTGAGATATCTTCATCTGAGGAAAAAAAATTGTCTTTGCTTACATATGTGTCTGCTTATTCAGGTTCTCATATTATGTTCTGATATTATTAAAAATTATCTTAATGTGGGCAATATCTAATTACCTTTACAAAAGATAAAGTAATTTTCTTCCCCCGCTATAAAAAACTTCACATTTCTATTTGCAAAATTCTGCTCTGGAAAATGTCAGTTTAAAATTACAGAAAATCTGTTTCATGCTATACAGGAGTTATTTTATCTTAAAAAAAAAAAAGAAAAAAGAACTTTTGGTCGTTAAATTTTCATAAAGGTTGATCTTGCAGTCATTATCTAGAGCCATACACAGTTACTTGTAAATTCAGGGAAATTTCCATATGACTGGGTGAATGAAAAGGAAGTTAAGATCACTAGCTAGTGGAAATAGTGCAGATGCAGCCTGGACAACTAGGTCTGAGTTTAGAGAAATAAAAGAGCAAATTATAAAGAAATATGAAAACCGAGAATAATGTTTTGAATCCTGTCTGTAGATGGGTGGGAAGGGAATGAAATTAGCTCTGTTGAACCTGTGCCAAAAATAATGAGAATTCATGGTAGCATCCATCAATTCTGAGAGAGACTGAATATGCAAAACATGCAGCATCACCACTGCCACTGAGAATACCCTCTCTGGAAGCCACCTACTCTCAATTAAACTTTAGTTTTCCATTAGTCTTTATTGTTCAGCACAATTACTTTGCAAGGGTATCTGAACTGCATGGTCTTTTTTACACTAAGTAAAAAAGTCCAATTTTCCTACCTTTTTATATTCAGAGTGTCATCTTACTGAGAGAATTAAGTTTATGCTGCAGTATACTCTGATTGAATATTAAGTAGATTCCATTCAGTGCCTACTTCAGAGCAACTTCATTTCCAAAATATCACCGAGGTATAAGTTAATTAAATTACATACATTTCAGTCAGTGATGGAAGAAGTAATATTTGATATAAATAGCTGTAAGTTTTTACTGAAGTCCCTATTAGAAAAAAAAAAGTGTGGTGATATATCATCAATGTAATTAACAGTCTTTTTATAATTCCAGGAGGAAGACATATCGAAAGTAGGTTAGCTGTTCCTGGGTTCGTAAGCAGGATCATTGTTGTTTCTTCTTTCCACGCCTGTAGGGCAGAACTCATTCATAAGTCAGACAGGAAAATTGAATGATGTACAATCTGATATTAATTGTGCATATACTCATGGGTCACAGTAAAGAGTTTGTCAGAGGTGGCAGTTTGCCGCAGGTGTTTAATATCACATGATTCATAGTAATGACTTGAAGCTCCCAAGTATCTGCAACTAAAAATAATTTTGCTCTGTGCAAGTGACCTCCAGAGCAGAGTGGCTATTTGTCAGCACAAGACAGTGGGTAGCAATTGACTCTAGTTAGCACCGTCTATGAGCCATTTCTCAAGGATAAAAAAGTGATAATGCCCAACTTCATCATTAGAAACCATGTTCTTTACACTGGGTTAATTTTAAATATTTTTCCTTACTAGCAATATAAAAGACTAGCATCTATCTTTATCATAAAATTGCAAAAGGTCCCATAGGCCAGACTTTAAACATAGTAGCAATTTTTTTAAGCTTCTTTGGCCGTATTTTCAAAGACTGAAGCTCCCTTCTTTTTCCCATTTATTCCCTTAACTGAAACTGGAAGCTTTTCCTTGGCCTTCCATACACATCATGCCCAATGAAAACGATGGGATGAGAAACACTGGAGATTTTGCCTAGTTGACAGTGCTAAGCACATTTGAAAATCCATTCCTTTGAGACTTCACAGTTGACCTAAAACCCTCATGACAACTGTCTTGCTTGTAAAATTTCTAGTGCAACCTCTTGCTTCCAGTCCTGCTTAGAATTGAGAAAAGCTGTAACAAAAAGATGAAAAAAATGGTAGAAAGAGTTTAAATGTCTATTAATTTGAAAAATATCGATCCTTTGTTACTTTATTTTTTTAATAGGAACCATAGAAAACATATTCTTATTTCATCTAGCTTGCTCAGTCCAGCACAGAATAATTTACTGAATATATTTTAAGATCCCATTTTCTAATTTATCATTTTAAATTAAAAAGAGACTTCTGAGCACACAACAAATTTGAAATCATAACTTTGTATTCAGAAACAACACAACTAAGTTTAAAAACATGTCAAATGAGAGAAGGTTTTCAGTGTGAGTTTCTAAAGCACAGTAATGGTTAACCAGATTTCAGTGATGTGTCTAAGGCAGACAAGGACCAGTTGGTGTTCAGACCATATGAAGAGGATACCTTCCAGCACCTACCCCTGTCCTACCAACACTGGCAAGTGGAAACACAGTAGAACTGCTGCATCTTCAGCAATCAGACTTGGTGTCTGCACAAGTACAATAAACCCAGAAGACCCTGTAGTAAGACTGCATAATGTATTTGCAGTGAGGTTGCATGTCAGTGTCCCTGAAGAGCATGAGGTACATCCTCCAGCTGTGCATCATGTCCATTCATTTGAGGTTATTGGAAACCTGCTTGCCTGGTTTCCAATGGAAATCTAGATATCTGGACATCCTCTGGACATTTAGAAATCTGGAAGATCTCTGCCCAAAGCAGAAGGACCACCCATGGTGGTTGACAGCATTGGCTACATGCATAAAGCTGACATTCTGTTCAGGCAGCGAAGGTACTCAGGGCTAGATTCAGACACTCAAATTTACGTGTCAGGAGTTGAATCTGAATACAAGCATCTCAGTCACAAGATTTGCGTATGTAGGCTCCAGTCAATGCGAAAGAAAAGAAGCACCACCAGAAGGTGACTTGGAAGTCTAGCTTAAATACCCTGAATTGCTCTGTTCTGGCTCTCTTGAGCAATGTTTTAGCAGTTACTATGGTAAGAATAAAGAGAAAGATTATTGGCAACAGGAAGCTGCTTTTCTCCAGCTGGGAAGGAAAAATATACATTGAACATTGTACCACAAAACTCTTTCAAGCAGAGCAGACAAATAGATTCATGTTTTCCTTTTAATATGAAAGCACGAATTCATGCTACTCCTTGTACAGTGCATGCAATTTAGAAAAGTTTCCTCTTTCAGCTATCTCAATAGTTAATTGGAAGTGATAAACCACTCCAGAGATTTTAGGTGGGCTAAATTATTCCCTGGAGGGGTGACTGGCTATAGAGGAAAACCTTGGTGATTAAGAATCTGAATTAGACTCTCCAGTTAAGAAGATTACACACAAGCTAAGTGTATTTTTTTCGTATACAGTATTAATACCTTCCCTTAGTTGGGAAGGTATTAATACTGTATACGAAAAAAATACATATCAATTGGAAATTTTTTCATCCTGATGGAAAAGTTTTTTCCTAATATAAGCATAATGCATATATTTGAGCAATCTCTCAGGCTTCCAAAAGTTTTAAAATTATATCTGTATGTATACCAAATTTTTCATCTGATTTGTAAAATACTTCTTATTGCTTATTCTAGGCATTCTTTCCTACCACTGTGAGTTGGGTCACACAGACCATGAAATCAGTCTTAAAAGGGTTATGGTCTGAGAGAGAGTGGAAAGGTAAATAAGTACTTCTTGATCTTTGCTAGTGAAGTTGATGACATGAAACATGTTACTTACAGATTTTGACAAATTTTATATATGTAAATATATATATATTTAAGAAAGGGTCTTTTTTGATGTGAAACCAAAAGTGACCTTTAAAAAAAAAAGAAGGGAGGTGGGAGAAATGATTTATAGTCTTAATGAATATGTAGAACAGGAGAGCTGGAAAAGTTACAAGTTAAACCATTTTTCTGCCTGTAAATGCAAACAGTTCCTCATACAGTTGGTTATGCAACACTGATGCAGGAATATTTGCAAATATTTTCACAAATCCTATCCAAAAGCCACAAAATGCCAACACATACAGTGTGCAATTACAAGCCAAGGAAAGAGCCAGAAGGCAGCTGAACTCTTAGCTGCTGTTAGGATAGAGAGTAGGCAGAACAGAGCCAAGGAACTGAAGAAAAATGATAGGCTAACGTATTAGAGATCTGTGGATAAAAATCTTGACAAAGTCTGCTTTCACAGCTTCTACGTGCTAAAATGTGCCCCAGCCACAGGACTGCTAGTCTGTTGCTGTTGGAGAACTTGCTTCTTATAAAATCTTGGAAACAGTGTGAAGGTGAAAGCCTTCTTTGTTCAATGAAACACTTTAAGTAGTTTTTGATAAGAACAATCCAGTGAAAGGAACAAACATATTTTGCCAAGATCTACTTTTGTTCTAACACTGTTTGTAATGTTTATAGACAGGCTTTGCAGATGTGCTAGTAATCTAATATCAAAACAGAAGCAAAAAATTGTATAGACCAGCTGTGCCATAGAAATGTATATAAAGCATTACTGGCTACATTAGTATCTGGAGAAGTGTATGACAATTTCAGAAATATTCTGAAGAAAGGAGGCAGGAAATGTCTTTTAAGGCACATTGTAGACTTTGTGATCTTGTAGTCTTCTGCAAGCACAAATATGGAAAAGGTTTAAAGATCATTTTGTAGATTGTCTTTAAGGATGCATACATTTGAATAATTTAATTTGGGAGATACTAGGTATACAATTTTCTTCACTAGAAATGAGCTATATCTTCCATTAATATACTGATTATTTTAATAATGAATTTACTCTGCTTGTATAATTTTAGCTACAAGTGTAGTTCAGTGCACCTACATTTAATAGTCGGGTGAGAAGCAGATCATTCTAGACGATCATTCATAGTGCCTAAGTGTAGTATTTAACGTGACCACAACTGTTCTCAGAAGTCTTGCAGGCAGTTTTTCTTTAGAAGAGGAGGTTCTACAGTCATCTAGCCTATCATTTACAAAGAGCTGGAAGGAAGAATGCAAGCTTACTGTGGGTGCAGCAAAATTATCTGGCAAGGAAATATTACCTGGGAGGAGGTGTCTGCTGGTAGGAAAAGTAAAGAAAAAAACCAGAAGGCTCCATAGTCTAAACTTCTAACAGATGCTTGTAACAAATCCATTCATGGCTTTGATCATGTTTGGTACATTCTTACCCAGCTCACCTCTTTGAGTGGTCAGACTACTATTTCATCCTTGTACATTTGCCTAAAACAATCAGGTTAGTCTGACTAACAATTCTACTAAAAACTGAATACAAAAATTACATGTTCAAATAATTTATCTTGTTTCTTAAAATTTGCATTCCATTTGCCTTGTAGTGAATTTTTCCACATGCCAAAGCGAAGTAATGTGAATTCTTCATTGGTTCAAACTGTCCCTTCATGTAAAAAGGGCAAATAAATATTTACAGGCAATTTCTGATGTTATGAAACTCTTTTCTCTTCTGAATATCAAAATGAGACAGCTATATGAATAATAATCACCTTAAACTTTATATTCCTACTTGATAATTGTTTTGACTTCACAGTTACTGACCATGGCTTTGAGTGCCAATCTTCAAACCCCACATTTCTAGAAATACGTGAAAAGTGCTTCATGGAATAGCATGCACGTGGACAGAAAAGTTTACTCTTTGGATGTCCTGATAAGGCAGTTACATTGCTATGATCATAGAATCAGAGTGGTTTGGGTTGGAAGGGATCTTTACAGGTCATCTAGTCCAGTCTTCCTGCAATGAGCAGGGATATCTTCAACTAGATCAGGTTGCTCAGAGCCCTGTCCAGCCTGACCTTGAATGTTTCCAGG
Organism: Ciconia boyciana; assembly: GCF_034638445.1. Taxonomy (NCBI): domain Eukaryota; kingdom Metazoa; phylum Chordata; class Aves; order Ciconiiformes; family Ciconiidae; genus Ciconia; species Ciconia boyciana. The sequence goes on along the minus strand of NC_132934.1, from coordinate 164,078,749 downwards.
GATGGGGCATCTACCACCTCTCTGGGCAACTTGTTCCAGTGTTTCACCACCCTCATTGTAAAAAATGTCTTCCTTATATGTAGTCTAAATCTACTCTCTTTTAGTTTAAAACCATTACCCCTTGTCCTGTCGCTACAGGCCCTGCTAAAAAGTTTGTCCCCAACTTTCTTATAAGCCCCCTTTAACTATTGAAAGGCTGCAATAAGGTCTCCCTAGAGCCTTCTCTTCTCCAGGCTGAACAACCCCAACTCTCTCAGCCTTTCATCATAGAAGAGGTGTTCCATCCCTCTGATAATTTCTGTGGCCCTCTTCTGGACCCACTCCAACAGGTCCATGTCTTTCCTGTACTGAGGACTCCAGAGCTGGATGCAGAACTCCAGGTAGGGTCTCACCAGAGCAGAGTAGAGGGGCAGAATCACCTCCCTTGACCTGCTGGCCATGCTTCTTTTGATGCAGCCCAGGATACAGCTGGCTTTCTGGGCTGCAAGTGTATATTGCCAGCTCATGTCCAGCTTTTCATCCACCAATACCCCCAAGTCCTTCTCCACAGGGCTGCTCTCAATCCCTTCATCCCCCAGCCTGTATTGATACCAGGATTACCTTGACCCAGGACCCTGCACTTGTCCTTGTTGAACCTCATGAGGTTCACATGGGCCCACTTCTCAAGCTTGTCCAGGTCCCTCTGAATGGCCTCCCATCCCTCAGGCATGTCAACCGCACCACTCAGCTTGGTGTCAACTGAAAACTTGCTGAGGGTGCACTCAATCCCACTGTCTATGTCATTGATGAAGATATTAAACAGTACTTGTCCCCATACAGTGCACTGGCTTTTGTAACCACTTCACCTTATAATCATTTTGCAGAAGAAATAGATGGTTAAAACATTATACTTGTAGTACCTACCTACATTCCCTTAATTATTGTATTACGTGTTCTTAACTTACCCTGCAGATAGAGCACTTAAGTTTGCACTTCATAATAACTATGTGGAGGAGTTACAGAAATCGCAGTTATATGACATAAGAACTAAATGAGAAATAAGATTTTCTATTATTATTTCTCCTTACATAAACACACAGTAAAGTCTCAAATGTAATTCATGGAGATTACCCTAAAGGGAAACACTGATTTCTATAGCTGAGAGAAAGTTACAGTAAGAAAAAGAGGTTTTTGTTATATAGTTTCTGTATTATGGCTTAAGGTAACAGTTTACTAATGGTTGCACAAAATCTTGGAAATGTCAGTTTAGTAAAAAAAGTTTTGCAGACTGTGGACAATGCTGAAAAACTTAATTCTGAGAGCTTAGAAAACTGTCCTTTATAATTCTTTAAAATAATTTTCTAATTAGTTAACAGAACTGGAACAGATTTTAGTGCATGTTAGATATTTAGTTTAATAGAATGAAGTCGTACTGTTTTAAAAATTCTCTACCCATTACAGACATTGTAACTCACTATAAGCTGTTCATCCTGCCATTAACCATCCGGAGGTTTAGCTACAATGCATTTGCAAAGTCTTCAAGAAGAAAACGAATCTATGATGATCCTCTATTATGATGACAAGTAGCAGTACTATTCTTCTCACTAAAGTGAGCTTATACATGCTTTTACAGCTTGTGAAGGATTTATTATGCTTGGCTGAACTTACATGGATAAAGTAGGAATCAGACTGAATTTTAGCTGATACCAGAACTGGATCTTCTGCTTTTCTTTCTTAGATTAACTCAGATAAGATTTTCTACTCTGTACGTATTGTTAATGATCTATATTTATTGTGGAATCTATGCTTTTGTGCTTGCTACAATTACATGTTTTAAATGGCTACTCAGCAGACCTGCCAGTTGAGATCTGATGTTTCAAGTTTGCTGACATTGTGGTTTAAAAAATATTGGATAAGCCCTCATGTGTGTAGCAGGGCACTAATAGGAAGTCTTAGAGTATATAAATCTTTCCACTCTGGATCTGTATATCAGTGTATGTCCTGGGGCACAAGTAACAGGAAATCCCTTGAATGCTGGCAGATTTCCCACATGTTCTATGTTGTGCCAAACAGATGGAGAGCAAACTCACTTTACTTCCTTCCTGAAAGAGGCAGAGAGGAAGGGTCTAATAATGATCATATAAATGAATGGCACTTCTGCTTGAAACATTTTCTAGAGAGCACTATAGACAAGCAACAAGCTGGTATAACTGACTGCAGTCTGTAATTTGAAGAAATTAATTCATCATAAAGTAGACCTGTCTTCCTTTCTAAAACTGAATAAAGAGGTCACTGATTTCATTTTCTCTAATGAAGTCTGTGGCAGGTATTTCTAACAGGGAGCTAGTAATATCATCAAACCCAAATATTGACATTTAAGGCATTAGCTTAAATCACCATCTTTTTTTATTTTCTTAAAGTAGGGATCTGTTTCTTGTATGTTGTTTTTAAGCAATTGGGAGAATAAGTAGTCTCTGAACCTATAGGATCCACTACTATTTATGCTCCTTTTTAGCAGGTTAACTTTAAGGCAGACATTTCACCATTCAGTGCATCAGGCATTTATTCCACTTACTTTTTCTCAGCAGCTTACAAGGTTCTTGTTTCCTCCGCCATTCCTAGATACCCTTTCCCAGCTTCATTTGAACCAGTACAAATGTGCAGAGCTTCTGCTCTAACATGATGAGTGAATCTAACCTTTTCTTCCCTCCAGATACACTTTTAAACTAAATCACTTCAGTTACCTGATACTGATTCACTGTAGAGCATATTGTCACAAACAGTAACGCCTACTAAACTGAGGTGGCCTCTCAAGTGCAGTAATAGAAGAAACTAAATGTGAAACTATGGCTGAAGTTTCACTGTCCAGAGAACACAGTTGCTTTTCAGTAGTGCTTTTAGACCTAATGATGAAAAGTTCTTTGAATTAGGAGGTATTTTTCAGAAGATTATCAGAAATTAATTGTCAGATTTTGTGTTACATTCAAGTTGTTCTGTCTGTAATGAAAACCTGAATAAGCATCCATTTATTATTATTATTATTATTATTATTATTATTATTATTATTATTATATAAATGAAAGCAGATAACAGTATTCCATACTCATTTAAATTCAGGAGCTGGAGCTTTTAAGAAAATGCATGTGTTTCCATAGTCACATTATCATTGTCTGAGTTACAGACACTGGATAGGTATTATATGTCAAGCACATTCCTTGCCAGTAGCTTTGAAGTTATCGGTTTTTGATTATTGAGATTGTAACTAGCTAGCCACAAGGTAGTCAAGTTCAGGTAGAGAACTCAAGGAAATGTGTCTCCACTGCTACCCTGCTTGATAGGGCATTAAACAAAATCATGATCAAGATCCTGGGATCATGATACTACTATGTCAGATGAGGCAAGGACACTGCCCCCTGTGCCCTTCCAGAATCTCTCAGCAGTTCTCTGGTCCATGTTGCACCTTTCACACACAGTGTTTTTGGACACTGTGTTTGTGTTTTACATCAGACTTTTAATGTAATCAGAATGTGCTCTGAATTGTCTTCTCTGCCAATTGCAGCCTGCACAGTGTGCCAGTTTTGTTGTTCAGCTTGTGTCAGTTTGTGTAAGACTTAGCTAATGGGTCAGTGACTGCAGTCAGTTATTCTTAGAGCTGATCGTAATAATTCCAGAGTAATATTTGGCTAGAATGTTCCATAAGCAATTAATATTTTTTAATTTATTTTCTGTTTATTTTCTATGCCTTAGAACATGTCTGCTTACTCCAGACATCCCTCCTATGCCTTGCAATCTCCTACTGACAATATGCAGCCCCTTTTAGAATCATGAACCATGTAGGACAGTGCTTATTTCAGGACTAAACTTACGGATGAATGGATTAATGCTGGGCAAGTAGGGCTGAGTATCTCAATGCCTTTTGTCAGCTGGGACCTCACTACCTTTTCTGAAGATGCAAGACCTGTTTCAGAGTTCTGATTTATTTGTTATTTTTATTCCTGACTGTACATACCATTTACCTATATTCACCTCTTCATATGTGTGTGTACGTTCCTACTGACTGAGAATTCCATATTTGGGACAAGTTCTGTCACATTAAAGGGCACTGGAAATGGTCATAGAAGGGTAAATGTGCCTGATACATATATCATACATCTGCATACATATACATAGACTTATCTGCTATGTATCCTATGACTGGGAGGCATACAGCTTCGTGATGATTTCCATAACAAACAGAACTGGATGGATATTTTCTGAGACAGTTTTCAGCAGAAAATCTCTTTGCTGAGCCCCAAATGTTTTATTTTTATTTCTACATTTTATTACTATATTTACTCCTATGGATTTTATAATAAACCTCTGAAGTCTTTCTTGGTCACATCTTACCTAGCTACCCTAGAGCCAGAGACTCACCACCTTTTTAGGCTTGGGTGGTGTCTGGTTACCGCAAGGCCCTGATTTGTGCAATACAAAAATTTTGGACCTGTGACTTTAGGGCAGACCACCTAGCGAGATAATTTTTAATAAATATGCCAGATGAACTGCTTATAAGATGCCAGAAGCAAATATGTCTAATACAGCCAGGAATACCAGAGCCTTTTTTGTCGTGGAGATGGGAACTTGAAGTGCCTGACACACTTAAGCTTGGCTCCAGGTTCTGTCACGGGGACCTTGGACATCAAGAGTTTTCTCTGTTTTTCAGCATGTTATGGAAGGTGTCTTGTATGCTTTCCATATGGGTATGTATATATACAACAATAAGGAAACTGGACATGAATTATATGGAAAATGCATTAGTTAAGTAATGCTAATACTCCAATCAATTAGTGTTAGATTTGTGTACAACCATGTGGGTATGATTACAACCAGAAAGCACTGAAAAGGTAGAAGGAAGGTACCAAGTACTTTGTTTTGACCTAAAAGGTCTGTATATAATGCAATTCTTGCAGTGAAGAAGCAGAATGCCTTCACTAAATTGAGCAAGATTAGATGGACGGCTCTTTGTAAAAACAGATTAACAGGGCAGTAGCAAACATCTTCACATTATCAGGATTGCCTTGACAATAGAAAAGAACAGATAACATTCTGTGAATTTGAAATTACTTTCCTAATGTTACTTTCCAAACATACCTGTTTATCTCTTGACTGCAGGAATTAACACCACACTACTTAATAGCAAAGGCTGACCTGTTGATTTGCGGGATTAAGGCCATCGTTATCATGTCTTTTGCCATAAAAGGAGGAGGTGGGGGAGTAGAGGAAAGTCTTGTCATCCTCAAAATCATAACAAAGTAATCTTAATGGTACTATAATCATTGCCATAATAGCTGTTATGGTCCAAGTTTAAAGGAAAAAATTGTCTTTCCAGGACTGGTACTCCATTAAGAATTCAGGACTCATTCCCGTCTCTAATTTTGATTACCAAGCTATCTAGTTTGTTTGCTCTGGAGTGGTTTATTTAGAAGAATTTTCAACATATGAAGAAGTGAAAACTTGGTATTATATACGTGGCCTCAGCAAAAATCTCTAATTCCCAGTGTGATCAGGGAAAATGACTTTTTTGAAGTCATAAGAAAATGAGGCCCTGAGTGTACCTACATGTAGTATTGAGGATCCTTGAGTGGAATCCATGAAACCAAGTTTCCCAAAATCCTTGCCCAGGAAGACTCATAGTAACTAATTAACTCTGACACCTAATGACATGTTATTACAGAGAGGCACAGGCATGACATACGGTCTCCACTTACACTTTGAGGAGGCAGGATATAAGACGGATCCAGTCCAAAAATAGGTATATACATTACTCCAAGTCTGTGTCTGTACATAGATCAACCAGACTGACCTTCAGATGTTCTTATTGTGGCTATCACCTGCAAGAGTGCAGCTACAGGGTTGTCAGACTGAAGCGAGCTTGTCTACTAGTTTGGTCACCTATCATCTTAACTCATTTTGACCCATACTGATGTGCTTCAGATCATCCCTTCAGATATTGACAGCTGGTTCTCTACATTCACTATATGGCCACAGAGGAGGAGGACCTTGTGCACAAAGCAAACTGCCTCCACTTCTCACCTTCTATGTTACCACTCTTTCTGAGGGATCAAAAGGTCTGGGTCCAATGCTTTCTTTGGCCCAAACACATGCAATTCCTACCTCTCCGGCTGGAATAGAGGCTGGGACAGATGCAAAGCTCAGGTTGAAGCTGGGACATATTGCACAGCCAAGAATGACAGGAAGGTCTGGACCAGGGAGAAAAGTAGGAAAGCATAAATATAACATCGTAGACAGGTCTTGTGGGCATACCAGCAGCAGGAAAAGGTCCTGTGTTGTGACTGGTTCTTTTAATGCATTTATGAATTTTAACTAGTGGCTCTTTTGTGCAAACTATGTGAGTAATTTGATACAGTAGGAATTGAGGCACCTGCAAAAACTCAAACAAAATATAAGGTGAGGGAGACTGGATCACATTTTTAAGTGTTAAATTTTGCATAAGCTGCACTTCATGATTATAACACGCTTTTGAATCTAACCCTAGAATTCTTCTGAAGAAAATTATTTTTAAGTTATTTATGACTTTCTGAGTACTATTCCTCTCTTTTTTTCCTCCCTCCACCACACATGCTTCTTAATTAGGGCTCTTCCTTCTAGAAATTACAAGCTCCATTTGGTTTGGCCTAGGGTTTGGACTTTTAAGGGAAAAAGTAAATGTCCAAATTTATTATTCTGTAATGTATACAGAAGTATTTTGTAATTTGGTGTTGCTGCATTTTTTTAGTAAAAATTCTTGTCATTCCTTGAAAGTTCCTATAATACTTTTGGTACTCATAATTTAAAGGCCTCGAGTCTCCCAAGATTTATTGTCATGATTAATTTTAAACATCTGCTTAGCTCATTGATTTTTATGAGGTTACTTGTGCTCAGAATTAAGTATATGAATATTTTATGTAAGAACAAGGCCATGACTTACTACAGCCTAACAGGGTTAAATATCAAAAAAATTTACAATACAGCAACAGTTGTTAGACCTATGTTACAAGTGCCTAGTACATTACGTTATTGTACTATTTGAAATAATTGAAATAACATTACTTTTTTAGAAGTAGAAAAACTATATTTTCACTATTTACAAAATTAAATAAGAAATTAAAAAGTAAGTATAAATGTATAAACTATGAGTGTTAAAATGTTGAAGATAATGCATACAAACAAACGGGGTTATCAGATGATCCTAAGAACTCAAGAATTTCTCCAACATTCTTTAGGTCAAGATAAGGTTTGTTATAAAATATATATATGCATATACAGACATGTCATAAAAGTGAACATTTTGTTTACTTTTATTGCCTGTTATTTTTCATTACATTTGTTGTGGGTTAAACCCCATGGTCACGTAAGCCCCATACAGCCGCTCCCTCACTCCCCCCAGGTGGGATGGGGGAGAGAATGGGAAGGGTAAAAGTGAGACAACTCGTGGGTTGAGATAAGACAGTTTAATAGGTAAAGCAAAAGCTGCACATGCAAGCAAAGCAAACCAAGGTATTCATTCACTGCTTCCCATGGGCAGGCAGGTGTTCAGCCATCCCCAGGAAAGCAGGGCTCCATCATGCGTAACAGTTACTTGGGAAGACAAACACCATTACTCCGAATTTCCCCCCCTTCCTTCTTCTTCCCCCAGCTTTATATACTGAGCACAATGTCACCTGGTACGGGATATCCTTCTGGTCAGCTGGGGTCAGCTGTCCTGGCTGTGTCCCCTCCTAGCTTCTTGCCCACCTCCAGCCTACTCACTGGTGGAGTGGGGTGAGAAGCAGAAAAGGCCTTGACTCTGTGTAAGTGCTGCTCAGCAATAACTAAAACATCCCTGTGTTATCAACACTGTTTCCAGCACAAATCCAAAACACAGGACTGTACGAGCTACTATGAAGAAAACTAACTTTATCCCAGCCCAAACCAGTACAATACTGAATCTAGGATTCTGTCAGTGCATGCTACTTTAAGGGACCAAACATGCTTATACTAAAAGTATGTCATAAAATACAAAATCTCAATAGGACTATGATACACAAAAAGGGGTGATTCCATTAACACAAATTTGACTGTCGGACAACTACCCAGTCCTGGTTCTTTTCTTCCATAGCATTCCAGTTTGAAGCTCATTTGTTCTTTCTGCAGCTTTGGATGGGGAGGATCCAAGCAGCCATCAGAGGGGCACTGCAAGAGCTGATGCCTGTCCTGAGCATCCCAGTGGCGCAACCCCAGCTGGGGCTCGACGTGGCTCTCCACAACATGCGGATAGGCAATCCCGTTGTCCCCAAGCACCATGATAGCGCGGCATATACCCAGACGTGCGTCTATCTCCCATAGACTGCCTTCGTCAGCCTGCAGCCTGTCCATGCAGCAGCTGGGTGTTGGAGACAGCACTGGGGAGAAGGAGCCCTTCCCTTCTCGTGGCATTTCTCTGTGAAGAGGGCACAAAGTCAGGATGATCTAGGAAATGGTCCCAACCTCAGCTTTGTGGCCAGGAGGACCAGCTATGTCCACAAGCAGCATATGTCCTCAGCACCGTGGGGACAACAGGAACGGCCAGGGCCTCCCCAGTGAGCACTGTCCCACAGGGTCTGAGCTTGGCAGGCAAGGCTGGGGCCAGTAACAGGGCCACTGACAGCCCCCAACACTGGCCTGCCACGGGGGGAGACAGTGCCCGAGATGAGGCTGGAGATGAGCTGTGGTGTGAGCCCAGGAGGGAGACGAGCTCCCCACAGGGCTGGGCCCAGGCCTGGCTGGAGGCAGCACAGAGGGGAGGCTGGGCATGGGCACCCCTGTGGGCCGGGATGGGGCCCAGCAGAGCCAAAATGGGGTCTGTGGACTCTAGTCAAGGGGTCCCAGGTGAGGCCTGTCAGGGACAGTGAGTCTGGGTGGTGCCCCTGGGGCCCTGAGACTACACGTGTCCTCGGTATGTCTCCACGGAGCTCCCCAGGCCCCAGAAGCAGAGGGGAATGAAGGAGAGAGATGCCTGGCCCTGGAGGGAGTGCCTCCTGCCTGCCATCAACACAGCTTGGCTGCACACTGATATGAGATGCAAACACGTAATAAGTGTGACACTGCCAAGGGCTTGCAGTTTGTGAAAGTGACACAAACAGAGAGCAAGAGAAAGGAATGATAGTGTATAGCTAGTGGCAGGTAAATAATGGTGTGTTGCTTCCATCTCCTCACTCACGTTATTTCTTCATTTGTTGCTTGGATGAATGTATCTAAGAGTGGGTTTTCATTTCCATAGGTAGTGTGTTGAATTTTCAGGGGGATTAAGTAGTCTAGTATATTGCTGGGGATTATTAAAAGGTGTTTTCATAGTTGCTGTCTGTTGGATTTACATATGTTGCTGTATTATTTGGTATACATAAATATCTCTTTGATCCTAGAAGTAAGAGGTCAGCAGAGCTGATTATTTTGTACTGTATCAGGGTATGGATTTGTTTCTAGGTTTGCTTTGCAGACTAAACAAATTTACTTTCTTCTTTGGGTAGCAAAACTACGACCTTCCAGACTTTTTATCAAACTCACAATTTCTTTTGGCATGGTTGTGTGCCAGCTTTTGATGTCAGCCAAGTCCTGCCCTTCTTTCTTTTGTAACTGAAGTATCAAAAGGTGTTGTTGCCAAACTACATTCGCCTTTACTTGAGTGGGGGAAGACTTTCGAGAATGAGTCACTGAAAGCACAAGAAAATAATTTACACAACAAGCTGAAACTTTAAGATAAAAGTTTTTCTTTTTTTTAAAAAAACAGGCTATATTGTCGAAATGTAACAATGACCTGTATTACTTTTTTTTTGTTAATGATATATTTAAAGAGAACTTAAAATGTCCTCTAGAGCATTGCTAAAAGAAGATTTATTCTTGTTTTTAGAAATAGCTCACATGTGAAAGTTCTTTGGAGAAGGAATCTTGTCTTCTTCATTGCCCATTATATCACAATATTGGTGGAAGGGTTTAACTAAACTGTAATAAAAAAGTAGTTTTATCTGCAAATTTTAGATTAACAGGTCAGTCACACAGACACTCATTGACAGAATATTTGCTGAAAGAAAAGTAATTTATTGGGATCTTTTACAGAAGGTAATGCTCATATGGGGAATCTAATCTCCTGAACAGGACATTCAGCTGCTGTCTGCATGTGACAGCAGTTTCCATTACAAGGGTCCCTGTAACCAGATTTTTAGCTTGACTGAATGAGATTCCCCAAACCTGTGTTTTGCTGAATTCTTATCATCCAGCTGGTCAGAGGTCCTACACAATCACTCCAGGATATACATGATCCATTTCTATTGAATATTTTAAACTGCGTAAAAAACATGTCAATTGTCTCAGCCACCTACAAAAGACTGTCCCGAATGAACATTTTTGTATCTGCAGGAAAAATGTCTACTGACTGTTTAGAAATATCTGAGCCATGTGCAGCTGGACCTGTCTGGGACAGTCCCTGTCACTGTACCCAGGATGTTTATCAGTACATCTATTCACACAAATGGTGCCTATCAATTGGTCCAGGTCCAGCAGGAGCTTTCTGGAGGAAGGATATGATGCCAGGACTGTCTGAAATTCCCACCTGAAGAGTTCCTGTGACAATGAGTCAAATGCATTGTTTTGAAACCAGACAGCAGCTCAGTCAACCACGTTGTCTCACATCAGTCCCTTGCCTCATCTTTGCCGATGACTGACGTGAAGTTCCTGAAGCACTCAGAGAATTGATGACTGAGTGTGCTGGGTATGTACACAGGCACAGCGCTGACACCCTGCTACTCCACAAATGTAACTTAAAGTTGCTTGTTATACAACAATTATAACTTTCATTCCATAAATTTTGCTAGAGGGTCAACCTGTTTACAAGTAGCAATTTATTTTCAGAAAGACTGATTTTTTAATGTAAATGAGATAAAAAGATTATCCCCTTGTAAATATATTCATTCTCTTTTTTGAAAGCAGAATGTCTGGCAGTATTTAAGCATTAATGTCTTCAAGCCATGCTTAACAACATTTTTTCCTGTTGCTTAATAGGCATGTGCAATCTACTCTGAGGTGCAATAATGAGCTACAGTCAGAGTTACAGCAGTTGGAGGGGTATCCTTCCACTTCATTGAGTTAATCTTTATCAACTCTAGGAAGGTCATTCCTGACAGATTTTGCTAAATCTGTTCTTAAGGGCTGCTAATCTTGAGTCTCTACAATTTAGCTCAGTAACCTGTTTAGTTCTTAGAGGACCTTCTGATAGAAAAATCTTTCTTAAAGTCTAGCCTAAATTTTTCTTTATTTTAAGTCTGATACTTCTTGTCTTCTCCACTATGGACATCGAGAACAGAAGTTTTTTTACATACATTAAGACTGCTATCATGTCTGCAGTTTTCTCTTCAGGCTATAACAACTGTTTACTAAAACTCTCTTACTAAGCCATAGGAGCTAGAACTCTGTCACCCTTATAGCTTTTTTTCCTGGATTTTCCCAAATTGTACCACATCTTGGATCTGCAAATATCATGAACATGCTATATCTTTACAGTAAAGGACATGTATTTTGAGAGTAGAAAGCAGATTTTACAAAGTTAAATTGCTAATATGAAACTCAAGCAAAAAATTTATGGAGTTTCACATGCAGAATTGTCATAAAACATATGGATAGAAATAGTGTTAATTGTGTGGGTTCTGCCAAATTCAGGTTTGAGTTTGAGTTTTATTCAGTATGACAGAAATTCAGGGAGCATCATCCTGTAGTCACGGATTCAGCAAAGTTATGTAATCATGTACATCAAAGGTATTGTGGGAAAGAAGCTTATTTTTCATTAAGCAATTGGACTGATCAACTGGTTCAGAAAAAAATAAGTCAATGGCTCCTAGGTTCCATATTCTCATGGATCCCAAGCTAACCGGATTTTTCTCATATCTTCACCATCCTTGCCAGCACAAAGCTTGCACATCACCTTTGATGATTCTCCCACAGCCAGTTTCTGGTTGCACTTTATGATTTAGAATTGAGTTCCTACATGGCAGGTATGGAAGGAATGAAAGTTAGAGGAAAAGGTTTGCATTGTTCCTGTTTCCTGCTCACTTTCTCCCCATTGTTTGGGATCACAAAAGCATCAGCATCTTGCACAGTAATGATGTCAGGCATATAATTTATTGCATGAAACTCTTACACATACTTATTCTTCCACCTAACAAGTTCTTAAACTACCATTTGTTAGATTTTGAGAGACAGTCTAGGGAAGAATCAATTTATACTTGCCCCATGTCTTATATTCTTTACCTACATATCTGCAACTGACCAAAGAAAGATTTTTGTTCTGATCCAGTATCATGGTTCTTGTAGTGTTATGTTATACATTTTTTTTAATGATCACTTCATTTTGTCTCATTAATTTCCTCATGGCAAAAATCAGAACCTTTATCTATTGCATTCCTTAACATCTTGTTTTTCCTTCTGTCACTAAACCCCTTTCCTCATTCTTTGCTATATTTTCTTTTCTCTACCAACTGATCATATTCTGCAGCTTACCTTTTTCCCATTACCTCTCCTCTGTTTTGTTTCACAGATAAAGGAAAATAAAGACAAGGATACAGAAAACTATTTCCACTTTTTGTTTGGGCTGCTGTGTTTATGTAATATTCTTACTGTCCTTATTCTTCATCTGTTTATATTTCTCATATGTTTTTAGGACAGTGACTGCTTGGTTTGCTAATGCTGTTACATTTATAACAACATGCCCGAAGTTTTACTTTCCTTATTGCAGTTTCTATATTAGCAAAACCACACTTGTATTGCCCCTTCCATCTGGTATGTCACTGACAATGCATAAAATTCAGCAGGAACCAGTAATAATGAGGTTAATATTTTTTATTTCTCTGATTAAGGTACCTTTATTGTGCTGTCATTGTTGGGATTATTTCTTGTTCATGTGTTCAGCCTCTCTGCTAAGACGATTTTGAGTAACTGAGAGAATACTTTGTGAATGTATAAAATTAGATGGGAATATGTGCTTTTTATGGCTTTTTATAATTAGCTGCTGCCAGTATACTGTCCCTCATTTTACCTAAAAGTTTGTCCTTGAACAAATTCCAGGCATCTTCTGTTTTCATTGTGTTTTGTGATGATCTTTGCCTTTTCATTGATTCAGCACTTGCCTTTGAGCCTTACTTTTCAAATATGTTGAATTTGCCTTTTATCAGCTTAAAAATGTGGATCTCATGCATATTTACATTGCAAGCTGTGACAGCTCTGGAAGAGGTCAGTTGTGTCAACTGTTCTATACATCCACAAGAAACTCTATTATCTGTTGAACAGACACAGCTTTACAATGTGTAAAACCAAGCATATTTTTCTAATAATATTACTTCCTTATTTTGAAACTAATAGTTTGGGCATTTAGTTATATAGTTTTAAATAAGATTTGTCTCAAATCAATACTGAAAAGAAATAAAAGTAAAGTTTGAATGACAAACCTTTGTTTCATTGTAGTTTTGTGGCTGTCACCAAGAAGCTGTGTTAGTTTTAAAATGATAGCTGTGACTTCCTTGTCATTGTAATATCAGTTTTTCTGATTATGGGATGAGAAGGGCAAAGAATTTTGACAAAAAAATCAGGCCTTACAGTGTTGGTTGATAAGGCTGTTGAATCAGATATTTCATAGGCTAGAACCTGATTCAAAACTGGTTTTTGCAGTTACAGGAGGACATAAAATATTTGCTTGTTTTTACTTTGAATTTTATTTCTCCTTTTATGTACGTGGACTAAGCCTGTGATCTCATTTTAAAAACATGCATCCATGCATCTGTTGATGATGATCAACACTGGTGTTAATTATTGGTGAGACTGGGTTTTGGCTTGAACTGGATTTAAAGCTCATGGGGAGAGGCAAAGGAAAAATTACACTAGTACAGTAGGTGAACCCATCCCTGTCCTTCGACATTTCAGAGTAAGAGTTGTGTGAAAGAGGAAGAGATCAGGTTAGGACAGCTGAAAAGCTACAAAGAGGAGAAATAAGGCGGGGTTTTACAAAAATAAATAGTAAAACTAACTCCTGGTGGGAACTGTTTTCTTTGTTTTAGATGAACCCTAACCTATCCATAGAGATGTTCTTAAAGCAATTGCAGAGTATTGCCTGCACTGCTTCCTTTGACTTGACCTAAAGCTTAGTCATTGTAATTTATATTTGCATTGCCACTTCTGTTGCTGTTACTTTGCTGATTCCTGTGATCACTCTGAGTAATATCAGTCTCTTACCCTAATATGTACATTTATATCTCTTTTACAGTGGCAAGATCTTTTTTATATTACAAAGGAAGTTATACAACAATATTTTTGGAGCCTTATAGTGGTCTGATAACGACAGGCTGAAATTGCCCAGAAGGAGGCTCTAACATCCAATGAAACAGAAGCTCCAGCTCTTCCCAATGCTGGAAAAAAAAAAAAAATTAGAAAGTAGAAGTAACTGTAACTTATCACTTATGCCAGCACCTGGCAAACACTTTAAACCCTGTTGTGTAGCTTTAAATTCTATAAATAAGTTAAGAATAAAAAGTAGAAGTTACTGTCCTAAGAAAGAGGATAAATGGAGATATTTTTATGCATAAACATAGAAAAGGAATTCAAAAGGAAAGAAGGCAGTGCTTGACATTTTTTCTTTGAGTTACAACAGACTTGCAACAATTTCATGCAATATTTTAATAGAAGGAAGAACACTTTCATGAGAATTTTTTATTTTTTGAGTTCTTATTGATACATAACTCATTCTCTAGTAACAATGGAATGCATTGTTACAGGAGAATACAGTAAGATTCAGAAAATATTTCTATGGATATTAAGACTGTTACAACTAATAACACCTATTTTATAAGAGAGTATATGAATTTCATATTTGGGGGATCATGCCTGCATTTAATTATTAGAAACAATAATGTTCTCTAATATAGGAAGGAAATTATCGTTCTTCTTCAAAATGAGATGTTTGAAAGGACAGCATAGGAATCATCAGATATTATTTCTTGTGTCACAGACCCTACATTTTTAGCAAATTCTCAGCGTTATGTCTTTCATTTCTCCAGCCAAAAAAAAAAAAAAGAGAGAGAAAGAAAGGATTTTACCTCTACTTTAAACTAAAAAGATTGTTGTGTTTTGAAATGCATTTTCTCTCCTCAAATTTCCTTTTGGAACCTTCTCATTCCAGGAGATGCTAGGAAACAAAGTAATTAGAACTGAATGTAAGGTGTTTACCTAAGACCCATCAGAGCACTAGGTCACCTCTTCTGCAGTCATTCGTATTCTCACAGTTTTATCAGAGATTCTTCTAGTGACAGGGAAAGCATTCAAACTAATACAAAAACCAGCAAGAAATACATCACTTTCTTGTTCCTGTTACATATCTCCCAAGGCTTCTTCCTGTCACGTTCTGACCTTTTCAGCTTGCTTTAATTAATAAAAGATAACTAGTCTTGGTTTTTGTCTCCTGTTATTATGTTCATTCTTACTAAACCATAGGGTGCAGGGTTTAATATGTGTGGGAAAAAACAAAAGTACTTAGAACAAAACAAACAAACAATTATTCCACGTATCCCTCATAATTCTGTATATTTTAGAAAAAATATTTGCACACATTTAGAGACTCATTTGAGTCTCATTTTTTCATATTGAGGAGCATCATCCTTGGTAAAGAGTGACAGTGAAATGACCACTGAAGTAAAGATAGTTTTCACTATCAGTAAGAGTATAAAAATCTGGTCCTTACACATTTGGCATTTGTTTTTAAACTACTTGGTACACTTAATTAACATTACAAAAGATTAAACTTTAACTTTTTTGTAGACTTTTAATTTTGAAGGAAGTGATTCTGAGTGGTCAGAAAGCATAAGGGATGCTGTCATTGCCAATCACATATGCACATTGCACCATAAAAATGACATAAACGATGAGCCAAATGCAGCTTAAGAAGGACAGCTACTTGAAAATAATTTCTTTAGTTCATAGAATCATAGAATGCTTTGGATTGGAAGGGACCTTTACAGGTCATCTAGTCCAACCCCCCCGCAAGAGCAGGGACATCTTTAACTAGATCAGGTTGCTCAGACCCCCATCCAACCTGACCTTGAATGTTTCCAGGGATGAGGCCTCCACTACCTCTCTGGGCAACCTGTTCCAGTGCCTCACCACCCTCATTGTAAAAAATTTCTTTCTCAAATCCAGTCTAAATCTGCCTTCCCTTAGTTTAAAACTATTATTGCTTGTCCTGTCACAACAGGCCTTACTAAAAAGTCTGTCCCCATCTTTCCTATAGGTCCCCTTTAAGTACTGGAAGGCTGCTATAAGGTCTCCCCGCAGCCTTCTCTTCTCCAGGCTGAACAACCCCAACTCACTCAGCCTGTCCTTGTAGGAGAGGTGCTCCAGCCCTCGGATCATTTTCGTGGCCCTCCTCTGGACCCGCTCCAACAGCTCCATATCCTTCTTGTGCTGAGGGCTCCAGAGCTGGACACACTACTCCAGCATCTCACCAGAGCAGAGTAGAGGGGCAGAATCACCTCCCTTGACCTGCTGGCCACACTTCTTTTGATACAGCCCAGGATACGGTTGGCCTTCTGGGCTGTGAGCACACATTGTCGGCTCATGTCCAGCTTTTCATCCATCAGTACTCCCAAGTCCTTTTCTGCAGGGCTGCTCTCGATCACATCATCCCCCTCATTGAAACTGAGGATTGCCCCGACCCAGGTGTAGGACCCTGCACTTGGCCTTGTTGAACCTCATGAGGTTCACACTAGCCCACTTCTCGAGCTTGTCCAGGTCCCTCTGGATGACATCCCGTCCTTCTGGTGTGTCAACTGCACCACTCAGGTTGGTGTCATCTGCAAACTTGCTGAGGGTGCACTCGATCTCACTGTCAGTATCATTGATGAAAAGATTGAACAGCACCAGTCCCAGTACGGACCCCTGAGGGACAACACTCGTCACTGATCTCCAGCTGGACATTGAGCCATTGACTGCTACCCTCTGGATGCAACCATCCAACCAATTCCTTATCCACCAAACAGTCCATCCATGAAATCCATAGCTCTCCAATTTAGAGAGAAGGATGTTGTGGGGGACTGTGTCAAAGGCTTTACAAAATTCCAGATGGATGACATCCATTGCTTTTCCCTTGTCCACTGATGTGGTAACTCCCCTGTAGAAAGCCACTAGATTGGTCAGGCAGGACTTGCCCTTGTCAAAGCCATGCTGGCTGTCTGGAATCACCTTCCTGTCCTTCATGTGCTCTAGCATAGCTTCTAGGAGGATCTGTTCCATGATCACAGAGGTGAGGCTGACAGGTCGGTAGTTCCCAGGGTCCTCCTTTCTACCCTTTTAAAAAATGGGCGCAATGTTTCCCTTCTTCCAGTCACCAGGGACTTCACCTGACTGCCATGACTTTTCAAATATAATGGAGAGTGGCTTGGCAACTACATCAACCAATTCCCTCAGGACTCTGGGATGCATCTCATCAGGTCCCATAGATTTAGATATGTTCAGGTTCCTCAGGTGGTCATGAACCTGATCTTCCCTTACAGTGGGAGAAGCTTTACCCTCCTGTCCCCAACATGTTGTCCATTGACTCGGGAGGGGTGAGGAGAGCAGTTGCCAGAGAAGACTGAAGCAAAAAAGTTGTTGAGTACCTCAGCCTTCTCCTCGTCTGTTGATACTAGGTCACCATTCTTGTTCATCAGTGGAGGTATGCTTTCTTTAACTTTCCTTTTCTGGTAGATATACCTGTAGAAGCCCTTCTTGTTATTCTTTGCATCCCTTACCAAGTTCAGCTCCAGCTGCGCCTTGGCTTTCCCGACCCCATGCCTACACAAGCGGGCAGCATCCCTGTACTCTTCCCAGGTTACCCATCCCTGCTTCCACTGCCTGTGCAGTTCCCCCTTGCTCTTTAGTTTGACCAGCAGGTCTCGACTCAGCCATGCCGGTCTCTTCCCTTCCTTGCCTGATTCTTTAATGTTTATAAAGACCTCCACTAAACTACCTGCTTTAGAAAAAAAAAAAAGTCATATTTTTTGTTTCTATGTTAGGAGGAAAGTGGAAATGGTACTGAAAACTTTGTAGATCTCTAGTAAGGGTTCCATTTGTCCACTGCATCTTTTCACTCTGTTTCTTTCTATATTTGTCACCTGTATTTTTTCATTTTTCTGGGCACTGTGAAATTAATACTTCAATGTGAATTATTCCTCTGTTAGTTTCCACATTATGACTGCAGTGAATATTGTTGTTTGTAGGAAAGGCTCTATCACAAGGCAAAGGAGTTTTATTTCTTTTTGTGTGTGTCAGCTGAAACAATTCATTTGAAGACTTTGAGAGTGAAACAAAAAGCTAAAAGCAAAAAGAGGCTAATAAAAGTCAATATCTCCCCTTTGAACAGTGTCAGTCAATTTGAGTGAAATAGATTCCCTGTTTGTTCGATAAGAAAAGTACTTTGTGTCACAAATGACCTGGAGAATTCTTGGGTGTCCTCATTATCAAGAAATACCTGGTGTTTTAGTCTTGTGTTGCCTATTTAATTGGTAATGGTACATTCATATTAAGCTATCTGTTTCTGTTAGACAATTTAGAAGAACATATCATTTTATTAAATTATGTTATACTGCAAGATAAGTAGAAGTTCCCATGATAAAAAGTGCTATGGTAAGTCTGGAATTCATTTGACATCTAAACAGCATGGTAAATTGAAAGTATATAGTGGGTGTTTAATCAACTCAGCACAGATATAGGATTGAAATTTCAATAATTTGTTCTAGCCAAAGATAGTTTCCATTATATTGCTACTGTCTCTTATCTGGATCGTATTTTAGTGGTAATTGTAGTAGTAAACAATAAATAGGGAAAAGTAAATTTACTTTAAAGATCTTTTTTCATTTAAATGTTATCAAACATTCAGCTTATACATTGAATCCAGCTTTCCTGAAAATACTAATCATGTAAGTCACACTGAACCTTTAAAAAAAGTAGAAATATGTAGGTTTTAATAAATTATTCTAATGAATAATTTATGTTTTGGTAACTAATCTGTGCCTAGGTACCTAACAAAACTCTTTTTTTTTTAACATATCATATAGTTACTGGGTCGTTAGCACATCATGCTACAATAGGCTTAAATTGGGGAATGCTAAGGACTACTTTGTCTGAACTTTCATAACAGGCTTGTTTTATCTGGCTTTTGACTGTATATTTTTTCCTTGTTTTGTGTTTTCAATTTCCAGTATTTAAATTTAAGCTTAGTTTTTCCCTCTTTATTTCACCGACCAATAAAAACATACAACCCCTATGCAAAACAGTGTTAGAAAAAATTCCTTTGAGGCATCTAATGAGATTTTTTGTTTATTTTTAAGAATATTTAGAAGGACTTTTAGTCCTTATTCATACCAATCTTGTTGAGGGAGTCAGATGTCAAACCCACACTTTCTTTTTCACCCCTGCCATAAATACTATACAATACACACACTATAATACACAGCTTGACTGTAATTTGGTCCCTTGTTGATGACAAGCTCCAAACAGCTTTCTTCTACCTACAACTCTTTGGCAAATTATCCTCTTCCTACATAGCCAACTGCTCTGCTAAATAGTGTATTAGTAATACTAGGGTGGGGGTAGAGAGGAAATAAATGTCTGGCAAAATTTCCTTATAGAAAAATGAAATAGGATAGCATGCCTGCTTTCAGGAATATGGGCAATTGCAGACAAGATTTGAATTATCAGAAATATCTGGGCCTGTTGTTGAAGCACTAAAAAAATGTCTACTTAGATGACTTGACACTTTATCTTCCCTTCTTGTGGCTCTGCATGAAAGATATTGTGTTCTGGATTACTTAATTACTGTTGGCCTTCTGCTTTATTATTCCTATGCATTACAGATAGGGAAAGACAACTGACCTACACAAACTTTTTTCTACAGACCAAAAGTAGATTAAATATCTCAAACTTCAAAGCATTGCTGGAAAGCTTGGCATTCTTAATCCACAAGGCTCCAGCTGCTCTTCTTATGGCCACACCTATAACCAATAGAAGTAGATTAACGAGAAATTCCTGTTTTCTCAAGCACTTGCCATTTAAGGAAAATGCCAAGGTGACATTTCAAACTCATCTTTCTCTTTAGCGTTGACAATGTCTTACAAAAAACTCTATTCTGTCATTAGCTTCTTGACTGAGAAATATGGATGTAGTTTGCCACATGTGCTATATGTTTTAATTTTATGCTTCTCCATAGGTGATAAATGAAAATGGTATTTGATCCCTCCATAAGTTAAATGAACATTCTAGATGTTGCCTTTTTTGAAATTCAGCTGAAATATCCTACAATGTGTTCAACATTTCTAGAAAATTAGTGTCCAACCACTATTAATTAATTTAGTATGTCTTGTGATAAACATTACTCTTGATGAGTTCATTTGGTATAACTGTCATTGTTGTAAGTAGTTTGGTAGGATTTCCAGAGTAATTCAGTATTAGTTAAGTGGATCCCTGTTCTTGAGAATCCCCTGATACACTGAGTATTTCAGTGTATTGGATAACATCAAAATCTTCCTCAGAGGGAACAAATCCCTTACTGTTCAGAAAAATAACTATGCAGAAAGGGAAATAAAGAAGTCAGTGCAGAGTAATCCTTCCTCTCTTCCACACTCTGCTTCAGACTCAGGCACTTCTTCAGAGTCGGCATTATGCTCTCTACTTGCGGTGACAATAAGGTGGTCTTCGTGGCTGAATTACAGAAAGTGCATCTAGTTCAATGCTATTGCCGTTGGGCGTGCTAACAACGCTACTAGGTGTTACTGGCAGATAAAGGACCTTTTAATGAAAATGGGAACAGTAAGATCAGGTCTTTTATTCAGTAAATTGTACAAGTGACTATTTTTTTCTCATGTTTAGATGTAAACCACAGGAAATATATATTTTTTAAGTTGTTGAATTATGTAATGCACCCCATACTTTTCACAACCAGAAGGACAAGTTTACTGGCAGTCTAGAAAAAGTTAGAATTAAACTTGAAATAATTCAACTGCTGTTTGAAAAATGGTGACCTGCAACTGAGTAGACAAATAAGAAACCATAAAAGGGAGAGGGATGGGAGAGGGATAGGACAGGGATACTCTTGCATTGTTATTGTGTGTTATATGAGTATTTCAAGGAGCTATTAATATGCAGAGCCAAAGCTCTGTCTTTATTCTAGTTTTCTTTAAGCAAAAAATCCAAACCAAACGAACAAAAACCTGCTACTCTGCAGAACTGTAGAGGAGAGAGAAAGTGCCTTTCCAGTAGTCTGCACCTACATTTCCCAAGGAACTGAGACACATTTTGCTTGAAGAGAAAAATTTCTTTAAGTAAGCTTCTTGTGACTATTGTACTAGTATGTCTCAAACATTCTTTCAAAGCAAACCCCAAAATACGGCACACCATCAAACTTAAATTTCTATTTTAATATTTATTATTGGCTTTTTCAACTGTATGCTTTCCTTCAGTACTTTAAATTAACTTTTGTAACAAGGGAATAATAATATATTGCTCTGTTACATTGACTCCATTTCACAACACAAAATTACGAGCAATTGAGTATATAAAATGAAGTGATTCAGTTAGTATTAGAAATTGAAGGGTGACCCTGAAACCTGTCATAAAAAATAAAATACCTTTGTTCTGTTCCTTTTGTTAAGACACTTTTGGTATGGCTTCTAAAAGAATGAGTTGCAGGATAATATTTACAATCTCTGGCTGGAGCTGAGAATAAACTAGGCATTATGATTTCAAAATATCTGAGGGTATCATTACATTCTGCTTAAAGAAATAAGTAAACTTTTTGACAAAGGAGAGATGATATAGTGCAAAAGGATGTGATTTCCCAGGAACTAGAAATTAAGAAATTGATGAGAAATCAAAAAAAGGTTCAAGGAGGCAAGTCATATATCTCCAAATGCACCCGAGATGCATGGGAGTAACGATGAAAATTTTGAGGGTGACTGCAGTGAAGACAAATGCAGGTGGATGACAATATACCCTTATCAAGCTGATAACAGAGATGGAAGAGAAAATATTGGAGGATGAGGGAAAGATTGTAGAACTAATAAATCAGAAAAATAAAGTGTGCTTTCTGGGCAAAGAGTGCATTACCTAACACTGAAGAGAATAGCGGATAATGGCAAATGGACTCAGGAGCTGAGAGTTCAAGGAGTGATAGTAAGCAGAAAGAATAAGAATTTGAATATTTTACAAGTATTTGAAGAGATTACATGCTAGGCAGCTGGTTTTTTTCTTGAAGGTACATTTCTATAATCACACAATTACAATTTAGTGAAGAATGCTGGCAAAGAGCAGGTACTACTTATTCTTTGTTGAGATGGCTTCCTCCCAGGGAGTTTAAAAAAGACACATGGTGAAGCCTCTCCATTTGATTGAGTTTAAAGCCTCCCTTTTGCAACTATTACACTATATTTCTCTTCTATCTCACCATTAGAAAGCATTGCATGACCCTGGGTGGTATATAAGAGTGCTATAAATCATGCAGGTGAATAAGGAATATTATCACTATGTCATACAATATGAGAACCTGGAAGGATCTAAAGAAATTCTCAGGAAATAGGTTTAAAATAAGCAACTTCAATACTTTTTACTCAGCACAAGATATTACACCTTCCAAAAAGACAAGAAAGTATTCAACAAGTTCATGGAGGAATGGTCTATTTGCGGCCATCAGACATTACATTTCAGATACAAGTTCCAGCTATCAAAGTCCCACACTGTTGATTTCTGGAAGTGGAAGACAAGGCCAGCCCTGTACACACCCTGGTTTATATTCTTCCATACATGTAAGTTATGGCCTGTTATTAGAGGTGCTATACTTTACTGTACCTGCTCTTATGGCTTTACACCCTTAACTTGGTAAAGCTTAGGTAGTCCAGAATCTGAGAAATAATTTATTTTGGAAATAACCAATCTTTGTTTTCCAGATGACATTTTTCTGGTACAACTTTTTTTTCTACTCAGGAAGTTTTTTTCTCATTAATTTCTGATTTAATTCTGTTCCTGTTTTGACTTAAAATGAGCTCTGTTTCAGCAGTGACCTATCTCATGTTTAAACCCTTTTTATTAATAGTTGTGTTTGTATGTCTGGAATGATTCTCAGTACATGGTTTTAGGAAGGAAAAGCCTGATGTCTTTCACAGGTAATATCTGAAATCTCTAAAAAGAGACAAATCAGGGCAAGCTATAAAACACAAGCAGAAACAGGCTTCATAAAGTAATATTTATAGTTCTAGTATTAGAGGAATTTATAGCATAGAGTTCCTATCATTCCTAAGAAGATTTAAATGTACATTTGCAAATATTCCAAGGACTGTGAAATACTTAGCTACTCAATAGAGGTTATTCCTGTCTTATGAGTTAGCATGTAGTGATTTAAATTTATAAAAAAGTGTTTCTGAAGGATTCATGTTAAGGGTAATAATGTTTTTTTATACAGATCTCTTCCAGAAATATGGATTAATGTCTTTCTTAAAACGACAGCAACAACAGCAAAACAAAACAAAACCCCACCACATACATTATATTTTCTAGGTTCAGATTTTCTTTACGTAACCAGTAAGTAAACTGAGTTTCCCTTGGTATCAAAGAAAAAATTTATGTACTCTGAAAGTGCCAGGACTGTATATCCTATAATGTAAATGAAAAATTATATAAGGCTCAGCAAAAAGTTTTTCACAGTAAACCCATGGTCACGCAAAGCTAAAGTCAAGAGAGTGAAAAAGCAGTCTAACTGAGCATTTCATTTTACAGCCGTATAGCTAAACTGGTACAGAGAGAAGATTTTCCTTCTAAAAGAATATCTCATTGTTTTAGCTCATCCTTTCATTATCTTGTAGAAAGATCAGTTTCAACATAAATCTTAGCAGGAAAATAAGGCAGTTGACTGTACATTTTCAAATTACTTTAAAAGAACTACATGTTCCCAAGTAACATCTATTTCCCTAAACTTTTTAGATTAAACAGGTCTTCATAATACCTTTCATTATGCCAAAAAAGATGTATGGTTATCTTAATACTAATAATTCAAGGAGCCAAAAAAAAAATAAAAATACAGCAGCATTCTATGAAAGGTGAAGCAAAACGATACAGAACATGATTGGGAATAGTATTGTAATTTATGCATATACAAACTCTTTAATTTTTGGATGATGACTTTTACTTCTGTTACTGCATTGTCCTTGAGAGCTAAAAGCTAGCATTTTTTAAATGATGTTATGTTTGTAAATGTCTAGCAAGATAACAACATATTTAGAGATCTTTTCTGAATTTAAAAGAGCCTTAGATATCTGAACACAAAAAAAAGTATTTAGGCAGGGAACAGACATAAAATTTACATTAACTTTCTCTTCACCATCTCATGATGAGGAATATTACAAGCTTCTGGCTGAATTATATTTGTTCTGCTTTTCTTTCATAACAATAACCAGCAAAATACAAAATCCTTACTAGCAGTATTGGATAGAGAGATTCTCTGGTGTCTCAAGTTGCAGACTTGAATCGTACATTGAGTTCAGGAATGTTTTTGGGTTCTGGTGCATTATGTTACTGAGAAATATGGGGTAAAAATCTATCTGTAGGTGTCTTTCAGTAGTCTAGTCCTTCCTTTTTAGGAAAAGTCATGCACATGTGCATGACCAGTGTTTAAACAAATAGTGCTGGGAACACCACAAATGTCAGTGTTTGCCTTCCTTGGAACTCTACCTACCCATATGTCAGGCAGGATCAGGAATGTGTATTATGAGAACCACAGCTCTGAGAAGCCAATAGACCTTGAAACACTGTGGTCCCCTTTCCAAGGGATGGACTTCACAAGGTGACTTCCTCTGGCCTGTAAAGGATGATCTGAAAGGAAATAAAACTGGTTTAGACAGGTCTTTAAAACTGACACTTGGCCAGAAGGCCACACTGCTTACCCCACTTCATACAGCTTTATATTGGGTGTGGGTGGTAAGGTTTTGGTAGCGGGTGGGCTGCAAAGTGGTCTCTGCAAGACCAGGGGCTGCCCTCTGCCAGATAGAGTTGGTTCCAGCTGGGTCCACAACAGACTCACTGCATGACACAGCTGAGCCCATCAGCCAAGTGTGTGGTGCCTCTTTCTCTAAGAAAGGGAAAAAATGCCAGACAGAGAGCAGAGAGAGGAGGGTAAAAAGGGAGAAAGAGCAGTAAAACCCCCAAGGTCAGAGAAGGAGCAGGGGGAGGAGGTGTTCCAGGTGCCAGAGCAGAGATTCCCCCATGGAGGAGAGGAGCAGCCCATGGAGGAGAACACAGTGAAGCAGGTTGTCCCCTGCAACCCATGGAGAACCATGCTGGAGCAGATATCCACACTTCAGCCAGTGGATGACCCCATGCCAGAACACACGGATATTTCCTGAAGGACTTCAGCCCCTGGAGAACCCACTCAGGAGCAGGGGAAAAGTGTGAGGAGGAAGGAGCAGCAGAGATGAGCTGCTATGGACTGACCACGCTCCCCAGCTCCTCATCTCCTTGTGCTGCTTGAGGCAGGGGGAGGTAGAGAAGTTGGGAATGAATGATTGAAGTCGAATCTGAGAAAAAAGTGTGGGGAAGGTGTTGTTTTACATTCTGCCTTTGCTTCTCACTGTCCAAATCTATTTTAATTGTCAATAAATTCCATCAATTTTCATAAAATCATAGAATGGTTTGGATTAGAAGAGACTTTTAAATATCACCTAGTCCGACCCCCCTGCCATGGGCAGGGACATGTTTCACTAGATCAGGTTACTCAAAAGCCCTGTCCAACCTGACATTCCAATGATGGGGCAGCCACCTGTACCACCCTAATTGTAAAAAATGTCTTCCTTATGTCCAATCTAAATCTACCCTCTTTCAATTTAAAACCATTGCCCCTTGTCCTGTCACTACAGGTCTTGGTAAAAAGTCTCTCTCCGTCTTTCTTATAAGCCCCCTTTAAGTATTGAAAGGCCGCAATAAGGTCTCCCTGGAGCCTTCTCTTCTCCAGGCTGAACAACCCCGGCTCTCTCAGTCTTTCTTCAAAGGAGAAGTGTTCCGGCCCTCTGATAATTTCCATGGACCTTTCCTCAGGTGAAGTCTTTTTTGCTCATGACAGTAATTGGTAAATGATCTCCCTTTGTTTATCTCAACCCACAAGCTTTTTCATCCTATTTTCTCCCCCTATCCTGCTGAGGAGGGGGAGTGAGAGAGCATCTGGGTGAGCATCTGGCATCCTTCTATGTATCAGGACATTAAAGCTAACAAAATTCCAGTGCTGAATTCCTCCACTTTTCCATTTATTATGTGTAACATAGCCTTATTTTTTATAAGCACAGATGAATTGCTATAGTAACTTCAGCCCCAGTCTCAAATACAGCTGGAAATCACAAAGGAAAAAAGCAGGAAAGCAAAAAACTCTAACAATAAAAAAATTAAAGTCCCCATTGTAAGGTAAATTTTAAAAATTGTTGCCTCTGGATGAGATCTACACGTTTTCTGACAGTGCGCTTTCCAGGTTCTTCCACCACCACCCCTGCAGTTAATACAGACTAGCATTATATTTCTGTCAGCAAAGGATTAGGTTGGTAGATCAACATGTTTTATTTGAAAGCAGAGGCCATCCACGGAGAGAGAGACTGATAACAGAACCTATTTTTTATTAGGGCACTTTTAGGTTTAGCCTTCAGTAAGAACCTTATTTTAATAGAAAGATTTTTGGTTGCTCCCTATGGGAGTCATAAGCTGCCTATAAATAGACAGAGTTTTACAAATGAGAATACGTGGGAACTTTAGAACAATGGAAGTAGTTTTCTACAAAAGGTGCACAATATTTCTTTTATACTTTCTTTGAAGTTAAAAACTGCAAATTAAATATTAAAATGAATAAAACTCACACTGTAAGAAAAATGATGTCAAGTAAAACATAAAATTTCATTCTAGTTAAAATAATTTGATTGCTAGTTAAAATAAAATGTTCTTTCTCCCTCACCATCTGTGTTTTTAAGCAACATGAATTAGACAGCTTGGTAAGCTACACTGTATCCTGTATTTCTTTCTGCTTGTAGGTATTTTTTTGCTTTACTGTGTATACGCTAGCTACAGGAGGATGCAAAGGGGAAGGAGGTGTCTTTACCTAAGCAAAGGCTAAAGTAAAGACATTAGCTAGCCTGTCAAATGATCAGCAGCAAGGTTAACACATGGGACCACAGGCAGGTCAACATATGCCTGAAAGCCTCAAAGCACTAATTCAAGTCCGTCCAAAATTTTCTGCCTTCTCCATCCTGTAAGAACAGCACATTCTTTCTGCAGTGTTGACCTCATTTCAGATGCCAGTAAGACAGCAATCTTCAAGAAGAATTAGCCTCATCCTTTCCTTACTCCCCCCCTCTTCACCTGCTCCTTGCTGTATTACTGAATTACTTTTCAGGTTGTCACAGCAGCTAGCATGTGGCCACATCTTTTCTAGTCCTATCTTCAACATTTTTCCAGCAGTGTTCTACATTAAACATTAAAGCATTCCTACATGATTTAGAGGAGGGTTTACATGCTATGGATCTTCTCTAATGTTAGAAAGGCTATAGGTTGCTGTTACTATGGTTTCACACTCTCCTTTCACTGCCAGAGTCAGTATAATGGTACTGCATTGCACTGATTTTTACCCATCTGTCTCTTTCTATAACATGCTCAAGAATTACTACTCACTTGAAGCTATATCTTTGAAGCTATATATCACATATCACCAAAAAGGCAAGACTGATTTTCTTGGTTGCTACTTTTCATATATAAGGTTATATTTTTTATGTGCAGAAGGATCAAAGGGAAAGCCTAGTACCAAAACAGACTCAAAAGCAGATCCCAACTGCCCATCCCTCTTAACTACAAATAAAGAAACAAAATAAAGTGTCTTCTGAACCCTGAGGAAATTAGTTTCTGGATCTGAAACTGAAATGTGAGACTTAAGTGCATTTCACCCTAAGTGTTAGGGGTAGGGAGATGATAGGCTTCTTGTTTATTGGAGAGGGGTATTTGGGAAATCCTTTCAGTTGCATCAGAAGTACTCAATTCTATCTGAATTGGCTGCATTTGTGAAAAGAAATCTAAAGAAGAAAATCTATACCATATCCTTTTTATATTGCTTAATTACAGCCCATAGCTATATAAGCATTTCAGCTACACAAGCCTTCAAAAATACCCTTTGTTAGCTAGATATTCGTCAGCCAACAATTTTCTATTTCTCCTTGTTTCTGTCTCCGTTGTCCATTTCCAGACTATTAGAACATCAGTAGATGTATTCATTGACATGCTATTTGAATTGCTATTCCTAGGCAACATCTATGATTATGAGAAAGGCCAGATTAGTAATGTGATTTTCTAGTTGCTGTGTGAAAAGTAACCACTTAGAATCAGGTGGGTATTTTTGGCTGCAGCTCAGTCCTTACTAATGTATGCTTCCTTTTAAGTATGGCTAAATTACTAACCCTGGAATCTATAATAATGAGCAAAATGTTGTGAAATACAGAATTTTTACATAATTAATGTCTCATCTAGCAGCTCTATAACACATTAATCTCTGAATAACCTTCAATTCATACCACGACATGGATGTTAATGGTAGAAAATAGAGCTGAAAATACCTATTTGGTCTTCTATTTCATGTAGTCACTTGATTGTTCCCTAAAGAATATTTTCCAGTGCTTTGTCTCATCTAGATATAAATGTACTCAGCAATAAAGCTTCTACTACTTCCCTTTGGAGACTATGTCACCAAGTAATAGATTTCACTATTGGGAATCTTTACCCTATTCAGTCATGGTAAGATATTTCACCTTCTCAGAAATAGAAAAGAGGAAAAACATAAAAAAAGCAAAAATATTTATTGGCTAGAAGCTAGCAGGAGAGTTCACTACAAACCAGGGATGTTACTTCTCTTAAAAGCTCATTCCTTCTGTGATGCTGTTTTAATTTCCTGTAGCATGAAATCAGCTGTTGCATTTTTCATCACGTTTTCCTGAGGTAAAGGCAAACCCTACATCTTCCCTTTGACTGTATCATTTAGCTCTCATTTAACATTTCTTCTTTGTAGTTGCAAGATTGTCTTGCCCTTGAAAATGAACTGCTGAAATATCCACATAACTGTCAAATTTCTTTAAGTCAGATTTATTAAAAACAGAGAAAATGGACTTAAGACAAATAAAGAGACTTGTTAAGTGTCTCAAGATGTCATCACTTTAGTGAGGCATTATCATCTTAGCCCCCAAGGAGGAAACAAACTTCCATAAGCAATGGAACAAGTCCTGTCTCTGACTGACCTGTGACTTGCAAAGGAGGGTTTATGAAGATAGGCTATTTTTCAAAGTAATCAGTCAGGGATAGACATGAGGTTAGTGGTTACACACATTACTAGACCACTGGCTAGAAGATACCAAGCAGACTGACAGATATACATGCAGACACCCATTCCTAATATGTTCCTGGCATACAGTGTGTAGAATATTTTGACTGGTACTAGGGTTCAAGAAAATACATATTCTGGGATGTAAAATAGCGTAGTCACTGTCGAAATGTATAATATGAAGCTACATGAAGAGAACAGTAAGGTAAAGGGCAAGGGAGCAAACAATACAATTGTATTTGGGTTTATGTGTAATAAGGTTTACTAACAAGTTAGTGTTACAGAGGAGAAATACACAGTATTTGGAGGGAGACAGATAGACACACACATGCATGCATGTGCATACACCCTCCCCTCCCCGGCCATGCACAATCCTGGCCTTAGCAGGTTAAAAGATTATTGAGGAATGAAGGGCTCCTGGAGCAGGCAGAGAGAGGGAGAGCTGCTGCTCTTGGAGCAGTCAGGGAAAGCAGGCAGCTCCCTCACTACCCCAGTAATCTCACACCAATTCTGCAGAAACAGTTCCTATGATAACTACTTCTTCTTCCTCCCCACCCCCATTCCAAATCCTGTAATTTTATACGATGTTTGCACTTCTAGGCAATTTTAGCCTTCAGCCTCTACACCCTAGACTATGCACTGCATGACGAGGGTGTTACTTTCCCAGGCAGGTGCCTTATCCTGTTGCTCGCTGTTTTTTCTTGCTTACTTTCTTCTTTTCTTTAGTATGCTGAAAGCAGTCTTTTCCCCACTGTCGAGGTTGTACTTCTTCAATGACCAGTAATTAATTGACCATCTGTGGGTTGTTTATAGGTCTGGGTTCTCTGTTTTCAACTATATTTTCAAGGCATTTGCTATTATCCCATGCTTAAACTCTACATCATAACAAGACACCTGGTACCAAGCTCCAGTTCACACAGCAAGTTCTTATAACAAGCTTAAAAAGTCAGGACAGAGTCTTTGCACAGTTGGCATAAACTTTTGTTTGCATTTTTACTGGGCCACTGTGTAGTGTCACCATTCTCTAAACTAGCACTTCTTTTTTGTTGGACATGTAGATGGTAAGGGGTTGGGGGAAAACAAGAAAAAAACTAAGTCACCTTTACTACCAGTGAGTGCATACCTATTTGCAAAATTTAAGCAGATGCTGCATCAACTTGTCTAATCAGGTCAAAATATTTCTGGTCAAAAGAACTCTACCTCTGCTCTAGGAGAAGACAGTTTCTTCAGGCTGAAGTTTTTCTATTCTACACAAGTCTTGTACCTTGATTAAGAAACTAAGAAAGAGAAAGTGGTGTTTCAGAAACATGTGATTTGCATTTTCAGCTTTCAAGGACTTATCAGATAGCCCTTTGTTCTCCCATTAGAGAGAAATTTTGCATTTAAGTGTAGATTAGGCTACGGACAGAAGCTTTCTGTGGCTTACTCTTTTTCATAAAGCTAATTTATTTCTTTTTCTAGCTTGGTGGTTAAATAGAAAATAAATTTGCAGCATCTCAAATAATTATATTTCAGCCTTGGTATTTTTCTAGCTATCAATGAAAACTCCTTGGCATAATGCTATGAACGTCATAGAATCATAGAATCATAGAATCCTTTAGATTGGAAAAGACCCTTAAGATCATCAAGTCCAACCGTTAACCTAGCACTGCCAAGTCCACCACTAAACCATGTCCTTCAGTGCCACATCTACATGTCTTTTAAGTACCTCCAGGGATGGTGACTCAACCACTTCCCTGGGCAGCCTGTTCCAACGCTTGACAACCCTTTCAGTGCAGAAATTTTTCCTAATATCCAGTCTAAACCTCCCCTGGTGCAACTTGAGGCCATTTCCTCTTGTCCTATGGCTTGTTACTTGGAGAAGAGACTGACATGCACCTCACTACAACTTCCTTTCAGGTAGTTGTAAAGAGCAATAAGGTCTCCCCTGAGCTTCCTTTTCTCCAGGCTAAACAACCCCAGTTCCCTCAGCCGCTCCTCATAAGACTTCTGCTCTAGACGCTTCACCAGCTTTGTTGCCCTTCTCTGGACATGCTCCAGCACCTCAATGTCTCTCTTGTAGTGAGGGGCCCAAAACTGAACACAGGATTCAAGGTGCGTCCTCACCAGTGCCGAGTACAGGGGGACAATCACTTCTCTAGTCCTGCTGGCCACACTATTTCTGATAGAAGCCAGGATGCTATTGGGCTTCTTGGCCACCTGGGCACACTGCTGGCTCACATTCAGCCCCCAGGTCCTTTTCCACTGGGCAGCTTTCCAGCCACTCTTCCCCAAGTCTGTAGCATTGCATGGGGTTGTTGTGGCCCAAGTGCAGGACCTTGCACTCAGCCTTGTTGAACCCCATACAATTGGCCTCGGCCCATCAATCCAGCCTGTCCAGGTCCCTCTGTAGAGCCTTCCTACCCTCAAGCAGATCAACACTCCCACCCAACTTGATGTCATCTGCAAACTTACTGAGGGTGCACTTGATCCCTTTGTCCAGATCATTGATAAAGATATTAAACAGAACTGGTCCCAATACTGAGGCCTGGGGGACACCACTTGTGACCGGCCACCAACTAGAGTAAACTCCATTCACCACAACTTTTTGGGCCCAGCCATCCAGACAGTTTTTTACGCAGTGAAGAGTACACCCATCCAAGCCATAAGCAGTTTCTCCAGGACAATGCTGTGGGAAACGGTGTCAACGGCTTTACTAAAGTCCAGGTAAACAACATCCACAGCCTTTCCCTCATCCACTAAGTGGGTCACCTTGTCAGGGAAGGAGATCAGGTTCATCAAGCAGGACCTGCCTTTCATAAACCCATGCTGACTGGGCCTGATCACCTGCTTGTCCTGTATGTGCCATGTGATGGCACTCAGAGTGATCTGCTCCATAACCTTCCCCAGCACCGAGGTCAGACTGACAGGCCTGTAGTTCCCCGGATCCTCATTCTGGCCCTTCTTGTAGATGGGCATCACATTTGCCAACTTCCAGTCAACTGGGACCTCCCTGGTTAGCCAGGACTGTTAATAAAGGATTGAAAGCGGCTTGGTGAGCACTTCTGCCAGCTCCCTCAGTACCCCTGAGTGGATCCCATCTGGCCCCATAGACTTGTGTGTGCCTAAGTGGTGTAGCACGTCACTAACCATTTCCCCTGGGATTATTTGGGCTTCATTGTGCTCCCCAACCCTGTCTTCCAGCTCAGGTGGCTGGGTACCCCAAGAACAACTGGTCTGACTATTAAAGCCTGAGGCAAAGAAGGCATTAAGTACCTCAGCCTTTTCCTCATCCTTTATCATTATGTTTCCTGCTGCATCCAATAAAGGATGGAGATTCTCTTTAGCCCTCCTTTTGTTGCAAATGTATTTATAGAAACTTTTTTTTATTGTCTTTTACGGCACTAGCCAGATTAAGTTCTAGTTGGGCTTTGGCCATTCTAGTTTTCTCCCTGCACAACCTCACAATATCCTTGTAGTCCTCCTGAGTTGCCTGCCCCTTCTTCCAAAGGTCATAAACTCTTCTTTTTTTTCCTGAGTTCTAGCCAAAGCTCTCTGTTCAGCCAGGCTGGTCTTCTTCCCTGCTGGCTCATCTTTTGGCACATGGAGATGACCTGCTCCTACACCTTTAAGATTTCCTTCTTGAAGAATGTGCAGCCTTCCTGGACTCCTTTGCCCTTCAGGACTGCCTCCCAAGGGACTCTGTCAACCAGGCCCCTAAACAGGCCAATGTCTGTCCTCTGGAAGTCCAAGGTAGCAGTTCTGCTGCCCCCCCTCCTTACTTCTCTGAGAATCAAAAACTCTGTCATTTCGTGATTGCTGTGCCCAAGACAGCCTCCAACTACCACGTCACCCAAAAGTCCTTCTCTGTTCGTGAACAAGAGGTCCAGCAGGACACCTTCCCTAGTTGGCTCACTCACCAGCTGTGTCAGGAAGTTACCTGCCACACACTCCAGGAACCTCCTAGACTGTTTCCTCTCTGCTGCATTGTATTTTCAGCAGACATCTGGTAGGTTGAAGTTCCCCATGAGAACAAAGGCTAGCAATCGTGAGACTTCTCCTAGCTGCTTACAGAATATTTCTTCTGACTCTTCATCCTAGTTGGGTGTATAACAGCCTCCCACCATGACATCTGTTTTGTTGGCCTTCCCCCTGATTCTTACCCGTAAACACTCAACCCTATCACCACCATCATTAAGCTCTAGACAGTCAAAACACTCCCTAACATACATATGTCTTCATGCCGTACCACCAGTATATCATTCATGTCCTCTGTTTTATGCTGTAAAACCCAGCTTGGCAGACTTCAGCATACTGCTCCCAGAGTAACAGAGTATTTGCAGAAGTACAGATAATAATTATATCTTGAGCCCACAAGAGACCCAGGAGAAGTGCTAGGCAACAGAGAAATGCCTAGTCCTGAGCAGGGTGATAAGATGCTTTCTGCAAGGTTAAGCTTGCATACTGACAACTCCTTGTAACATAGATGAGGTGCAAAAGCTGCAACCATGCAGAGGAGTGCTATAGTGAGCATGTAGTTCTGCATACTGTGACCCTGCTCAGTCTCTCTTCTTCATCCTCTAAAGCAGGTCATAAGAGCAGAGGTTCTCTAGAACTTCATGGATATGTTTCATAATGTAGCAGGGGACCAAAATATCTTGAACTATTACCTATAAAAACTCTCTTCTGATTTTCTCGCTAGTGTAAAAAAAATGAAAATAACAGAAACCTGATTCATGTGGTTTAGGACCAAATCACAGTGTGGATACTAAATGGACTTGGATACCAAAATGATTTAATGACAGACATATGCAATTTTATGTATTACACCGTGTCGCTGTTCCATGGGAAAGATGATGCAGCTGGGAGAGCAGTCAGGCAGGTTAGCGCAGCAGTCCCAGCCATGCAATGTACATTTCTGGGGCTGGGCCACAGGGTCTGCTGGGGTGTTGGAGAGATGGTCCCAAATCCTGGTGCAGGGTCATGGGTTCCATCAGTCTCACAGGTTTTCCTTTTTCTGGGTCACCTCTGGAGTGTCTTCCTCTGGCTTCTCTGAGTATTCTTGAGTGTCCTCATTTATAGGGTTGGGTTAGAGAATATCTTATTGATGATTAATCTGATCAAATTGCACTGTCGTTTCCCAATTTGCTGTCACTGTTGTTGGCACTCGCAGTCTACTTGTTCTGGACACTCCAGGACATGTTTGCACATGATGGTCAGCAGGTTATTTTTATAGTTTGGCCACCTATCTCCTTGAGCTCACAAAACCAACAATCTGTTGTTTGCAACAGATGGTTGATCATATTTTGTTTACCTCTGCTACACCAAAAAGTTGATTAAGTTTCAGGGCCTTTATGGTAACTGGCTAACTAGGCTAAATTCATGCTGACTGCTACACTGTTTCACTCCACCGTGAGGTCTGAGATGTAACACTGGGTAGAAGGGGAAAAGAGAGATTGTTTCTGTATGAAGAATTTTGAAGATCTTTTCCTTTTGTTCTTTTCTTTTTCTGTAGGAAATATATGTGTGTCTTTCCATGAGTTGTGTTCCCACTCTGTCTTCTGCCCACAAACCATTGACAGTTCTCTCAATAAACAGAAAGATTTGCTGTAAATAAATCTGTCCATGAAATACTCACTAAATGCAAAGCTTTCTGACATTCAGAGCTCTTTTTGTTATGGAATGTATTATTGAAGGTATCATTGCATATCTCAATGACACGTGTTCCCAGTTCTTTAATACTCCAGCTGTTAATGCACTTTATGATCAAATGTCAATAAAATGTGAAATTGAACAGCTTTTCTCTTAATGTTTAAAGAATTAACCTTTATAACCCATGCTTCTTCACTAGTTCCACAGCATTTGAAATATACTTCTTATATTCAACTTTAATCAGGCAAGACATTGCTTTGGAACCTCTTCCATTCACCTGTGTAGCACATCTAGCATGGAACACTCATATCTTGGTCTCAAAAAGTTTGTATACACTAACATTAAAAAAAGAAAAGTTTATGAAACTGTGTAAGAAAGCATACATTTTCCACTGACTTAAATGAATTGTCAAAATTAAAAAGAGTATGCTGATATTAATTCATGTATATTAGATTTGAAAACAGAAATTTTCTCACAGAACTAGTGTTTAGCAATAGTAAGAAGGATATTTACCAGTTTTGAACAACAATTATTTAATACATTTGCTTTTAATAGCAAGGAATTGAACTTGGGTATACAGGAGATCCTTTTTATGCACCTAAATACCCTTAGTATAAATGTCTTTTCCACAACTGCTCAATCTGCTATAACATTTCTATAAATAATATATAAAATTAGTTAAATTGATCAGGTAAATCTCTCACTTTTTTTTTTTCCCATTTGCACTCTCTGATACCACTTTATGGTCTAAACTGTTATACTTCAATGGGAAATGCTCTCATTGTACCATTATACTATATCCAACATGCTTTTTTATCAAAGCATAAACACTCCCTTTGACTGTTAGTCTAGAACTTTGATGGTATCTCTTTTTTTTCCGCCTCACTTAAACACATGGTACACGATGTCTTCTTTTTAGAGTTCAAGGTATGTAAATCTGTATGGAAAAATAATCGAAGCATGGAAAAAAATTTCAGTGTGGGCTATGTATGGTTTGTGAAAAATGTGGTACCTACCAATCTCAAGCAGAAAACATTTCTTCAAATACACTCCATGTTCAATTTCATCCCAGTAGTATGAGGTATCCCATCTGGACTATTAGGAGTTAATAAAATGTAGCCATTAGCGTGAAATAGCTCTAACTAAAGAACAGTCCAAGTAGAGTTATGATTTAATCTTCCTGAAAGCTAGAAGATTTTCTATTCATCATTTCTATACTTATGTGAAATTTGACAGCATTACTTGCTAAATCAATGGGAATTACAGTATCAGGGCAAAAGTGGTATAGCTGAACTGAGCAGTAAATATTTTGTTTCCTTCAGTTTTTGTGAGATGAAAGTCCAGTTATTGATTCTAAAAAGAAAACAACAGCAAAACATTTAAAAATCCACCTTTCCCTGAGCACTAGTTGTAATATGTTTCAATGTTATTTCTGTTCAAAGACTTATTTCCAGAGAACACCAGTCACCCAAGTTTAGAGATAAATATTAAATGAACTTTTATATCCAGCATTCTTAAGCCTAGATTTCTCCATTTAGAATAAAAGTAATTTTTTTTTTTAAAGAGGAAATCTTCAGAAGAGATTTTGAATGCCAGAAGATGAGCAGAAAGGAAAGAGTAAAGGTTGTTTCCTCTCTCTGAAAAAAGATGAAGAAAGGTAAAAGTTTTATTGCAATAATAGACTTCATACTTAATATAAATCCCAGCAGTTATGAATCTTTTTTTTCATTTCAGAAGGAAGTGTCTTGATGCAAACACACAAATTCTACCATGTGTACTCTATCATATGATGGAAGGCAGTGATGAGTGGTGTCCCTCAGGGTCCGTATTGGGACCAGTATTATTTAACATCTTTGCTGGGGACATGGACAGTGGGATTGAGTGCACCCTCAGCAAGTTTGCAGATGACACCAAGATGAGTGGTGTGATTGATGCTCTAGAAGGAAGGGATGCCATCCAGAAGGACCTTGACAAGCTAGAAAGGTGGGCCTGTGTGAACCTCATGAAGTTCAACAAGGCCAACTGCAAGGTCCTGCACCTGGGACTTGGGGGTTTTGGTGGGTGAAAAAACGAATATGAGCCAGCAATGTGCACTTGCAGCCCAGAAAGCTAATCGTATCCTGGGCTGCATAAAAAGAAGTGTGGCCCACAGGTCGAGGGCAGTGATTCTGCCCCTCTACTCCACTCTGGTGAGACCCCACCTGGAGTACTGCATCCAGCTCTGGAGTCCTCAGTCCAAGAAAGACATGGACCTGTTGGAGCGGGCCCAGGGGAGGGCCATGAAGTTTATCAGGGGACTGGAGCACCTCTCCTATGAGGACAGGCTGAGAGAGTTGGTTTTGTTTAGCCTGTAGAAGAGAAGGGTCTGGGGAGACCTTATAGCAGCCTTCCAGTACTTAAAGGGGGCCTACAGGAAAGATGGGGAGGGACTCTTTATCAGGGAGTGTAGTGATAGGACGAGGGGTAATAGTTTTAAACTGAAAGAGGGTAGACTGAGATTAGATATAAGGAAGAAATTCTTTACTGTGAGACACTGGAACAGGTTGTCCAGAGAAGTGGTGAATGCCCCCTCCCTAGAATTGTTCAAGGTCAGGTTGGACAGGGCTTTGAGCAACCTGATCTATTGTAAGACATCCCTGCCCATGGCAGGGGGTTTGAAACTAGATGATCTTTTAAGGGCCTTTCCAACCCAAACCATTCTATGATCTATGATTTATCACTAGGCACAATACCACCATAAAATGGACCACTCTCTGGAAGCAGATGGAGCATGGCAATTTAGGATGTCATCTTACAGTCTCAAACAAGAGTGTTAAGCAGCACTGGCTATGTTACCAGAGGTGAATTCTCAGCTGTCATTTTTCAGGAGTTCCAGTGCTGATGTCTCTGACTGGTCAGGCTTGGAACTGACTGAGCTTTAAATGAGGTTGAACCATTGCTGATGTAGATACTACCAAGGATGCGATTACCTGCAAAGTCCACCATTTGTAAGGGGAGAACAGAGGAATAATATTAGATATTGAGCTCTTGGAGAACCCAGTGAAATACCTCTATAATTCTAACATTGATCAATACTGATATCACCTGTCTTCACAAAGGTAATGCTGTCATGGCTGAAACTGGCCATTGTGCCTAAAGATAGGATGATCTGTGCTATGCTATACCTACCTTATCCTTTTTCTTCTGTCATCTCTCCATCTGTAAAGACAGTAATATACTTCAAAATCAGGGTCAGGAATAGATGACAACCCATTGCATCTGTACAAAATTACCATCAATTTGTTACAATATTCACAGGAAATTTATAGTGAGGAAGAATAACTAATGTACTGCAATATGGATGAAGATATATATTCTCTACTTAGGGTATTCATTCTAAGCAGCAGCTATTCCTCCTTCAAAATTCTGAATGCTTTGCCATTTAGGTGCTCATGGAAGAATACATAAGGAAGTGAGACTTCTTGGTTATTTTAGCACAATCATGAGAAAATAAGTACTTCTTTCTGTTTTTGTTTTTTTTCAAAAAATATTCAACATTTAATCTCATAAAGTCACATTCCATGGTTTTAATTCGGATGCCCATCTTTCTTGTCAATGAATATTTTTAATTCTATTTTATCTTTATATAGTCTGAAAACTCTAAATTTTCTCCAATGAAAGGTTATGTTGTGAAGAACTTAATAACATTTTTGTGCAGAACATTAACTGAAACTTGACACATATTGGAGTAAGTGTTTTCTCAGTATGCAATTGAATAGAATGCATTATTACAGTTGCTATTCCAAAGTGATCATACCCATCTAAAACTGCCTTTAAACCCAATAGGCAGGAATGTCCTTTGAGCTAGTAGTCTTCATCATTTATCTTGACTAAACACTTAGATAAAGATTTTAAGCAATTACAGTTCACTTTCTTCTGTAGTTTAAGAACCCTAGCGATTTCTTGGCAATTTTTGTGTGTTCTCTCTGAAGTTTTTTTCCAGATCCTTCATAAGCTTCAGAAATTATAATGTGTGTTTTAGATTAAATTATATGGCATATAATTTCTTGCAGATACATAGTGAATATTGTACATAAATGGGTAGTTTTTATAACCTTGACATAAAAGTACATTTCATGCTGGGTTTTTCACTTGTTTTCTCTAACATTTTCTATCATTTGCATGATGTTTGGGGATTTTAATATAAACATTCAAACAGCATCCTGATAACCTTTGTGTTGATAATGCCTATCTGATAGGGTCTAAGTTTTATTAGTGTAATCTTTCTGCTGAGTTTAAGATTGACTCTGAATTTCATATCATATTTATTTTGTATCCCTGTTGATTCTATAAATAGCATTAGAATCCCTACAGCCATGCAAGATGTGAGTTTTAGGTTTGTTAAAAATGTGGCAAAGTTTACTTCTGTCACAGTGCAGGGAAATAACACTAAGGACCAAGTGCATTTTCACAATAGTAGACGTGTACATTTGTGTACAAAAGTACACAATGAGAAGAAACTAATTAAACTTTTAAACTTGCAGAAAATTAAGAGTATAAACCAATCCAGGACACAAAAACTCTTCAGCTTTCATGTTCTGCACTAGTAACTGTTTAAAAGAAATTTAATCACATTGTGTTGCTGCTCACACACTATTCAGGAGGCATATATTTTAAAAATACTTTCGTGTCTTCTTGGTGATGAAAATAGTTTGTCTGATTCCTGCAAAAAGGAATTACCTACTGGATTTTATTAATTTATCTGCAGACATGTCAGAAGCTGAATATTTATAATGGATTTCAACACAGTTCCCTGAGGAAAAACTGCCTTGCAAAGATTCAGGCATCAGGCTGAATATGCCTGTAAGGTAGATTTTCTATTCCTTAAAAAGTCTGTTCTGATACATAAAATTCCCTGGCTGTGAAGAATATGTCTTCTTTTATCAACAAGTGAGCTTGTTCCCTCATCTGCAGTCATAGGATACTCATTAAGTAATTCTAAGGTTTGAGTACTATTTTAACTCACCAAGCAGCTAACTAAGGTCATCAGCAAATTAGTTGAAATACCTTGGTTTCAGCCTTGCGTATGCATCTTTTGAGTAAAGCTTTGTCCACAGTACCATGTTTTCCTCCAAATTCTTTATTTCCCAGTGTACTCAGGGGCAGTTTGAGCTACAACACTGGCGTTTTTTTTCCAGTAAGTTGTAACAGACCTTGTCCAGCTGTTTGAATGAATCGCTGGAAGCACATAAGAGGACAGTGATCAGATATATAATACTTGCCTGTGTTTATACTGAACAGGGCATAAACTGCAACACAACTGAGATGCAATTTGAAAGAATTCCCTAAATTTAAAGTACTTCTGAAACCAAGCTAGCAATTTTCTGTGTGGATTAAGGAGAAATGAAAAAGGCTGGAGGGAAAGCGGGAGGTTCTTGCCATGGCAGGGTCCATGATTAAAAAGAGCTTTAGGATGACCAAAGATCTACACACGAGGGCAGAAGTCATTGAGGCCTATTATTTGCTTCCCAGGCTTGCTCCTCACCAGTACTGTAGGCTATATCCTCTCTAAAAGGGCATTTGTTCATCTGGGAAAAGACTGAGTGGCCTTTAAGCTGCACACATCACTCTCTTGTTTTCTGGAGGCTACAGAAACGATGTGATTTACAGGCCAATGGGGCTTAGACAGACCTTTGGGCTTAAAAACCTTTAATCACAATGCTTCAGTGTTTTGTGGCCAGGTCATATTTCTGCATCTTGCTCCTGTTTTCCTGGAACTAGGGAAGGAGTGTGGTAAAGGGGGCTATATGTCACCTTCTGTGCCTTGTTTGGGAATGGGAATGCTCTGCCTGAACCTACCTGTTACAACTTGATAGCGCAAAAGCACTCTGGCCACATGGTTCAAAGTAATGATACTAACACTTGGTCCTAGGAGCCTCTGGTAGAACAAATATGCCACTTTGCTAATTAGCAAAATATT
Organism: Ciconia boyciana; assembly: GCF_034638445.1. Lineage (NCBI taxonomy): Eukaryota > Metazoa > Chordata > Aves > Ciconiiformes > Ciconiidae > Ciconia > Ciconia boyciana. The sequence goes on along the minus strand of NC_132934.1, from coordinate 164,037,743 downwards.
TGGCAATTGAATTTGTAGGTATCTTTAACATAATGAAAAAGAGATGCAGTTTACAGACGCATTGCATTCTTGGAGGTATGTCCTGGTTTCAGCTGGGATAGAATTAATTTTCATCCTAGTAGCTGGTATAGTGCTGTGTTTTGGATTTAGGATGAGAATAATGTTGATAACACACTGATGTTTTAGTTGTTGCTGAGCAGTGCTTACAGTAAATCAAGGACTTTTCAGCTTCTTATACTGCCCTTCCAGCGAGGAGGCTGGGGGTGCACAAGAAGCTGGGAAAGGACACAGCCAGGACAGCTGACCCAAACTGGCCAAAGGGATATTCCATACCATATGACATTATGCTGAACAAAAAACTGGGGGGAGTTGGCCGGGGGGCGGGGCACGGCCACTTCTTGGGAACTGGCTGGGCATCAATCAGTGGGTGGTGAGCAATTGCATTGTGCATCACTTGTTTTGTGTATTCTTTTATCATTATTTTCCCTTCTTTTTCTGTTAAATGTCCTATTAAATTGCCTTTACCTCAACCCATGAGTTTTACCCTTTTTTCCGATTCTCTCCCCCATCCCACTGCAGGGGAGTGAGTGAACAACTGTGGGGTGTTTAGCTGCCTGCCAGGTTAAACTACGACAATGTATTAGGGTTGGGGTTTTTTTAATTTGAATTATTTTTGCTCAAGTGAATCTCAAGACTACATGCATAGAATGAACTAAATGCACATTGAGACTATGAGCAACAATACATCTCCCACATGGATCTCTAAATTATTGAACACAAAGAAGAATATTTTGCAACCTTGATTAGGGAATTGTTAATCAGACCCATAATAGTATGTAGGTCAAAAACCAATTAAAAGAGTCTGACTAGAATTTATGATTAGTCAACCATTAAAAACACTGCTTATTAAAGAAAATAAAAAGATGGAATAGATCCATAAATATGAATTCTTTTTTTTTCTGTGCTCTGGATATAGTATGACAGTTTGAGCAGCAATAAAGCAGTTAAGTTAGCGATCAATTACTAACTTCAGGAACAGAGAAATAGTTTGGCTGATGAAAAGCTTATTCAGTCCTTGACAAATACTTGGCTGTCACAATAATTTATTTGAAATACCACTGTAGCAACCCTAGATCTGGCTTTTATTTTTGTAACTTCCAAACAAATAAACTATGTATGGTGTTTTTAGTCAGGCTTTGAAGTTCAATCTGTTCTGGCAAAGCAATGGTACTTCACAAATAGCAAAAATACAATTCCTGCTGTTACTTATCCTGCAGAATCATTTTCTTATCAGAAAGTCTTGCAAAACAAATGAGCAGTTGGATCTTTGCTAACTGTAAAGTTTTACAAAACTGTACCATTGTGACAATAAAGGAACATAGCAACAACTCCAACACTTTAAAACGCACAAAAATTCCAAAGAAGAAATTATATATCTCATCTGATTCTTGATCAACAAAGAAAAGAGACTAGCGTATCTCTTCATCCCATCTTCAATTTATCTCCAATAAGGATAAACATAATTTCACTCTACTAGGAGCTTGTTGAAAATAAGGCTTTGCCAGTCAAATGTGCCTGTGTATGCATAAAGCACTTACAATTCTATCTTTGAAATTTAGTAAACACAATGCATTCCACTTAAAAAAAAAACACACAATTTTTTTTGTTCAGCCAAAGTTTAAAAAAAAAAAATCAAGGAGAAAAGTAATATTTGATAATAGGTGAAGGATGTTAAAGATGAAACATCCTCTTAAGCTACAAACTGAAACTGAGTTTCAGGTAAATCCAGATTAAGAAATCCAAGATGGAAGGGGGACACTGAAGAGATTGTCATGCATGAAGTATACTCAGTTTAACAGAATTACCAATAATGCTCAGCTGTGAAGAGAAGATTTCAGAGGAAACTAAGGGAATCAAATGGGTGTTGGAAGAATTACAGGGTGCAACACGTGTCTTGTCTTTTTCCAGTGTGGTATGTTTATTCTTTCATAAAAATCCAGTAAGGAAGGGTGACAATGTTGCCTCCTGATAGATCCATTGTGACCGTAAATATATGAAACTTCAAGAAAGGTTCTGTGTTTTACAGAAATAAATACGCTGACAAGAAAAGAGATATTATGGGGCAGGGGGAAGAAGTGCACATCTGTTGAGCTTTTAAAAATTGTCTTGATAAACTATACTATTTCTGTTACTGGTTTTTAATGGATACCTATACACTTATTCTCAAAACAGAAACCTGAGATATTATGAATATACATTTTCATATCTGAAATAGTTTGGGGACTAAATCAAACCTTCAGAAGAAGGTAGCTTCAACTGAATTATTTAGGAAGAACTGATAGCAGTATTTTTAGACATGGCCCTACAAACACCTTCACAAGATCTGAAATCAGTGCAGCACAAGTGGTTTAATTTGCATTATAAACAGGGCAGACAGAAGCATGATATAAATGGTGCTACTTTGTCAAGAATAGAGTGGACTGGGAGCTAAAGGAGAGGATCAACAGCATTTGAGCATACGGCTAATAGATAAGGCTCATGAGCTTTTTTCTGGCCTTGAAGTCAGAGGGAAAACAGACTTGCTGTATTCTCCCTTCATAGCATCTAGCCCTGAACCTCCTCTGACCCTGAAAAACAACAATTATCTTTTGTGCTTACTGTCATTTCTAAGGTAGTATGAAGACTGTCTTGTAGCTCATCACAATGAGGCTTTTAACAGTGTGAAACTGAGGGTAGGCATGTGCAGGATATCCTGGATATGCTATGAGGCATGCTGGAACAGCAGAAGGTGCAAAGCCTGCTATAATAGTGTTGGAGGACTGGCAAGGGTGGCAGGATGCCAGCCTGGAGCAGTCTTGCCCAAAACTGCCCATAGATAGTAACTCCTTTTAAGTAGTTTCCCTTGAACTGTGCCTGAGCATTGCCCAGAAGCATGTTGACCAGAGGGGCCAGGACTATGCCAGAAACTTTGACAAAGAATCATTATGGGCAATTCCTGCTTGAGGTTCCTCCTTCCTCTTTTATGTATAAGTACAGACATGACTATAGGGGCTAGGGCTAATCTCCAGCAGCTAATTACCCAGACTCCTCCTTTGATTAAAGAAGAAAGAGCTCAGAACTTTTACAATAGGTTTCTATTCTGAATCTCCACAAGTGTCTGTCTTTCTCCATTGACTATAAGAAACAGCATTTGCATGTATTTTTCTACCTCTCTGAAGTGGCCTCAAGACATACGTAAATAATAAATGTAAAAAACAACATTATGATATTAAAAAACTTAAATTAATTTAATTTTGCAGTAACAATCAGATGAGATAGGTAGGTTTTATAATATCCCATTTTACCATGAGGGCAGCAAATGCACAGAGGGCCATATTTACACTTTTGGCTAATTCAGCCACCACAACTAGCAGGCTAAAGTTCAAGGAAACAGTCAATTTTTTATACCATGTTTCAAAAACCCTGTCTATATTGTCACTACAGCTATGATGCCTAGGGCAACTCTGAATAGGAGATGGCCCGAGTTACTAGGCATGGTCTTGAATTTGGGCATGATGATTCCAGCATTTTATGTAAATCCAAGTAAGATGTGTAGAAATAGAATATCCTCCACACAATTTAAAGATGATAGATGTCTGTGTGTATTTGAGAACCTCCTGGTATTTGGTTTCTCTTTAAAACATTAAATAATGCTATATAAGCTTAAAAATAGGCAATTTTCATTTTAATGTTCCCCTGTGGTGACTATGAACTTTCCTTTTATGTCCTTCCAGAGACACAGCTGGAGGCCATGTGGACACCCCAGGGCATCTAAAATGGCACTCAAAACCTATTCTTAGGCAACTGAACCCACTCTTGGATTCATTTTATTCACAATTAGAATTTTACAGAAGGTGCCAAACAGACTACAGCAAGCACGAGCTCAGAAAATGAGCTATACATCTCTATTGATCCTTTTTCATGTACATGCATTTTCCGAGGGAAATGTTTTAGTTGCAACCTCTTGGCCATGTATGTAACTTTCCAAACCAGATTTTGGCTGCCTTTGGCCTCATAATAAAATGAGAGCTGTGAAGTCACACAGAACTCTATTGTTTTTCATTTTATAACATTAACAGCAGAAATATTTTTGCTCCCTGAATTCTTTACCATACCATGCATTTCTGCTTAACTTACTTAGCTGATTCTTTTTACTATTTCCTCCTCCAGCTTTCTCAACAGCTGTATTTTTTTTTGTCATTAGCTATGGCTCTTTACCTGTAAGAATCCACAAGTTACCTTTCTGCTTTTACTAACCAGTTTTAAAAGTCAGCTTGAAGTTTTGCTACAACAGTCCCGGAAAATATGTGTAACTATTTCAGAAATAATTATACTCCCTTTTGTAGGTATTATACTCCCTATTTAGACAGCATGGTCTGAATAGATAAGTAGGCAGTGTGACCTCTAACTGTCACAGTATGCATAGACTAAAGGGAAGGACATGGAGAATAGATCACCTGATTCAATGGGACAGAATTTTTTAATTCTCAGTAAAGATACATGCATGCCTGTTGATTCAGCAACTTATTAGTCAGAAAGGTACAAGCTATTCACTTCATGTGTCTTCAGTGAACTAAGTGATGAGAAAATTTCTGATTCCTTACCATACACTTATTCTTAAAAAAGAAACTTACCATTAAAAATTAACCTTGACAAATCAATAGGTATAATTTGTTTTATATTAAAAATATAGGATATAATCCCTACAACATTTCTGTTGCAATAAATTAGATGCAGAAAAATTTGATTTAAGATTTGATTATTTATAGCTATGCTTTAATTTTCAGCGATAGATGTTGCTATAGAGACAAAACCACTCTTTTAAAGCAATTTAATGTACAGATCATGTTCATATCTCTTCTGAAGTCTGCCTGTAGCAAGACTGCATGCTCAGTCAGCTCCATTAAATGGTGCACATCGAACCTACCTGACACTGCTAGGTTCCTCATCTAGAAACAAAGGAGATGGGCTCTTTCACTTCTCAGGACAATATGTATGGTGGTATCTAGATTTGTTAATGCAAAAAGGATGGAACTGAGCCAGAAAATTTCTCTGCTGCCCATGAGTGAGCCCAGAGAAACACTGCCTATTACTCTTGCCTCTGGTACATGCTTAGAAAATTCATATTTTTGAATGTAGCATATGCACATGTACAAACCCAAAAGGTCAAGTATGCATCTGGCAAATGGCAATGATGTAAATTTAGCAGCTTGGATCCATCTAAATAATATGTATCTTGGGGATACACTGTAAAAAAAAAATTCCTTTCTGCTCAGTGTTACGCAAACTCCCAAGTCACAGTATAGTACTATTCTACGGACTCTTAAGCCTTGCATTTTCTGAGTTAGAAAAGCAGGTAGGCACCTGTAAGGCTTGAAATAATTGCAGAGGTATTATGAAATCAAATTTTGTTTTATTAACAATGAAAGAAGCACAGGTAAGAGCAAGTCACAGTGCTACCTGTCTGCTTTAATGCAGTTATTTATACCTATCCAAAAGCTGCTATTTGTCATACTGTACTTAAACCCAACATGCTGTTAAAATAATGATTCTGAGCCTGTGGGATGCACTGTATGCTTTATGTGTGCTTTAATAATGCACACACTGGAGCAAACTATAGTGCTACAAATATACTATGAACAGCTATGATCCTTGTCTGAAGTTGGTAGGATCTGGCACAAATCCCAGCTGCAGGCAGCCCATGTGGAACCAGGATTTAAACCATTTAAACAGGAGTAAGAACTACTTCCTATTTGTAGCATTGCAGAGTTAATACTGATATGCAATTGGCTGTTACATGAGTACACTCACACGTTCAGCTGTATTGAGTCACTCTCCTTATGTGTTTTTTGTTTCTGGATTTGAGGTACACATCCCTGCAGCATTGTTATGCCGCCCGTACCCACACATACACACACATATTTATACCATTTTTTCCCCCCATGCAATTTTAAATAGATATACTTACCCTCATGCACAACAACAAATACAAGAGTGCCTATGAGCCACGGCACATACATTTACAAGGTGCAAATACAAAAACTATGAAGAAGCCACATATCCTTAGAAAAACTGTAGTGTGTAAGACTAGAGAAACAAGGTGGAAATTGTTTCGTAGATGTAATTTTGCACACCATCCCACAGATTGCTTAACTAACTAATCATTTTTATTTTTCAATATATATTTAAAATCCGGTAATTATTGTCTAAATAAAGTAAAATAGTAACGCTTAGGATAATTAACTTGAAGCTCTCAGTTTTTTAAGTGCTGAAGATGTGGTAATGTTGTTCTTGTTTTCTTTCTTGCCTTTTTTTTTTTTTTTTAAACAAGAGAGCTGCCACCACTTGCCTATAATAACCATGGGATTTTATTTCTGTATCATGTACCTCTAAAAAAACCAAAAAGCAGAACATCCTGCTCAGTGTAGCCTGAAGTATATACACATGTGATCTCTCTCCAGTCATAGCTGTCAATGGCAGATGATGTCTATCTGGTTTAGATGCAGTTGCTTAAATTCATTCATGTGCAAATTCATTCATAGAGTCTGTGGGCTAGGTCTCTAGCTGCAGCGTCAGCAGAGAGTGGTGCTGCCGTGAGACCTGTATGATATCTGCCAGCTTTGGGCAGGTGTTTTGGCTACTATGGGGTTAGCTGGCTGTGTTTAGATGCATAAATCCCACCTCTGTCATCAAAACTGTAGCCCTGTTTAGCCAGAAACCAAAAGAGCCTGTGTCCAAAAAATTTCATAGAAGTCAGCAGCAGTGTCCCCAGTTTGTTAATTTATACATAAACATAGTTTTTCTTCAAAAGGAATCAAGCTTATGACCCTGAGCCTGTAGGCATATTTTATTTACTTTTAAGTGTTCTTCAATGAAATATCTTACTGTCTTGAAAGGTTTTGTCTGGCAATTTAGTCTTTCTCTATTTCTGAAAGATTCTCTTTTAAAGCTTTGTTGCTTTCATTGAAAACAGAATATTTTTTCATCTCAAGCCATCTTTATGCATATTACACTGACAGTAACTCATCTTTACTTTAATAAAATGCTAATCAAGGCTGTTCAACGTCCAGCCCTCATGTAGCCACATCCAATCTTCACAGTGTTTCCAAGGCATCCACTGACAGCAAGATGAGAACCCCACACTGATGTGCCTGAGAAGCAAAGGAGGGGCAGCATATTGTTGAGAAAAAGGGAATATTGTTGAGTGCAGGAAAGTCCACAGTCTGCCGCTGCACAGCCTCTGCAGAGGCAGCACTCCCAGGACTCCAGGCTCCACAACAGCTAAATGCCTTCCTGAGACAATGCTCCTGGACATCCATCCTTCAGCCACTGCCTCCTCTTGCTGCACATTTAGCTCTGAACAACCATATTTTAAGAGATTGTGATCATATTTTTTAAACATGAAACATATCTCGTTTTCAAAGTGTCATGGAGGTGCATGCACAAAATCAAATTAGGGAGGTGATAAACAAAATAAACTTTATTTGAACCAAAATTGTTTAGTAGAAAACTAACTAGAAATAAGGCTTATCAAAATCATTCAACACTCCAACAACATCAGTAAACCACAGGTTCAGAATAATGTACAAAGGAATTAATACTGTACAGCCAGCCTTAGAAATGAGAATCCAAAATGCATGCAATCACTCACTTGTGAGACAAGGGCTCACAACCTCAAGGAGTTTCCTTGGGCGGTGTCCCGACCCCAGGGGAGAGTCCCCGACTACTGACCTGCTGCTCCGAGGACGACGGACTCAATTCGCCCTCCAGCGGGACTCCATTTATACCCCAGTCCAATCTGACCTGTGGTCAGTTCTGATTGCCTGAGGGCCTCAACTTCTGCTCCTCGCCCAAGGTGTGTATGTGGTGGTCTGCACGCATCCTGAAAAGGCGTGAAAGTAAGGACACAGAGATCCTAATGCCCCCAGTCTCTTATCAGGGCGGGTGCACCTGCCACACAAAGAGCGTGAGAAATCAGATGATCTTTTATTTGTCATTGTATCTGGTATCACAGCAAACTGTTCCACTTGCTTGCTTAAAAATCACAGAAACAGAATCACAGAACTGATGTTGGAAAGGAACTCTGGAGGTCATCTGGACCAACCCCTGCTGCTCAAGCAGGCCCACCTAGAGCTGGTTGCCCAGAACCATGTCCAGATGCCTTTTGAATATCTCCAAGGATGGAGACTCCACAACCTCCCTGGGCAACCTGTGCCAGTGCTCGGTCACCCTCACAGTCAAAAAGTATTTTCTGATGTTCAGAGGGAACCTCCTGTGTTTCCGTTTGTGCCCATTGCCTCTGGTCCTGTCACGGGGCACTGCTGAAAAGAGCCTGGCTCCATCCTTTTTGCATGCTCCCTTCAGGTTTTTTGTATGCATTGATGACATTTCCCCTGAGCCTTCTCTTCTCCAGCCTGAACGGTCCCAGATCTCTCAGCTTTTCCTCATATGTGAGATGCTCCTGACCCTTAATCACCTTTGTGGCCCTTCGCTGGACTCTGTCCAGTATGACCTTGTCTCTCTTGTACTGGGGAGCCCAGAACTGGACACAGCACTCCAGGTGTGGCCTCACCAGTGCTGAGTAGAGGGGGAGGATCCCCTCCCTTGACCTGCTGGCAACACTCCCCCTAATGCAGCCCAGGATACCATTAATCCTCTTTGCCACAAGGGCACATTACTGGCTCATGTTCAACTTGGTGTCCCACCAGGACCCCCACGTCCTTTTCTGCCAAGCTGCTTTCCGGCTGGGTGGCCCCCAGCCTGTGCTGGTGCCTGGGGTTGTTCCTCCCCAGGTGCAGGGCTTTGCACTTCCCCTTGTTGAACTGCATGAGCTTCCTGTCAGCTCATTTCTCCATCCTCAAGGTCCCTCAGGCTGGCAACATAACCTTCAGGCATACCAGCCACTCCTCTCAGTTTGATGTCATCAGCAAACTTGCTGAGGGTACACTCTGCCCTGTCATCCAGATCATTAATGCAGATGTTAAAGAGGACTGGACCCAATATTGACCCCTGGTGTACACCACTAGTAACTGGTGTCCAACTGGACTTTGCACAGCCAGTCACCACCCTCTGGGCCCAGCTATTAAGCCAGTTTTCAGTCCATCTCACTGTCTGCTCATCCAGCCCGTACATGAACAGCCTCTTTACAAGGATCTTATGGGAGACAGTGTCAAAGGCCTAACTGAAGTCCTGGTAGACAGTATCCACTGCTCTCCCCTCATCTACCAGGCCAATCACTTCATCACACAAGTTTATTAAGTCGGTCAAGCATGACTTCCTCTTGGTGAATCCATGCTGACTACTCCTGGTGATTATCCTGTTCTTAATGTACCTGGAAATGGTTTCCAGGATTAACTGCTTCATCACCTTCCCTGGGATCAAGGTGAGGCTGACCAGCCTGTAGTCCCCTGAGTCCTTCTTCTTGCCCTTCTTGAAGACAGGGGATGACATTTGCTTTCCTCCAGTCTTTGGGCAAAATATACTGTTGGATCTGGGCCTAAAGAAATACGTGCTCTGTATGGCCTTAAATGAATAGAATATAATTCTGAGCACAGTACACTCAGACACTAAAATACTACAAAGCTTAATGTTTTGTAGGCATCACTTTATCATAAGTGAAATTTTTGTTCGGTGTGGTAATTTGCATTTCAATGCTTCTCTTGTCCCTATATTTCCAAATTATTATCAGATTTATTTTGCAAGCAGTTCTGTGTGTCACTGGATGTGTAATCAGAAATCCTGAAAATAAATACATTTAGAGAGTGCTGTAGTGTCTTAGTATCTATGAAAAGTATACTGTATTTAAGTATTTTTTTGTTTAAAACCATATAAAGAACAGTCCTTGCACAGTGCAAGCCAAGACTTTTTCTTGCAAATGTCTGCCTATGTGTTTAGCAATACTTGCATGAGAACAAATATTTATCAAATACTCAGGATTCATTTTATGGGTAAATTAGAAGATTCCTTTCTGAACAGGTAGGTTCTTAAACAGCCTTCTCATCAAATTAGCAGACACAACAAAGGCAGTTGGTTTTAAAAAGAGTCTAGATGCTTTTCAGATTGACTAATGTAATTGCACAGGCATGTAAAGTACAGAACTCAGGACATGTCCTCTGCTCTTATTTACCTAGACTTATGCACATAAATGGCAAATAGATTTATCTTTGGTTGTCAGTGTTTGCAGGATCAGAGATTAAATAGTTATTGGATAGTTCATTTTATAGGAAGCCTGCTTTCTTAACTTCAAGAATAAATTGACAAATTTGTCCTTGCTTGTGTATGTAGAGATTCTCTCTCATTACATTTTGTAAAATACTTTCCAAGCTACTTCCAAAAAGAAAGTATATAAAAGGTTAATACAATACTTATTTTTAGCTTCACATTCCTATGAAAAAATGGCAATTTTACTGTATTCATTGTGATTTGAAACCAGATAAATAATGAATAGTTCAAGTGATAATTACCTTATTTCAATATTTACAGAAAACTGGCAAGTCATCATCATCAAAGCACATTGAGAATTGTCTTATTATCTACACAAGTGCCTGGTTTCTATAAATATTGAAATTTGGTAATTATCTCTAGCACTATTTCTTCCTTATCTACTTTTCAGAATTGAGCAAATAGAAATATCGTTTAGTCATTAACATTTTCCAAATACATATCTGGCTTCTTTTTAATGAGAGTGCATAAGTAAGGAAAGTAAGTTGCAAAATAAGGTCAATGAAATGGAATGAAATATCTTTGTATCAGAGGCATCCAAAAGAATGAGTTAAGACCATGTTATTCAAATATCTGGATTTAGCCTGAGTCCATTCCTAAAAGGAAAGGCCACTTCACTAACAGTAAGAGAGTCTAACTGCCAAAAAGGAACCATTGGCATACATGCATCATGAAATGAAAACCTCTATTTTTTTCTCTCTAATACATATTTGAACCAAGCTGTGCAGTCCATACAGCCTTCTTCAATGGGTTAGGAAAAAAATATAACATTTTCCCAGGTTGTTATCCCTTGTAAGTCTATTTGGGAGATGGTACACAGGACCAGACTGAATCTGTCTGCATGTTGCAGTTGTGTTTTTCCCTGATGTTAGTCTATGATCACACTGACCTGTACCTCAGATAATCAAGAAGAATTAATCCGTAAGCGAAAATGCATGGAGATCTTTTAAACTCTCATCCTCCATAACATACTGTGAAAACCCAAGTAATGGGACATTGTGAAAGGAATTTTGTATGGACTTTAGGGAACAATCCATACCCTGGAGACAGGGCACAGGTTACTCCACATCAGTATTAGCTGCAGTTTGTTGCATTCAAAGAAAGGAAGTATCAGTAGATCCGTTCAGTGTCCTAACTTCAAAATCTCTTGTTTTGTCAATGTATTTGGGCATGCTATGGAGTCTAGCTGTAGTCAGGAGGAATCTTTAGCTATGTCTGTATTAGTATATAAATCAGGGCCTGTGAACAGGCGCAAGCACTGTCCAGTGATTGTCCATACAATTTAATTTTTTGCCTCCTCCCCAACAGGTTTGGCCCATGCCAGCTTGCACGCTCCCATACATGCTGAGGCAAAACTTTAGAGAATGCTCCTGAGAGTAGTTTAGCTGATTTTCTTATCTTATTTACTGTTTTACTTACTTATTCTCTGCATTTACTTGTCTTCCTCTTAAACTAGATGCATTGACCACTAAAATTTTTAACGAGACTGGTTGGACAGGATTCACGTCATCTGGTCTGAGATACCAAGAAACTTTATTATCTTAGCATTGTATGAACTATGACCAGAAGCGTTTCTTTCACTGAATACAGATTGAATCAAAACAATTAACTCCTATGTAGATGTCAATGATGTATATTATGTCTATAATATATGTTTTGAGGGTGGATGAGATGAATCCCACCCTTCACTGTTTTCTTAGCTTCTCCTTTTATACTCTAAGTCTCATTATGGTACATACAGTCCCTAGAGATGAACATCCTGCATATGCTTCAAAAAATTCCTGATCATCTGTATTAAACAGGAGCTCAGTCAATCTGAACTTTTCAAATGCTTCCTTCCCTAAAAAAGAATCACTTGAAATAAAAGAAGTATCTGATCTTTTTTTACCACCTTCCGCCACACAGGTATTATAAAAGAGCTGTAAGGTAGTCACAACGGTGCCTGATGCTATAGGAGTTCAGCATGAAATTATGCCATAATTAAGATCCTACAAAATAACATTAATTCCTCTCCTTCTCTAGGATTCAAGTAGCTACAGACCTAGCTAAGACAAATGTACATTTTTGGCATTTATTATATCTTCCCATTGGAAAGAGCAATGTAAGTAAAAACCTCATTATTCATAACACAGAGATACATAACCAGTCCAAGCTGTCTAAAGAGATACAAAAGTATGGAATTATTTTCCCAAATTGCTGTCATAGTGAAAATAAATGAGAAGTCCTTATGCAAATATTGTACTGGTGAAACTGGTAATAAAATTCTTGGGTATCCTTTTGCTGTCATTTAATTTTCAGTCTTCTACTGAGGGAAGGCTGAAAGGAAAGTTACTTCCCTGATTATTCAATATATTACAGAAGATAAATACTAGTGTCAGTGTCTGTGCACATTTCAGAGGGCAACAGCAAAGCTGTGAACCCCCTACATTTCCTTCAGTGGCTTTTGAGGTAGGAAGAGGGAAATCAGGAGGACATAATTTTGACCGAATATATGGAGAACAAGATCAGAGGTGCAATATATTAAAGGAAACTAGAAGTACAGAACACAAAGGGTACTCACCCTGTAAGTAAATCCTGTTATTAAAAATGACTTAAATGTATAAAACCAGTAATATACCAGGTCTAGGTTATGACAGTTTAACAAGGAATGGGGCTGAAAGTACCAACACTGTGAAAAAAATACCCTTTTTCTCCGATATCCCTTTTTTTCTGCCATGTTGGCTGAAATGTTCCTTTCTTTTTTTTAAATAAATCTGTGACTGTTATTCTATAAAACAGAAACAACACCTTTCTCAAAATGTATAAACCTCCCTTCCATTCCTTCAGTCTTCTTTGCCTTATTGTGGCCTTTATGTCACAGAGACAAGCGTAAAAATGACTCTACAAAGAAAGTAGAAGATGGAAAATAACAGGAAAAAACAACTCACTAGGTAATGTTATATCTTACATGCAACAAACATAAAGTATGGTACTTTTTGGTAGCATAATGTATAATGGTTATCTGTCCCTATACTCCTGCAAGTTCCTCGGTCTTAATTCTGAAATGCTTGTGTCGGTTAGAGGCAAGCAGCCGCTTTGACAGGCAAGCCTCTTTGTCTGCAGAGCCTCTTAAGCAGGGCCTCGCAAACAGCATTTCAACACTTCAAGGGCTTGGTCAGAACAAAGATCTGTCTCCTATGGCAGGCAACCATATCATAGAAATTTAGTCCTGAAGCATTTGCACAGCATCCTGTTCCTGAAATTCTGCATCCACCGTAATCCACGAAACACATCTCCAGTCCTACTAATATACAATATCTTTAGTAAAGAAGTGTAAAATCCATAAATTATAATGTGCCATAAAAAGAGACAGGAACTTGTGGGTATATTCAGCAAAGTCACCTAATAAAATGTGACATATTCCAGATTTCTATATCATTTTCCAAGGTTCTCAAGGCAGCTTTACAAATATTGTGGGTTTATTACTTTGGCAAGGGAAGACGGTATGTCCAAATAAAGAACATTGCAAACGCTCTGTATTTTTATAAGGAATCAGAAGGAGATATTCCAGAGTATCTTGAGATCAGAATCTCAAAATTTGTCATCATTCTATGGATCCTTCAGAAGTGGAAAACTGGATTCATCCCATGAAAATTATGACAGAAAAATCATTTATTTTCAAATTACAACTGCACTATCTTCCTTGTGATAAATAATTCAAAAAGGTGTTCTAGGTTTCATATTTCACAGATTTTTAAAATAAGGAGTATTCGTTCCAAGCAATCATGCCATTTTAAAATGTTATACAAGAAACAATCTTGGTTTAACTGCAGAAGATAATAGACATAAATCAGAAATACATTTCTCAGTGTCTTAAAGGATCATCTGTCAACAACTTATGAAAAGTTAGTACTTTTATAAACATGCATAACAAAACAGATTTACAGAAAGCAGTAATTTTAACATATTAACTACTGCTAATGCATTCTTTTTATTTAAAAGATACGTATTTCCTTATAAATGGCTTACTGAATTATAAGATGGCTTTTATATCTGTCTTTATTTCATTTTGAATGTGTTATGGTCTGTTCTAACCTGCCAGCAACCACTACAAGTCTCCTTACTTCATTTTCAGAAAATGTCATTTTCATTACACATAGCTTCTAAATATATTTAAAGTATTTACAATGAATTTTGAAATATGAAAATACATTTTATGTTATCACAGTGGAATTTTTGTCAACTGTAAGTGCATTGTAGATGTTTAGAATTATACTTTTTAGGTTTTTGTATACTTTTTACACTTATTTGCAAATGTTTTCATGTTACTAATACTGTAACTGCTGGGTGAAAAACTGGCTGAACGGCAGGGCTCAGAGGGTTGTAGTGAATGGGGCTACATCTGGCTGGAGACCGTTCACCAGCGGTGTTCCTCAGGGCTCAGTCCTAGGGCCAGTGCTGTTCAATATATTTATCAGTGATCTGGATACAGGACTTGAATGCACCATTAGCAAGTTTGCTGATGATACCAAACTAGGAGGTGCTGTTGACTCTCTTGAGGGACAAGATGTCTTGCAGAAGGATCTAGATAGATTGGAGCATTGGGCAGTTATAAATGGCATGAAATTTAACAAGTCCAAATGCCGGATTCTGCACCTGGGATGGAGTAACACTGGGAGCAAGTGTAAATTGGGAGAGGAGTGGCTGGAGAGCAGCCCTGCAGAAAGGGATCTGGGGGTGCTGGTCGACAGCAGGAGTCAGCAGTGTGCCCCGGCAGCCAAGAGGGCAAACCGCATCCTGGGGTGCATCAAATACAATATAACCAGCTGGTCAAAAGAGGTGATTATCCCACTGTATTTAACATTGGTGCGACCTCACCTTGAATACTGTGTGCAGTTCTGGGCCTCACAATTTAAGAAGGATGTTGAGGTCCTTGAATGTGTCCAGAGGAGGGCAACAAAGCTGGTGAAAGGGTTGGAAGGAATGTCCTGTGAGGAGCAGCTAAGGATTTTGGGTTTGTCTAGTTTGGAGAAAAGGAGGCTGAGGGGCGACCTCATTGCTCTCTACAGCTTCCTGAGGAGGGGAAGTGGAGAGGGAGCTGCTGAGCTCTTCTGCCTGGGATCCAGTGACAGGACACATGGGAAAGGTTCAAAGCTGCGGCAGGGTAGGTTTAGACTGGACATTAGGAAGCATTTCTTTACCAAGAGGGTGGTCAAACACTGGAACAGGCTTCCTAGAGAGGTGGTCGATGCCCCAAGCCTGTCAGTGTTTAAGAGGCATTTGGACAATGCCCTTAATAACATGCTTTAACTTGGTCAGCCCTGAATTGGTCAGGCAGTTGGACTAGATGATCGTTGTACGTCCCTTCCAACTGGAACTATTCCATTCTACGCTATGCTATGCTATGCTATGCTATGCTATGCTATGCTATGCTATTCTATTCTATTCTATTCTTAATGAACAAAAATATTGTTGATGGAGTGTAGAGACTGATCACCTCATCCTCAGGGAAACACAGAGGATGTGATTAAGTTGCTTAAACATTTGAGATGCTTTCCTGCATGCTGCCACACCTCCAGCTGTGAGTCCAGAAACATACGGTTCTGTTGTAGGTCTAGTATATCTGTTGTCTCTGAGCAAATGCTTTTGAGCACTTCTAATGGCATGAGATGCTTTTGCTTATGTATCTGAAAAAAACTCCCATTGGTTGAATCATTCCCTTACTCCTCATGGAAGTATTCATTGAGTCTCTGTTGACTATAATGGCAATTTATACAAGTATAGCTCATGTAAACATTTGCACTTTTAGTATTAGGTCAGGTTGAACCTCACGCCTGCTGCTTGCCACTGAGTCATTTTTCTAGGATTGTACTCTCCCATGTCACCTACAGTTGAAGTTAGAGGATGTTTGATTTCTTTGTCCCATGGATACTGTGTTATCATTAATCTCCCAAATTCCTACAATACAATGTAGTTGATTAAAAAATTTGGCTGGGTAATAGTAATTACCTACATTAGACCACAAACTTTTATCCTTAAAGCAATCCTATAGGAATAAAGTGATTTGAAGACAACTGTAGGTGAAACACTTCACTGAATATAGTTCAGAAGGGAGAGAAAAGATGAGTTTTATTGTTTTGTTTTCAATAAATGCCTTCATTGTCTTCATTCTTTGTTGGTAACTGTCTTGTTAGATTTTGTAGATTTTGGCATCACTAGGGCAATTGATACTAGGACATCAAACAAGATTAACCAAAGGTTAAGCTAGCACAAGAGCTTGTTTCCAACAGCAACTAAAAGTAAATGTCCAGAGAAAAAACACAATAGCATATGGTAATACTTCTTCTAGCCTACAAGACTACCTGAGGCAGAAATGGTTTGTGTGGATTTTTCTGATATGAATTTGTCTAGTCTTCCTGTGAGCCCATTTACATTTTTATCATCCACAACACTCTGTGTCAAGGTGATGCACAGTCTATCTGTAACTGTGTTTTGAACCTGACAGCTGACAGCTTCATTTGATGCCTACTAGTTCCTTTGCTGTCAAGGGGCAGAGAACAATAGATCAGTTCTCTACATGCTCTATCATTTCCCCCTCAGTAATTTCTTTTTCAAGCAGAAGAGTCCCAGACTACTTAGTTATTCCTTGTGCAGACACTGTTTCATACTTTTTATATTCTTTGTTGCCCTTCTCTTAACCTTATCCATTTCCTCTATATCCTTTTGTTTTCTGGGGACCTACACCACACACAGTAAGCAAAATGATTTATACAGCTTTATAATGACATTCTCCATTTTATTCTGTGTTTCATTTCTAATAACTTAGTAGTTATTGTTATTGAGATTCCCCTAATATCTTCATTATTTTCTCTGTTATAACTTCAAGATCTTTCCTCTGACTGATAGTTGTTGACTCAGAGCTCCGAGTGCAAGATGATTCTTTGCCATGAACATCACTTTATATTTATCTACACTGCATTTTGTTAGCTATTTTCTTCCCCAATCCCATAAGATTCTTTGGTGTATCCTTCATAGTTGGCCCTGGTCTTTGTTACTTCAGATGGTTTAGTATTATCAGCAACATTTTCACTTCACTTTTCACCTCTTTTCTAGGTCATACTCACCCTCTTTTCTGGTAATTTATGAATATGTTGAATGATATGGGGCCCAGCACAAACTCTTATGGAACTTCATTGATGGCCTCCATCCACAGTGAAAACTGGCTATTTACTTCCACTTTCTGATTCTCTTTTATAACCATCTTTAAATACTTGCAAAGACCTGTTACTCTGTAGTTTACCTAATAACCTTTGGTGATAGTCAACCAGATCTTCTTCAGCACTTTCTTGTTATAACTACAGAAAGTTAGTCAGTCATGACAACATGGGAGTGAAACTGTGTGTCTGTCCACCTCCAAGAAGTGAGGCTAGGTGATATAAGGGTCTCCTTGGCCCAGAGCTCTGTGAAACTCTGAAGACAGCTGCCATCTGAGAATGAATAAGAGTGTGAAGGGCATGAATATAAGTGATTCAGTCACTGAGGTTTGAGAAAGGGAGGATCATATTTATAAACTAACAAGCTCATAAAAGTATTACAACTAGTACATTTTATTATTAAAATGTAATAAAATCATACTGAATCTTCACATTTTTCCCCACGTGTCCCAGTAGGCATTCTACAGAATGAATACAAGAACAGTTATGAATCAAGTATAATTCTGGCTGCAATAAATAAGATCAACAAGCAGCCCTAAGGGTAGCTCCAGCACAGCAGTTTACCGTCTTTTTTATTAAACATCCTCAAGATATTTTGTCATATGATATCCCCATGGCATCTTTAAAAAAACCCAAAACCTTTTAATCTGCCTGTAAAAGCTTGTAATGTGTAGCTCAGCCTTGCAGCCTTTTGCCTTATCTCCATGTACAGCAAAGGCTAATTTGTCCCCTTTAAGCCTTTCACTGCAACCTGATGCTCTCTTAATCACCCCCTGAAACTCTGCTCTGTTTATCCTCTTTTACAGAGACAGGTGCAAGGGATTTCATTAAAGCAATACCTTCTTAAGTGGTTTAGTTTTATCCTTTACTATTGATCCAATGGTTTAAATCCATTAAGAGGGTGCGAACAGACACTTTATTCTTTCCTTAATAGAATCCACTCTAGAAAAGATAGGTCATAGTATTCTGTCCTCTTCTACACCTTTATTTTGTTCTGTAAAACCTGAGACCAATAGCAGATTACAGAACCATGTAATTTTGGTTGACGTGTTTGTTTGTTTGTTTTTCTGTTAATCTTTAAGTGTTTTATTCAGATTTTTAAAATTCATATATTACATTTTTGTAATAATTTTAATATTCTAAATATGACTACATACTCAAAATCTACTGAACTTTTCATATGGACTTTAAGTTACACTGGATTCTTATGTTTCCAGACAATAATGCAACAGTGATAACATTTACAGTAATCCTATGATAGTGGTTTAAAAATACATAGAATGTTCTATATAAGGATATTAAGGATAATCTGGATGACGGGGCAGAGTGTACCCTCAGCAAGTTTGCTGATGACATCAAACTGAGAGGAGTGGCTGGTATGCCTGAAGGTTATGTTGCCAGCCTGAGGGACCTTGAGGATGGAGAAATGAGCTGTCAGGAAGCTCATGCAGTTCAACAAGGGGAAGTGCAAAGCCCTGCACCTGGGGAGGAACAACCCCAGGCACCAGCACAGGCTGGGGGCCACCCAGCTGGAAAGCAGCTTGGCAGAAAAGGACGTGGGGGTCCTGGTGGGACACCAAGTTGAACATGAGCCAGTAATGTGCCCTTGTGGCAAAGAGGATTAATGGTATCCTGGGCTGCATTAGGGGGAGTGTTGCCAGCAGGTCAAGGGAGGGGATCCTCCCCCTCTACTCAGCACTGGTGAGGCCACACCTGGAGTGCTGTGTCCAGTTCTGGGCTCCCCAGTACAAGAGAGACAAGGTCATACTGGACAGAGTCCAGCGAAGGGCCATGAAACTGATGATGAAGGGACTGGCGCATCTCTCCTATGAAGGAAGGCTGAGAGAGCTGAGACTGTTCAGGCTGGAGAAGAGAAGGCTCAGGGGAAATGTCATCAATGCATACAAAAACCTGAAGGGAGCATGCAAAAAGGATGGAGCCAGGCTCTTTTCAGCAGTGCCCCGTGACAGGACCAGAGGCAATGGGCACAAACGGAAACACAGGAGGTTCCCTCTGAACATCAGAAAATACTTTTTGACTGTGAGGGTGACCGAGCACTGGCACAGGTTGCCCAGGGAGGTTGTGGAGTCTCCATCCTTGGAGATATTCAAAAGGCATCTGGACATGGTTCTGGGCAACCAGCTCTAGGTGGGCCTGCTTGAGCAGCAGGGGTTGGACTAGATGACCTCCAGAAGTCCCCTCCAACCTTAATGTTTTTTTGACTCTGTGTTTCCATCAAGGAGTTAATGAAAATCCAGTCTTAGGTAATCTGAACATGTATTACTAATCACTTTTTGGAGAAAGCTCAGAGGTCCCATTCATTCAAGATAATACTGATTTTTGTCAGTCTGGGGAAGTCTTTAATGCATACTTTCCACATGAGTTATGATACATAACAGAGTCAATCCAAACTTATAGTGTGTACAGCCCTAGAAAGAAATGCAATGATAGCTTCCTGCCATGAGCATTTTAGCAGCTAGAATAAACAAGCATAGTAAGAGATGGCAGTAAACAAGACAGGAGTAATTTTTCTTTTACTTTTTAATACCAATAAATAAAAGTAATGAGGTTTTTAGTAGTATCTAAGCACTTGCATGTTTAGCCATGGAAAACACCAAGTCTTTATGACAATGGCAGTGGAACCAGCAAAGCACACTGTCTGCATTAGCATGACCTCAGGGATGCAGGCTGGTTCACCTCCTTCCTTGATGATTTCTTAAACACTTGCTCCAGCATGACTGTCAAAGAATGATGCATGTATATGTGTAAAGGAAGAGTTTTTAGAACAGTCCAGGCTGTTCTAATGAAAAGCAATATTCAATAGCGGCAAAGAAAAATACTAGTGTACTATTTACACATTCAGTGGAGATGTATGGGGGTGTACAGTTGTTTGCATAACAGAGATACATCTATTAAAGTTAAAACAGTCTGCATACATAGCAGTAGGGAAATAGTTCTACCATGAAACATCTATGGTTTGAAAGCTATACATTTTTTTTAAGATATAAACTTGCTGTGTAGAGGGGAAAATCTTGTTCTTTACCCAAGTTGCATATTTATCTAAGTTTTCCAAGAGTCTTAAAATTGTTTGTTCTATAAAGAGTTTAATGTCCTCCAGGTTACATTGCAAAGAAAAAAATGTAGTTTTTCTACTGAAAGAGTAGTACTCCCTTCCTGTAGGACAAGAGGAAGTTTGCAGTTTCTTGCACTTTAGCACATGCTCTCAATGAGGTTATTATGCCACTATTGGCTCTGCGACAGACTGAAACCTGGATAAGCATGAAATAGTCCCCTTTAGCTTGGGTTTTGGAGCTAGATTTCTGAAAGATAATTTGGTGGTATTTTACATCCTTGCTGTCTGCAGGAGCTCTGTTCTTTCTTTAAAATCCTCTCAACATCTTGCAGTCTTACAGATGAAATAGCCATATATTTATACAGGTGTTCTCAATACCAGAATATAGAATGGCCTACAAGTACAGACAGAAGAAGCTGAATAAGATGACAGACAGAGGTATTATAAATATGTTCTTCTTCCCCTTCTCCCCTTCCATCTTCTCACCTTGCAGTCTGGTTAATGTCAGTGTGAGCTGACAACACACAAGTGACACATACAAACTGCCATGGAATCTATCACGTGCCAGCTGACTGCAGCTCAGGCCAGCTCTCACTGAAGGCAGCAGAAAGACTCCTTCCAGCCTATTTCTCTTCAAAGTCTGGCTTTTCTGTCCTGTGAGGATTCATGTACTTTAAGCAAAGTCCAAAAAGTTCCAAAAGAATGTCTTACGAGGACACTGCGAATCTGAGTCATTAATAGACACAGAATAAAACATGTGGAGGCTTATGCATAGAGCAGCCAGTGAAAAAGATTAAGGAGGAAGTGCAGCTTTTTTTTTTGTCTCAGTGTACTTCTCAGGTTTCCACCTTTACACCTGCAGGATTTTTGTAGGGTGCTGACAACGCAGTGCCAGTGCAACTATATGAAATCTTTTTTCGCTAATGCAGGAACCAAGCATTGTATCAGCTCTTTTTTATCAGGTGTCAAGGGTATTTGCTTATGGTCCCAACTATTGGAATTGGAGGGGTTACTGCCTAGTGTAATTGCAGCCTTCCTCCATCCTGTTATTGCTGCCAGTTTCTACTGAACCAAATCAATCCTGACAGCTGGCCAGATGCTTCTTGTGCCAGTCAGCAGGACTCTGGTCTCAAAAGAGTGTCTGGTTATAAGGAAATTTTGCATCAAACTATACAGCCAATCTTGTTTTCTAAAAATACTGTCATAAACACTCGAAAGAAGGTATTTAGTGACTTCACTAATACACCTTTTTTTTAAAGGTTGGGGTGAGCACTTGACTTTTTCACTACAAATTCTGTTTATATAGGGTTAAAGGAGAATTGTACAAAGCTTTTTTTAGTAGATAAAGTGCATATATCATATCTTTATTACAGCCCGTGCAGCCCACAGACTCAAGAGCAGCTGCTTAGAGTGTAAGCCAACAGCACAGAATACACTTTTCCTAGTATTTGTTTAGTGAGGTCACAACATTAATTTTAATTTGGAAGGTCTTTGGGGCATGGACTCTTTAGCAGCCTTAAACATTTTTTTCTACTACCATATAGTTAGCAAATAATAGGGTTTCTTTTTTTTTACTGATCAAAGCAGTTAGAACAGTACAACACTTTCCATAGAAGACATCACTGTTCTCATGCAGTTTCTTTAGATAAATCTGGACTTGTTTTCTTACACCTTATTTTCACTTTGCTCAGAAAACATTTTAAGGGAACAATGAAGAATGGGTCAGGAAAAAGGAATCCTCCTTTTTCAGTACTACCTTCACTGCTTCTGCTTGATGAAGTAGAGTGCTTATATATTTCTGAACACAGTAAAAATGCTAAGTATGGAAAGGCTGCCTGTTTTTCATTTAATCTTTTTCTTTCCTCAATGGGAACGATTGGGATTATGATCTGAAAATATCTTTATTCACCAAGGAGTGAAAAGGAAGGAATAAAAGTTCCATACTTGACAAAGGCTACTGATGTAGTCACAATTGTTTTTCCCGTTGTATTGGTCCATATGTAAGTATATATACTTTGGATGCCTCTGCATATGCTGAAACATATTCACATATGTTTCTTGCAAAACTGGAAAGCAGGTACAACTGGTGAAACCCTACTAAGCCCTCAAAGAGGCCTCCCACTGCCAGCTTGTATTCAATTGTTCTAACAATACCACATAAAATGGCTTGTTCTGCTGTCATTTTCTGTCATGAAAACAAGCTGGTATTGTCTATATATAAATTCCAGCATCTGAACTCCACATGCTGGATGTAGTGGTTTCTTCTTTGCTGAGAATATTTCTATTGGGGAAAAAATGATGCCACAAAGCCAGAGTATTTCTGGTGCAATTTGTTTATTGAATTAACATGGTACTTCTGTCAACAAAGGTATTTACAAATTGCAGCCTCCTTCCTATGGGAACTTCAGGTTTTCAGCTTTTCCCTCTGTTGGACTTTCTCATTTTGGCAATATAAAAACATCTTTTAGAGATGTTATACTAAAGAAACTCCCATACGGTTCATATACATGGTACACTTCAGGTCAAAGTAGTGGGGAAAGAAAAGGAGTAAAACAGGGAATTAAAACTCCTGGCTTCTCACTGTTCTTAGAAATAAGTGCAAGTGCCACTGGATAAAAATAGGACCTTTGTCATCACCTTAGTCCCAAGTTTTGTCCATTTATTTTTACCATATTCAAAAGGCAGTTGACATATGTCCTCGTTTATTTTCCCCTTTGTCACAGGGCTTATACTGCGAGCGTATGTTAAGTGAAAACTTTGTGGTTTGTATTGGTGTTGTAAGTGCTGTCTGGTATTAAATTTTATGTCACTATACAGTAGATTCTCCACAATCATTGTTTTTTCCAATTAATGGAGTGTCTTGATTTGCAAAGTTTAAATATAACTTGCATTTACATCACTTCAGAAATAAGGGCACAGGAGTAAAGATCCTGTTCACTTAACTTCATCTTTATTTCTCCATTTTCATTTTCCAACTGAAAGGCTGGAAATTGTACATCTGTTTACCAATAGCCACACACCATTTAACACGATAACACCAGCCAAATGAATCTCTCTTAAGTGTAATGCTGTTACGTATGTCAGAACTGAGCAGCAGTTATTATTACCCTTAGTTTAAAGGTAGTGAAATTAGCTCCTGGGGATAAATTCCTGTTAAGCACCAATTAGTGTATAGCTCTTTTCCTTGCCATTGCCAGCGCAATCTAGTGTGACCAGTGGACAACGATTCAGAAGACCTAAATATCGGCCCAACCTTTCCACCTATTGTGTTGGGAAATAGTAATTAACCTCTTTGCATTCCCTCTCCTTTTTGGCAAAGTGATTCTGAGCTTTTATCAAAAAAAGCTCCATATGAGATGTGTATCCTCATTATTAAGTTACCAGGAGCTATTTCTGTTTAAACATTTTGCCCACAATGCATGTTCTTGTTCGTTTCTTCTATGCCCCAACTCTGCGCTACCCTTTCTGTTTCACAGGCAGGTTCCCTGCCCATCCCAGGATTAATCTATTCACATTTTTTAGGTCAGGGCCAGTAGTGCCAAGAGCAGCACCAGCTGATTGAAAAGGCTGGACTTCGCTGCTATGGAGACCCCGTTGAGGAAAAAATATTAGCGGTTTGATGCCACCTGGAGCTGGAGGAAGATCTATGTGAATAAACTAATAGGCAACCCAGCGCAGGGAAAAAGAGCACCTGTGACTTGATCCTGCACTTCAGGAGGCTAGGAAGTATGGACAGACTGCTAGAATGCTATGCCAGTACCTGAGAAAGCAAGCAGTGTTTGGGAGGACAGCTTGTAGCCTTGAAGAAGTCTGAGGGGTCCTGAGTAAGAAGATGAGCAGAAGGTTTCAGTACTATTGTAACCAACTGAGTGAGTATGACTGAGATTTCTTTCCACCTTCATAACCATTTTCCATCTCTCTTCTCATGATCTCCACTAATCATAGCCATTTTGCAGAGTGTGTTCAGTGAGGTGGCTGGGCTTTCTGCATACATTTGTGTCTCTGGTTTCTCCAGGGCTGTCTGATTCTGTCAGAACATCACACTTTCTCCCTCCGTTGTTCAGACAAGTGGCCTGAGTATGGAGGCAGGTTTCTCTGCAGCTATCACAAATGCTTTGTACAGCAGCAGACAGGCCTGCTAATTTTCTTTCTATTTGTGCCTTTGACTGCTTTCTAGAAGTTCAGTAACAATCTCTGCTCCATGTAGCATTGTCAACAGTGAAGTAGCATACACAGAGCATTGCTGAGGATTATAACGTCTGTTATTACTGTGCACTTTTAGCACCTGCATAAAACTTCCTGCTTATGGATATGAACTATATTTTGTATGAGAGAACAAAATGAAGTGACTTACAGAAAGACCTAGATCAATTCTCTGACAAATCACAGGGAAAAAAAAAACACCAAAAAACAGGTTTTCCTTTTTGCTGGGCAAAGGACTTTCCTGGGTAGCATAAATTAAAGTATAAATTATTAGTGTGCTGTGTCTTGAGATGAGTCAGTATGTATAATGCAAAGTTTAACTTAGTAATCTTGGTGTTCATTTCCCTAAAAGTGAGGCTCACTTTAAAAGATCAGCTTATTTCAACTCAGCTACCAGCTGAATGGCTGGTGAAAATATAGACATGTAAAAACAGGCATGTTTGCAAACAGTAAGTTTTATTTTAGTTTTTTTTTCAAAGGCTGATTCAAATTCTACTAAGTTATTTTTGGCATATCATAATCTTTATTTGTGTATTCTTGTTTTGAGTTACAACTCATAAGAGAGTTTAAAATAACAGAACAATAAAGGTATTTTATTACTGGTAAATATAGCATTTAAAAGCAGCTGTCTGTTCAATTGACAAGTGAAATATTTCTGAAATACATGATTTCATATAGAAAAGTTTTTTGTTTATACATCTCGAACGATTTTTATATTCACTCTTTTTGTTATTTCATAAGCTTTATGCTATATATAGTGTCATTAATTAACCTCCAATATTGATTTTAATTCTGCCTGAACATGAAAGAGATCTTGTAGAAAATACTGTGGAAAATATAGCTAAAACGTAGATGGATAGGCAGAAGCTAAATGAGTATAAGTCAGTTATTAAAATACATTGACTCTTTCCAGTTGATTTCTGTGCTAAATAAACTTATAAAATTTAAACACGCGGTTTATAAAACTAATTAGTTACAGTCCTACTTCTGTATGTACTATTTTGTATTAGCATAAAATCCTTGGTTGTTTTTAATATCAAAATATAATTTAGCTTTAAAATGAATTAAGATTTGTTGGCCAAAAAAAAGTTATAAGAAAATAAAACTATTTGACTTAAAGTATCACCTCCAATGTACACAAATATTCCAATTAAATTGATGTCGATTGACTGCCACTGATAAGATAGTTTGGCTTTCTGTAACTGAAGGAAAGAAAATGTTAGGCACAGAGAGGATTGCTGATGGGCATCCAAATTCTTGGTATTGAATCTCTCTTCTCTTTGTCTTGCTGGCTTATGTCCACCTCTCATTCTTTTTTCAATATTGAAGATTTTCTTAGGATGTGGCTTCTCAGCAAGGTATTCAATTGTGGGACTGAAAAAAAAAATTCAACCCTGAAAATATCAACACAATCGTATTGCTGTAATCAGATTTCAGAAGTAACTCATTAAGTATCATAGCCCCCATAAAAAGCAGGATCTAGCAGAGCACAGGGATGCAAAGCTGCTATTGTGATATGATTAATGCAGAGAAATAGGCACCTCTAAAAAGTGTTTCACTTACGTATGGCCACCATGAGTTTTCCAACAGCAAACAGTAAGAATGGGAGCATGTCTGACTTGGTGCTGGCCTGGAGTCTTCATGACGCCTGCTGCCATCCGTCTGGGGCCCATGGAGTTGAAGACAAGGCTTGTGCTTATCTGACAGAGACAGAAGTGAAAACCTCTCCCCATGCCAAACTGCTGTGTTGAGAGCATTGATTCAGGAAGAGGAGACTGGATGTTTGAGTCCCCCGGAGGGATGCCGCAACCACTGGCTGGGCGGCAGCTGAGTTGCACGCAGCAAAGAATTCAAAAGGTACAGAGGCAAAAAGGGACAATAAGAGCAGTGGTCAGACAGTATTTACTCTGCAGCACCTACAAGTCAAGCTGTGTTTCTTCCCATGATACTACATCTATTCTGGACCATAGCTTATTTCTCTTTTTGTTACTTTTTTGTAAAGTATGTAAGGAAAAATAACTTCAGCCCAGCTCACTGAAGCAAATTCAAAAGCAGGAATGCTCTGAATTTTATATCTCTATTTTGGGAATGTTTTCAGACATGTTTCTGCCGATGACCTATTTCATATAAATCAAGCAAGAAGTGAGTTTCCAATTCATATTCAGATATGTTAACACATCACATCTCAGGATTTATATTCATCTCATCAGAGAACAGAAATATTCCATGACACCTATCTAATCTATCCAAAATAACTTAGAAACTTGCTGAAATTCCCACAAATGACAGAGCAAGAATTATAGTCTAAATTCTTTGGGTAATGATTTCTGATAATTTATATCTTTAAAAATTACAGATGGTTCATGTAGCAAAATGGTGACATTTGCTGAATATGTTTTGGGAATTACTCATCTGTCCTAACTTAATACACCATTTGATTAAAGTCATATGCTCCCAGACTGCTAAAACAAGAACTTTATTGTTAGGAAAAGGAAACCTAGCAAACCACACATTCTTAAAACAATCTCTTACTAAATTTTTTCTGTAAGTGCATTTTGCTCTGAAGAATAAAATTTTACATAATTTCGGAGGTCATTGACTTATGTTGCAATTCATTTCACCTAACTTTAGATGTCTAGATTGGTCACTCTAAGCTTCTACAGCCAGTGGAAAGGGCAATTCCAAAGCATCTAAGGCATCTAACCTATCTCATGTGTACTTCTCAAGATGAGATGAATTGTCTTGGGAGACACTTTTCTCTATGTTGAGATAAAGGCCTCTGTAAGCCTAAATGAATTGACTCAAATACCTAACTTGTAGACACACCTGAGTTAAATTTGATTCTCAGCTGCAGTCTAAGTGCATTCCTATGAAATTAATGAAGACTTTTTTTTCTGTTCTGCAGAAAGGCTTAACGTGGTCTCAGTTGTTTAAGAAAGCAAGAGTAGGATGAGTAATATCCATGCTGTGTTTGATTCTCCTTCCCTTTCCCTATCCCCATAATAGATAAGATAAACTGGTTTTCCTTGCCCACTCTTCTAGGACAGTTCCTCTACATTAAAATGTAAGATCAGTTTCATACTGCTGCAATAGAGATAGCTCCTGCAGCATGGCTTTGGCTTTCATAAAGCTTACACAGAAGCTGAGCCATTCAGGAGTGTCAGGTAGGAGGACACATGTATAGTCTAAAAGCTACACATATTTCTAAATCATAGGAGAGAGAGAACTTCAGGAACTATATGAGAGAAAAAAGCGGTCTTTCACTCCTTAATGTAGACCTGATCTAAAGCCTTATGATGCTATATTGAATCTTTTAATATGAGTTTAATGACAATCCAGACATAATGGAAGAAAACTCATTGAACTGGAACTCAGCTTCCATTGTCCTGCACAGCAAGAACTTACAGAGAAGATAAAAGGCCTGAAGTATAAATTTATCTTAACTAAAAGCATTGTTTGACTTTATTAGTGTTTAGTCCTCATTTTATTTGTTATAACCTTTTCTACTATAATTGAAAAAGTAATGAACATTAAGAAATAGATTTAGGTGATTGACTCCTTTTCTCGTGGAAAAGCGATGGAGCTTTTCTTCAAGGATCTCCTCTGCCTTTGAACACTGAGTACTATCACTACTGAGCTTCTTACAGTTGTTGAAATAACCGTGATCTCCAAATTGAAACAAATCAGCCTCCAAGCAATTGGAACTCCTTGATCAAGTCGATACTATATCTATTTATTGCAAGTTCAATTAAGAGACAAAATTAGATTAGACAAGACCTAATTTTCTGTTTTCCAAAAGTTTAATATATTGCAAGACCATAAGGGTAAATGGCAACCTTTAATTCCAGAGCATGTTTTCCAATGTCTCTGCCACTGCACACCTACTGTAGATAGAATTATGTTCCAATTTGAAATAGTGACAGAGGCTGATTTTTATAGACATAATTAAAGAAAGTGTTCACTAAGGTTTGTAAATCCACAGACACTTCACAGTATATAACTTTATTTTTTTCAGCAGTAGCTAACCCAAATTATCCAATAATATTTTATGGAACAGAGTCTGTTGACCCACACTGGACTTCGATTTTATGAGAAGTGCAGCAATGGCTATAATGAGATTTTACAAGGTAATCATTATGCTTTGTAATATTAAATCATCTTTCTGGATATGATTCTTCCATTGTTCTGTTTTCTATGATCTGAACCAGTGGTTATATAGCTAGCTACGTCCATTGCTAGTAAAATGAACAACATAATACTGCATTACTCTAGGTTTATGTAGATGTATCCTTGCTGCTGTCAAAGAAATTACATCAATATAGATCGGGTTTATCACCAGCATGAATTATTTGTAATTTAGATCTTGTGGGACAGTATTCATAGTTGAAAATGCATTATCTCCTATTAATGGTAAGCTCCTGTGTATCTGTACTGAATTGATTTTGGTTCTGGCTGGCAATACTTAAGATTCACTGAATGCTCTCTAAAGTTTTGTTTGTCTGCTTGTTTTAAATTTTAATATTTAACATCACTAGACTTATTTTTATAGACTCATTATAGTGGGATATTAATTGTTCGTGCTGAGGAGGAAAAGATTAATGGGTTGTGACTCAGTACCTGCTGAGGCTTCAAGCAAAATCATTTACGCATTCTTAACACACTTATCTTTGAATTTACTTCCCAGCAAAAACTATTATCTAAGGTGAAAACATTCATTGACTTGTAATGGTAATAATGCTATCTGGATTTCCAGGTAATATTATGCATATTATTGGTGTTGAGGATAAGATAAAGGCAGCAAAAAATCAAAATGTGTTGAGGCTAACCATAGAGGTCAATGTGAAAGAGACAGTCTTATACAAATACATCAGTGGCAAATGAATTACTGGGGAGAAAGTAGATCTATTAAAAGGATAAAATAGTGCAGGCAATGAAACAAATGGTAATTTTAAAAAAGCTGACATGTTATTTTCATTTTAAAATTCCCTTCAGAAAATAAGTAATAAGAATAATTAGCAAGGAAAGAAAACCCTGTAAAGGTAAGGTTGAACATGTGCAAATCAGCCAGCTGAGATGCTGTGCTTTCCAAGATGTTAATGGGACTGTTTAACAGGTATAAGAGTTTTTCAAAGCTGTGAAGGACAAATGGTGTCCTATTCTCTGCAACTCAATGATAGTCAAGAGCCCAATGACTGCAATACCTATTTTGGTATACTTTTACTAAACAGAGACACCAGTTAGGTCTTTTTACCCTAGAGAAGAGCAGGCTCAGAGGGATCTTATCACAGTTTTCCAGTACTTAAAGGGTAGGTACAAAGAGGACGGAGGCTCTCTCTTCATAAGAAGCCCCATGGAGAGGACAAGGGGCAACAGGTACAAGTTGCACTGGGAGAGGTTTAATCTTGATATAGTATGGACATTTTTAGTGACAACAATCAATCACTGGAACAACTTCCTCAGGGATGTGGTGAAGTCCCCATCACTGGAGGTTTTCAAGACACAACTGGACAGGATGCTAAATTATCTCATCTAAGCCCCTTCCTCTATGAAAGGTTGGACCAGATGATCTTTCAAGATCCCTTCCAACCTGGCCTCTTCTATGATTCTATGATTCTGTTTCTGAGGAGTCAGGGATAATGAGGAGCAGTAGCAGAAAACTAAACGCAAACCTAGGTAGTCTTCTTTTTTCCTTTTTCTTTTTAAAAAGAGGAATAAGTGAACATGGTGGGCAGAGTTCCACACATGTAACTTCCATTCCAGAAATACTAGAACCAATGCTCTAGGGCGAGAATCACAAATAGAGAATCACAAATATCTTTACCAAGATAGTAAAGTCCTGGTAAGCAAGCAGCATGGAATTATAGAGTAATTTTATTTTGTAAATTACATTCTTTTCTTAAACAGGATTTGTAGATAAAGACTTCTTATTTTATAAAATTACAGTGACCAACTAAGGTCATAGCTGAAACAAAACAAAAAATTCGGTCACACAAGAAGGAAGAGGTGTGAGGTGAGAAATGTCTGTTTTTATGTATGGCATACTAGTTTTAAGAGCTTGTTTTTATTTATCTTTGAATAAATTAGCTTTTGTCAGTTGAATATGTGTGACCAGCATCTTATAACTGATTGCAGTGCATGCAGTGGGTATGCACATGTTGCTCTCAAGACCGTATTCACCTGTCCCTCCCATGCCTTCTGGTAGCAGTATGCATACACCACATTTATAGCACTGCTCTGGATATGAGTCTAGCAGGGGATCTTTCTGAGGGGAGAAGATGAATTGTCACACAAATCATCTACTATCACACTCAAAGGCCTCATTCTGAATAGATCCAGAAACTAATGCAACCCTCAAGATACATTAATGATGTATCACCTTCTTATTCTCAGGCTGTTCACCACCTCTCCACTGAAACAGTTGTCCTAACAATCAGGGAGAAAACCACAAAGGTCTGGGTCCAAATGACACTGCTGAGAACAAGACAAATGTTCTCAGTAGCCTGTCCTGAAAAGCAAGATCTCAGTCCACGCCAATCCAGCTTCCTGCAGCTCTCTGGAGTGCACACTTCCAGAAAGAATCTATAGAAATATTTAGAAAGTGTCCTGGTTTCAGCTGGAATAGAGTTAATTTTCTTCCTAGTAGCTGGTATAATCCTCTGTTTTGGATTTAGTATGAGAATAATGTTGATAACACACTGATGTTTTAGTTGTTGCTAAGTAGTGCTTGCACTAAGTCAAGGACTTTTCAGCTTCCCATGCTCTGCCAGATGCACAAGAAGCTGGGAGGGGGCACAGCCAGGACAGCTGATCCCAACTGGCCAAAGGGCTATTCCATACCATATGGCGTCATGTTCAGTATAGAAACTGGGGCGAGTTGGCCGGGGGGTGGCGATCGTTGCTCGGGAAATGGCTGGGTGTTGGTTGGTGGGTGGTGAGCAATTGCATTGTGCATCACTTGTTTTGTATATTCTTTTATCATTATTAGTAGTAGTAGTAGTATTTTGCCTTCCTTTTCTGTCCTATTAAACTGTCTTTTTCTCAAGCCACAAATTTTACTTTTTTTTCCTGATTCTCTCCCCCATCCCACTGGGAGGGAGGAGTGAGCTAACAGCTGTGTGGTGTTTAGCTGTCTGCCAGGTTAAACCACAACAGTCCTTTTGGTGCCCAACATGTGGCACGAAGGGTTGAGATAACAACAGATCTGACCAGCGTGTGTTAAGGCAAATTTTTTGTAAGCATTCATTATATTGGTTTAATAGTCGCTGGTCACAATATTGATTTATTCACTCTCAAAGTTGACGTGCTTGCTCTCAAAGTTGTGTTATGTAACACCTCACTTGCAGTATATGTTCCCTGTTGTGCTGTTTATCACCACTGGGAGCTGGATCAAGGTTATCATTTTGCTGCAATGTGTAACACTAGTTTATGATATGATACAATTATTGGTTGTGAGACTAATCTGGTATTTGTACTCGGCATTGCCATCATCTCCGTACCTTGGCAGCCACCTCTGGGAAACTATTAATAATTACACTCTTTACCTTTTCTCCTTGGAGAAACAATCTATGGGGGAGACAGGAGAGGACATTTTCACCTGCTCCTTCACCTTTCCTTTCTCCTTCAGGCTAGTTACAACAGCTCTTGAGAATGTTTAATATCCTTGGGATGTTCAAACCAGCATGTTCCTATTGCTATGTCTCCTGAATGTGGTTCAAGTCTTGTTTAGGATTAAACTATATAAGAATATGACCCAGAGAGCTACCCCTGTGACAGGCACTGTGGCTACTCCAGCCCCCAAAACAAGCACTGCGGCTACTCGGACTCTGGTGACAGGTGCTGTGGCGAACCAGAGAACCAACCTGTGCCGGTATCAGTCACCCCTATACACAAGAAGAAATGCACAAGAAAACAGCTCATTTAGTAAGGGATGAAGATGAACCAGGGCCATCACAAGAACAGGAGGACGAAGGGGTAGAACCCATAAATGAGATGGTAACCACCCGATCCCTATCCCTGAGTGAGATGCAAGATATGTGAAAAGATTTCAGTCGTCATCCAGCTCCAATGCTGGGATAACAGGGCCAGGAGCCTGGAACTAGAGGGTAGGGAAGCCAAGCAGCTGGGATCCCTTTCTAGGGAAGAGGGCATTGACAAAATGATTGGGCCCTTGAAATACCCTGTGCCGAAGAGCACGGCATTCAGTGGGTATATCACATCCCCTATCATGCACCAGCCTCTGGGAAAATCAAACAATACAATGGACTGTTAAAGACTACACTGAGAGCAATGGGTGGTGGGACATTCAAACATTGGGATACACATTTAGCAAAGGCCACCTCGTTAGTCAACACTAGGGGACCTGCCAATCGAGCTGGCCCTGCCCAGTCAAAACTTCTACCTACTGTAGAAGGGGATAAAGTCCCTGTAGCGCATGTAAAAAATATGCTAGGGAAGGCAGTCTGGGTTATTCCTGCCTCGGGCAAAGGCAAACCCATCCATGGGATTGCTTCTGCTCAAGGACCAGGGAGCACTTGGTGGGTGATGCAGGAGGATGGGGAAGTCTGATATGTACCTCAAGGAGGTTTGATTTTGGGTGAGAATAGCCAATTAACTGAATCGTATGATGTTAATTGCTATATAATACTGTATGTCATCACTTCTATGGTGGCTATATGCCATATCAACAATATTAAGAGTAAGAATCACCCAGATTAATGAAGAACGAACTTTGATGAAATGGAGCAAAGTGCAGTGATGATAGAACCGGGCAAGTGCAGTGATAATGGAACCAGAATTGGCTTCAGCATGCAACAATCCAACATTACACACCATCTCTCCTGCCCTGAAGGACTGTTATGACAAATGGAGTCCAAAGTCATGGACTAAATGAACTCCATGGACATTTTAGAGGGATGGCCCATAGACCAAGGGAATGATATCTGCGTGTATATATCAAAAGACAGGAAAAGTGGTAGTGATTAATTGGAAGGTATTGGAAAGCGTGAGACCTGGGCATGACGTAGATGGTATAGAATAAGGGGTGGATACTGTCCTCGTTTCAGCTGGGATAGAGTTAATTTTCTTCCTAGTAGCTGGTATAGTGCTCTGTTTTGGATTTTAGGATAAGAATAATATTGATACCACACTGATGTTTTAGTTGTTGCTAAGTATTGCTTACACTGGTCAAAGGCTTTTCAGCTTCCCATGCTCTGCCAGGTGCACAAGAAGCTGAGAGGGGGCACAGCCAGGACAGCTGACCCCAGCTGGCCAAAGGGCTATTCCATACCATATGGCATCATGCTCAGTATAGAAACTGGTAGGAGTTGACTGGAGGGTGGCAATCGCTGCTCAGGAACTGGCTGGGCATCAGTTGGTGGATGGTGAGAAATTGCATTGTGCATCACTTGTTTTGTATATTCTTTTATCATAATCATTATTATTATTTTCCCTTCCTTTTCTGTCCTATTAAACTGTCTTTATCTCAACCCACAATTTTACTTTTTTTTCCTGATTCCCTCCCCCATCCCACAGGGAGCAGGGAGTGAGCTAACGGCTGTGTGGAGTTTAGTTGCCTGCCAGGTTAAACCACAACAGAAAGATACAAGGATTCCAAGGGAGGAAATATTTAAGTTATTTATTCGGACTGTTTAACTTAGGAGAAGCAGAAAAACTTGATAGACCTGCAAACTAGACAGAAGGTAAATTTTAGGTTATATGACAGTCTTTGCTGTATGACCCTTTTTCATGGTGGTAAAACAAATAGCTGGTAATGTCCCATCTGATTGAGGAGAAGGGGTTTTAACATGGGTGTAACTACATCAGATGATATGAGATGCATATCTTCTCTTTCTGTGAATATTGCTTTCAGGAAAGCTGGGGGTATGTGATGTACAGGGCACACAGAGTTAGCCTGACACATTGGGATGCAATTGAGCAATTGCCCATGAGCTGCACAGAATGTATACAGTATGCTTTATGTGTTCCAGATGCATTGCACTGATTGCATATGCTTAGTGGTCTGTTATTCCGAATATTTAAATACTTGGACACTGATCAAAGTTGCAGCTACTGCTCAGGCCAGGTCATTGGCATTCAAAAATCCTGCAGAAGTGTTCTGCTCTCATTCGTCTTAAAGGAACGGTTAAGCTAATCTTCCTGCCTTTCCCTCGCAGGTAGCATGGCATGGTTTTGAACAATAAGAACCTGTGGAATCTATCACTTCAAATCATAAGGGTGTGAAAGCCAAGTGCTTTTGAAGATTCAGAACAAATTTATATATGTCTGCCACTCTCACATGGACTCATTTCACTTTATTTTACATACTAGACACTGATATTATTATATTGATATCTCTACAGGGAAATGCAAGAGAATATTCGAAATTGTGCCCTAGAGATATGTATCTCTCCCGGTGACCACAAGAGTACTCTAAGACAACTCTAGACTCCAAACATCATTCCCTTAGCTAAGTACTGAAAGTGATGATGGTGAATCTGATAAGATATGAATAATAAAATCCTTTGTAGTTAAAGTATAAAAGATTGCATTTTGAAAAAATAAATATTCAGCAAAGAAAAGGTGCTTTGTTCTCTGTTCTCTGTGTAATACAGGAATAAACAGAGAATGTTCCACGTGTAAGCACGTGTGTTTCTCTTTTATGTTGCTCTAAAGCTCTTAGAAATGGTTTCAGTTGGACGTGACTCATCTAGGTGGATCACTCCTAGCCCTGTAGAAGTTTGGGGGTTAATGTAGTCTAAAATAATGAATATTGTTCGTCAGTTGACTCGGTAAATTTGTTCCTGATTTATTTATAGCAAATAGAGAATGAGGCTTAAAGTACCTAACACTGTAATGGAACTCGAGTCCTTTTCAAAATCCCAGTGAGAAAAGCACTGCTGTACCTTTTATCTATTGTGATATAATCTTTTATTATAGCTGTGCTCCACTTCACAGTTCTTTATTAACTCCCTGTACAACTATTTACTGTTCAGAATTACTTCAGGTGCCTTTCTGCATACAAGTATCCTGGCTTTAATGAAAAAAAAAAAAAAAAGTCTAAAGAGGTTGTCATTTGTGTAAGGCACTTTAAAGAAAGATACTGAGGCAATCAACACATCAAACGTTGTAAAGATATAAATCAATCAAAACAAGCATTTAAATATTCCTATGTTAATAATGAGTTAAAATAAGGAAATTAAGGAAAAAAAAATGGTGAAAACCTTTTCATTACCTGTGATCATCCCCATTTTGACATCATTAGCATTTTAATAATAAAACTGCATTGCAATTATTATTTTTTTTCCTTCTTAAGTCTAAAGAACACTATTGGTTTTGAAGGCTAGTGATTAAAGGAATTATGAGTTTTGTCATAAGGACCAATTCTTCAACTGCTTCTGTAATTAAGAGACTGAAGGCTTGGCTGTGGTAATTTTCATACAGGTCAGAGTAATTCACAGCCTAAGAGCACCGGCATTACATTAATGCTTTACTGGATATCTTCACTTATGATTCTTGAAATCAGCATTGTTCCAAAAAGTCACTGGTCATCTTTCCCTCTCTGATGTAGCATGCAGAATGCTTACAAAGGGCAAATTAAAGGACTGATTAAAAAAGCTAAAGATACAATAAAAGTAGATTTTTGTTCTGCCTCGTTCTGCAGCAGATTTTGCCTCATCTAAATTGCCTTAATTTAAAAGCTCATCATCCTTTCTAACATGATATGTGATTCCCAGCCTCTATCTTAGACACCTTATTTAATACTTTACAGTCATCCAGCTCCAGCTATATTTTAAGAAACAAAAGGATTTGGTGTTTTGAGCATCTTCTTTTGCTGTATCACTTATCCTAGTCTAGCTTGATCAAATACATTTTTGATCAGTTCTCCCCTTCTACCCAGCTGCCTGGACAGGGATGTTCCAGGGCTGAGTTTTCATGGCAGTACCAGCACTTCTGGTTTTTGCCCACATGTAGAAGAACAAGGAAATTATTTTCATCTATGGTTTCTTTGTATGAAGTCAAGTATAATTTGAAACCTGAGAAGGTTATTCACTGCATCTAGGATCCAATCCTGCATGGAGCTGTGCATGCCTTACAAACTGATTACTCCTTTAACACCTATTGACAGTGGTGCTTGGGGTTTTTGACATCTGATAGGAAACATTTAGCTTTTTACAGATGGGGAAGGAAGGCTGCATATAATAATATCCCATAGGACAATTCTTAATTGCTATCTCTACTTTTATGTCTTTACTGAATATATATAAATCCCTGTGCATAGATAAATCTATTAAAAGGTGACCTGCTAAGTTTTTAATTTAAAAAATAAAATTGTGCTGTCCCCCACTCTCCCCTTTTTGTGATCCTCAACTAAGAGAAAATAATGCACCTGGGATTAGGGATGTCATAATTACCTTTTAAATACAAAATTAACACCTGAATAGATTGAAAAACGAACAGCTCCTTATAAAAACTCAAGTGAATGACTACATAAGTGTCTCAGTCTAAGGCCAGCCCTGGGAAAAAGAATAGAAAATCATGTGTTTATATATTTAGAACACCAAAATTATTAATTTATCTAGCTATATTGCAGTAACTTGTGATCTGAACACTGAGAATCATACAATATCTGAGATGACGCATTCACAGAATCTGAGTCCTTTTTGGGAGGTCTTGCTCAAAATCTCAGAAAAAAAAAACAGTGAAAAAAAGATTTATTGATATCATTAAGCTTTTGATCTGTTCTTGCAATATATTTCTATACTTTACATGCTGTTCTGTGCTGTAAGTACTGTTTATGTGTTTAGTATTTGTTACCAAATAAAACAGAGAGCTTTTGGAACACAGACCAGAAAAAATATATTTTTTTAACTGGGACATAGAAGCAAAATGCAATTATTTATTATATACTTGGATTTGTGCATATTGCACTTATTTTTGTACAGTCTTTCAGCTTTAGTGAAAAGCTTAAGAATCATCTCATTTGAGTCTTCATCTTGGCATAGACTTGTTCATACCAAAGAGTAAGGGACTTGAATCTGCTTAAGATGAGAAAGACTTGGAGCAAAGGTTTTCCCACTTGTAGATTAGCGCTAAACATTACTACTCTTTGTTTCTTCTCCTCCTCAGACACATTTATTATGCCTCTTTAATAATTGATAAAGCATCTTAGAGACCTGTCTTCAGTGATCTGAACTAGCCAGGCCAGTAAAATACAGGTATTGTGTAGCTTGAATGGCTGCATTGAAGCAGATGTTGACAGCTAGCTTGAAATGCTTTTGCTTACTGTCACATAGACAACTGAATGAACATTTATCTTAGCTCAGATAACTACCAGTAGAAAAGGGAAAACTTCTTTATTTAATTCCCTTGTCTTTATATTCCATATGGCTCACTGTATTTTGTCTCTTTGTGAGTGAAATGTTAGTCTCTTTCTCTGCCTTCCTTTTTTTTTCACTGTATGCTACATGAGACCAAACTTACCTCCAGCCAAATAAGAAGAGACAATGTTTCAAGATACTAGAATTTGGATGGAATCTTCCAGTTTATTTGGCAAATATATTATGTTAGTGGAAGTCCTGGTGACGGCGAGCTGCTGGGTGTGTGTGTGCATGTTTTACAAGGGAGGAAAGGGAGGCAGCCAAGTAGCAGGATCCTGGCTTCCTTCCATGGTAAAGCAGGAGGTAATTCTGGTACTGTCCAATTGATTTGCTCAAGGTGTTTGCTGGAAATGGCTGCTGTCTTACCCATATATTGCATAGCATGAACATTTACCGTGTGTATTTGTCAGAAAGATTATTCTGGGTTTTCACAGTGCAGCATGAGCTCTTTCCTAAAACAACTGTCCTAGGTCTCCAAAGCAGATGGTGCTATTTTATTCAAAGTTTTGTTTGTGGACTCTCACTCATTTTGTTTCATGTTAAGTAATAAATATTATTTCAAAACAGATGTTTGAAAAGGGGAGGTAAAAAGATCCATGTCAAAATGTTATTAGTCAGTGTAACTAAAATCTTTTATGCCAGGAAAGTGATCAGATAAAAAAATCAGCAATATTGTAGGCATAATTTGATCCTCTTCCTGGATCCAAAACAACTGAGCGCAAATTCAGTTAATGTTCTCATTCTCTCTTTTGCTATTGTAATGTAATTCAAAGAATTCATCCTAAAACCACAAGTGATGAGGTGGACTGTTTTGAATGTCATGTAAATTAGGCAGGGGTTGGATACGTATTAGTAAGTTTCTGTAGAGGAAATTCCCTAGTTGTTGTGAACATTTCTAATGGAAGCAAAGATTGCTTAAAAGAAGTAAAATGAAATTCCAAGAAGAACCACAACTTGGTTAAGGATCTGAAAGAAATTGATGTAGAACAAACAAATAAAATGACTTCATGTGTCTAGCTTCTCCAGATGCTAATTAAGAGTGGATATAAAATATCTACCATACAGGTATTTGAAACAACTGAAAGTAGAGTTCTACAGCAGTTTAAGATGATTTAAAGTGGTGCTGCTGCAATTGCTTCTTCCCTCCTGTAACTGTTTGTTCATTTCTGACTCCTCCTTTGCAGCAGCTGACATTCTTCTGTCCTTACTTGTGGTTATTTCAGAGAGCTAAAGCTGGAGAAAGCTAATCTCTCTGGATGGTAAAGGAACGCACTCTGAAAGGCCAGAACGATAAACAAAGTGTTGGG
Organism: Ciconia boyciana; assembly: GCF_034638445.1. Lineage (NCBI taxonomy): Eukaryota > Metazoa > Chordata > Aves > Ciconiiformes > Ciconiidae > Ciconia > Ciconia boyciana. Next base: position 163,998,331 of record NC_132934.1, on the reverse strand, counting down.
AAGGAGGAAGATCATTTTGGAATAATTTAATGAAATAAATTATGATTTAGTTTTAATTTTAAAACACCTAGGATTAAGTAATGATACAGATTATCTTCAGGAAGTCTCCTCATCCAGGATACATTAAACTTTAACAATTAAGAGAAAATAAAAATGATATGGAGAAAAATCCCACACTGGTAGTGAAAAAAATCATGCTTTGTCACCATTGTTATTAACTGTTGTTATTTGAAAAGATTAAAAATAGTAAGCAAGATTTAGATATTTCCCACCACTAGAAAACTGGTGGAGGAATTGGAAGTGGAAAGAAGTGTTCTATAATTCAGTTCTAAAAATTGCTATTAACTTTAACTTTTCTGTTGGTAATAAAGAAAAAAATTTAAATAAAAGCCTGAGGGGAAAAAACTTACAAAACATCCTGCAATATATCCACCACATAGCTAGTTCCATTGATTATTAATTACTATAACTGTCATTATTTTCCTTCATATAGAGATTAATGTAATTAAAATAAGTCTCCCCAGTTCCATGCTTTAATATATTTATTTTCTGTGAACAACTTGCACCTTTTTCGTATTAGTAGAAATATAATACAGCATTGAGTATTTAAAATATTCAATGAAAACTAGTCATAGAATTGAATGAAGTTATTCTGGATATATACTGATATAATGGATTGCCAATGAACACAAAGAGCTTGGAATTCAGCCACTAAAATCCATCTGCAGAGCATTAATTTAGTTCCTAAAGGTGAAACTTGGGAAATCCTACCAAGAGGGAGTCAGATGATTCCTGTGTGAATGAGGACAACTGAGAAATGATTGATTGTTCTGTCCTTGAAAGGAAGGACTTACAGCTCTGTTATACAGCTTTGAGATAGCAAGAATTAAGAGTTTTTCTTGTGAATGAAATTTGAACATTTCTTTAGCTGCAGTTGCATGCAGGGAACCACTGGCAAGCTCAGATAATTCAGATGTTTGTAAATAAAAGACTTGCCATTTCTAGCAATTCTTTTTCTAGCCCTATTCCTTTGGCTATCTAAGTACCTTCAGGGCTGTGCCACTGCTGACTTCTCCCTGCTGCTGTGCACCAGGTGCCTTGAAGGGTACCTCGGGCAGGGCTTCAACACCAGCCTCCTCGTAGATTCCCAACAGGAGTTATTCGGGATGGTGGCATGTGCATATTATAGACTAGAGCAGCACTTGTGCAAAACCCTCCTTTCTCTTAAGACTCAGGAAAGTGGAAGGGAATAAGCCATTAAGATAAGTCATTCATTTCACTTTCCCAGAATCTCCAGGCACCATTTGTTTTATTCCAGATATCATCACTTGCCTATTGTTTGCATGACAGAGGGAAGTGTCTATTTTTTAGTTTTAGCTCTTTCCTTTGGTATCTAAGATTTATTATTTTATTTAGGCTACATCAACAGCCTCAGAAAGTGATCCAGTAAGAAACGAAGTATGTCACATGTTGAGTAAATATTTTCTTAAATAAACTTCAGGCAGATCTGTCAAGAATACATACTTAACTCATTCTGCAGAGAGTTTTAGCTACCCAAAACTCATCAGCAGTAATGAAAAGCAGCGAGATACTATGACTTCTGATCAAAATGTGTTCTGATATGATCAAATTCAGATTCGTAGTTGTGGTTTTTGAATATTCCACCTTACTGCTACTGAGAGGTATGAATCATTAGTCATAAAGGCTGATGCAGAGAATAGTGAAAAAAATTTATAAGTTAGAATATTCACAGATTTTCCACATTATCACATGCATTTTGAGAGACTGACTAGGTTTTATTAACAATAAATTAGCTTGAGCTGTTATTCAACAGTTCTCTTGGGCACAACTCTGATAATGCCATATGTTATTTCTTTGTGTCCCTCTCCCTCTCAGTGTTTTTAATTAAGGGTGCATGGGTGAAAGCAGTGAAGTCTCATTAATTTAATTAATGGATTGAAAGGCCATATGACCATGAATTAACATGAAATACTCTATGGAGACAAGAATATTTTTTTGAGAAAAGAAACATTTCAATGACCTCTAGTCACCTAAGTAAAATGAGCAGAGATAATTAACAATCAGGACTCACTGATTAACAGATTATGAAATTTAAATACACTTTAAAACAATGCTTAACCTGAATTTCTTCTAAAGTAGATACTTCAGGGTATGGAGATTTGAAGAGACCTGTCATTTCATTTCAGTTATCAATTACTATTAACAAATGTATTTGCAAAGGAGAAAGAAAGCTTGCTTTTTAGTTGGGCTAGGAGAACAGAAATCAAGATATCTAGGAATTTTTGTTTTACTTTTCCTGCTAATAAGATGTGAGACTTGATGAGAGATTTTTCTGTGCTTTAGTTTTCTCATCTTAAAACATAAAGATGTTCATTCATAAGCAGGTTTCTTAAGCACATACTAATGAAGAATGTTATACATATGGAAAAAATGAGCACTTTTTAGCATATAAACAAGGGCTAGAGCCAAAAAGTTGCAATTTTTAAAGAAAGCACTTGAAGGATTTTCACAAACTCCAAGACACCTCTTTCTAGTGCACTAGTTGATTCCACCTTTTGTCCATGTAATGAATAGCTAGTTTTATTTATTTTTTTCTAAAATCTAGATGATGTGTAAAAATGTGACTGCAGCAAAACAGACAATTTTTTGTAACAGATGAACATACACTAAACAGTAAAGTGGATTTTTTCAATACTTATTTTAAAAGATGAAATTTTTGCAGTTAATCAGCAGTAAGTTATAATAATATTTAGGATATACAAAGTCCTGAAGGATGAGTTATGTATTTGCCTTCTCTTTGTTTGATTTTTTTAAATAAATAGTTTTATGGGATTAAAACTGTTTTGTTGTATATGTGTGACATTTGTCACGGTTTTTGAGAGAGGTGAATGGTTACACTGTTATCTAAATATTTGTACATCAGAGTTTTCTGTGCATCTGGTCACTCATTACAACATAAGAATATGTCTGAATGTATGATGTACATACATTCAGACAATTACAGATGTATACAGCTGAAGTTAAATCTGCATCTGAAAACCACGCAGAAAGTATATTTATGGAAAAATACATTGCTACTAGCAGTGTTTTACATGCAAAGAACTGTTGCACCAGTCCTGCAACATTTTCTGTGTCTTCCCATTTTTTTCCAAGTACAGTTCAAGGTACTATATTTTGCACATAAAACTTTTTAACGTTTGACTCCTAGGTATCTTAGAGACCTGTTCTGTCTCTTTGCTTTATATCAGTAGTTGAGATCAGCTGGGACATTTAAACTGACAGCCTCCATATTTAATTTAAATGTCATGGGGCTGGTGACACATTCTCCTTAAAGCAAAGCCATAGATTTCTACAATTCACTTCTCCTGTTGTTACATTAGAGTTAATTTTCAGCAGACTTCATTCACTAGCTATATTCAAATAGAGCATGTTGCTTAGGAAGATTTCTAATGGACTGGGGAATTCTTTTGTGTCATTTTCCTTTCTCACTGTCAATCTGTATTGTTATGAGACATGTCTTCAAGAAGTTTTGCTGTATTTGTGCCTACACAATTTTTTCCCCTCTATTGGGAAAAAAGCAGATATACTGGGAACTTGCCAGGACAGCAAGAATGGCCTCCTGGGTGGGTACACAGAACAATTTTTTTGAGACCTTTGCTGAATGGAAAACAGTAGTAAAAAGTATTTTATAATTTTAAATGTATAGAATAACTCAAAATATTATCTGCAGTAGGCACAGAGTATGCCTCACAAAAATGAACCCATCACTTCTATTTTGATCAGATTTCTGTATCTATAATACATTTTATCCTCTCTTGTACCTTCCATTAGACTTTGGAATATATGAAGCTCACCAGCATGTGAAATGTTCTTCATGATACCCACTGAGCTATTTTAGTTACACTATTCGACTTTCAGCCACAATACAAGAAAGAGACACGTTACAAAGGATTTTGGAAATTCTCTATACAGTCCATCTCTTACCACTGTCTGCACGATGTCTGTTGGGTTGTCAGTGCTCAAATCCCATTAAAGTAAATAAGGATGATGGGATTAAAACGTCACAGATTTAAAAGTTTGCCCCTGACTGTATTTCTGACCTGCAGATTAGGGCATGACTATATGCTTTATGACTAAGTCATTAAAACAAACAGCAATTATCTTCTCTGTCCACTTGTATAAGTCAACTTAGTTCCACTTGGTGTTGTTTAATATAACGAATCGCTACATGATCTCTAATTTTTATTGCTAAACGAAGTCAAATTTATTAATGTTAATTACCCCCAAGTCATTTACTCTCTGAACTGAAAAGACTTTGATGCTGTAACTCCTTAACAGTTAAATGGGAACAAAGTTGGATTGGGCCAAAACTGAAGTTTATAAATCTGTCTGAAGATCTAGCAAGTCATTGGAGACACATAATATCAATAAATACTTCAAAAACTTCAAGTACTAACTAATTTTGCTGATTTATTTTTTTAATTAATTTTTGGTTGCTTTTGACATAATTCATTCTGTCTCTTCATTTTCACTGTTACATTGGTTACCTACGTTATAAACTTCCACCTGCCTTTGGTCCCTCAGAGTTTACAAATTCCTGCTGATTCACAAAAAAAGTAGAATTCCTTCAGAATTCCTTTTAAGTTAAATTGGATCTTCCCTCTTAGTATCTTCTGCTCTCCAATAATCAGTTTTCTCTCCTGTTTTCCCTGCTGTTCTGGTATAGTTTGGTAGGCAACATAAGGGATGGAACAACAGGGAAAGAAGCAGTGATGCTTTTTGCTGTGCTAGTGAGATGGTCTAAAATGATGAAAACTAAAATCAGGAAGGTTGAGGGATTATGCAAAAAGTAAGTCTACACATCTGTATGTGTGTATACGTACATACATGTATAAGTGATCCTCTCAAAAAAAATCTGGAGAGTATGTTTTCTAACATTTCAGAAAAAAATGTATATATACTAAATAAAAAGCCCACATATCTTTATTTTATATGATAATTTTATAATGAATAATATGTAATACATAAAATATAAAATGAAGTTAATAAAAGATACATATGTATAACCTAACTACTACATTTTAAATCACAAATTAATTTGCTACTGGAAAAAATTGATTTGTTTTGTTAAATATCCAGTGCAACACAAAGTTATAGTTTTTTGGATTATAGGTCAGATAGTACTGAAATTGTGCCACAATAATGCATATGTGGCTTCAAATACAGATACATGAATATCTGCATGTATTTCTCCTCTGAAAGACAGTATAAGGTTTACTGGAAAGTTGTAACACAGTCACAGTATTCTAGTGGTTAAAAAGCTTTTTCTAATTTCCTGTTTAAATATATCTTATGCATAGTCCAGTTTTCCTTATGTTCTTCAACCAAAGTAAATCTTATCTGTTTACCTCTTTTTCATTCCAAAATATAGCCAGCAAATATACTTCATCTTTCTTTGTTAGTCTAGATAAACTCAATTATTTTCGTCCATTTAAAGATACTCCTCATTCAGACAGTCTTCTGGATCATCCAAGTTGTCTTTCTCTGTACCTATACTAGTCTAAAGGTATTTGTCTATCGCACAAGTAGCTATCAGTGTATTTGCATAGCAGCAAAGTGCACATAAACACTACATACAGCACTATGATTTTCACTTGAAGTAATAACATCTTCTGCAGCCAAAGGAGAGAAGTAATCCAAATAAGTTCTAAATTGCCCAGAGTGGCCTGTCTCTCTACTGTGATAATAGAGGGATCTTAGAGCAAAAACAGTGCTAAATTAGGCATGTTCATTAGATTTATAAAGTCAGGAAGTTCAGAAGATGAGTACTTACACTTTGGGTACTGAAAACTGACTCTCGCAGGCCTAACCAGGCAAGCTTCTCAAAACTCAGGTTTTAGTGAGGTTGTAGATGGACAAAAAGCATGTTGCTTCTGTCAGGCTGCAAATTGCATCTTAGATGAAAAAAATGCCTGAAAATGCGCTGTACATCTTTTAAGGTTAATTTTGCTATTTCCCACCCAGCCCTATGTTTGTTTGATTAAAAAAAAAATTGCTACATATGACATTTTCCATTTGTAGTCATTCTGAACAGTAGGGCAGGATAAGGAATTTCTCAAAATGGAGGAAAAAGCATCATTAATGAATAATGCAAAATCCAACCAAACATATTTCTATGCAAAAATAATAGGTTTATTTTCTCTGCAGGGTTTCAACTTTCCTTTGAAAGAAAGTGTTGCTTTATCAAGCTCAGTGCTAGAAGTTGTGACTCCCAGGATAACACCTATGGTCTTCATTTATTGTCTAAACTACAACAAGGCTTCTAAACTGTTTCCTTCTTAGACTCCATCCTAATACAAATTATTATATTCCAATTAACCATATTTTAAATGCAATGTGAGAAGGAAGAAAAAGTGTGGTATTTCAGTATTTTGCTTGAGAGTAGAATGAAAACTGCAGGATTTTCCACCAAATAAATTCTGATATTCTGTAGTTTGTAATAGTGTAAGTCAACTTGCAAATAAATTATTTTGGAAACCTCCAAAGCAGTTCCAGCCTTAAATCATTAGACTTACTGTCATGAAGTACATTTCATTCATCATAGTTCATAAAACAAGAAGATAGCAGACCTGAGCTAGCTCAGCAGCATTCTGATGACAATCACTAATGGGTTGACTCTAGCTCAGAAAGGGGTTGACTCCGAGAAGATAAATGAGTCTCCAGAAAGAAAAAAAGAGCATTAGTGACACTCCCTAAACCAATATGATTGTCTGACCTATGCAACACAACAGGCATTGTTCTTCAAGAAAATTTGCTGTCCACTGCCACCTCCCAGAGTAGAAAGCTTTGGAGAATAATAATGAAGTGTATTTTAGGACACAATTCTTAAGTCTGCCAGTGGGACTCATTAGCAGCAACATGAAAATCAGATAACTGAAATGAGTTTAAAACTGTGGAAGTAGAGTAAAGCTGTCTTGAGCATTATCATTGAACCTCAAGGTTGTGTGAACTTGCTGACGATAGGTATTCTACAAGAACTTTAATCTAATGTTTCCAAGTGTCTACTGCTAAGCCTGTTCTGAGTATCGTGGGAAAAAAAAAAAACAAACCACAAAAGAAACAGAGTACAATTTTGTATTCAGTAAAACTGACAACACAGTCTAGTTAACATACATTCAGCATCATAAAAACATTAGGCCATCTGAAGCAGTTACTACCCAAGCTGCTTCCCCACACACACACAATAAGTGACTGTTGCCCTTGTAGCAGGGACAACCAAACTGCAGATGAAAATGCAATCTCACAGCAGCCTGCATAAACTTGCATCAGGTTTTGTCCTTGCTACAGGATTTCCTACTTCCCAGAGAGAAGGGGAACAAAGATGCCTTGGAGTGACCACTTCTGATGCCCCAGTTCAGTCTGATGTCAATGAATGTTAAACACCCAAAGTCTCACACCTTCTGGGGTACAAGGAATTATAACCAATTTACTCAAGAGAAATTGGCACAAGAGGTACATACCCACTCACCCAATATGGAAAGATTGACCTTAGGTTGCTTTCCCAAGTTTATGTACAAAATCTATGGCAGCATCTAGGACAGAACAAAGGAGTGAAATCTTGACTCATTTTAAAACAGTTGCAAAGGTCAATCATCTTCAATAGGATTATTAGTAGTATTTCATAATAAGTCTCCTTCAGTTCCATCCTGGGCCTTGGTTTTAGACTGTATGTGACATAATATCATTATGCAAAAAGGGAAAGGCAGTATACCCAGACATAAAATGAAAGTACCGGTCTGGAAGTCCTCCCAAAGCCAATGTGGAAATGCCAGGGTTGTCAAAACCTGCTGATGGGATATTAAGAAATCTTTCACCTTATATTTCCATGCTAGCATTACTGAGTGTCTTCTAAGTATCTAGGGAAACCATAAACACATGCAGTACAATTTCACATACCATAAGAGTGACGAAGAGTACCTACTGCACTAAATTAACTGTGAAAGCATGTTTTTGTACATTTTCTAGATGTTACCAAGTACAACCTTGAATGTCAGTATCTTAGAAATCATTAATTATGCCCTATGCTAAATTATCATCTAATGCCAAGAAAAAAATGTTAAATTGGACTGTATGAATTATTCATCATCTCACATTCAATACAAACACTGTTCTAGTTGAGTGTTAAGCACTTCTGAATAGTATCATAGAAGGTGAACACTTTTCTGACAACAGAATACCAGAAACTATGACCTGACATTTATAAAATGCAGACCCCAAAAAATCAAGAAGATATCCTTCAGGAGAAGAAACAAACATACAATTAAAGATAGACTATGTTAAGTCATATAAATGTTTGCATAACATATTTCAGATCAAATCTATTCCTAAATGATTAAGACTCTCAAAAATAATGTTAGAAATGTCTTCATACATAATGTCTCTACACTCTTCCAACAACAATTTTTTCAATTGTGTCTTCAGAGTTATGTATATAGCCTGTTTTGCATGTGCCCTTTAGAAGACTAATCTCTTCCTTCTGTGAATATTCCTAGAGCAATTTTTGTTACTGCTCTGGTTTGGCAGCATTTTGCCTGTACTTTGCTAAGGACGCATATGCTGGGGGAGAAAAATGGTGAAGTGGGCTGTTGCTCTTTACATTTTTGCATTGTTACAGTAGCTACATTTCCCAAAGTTAAATGTTTAATTGCACTTAATGAAGGTGCTAATTGGATAAAACATTATTGTCACATGACTACTCTATAAACTTTCATGTTTCATACTGGACACTTTGCAAACTCCTTTGCTGATTCAGATAGATTCAGGTCTCACAGATCTCACTTTCCAGACTGATAATGTAATAGTAAGTGTTGGCATGGGAGGAAAAGTAAAAAAAAAACCCACAACTCAAAAAAAGAGAAAAGGTAAGTCACTGTTGTCAAAATCCAATTACAAAGTGAGAAATGGAATTTAAAAATCCCATGGTGACGTAATGACCTGAAAAGCCCATGGTGACCTGATGACCTAAAGGCTTGCAATTTCCTATCCAAACTACGCTTATGCTACTTGCTTTCTTAAACATCTTTTAATATGTTTAGTATATCTTTATTTGAGTTTATATTTGAAATGAATATTAATTGATGTTTAGTAAATTAATGTATATTATTATTGTATAGGAAAAACATTAGATGTCCTTAATTCACCACAGTAAATACTGTTCCGCAGAAGCTGCTTTGTGTACTGTTCAGAAAGTGACTAGTCTCCAGCTGACCTTCAAGACTGCCAGCTGGGAGGAAAAACTACAGAAAAATGGAAGAATACAACAAAAACCATATGAAGTATGTCAAGAATCTTTAGTCCAGGAGAAAGTAACAATATCCCCCTAATGCTTCTGCTCTTTCTGTGTCGTACTATGCATTACTCAAGTTCTGAAGTTTTCAACATTTTTCTTACTAGTTAGTAGTTCTCTTTTAATTCTCCAGTAGTTTATTACAAAGTTGATCGTAAGTATTAGTGCGATAGAGTTCTTCCTTTGCTTCTTCAGCTACCATGTCCAGTACACGGTCACTGCTTAATACTAAGCAATGAAACTTTGTTGTGAACCTTAAATTTAAAATAATATCTTCACATAAGTTAGGAGGAGTAGGCAGGATACTCTTTCACATAAGGAGTAGGCAGGAAACCAAGAGGTCCCCTAAATCATCACTTTCCACAAAAGGATCAACAGTCAGCTATTCCCAACATCTAATTTTCTTGTAGAAAAATCTGGAGATATAGGGGAGGTATATGCAAAGAATCTTTTTTTTCTCTTTTTTTTTTTTTCTACTTAAAGCATTTACACAAATCTGTGGTGCCTTCAGCTTCCTCATGGATGCATGCACCTATGCTGCTAAGTAAAAGAGAGTCAGGGAGTAAACTTGAGCACTGGATGTTTGATTGTACTTGCTGCTTAACTCAGCTCCCTCTCTATCTTTATTTTGGACCACTCTGACCTAGCTCTTGGAAGAAAAATTTGTTATATAAGAAAACAGGCCTAAGCAGTGTGGGTAGAAGATAGCAGTATGGAAAGGTCAAGCCTGTTCCTCTTGACTCCAAGCCCCAGGATTGATTTCTGGCCCCTTTTTTATTTAGTGGGCCAGATGTAATCACCCTCTCTACCTAGATTTCCAAGTGCAGTACCAACTTGAAACCAGCACTTTGAAGGCAAGATGATCTTAGTCACCTATTCATCTCACAGAGACAAGCACTTGCAGAAGGCAATATATTCACTTACTGCGGAATCTTACCTGAAGATAGATCTGTGGTTAAAATATGTCCATCTCTAATTTAGTGCCTAAAACAAGATGGGACAAATTTAATGTCTAAAATGAGATGGGACAGCCATACAATTTATACACTTATACTCAAAATTTAGCAGTAGTGCTAGTGCTTCAGAGAAGCTCAGTTTGTAAGGGAGAGAAAAAAGGAGTCAACCTGGCTAGCTCTTTAAAATGAAAAAAATTAAAAAGATAAATAAAAATAAATTAGTTCAAAATTATGATAATGAGGATTCATTTGCTTCTACTTTATCATAATTTTTACATTGTCTGCTTAATGGAATTGTAGTTTGTGAAAAGCTTCCTAAAATATTTTTAATGAATCAAGAAGCAGACACATAAAATGAGGGACTGTCATTCAGATGATAACCAGGCACTACATGATGTATACTGGCAAGTTACTGAATCTGTTTTAGGTGATTGTCTGAGGCCAGGGTTATGCAGCATAAGCTAATAGCACATCTGCTATGGTTTATAGCTATATGGATAAATATTTATCTACAACTAAATTCTGGTACACTCTGAAACTTGAACAGTGTGGAAGTAAGAGTTCTATGTTAAAAGGAAAGTGCCAGAAAATACATCAATGAGTAAATTTATGGTTATTTTTTGCTTTAAAAGGTCAAGGGTTTGAAACAGCAGGCATATATGAAACAAAAAACTTTATGATATTTCAAGTATATCCTGAAAATAGAAACATATATACACTGATCTTTACATGATAATACAGCAGTTCTGGCTGTCCTGGTAGAATTTCTGTACAAAAGGGTAATAAAAGCATTCAGTTAGGAAGGAATCTGGAAGTTCCAGAATCATGGGAAATTAGTGCAATATCCTGCACCTACTATTATGCAAGAGTGGCTTAGAATGATAGAGAGTGTCTCCTTATACAATATTGAAAAAATTTACCTGTATCTTCACAATATTTACTTTCTTTATGGAGGACATTTGATAGATAGGTGTACACAGAAGCTTGATGCAGCTGTCCATACATAAGCATCTGGTATTATCTGAGAGCCTCTAGAGAAGATGAGACAGCTGCATAAGTTTATCAGCTGTGACACAGGATCTGTAGCAAACTTACCACCACCAGAGGACCATCTAGGGCCAGACAGGCTGTCACTGGGAATCTCAACTTTTACCATCACCTCTACGTGGGCATCTGAATTGAGCCCAGGGTTATGCCATTAAATAACAACTCAATAATGAAAAGCAAAACTTAGTGGGGGGCAATTTAGTTTCCTGAATACAGGTGTCATACATTTTTAGGTATTGAGAGTTCTCCCACCTAGCTTCCATTTCTAGAAAACCATAGGTCTCCTATAGCTCTCGGTTCAGATCTGTAGTAGATATCCAAACAGCCTTGTCCGATGCCCTGTGCTAGCACAACTGAATACAAACCCTAAAAACCTGTAGTCATAGTATGATTTGATGCCAAATCATCTCTGATGGCTCTTATTTTTTTCACTCCCTCTTTTTTTCATGTGGTCAGTTACTTATCTGTGTCTATGAGCTTTCTTTTCTGAACTGAGACATCTCTCCAAGAAGCACTGGAGGTGATACATAAATATCCAGACCACTACAAAGATTTTAAATCTTTCTGTGATTCAAGAATAAAAATAATTCTATCAAAGACAACAAAAATTTTAAAAGTGGAAAAAAAGCACCAGATTTATCTAGACAGCTTTTCTATTTCATTATCTAAAGGATTTTTTTATAAGTATGTTGAGAAGAAAAAGACACAGAGATGTGTGTTTCCCATATCAAATAGTGCTTGTTATTCAGTTCTTGAGGCTGCCCCAGCAACCAATGACCTGCGTAAGAACCTGTGCTGACAAGCTCCACAGGTATCCAAGCTTAATGTAGCTCTGGAGTGCCTTTAATAGATAAGCATACTCTATCTGCTCTGGCAAAGAAAAATAGGGCAGGCAATCAGACAACCACCTCCCCTAACCTGAGTGGAATACTTAACACAAGCCAAGGGTAAAGAAAACAATCGTCCCAATCTTCCCTTGAAACACCAGTGAAAGAAGATCATCTGTGTTTATACACACACATATATATATGTATGTATGCATGCATTTATAGCAATAAGAATACAAAAATGAGAGATTGTTCAGTTTGCTTAAATATATTGCTTGACAAAGCAGAAGCCCTTTCTGCATAATAGTCTAGATATTGCATCTAATAAAATGGGTAGAAAATTTCATATAAAACCAGAAAAACATAACGACAAAAAAGTGTTGACCCATGTGAAAATGAAGTTTTCCTTAGTCATTCTAGTTATCTAAAAATGAAAATTCTAATGCTACTGGATAAGATAGCACAAAAAAAAACCCCTCATAAGATTATATTTTTTTATCATGTTTTTCCCTTTTATTGAGTTTTATTCCCCTTTTACTGCCAATAACAATCTATAGTAAGATGATTCTGGTGTAATATTGTGTATTGCAAATTCCCTGCTACTGAATTGCTTTTTTCTTTCTGTTGTTTTATACACAGACACATCTGAGAATAGAGTTCAACAGGGTTTTTTTTTCTTAATTCGTTAGGCTTTTTATTGTTATTATTATAAGATTTAAGACCTAAGTGCTAAAAAGTACCTGTTCACCTTTAAAATTTGCCATGTAAGTTTCAAACAAGTTTCTTTAGGGAATAAAGTCTAATACCATGAATTTAAAAGACCAGAAGACAGCTTATTAGCTTATTGGTTACAGAAGCTTTAATCACTTTTGAAGTACAAGACATCCTGCGAATTAGAAAAAATATCTCCTTGGACCAATGGAGTTGGAGTACCAATAAGCTGTTAAAAAGACAGAGAGGGACGAGAAGTTGCTTGGGTGTTCCCATTCTCTCTGAACTATCATCTCACATGACATGATCTATATCTTAGTAACACCAGTGTTAATGTAAGATGAATAATTCTGTGGAAGTGGATACTAGCACCCAGTCAAGTTTTTAAAGTGTTGCTGAAAGAAAATTGTGTATGGAGAAAAAAAGGAATTATTGTCAGAGAAAGAAGGCATTCAGGAAAGAAGAATTAAGTCAGAGTCCTACTGAAATAGACCTTATGATATAGGAGAAGACTGCCCAAACATTCAGCATTCATAATCCCAAATGTCTAAAAATGATGAGATTTGAGAGCTAGCAAAAGGCTCTAATTCTTCCTTGTGAGGTGGGGCCTACTTAGGTCTTCAGAGCTGTAAAGATTAGACACTAGACATGCTTTTTCTCTTTAATGAAATCTGAAATATTTACATAGTCATCTCTTTCAAGAGCTAGATATTTATGTAAAACATTAGCTATTAAGAGATTTACGACAACGGCATGAGATCTGACAATGCTGTCTATGCAAGTTTGTTAAAAAAAATGAACAAAAGGAAAATTATACGTATGAGTTGCTAAGGTCCCTTTGCTGGTATAGTTTGAAAATCAAGTTGTATAGAATAGTGTTCCTTAACCTCACATTCACTCACACTTTTTTACTACCACTTAGGAAGCTATCATGGTAAAACACTGTATGCTATCACAACCAGAGATGTAAGAAAAAGAGGTGTGAATAGCACTTTGTTAATTTTTTTTTTTTTAATTTAAATATTACCTCTCTCTCACATTTGCTTTTATGATCTACGCAATACTTTAGACTCCTTTTTAGTGCTATGTTCAGTGAAACATATTCTGAGATGATAAAACAAGGATAGGTTAAATATTGATAAGCAAAAGTGAGTCTGAAGCCTGCATCTGTGAAGAGCAAAAGATGTGTGTAATGTAATGCTCTTTAGTTGTCTCATTAAAGCGGTGATGAAATTCACACTCTGCTGAAATCAGGCAGAGCTTTGCCATTCTTTTGCGTGATGCCAGCATTTCACTTACAGATTCAACACCCGCTGTATTTCAGACAGGGTGTGTTGGCTTTTTTGAAAGATATGGGCTTAAGAACTTTATCTATTTCTAAAGACATTCTAGCACAGTACAAATTCCACATCGTATGAGATGGAAAATGTAGGAGGTCTAGTATAGCTTTCTGCAAAAATAAGATGCAGTATAAACCAGGAATAAAAATTACCAAAAATAAAACATTACAAGAATTACCTTTTTAAACCAGAGAATACTTTTTCTGTTTTTCTTGACCAGCATCACTTCTTGTTCCTTTTTCAGTGACAAAAAGAAAAGAAAAAGAAGAAACAGAGAAAAGGAGAGTAGTAATCTAGGATAAATTAAATTTTAGAAAGTAATCTAAGAAATTAAATTTTAAAATGGAAAAATAAAAACCCGAACCACAAGCAAACTCTCTTACTTGTCTTAAGCTCTAACTCTGAGGTACATCTAGACACTCAGACACCACTCTATTGTTCACCAGAATGTGCTGGTACACAATTTGTTATACACTAACATCCAACAGTAAAAATATTCTCATCATGGTTTTCTTTCTATGACATATATTTCAAGCATAGAGATCCTGAAATGTAATCATTGTTCTTCAGTAAGACTTTCAAGGACTTGTCATGTCTTCTTACTCACTTGTCACTGGAAGCAAGGTCTGGTAGAGAATCCCATGTTGGTACTGTGCGGTTTTCCAGGAAAGCAGTCGCATCATATTTAAAACAGAGTGTATATACTCTTGGTAAATAACCTACAAAGTTTCTGTCAGTAAAAACCCTGAAATGTTTCAAGAGTTCATTTGCTTAAGAGCACAATGTCTGCAGGAATGATGAAAATTTATGTGCTCTGTTGTAAGGGGAGGGAAAGGTGCCATCAGTTTGCTCCATGAGAGGTTTATTCAGCCAGCCTATTTCCACTGCATGTGTTACCAGGCTCTCTATCTCCCTGCCTGGACTATGGTTAGTTTTAAGCTGTCCCTTGTTACCTATCTTTTCTTGTAACAGTTTAATCTTAGGTTATCCAGAGGTCAAACTAATGTATATGTTCCTGAGATAAGGCTATAAGCCATATGGATGAAACAATATGCTAGTTCATGATTATGGAAAAGCACAGTATACTTTCTTCCTTTTACTCTTTCTTTCAGCTTTAATGAGCGTGAGTGAGCTAGATTGATAAGAACTACATTTTAGGCTTCTCCTTGGGGAAAGAAGTGGAGAAGTGAGATTTTATGCCCGAACAAAGGGATTCATCTAAAATCAACTAAGCAAAATTTTTCCCTGACTTACATGGCAGCCAAATATTAATGTTTAAGTGTGATGTCTCAGTGTTTTTATAGCATGGGATCTTAAGGATTTAAGATTCTTGATGTAAAAAATGTGTGTAGTTATTAACAAATCCCATAGTATATGAAAAAAAAAAGAAAATATGATAGTAAGATTTTGTTAGATGATTCTATAAACTATACGTAAACAAAGAGAAAATACGATTTTATTTCCATATGAGTTTAAAGTTATTGATGTAATCTGTGGGGCAGAACTGATCCTGGATTTAGATCCTCTTTTGGTGGTTTTTTTTTTAATAGCCAGGCAACTTTATTCTGACATGACGTAAAAAAGAAGCTGGCTGTTTATCTTTCAACTAAATTGTATAGCACCTTCAAATTCTTTTTTGAAGTTCTTTCTCTGCTGGGCCATACTTGAACAGATATTGTCATTCATCTTGCTGACATTAGTGTCCTTTTTGATAAAATGCAATGCATCCTACTTTTGACAGTGAAACCAACATAAAGCACATTTTGCCACCATTGTATCCTGGCATTTGAAATAACACATTCCAAGTCACATTGTGTGAGCCCATTATGTTCAGAAATGGTATTTTTTTTTCCTACAAAGGAACTATCCAGAAACTGATTAGATCACATGCACTGCTCAATTAGTTCATTGTTAATCATAATAGCAACATTTACTTTCTTGTCAATAAACTCCTTGCAAACCATCAAGTCACTCACTTGGAATAAATGATTGGTTGGCCTCTGATAGTTGTGGAAGAAAAACACAAAGATATCACTTATGCTTGAGGAAGTCTCTGAACTGTAGATTGTTTAAAGCTGGGAAAATAGCCTGAAAAGTATCACACTTTCCATACTTTTCACTGAACATCATATACAAGCCATTATTAGATGAAAGGTCCCATGCTACACGAACTTTGGCCTGACCAATTTCACTTACTTTGTTTGCCAAGTGATTTGTTCTATTTTCAAGCTTCTGTTCCTTTATTATTTAATTATTAATGTAGTTAATGGGGTCCGGGTGCTGGGAGAATTAGAGCCAGTCCAGGAAAAGTAA
Organism: Ciconia boyciana; assembly: GCF_034638445.1. Lineage (NCBI taxonomy): Eukaryota > Metazoa > Chordata > Aves > Ciconiiformes > Ciconiidae > Ciconia > Ciconia boyciana. Next base: position 163,981,770 of record NC_132934.1, on the reverse strand, counting down.
ATTCAAATTTTCTATGGTATGATGAAAGACTAAGAAATACAAACTTAAACGGCACATATGTACACTGAACAATGAAGGTGTCAACACAGTTGACCACACTCAGGAATCTGGTGCTATTTGACATTCCTTAAGGCATCCAGGACCCCACAAGTGGCTGGCAGATATGATATAGGAGGCCTGTGTCCTTCTGGAGTTGCAGCCCAGGGTCAGGGAGGATAGCCCAGGGTAGCCCAAACAGCACTTGGCATCTTTGGTTAGGAAACGCAACTGAGCCTGTAGTATCTTCATGTTGGTACGGCACCTCCTTTTGCTCATTTATCACAATGAACTTGGAGTTTTGCTCTGCAATCTGCCACTAAGTAGTTTTTACCTGAGCCAGGTCTTGCAAGTTTAAATGTTTTTCCGCTTTTTTTTTTAAGCTTCATTAATTTACTATTACTCTTCCCTACAAACTTCACCTCATTTGTATCCTTCTATTATCATGTCCAAAGGTTATTTCAACAAGAGTACTGCACGTTGCTATTTTATTCTCCATGAAAAGTGCAATATCCTGCAGTCCTGAAAACAGATTCATTTTTGTCTGTAGGCTTTTCAAAGAAGGACCACCTTTGCTAGAGTTGTGTATTTGTGTTAGAGGAGACGATATTGATCATGGAATCAATAATAAATTTTTACTGACTTTTTGTATCTGTTAAAAGATAAGAACTCTGACATTATTATGCTGTCAAAGCTAAGCACAGTTTTAGAGACTTTTGATACCCTCAGATATTTCTATACTGAATAAGTCTCTTGCAATGCATGTATTTTTACAGAGAGGAACTTAGCGCATTGTGTAAATGCTTGTATAGCTAACTTTATTCTCCTGAAGAGAAAGTGAAGTCCATTACAAACCTGATATGCAGGATTCTGCATTGCTTTTTACTTTCATGTTAAATTTCCCCACGGTTTCCTTTACTACTTTATTGGTTTTAATTGTCTTTTTGCTTAGCTCAAAACACCATGAGCTTTACAACACAGAGCACCTTTTAGTGACAATATTGTTCTCAGTTTTGCTTGAATAAAAGGTGGCATTTATGTTCTATTGAAAGAAAAAGGCCAGAAGATAAAAGGAGGTTTTGTTTGCTTGTTTGCTTTGTTTACATTTGCCAGAGTCCATTCTGGGTTGCAAAATACAGAACATAGTGGTAGAGACTGCACTAACACTATGTGGTGCATTATGAAAACCTTTTATCACATTGAGAAATAAAAGGAGATTGTGCCGCAGTTTAATGGACATAAAACAGTTAGGCATCTCACTGTGATTGAGGAAATACAGTTTACAAGAGCAAGTTCTTTCAGGTCTCTGTGCCGTGCTTTCTGCTGGAACTCCTTGAGCACTGGGAAGTAGAATTCATCCTGCAGAGAAGCCTGACTCTCTGTGACTTTTGTGACTCTCCTGTGGCCTAAGGAAAAATATTGCATCATGAGCTGATTTCCTTTTCCCTTTACCTCCTGTCATAGAATCTTCTTTTTTTTCTGCAAACAAGCAATAATATATTGTGCTAAGCCACTACCATTTGAAATATCTGCTGTACAACCAAACAGAGTGGGAGAATATAATCATGTTTACTTACCCTCTGCTGCTCATATATGGGTAAGGTCAATGATGAGTCAGACTTGGGCATAGCTCTGTTTAAATCCTGTTTTCTAATGCCAGCTTACTTAATTCTTGGTTGAAAGACAAGCCAAAATTCTGTCTTTTCAGAGCTTATCAGAAGCATTACATGAAGTTAACCTCCAGGGCTATTCTCCATAAAACTCTGATAAGCATGTTTTAATAGTTCACAGTCAGCTAGAGTAAGACAGGCACAAGAAAAAGCACCATACTGTTTCTCAATAAATTAATGTTCACCGTAAATAGATAGCATAGAAAATACTAAAAAAGGCTAGTATATGGAATTCACTAGTTGCTCTTTAAAAGGAAGTACCGTCCTCTGAGAAAGGATTAGACTCAAAGTTTATCAATATGTTTATTCACACTCCACCTGCATTTATCAGTCGAGTATAGTGCACCACTGCATGCTGTCAAATGTTTAACAAGGGAACAGCTATATACATTTACATTTTGCTCAAAAATTCTGCTGCTCTTTTGATGCGTTATTTTCTAAAAATTCTACTTTCCAGCTATCAGCATTCTGAGAGGGGATATATTTTGTTTTCAAATCTTTTGAAAAGCTTTGCTAGAGACTTTGAAAGTCATAGATATATGCCATCTATTCCATATTTGATTCAAAGTCATGTTAAAACAGCAGCAAGTTCATTGTCTGAGTTTTAGTGCCTTTTTGACAGAGAATGTCCCATCTTTTTTTTTTTTTTCTTTTTTATGTGAAGAATGTCCTATGCTTTTTCTTGCTAGGTTTGAATTAATAATTATCTGATTATTCAGGAGCTTCATGAACGACTGGAATATCTGTGATTTTGTGGGAACAGTAGTTCATTGACTAAGAGTTTTCCACTTTATTAATTTAAATTAACTTTGTCACAAGATTATCCTTTACTTTTTCAGTTATTGCAAGTTTTGTTATGAATATACCATTCTATTTCATCTAGAAATTATTATTTGAGAGCTTTGCAAGCAACTCAGCTGTCAAATTTCTCTTGAGACAAAGTTTGGCTTCCAAAGACTGTGTCAGCATAAAGAGTTGTATTCAAATTAAAACAGCAGTAGCTTTAGTTTGTCACGACTAATGACAAACTAAAAAGCTAAATAGAGAACAATGGGAATGTACAGGAACTGTTAACCTGACAGCATACAATAACCATGAATTAGGTTCTCACAAACTTTGAGAATGAAAACAACCCTCATTAAAGAATCCTTCTGATGTTAGAGGTGCTGTGTCATATGAAAGTTAGGTATTTATTTTAATGAAAGGTGAGAGTGTCATGATTATGGTATCTGGAGCATTAAGGAGTTAGCAAATATCAGCCTCTTGATATTTGGACATAGTATTGCTATCCCTAGGAGAGGGGTTGTATGTGATCATGTTCCTCATCCTACCTTTAGGTGTACCAGCTTGCTCATTTCAGAGTGAAAGTACTTGTGAAATATGAGGCATAAAGAATAAGAGTTTATACACCTCCCTGGGCTTAAATTTTTATCATGAATCTGTAATATTGCCCAAACAGATGTAACATTATAGAAGAGCAGGGATAAAGGGTTAACTACATAAAGTATTGCTTTCCTCTAATAATTGGCTTTTAGTGTTGAAGATATATTGATTTTCTTCTTAATATTTAAGTAATATCCCCCTTTTTTTTTCTGTGATATGATATGAACATTTCTCTGCAGCATCTGTTTGACACAGTATTCTTGTGTTATACTCTAAAGAGTGTTTGTGATTTGCTACTGCCATATCAGTACAGGAGATTCAGTTACAGAAATATTGCATGCGTAGCTGAACTAAGAGTATATTAAGTGTAAAATATCTGACTCTCATTTTTATATTGTAACATTTAAAAAACTCAAAAAAAAAGTAAAACATTTTGCTATTACATGGGCATCATCAATGATGTATAAACAAGGAATTCGGTGCATAAAAACGGTTCATAACACGAACAGGGTTTATGGTAGTACATAAAGTAGGAACATAAACATAAATGCAAGATGGTGCAAAAAAAAAAGCATGTGAAAGTACATTACCTAGATTTTAAAAAGAAGCAATTCTTGTTTGTTGGGAAAAAACATCAGCCGTGCTTACACTGCATAACAGAGTGCAGCACAAGAGCAGCTGATTGAAGTTGTTAGGCTCAGTATTACACCAGGTAGACCTAGTAGTGTGCACCTTAGATGCATGCTGGCTGTACCAGCCTATTGCTGCACCCTGGAAAATACACTGAATTCATTATTACCTGGGCACTGCAGAAGCCTACTACCATGTTAATGAGTAGGGTGCATGTACAGTTTATATTTGGATGAAAACTGGCTCACACAGTAACAGTTTGGGTTTTATACATCCAGTTTCATACTTCCAGTCTGGTGTGTCTTTCTCTACTTTTTGCCAGTAAGACTGTAGACAGATTGGTCCAAACTGAAACATCATGTGAAAGCTTTGCAGCAACCCTCAGTGCAAAATTACTGTGAGATCAGAGGATCTTGTCCTTAAGGAACAGGACATAAGGACAACAGGACATATGAAAGGACATAAATCCTAAATTGCAGCAGATGTTTTCAGCTACAGAAGTAGATGTAGTCCAAAGAAAGGGATTTTTTAGGTACTTCCCTAGCAATTTCCATCTGTGAAATAGACAAGAAATAGAATTTAGTCTCCAAATTCAGCTCAGCCAAGGAATATGTTAAGACCAACCCTCTACCACAGGTCTGTTGCAGAAGTACTCCAAAGTAGAGTATTTATATATAATATGAGCATGGGTTCACTATCTGGAACTTGATTTGTTTATGTTTCACTTTATATATCCATGTATTTATTTCAGCAATCAAACATATAGAGGAAAAAAATCCTAAAATGGAAAAGTAGGAAAATGGAACATCATTAATGTTGAAGTAAAACAGTGTTTGTATAATAAATATAACAAAATTGAGTCAGTGAAATAGAAGAATAAATTGGTAGATTTAAAACAGAAGCAAAAGTAAAGCTTCCTGCTCTGGCTTCTGCCTGTAATAGTACAGTTAAAGCAATTTTGAATTAAGATATTTTTCCAGTTTAAATTCAGGCAGAAAGGAAGAGCCATCAGTTCTTCTTACAAAGCAAGAAGGACTGCTTTTGTCTCCCTATTCCTGGGCTGTAGTGGTGTTGTATGTACCACCTCCTGGTTAATAATGTGAGAGGACTCATTCTCTCTGAAAGGAAACTGGCTTTTCATTAAAAGAACCAACACTGCAAACACAAGTAGCTTCTCACTATGTTTGAAGTCTGCTTTCTGTTGTGTTTGCTCCAAAATCATTGCTCCCATAATTTGGGAGACTTCCACTGGGCAGGCTGTTATTGGCTGCTTTCTGCAAACCCTGTCGTCCTCCAAAGAAGGAAGATGAGGTCATTACATCCAATCTCTAACATGGGTTCTGATATCTTTCCTGAAAGGAGGAAACCATGACAGCCAAAGCACTTTAGTACTTTTCTTTGTGTTCATAAAGAGGGCTAGTGAAGCCCTCTAATGGGGACTCTGCTCCCAGAGCACATGGCCAGCAGTGTGAGGCTGCACAACACTCCGAGCCTCAGCACTGGCATGGATGTTGGAGGACATCCTAATGCCCTACGGGTGCCCTCAGATGTGCTAGATATGTTTTCAGACCAGGGTATCGGGACATGAAGGCAGCTTAAAATCACTTGTGCCTTCCTTCTTTCCGTGTTCTGAGTACAGATCTGATTTGGTCTGAGGTGTGGATGTATTTAGAGAAGTAAAATCTGTCAGGGCTATTAAATGCAAATACATCACTTTTGCTCAGAAGTCCTGAAAACCCAGACTGCTTGAGGCTGACAGGCTACTCCAAGGAAGTAGTATCACTAAATGCTTTCCTTGCTATTAGATTCTTCCTTAGGCATCTGCTTTCTGCCAACATCTTCTGATTCGTCATCTGAGGACTGGGGAGAGTGGAGCATGGTGGAAGGAAACCAGAAGGTCCTTTGTCTGTTTTAGTCAAAAATCCCACTCACTGAGCAGCAGCAGACAGGCCCAGCCAGCCTTCCTCCCTGTAACAGCCACTGTATTTTTCCTTCTTCAACCAAAAGTGCTGCAGTTTACACAAATGAAAAAGGGATGAGGATCAAGCAATGAAAAGCATAAAACAGGGAGGTTGAGGCTGACACCAAGCAGAGCTACCCTTGACAGTGCCTTTCACTCCCCTAAGGCCTCCAGGGTGCCGGATCTGCCCAGAGATGTGACAAAACACATGAACCAAAAGTAGCTACTTTGTCACCAGCATCCTTTCCCTCCCCTGAAACTTATTCCTCAAATACAGGATGTTGTGGTGGATCGATCTTTGGTCTAACCCTATTATTGCCACCATATAATTATTTTCTGAATGCAGATATGAGAATATAAGAGCTTCTACAGCAGTTCCACCAAGTTCATAGCCTTGTGCATCTAATCCAGTAACTCATCTCTTAAGAGGGCCCCCTATGCAAAGTTTAGGTAGATGTAAAGGAGCAGAATGTACAGTGATGCTTGCCTGCATGGATCAGTCCCCACTTCTGGTCCAGAGTTCTGAAGCAGAGTCCAATGTTGTTTCTTAATATTTAATAGCTGCTAATGTATTTTTCTTTCATGAGTTTAATAATTTCTTAACATCCTGGAATGATGGGTGCAATGGTTTAATTATGTGTACTTTCTTAAAAAAAATCCATTACCACCAAAAATCCCATTTTTGGGATTTCTAATTTAATTTCTCATATAGGTGATTCTATTTCTTGTTCTTCATCTCTCTCCTTCAATGAATTCTACTGTATTTAATTTCTCTTTACACAGAAATCACTGTATAGAAATCTTCAATAAAACTTTTTTACTTTCTCTGTATCTCTTCTAGTTCTCTGTAGTCTTTTCACAAAGGGGAAACAGAAGTCCATACATTCAAGTTTCAGCACATCTTGATATAAGGATGCTTTCTTCTTTTTTTCCATTCGTTTTCTAACAGTTGTTAAAATTTGCTTTTTTTAAACAGTGAACTTTGAATCAAAATGTTCATGGAACTATCTTTATAAATCACAGCTCTCATCCCTCTGTGGCAATAGCTGTTTAGAATCAGTCATTGTATATAGTTTGGTTTGTTTTCCTATGTGTACTAGTTTGTACTAATCAACACAGAATTTCATTCGCCACTTTATTGCCTAGTCATTCAATATTTTGACATCCTTCTGCACATCTTCACAGTAATTTTTTACATTTTTATCCTGAATAATTTAAAATTATCAGCAAATTTTATTCTCACTACTTACCTTCTCCTTCAGATAATTAATGAGTATGCTGAACAACACATACTGGGAGAAAGAGGGACCTAATTTGAATGCCCTTTATTGGGAAAAAAGACTGCTTATTTTATGGTTTGTTTCCTAATTTTTTGTCTGTTGTGACTGACATAATAAGGGGGTTTGTGTTTGTTTTGTTTTGGTTTTTTTTAAATAATCTTTCTAGGACACAATTAAATTTCTCTCTGAAAATTTTAAATATATGATGCCAATCTTGTTTCTATGATTTTTAATGCAAGATTTCCTCCTTCTAGAAAAGCTTTGTTGACTTCTCCCTGTCCAAACATAGTTTTTACTGTGGTTTTTATTAGCAGGCTAAAAGAGTATTCAGCTGTACTGATTTATAACTGTGAATAATCTCTGGTTAAAAAAAGTGGAGTTACATTTATCCCCTTCCATTCTTCTAATCCCAATGGTCACCTAAAGGTTTAGGCTACACACTGCAATCAATAAGTGGATTAACATTCTGGCTATTTTTTAGTGTTCATTTTGTCAATTTTTCCTAAAATTGTTCTCCTGATTCTCCAGTTTGGCCAGCTTCTTCTGTGTTTACTCATAAAAAAAGATGGAAGTGTGGGCATTTGCCTTATTTCTGTCATGGTGAACAGCAATGTAATGTATTCAGTTAGCTTCTCAGCTACTGCCTTTTTTTCTCTGAGCATTATTTTTATATCTTAATGATCTATTGGGTCTCCAGAACCCACTTCCTAATTTTGACATTGTTTAAAGGATTAATTACTCTATGTGGAGAATTAGAATTCTATGCTTCAAGCTTTTAACTAGGAATTCCTCAAAGTGATTTTTGGCTTGCCTTACTTCATGTTTTTTTTAACTTGTCATAGTTTTCTTTACACAATTATTTCTACGAACTCCATGAAGAATCTAGCAACTATCTCAGATGTACATATCCACCCTGTAGAGATATGATGCAGCTCCAAATTGTGGGCACCTAAATGTAGGTTTCTACCTGTGAGTGAGATAACTAAAGGCCCTTGTAGTTAATGGTTATCTAATTAATATAAGCACTAGTACCTAGTGAATTAGTCAGCTTACCAAATCCGCCCAGATCTGGGGAAGGTGAAGAACCTTTGAGATGCCCAGCTTGATTCAATAGCTCACATAACATCTACTGTGGAGCTAAATCCCACCACAAATACTTGGCTCCAAATAATACCTTATGTTCTGGGATAATGCTGTTTTGTCCATGCAATGTCCTGCTGTTATAGCAACTTTTCAAGACAGCTGAACCTTCAATTTTCAAGTCAAAATGCTGGACAATAATAGTTAATAATTACATGGCATCCAAAGCTTCCTTCCAATTGGTCACAACTGCTTTAAAATATATATATATTGTGTTACTCAGTTTTGAGACTACTTTTTGCTAAAATAATACAGCAATCTTGTAAGTATAGGTATTTCTTTCAAAATTTGTTCATCAAATTTGAAGGAAGGTAACTTCAGAAAATGTCATTTAATGTAAATATTCACTGGTACAGCTACTGAACACATGAAAACCATTTCACATGATTGCATGAAGTTATGATTTACTTACTGACCAAATAATTCCTGAACACCATTCATAGATATAGGTAGTCATGAACGCTAGGAAAGTGCACTACTAAATTTCTCTGTACCTGTTCTAGTTGCCTAATAGTCTTAAGTGGTGGAATGTGTGCAATGTTTGGAATGAAAAGAAAACTGAATTTGTGTAGATACAGTCAGCGTACCTCTCTTCCAAGCGAATGGTAACCTTTGCCTAATAAACTCATGTTTGCTTAGTAAGCACTTAACTATTGGGAAAAAATCCTCATCTCAGTGAGGAGGAAACAAGTCAAGAGGAAGGGAATATTCTGTTCCCGTATAACTGGTAAATCAAACAGAAAAGAAGATATATTAGGAAAAACAAAGAAACACATTTTTTAATTGTAAGACCAGTGAAGTACTGGAATAGGTGGCTGGGAAGGTTGTATAGCCTCTATCATTAGGAAGCAGACTAGGCAAGTCTGTCACGATTATTTAAGTATATCTGAGCCTACTGTGGAGAGAGGGAATGGACTATATGATTACTTGCATTTCCTGCCAACGCAGTTTTTTCTTATTTTAATATAACTTTTAGTCACCACCAGTGAGCTCTATTTTTTTTATGTTAAAGGTAGAAGTATTGCCTTAAGATAAACAATTTAGTAGCATGTTAACAGGGACCGTGTGCATGTCACTGCTTCTGCTTTCATCTGTGAGATAGCTGTGACTATGTCAGACCTTCTATTTGTTTTGAAGTTGAATTTTTTAGCATTTGTTTCAAACTGCATACACCAAGCTTTTGCAGACTCTTGTTCTGTGCGTGTATTAAGCAAACCAAATGAGTTTTATCACACAGCTGGAAATTCATAGACTCATTTTAGTTTTGCATGTTTTGCAGTATTTGCTCAGAATAATAGACTAGACTTCTGGACCGTTTCCACAGAAAAGACAATCGAAAATCTGTTTCAGGTCATTTTGCTGAGGGCTGAGTCGTCACTCAGATAAAACATTTACCACAGTTAATCCCGTTGCCAGGATCAGAAGTCCAGAAGTCTTTTACTTTGCATTTCTGCCTACTGGTTTCATCTAGTATTTCTCCCTTGCAGAGGCATATGGGTGGAATTCAGCTCAGATACCTAAATTCAGTTACCTAAACGGATATGCCATGTACCACTTTAGATGTCACAGTGTTTCTAAGATATCTGCACAAGGCTGGCAAAAATGACACATGAGCCATGGGAGTTCTGCACCCTTTGGAAACCGCAGCTGAAAAGCCAGGAAGGATATCTTAGGGCATCTCAAATTGTTAGACATCTGTGGTTAGACATCAATTATCTGACGACAACTGAGACATGCCCTTCAGGTCTTCATTTTACCATAAAGTTGGTAAACAGAAGTCAAATGGCAAATTCAACAGCTGATAGAAGATCACTCACTGATTTTTGCCTGTCTTGCTTCACGCTAGGTTTTGCCTTGTTGGAAGTGCTTTTGCATTTTTTACAAATAAATCTTGTTCTCTGCCTCTTACACTCTTCTTTCTTGACTTCTTCTTCATTTGTGGCCAGATGCATTTTATTGCAGAAGCTCTCCTTAAGTATCCAAATATCCATAGTCATTTGCAAAGTGCAATCCACTTTCACAATAGGTCTATGGTGATTTATTTATTAATTATATGCAGACATAAATAAATTCATATTCCCTGTAATTAGCCCACGCACTAAGAGTTTACAGGACTTCTCAATATGTCAGGGCACAAGCAGAAATGGTGTTATGCCTCTAGCTGAAATAGTTTATGAAATTATGCCTCACAGCTGCTTGTTACCAGCCTCACAGCTGAGATGCCATAACTGATCATGTTAATTTCCAGTCCATTTCTGTGCAAAGTGAAATAGATTAGTTTAATCTACCACTGAAGCTGTTTTAAACAGATTTACTTCTTTGCATTGAAATGGAGGAGTTTTTTCCAGTGAAACAGCTGTGACTCAAATCGTTATTGTTACATGGAAAGGAGTAAAACCAAGAGGAGAGGAGACGTTTGGATAAACGGTACACTTCAAACTGAGATTTAGTCAAAAATAGTAACAAAAGTTTTGCTTTAGGAAAAAAACCCTCTGATTTCTTATACTGTTTGCCACACACTCTGTGTTGTCTAAACCACATTTTCTGTTTTATTAAATAAATTGTTCATTTTAATAACCAAAATTAACTATGATTAGTTCTCTGAAATGGTCCTAACCCCAGCAGTTCCTTAACACAACTAACATTTGCAAAGTCACACAATAAGTACATCAGAATTTTTTTCAGAGCTATAAAAAATTGCCAGTAGGTGGCCTGAACAACTAGCCGTCAATTGCCTTGAAAACATGTAGTAGAACAAATAAATCCTCAGGGAAGAAGCTGATCAGTACTGTTCCACATTTCTCTTATTTTTCCTTTCCCTCAGGCTGGCTTGAATCATATTTCCTATGCTGAGCCTATATAGTCAGTTGTTAAACTTCTCCATCTAAGATCAAGCAGGTTAAGGGAAATGATTTCCCTGCTTTCTTTCTTCCTGGCCTATTTCGTACGCTCAGTGACTTCCCTCTGGAAGCTGAAATGCAAATGTTTTCTGTGGAGGAGGCAGCAGGGGTTGCATATGTCCTTCACTGTCTTAAAGACTCTCTGTACCTGCGTACATTTATATTCACAAGCATGAACACACACGGCATGGCAGCAGAGATAGCACCATTGGGCACTGAGCAGGTCTGGCTCTATATAACATCAACATAATCTGTATTGTGAAGTACTCTGGACTCCAGTGTGAGCATCTCTCACGTACCACAGATACCCCTCTGTCTAGTCTTCACCAAACATAACCAACACCACTAAAACAATCCAGTCCTTACCAGTTACCAGCTCCCGGATGAAAAAGTCAAGCAGCTGATACCGAAGGCGAACAGAGGTTATGTCCCATGCAGAAAATACTTCGATGTGCTTGCAGCTACAGCTGGCTGCTTCATGGCCACAATTAATTAGGTTGGGAGGGCTTCTGCATTGCTTTCCGAGAGACATCAGCAATTATAAGAATGCACTACATCCAGTTGCTCAAAGCCTAGCAGGTTAAGACCTGTTTCAGATATATGTGTTTTACCATCTGGGCTAAGACAATGCAACATATCTGGGCATGAAACCATCAACCTATAGGAAGCTCCAGCTGCTTCACAATTTATGGCAGATCTTCTCACCAAATGAATCGGCAACTGCAAACACACCCAATTCTCTCATCTATCTTTGCTTTCTCAGAATATTGAAATGTGATGGAGGGTGAGCTATGAAAGCAGTACCTCCCAGAGCTCTGGGAGAGATGCTGCACCTGATGAACTAGTTTTTTGGGAACCTACTGTGACTGATCGTGGATAGCGCTTAAGTGACAAAGTTGTCTTTGTGGATGCGGAGTTGTGGGTTTTAGTCTATATATTAGTGATTCTGACAGCATTTCTGAGAAGCTGACAATTTTGCAAGAGCACTGGGTCCAATAGGCTGTGATCTGCATAAATACATGGCATGTGTATGCTTAGGATCTTGAGCATTTCTTTCTCTGAAATTTTATTTCTCAATTTTAATTTTATATGAACAAAAGAAATTTTTTCATGTTCACTAGAACTGCCTAGCAAGGGAATAATATCAGTAAAAGTGAGTGGTGAAGGCTATCTAAACACTGATTTAATCTTCATATGGATCAGCTAGGTGAAAAGGACTTATTGGAACTCCCTTACCTTTCCCTTTCCTCTTTGCTTTTTTACTTTTCTAAAGCCTTGGAATAGAAAATAAAGATGTTAGACTGAGCCTAATGAAATGCCTTTTTTTTTTTTTTTTAATGGAACTGCTTTGAGCATTGCTGGGCCTTGCCTCCTAATGACCCTTGGCAGATAGATTACAAAGACATCACTAATATATTAAAGTATAAGGGATATAAATACCTTCCTTTGAAGTTTACATCAATGACCTCAGGAATGGACAAGCAAAAGGGTTTTCTGAGCACAGCTATTTTTCTCCACTAATCTAGTTTTTTTGACTTCTAGGTTGCATTTGCTCTATGCTAGCCCAAGAAAAAAGAGAAACTGTCTCTAAAATCAAGCATCCACTTTTGATACACCTTTGAATAAAAGCACCCTAACCATTGTATTCTGTTTCTCAGGCTTGTAAAAGATTCTGTGATGGAGCTTTGATCTTGAAATTTTACTTTCCCAATTTGTCTGTCTACTTTCATTCTAAAATCAAATGCAGTTATCAGGCAAGTCCAAGGCTGCTTTTCATCTTGGATATAGAAAAGAGCTCAATCTGCATCTAAAAGCATGCTCAAACCATACAGTTTGTTCCTATTATAGAGACAGATACTGAATTATGCAACAAGCTCCCAGTGAGCAATTACATTTTAATAACTGTAAAGATTTTTTCTGCAAAGACACTCCTACAGATGATTTATTTCAAAAGATAGGAATTGTGCCCATATAGCTTAACTGGGAAAGTGTTCAACTTCCCCAGACAAATTTCCTGGCAGGCTGAATGTTTGAGGAGACCAGTAACTAATATTTAAACCACTTTTTTTAAATTTCCTTGTTTTTTCTTCTATTTTTTACAGTAAATCTTTAACACAGCTTGACCTATAGTAGCTAAGTCTCAGTCTGCAGTTCCATTTGGTCACTCACAGTTTGCTTTCTTGGATTTGAAACTTCGTGAATTATTTTTACTTTTCTTAAATGGATTGTGGTGTTTACAGTAGTTGCCTTCTGTGCTGCTAAATTGAATAACCATATAGTACTTCAAAGAATGGCTGAAAATAGAAGTATATTATAGAAGAATGTTCCACTGCAGTTAATGTTAAAATGTAGGTTTTACTATAGGTAATTAGATGTGATATTGTTCAGAATTAGTGATTTACTTACCATCATACATAAGATATAAATTCTGTAAGCTAAGATTTAAATTCAAAAATACATTAAAGATGCTTATAAATGACATCCATTTATTTAGGTTCTGGCTTCAGATAAATTTAAAAGTGTGCTGCCACAGTGCTACCAGGAACATTTGGTACATTTGATATGGAAAAACATAAAAGAGATGAGAACACTTCTTTTGTTGGTCTTTTCACTGAGAATGTGAGCATAGTTTATAATTGTTATTTGCGTTTCTCTAGTAAACAGAAATCCACAAATTCAGTTGCCTGCACAGTCACTGAAACGCAAAAGCTTTTTTTGGTTTTGGCTGGAAAAAAATTACAGACCATGGTAAGAAACATGCCAAATGAAGCAGTCCTTTGCATAGAGCATGTTTCTATAGCAAGTAGAAGCAATCATCTTGGCTGTGACTGCTTAATCCATCTCTGGCATTTTCACCAGCACAAAGGAGCAAGTTCTGAAATGGCAAATGTCAGTCCACTTAGGGTTCTACAAAGCAAACCCAAAAATTTCAGCTCCACTCAGGAAACAACTGTCCGGTGAGTGTTGTTCGTGGATAGTACATTTCTGCCAGGCTGCTGCAGCCTGCACCACCCTGAGGCTGCAGAGAGACTTCTGTGAAGCACTTCTTAGCTGCCATAGGTTGTATAACTAGTTGCCTGAATCCATGAGTATAGCTATTTAAAAAAATAAAAATAAACGCTTAACATGGATCAATGTTATGCATTGCAGAACTATGCAGTTTTAATCACAAGAGGATTCAGAACTTACGTTTTACAACCTGCAACCAATTTTATTAAACTCTATAAAATGTAAATGGATGAAGAAATTTTACAACCTGGACTGCAGGGTGTTTTCTGATCTTCTCTAAAGTCTCAATATTTCTAGTGGTTTTGTACAGAAAAAAAAAGACAAAAAAAAGAAAGAAAAGCTTTGATTGTTTCAATGCCTAGCTGTAAACAAAATGCACACTAGGACGTTGGAGAAATCACTAAATCACTTAGCACAGCTTGTTCAAATTCTTTTGTGTTCTGGAAGAGTTAGAAAGTGCAACGTAATATATATTATTTTAGCATTTCTTTCTAAAATAATCAGTCTCAGTATATAATTTTCAAGACTACTATATTAATATTCAGTAATAACAAGAATTTAATTATACACAGCTGTACAATAACTTCAGGACAAGATACCTTTAGCAATAAATGTTGACCTCGGTCTTTTCAAACCAATATGCTTGGCCAGCTGTTAGCCAAAGTCTTCACATTTTCTTGATCTTTAAAAACCTTCAATATCTTAAAGAACTACCCAGGAGTAAAGATAATTCTTTCAGTAATCTATATTATCCACACTCACAATTTTAATGTGTCAGTAAAGTTAACTATTTTTCTTCAAACTCCAGCTGCTGACACAGTAATCTGAGAATCTAATCTTTTATCTGTTTATTTATTTTTCAAATACACTTAGCGCTCTCATGGTTATGAAAAAAAGCCTAACGTATAAAGCAAGTGTAATAGAACAGCTCAGAAATGAGGTGGCAGCCTACACAGAAACCTCAAATTTATTTATGTCATTTCTTGACTATTTAAAGACAATGTTATGATTTTTGTGCCAGATTCCCTATTTTTTGAGTGCTTGAGGTTGTCAATATGAAGCTGCAATAAAGCTGTGATTAAAGATTTTCCTGATGAGACCCGTGACATCTGGTGTGCCAAATAAAAATAAGCAAAACAAACAAACAAACAAACATTAGGAGCTAGAAGTGTAAACGAGGCAGGGGAATTGAAGCTAATGCACTCAGATGTTTAGCAGGGTTTGTTATGAACAGAAGTGTTTAAATTCTAAATAGTACTTTTTTCTCCTGTATGCTCAAACTACTTCTCTCGCACTTATTTATCCAATCTTTTTTTACTGTTTAAAGTCACCAACTCTATGCTAGCTGAGAAGTATAATCCTCTTGTCTGGATTTTTTTTCTTTCCTCTTCTATAGTCAACTTCTCCATCTTACTTTTTCAGAGCCTCCATTTTTGACCCTTATACATAACTCACACTACCATGGCAATTTTCCTTCCTAATCCTTGCCAGAAAAGCTATTCCTTCACTTAATGCAAATTTATCAGCATACCTAGTGTACTTAGTCAGTGTTAGCTCAGGACTTTGAAGACAGAAAGTGGTATGTAAAGGCTTAGCACACCATGTCATACAGTCAGACTCTGTTTAAATCATGTACCCACTGTATTTATAGAATAATTAAAAGGTGCGTGGTTCCTTGAAATAACAGAAGCATGTTCCATTTTCCACCGTCCTAATTAGGATACATTATATTATTATCGGTGGAATATTCTATTATTTCACTGAAATGCGAGGAAACCTCAGGAGTGAAGTCAACAGAAAGCTTTGTATTAGCATAAAGCTCTGATATAGGGTTACATTGCTAATGGTACAGGTATATGAGCTTCTCATTATGCTTTCATAATATGAGACTTTTAAAAGGTCGGTAATAAAGGGTAAAATACTAGCTGCTTTATGATTAATGGAGATTTTACTGTTGGATATATAGGGGCAGGATTGCATCCCAAATGTTTTGCTGTGGGAAATGAACCAATGAAGATAATGAACAGTTCATTTTATTTATAAAATACATTTCCATTACAAGTGTGCAGCAGATTAGTAAATATGAGGGTTGCAATCAGAAGGACAACTCTAACAGGTACAACAGTGATGTTACTTTATTGTATGAAGAGTACAAGGATGTTAACTCAGAAGCTACAAATTTTGGTCAGCTTCCTCACTTTTGCTTTGTTTTTCCATAGATGTTTGCCTATATTAAGAAACAGCCTAAGGAAAGGGATATTTAAATGGATTTTCTTTTAAAATCAAAAGTTGAATAATTATTATTTTCACTTTAGATTATTTATTCTTTTTGTCCTGTCATCTTGTGAAACCATAGTCACCCACCAGAGAACTTGCCCAAACTTGCCATGGATTGCCTTTTTCCCCAAGTCCTGATGTATTTGTTATAAACCTGGCTAATAAGCCCTTTAAAATTTTATTTCTAGTATATGACTATATGTCATGTCTAGCACATGACAAAAGCAACTAGGAAATCTCTTTGTCTCTTCCCCTACTTTCACTGTGATCTTGTAAATACATCTAAGATGTATTTGGATAACATCAGTACCTTGATAGGAACTTTTCTGAATCCATACTTTTTCTAAACATTTTAGCATTTCAATTGATAGCATCCCTTCACTTGCAAAGATTAGTTAGAACGAAGTGATTATGTCACTAGACACAGCAGCTTTTGATTAACACTTAAAACTAATGAGAATAACTGTATGGATTTCATTGAAAACACAACACCTCCCCCCGTAAACAGTCAAAACTCCAAGGTACATAAAAAGATCTTTTGAATCCGATAGAGAGATGTAAAACTGCTGTGGGAATAACTTGTAATAAGAGACAGAGTAACCATTAAAATTAATACACTTACAAAATTCCATTGTGAATTTCCCTTTTTATGTTAAAGTTAAGTGCCTTTTACTTTTTGGTCATCATCTTAGAATGAAGCAGAATATAACATAATTTTCTCAACTACTGCCAAGACCTTGGATGAAGCTCTTTGCTCAAGAAAAAGTGTAAGGATTGTACCTTCAAAATTCAAAAACTGTATATGGAAAGGTCATGAAAATAAACGTAGTCATGAAAAGCTGCTATTCTTTTTTAAAAATTGAAAACAACGTTTTTCAAATTAATTTTCCAACTATTCCAAGCCCTGAAAATAAAAGGAAGAAATCTGTCAATTAATTGATTCACCTACCTTAAAATTCTACAGCATTGTTTTCTCATAAGTGGAAAGGTTTAAACAATGCACGCTTTTAAAAGACTTTGTCAGAGGACTTCTGCTGGACCAGCATTTTGGCACCCTGATGATACAGAATTATTTTCCAACACTGTGGATACTATTTGAAGGATTCTGATATGGATTATTTCTTGCATGTTTTCCTTTTTTAATATTGCTGAGTTTGTGAGCAGTTTGGATTTCAGGACCGCTCTCTGCCTTCCAAAATTTGCTTTTGTGCTTTCATTATGAGATAAGATTAGCAAGAAATTTACAGATTGCTAATGATGCAACTATGCATCACAAATAATATTAAGGTAAGAAATCACTGAGTTTACAGTAATGTTTGTTTTCTGATACACTTGCGATTTTGTTTCTTTCACTGAATCAGGAAATAATCTGCTCAGGTCACCCAGAAACAATTGTATTTTCTAGTGGAGTAAGGAGAATGAATGTCACATTTCCCATTCCTGTTCAAAATCTCTTTTACATACTAATGGCAATAGAAAATGCACAACAGTACCTGGAGCAAGGGCCAGGACCTGGTGCTGTCCTCCTCCAAATAACGTCTTAATCATCAGGTGACAGAATCAGGCTCCTTATTTATGGTCACCCACCCATCCTGGGCTGAAATGATGCCTGTCTGGAATTAGAAAAGGAAAGCATTCGGGCTCTGTGCATGCAGTTCAACGCATTCTCTGTGACCACGAATACAAATTCTCTCAAGCTGAAAGAAGGTGGGGCAGAACACAGATTTTCTGTTTCTAGAATGTTCAAGTGAACAGATTTGTCAGAGATTACTTGTAACAACTGATTTAGATATTTTTAATGGTGACGTTTGAAAAATAAATAGTCTGAATTGCCTTCTGCAGCTCTGAATTTACTTTGTCTGTTTTCCAGGCTGTCTGGACTTAAGCTGGGTCTGGTTTACGCTCCACACACATTAACAGCATGCTGTAACAGAGTGGATATTCTTTACTGAGGGGCAAGATGCATTAGCTCAGGGCAAGATAAATGTAACTGTATGACTGCTGAGCTGGGCCATGGTTGTTTAGCTCAAACTGCAGAGAGAGAAGCTTGTGTCCCTCCTAACCCATCTGTAGCTGAGGCAAACGTGTCCAAAGTCTGCCTGTACTAGTCGTGGGCAGAATATGGTAGTCTAAATGTCACCTCTAGAGTTTTGGAATGAAATTTATCCCTTCGTGGGAATTAATAGACGATATCCATGGCTTCACTTAAACTTTTAAAAATAAGGGATTTGGGAAAGGATAAATGGGATTCATGTCAAATGGTGTGAATAATTTCACTCAGAAATCATGAGAGTTGAACTTTAAAATGGGGAAAAAAGTACTGAAATAGTTCAGAATTACCTACAGTGTGAAAAACTAGGTATGTGTAACTGACATAAGGCAGAATCATGCAGAGAATTATTGTTACATAAAAATTGTCAAGCTAGAAAGTGCTGTGCTATAACCTCATATAGGAGTCTGCTTTGGGTCCAGTACCATTTTCATTAACAGATTTTTGGGCTGAAACACAGAGAAGAGTAATCTAATTCAAAGAGGAAAAAAGCTGAGAGAAAATGCAAATACTTTTGAAGCAAATGCTTTTGATGACAGAACTTTAGAAAAGTATTATCTTGGTAAGCTGGATGAATTGCTAATGTGGTTCAACCTAGATTCAATTACAATTTTATAAGATTCACTTTTCTCTTAAAGGAAAACCAGAACCAGGAAAACTTCATTGCAGAGTAACTCAGGAAGCAAGGAATGATTATAAATAATCTGATTTTTTTCTTCCTTCACTCATACTTAATAAGCATTTGCTGTAATCGTGATCAAGATTTCATTTTTTGAATAGCACATTATAGTGAAGTGCTACATAGACAATGAATACCACAAGAGCAAAATCAGGTTCTGAGAAAATACATGTAATATCCACCATTTCTAAAGCAAGCACTTGTTTTACACTGTTGCTCTGTTTAAAATAAAACATGCATGCACATGTAACAATATCATCGATGTTGTCCAAAAGATAGATCATATTTTTTGTTTTCACCTTTCAAACACTAAAAATCTGCAGCAAATTTTGAGGTACTATAACTATACTGACACCTCTAAAACTAATCTTGCTGAATTGTGTTAGAAGTAGCAAAATACTCATTATATTTTAATAGAACACCCTGTTTAACTTACAGAAATTTCATATTTTTTTTCAAAACAGAAAAAAAGATGTACACTTAGTACTGTAATAGAGAAGAATATATTTATAGCTAATAACATAACCCTTTTTATAAACCTACAGCAAAACCTTTGTATTATAATGTCAGTGATTACAAATTCTTAACTCTGGCATTGCAAACATTCCCTTAATTTACTGTAGCAGTAAACACCTAATCAATAAAAGCTTATTAAAAAAAAACCCCAACAACACAATAACAAAAACCCGACAAAAACATCAGTTTAATCGGGGAAATCTGCATGTTTTAAATAGCCAATTGAAGGTCTTGTCCATCAATGTCTATTTCAATTCTGAAGGCACCCTTGACAAGTAGCTCTGTGCTCCACTAAGAGACACTGGTGTGTGAACTAATTTGGAGGTCACCTGTCATTTTAAAAATGCGATCAATACAATCCCGAAACGGCCCTCAGATTCATTTAATAAGTGAGAAAGGAATAGGTCAGTGATACCCCAGTGAGTTGCATGTTATTTTCTGAAAGGTTTTGTTTTTTTATCAGTGTAAATCAGGTTTTCTTTGTGCTTTTAAAAATAATGGCATTTGCATATTTTTACATTGAGAAATTCCCTAAAGAAGGTGTATTAACACATTTATTAATAAAATATGGGTGAGACTTCCCATATTTTCACATTCATGAACTTGCTTTTACTTCTAAAGTAAAACCAAGCCCTTTTACTGATTGCTAAATGATTTGTCAATCTTATACCAGAGAAAATAATATGAAACAAATATGAGGAGGCAGTAAGAACTTAAATGCTATTTCTGATTTTATGTTTGAAAACACTAACCTCTATAGTTAATAGCTGGTGTTTAAAATAAAGCAGAAAATATCTTGCTTGACCTATTGTCAAAAACATTGTTTTCTGTTAAATGTACCTGATAAAAAGAATATATTTTTTCAACTGAAAAAGTTAATTGAAGCCCTTTGCAATAAAATATTTTTATTGCTGCTTTGTGACAGGAGGAAATAGAAGTTGGTGCAACAGTGATGAAAAGTGGCTTTCCACCCGTGACGCCTAACCATTAAGTTGATTGCTCCATGTATTTTTTGTGGAGGTTTTAATATAGCATGTTTTCTTGGAAACACAGAAACGATTTTGGGGAGTACTGTCAGAAAATAGCAGCAGCAGTACCTAAATCAGGGTCACCAGGCCTCACTGGGGGCCAGGTCTCAGCAGGGACAGCAGCCTTGAGCGGTGGCATCAGCAGCACAGGTGGTCCCAGGGGAGGTGAAGTGAGAGTCCTCCCTCCCCGCTGGCTCTGGGTGGTTCAGCAGAATCCAGGCATAAGGGAGTAAGAAATAAGGGGAGAAACCAAAGGAAGGGGGAGCCCAGCCTGTGCAGCTCCAAAATGCAGAGTGCTCTGGACTACTGGAAGATGCTTGCAGTAGCTGGGCACAGCGTGGTCTCCTTCCTTCTTCCTCACCTTGCCCCTTTCAAATATAAATGAACCAAAACTCATGTGCCTGTAATCTTGGCAGATGCCAAAACACCTCACTCACAGCTAGCTGTTGGAAACAGCTTGCCTTCCACCTGAAAGGCAGCTGTCTCCTCCTGAATCCGACGAGATTTCTCCTCAGCGCCTTTTTAGCAAAGTCCGGTCTTGTACGCATCCATCATCCCTCATCTCCTGTGGCACTTGATCCCAGCAGTTTGACCAGCCCTGAACTCCTGCTTACTAGATGCTTTGCTGGATTGCCTGCCGCATATCAAAGGTGGGAATCTACTGTGGCACGTTGTCAGACCTCCCCGTTGCTCTGCACAGGCAGCAGTTTAATGCTGTGGAAGAAATGATGGCGCACACAGCGTGTCTGCCACCAGTGCTGACTTTCCCGGCCCTGTCCCTCAGACCGTAGGTGTTCAGTCCCAGTGACAAGCGCTGGAGCAGCTCATGTGCCCTCAGCAGTGGCTTCATCCTGATGTTTTCTAAGGGCTTTTGCTCAGCCTGCGCTGTGATGCAGCACCTATGGAGGGGTGGCGGAGCCACTCCCTTTCAGTGAGCCCAGCGCATGGCCACCTCGGTTGGTAAAGATGTCCCCTGCATGCGTGGGAGATTACTGACCCAAATGCTAAGGGCTACTGACTTTGACTCAGGACTACTTTTACACTTCTTTCTAAGCCACTTCATGGTGTCTGGGGGTGTATTGCAGGTATGTAAGGTTTTAGGACTGGTACTTTCCTTCTGATTTCCTTAGCTTTTTCAGATACATCTTTTTGTTTCTCTTTTTGGTATTACAGCAGCATGTGCTAGCTGGCTCAGGGGTTGCTTCAGGTGTGCGTGTACTTGGAAACATAGCTTGGCATCCTTGTAGCTCACTGGGTTCTCTTCATATCCCATAGGCTTTGCTGTTCCTTTGCTGTTCATGTAAGCCAGAACTTCCCTACTATGTAACATTAATGAGCATTTGTCCTAAATATGATCAGAGACAAAGTCTTCAATAGCTGGTAATGAAGCAGCACCTCTTCTTCATTGTTCTACAGTGATCTTGAATCTGTGCACATCTTTTGATCACCTGTGAAGTTTCATACCCTTTCTAGGCTTCCAGGTACATTTTGATATTTTTTAATAGGTGAAGTAGTGTTTCTTCTTACATTTCCCAGATACATTTAATCTACAAAGATGGTGATAGGAGCCATGGGACACTTCTCCTGGCCTATGCCTAACTCTTCGCTCTTGCAGCCTATGCTCCTTTTAATGATTTCCATTTAAGTTGCAATTCAAATAAAATAAATTCCAAAGAAAAAATAAACCTTCGTATTTACTGAAAATTCTTTTATTTTAAAAACTTTACTAAGTCATCCATCCATACATTCTTGCAAGTATTTCCATTAAGAAAGCAGACTATGGTTGCCTTGTGAGAAGAAACTGGTGCTCTGACCTCAATACCCAGGCCTCAGTACTTGGGATAGGACACAAACAGTTGCCCCATGGGGTACCTTTGCCTTGCTACACCAACTTATTCAGGACCACAGACCAAGAAAGATAAGGTAGACTCATGGCCAGGGACTAAAACTGTACAGTGTTGAACAAAAAAGAACAACTCAAATCGAGGCATTGTATAGTGGATACAGTAGTATTCCTTCCTTTATATCCATGCCAGTAAATACGTGAGACTCTATATGGCAACCCACACACTGATTCACTGGTCTCATTTAATACTGAGTCATATGGCAAGCAGGTGCTGGTGTTCAAAATTTTTGTCCACGTGCAGCAATACATGGTTTGGTTAGACTATCCCATGGTAGCTGTGCTTCAAAAACCTTCCATATTTAAAAATCTTGTTTGTGTGTGTAAGTTTTGTTCCCTTTTACTTTCACATCAATTAACCTACTATTTTAGTAGGAAGAAATGAAAATCAATCTAGTGGGGGTTTTTAAAGTTTCTTCTGAAACTACTGATACTAGTCGTAATTTGGCTTTCACAAGGGGAAAAAGGAATAGAATATGTAAACTGACAGTTCAAGTGAGAGTTTTTGATTCTCACAGCATTGACAAGAATATATCGCTTTATGCTTGTAGATCCCCACAGATTGTGTAGTTCTTTTTCTTTGTTTACTAGATAGGCAAAGCTGAAAGCCATATTCATTTTCTGAGTAGATGGATTTCTTCCAGGTTCAGCTAGAAACTTTATGTTGTAAAGCCTTTATCAATTTTGAGAGCTGTTCATATTGCTAAAGTAGGAATCTTTCTTCAAGTGACTAAAATGGCAACATTCTGTTTGTTATTAAGGAAATGAATGTGATTCATATTGACATTTTTGTACTTGCTACATTTCTATGTTGTAAAAGTACAAGTATTTTAACTGACAAAGTAGCTGTAGCCATTTGCTCTTTCTGTATAAAATAAAAATCTATAGACACATTTTCACCACGGAATTCTTCTCTTCTCAGCTAGTGGTTTTCCCAGATAAAAAGGCAGGACAAACAAGAGTAAGTGTTCCCTAAAGAGGGGCAATTGCACCAGGAGCAGCATAGCAATACCTCCACCTCAGACCTAACCATTTAAATGTATTTGAGCCAGACAGAATCCTAAAGATATAGTAAAGATGTGCAACAGCCAAAACAGCTGTTCAGGCAGGCAGAAATGAGAGGGAGGAAGGGGAGCGAAAACCCCCTGAATTCTTAGTGCCACTCGTGCCATATGTCATTGCTGTGGATTTCTCTGCAGTGGTAGTCTAAAATATTCAGGAACATCCACTTCTGTAATGCTCTCACACCCATCTCTACCTCATTTTTTCTCCTTTTCCCAGCATCCAAAATATACTGACAAATTACACAGTTAATAGTGCTCTCTGGATAGCTGATGAGCCTTCCTCAGAACACTTGCGAGCCTTCCTCAGAACACTAGCAAATCTATTCATGAATTCCTTATCCATGATTCATGGAAGTAAACTCTTGCTCAAAATCTGAATACTTTATTCATAAATAAAATGATATGAGGTGGAGAGAAAATAATTTGTTTTGGCTTATTGAAACTCCAGGTGGCACAGTGTAGCCGTCTACAAATACATTTCAGAAGTTTGTCACACAGCGTAATGTGTGCTGTACGCATGAGAGAGAGATTGTTATTCTAAAACCAGCATGTGTTAATTCAGCATGGATTTTCCAGTGTGAAGCATGGTGGTTTTGTTATTGTTATGGAAACCTGGAGCCTCTTCACCCAGCAACAGTCCTAGCTAGACTCATCCTTGCTTTGGCTGCACCTAGACTACACCAGGATCATATCTGAGTTAAGCGCCATGGTGTCTCACATCCCATAGAGCTTGTTATCAGAAGAGGATCGCTGCACCCAAACTGCTACCAGGAACTGCTAACTTGAGCTTTCCCTGTACCTAGCCATTCCTGAGGGACAGCTAGTTTCATAGGCCAAAACTATGCCAGGGATTCTACCAATAATTAACAGATGATCTGTCAATGATTTATAATTTACCAGTAATTAATGATTTATCAGTAAATAAGGATGGCTGCTGACAGTCCCACTCTCGTACTGAAGCCCACGCTTTGTTTATTTTGGGAAGGAGGATGTTTCAGTAGGATATTCAAACCAAAGAATATAATTTAAATGTCTCTTTTTTGGCAAGGAAAAATTTTGATCATTTTCCCTTTTGCATTAGTTATAATAACCTGAAATTAATATAATGGACAGGTGACATTGTTTGCACATCCAGATTCACTAGGATTCTGTGAAATAATTAAAACCCACTGATTGAGGGCAGCTTCTGCCCTCAGTACTGCTCAGTACACAGCAGACAGTACTGCTGTCTGCACGGGTGCAAGGCAGGAGGAGCAGGACCTGGGTGCATTTGCCCCCACTGAGAAGGTGGGGCTGCAGGTCTGTAGGAGCAGGAGGCTGGCTGCTCTGAAACAACCAGGAGCTATGGCAAGCTCCGAAAGGACCGGCAGGTCATCTCATGTGCCCTCCAGCCAGTGCCCCCCCAGCACCTCTGCTGCAGAGCTGATGCAGTCAGCTGGGGGCTGGTAGGTCCGGGGCTCCCTGGGGGAGCCTGAGAGCCCCGTTTGCCCAGGCCCTTAACAGATAAAAGCGATGCTCAGTTGGTGGCGTTACACCAGTGCCTGTTGTTTTCTGCTGCCTCAATAGCATACAACAGGGAGGATCTGAATAACTTCCTCGGCAGAATAATATTTTCTAATAATAGTGTTGTTTTAGCTGTGATAATATAAGCATAAATGCAAGAAAGGCTGTAGGGGGAATATCTATTATTATGCCAGCTGCTACAGTTGAAAAAAAAATAACTGGAATGCAGAAGCTGCCCTCAATCAGTGGGTTTTAATTATTTCACAGAATCCTAGTGAATCTGGATGTGCAAACAATGTCACCTGTCCATTATATTAATTTCAGGTTATTATAACTAATGCAAAAGGGAAAATGATCAAAATTTTTCCTTGCCAAAAAAGAGACATTTAAATCATATTCTTTGGTTTGAATATCCTACTGAAACATCCTCCTTCCCAAAATAAACAAAGCAGAAAACACCTGTCTTGAAATAAGCCAAATATGAGTAATCCCAGATTAAAATGCTTCTTTTCTTGTTTGTTTTGAAAAAGGTAGAAGGGGCTGGTAACCAAAAACAATACTGAAAATGGAAAAAGATCTTGCAGTTATCAAGTAAAATATCTTTTTCAGGGACTTTTAGTGGGTTTTTTCCACACTCTTTTAATGCGTGCTCACTTTAACTCTGCTCTTGACCCATTATGTCTTTTTAAACAGTGTTGTGCTTCGCATCTCATGTGTGACATCCAGCACTATGTGAACATTTCCCAACTTCCCAAAGCAATTTCCACTTTAAGCATATTTCATGAACATTAATGTTATTTTACAAAACTACTTTAATGTTTTGTCTTTGATTTTCAAGGCAAGTTTTTTTTCTTTTGTAGTTTTTTCTCCGCTGCTTTTAAGCTCTAATGAAGTATCACCCTGGCATTTTTTTTTTTTGATTGGAGAATTAATAGATTGGCAAAAGGATCAGAAGTACTCATTTTATACATTTTCTAAAAAGCTTACTCCTTTGTGGTGCTGACTTACTAATTAAACTGGGATTGTTCTCTACTTTTTTGGAAGCTCATTTGAGGGGTACCGAGAAACAAACAATCTTAGTACAAGTAAAATGGGTCACCAGACCATTGCAAATTCCTCCATTTGGGCTTTATCTGTTATGTGTTGAATATTTCTAGTGATTTTCTGAGTAACTTCATTTTCCACCGGATTCAAAAGGAACTGAAGATGCTCCACGTTTTGCTGGACTGATCATTTCTTTGTGAGTCTCTGCCACTCTCACTGAACAGCATTAATGACATTCTGGCTGGGGATTTGAACTTACATTTGCCAACTATTTTCTACTAACAAGATATTTCTAGGCTGCTTATAACTTGCCAAACATATCTATTTAGAAAAGAAAGAAAGAGCTAAGTTCCTAAGTCTAACAGCCTAAGATGATTCATGTACTTCCTGAATATAAATCAGTGCTTTGGATAAGAGAGGATGGGCTTCAACACACACTGGCAGTCAGACAATGAAACAAAACAGATGTCCAATGACACTTTGCATTTAGCCTGACAGTTTATGGTAGCTATCTTGCTTTTAGTAAAATAAAATATAAATTCATACATGGAATTAAAAAAAGGAAATGAACCAAAGAGTATCCCTGTGCATACATATGCATTTATTCATAGGTTTGTGTAGATTATATAAAATAAGTCTTTCTGTGGATATGAACCAGGGAACTCATTTTCCTCTTCTATTTCTCCAGCCTTGTTGTTTTGAAAAACAATGGCATTACACATTATTAAATATATTTCAGACACCTAAGTGTCTGAGTGTATTCACACATGATCAAAATATAGTAATATGGTGAGATTGCTTCACGAAATATATGTTCAGGTAAATTCTTCCAGCAGTGTTCAAGAAGATATAGTTTCATCAAAATCTCTACTAGGAATATTGTATAAACTATTGTGACTTTCATATCTGGCATTAATGTACCTGAAAATGTTATACTTTAGATTGAATCAGCTTCTGCTAAAAGACATTTGCAGTGCAAAAATATAACATAAATCCATGATGGATGCTTATTTTTCTCCCATTATGTAACAATATAAAAATCCCATGTTTTTATTCGCAGTTTTTTAATTTTTAATGCTAAGACAAATAGGGATACAAATACTAATACTAATACAAGTAAAGTAGGAACAAGTAATACGTATATGAATATACTATTATTCATGTTATACTGTATTCTTATTATTCATGTACTGATGCATTACCTGAACAGATTATAGAAATCTCCTTGAGATGGCTCAAACAAGACATGATATACTTCCAGTATTTTTTGGCATATGGGATGACATCTGCAAAGAAAATCCCTGACAACCAAATAAGCATAGTCCTCCCTCATAGATATATCTTAGGCCTGAGAACATAAAGGTCTTTCCTCATCATATGAAGATAAATCAGAAGAAAACCCAAATCAAGCAGTAACTAGTGCGTTCATACCACTTTACTATAGGGATTTCACTTAGGATTGCAGTCACATTAGGTACTTAGATAGACAATGGAGAAACAAAATGCACTGTTGTCTAAAACATTTTTTTACAGCATCCTAATTTGCTCTGGTGAGGTCTTTACTGCCTCCCATTAACCATAAATGGAGCTGTGGGTGACTACATTCCTGCCTTAAGGATCTATATTAGGTGGTACAAATAGGTGCAATGAATCAGATCAAAATAGTCAAGTGCATGAAACAGGTAGCATGTGTTGAGATTTCTGAGAATATGAGATATATAAAGCACTTATACATCACTTTCTGGGAGCATCAAAAGCAGACAGGCAAGCAGACTAGTCCATGGGGTCATATAAAGTTTTGGCAAGTGCTAGAGAATAAGGCAGAGACCAGAGCAGTAGGATGAAAGCGTCACAAGAGTGAATTTGTCCAGTGAATACTGCAGTGCCAAAGCAAGTATTAAAATGGTGGAATTGACGTCAATATGTGAGGAAGAAAAGCAAATACCAAAATGCTGCAGAACGTGCCTGAACACCCGAGGAAATGTTTAGTATGATTACTTTAGTTAATTTTGAGGTGAGCAGAAGTTACAAATGTAGAGAGCACACACAGCCCACATTGATAGAAGACCATGAGCAGTGCAGTAGCACAATCTGCAACAGAGGACTCCTTCACAACTGCAGTCAGAAAGGAGCTGGCGGGAACCTTCAGAGGAGATGCCAGCAGTGACTGGGAAGCAATTGCGTGCTCTAACCTTTTAGCACTGTTCTCAGTGGTCAGTAAATGTAAATAGCAAAGGCAGCTCTTCATGTCCCATGTTAAGGAAATAATACCTAGGACTGAGCTTCCTGCACAAGTGGTATGTTTATAGAAATGGATTTTTTATCAGTACAATTTGAAGACTATATTGTGTAAATCAATTAGGCAAACAGTATTACTTGCAATATAACATACCTACATCAACATCACATTTTCGTTGTGAATTAACATCTCCGGGATACAATGTGCAATTAAGAATATTCTGATTGGATTCACTTTGAGACTGAAGAGTTAACTCCTTTTGTTGACTTTAGGCATGATTTCTTGGTTCATTTTCCTAGTATTGATTGGGCTGGTATTTGTTTTTTGTACTTTCAGAAATTTTGCTGTTCGCATTAAAGCAGGCAATATTTTCCCCCTCCCTGCATCGCCCACACTCCTCCACCCCCACTCCCAGCAAGGGGCTGATTAAGAAAGCACTGTTTACAGGGAACATAGGCATAAATCTACCTTTAGGGAAGTATCCTCAGGAAAACAAGTAGAATACATAAAAGTGTTCTACCATCAAATAAATGAGTCACTACTAAAAATAAGGTGGGTTTTTTTAGAAGTTCTGAGTCTACTCTTTCCTGCTGCCAACCTCTATTTCAAATATGAATAACGGAAACAGAAATCTTTTGCAAGTGTTGACTTTCCCCTAGTCACATTCATTTAACTGATACTGAGACATATGTGCTGTCAATAGCAGAAATCATGCCCCAAGGCTGCCCTTTTTGCCTTTGCCAGAAGCTTCGGGTATCAGATGTTTAGCACTGCGCGATGCCTAAAGAGCTGATCTCTGTTTCCCATTGGCATGGTCCTTTGCTTTTGCTGCTGCTCTCAAGGGCCATACACAAGTGTCTTGGAGGACTGGAAGGACCAGGGGCCCAGGCTGAGCTTAAAGTAGCCCCTTGGCTATGGACTGTTGTTACTTTTGGACTTGATGATCTTAAAGGTCTTTTCCAAACTAAATGTTTCTATGATTCTATGACAGGGGAGGCTTGGTGTCCTCAGGGACCCAGTGCCCTCTTTCCCTGCCATGAACATCCTCAGTCTTCACAGCAGCTTTCCAGCCTGCCCAAACGCTTCTCAAAATCTGCCTGTTTCCTTTCCGCCACACTTCACCATTGCTCACTCCCTTCAACTCTGTGCCTGGTCTGCTGCCACAGATTCGTACTTTGTTTCCAAGAAGAGAAGAAAAAAGTTTATTTTACCTTCATGTTGGGGAAAGCAAAACTCAATTTTGTCTCACAGTGCTGAAAGAAGCTTTGTACTGGGTTTGAAATTAAAAGTAATTGATCTGAATCTTGAGTAATCACATCAAGGTTTAGTTTAAAATAAACAGGTTTTGGCAGACTAGACACAAGAGTAGAGGATGAAAGGTTAAAAAAAAAGGATAATTCATCTTGATTGAACAAAACATCGATAATTTTTAAATACCTTGGGTAGACAGGTTAAAGCTCTTCCTTGGCTGTTTCAGATGCCATTTGACTGTTAAATGATAAATACAAGTTTCAGGGATATCAAATTTTCCAAAGGATAATTTGTTATTTAAAAATATATAAGCAGGCTTTCCTGAAACATCAGGGTAAAGCTCTTCACATTCTGAACAATTTCCTAGATCAAAAGTACTATGTCACGGAAGGAAAACCTCAGCTTCCACAATATATCTATGGTCTCACTTTTACAATATCCAGGTTTAATGATCCTAGTTAATTAATGGTCCTAAATTAATCATTTTATACAATCTGACCTAACAGTTCTTTCAAAGGTTCTGCTAGTGTAGAAAAGAAATCCTGGGACTGAAATCCAAAGAAATCAATAGAGAAATGACAAATAATTTCAAAGGGGCAAACACTTCCTCTTCGGAGTCAGTCTTTTTTGGAAGGTTTTATGACTTATTTTGTGGGAGCAAGTATCAATTCCTTAGATAGTGCTAACCCACAGAGTTCTCTGTTATCTCAAAAATGTTCTGTGATTTTGAGACATGAAAAAAAGCTGAAAATTCTGGTAGAGTAGGAGAACTAGCAGTATAATAATGCTGGCTTAGGTCTCAGTAAATATATCCTGATTCAGCTAAATTGAGTTAACAGCAGCTGTGAACTTTTCTGGAATTATTCTGTGCTTACACTTGCGTAATTGGGAGCAGGAATCAAACCTCAGTTGCACAGCATCCTGAGTGTTAGCAACACTCGAGACTACCCATCTGGCATCTTTCTGCCGCATCTGCCTACAAGGAGGTTACATCTGTTTTTTAAATGGAACTAGGGGTGAGACTTACACTATATCCATTGTTCTGCCCTTCCCACCTTTCCACGAGTGAGGAAGCTTTTCCATGGTATTAAGCCAGTTTATCCTGACATCTCATTGCCAATAATCCAATGTCCCTGCACTTTAAAGGTTTACTTTGCTAAGCAACCTTCTTTAGTGTTGAGGTATATATATAAATCTAATGGGTTTTTTTCCTATAAATATCACTAGATAAGCTTTTTTTCCTGTTCAATTATAACACCTATTAGCTTTTTCAGTCTTTCCCCATTAACCTTCACCTGCAAACTCTTCACTTTATTGTTCTTCCTTAGGTCCCTATCAGATGTTGTTTCAAAACAATTTCTTTCCTGTGAGCTTAAAATAATATGGGTGCTAAATATGGTAAAATAATATGGGTGCTAAATAATATGGGTGCTCATATGGGTGCTATATGCTAAATAATAATATTTGCATCTGTGTTTTGCATGCATGCCATGTTAAACGTCTTTAAACAGAAATTAATAACAGTTCAGGTTTTGCAAGTGATGCTCTTAAAAAGGAAAAAGGTTGTACTATCTAAATCAAGTTTAATTGGATGGTTAAAGCATTAAACAGTTAGGGTGAGATCCACAAAGAAAGGTTGGCTCTGTGACATTGACAAAAGATTTACCTTACCCGCCTTCAGTCTTCTAACATTAGTAACCTCAGTCTACACTGATAAGCCATTTATTATAGAAAAAATCGAGATGGAGCTACAGGGTGATTCATGCCACTTACCTAATGTGCCATGTAAGGATGCTTCCTTCTTTTCTTGTCTGTCGTTGGTTATGCTCATGGCTCATACATAGATATGTAACTTTTATCCAGCTGAAAGTGAGCTGGGGGCTGTTCTAAATATCAGGCCTTTTAGAATCTGGCTTCTCTTAGGCCCATTTTAGGCACTAGGATTCCTCATAAAAGGAACGGAAGGAATTATGCCTTTTCTAGTAGACTCGTAGCAGCTAGGTTGCTGCAAGATTAACTGCAAAGGACAGCAGCAAGAACAATGAGGAGAGGGATGTGTTTTCTAATACAGGCACCAGAACTGAAGTCACATGTGCGTTTACTGCCAAAAACTTTCACCCCTTCAGCTGGTTTGGGGCTTCTGTTTAAAAGGTGGGCAATGACAAGATCTTAACAGCATTAGTAGCAGTCCCTCTGTATGCTGACCTGGAGGGATGAGCACTGAATGGGAGTCCAGGAGGCCATTCCCTCTTCTACCAGTGGGAGTCAAAGACATGCCCTCGAAGTTTTTTAGCACTTGTCTGCTGAAGCTATATAAGAATGCACAGAGGGAAATGGTTCAGAAGAGCAGATGGAGAGGTGAGGGATTAGCTTTATGGACAATAAGCTACTGTAGGAAGACTTTAAGCTACTGTAGGAAGACTTCCCTTCTCCCATTGCAATATTAGCATTTTATCAAGTGGCTACTGGGTCTGGGTTACCTGCCCTTTTTCCCACATGTAACTGACATTTGAATCCAGGAAAATGTTGTTGACAGTTGGACTAGGTGATCGTTGTAGGTCCATTCCAACTGAAATAGTCTATTCTATTCTATTCAAGAAATGGTTATTTCTTATTGCATTCTTGGAGCAAGTCTATGACATCATGTTTATAGAATCATGGAATCACAGAATCAAATGGTTTGGGTTGAAAGAAACCTTTAAAGGTCATCTAGTCCAACCCTCCTGCCATGGGCAGGCACATCTTTCACTAGCTCAGGTTGCTCAAAGCCCCGTCCAACCTGACCTTGAATGCTTCCCAGGATGGGGCATCCACAACTTCTCTGGGCAACCTGTTCCAGCCCCTCACCACCCTCACTGTAAAAAATTACATCCTTATGTCCAATTTAAATCTACCCTCTTTCAGCTTAAAACCATTTGCTCTTGTCCTGTCACTACAGGCCCTGGGAAAAAGTCTCTCTCCATCTTTCTTATAAGCCCCCTTTAAGTACTGAAAGGCCACAATAAGGTCTCCCTGGAGCCTTCTCTTCTCCAGGCTGAACAACCCCAACTCTCTCAGCCTTTCTTCATAGGAGAGGTGTTCCATCCCTCTGATCATTTTTGTGGCCCCCCTCTGGACCCATTCTAAAAGGTCTATGTCTTTCTTGTACTGGGGACCCCAGGACTGGATGCAGTAAGCATTTAAGCTCAAATCAAACCTTACTTTTGGGTCTGTTACACTATCTATACCTCATGTGACCCAATTAGCTCTTTTGGTAAGGATGCTGCGGTATGGGATGGACTGTCTAATGCTCTGTCTTTAAATGTTGTCAGGACAGGACACAACTGTGTTGCACCACCTGGCTCTGAAAATTCAAGCCTGAATTTAAAAACAGTTACCAAAACCACTCTCTGGTGCTATATAGTGCCACTGCTTTAGTGTTTTTCTGAGCTGCATCAGAGCTGCATCTTGCCCGTGAACCTTAGAGGTGAATGAGGCTTCTATGGAAGGAATGCACAGAAGCACCTGATCATTGCGTGGATGGATCTGGTTTCAGATCTTGACAAAGATTTCAGAGGTTTTCCAGTTACTGATGTGTAAGAAATAGAGCAAGGACTGGGGTGGGAGGAGAATAAGGATATAAGGATCTTCTCCGTGGTCCCCCAAACAACTAGGGAAAATTCAGTGGTGTGCTTTTTTATGTCCTCACCTTCTGAAATAGGTTTGCAGAAAAATGTAAATTATTCTGACTGATTATTTCCAAGTTATACTGTCAAATGCTTGCAGCTCTTGCTGCTGATCAGTAGTCCTAACAAAGATGAAACGACTGCATTCTCCATTTTCCTGTTAATAGGGAAACGGAACAGTACAAAGCAGATCTATATCTCTAGCTCATTTTTTCTTTGTTTTTTTTTTTTTTTTTACTTTACATTGAAAACAGGCTTTTAATAGTAATTCTCCCTTTGTTTAGTGAGTATATCATTGTCTGTACCAGTGAGAAGATTTAAAAAACCCACATCATTACCTGAATTCCTACAGGTGTCAGCACCCTGTGATGTGTGAATACTGAGCTGCAAAATGCATCCCACGAGCACCAGAAAAGTACATTCTTTCAGGTACCTTTGCCCTTGTTACCCACCTTGTTCAGATTCATGTTTCTTGCGCTGTGAGACTGGGCTCCCTGGGGCAGGCATTGACCTCTTCCTAGCAAAGCATAAGCAAGCCATTCATTGAAAATGAAGTGAAGGGAGCATCTTTTTCCTTTCTTGTGGGATCACTTTTATTAAGGAGGAAGCAAACACAGAAGTATCTACATTCTTTGAATCAAAAAAAAAATTATAGTTCTGTGCTTGCCAACTCTTAAATAGAAACAGACTGAAAACAAGAAGAAAAATTAAACTGTTCTCCTCACATGTTTTTTAATATTCTCCCAAAATAAGCCATTCATTTTGGTATTTTTACCAGCAGAACTCCCAGCATTCTTCTAAAAAAATGCTTACATTTAGGGTTCAGCTTCTCACATTTTTTCATTACCGCAGAGACAAGTCTAGTCCCCATGCAAAGTCTGGGATAACCTCTGTAATCAGACAAGGTAGGTTATCACCAGTTGCAAAGTGTAACATTTTCATCCTGTTCTTTCTGTGATGGTAGTTTTCCCCAGAAAGCCTTTTTAAAATCATTAAATTCTCATTTGGGTATGCCTAGGCAGGAAGGTAAGGAATTTTACCTTACCTGCCAGTATCTTCTCCCAGTCCATGCAGCATTTGAAACTCTAGCAAAATAGGGTAGGACACAGCTCTGGTAAGCTGCAGATGGCTCCAGCAGAGCCGGGACTCTGGGAAAATGTACTAGCAATGTTACTGGCCAGTGAGGGTCAGCTTGGTGTAGCTTCTTTATCTGGGGGTGTAGCACTGGGCTGTAGGCATGATGCCTTTAGATCCCTACCAAAGTGACATGGAGCAGGCCAGGGAATGAGGGGAATAAAGACCAGGGAATAATCAGGCTCTGTTCCTTCTGCTCTTCGTTTTAATCCAACAGCAAACAGCTTCCTCATGCCTTTCCTTGTGCCAAAGTTTGAGTGGAAAAACAAAAAGCCTCAGGAAAGTGTCTCTGAGGTATAGCTGCCTCAGTAATGATGCAGTTTACTCACTACCTATGGCTCTGCTTAGAGTCACCACCGAGCTTTACAGCATCTTTTGTCTGTTCTTTAAAGATTATGGATTTTTTTAGCAAAACGTTGCTTTGAGTTGCAAACAGCTTCCCTTTCTCTGTTACTACTGATGTTACCTTCAGCGTTGCATGTATGGTTAAGTAAAAGACTGAAGGTACACTCCTGCTCTGTCTTCCAGCTGCTTCTGAGAGCTAACTCACATTGCAGCTAATGGTGTACATGGACATCAAGTGCTACGACATGTGATGTCTTTGAATCTTCAGCAACATTAATGCAGCTGGGAAAAATGACACATAGGACCATTGACAGAATATGACATTGCATTGTATGATAAAATAATTTGGACTTTAGTGTAATAGAAAGAAGTTGTTTCAGGCCTTTAGCCGAAGATTATGCAGTTAAATGAGCTTATGGGAAGTCTGTCTTTTGTATTTTTACTATTCTTAAAGTATCTCTAACATAAATGGTAGTTTATCCTTGAGTGCTGATATCAACATAATGTCAGTAGAAATTACTGGTATTCTTTACTTCCACTACTCTGCACAACCAAACTTTTTCACTAAGAAAAGCACACATCATAGCAAAAATATCACTTTGAATTACATCTCAGTACTGATTCACACAATATGTTAAATTGAAAGTATTTTATAGAGAAAAATCCAGTTAGTTGTAAGTGAAAACTGAATATGAAGTGAATTAAAGTGGTGTCAGCACTCTGTACTCCTAAATTCCTTTTAATTCAAAGAGATAGGCAGTACATTCAATTAATCTTTGCCATATCAAATAATGGTGAAATTTAGAATTCCATTAAATACCTCCAGAAAGCGTGAATTTCCAGAAATACCAAACTCTGCCACTCTGTAATTGGCAACAATATAGATATGGGCAGAAACTAGAACTCTCCAATTAAACATCCATTACATTTTAATGCACCCTGTGGACAGAGGGAGAATAGTGTTGTCATACATCTTTATTTTAGAAGGGCTTTGGAAGTTATCACATGACAGTCTGTGACGGATGCGCTCAACTCCTTAACCGAACAAGCAGTAGTTTGGTACAGGCTCCAAAGGAGGTAAAGGCCTGAGCCGCAGCTGGGTCAAGAACTCCTCTAGTTTCAATCTGTTTTGTGAAAACCCACAAAGCAGCTGAGTGGCACAGAAAGCATCGATGCATATGAGCTGAGGACACCGATCATGCAATTGACACGTGAATAGTGGGTGGCTTTTCCAAGACTCACTTATCAGGGAAGAAAGTTGTAGGTACAAGGAGTCTCATGCATACCTTTCCCATCACATGTAATTTGACTACGAGCCAACCACTTTATCCCATAAATATGACAGCCCAAGTGAGCCTTCTTTGAGCTCTCGTGCTAGGCAGCGTGGCTGCATGGGGGTGATCTCCCCTTGAGCTAGGACACCTCTCAAGGTTGCTCCTCGAGGCAGAGACCTTTTACCAATGGCAGATCTTTGGTAAGCGACCGATATTGAGCATAACCTTGTGTTGCGTTAAGAGTTACTGTCGCATACAAATAGGAGTCTGAGGAGTGGCTGGGGGGGGGAACCCTCCTGTTGAGTCACGAGGTTCAGACAGGACCCCCTTGCTTTCTAAACTCCTTCTCAGAGAGGAGCCTAGGTGCGGCTAGGTCTAGTCTTAGTCTCAGACTTGATCAATGGTTTATTTTCTAAGGACTGTGTGTATAGCCACTCATTAGTTCAGGGCTTTTGCTAAGGCGACAGCATTAATTTTTACACCCCCCAGTCTGGTCGTGTTGAAGGAACTATCACGGCCAGAGCAGTGAAGAGTGCAGTTTATTAGAGCAACAGACACACAGATTCTTTGGATTACCAGTGATAAATTCACTGTCTGCAAAGCACATGCAAATACCAAGAATATGAGTATGAATAACATGGCTGGACACAAACATGTATATAACACGGCTGGACACAAATGCATTAAAGATAATAAAGCGAGTCTATATAGAGAGATATTTCTAAGTTTTCCACGGAGGCACTTGATATAACCAAGTGTTTGACTCTTACCCAAAGGCGTCCCGATGGGGGGGAAGAGAGGCTCAGCCCGTCAACTGATCCCAAACGTCAGAGTGGTACATGATGGTGTCTTCCCTAACATTCTCTTTCTCTTAAACCATTTTATACTATCTTTCACCTTTTGGGTGGAGCTTGAGTGACTCTAGTTATACATACCTTTGTTTAGGATTGGTGTAAAGTTTTCTCGCTTCGCTTTTAAAGGTATAAGCTAGAAAAATTCAGTGCGCAAGCTCAGTGAGGGGTGGTCGCACCTTGGAGGCGGGTAGCTTTTGGGATGGAGGTGTGTTTTGGTATTATAATGATGTTATAATGAGCAAAGTTCACCAAAAGGACAGCATTTTGTCAAAAACGTGGCAGGCTGTTGGCCCAGGGTAGTAAATATGCAGCTTATCAGTTCCATGACACCTTTAAGTTCCCCTATTATTGCAGAGCCTGGCCGCGGCATCTCCACACCGCTCCACCCTCCGGGCAGCACCTCTTAGAGTCAGCACACCAAGTTCCCCTGGCGTTACCCACATCTAAGGTTGCAGGCCTAGGGAACTCCCATGGAGTGGATTCCTTACATGTCAGCCGCATTCCACCTGGGGAGCTTCTTCAATGCTGTGCCTTACCTAAAAGTGTGAATATAAGTTCTAATTTTTAAGTCACCTCAGCCATTATCCCACACCTTGTAGTATGGTAACTTTGATTTTGTCTTCGTAGTTTTGATTGCATGCTGAATTGATGCTAATGAAACATTACATAAGCTTTGCATATATAATCCCTTAGACATAAACCGTTGCCCAAGTCTGAGACTAAGACTGGACCTAGCCACACCTAAGCTCCATCAGGAGTTTAGAAAGCAAGGGGGTCTACTCTGAACCTCGTGACTCAGTGGGAGGGTCTTCCTTACTCTTTGTACTTCTTCCACTAGACATAAACCATTGTCCAAGTCTGAGACTAAGTTTTGGACCTAGCCACACCTAAGCTCCATTAGGAGTTTAGAAAACAAGGGGGTCCACTCTGAACCTCTGAACCTCAATGGGAAGGTCCTCCTTACCCTTTTGGGTTTCTGGTCTCTCTGTGAATCATTCTAACTCAAGTGTAACTCGAGTATGTTTCTTCCATGCAGTAATTAATAGAGTGAACCTTGCCATCAAACTTAGGGAACCTTGGTAAACCACTGTTAAACTTTGTTAAATTCCATCGAATTTATTGAACCCTGTCAAATTATTATTCTACCTCAATAAAACATGATGCTGCTTCTCTCTTTTGGATGAGGTGCATTCCACTCTTTTGCGCCAATCTTATAAACAATCAAGGGAAATACTGCCCAGATTAAACAACTGTAATACAAACACAAAAATGGTGGAAAACTATTTTAGGAAAGAATTAACTGTGGCTCATCATCAGAGTGAAAAGATGTTTATTGTGTGATATCACAAAAGTCTATCCAAGGCTCGGCAACATTTTTCACTCATGACAGTGGAAGAAAGAGCATCTCTATTAAATTTTTAGATGTTATGAAACTCTAAGTCTGCAAGTATTTTGGAAGTGTGCTGGTTTTGGCTAGGGTAGAGTTAATTTTCTTCATAGTAGCTAGTATGGGGCTATGTTTTGGATTTGTGATGAAAACAGTGTTGATAACACAGGGATGTTTTAGTTACTGCTGAGCAGCGTTTACACAGAGTCAAGGCCTTTTCTGCTTCTCACCCCACCCCACCAGCGAGTAGGCTGGGGGTGCACAAGAAGTTGGGAGGGGACACAGCCAGGACAGCTGACCCCAACTGACCAAAGGGATATTCCATACCATATGGCGTCATGCTCAGCATATAAACCTGGGGGAAGAAGAAGGAAGGGGGGGACATTCAGAGTGATGGCGTTTGTCTTCCCAAATAACTGTTACACGTGATGGAGCCCTGCTTTCCTGGGGATGGCTGAACACCTGCCTGCCCATGGGAAGGAGTGAATGAATTCCTTGTTTTGCTTTGCTTGCGCACCTGGTTTTTGCTTTCCCTATTAAACTGTCTTTATCTCAACCCACAAGTTTTCTCACTTTTACCCTTCCAATTCTCTCTCCTATCCCACCGGAGGGGAGTGAGCAAGTGGCTGTGTGCTGCTTAGTTGATGGCTGGAGTTAAACCTTGACAGAAAGATAAGATAAAATTTTAAAAAATAATTAACCTGTTGTAGTAATATGCTTAAGTAAAATATAACTCAGTAGGAAGAAAGGGTAGTACTTAGACAGGGACAAACTGTGATGCAAATGCAAAATGGGAAGTAACAGGTTCTGCAGAAAAGGACCTGAGGGTTATTATGGGCTGCAAAATTAACATTTGCCAACATTTATTGCAGTATTGTGAAGAAACAGCTTTCTGTTGGGACATACAAGCCATAATGTCATACGAACTATTTTCTGAAAGAGTTTTCACCTTCTTTCCTTCCCTTCCAATTCTTTACTTTGAGCACTGAGCCAAAGAAACATAGAATAATTCAGACTGGAAGGGATCTGTAGTCGAACTTCCTGCTCAAAGCAGGGTCTCTGCAGTACTCCACTTGTTACTGGCCTCTAGGTAGGGTGTGACCCACTAGCCCAATCATCCAGACGGTTTTTTATCCACCTGGCCTTCCACTATTCTGAGTCCAATGTGGTGCGATTTTAGGAATGGACATGAGCCGGACAGGGCATGGGCATATTGGTGATTGTCCAAAAGGAACCGACAAGCTCTAGAAAACATGATCTATGGAAAAAAATTAAAACATCCAGGCTGCAGAGTCAGAGAAGGAAAGCCTGGAAGGTGCTGTGATAACAACCTTCAAATATGTTATGGTAGCTCACAGAGGAATTGTAGCAAAATTAGTGTAATCAAACTCAAAGCAAAGTCTTCTAGAAAAGGAAGGTGATTTTTTGTTCCCCACAAAGTATGTAAGTAGACTGATTTTTCACACTCATACTCTCATAGATTTCATTCACTCAACATATTCACATGCTCTAAGTAGTCTGTTCAGGATCACTTGTGCGCAGGACAGAGAACAAGGGACAAGTCCTTGTCCTGTCTCTGTTTTTCTCTGATTGGTGGCAAAAAACTAATTTTTTGACAGATCTTTCATACATTCTAGGAGTCAGCAGCTGGGTGGCTGTTTGTTCCAGAATCTTGCTTAACTCAGCTTCCCTAAATCTTAGGCCGCTTTGCTGCCCATTGTAGGTTTTTCCTTTGTTTGTATACCATGTTTTTCTGATGGGTTAAAAAGAAAAGGACTGATATATATATAATACACTGCAACCTTGTTGGCATCCTCCTGGTGTTTGTATGCAAGTTCTTCACTGACGAGACATCTGTTATCAATACAGGCCACTGTTAACAACCCTGTGATGCACAGTTTCTTTTGGTGCTTTCAAACACATATTTCCATTCATACTTCATTCATAACAACCTCCAGACTTCTCTGCAAAAATCTCTACATCAGGTAACAATAAAGTTGCATTTATGCTCACTGTGGATAGGGCAAAGTTGATGGGCGTTAAGTTGCAGCAGGAAGAATTAAACTATACCTCAGGAAAAATACCCAAAATCTTTCTTAAAAGCCAGCCCTAATCTAGATTACTAGTGAGGTTGTACAACTCCATCCCTGAAGAGTCTAAAAACCAGTTGTTATGGGCTGACCCTGGCTGGCAGCTAAGCCCCCACCCAGTTGTTCACTCATTCCCCTGCAGTAGGATAGGGGAGAGAGTCAGAAGGGCAAAAGTGAGAATAACTTGTGAGTCAAGGTAAAGACAGTTTAATAAGTAAAGGAAAAAGAAAGGGCGGTGGGGGAAACCACCTCACAACCTCACAAATCAACAAGTGATGCAAGGGCAATCAGTCACCACCCCCCACCAGCAGACCAATGCCCAGCCAGTCTCTGAGCAATGGCTACTTCGGAAATACTCCCTGCCCTGCACCCACCCAGTTTTATTGCTGAGCATGACAGCATATGGTATGGGATATCCCTTTTGTCAGTTGGGGTCAGCTGTCCCAGCTGTGTCCCCTACCAGCCTCTTGCCCACCCCCAGCCTACTTGCTGGGGGGACAGAGTGAGAAACAGAGAAAACATCAATGCTGTGCAGGCTCTGTTCAGCAACAGCCGAAACACTGGTGTGTTATCAACACTGTTTTGGTCATGAATCTACAGCACAGCAACGTACGGGCTGCTATGAAGGAAATTAACTTCATCCCAGCCAGACCCAGGACACCAGTTTACACAAATATATTCAAGAGATATTTTAGATTTAGCTATTCTTTCTTTGGGGTGCAAAGATGGTTGAGACCATCCCGCTAGCTATGTTTAAGCTGTAAATTGAAACAGACTAAGAGCAAGGCACAAAGTCACAGGTACAGCTTGGCTCACTTCCACACAGCTAAACCCTCTTGCACCAAAAGAGATGATGACTGTGCCCAAATTTATGGGAAATATTCCTGGTATAAATTATCTATCTCAGGAGCTATGCCCAGGCATCATCTGGAACTGTAGTAGCTGGCAAAGACCAAAACCATTAACAGGAACCACGTTAGGAATTAAACAGTATGAGTAGTCAGGAACTAGGCTTTTTACTTATTTGTATGGACACGTCTTCAAAGTTCCTCCCAACCCATTTTTCTATAAGTATAGTACATTGAAGTAAAGATTTGCATATTGTGTCCTCTTTTGATAAAAATTAGGTGGGT
Organism: Ciconia boyciana; assembly: GCF_034638445.1. Lineage (NCBI taxonomy): Eukaryota > Metazoa > Chordata > Aves > Ciconiiformes > Ciconiidae > Ciconia > Ciconia boyciana. Next base: position 163,940,326 of record NC_132934.1, on the reverse strand, counting down.
TGATTAGTTGTTCTTTTGTCAGAAGGAAAGTCTTTACATTAATACTATGATAAATTCTCTGGTGATAACATACAGAGTAAAATGCTATTCCAGAAACAATTACTCATTCTGAAAAAAAGGAAGAGAGGAAAAAAAAAAAAGAAGTATTGTTTTTCATTGATATGGGAGACAAAGTATAAGTAATTTTATACATCCCTGGAAAAGTTTCCACAGAAGCAAACAGTACATCGCAGAATTCCTTCAAATGGCATGTCTGTAACTCTGTGCATTCTGCAGGTAGTATTGACATATATCTGGGAAAGGTAGGGAAGAAGTCCCCTCTATGCATCTGATATGAGATGATAATTACACAATGCTTGTTTAAGTGTACTCTTTTTTTTTAGGTTTAGTAATTTTTTGTAACTTTGGGGGAGGACTTAAATTTCAAACTGTTCTAAATATTTTATCCATGGTGCACAATTGTTTTCAGACAATTCTGTTTGATGAGAGAGGTTCAGACTGTTAATGTTTCTAAAATGTCCTAACTCCACATACTGAATAGGACAATCAATACAGCATACAGAAAAAAAATAATATGCAGTACAATGTAAAATTAGGTCTTTTCTCCTTTAGCAAGTTAAGTAAATCTATTTTTAAACTGTGGACATTTAGACTATTTAAATATTTCTGACACATATCAAAGAACAATACTTTCACACCTTCTGTATTAATTTGGCATATATGTACATGCCATCAGTTTTCACTGATTACTTTCATCTCCAAAATCTGTTTTCTATGATTAACATCCAGATCTTTATGTAAACTAACATATGACAGATTAATTAATGTAATTTCATCTGGAACTTGCTGTATTTTGCCTATTTATATTTTGCAGTGAAAAAAATAAAAGCAATTTTGCATATACACTGCTATGCCTTGTTGTAAATTAAAGCTTTCTTTTTCCTTTGGAATTCATCTCTAGCTCATTTTAGGTCTGCTCATCTGTTGACTTAATAGGTGGTCTGTTACCAGGAACCAGCACACAAAGGAATTAAATCACTAGATGTCATTACTTAAATGTAACTTACTTATTTTAAAAGGCAAAAGACTGTGTACTGTAACCTACCTGTCAGCTACGCCAATAATACAACTGAATGTTAGGAGTAATGCTCCTTAACTCTAAATTTCCTGTTATTTTATTTTTGGACTTAATATTGTCTAGAGGAAATACCATTTAGCTACTTTTCTACACTGTTTCTCCTTTTTTTGAAATCTCTTTTTCCATAACGTGACTTTCACGAAGAAAGAAATGTTAAGCCTCTCTAACAATGTTTGATTCCTTGAAAACAAAAGTAACCCAAGTTCCCTGTGGATCTAAAAGTGCACTTAATTAGTCCGACCACATAATTTCTCAAAGAAAATCATTAGTCCAGTAGTGTAAATGAAGGTCAACTTGCAACTCACTAAGAGTTTCTATCTCAGAATTTCACAGTTATATCTGCTTGCAATATTTTCTTTGCATGGGCTTGTAGACCTTGCTGAATTAAAAACTGCATGTAGTTTAAATAACTATTGGCAAAAATAGATGAAAAAAGGATTGTCACTTCCTTTGTGTACAATACTTTCTAAAATATTTGCTACATGCAATCATATGAGATATAGTTCAAATCACTTATCATGCAGGTTCAATCACAGACCCTGTTAACATTGCTCCTTTAGGGCACAGAAGGTCATAGAAAGCATTGCACATAGTTGGGAACTTTTGAAAAACAATTTATGAAAAAATGAAATGATCACGTAATAGGTCTCTTAGTGTGAATTTAAATACAGTTGTCTTATATCTCCCAGTCACAAATTCCCAAGTTTCTTGAGTCAAAAACCTGTGGCTTATGAGTGTTCTTAGCAGCAATCTGAGAAATTACTTCCATTACGTCAGGTTTTTAAGATTTTAACTCATTCTTTGCACTTCAAAACTTGTTGGAAATATAAAGGTTTTTTTGTCCATGCCCATGATGATTGCAAAAATGTAAGTATTCACAGGCAATGGCAGTCTATTTAACAGATTAATGATCAGATTTATCACTGTAGCATACATATTAGTACATAGAACCCAGTATACCTATTGGTGTTGTAATACAGTAACTGCTTGATTTGTTCCATCTCCATTCTAGTGGACATCAGTGGGTTAGGCAATTTATGAGAAAAGAATAAAAATATGTTGATTCCCCAAAGAGTTTATTCTTTATACTTCTAGAGATAAAGCTATAGCTTTTCTTGGTGCACACTTTTCTAAGAATCCATGCATTATTTACAGGAAATACCTTATCTTTGTACTGCATCTTGATGCAGCTGTTATTAAAAAACATCTACCCTTGTGGGGAGGGAGGATTACAGCAGCAGAATTCATAGGATCAACATCTGAACTAGTTGCTTCACAGAAAACACAGTGGGGTTTTGTATGAATGCTAACATTGACCTAACCACCTGAAGCTCATGGTAGGATCACCCATAGCGGATAGTTAAAACATAAATGTGAAAATAAGAACAAGGAAAGCACAAAGATAAGAGAAAAAAGGATAATAAACCTGTGATATGTTCTGGTACCCCGGACCAGTTTAGAGCTTTGCTTGAGGTGTGGTTTAAACAATTTCTGGAAAAAACTCCACTCAGTTACATCTGTATTAGTAAATAAAACATGATAGATCCTGATTAGAAGATGAATGTCAAGGCATTTAAAAGTCAGATAGGTAAACTCCTTCTCCTTTTCACCCCAAGAAGAAAAAGATATTATTTGTCCTGCCTATTGAGAACAGCCTGTGGTGTATTCTCTTCTTCAAATGACTCCTAGGTTCTGTCTGGAAAAGTGGATCAAAATCATGCCAGGGAGTATGCTAGGCATTACTGAGGACAGATAGCCGTATGTCAGTGATCAAACCTGTGCTCTTGGTCTGTGTAAATTGTTGCTATAAATAGAGCTTGAGGGAACATGTAAAGAAAGTGTTGGAAATAGCTGTGAGCTAAAGACACAAAGGTTTTCAGTACAGAGGTAACTTATGGGACAGAATGGCAAAAATAATCTGTTTCAGATATGTAGACTTAGTAGTACCTTGATATTTTGCATGTGTTCATGCCTTCATATAAAGTAGATCAAACAATTCAAGGCACTGCCTGGAGCAAGTAGTTCCTTTATTTTAACAAGCCTCCAACCCTTTTGGAAGGAACAGTTTGCTTCATACAGCACACATTTAAAAACTTTTCTTCTTTACTGATCTCACCTGAATTTCATTGGATTTTCTTTTCTTTTTTTTGCCATGCTGACTTGATCTTAACTCCTAACAATACACAACACACTACGTTCCCAGAGAACAATGTCAGGGCATCTATGTTGCTATACTAAGAGAGTTTAGGGTCCATCAATCTCATTTACTTTACCTATCATTTGTCTGCACTGGCTAATAGTAGCTGCTTAGGTAAGGATTTACGAAAACAACAAGAATACAACGATGATTGATCATTTCCTGGAATATTTTCTCAGTTCTTGTCAGTCTGCAACTCAGGGATTTCTTGAGCCAGAAGTAGTTGCTTTTGGTATTTAGCAAAACATTAATACACTTTCATTTGGATGTCTCCATGCAACTGCTTAGATGTGAGCTAGAGGTCTAAGCTTTAATTATAGTTAATGGACTGACATATAGTTAATGAACTGCCTAGTCAAGACACTTGGATACTTCAGATGACACCAGGAATTCATGCTTATGCATCTGAATCCTGGATGTTTGCTTTAGCATGAACTGAATCTCTCTTGAGGTTCTATTGACTGCCTTGACCAGATGCTTCATTAACTATATGTCAGTCCATTAACTATAACTATAACAACTATAACTAACTATATGACTATAACTAAACTAACTATAATTATAACTATAGCTAACTATATAACTAACCATAACTATAGCTATAACTATAGCTATAACTCACCAGCTCTGGTCAAGAAAGGAAAGGTCTCTTTCAGGTTTAACATCCACCTGCAAGTTTCTAGGGTGTCTGAAGCAACACTAAATGCCAAAGTTAAAGCAAATAAGCTGAGTCTTTTGTATTTAATACTTCCAGCTGGACTTTCCTGCAGCAGGTTTAGCTAGCTGCTTCTTGAACTTCAATAATACATCAAGTCCACAACATCTTGTGTCACATGTATGTTTTGTATGAGGACATGCTTCCTTTTCTTTTTTTTGTTTCTGTTTCATCTTACTATGTTTTGCATCTAAAATTGCTCACTTCATTCCCTCTGATTTTTTTTTAGCAGGAAGATTGAACAATCATTTTCTATTCAATTAATCATGATTTTAAAGACTGCCTTATTATCTAGTGACCTCTCCAGCTACTAGGACTCCACACTGATGACCACATCTAGAATATCCCAGACATAATTTTCTGATAAACTTCGAAACACATCTTGCAGGTTCAATTACAACTTTCCAAACAACTTAGTTGCCCAGAAACTGCTCATTTCAGTCTTGGACAATTTCCATCTGCTTGATTTTTGAGGCTTTATTCTCTTGCCAAATTCTAACTGTCTTGGGATCTTTTACTTTTTGAGACAGTCTTCTACATTGTCTCATGCACTGTCTACTGTCTGTCTTGAATGAAGTTACTTTCCTTTTAAATACACATTTAAGTGCTTTTCTGAAATGATGCCCAAACTGCTAGTGTTATCAGCAAAGGTGCTTTCTTTTTCTCATTTTATTCCATTAGTTTATTTATTTCAATAAAATAATCATTACAATAACAAATATTAAAGCTAGAAAGACATTTTAAATGAAACTGGAAATCATTTAAAACTCAGTTTTGACTAAGATATGGGCTAGCTATTGGGCATAGTTTAAACAAAAATTTTGAAGCGCATGCATCTTTTGTGGAAAATCAAACTAAGCAAAACATTTTTCCTGCCTCTTTAAAGGAGCATATGTTTTGAAAACAAGACATTGACTTTCCTAAAAAAAATCTGGCCAGCAAAACTTAATTAAATTAACCCAGGCAAATCACTAGGCACTCTCATGAATCCATGTATTCAGATAGTTAGAATACTTAAAGCAAAAGTTGAACTTTAAAACCATGGAACCTGTGATTAGGAGGGAAAAGAAAGGTTTAAAATGCAGAAAATCACACCTGCCAAGTTTTGTACAGATCTAGTAAGAATTCATGGTCCTTTGGATGCCTATAGCTTAAACTCCAAAAATACTTTTTAGAATAGACTATTTCAGTTGGAAGGAACCTACAATGATCATCTAGTCCAACTGCCTGACCAATTCAAGGGTGACCAAAAGTTAAAGCATGCTGTTAAGGGCATTGTCCAAATACCTCTTCAACACTGACAGACTTGGGGCATCGACCACCTCTCTAGGAAGCCTGTTCCAGTGTTTCACCCACTCTCTCAGTAAAGAAATGCTTCCTAATGTCCAGTCTAAACCTCCCCGGCCCAGCTTTGAACCAGTCCCACATGTCCTATCGCGGGATCCCAGGGCAAAGAGCTCAGCAGCTCCCTCTCCACTTCCCCTCCTCAGGAAGCTGTAGAGAGCAATGGGGTCGCCCCTCAGCCTCCTTTTCTCCAAACTAGACAAACCCAAAATCCTTAGCTGCTCCTCACAGGACATTCCTTCCAACCCTTTCACCAGCTTTGTTGCCCTCCTCTGGACATGTTCAAGGACCTCAACATCCTTCTTAAATTGTGGGGCCCAGAACTACACACAGTACTCAAAGTGAGACTGCACCAATGCTAAATACAGTGGGATAATCACCTCTTTTGACTGGCTGGTTTTACAGTGTTTGATGTACCCCAGGATGTGGTTTGCCTGCCAGGGCATGTGTTTTCTACTTTGTGTCAGCCTGATTAAATATCTGAAATATTGCAATGAGAATAAGGCCATTGCATTCATGTTCTTGTACATAGATTTAAAAAAAAAATCTAAAGAAATACATAATAAGAATAAAATATTTTTCAACTGAAAAACACCTTATGAAATTATGAAACAGTGTGTTGCCTAAAAAAACCCATATGAAACATACTGAGTAAATGGCTTATATAGACACATATGTATATACGTATATACATATATACATGTACATACACATATATACACATATATACATATATGCATATATACACACACACATATACATACAGATAGATAAGTAGGTAGCAGGTAGATGCAAAAAAATCTCATTATCAAGAGAGACAGAGAGGCTTTGTTTATTAAATCTGGGTATTTTTTATTCACCTTCCTCTGCAGTATAAACATTTGGAGAATTCTAAGGGCCCTTCACAAGAAGTAGTGTTTATCATGAAGAGGCAGAAGACACAGCTATACCTAACTCCTTAGAGATGTATCTTGGTCGGCATTTTGTACCAAAACATTTCAGAAAAAAAGTACGGCAAAGTGTAACGAAAAGGTCCTCTAGTTTGGAATGAGATATTCTCTTGACCAATGCTGAATGTATTTGTCACATAACATTCTGTTTGTTGTAGCACTGAAATAAATAGAAACACTTTTCTTTCACATAAATGTCTAAATTTACCTGGAGAAATGTACTTGTTCTGAGCTGTAAATATTTTGGTTTAAATTTACACATGCAAATCAGATTCTTCCTGATGAGTAAAATTAATTGAGAGTAAATGTAGTTTTTATATGTCTACCAAAATATAAAAATATAATAAATCATAAAAACTTTGCACAGCTGCAAAATATCCATTACTGTTTATAAAAACCTGTCTTCAATGTTCATTTTGAATATTTTTCTTAGTTTACATATAATTGCGATTAGCCATATTTTTGAAGAGTACCTTCAGTAAATGAGCAGAGAAAGTTGACAGCAACAGCTTGAAATATTTGAGAAATCGTAGAGGTTCCTCCATTCAAGAATATGACTGGGGCAGAATGAGAAGTATTAGACACTCTCAGAACAGAAAAGATTGATTCAAAAAATACTGTACTTTTCCAAAACACTAACCAAGTATTCTAGCCACAGAGGACATAAAAAGCGTAAATCAAGCGTTCTTCCAGTCTCTTATTTCTCCTCTAGCCTCCTATTTCATCTCCTGAATAATAAAACAATAGCAAGAAGATAATCCACACAAACTTAAGGAAGCTTTCATTATAAGTACACAAGTTTCCTTTCATGAAAGTGCTGTGTACTTTTCATTCTCAGTAGAGATGAAGTTATATTATTGAGAGCAATGCATCAAACTACACTAAATCTTTGAACACTTATTATTACTGTTCCATGAAGGTGGACTAGAGGATAGAGAAAGAAGTTTTGTGCAACATTATTTTTTTTCCAATACCCTATCTGGGACAATCTTTGTCTTTTTTCATTCCTGTAGCCTTAGAGATGGGGCAAAGTATGACTCCATCATTCTAAAAGCAATGGAAAAGCAAGCTGCATTGATTAACTCACCTCAGTGACTGATAATGAAAGAAGACACTTTTGTGATTCTGGGTTTTGTGCTGAGGGTCTAGGCTTGTGAATGTTGTCATCACATCTATCTACCGCTGCTGTGTGGTTTGTTGGTTTTGGTTTTTTTTAAACCTCTGCATTAAAATATGTTTTAGATTCCAGCACATCTACTTACAGTTAATATCTGCTTGGTTTAAAGAGTCATCAATTTTTACTGCAATTTCTTCAGATTATGAACCTGCTCAGAAATAGTGAGGCAATGAGAATTAGTCCCTGTCATTTCATTATGATTTTTAAGATGTCATAGCCATGGTAATCTGTTACTCTATGGGGTTTAGGTACAACAGTATTGCTCATGTTGACTATTTTACTGCTCTGCTCCTGAGTGAAATGCAATCTTAATCCAGTTTCTTCCAAATGCACTGATATTTCAGCCTGTGACTTGCTTATAGGACAGGCTGACCAATTAGGAAGATGAAAAATTATTACTTTTCTTTCTGGAACAATATCATTCAGTGTGACGAGGGAAATGATAGTTCACACATGAGAAGTTACTTTTTTCTATATTAAGGCAGGTGTCACAACACGACTTCTGAAGAGCAATGTAAAAAAAATGCAACAATTAAAATGGGCATGAAAAACATTCCTTAATTTTCTGAAATATACACATCCAAATCTTTTTATTTATTTAAGAAATTAAGTATTCCTCAAGCTGTAATGGATAGCAGAAACAAGGTGATTCATTTATAGAAACCTGTTATCAGTGATCATTTTATGGGAGATTTAGGCTCATCCCTATTACTTTCTGAGAAAAGTGGTTTGAGATTTTCCATGTTGCCTTGGTTGTGACGATGTTATTCTCCATGGTAAATGCTACTGTTATGAATGAAAACATGATAGAAACTCTATTACTGGAGCTTTCATAATGGTTTAGAAGAGACAGAAATTAGAACAATAGCTTACAGATTAGGGCTCTGTATAGGCTGATGGATGCTAATCTTCAAGTGCCTATTGTATTTCGGGCAGATAATTGAACTTGGAATTCCCTCTTTTCAAGTAATCTGCCTACCTATATTTATCCTGGCATTTATTCCTTTGCTACTTTTTGTAGAAAAAAAACCAAATCATAGAATCATAGAATCATTTAGGTTGGAAAAGACCCTTAAGATCATCAAATCCAACTATTAACCTAGCACTGCCAAGTCCACCACTAAACCATGTCCCTAAGTGCCACATCCACATGTCTTTTAAATACCTCCAGGGATGGTGACTCAACCACTTCCCTGGGCAGCCTGTTCCAACGCTTGACAACCCTTTAGTGAAGAAATTTTTTGCAAATATCCAACCTAAACCTCTCCTGACGCAACTTGAGGCCATTTCCTCTTGTCCTATGGCTTGTTACTTGGGAGAAGAGACCGACCCCCACCTCTCTACAACCTCCTTTCAGGTAGTTGTAGAGAGCGATAAGGTCTCCCCTCAGCCTCCTTTTCTCCAGACTAAACAACCCCAGTTCCCTCAGCCACTCCTCATAAGACTTCTGCTCCAGACCTTCACCAGCTTCGTTGCCCTTCTCTGGACACGCTCCAGCACCTCAATGTCTTTCTTGTAGTGAGAGGCCCAGAACCGAACACAGTATTCAAGGTGCAACCTCACCAGTGCCAGGTACAGGAGGATGACAACTTCCCTAGTCCTGCTAGCCACACTATTCCTGATACAAGCCAGGATGCTATTGACCTACTTGGCCACCTGGGCACACTGCTCGTTCATATCCAGCCAGCTATCGACCAACACCCCCAGGTCCTTTTCCTCCGGGCAGCTTTCCAGCCACTCTTCCCCAATCCTGTAGCATTGCATGGGGTTGCTGTGACCCAAGCACAGGACCCGGCTCTTAGCCTTGTTGAACCTCATACAATTGGTGTCGGCCCATTGATCCACCCTGTCCAGATCCCAAAACCCTTTATATTTCTTTCATAGCACAGTAAGAAAATAAAGTTAAACAAAAGAACATTCTGTTTGTGGAGACTGCTCTACAATTTTTTGTCCACCTTGAGCATATAGCCAGATTTTTAAAGGCATTTAGATATCTAAACTCTTTTATGCCTGTAGGGAAGTCATTGCATATTTTATAAACCTATTCTTAGATTTCTTTTCTCCTAAAGTAACAGACTCAGTTGGGTAGCTATGAGCAATTATTCCTTGCTGAGTTTAGAAAAAGGCTCTCCTCCAATTTCTGCAGTTTGCGGAGTGTCCAATCCATGCTTTCTGTCACTATTACAGGCATATTCAAACTGGGTGCAGTTTTTTCAGACAGATTGGTGTCATTGATTGTCACCTTGTAATGGTATACAGGGGACTGTTACAAAGGCACATAACAGAGGAGCAGATTTATTTTAAGTGCTACAAAAGAACTTTCAAATTCCAAATCTGACCCGTCATCTAAGTCTTTAGGATTCTTCATACTTGTCACGCACATCTGGCAAACTAGTCTGATCAGTACTACTGCAAATATACTTTTTCCTTGTTTTTCTGAGCATGTTTCATTATTAAAAATAAACTTGAATTAGTTTGTTAATAATGAAAACTCTAGAAGCGCTTTCGTGGTAAGCTGTATATACAACTGATTACTTATTTAGGATAGGTAATACTAGTTATTCTTGCAATAATGGACAATTGTAACTGAATATTGGCAGAGAGACAAAAAGTAGTATGTGAATTAGAACTTTAAAAGCTATTTGGCTAGATAATAAGGCTTTGTCTATACCCATAAACTGTGTCTAGGACTCATATAGCACTAAAGCCAACTCGCATGGAAAATTTAAACCCTCTTGCCCTCCAAGACAGGGTGGCCATATCCAAAATGACAATTTGCTTACATGTCTCTGCTTCATACTGCCTTACAGCTTATGACTGGAAGTGTTTTGGAGAGTTCTCGTCAGCTCAGGGCAAAAATTGCCAGGGGCCAGTCTGACAATATAGAATTGCAAATGATGTCTTTTCAGCAGCTCAGAACATACCCTTCGCAGTGCTTAATTAGAAACAAAGATGTAATAAAAGATCCAAATCAATTCTGTAGAAGTAACTTTGATTCTTACATTTTATTTTTTTAACTGGTTGACTTTTCAGTTAGATAATAATGCTCTAACACATTTTTGCTCTTATGCTTTTGCAATTTTTTTGTCTAAAAAAACAGCTGGAAGAAACCATCCCAGAATAAAAAGAAATCCCATAGTTTTTTCCTTCATTTTTCATATAGCTATTTACATTGGGTCTTGAAGTTTCAGATCTACTGCAAAAACTCTGCTGTTTGAACTAAAAGATAACAACATGAGAAGGAAATCAACAAATTCTTTACAGCAGCAGTTAGACAATTCCACTGTCTCTCCAATTCCAGAAGATAATTCTCCTTTCTAGTGCTGGCTTTGGTAATCATTTAACCCAATGGTAATTGATTTTGTTTGATCTTGATTTTCAATCATTTCCAGTTGGTTTCAAAAATTAACACTTTTAATATACTTCTCTTTCAGTTTCCACCTTGTGCCCACTCCTTCACCTTTTCCTTTCTACCTTCATGTCAAAGTCATTTCCCCCCCCAGCTGATCTACTCCCTTTCACCAGATTCTGCTTTATCACTGTTTGCTCAGCTATGTACTTTATTCACAACTCTGATTTTTCTGTCAGTCCCACCACATCCCTTGTCACCTTCTTCTTTTGAACTGAATGCCCTTTTCCAGGCAAACAGTTTCCAGTCTTCCATGTATTTCCTTCAGGTTCCAAGTTCTTTCTTCCCCTTCCCTGGTTTCACAGTCTTGGTATCAGTTAATGCCTTTAACCAGTGAATTCACTTCTCAAAAAGATATTCATTTCCACTGCATTTGAATCAGATTATTCCTCTGCCACAAATCTGTGCTGTCTGATGTCACCACTGTTATAGAGGGAAGGCCACCCTTGTTTTCATTGATGGTGCTCAGACTATGGTATGAATTCCAGCTCAGCAGAGTACATCTAAGAATGGTAGTTTTTGAAAAATTCTAGAGGGAAGTTTTGAACTTGCACCCATGCTAAGCAGGAAGCATGGTCAGTTACCTGACTGTAATGGTGTGGGCAGAGTTTAGTCATAACAAGGAGAACCTGAACAGAATGGATTCTTCAGAAATGTTAAGTGACAAAATCAACTTTCTAATACATAAGCATACTCAAAATTATGTAATTGGGCATAGTTATGGATTTGCAGTGGGGAAAAAAAGACATTGTAAGTCACTAAATGTGCAGTTTTTCAACCCATGGAACCCCTTCATAACAAAACTTGACCAATGATACCACAGGAGAAGAGGCAAATACAAAAGATGTAAATGTTTGGGAATGAATGTATATTTTCTTTAGTCAATCTTTCATATATAGTTGAATCATTAGGACCGAACATTTCCAAATAAATAATTGAATTGGAATTCATTCTACAGCCAATACTCAGAGATTTTTGAGTCTAAATAGCTCAATTTTGGCAAGAATGAACCTTGTCATCATCAGTGGCAGGTCCAGAAAACCTTAATTACAGGGGGTATTGCCAATACCAGTGAACTTCTGATGGCAGAAAATATTAAGCTCAAGACATATATTACTATTCAGGAATTATTCAGGATACACACTCTTATTCAATATGTATTCAAGAAAGATACTTTTACTCAGTTTTAATAACTATGTGAAATTTGATATCTCAATAAAGGAGTTCTGTTAAACTTGAGATGCCATATACACTTAAAATCAGCACATGATTCTAGAAAAATAGTGTGCAAAACAGTGGAAAATGGAATAACTTTTACCCCCTGCAAAGACCAAATTTACAGGAAATATTGAAGAAAATACTATAAACACAGGTTTGACCTGTATGTAGAAGCAATTGGAGCAGAAATAAAATGAGACCCTCAGATACTCACTTTGTTCCCTAGAGGCCTACTATCCACTGTTCTTGATGCACACAATATTTTTGCATGCACTATGGAGGGAGAAAGCAGGAAGTAAATCAGTTACTGTAATATATACATCACAATGTACTTCAAAAAAAAGAAGAAACAGATGTTTCTTGTGCAGGTATAAAATTCAAAAGGATTATAAAACTATCAAAGAAAGTGTAATGAAGTGTAGATTAAAGAGCACAGTCTTGTTGTTACAACATATGTTCTGAACTTTCATGAGATAGGATTGTATAACACTAAACGTACTCATGAAAACAAGGAGATTGAAAGCACCTGCAAAAAGAGGTGTTCTCTTTATGTTCTGAAGGGTACAACCTGCAGAAGGGGATGAATGTATCATTAATGTGCCATATGAGTTGGACTGATGCATAAGCATCAATTATCCAGTTCTCTGCAACTGAAAGTCACTTTGACTGAAGGTCATTATGACCGAGATACAGGTCTCAACAATTCTTGGAATTTCTTTTGGTAGAAACAGTGCCAATTTAGTCATATATCAGTTTATTTTGATTAGCACTAAAAGGAAAGGACTCATTTCAGATATCTCATTCTTTTCCAGACCTTTTGGGTAGGATTAATTTCAATTACAGATGGAAGGATCTGCCAGTCCTTGATTATTGTGCCTAAACACATGCCCTCATGTACTTCTGTGCTAACTAGACACAATATAGCTGTCTCGAAAAAATTAGATTTACTTAGCAGGTTATGGGTATTGCGATAAAATCCAGGTATCAGTAACATATGTACATCAGAACACCATTTTTCATTTTATCATCATCACACACCACTTAGGAAGTGCAACAAAACCTGAGTTTCTAACTAATATCAGTGCTTTGTCCAAACTTACGTAATCATAACTGTAACTGTGTGATGTGTGATTTACAACAACTGGTCATAAAATATAGACACAGAAAAATAATATATAAATACATTACAATCCAAGAATAAGAAAAATATGAGCTATAAAGATATGAAAAGGAATAGGTTTGTTATGTAGGAAACATGAGAAATTCAGAGTCCTCTTGTACACACTTCCATATGGATACAAGTGACTATCTTCAAATTATTACACAATCTGTGAAACGAAGAAAAATACGAACCCACCTTAACTCTTTCAGACAACCAGTGTATCATTTTCTCTCATGACTTTGCGGTTGCTTCATCAACATCCATCATTATCCCATTTATGAAAGCCAAGGACAGCAGGCAGTCAGATAATCAACAGAACTGTACATTCTGCCAGACAGATAGTGGATCTGATAGTCAGACTTGGAAGAAATTTAGAAACATTTTGCTTCTGATTGATAGATGTTCATTTGGATATTCATCTGGATGAGACATCTCTTCATTTCAACTTAATTGTCATTTGGTGAAATTGCTTTGTCTACAGGCAAAGAGCAAGCCCAATTATAAACTAATCATGTCAAAGAGCAGGAATATCTATGACAAACATAAACACTGGTAACCAGAGATGGACCATGCTGAAAACGCACATTAAATACAAACATTGTCAGGATGCCAATTCAAACCAATTTTGGTTAACACTAGAGTGGAAGACAACTAGAGTGGGATTTTTCTATGCCTATATTGATAGGTACGTAGCACGTTCCAAGGTATACAAGGGTATCCAAGATATAAGGCTGATAGTTACAACACAGGTCTTGCAGGAAGTCACCGTTCTTCTAGACTGACAATAAGCAGGATGCCTGACAGTGCCTGAAATAGAGCTTAGCATCGGTATGTAGGCAATTGAATCACATAGTGTGTGTCTACATTCAAGAGATGAGTGCTGCTGCTGTTTTACCAGATGAGTGATTCCACAGCTGGGACACATAAAACATCAGGAAGGCCCTAGGGACTTGTTCATTCCCCAAGGAGTTTTATCCCTTACCCTAATTTCTCCCCTGCTGTGTGGTTCTACATGCCAGGTACTTTCTACGGTATTACGTGAAAGGCCTCCCTCTGTAGCTTGCCAGCCTATGCATCAAGGCCTCTATTGCAAAAGCACATCAGGAATGTGGGAATCCATATTCTGTTCAGTTCCATTCTGAGCTCCATTCAGAATCCATGTCTCATCAGCTCCATCACCATTCCTTCTAACTGCAACAGGCTGCTTGGAAAATTTAAGGTGCTACTTATGAAATTAGAATACTCACTCGGGAAATGGCAGAGAGTGAGTGCACAAGCAGATGTACTAGAAAAAAAGAAAAAGAAAGAAAAAACCAAACCAAAACCACCTAGCAATGAGTCACAGGGAAACTAAGTACAGCTGGAGCAGATATAAAAACACATATAAATCTAAAGCATGTATCATGCCCAGGTTCAAATGACTGAATCACCAAGAGGATTGCTTAAAAGCACTAAGTCTAGTATCTTTGTTCAGGAATTTCAAGAGCTGAAAGCTTCCACTGATAGAGAGGTCTGGCAGAAAGGTACATGGTACTCTTTGGCATTGAGGTATGAGAACAGCCAGACTGGTAGAAAAAGCTTGAAATAATTTCTGAAGATCCTATTCGTCTAAAATATTCTCATCCCAAACCAGCTCCACTTGGGCATTTATTTCCTTTTGCTCTTGTCGTGGTTTAAACCCAGTTGGCAACCAAGCACCAGACAGCCTCACTCACCCTCCCCACCTGCCTCCCAGTGGGGTGGGGGACAGAATCAGAAAAAAAGTAAAACCCATGGGTTGAGATAAAGACAGTTTAATAGGACAGCAGAGGAAGAGATAATAATAATAATAATAATAATAGTAATAACAATAATAGAATATACAAAACAAGTGATGCACAATGCAATTGCTCACCACCCACCGACCAATGCCCAGCCGGTCCCCGAGCAGTGATTGCTGGTCCCCAGCAAATTCCCCCCAGTTTCTATACTGAGCATGACGCCGTATGGTATGGAATAGCCCTTTGGCCAGCTGGGGTCAGCTGGCCTGGCTGTGCCCCTTCCCAGCTTTTTGTGCACCTGGCAGAGCATGGGAATCTGAAAAGTCCTTGACCAGTGCAAGCACTACTTAGCAACAACTAAAACATCAGTGTGTTATCAATCAACATTATTCTAATGCTAAATCCAAAACACAGCACTATACCACCTACTAGGAGGAAAATTAACTCTGTCCTAGCTGAAACCAGGACAGCTCTGAACTGTTATTTCCCTTTGTTCAGCCCCAGATGTGCTCACAAACATGTGTTTGCTTGAATGAGGCTTTCCTTCTTACCTAGATACTTTGCTTTACTTCTGCATATGTTGACGCTTCATTTCTTCTTATTACATTGACTGACCACTGTGATTTTTCCATACTGTCTCTACAAGTCTGAGAGATGATAAAAAATCTCTCAAGCACTGAGAAGAAATGCTTCAAGGCTCTGTTTTCTCATCTGGATTCTTTGGCTACCAATAAATTCAGCAGTAATCAGGAGCATTGCTGGGCAGTGGAATTCGGAGATCAGTATTGGTAAATTGTTTGAATAGTACCAAAACCATGTTTAGCCTGTACGAAACTTTCCCAGTAAATTCACAGTTACTGGGTTGGGTGTGCTGTGCTGGAAACGTAGGAATTACCTGTGTCATGGAAGAAACCTGTGGGCATGGGAGGCTGAATCCATTCTTGCTCCCTAGAAGTTATGTAGATAGTGCTGTGCTTCTTTGCAGCTGAATACATCTTCCAGCTAAATACCATAAAGATTCAATTTATTATTTTCTTCTGTTAGAGGACCGTCTGTTGGAAGTTTGTCCACCTTAGCCTGCAATGCCTGCACTTTATTCTGAAATTGCTTTAAAAAACAGTGGACTGTAGCCAAGGCTCCAAAGCAACTCTACCATGCAGACGTCCCTTTATTATCGATTGTATAGATGCCTTCAATGCCCAGGGTCTCTAGGCACAACTGATCCCATCATTCAGGATTTCTTTGAAGGTCTGAAGTTGTGAACCCATCAGCTGTTCAGCTGTCTCCCTAGTTTGTACAATTTTTGTAGTGTGGAGGACTCCTGTCCCCATTATCAACCTGGCACAGGCAGCAGGCAGCGCTGGGGCTGTTCATGCTCTGCCTGGCTACCCAGCTCCCAGCAGTCTCGTTTGATTGTATCTGTACAGAGGTGCTCAGCAGCAAGCTCACAGGTAGCTTATCAGTTTCTGTCTGCAAGTATTTGAAAGCCTATCTTCCTCAAGAAAAAACAACCAAACAACCAAACCAAAACAAACAAAAATGCAGTGGTTTTTTAAGTTGAAAAATTATGAAATTTGTATTTCAGTTGGAGGGGGTTTTACATCCAGTTTCACTTAGTATTGAATCAAATGTAAAAAACGTTCCCCAAATATATTTATCCGTCAGCCAGATATATAATTTGCCTAATGTACACATATACTCCCAGAAGGCAAGATATACATAGATTTACACAATTACCTGGATTAAATATTAGAAATCCCTCTTGCTCCTCAAATTTTTCTCCAGATGCTCTGACATAATTACATTCAGCTGAAAGTATCCATAATTGTTCTGTTGGCTAAATTGCTTTATTGCCTACTTTGAAATCATTGAATATTATTCTTATTTCTTCCTCTGTGTGAATCCTTGATTTTGTATTACTCTGTGCCAGAAACAAATTGAAATAGATGTGCTGAACACATGGATGTGAAGCAGTTTGCCCAGTAATAATTGCTTCATGACAGTTTTCTGTTCTTCCAGTTCTTCTCCCTTTGGGATAGTTTAGTGGTTTGGATAGTATTAGTAAGAGAGAGACAAAGTACTGTCTCAAGCGAGATATTATTACAGCAGACTTGATAAAATCTAAACATTTTTTAAACAATGGTTCTCTGAATAATTAAGTGGATTCTGAAAACCTCCAAACATTACTGATTTTTACTACACTTCACATTTTTTAAAAGACCACAAAAGAATTCCAGTCTTGGAAAGAAGTCAGCTTTGTACTGCAATTGAAAATATTTCGAGAGCAGCAGATATTCAGGGCAACAGTTCTTTTTAATACACTACTTTTCAACATCGTCAATTCATAAATAATTACATAAATGTTACATATAAATGAAAGTTTTCTTAAAAGTAACTTTTCAGCTTTCATTGTCATCTAACAGAAATATTGTAGTCAGGAAATTCTCGTGTTTAGATTTCAGTACAAGACAAAAAGCAATCCCTCAGTCTCTAAATAAATAAATAAATAAATACCAGCTGTTAATAATTCTTGCACACAGCTAGTCATTGCTGTGTAAACCAAAAATAAATTCTGGCAGAGAACTATGAAATCTATCTAATACAGAAAAGTTTTAAAAAACTTACTTGAAAAAAAAAAGTTTTCTGTTTCACTAAGCTGTATTTTGTCAGCTTCACAGCAAGTCTATTTGTCTAGAAAGCTGAAGATAATTCTTCAAGTGTGATGTTTGCTCTAGGTTTAGGTCTTGATATTAATCTCATTCTGTAGACTAAGGGGTCATTTTAAAAAATAAGTCTTTACAAATAACACTGAAGTACTTCTGTTGTAAAGTTTCCATCAGCAGTATTTGTCTTACAATTTGGCATGAAAAAGAGAACTTGGTTCAAGTTTCATCAGGTAATGTGAGAAATTCATTACCCCTAATAGATTTAAATTACTCAGATTTAATACAATGGAGAGCTATATGTTACATTATATTTCTTCATTACAGTGAATCCACAATGAAAGGTGTTAATTTTAACATTACTTCGGTTTACTAAAAATTCTTTCCAAAACAAAAAATACTTCAAGAAAAGTGTCCATCTCATTATATTTTATGATACCTTACATCCTTTTTTAATTGAACTATTTCTCTTAGTAGCTTTTTTGGTGTCTGATAAGAACTAGCACAGAACATTACTTCTATAACACTGAAATACAGCAACATACATATGGAGATGTCTCAGGCTAAGACCTATAACAACACTGCACACATATTGTTATGTGTATTAGAAGAACATAAATCAGAATAGATCTTATAACATTTTGCAGTACAATATTTTTAAAGTGGAGACTAACTATTTCTATGGATAAAGAAAGAGTCAAAATATTAAAATATTTCATACTTAAATAATTTATAACAACAACACTTAGATGTTGACTTTCTAGCTTGTTTTATGGTGAAAAGATTATATATTTCTTTTTTTTTCTTTGTTTACAGAGCTTATAAGAAAGTTAATCCAATAAATACAGATACATAGAAACCTGTACTGTGCACAGAAAGGGCTCCATAATCAAGACTTTTAAATGTTAATATTAATATTTCAATAGTTATAGAAGGGTAGATATTGAAAGGATATATCCTGGCACAAAAATATATCTGCTACTGATATATCTTTGACTAAATGTGTGCATTTAAAAAATTGTAAATTTACTGTATTCCTGCCCCATGGCAAATTGACAATTTTGCTCAGGGAAGGAATGACAGTGCACCTCACCAGAGAGCAATTACATATTTCTTTTAAGAGCAAGCTTTGCTAAAATATCAGCATTTTCACACTTAATGCTCGAAGGCAGCCAGTATATCACTGACCTTGTAAATCCAGTCTTGGCGTTACCGGTAGACTCAAAAGTGGATATAATGAATCTTATGATAGATTTACTGGCACATGCTCTGCTTTCCCTGACTTTCTGTGAATGCAGAGTGACCACTGGGCTAGGTTTTCTGGGTTTTCAGTCTCTTGAATGTCATGCAAAAATGTTAGAGGCAGTATGTCCGTAAATGCCTGTACTGTTTCTCTATGGGGGCAGTGTTGTAGGGGGTAGGCATAATTAAACCAAGTGATGTGAACAGGAGCAAACTAGGTAATCATGCAGATCTTGCACCTTTCCAACATATACTATCCTTAATATTAATCTTGACTTTACATAAACATGCCTAACTTGACAATCGTAGGCTTTTTTTGCTTTTTTTTTTCTTTCTTTTTTTTGATAAAGAAGGTGGTTCCTTCTTTCTCTTGCAAAATAACTGGAAATATGTCTGGGAACTCTAAAATAATTATTTATTTGAATAATGAAACTCCTTAAGCCAAATGATCACCTTTAGTTGCATTTCAATTTGAGCCAAATATTTCAGAAAACCTGGGCCAGATTCAAAATTACACTGTTATGATGAGACCACAGTATGAAGGAAAATATATTAAAAAAAATAAAATCACATACTTTCTGAAGGTTTGATCTAGGAGACACAGAATTGGGTAGGTGGAGTTTTCTTCCTTCATACTCACTCCACCGGGCAAAATGCGGAGCACAGCGTAGCTGTAGTTTTAATACTGTTATTGAACACTTAGACCATGAACTACTTTAAAATACTCCATTAAAAACAGAGAGAAAGATATAGAACAGTTACACAATACGCATGGAGGAAGGCTGCTCATATTTAATCATCTGTTTCTCATGTTCTTAGCACCAATAAAGAACTCACAGAAATCACCTACATTCCCAGAAGTACAATATCTTTCCGGGGAAAGTATTTGCACGGAGGAACACTTTGAAAAATGTCATCTGAATACAAAGCATTGGGAAGAGACTTGGCACAGAATTTCTAGTGGCTAGGTTGTGCTTGAGGACTCGGCTATGACAGTGCTGAGTGCAGCGCTTCAGGTAAGCGTCTGTCAGGATTCGCCTAGTAAAGCCCTATTTTCAGGAATCTATCTCTTTAGAACTTATGAATCCATTTTGACACAAAAGTGCTCCTGACATAAATAGTGTCTTATTATAGGAATTATTTTAATTTATTTTTAATTTTGCGTGGCTTTGAAAGATGATTGTCATTTGCAAATTATAAAAATTCAACAAAATATGGCAAAGTAAGTAAACATAAGAATTTTATGGTAAACAATGAATATTTTAAATGTCTGAATTGCTTTCGATTAAAAAAAAAATGTTTCAAAGTACTCTAAGAATTAAAAATCAGCTCCATGAGCTCAACAGAAGCTCGTCAGGTCAGGCTATCCTGTTTGTGAGTACTTATATCTGATTTCATATAATCAGAGAGTTTTCATTTGGAGAGGTAATGTGGAAGTTTGGCTAATAAGTATTAATTCCAGTTCAAGAGAATTTCAATCTGCATGTAGATTAACAGATCTACAGTCAAAAGGATTCCATTTTGGTCATTTAGTCTGATGTTGTGCATAACATACGCCACTGAATTTCACCAGCTTCACACTCTATTAAGATATCCACATATATTTCAGATGCATCATCTAAAAATATGCTTGGGAATGTATAATTATTTATGTCTGTGTGCTGGTTTTGGCTGGGATAGAGTTAATTTTCTTCATAGTAGCTAGTATGGGGCTATGTTTTGGATTTGTGCTGGAAACAGTGTTGATAACACAGGGATGTTTTGGTTATTGCTGAGCAGTGCTTACACAGAGCCAAGGCCTTTTCTGCTTCTCACCCCACCCCACCAGTGAGTAGGCTGGGGGTGTACAAGAAGCTGGGAGGGGACACGGCTGGGACAGCTGACCCCAGCTGACCAAAGGGCTATTCCATACCATATGGCGTCATGCTCAGCATATAAAGCTGGGGGAAGAAGAAGGAAGCGGGCGATGTTTGGAGTGATGGCGTTTGTCTTCCCCAGTAACTGTTACGTGTGATGGAGCCCTGCTTTCCTGGGGATGGCTGAACACCTGCCTGCCCATGGGAAGGAGTGAATGAGTTCCTTGTTTTGCTTTGCTTGCGTGTGCTGTCTCAACAGAAACTGTCTCAAGCCATGAGTTTTCTCACTTTTACTCTTCCGATTCTCTCCCCCATCCCACTGGGGGGGAGTGAGCGAGCGGCTGCGTGCTGCTTAGTTGCCGGCTGGGGTGAAACCATGCCAGTCTGTGTGTCTTCATTTTCCTGTTTATAATTTCTTGTCATGTCAGACAAATATTTGAATGAGATTGACTAACTGTCCCTAACATGCTATTTTGGGTATCGCAGTTCAAGCATAAAACAATAGGCAGTTTTAAATACCACATAGCTTCTTCCAAAAAATCAAAATAGAATGCATCTATAATACTTTTTTCTTGAATTTTCTATGTGCCAGACTTTAAAAAAATCTGTTTTACTGATGCATTTTAAAAGAATACTAAGGTTGCAATTCACTGAATATAGAAGTGAATTTTTTTTTAAATTCAGAATTAAATCAGTCCTAAAAGTCCCAAATTTGTAACTATGTCTAATCATACTTTCTTAGGATTTTGATTCATATAAGGTGTAAAATATATTAGTTATCCACTGCCTACTTATAAATCGGACCACCTGTGTGGAGAAAACTGTTGTATCATCTCCTTTATTTATGCTTTCACAGTCCATATGCAGAGAAAGACACTAAAAATAGTTTGCATCTGGCGGGTTGATCACTATGACAATAAAAGGATTAAAGAGCAAGATATCTCTCTGCTTTCAGTAATGCCTAGCAATACAGAGGATCTCTTTTGTTCAGTATGTGTACATCATTCAGTGTTTTCAAGCATTATGTATGCCATACATTTCTTTTTTTGCCCTTGAAAAGTGATCATATTATTACTAAATTTGCCACAGATAATGTTTTATGGGAAGCAAAAACCATCACTGAGAATGCAGAGAACTTACACAACCTGCTTAAAATAGTCAATCTTTTGGACATGATTTTTTCCAAGGAAATTCTTTTTAAAACCATTTAGTACGTAATTTTTTTCTATCACATTAATAATTTTTTTTTTCATTGTAACAGTGATGTAATTCTTCATTATGCTGAAAATAATTGTGAGAATTTTTGTTTTCTTTTGCTTACAACAACTTTCTTCTTGATAGTTGTATATATAAAACAAAGTTTGTAGAAGCCTACATAGTCTTGGCTGATCTCAGTTCCTTATATTTTAATATGAAATTCAAGGTTTAGACTGAACAAAGGAATAGGTTCCCACTGAAAAGACTGGGATTAATCAAGCAAGAAACATTATATTATTTGCAATATTTTCATCTGCCTTTAATCTCCACCAAATAAATATTATAGTATAAGTCAGATCTAGACTGAGTAGTTTAAAGAGAGACTTGGGGAATGGAAAGAGCATGGGATGATTAGATCAAGTGGCAGGTATACATTACAGTGACAATATCAGTACACGTTTGGCTAAACTATCAGGCTACTGAAATAATCTTTTGTTATGCATAAATCTGAGGAATTTCAGTGATTTTGCGCAAATGGATTAGCACCTTCTGATAGGATTATGTTCTCCTGCCCATTTGGTGGAATCAGCCAGTCAGTGTAAGACTCTGGAAGGCAGAGGGTCATGTCCAGGTCCCTGTCAGAGGAGCTGGCTGCATTCACTTGCTACATTCCTACACTGAGGTCATCTCCAGACATGATCCTCTCCAGTAGCTAACGCTGTTATCCTTTTTCCCACACACCCAGTCTATATAGCAGGGAACAGAGCCACACAGAAAGTGCTCCACTCTGTTGCCATAGAGGAAAAGAGTTATGCATCCCTGAAATTCCTAGCATGTTTTATATATGCAATGGATAATTTAGAACTAAAAATAAAAACCTGTCCATTCATTTAAAGGAAAGGCCTTCACTAGTCCCTTTTCCTCTTTCAAAGCTGTGTAGTCCCAATACAGCCACCCTGCTGTAATGACACCTAGAACGGTGAGAGAGGATGCTTCTGCTTCACTTCCTCAGGAGAACATATCTGGGGGCAAGGAAGCGGGGAGAGACACCCACCGACAAGTTCTTAGGAAGAGTTCATAGAGAATAGCTTTCAGAAGGATGTCTGGAAATAGTTCTTAGTTTCCCTCCTCCTACCCCCAGACTTTCCTGGAAAGAGATATTGACTCACTGCATATTGGCAGCAGACAAGTATCTCAAAGGCCTCCATTTCTTTGGGAGGACTGTGTTCCTCAGACTCCTCTGTTGAATGTTGGCTAGGAACACCGATGCAGTCCAGGAACAGCTGGAGGCAGGATCTCTCTTTCACATATATTTGAAGAATTAAAACCAGCATGTAAGTCCTTCATAATGACTAACTACTGTGTTGCTGTCCCCAGATGCTTTCTCACTTTCTTCCCAGTATGTTTATCTGGAGGATAAAGCTCACAACAATATGTATAGATTAGTGGACCACAGTCATTCACAGGCAAATTGTATTCTAGAAAAATTGGTTGGAGATAATCCCCAGAGAGTCCCCTACCAGCTACTGGCATGTACCACCCTGGGCCTGGCTCTAACAACCTGTCTCTTCTAAAGCCCCTAGCTGGTACTGCAGCAGGAGAAGGCTGAGATGGGTGCATGCAACAGGAGGAATGAAGGGAGACTTGTGCTGCGTGAGGGACACTGTACCAATCACCCATCCAAACTGCGCCTGTGCCATACTCAGGTGAACAAGCAGAATAAGAACCTTTCAAAGCTTTAGACACCCTTCTGGAAAGTGGATGAGGTCTTGGGGTGCTGCCTGGGTGCTGGGGGTGCTGGGAAATTTACACAAATTAAGGACTATTTTCAGACAGTTGCTACAGAGCTATACCCATGTCCCCTATTCTAAGCCTTGATGGCCCTGACCAGCCTCACCTGTGGCTTCTACCCATGCTTTCTTGGCCATGGACCCAAGAGCCCCATTTCAGCTCAGTTCTGCACACCTAGGCCTTCCCTGAGCTATTCTGTGGATATAATTATTTACAGTCCTGTCTCCTGGATGGCCTCAGACCAATGTGAAAGGAAACCTCTTCTCCAGCCCTGTCTCTGGCCCCATTTCCTGCTGTTGTTCCAAACTGGTCTTCCTGGATGGACCTGGGTCTGATTCAACACCTCACCTTGCCTGGGGATCACTGGACAGTCAACAGAAACTGTTACTGTCACCAATCCAGGCCTGCCCAGGTGCTGCAGCACTGCACCCCACCAGCAAAAGCATGGCCTGGGCTAGGGTAACCCTCAACGCCCAAATAGACATAGCAGCAACCCCTGGGAGAATTCATCTCACCTCTCAACCTTCTGTAACCCCACTCCCAAACTCAGAGCTGTGTTTCTTGACAGGTTTCTTGGCAAAGTGAGGAGACACCATCTTGGTCTGGTGTCCAGGAAGGTGTTGGAGTTTGACACTCTTCTCCTACTACACACACTGAGCATCTCTGTTGCTCCCCAATTCCCTGCTGACTGTGGAAACTGCTGGAGCATGACCAGAGTGTACTGAACATGTCCCGGCACTATGTGGAGGAGGAGCATGACATGATATGACTCATCCATGAGCCTGAAGAGAAGAGAGGGCACACAGGAGGAGGGCACACCACAAGGGAGGAAAGACATGTCATGACTACCACTTAAATTTACATGAGATTCCCAGAATTACAGTTTTATTGACTTATTAGAAACCTAGAGTCTGCCTTTTCAGCAGTTTAGTTCATCTGCTTATTCTGCTGAACTATTTTTGGAGAATTTCCTTTGTCGTTTAACTTACATTAGATTTGAATGCATTCATTCGTTCTGCTCCAATTCTGCCTTTTTAGTTGTGTAAGAATTTCCATCTTTTCATGCCCAATTTCGAGTTTGTGTAACTTCAGTCTTGGTCTTCTTACACTGGTGGTAAATTTTGATGGTACTAGTTCAGTAGTCTACTTTTCTTAATGTCTCCATTGCTGCCTTACCTTAAGGCGTGACCTCCTCTGCCAATTTTGCCTTAAACATTTAGAAAATATGTATCAGTGGTAAACTAAAAATAAACCCAACTTGAATGTCATTCCCAAAATCAAATGCTTTAAAGTATACAAGAAGTTATTTTAACATTTAGTGTGTAAGAGAAGATCTAAGTAAATAGCTCACTTTTTCCTAAGATGTAGGCTTTTTTCACTGTATAGTGAATTTGGTTTTTTACTTTAGGACCCAGGCACTCTAATCCTTCATCCTATACACATGCTAATTTCCTTCGGAGCTCCCATTTGAAGTCACTCAAAAGGGAAAGGCCCAATTGTCCTGAGAAGATAGCTTGCTTCAGGACTGACTGTATTGCTAGAAATCAATATAATTTGCACCAGGTTTTGCTTTCTCTGTCCTGAACAATCACTCAAACATATACCAGTGACTTCATGTCTTCTAATCTCTCCATAAAATCACAAATCCTTGGTGTCAGGCTGAAAAACAAACCTCTGGTGGTGTGTGAAGCAGTCCTCTCGTTATTGAACTGCCATTTTCTGGAAGAGGACTATTTAAAAACAAAAACAGTTTCAGGGCACCAAGAGCTATCACATGCTTTAAACTGTCTCATATCCAGGCTCTACTCCACTGGAGAGATTCCCCTCTCTACTAATTCCCAAGAAATTACAGCAGTGCTAAGGTAAGCACCTCAACTTAAAAAAACTCTAGGAAAGACACACAAAGGACAGGGAGATGAATTATTGTTCTCATGTTGTCTGGCATACATTCATAAGCTTTTGGGTACAGGCTTCTTGCAAAGCTTTCTCTGCTGCACTGCCTGTGGGATCTGAGTCCAGCCTTCCTTCTCTTAGTCTAAAAGAAGAAAAAGGTGAGTAGCGTTGTCTGCCAAGGTCGCTCTGTTATCATCTCCCCTTCTCTTGCCAAATGCTGATGCTTCAACACAGAACAGGAGTGTGGTGGACGAGGTGATCTTGGTCTCTTGATACTTAGTTAGGCTCAAGAAGAACATTTATGCTTGAAGGACAGTAAATGGTCAGGATAAGAACTCAGTAGCTTAAAATGAAAAGAAAACTCACAGAATGACTCCACGGTGTACCCCCTCAGTTCCCATGACTCACCCATGCATGAAAAACTAGCGTCTTTAACATTTTCACATGCCTCTTCACTGACAATAGTACAGCTCAAGTTGCCATGCCCCACTGGAAGTAGCTCTAAAGCCAAAATTAGTGCCTCCCAACCAAAAAAAAAGTGCAAACTTATGGTGTCTTTAACTTACAGGTCCGTATAGAGTTACTTTAAATAGAAGTCACCTTTCCCTCTTCTCTTCTCTTTGCTTTTCAACCCTTATTCATTGTTTACTCAATTCTTTCTCTCTTGGATCAATATCTTCAGGCTAAAAACCTAAACAGTGAAAGTTCAGCTGTTTCTCATCCATCTGTACTCCTGTTCTCCTTGAAGAGCTGCGTTGTGACTAAAAACCTGTTTTGAAAATATATCTAAATTATCAAATTAACCAGAAATAGCAGTTCAGTTTCTTTCTTTATGCTTAAGTTAGTTAAGTAAATTAAGTTAGATGGGCCTTCCCCTTGAGTTAGAAGTAAGGAGCAGACACAGCTTATATATTTTTAAGAAGAAACTCTTGAAACCATATAGGTTTTCTTTTTATTTTGTCTTCCCTCAAATCTACACTACTGATCTGGAAAACAAACAAATCATCTTTTTTCCTCAATCTTTCTTTTCCTTTTTTCCACGTTATCTTGAGACCTGTTATTATATTATTCACCGTTTTTGTTACAAGCCTGGAGATTGATATCTTGCTTTTGTTAGAAACTACTTTCCCCCAGTCAGTCGACCACAGCCAATCAAGTCAATGGTCAGCCTTGTTAGGCTGTGGGAGCATGAAGGGGAGAGCAGGTTTTTTCTGTTCAGGGACAGATGCTTGGGAGCCAAGCAGAAGCAGCGCTATTTGTGTGTTGCTGAATGGGAACCATATATTTGCGTGAAACCTGTATATTGGTATGAATTCTGCGAGGCCAGCTTTCCTAGGGAGAGGTAAAACTGCTACAGGTGCCAGGTTTAGTCTTTGAATTGTCTGACGGTTACCTCTGAACTTAAAGAATGAGCTTATTTTGATGTTTAACTGTCCATTTTTAGTGACTTCAGGCCAAAGATTTGTACTTGTGGGATGCACTGAGACACAAGACTT
Organism: Ciconia boyciana; assembly: GCF_034638445.1. Classification (NCBI taxonomy): domain Eukaryota; kingdom Metazoa; phylum Chordata; class Aves; order Ciconiiformes; family Ciconiidae; genus Ciconia; species Ciconia boyciana. The sequence continues at coordinate 163,913,118 of NC_132934.1, read as the reverse complement.
CCTATGGCATTTCACAACACTAAACACACTGAGGGATGCAGATCAATATTCATCAGCAAGCACCACAGTATTTATCACAGACATTCATCTAGCCTGAAAGAAATTGAAATGCTCTGCCAGAAAGGACTGTGTCTGAAATGAAAATCGGAGAACAAAAATTTCTATGAAAAATTGTATTTTTTAAACCTCATAATCTGATTAGAAAATGCATTTCTAAGAAAGCATCAGGAACTAGATTCTTCTGAGTCATATGCTTTTGATACATTTTCAACATAATAGCTGAGATAAAACTTGGGAACCAAAAGTTATCCCAGAAAGGAACAGAAATCAGCAACTGAAGAGAATCTCTGTGTTGCATTCTTATTTATAAGGAGAAGAACTACAGAGAAGGAATGGAGACAAGGATGTCTACCTTCTTTACTGCTTCACACTTCCTTTTTTGCCAGTAATCCAGTCGTTGATGTGGGTTCAGGTCAGATATCAACAGTGGATTATAAATTTTTTTCAGTCTGTTTCTGGGTGCTTTTCGATGTTATGGTTAGCTAACAGCTTAAGTCCTTTCCCAGATTATAACAGCATGATCCTTCTTCCTCTTGCCAGCGCTTATCTGATCCCACTGTGGGGTGGTTCTAAAAGTAAGCTCATGCTGCAGTAAAACTAACTCAGCAAGAAAAATCACGGATCTGATGGCTCATCTCTGGGAACAGGTTCGCTACAAGGATCTTGCACGTGCCAGTGCATGGCAACAGGTGGGTTTATAGCCCCCACCTAGCAGACATGATGAGGAAGTGACCGCAAGCAGTCCTGACTTGAATCAGCTTAAATTGTGGAAATAGGTCATTAAATATGTTTACAGCAAAAAATAAGGACAGTTTAATGTATCAGTGTTTTAGAGGATTAAGCTAATCTACAGGCTATGTTTCTTTTAACAGAAAGTGGAATGACTGGAATTCTAGGTGGACTGACCTGAAAAAAATTGCCAAAGTTACTTCATCACCTTAACAATGGAAATTGGTTTAGTTCAGATTTCGCTTCTGGAAAAGACTGATTTTATACCTTCATTTTAAAAACAGCATCCAGACAAACAGTAAAATAATGAATTGCTACAGTGAAATTGGACCATAAATCTTTAGAATCTGAATGATTTAAAAAACCCTGAAAAATAGTTCATTTTCTTAATGGGCCTAATTGGTAACACTCCACCTCAACCCAAGTTCACACATTACTTTCAGGAGTTTCAGTTTAAATTCATCTCTCTCTTCTAGATGGTAGTTTTGTATAAACCAGAATTGTTGATTATAAATCTCCTACAGCAAATTGAAAAAAAGATTAAAAAATAATCACGTGGGTAAATTGTTTCAAAGGACAGTAATTTATATGGGATATCTGACTCATAGGAAGGAAATTAGTATTGATCAGATAAAAATTCAAAGAATGAAGAATTTGCTTACTTTTAGCCAGTCTGATTTATGGGACTTTAGCCCTATTATAATTTTGTATTGATTACGAAGCCTTTGCATAGGTTAATGATAAAGGTTAAAAGTTCCTCAATAGTGAAAAGGATTGAAAAGATGGATTTCTTCATTTAAAACAGGCATTATTGACAATGCTGATTCCAGCACCCTAGAGCATTGAAGTTATAATGAACAGGTTGTATAATGAACATGGATTTAAGAAGCTATTGTGTGAGAAAGCAATAAGAATAGACCTAATGAAGGTTACTGTGGTTCTCTCTACCTCAGACGAAAAATACAGTTATGTTTTAGTCTCTGTATGCAAAATAAAACCAAGTCTTTTAGACATCTAATACTTTCCTATATGCTAAAACTGTAAAAAAAAAAGTAAAAAAGTATACATTAACCATTTCAACAAATAATGTTATCTCTTTCTGATTCTTAAGAATGCAAAATAAATGGAAATGTTTTGGTTTGTGACACCATTTGTTTGTGTTACATTAACTCATAAAAGCTTTGTTTTCTAAATGGAAATACTGAGTTCATTAATGTATAATGTGAAACAAATGCCACTGTCAACTTTGAAAGAAAGCTTTCAAATACTAGACTAGAGACTTAATGTCTGCTGCTCTTGTAGTTAAAATGACTTGCCAGACTTATGTTAAGATCATTGGTTACACTCTATTTCTCATATATACAGATTTCATAAAATATGTACAGTTAAACGTGATATATTGGATTCATTTCCTCATATATGGTTAACCATGCAGAATTCTCTCAGCTAATGCCACTAGGCAGACTTCTTAATTGCTTTCTAACAATAACAGTAATACTATTCCTTTGTTTGTAGGTGAGATTACTTGCACCTTGATATTCCCTGTACATTTGTAATTGCTATTTGTGTTGATTTGTGTATTATTATAATGATCATTAGAATATATAAAGTTAAAAAGGAGAATTTTAGATCAAATTATTTCCTCCAAATAAGTACCAATTACCTATTCCAGAAACTTTCTTCATAACAGTATCTACGTTTAGTGCATAGACAGCCAAAACTGGCAACAGCTCAGTACACTGTGTTTCAAAGAGTTCTTACCTGCATCATGCTACAGCATACTACATTATATGGACAGTGACATGGTTTTCCCTGGGGAAACTGGTGAAAGCTCTGTCACTTAAGAATAGAGTGGATATAGCACAAGAAAGTTACTCTGAGAGATAAAGAAATCTAATGATGGCTTGATTATCACCACACTTCACATATGGACACAAAAATCCCAGTCATTGATGATCTCCCTTTGTGGAGGCAAGCTAATTGTAAATTTTCAATTGGCTTGGCTCCTAAGTGAGCATCATCTCCCTGTTCCACATTGCCTTGTGGCATATAGATCACGTACAGTCCTTTGGTACTCCTACTCAAGGTCCTACCTGGGATCTGATACAGGTTTCCTGAGCTACTTTTCTTAGGAGCAGCCATGAAAATCTACAGGATTGCATTTCACTGAAAGAAATGACTGGCCAAATACAGTGGTGAGACTCATGAGGACATTAAGAATTTGCTGCTAGAATTTATATCACAGTACAGAAACTTCCTATGATACTAAGAAATTATCCAGATTTCAGTGATTCCACTGCCTATGTCTATGCTGTCAAGTAAGTTAGCTTGTGAGTTGTCTCCTGGTTTCGGTTCCCATTGTCCACATTGCATAAATGTTAGTTCACTCCATGGCTCAGCATTAAGGAAAACCATCTCTGTCCCTCCAAAACAAACCTCAAGTTCTGTGGATAATTCATTCTGAGGACTGCTTCCAAAAGGGAACACAAACCAGACGGCCAAAGGCTTGGATTTCTCTGCCCTACAAAGTCCCTCAACAGCAGGCTTTTTATTTTCAAAACACTTTCCCATGCCTGGATATCATATCCCATAGCCTGTAATGCGCTCCTTCAGTTTCATGTTATAAAAACACCACCTGGTGAGTTGCAGCACAGCCCTCATGTTTTTTTCAGGCACTTTGAACTCAAAACAAACAAACAAAATTATAACTGGGTCTTTGAGCCAAGGAGACCACTGTGTGTGGCTTAAAAGAGATGCAAGGCATTGTACTGTGTAGCAGAGATTTGTTTAGCAGTTTCTTCTACGATTTGCTATCTCTGAGCACAGTAGACATAAGCCACTCAACATCACTTTACCTGAAGGATTTCCTTCTGGGATGTGTACTTAGCTATGTAAATATAGCTGCAATGACTCTTTCTCTACTTTAATAGGAAACACTTTCATGAAGTACTGGCTTCTCAGAGGTGTTTGCACACATCGGACAGTCACTATTTTCATGGCAATATGGCAGGCTTTCATCCTGCCCTTCAACACCAGATGCTGAAACCAAAAATGTTTAAAGGCAGACGTTTAGGTATAAAAGTGAAAATATAAGACTACAGGTGAAACAAATATGAACTCAATCAATGTCCTACTTTTTTTTTTAGTTTTCATATCTAGAATTTCTAAAATGTAATCCATTTGCCAGAGCTACATGATTTGGTATTTAGTTTTGTTTTTCCAAGATATAAAGCATAATGACAGGGAATATGTCAGAAAATATTCACTGGTCACTCAGTGGTGAACCTGTTATGTGACTAAGTGTGGGATTCATCTGCCTAAATTCAGACTAAATACCTACATCTGAGTACTCCATCTCCTTCTTCTGCATTTACTTATTTCTCTACATTCACTATAATGGGAGCTGCAGTAACTAACTTTGATGCAGGGCAGGATTCAGTTGTCTAAACAGAAGGGCCAAAAGCCACTGGAGATGCTTTAGGATGTCTAAGACATCCTTAAAGGGTTTTATAAGAATCAGGCTTCTTTTGGATGGGCAGCTGTATGCCAACTGCGATACCCTCCTCCCCTGCACCTAAAATGTAGACAGCTATGTTTAACCAACTGAACCCTAGCTGTAGATGTAGACTGTACAGATATGAAAAACTAAGTGGAATTAATCATGCCTTACGTATCATCTGTTATTATCTTCTTAAGCTCACCACTTCAGCATCAGCATAATGCTACTTTACGCTGCATTCGGGATGGTGCTCGCACTTAAGCTTATCATTTCTGACACAAACTGACCCATATAACCACTATAGCAAAGCAGATGAAATTCTGTTCTGCCAAAATATGAGCTCATCTGTGATTTTAAAAAAGCTGTACTGAATTTTTTTTAATGGATGCATTTTAAGGACTCTGGCCTTCATAGTTAAAAATGATCTCATACAACTGAGAAGGTGTAAGCACATTTTCAGTTTGTTGGGGTTTTTTATTTTTGCTTTTCATTGTTTCTGGTTTAGTTTCTTCTTGCATAAGGCAAAGTGGCTGTAGAAAAAGTAGCATGAATTTATGAGAATTATGAGAATCATTCACTCTACTTTACAAGGATAATAAATATGTATCCCTACTCTCCAAGGCACAGTTTAATCACTGAATGCCAGAAGTTAGGAATCCCAGTGGACTGATTATTTAAATTTTTCACTATATCTTATCGTTTCTCCCACCTCAAAAGCATCAGGCAATGGTCACAGGCAGACTCAAATAGTGAAACAGAGACATTACTGTTTTGGCAAAATCTATTCGTTTTGGTTTTGAACCTTCTTTTCTCTTTCACCTTACCTCTACTGACAAACTATTGGAATTGACACAATCAATCAGGTACAATAATTTATTGCACCCAAATTAAGATTTTAGACCTCACAGAAAGACACAAGGGGCTAGGAATCAAAACCATTTTACAACATACAATTTCAGTATCAGTGAAGCCTGTTTTCTGTGCTAATTCATTAATTTCATTGATAAGGCAACAGTTATATGTATGTTTATGTAACAATAGGTTATGCAAAAGCCTTCATTCATTCTAAATGAATAATGTTGACTCTTCTGTTCTTTTCTCATGAAGCTTGTAGGAAATAGAGCTTCACTGAAAGACAAGTTTGAAGTATTGAGAAATTCAGCTGAGTAAACTGATATGTAATTCAGATATGGCAAACCAATGTGCAATGCTAGATAATTTATTTTTCTTTAAAATTAAAGCCTAAAAATCCCCAAAGCTTCATTGGAAAAATGCTTGAAAGTTTTGACTTTTTTTGGCTTCTGTGGATCAGCTGTTAATTTCTTCTTCATTAAATGAAAACTAAACAAAATAAAGCAGAGATATATTTTTCACTAGGTTGATTCCTGACTTAATTCTCAACAGAGCTATCTCTTATATTACTGTTCACATCTTCAAAAGCAATGTAGTCCAAGAATGGTAAAGCAACGTAAATTCCTTCCCTCTGTAGTACTTGTTAGTGAAATCCAGTGGGGTTTTTTTGTTTGCTTGTTTGTTCATGGCTAGTACTGAATTGTGAAACATTTAATACTTTTAGAATCACAGAATCACAGAATCGTTGAGGTTGGAAGGGACCTCGGAGATCATCCATTCCAATCCCCCTGCTCTTTTCCGTTTCACTTACTGCACAATGGAGAGGGCAAAAGTTGCACTACATCATAATAACACACCGATTTCCTGAAGAGGGTGAATATACACACTGCTATATGTGTACTATAAGAAGGGCATATGTTCAAGTGTAATATAGCATATGCTTTCCTTTTAGGAACATCCCTTAGCTTTTCCAAGTATAGATGCAGCCATAAAAACATGAAAATGGCCTCAAGAAATTAGTCCTTTGCCAGGTACCCTTCATAATACAGTTCTTCCCAGACATCTTTTTCTCCCCTCATTGAGACTTCATGGCCAACATCATATGAACTTAACAGGGATGAGCCTTTGAATAACCGTAGAGGTAGTTCATTGTTTCTACTTTTCTTTCTAAGCACTGGATACTCATAAGTATTTTGTGATGTTTTTAAGATTAATGGTTTAAACTCACTAGCTGTGGAATGATCTGACATATACTGAATATTTTTTTTCTCACATATAGCTACTGTTCAGTAAAGGAATCTATATATTATTTAAAGTAGGAAATGCAAGTTTTCACAGCAACCATTACCTATAAACTGAAGCATGTCTGAGGTATTTAAATAGTGATCTAGTTAGTATAACTATGTTTTGAAATGTTTTCATTATATTAATATATTTACGAAAAAAACCTGGGAAAAAAACAGTAAAAGAAAGGGAGAAGACATCCATTAGAAGCTTTAAAAGTTCCAGATGACAAAAGATTGGCCAATCAAAAAAAAAAGGTTTGGTAACTGATATTTCATTTTAATTTATGGAATTGACAATGCAAAGTAAATACTTTTTTTTCCTCCTTTTTTGTTAAAATCCTTTAATGACTTTTTTTAAAGTTTATCTGCATAAAGTCATTATTGAGACCTCATTATTGTGAATTGCAGGAATCAAACTAATATTATGTCTTCTTTCCTACTACAAAAATATGTCAATATTAGTGAGTGTTGGTGTTTACTTGACACAGTAAGGAGATTGTCCTAGCTCTTGCTAGCTGCAAATTCCTTAACCCATTGCTCTGATATCACTGCCCTTCATTCCTCTTAATCATTATGCTATTCTTCCTTTTGTCTTTGCCTACAAATTCTTCAGTTTACTTTATCAGTTGCATCCAAATTTATCTTCTACTTCCCCAAAATATTATTCCTCCTTACTGACATCTACAAATTCATGACCAACATGCCTACATGTCATGCTTTTCCAGGTAACTCATTACTGTAAATTACATTTCCAACTTCATATTTAAACATTCATCTACAGCACATGAGGTTTTTGGTCTATTCATCTGACCTTTACATATTTCTTTAACCTCTCATAAAGTTTCTTCATTATCTTTCTTACAAATTTTGGGACAGAATTTCAACTAGTTATCAGTGGTTTTCTTCACAGTTCATGTGTTGTAAGATCCCAAAATTTAGCTTACATATAATGATTGAAACAATTATTTGCCCTTCTAAGAAGAATTTTGCATACAACTTCACAGGAGTGTTGTCTTGTAAAAGCCACATTCAGCATTTTTTTCCTATCTGAAACCCATCCTTATTCAATTTATTCCTCATATTTGAGGCTCATAGAAAATGTTTGTGCCGTAAAAGCTGTATTTGAATCTTCCAAAACATTGTAAGAATAATGCACAGAGAAAAATCCAGTTCTTCCTCCTCTCTAAATCTTTGACAGGGTTTGTATCCAATGGGATTTCCACAGCAGCTCATTTGGCAGCTTCATTTTCCCTTGAAGAGCCATGTTAGTTCTGATATGTTACTCAGCAGATAGAAGATAATACAGTAAGGCGTTTGAGGCTAGACTACAGTTACACAAACACTTTCTGGTTTGGTTTCAAACTAGACCACTATTAGAGGATGTTCCATTTAAAACATTTAAAATGCTTAAAGTCCCAGCATGGCGCTTGGTAGGCAAGCATCTACTGCTCAAAAGTCATAGCCCATTTTTGTAATAATTTTACAATCTCAGTAGAAAAGCTCCATGTCAAATGAAAATCTTCCATGACTTTAGGTCTGACTTTTCAGATCAAGGTTAAAGGCTCTTGCTGAATATTGGAATGAAATTGTATTGTTGCTGTAGCTATTCTAGAGAACATAACAGGTCAGCGCTCCAGGCTGCCAGTACCATTACCTCTCACAAGCTTTAAATATCTTTAGAAGATGTTAAAAAGCATTAGAAATACTCTGCAACTGTTATACTATAATGAGATGCTGTAATATTTATCACAGTGTTGGTGAAATTCTTTTACTGATTAATTTTTTCTAAACCAGAGCAGGACAATACTTTAAATTGCAGCCACTAACTGAGTTTCACAGCTGATGCTGGGAACAGGTATGTGATACTTGGCAGCTTCACGTTATATAGGTTCATGCGAACGTTATATTTGGATTTTAATTCCCAAGTGATTTATCTTCTGCTCTGCTGCAAGTCTAGCTTTTCTTCAGAAAAAACTCTGAATCTCAGCTGAAACTTCTGAATTTTACCATTTTCCAGTCAAAATAAGCTCTAGTATTATTTTGATACTAAACTAGACATTTATCAGAGATCATTTGAAATATTTGGGTAACTTAAATGCCCTTTCTATGACATAATTGCAGCTTCTAGCATGTGTGGAAACTCAAACCAAAAAGTTTGCTTTTGGTTTTGGTCTGTTCTGCCACAAATATTTGGAAAGCTCTCATTGCGAGTTTGCTGTGAACTATGAAAGTTAAATTCATTTAGAGCAAAGGATCACTTCCATTACTGATTATGATATACGAATGGTGACATATACTTATAAATCCTGATGCATAATGGACAACAGAACCTATTTATTTAAATAGAAAGTATAGCCTAGGTGTAGGAATTAAATTTATAGTTTTACTTACTAGAACTAGCTAAACAAAAAAAGACATAGCATTCTGGGGCGAAATAAAACATGGTTCTGTTAAAATAGGCTATTTTTTAGGAGTGTTTTTCTGTTCAGTGATTTTTTCACAGGATCATGCCTACATATATTATTTGAACTTCTTATTTGAATAAAGTCAAAGTTGTGGCATAGAACTATGGGGCTGAATAGGTGAAAGGTTTGCTGTATGTTTGCACTGCAATCCTAACAGTAAGTTATATCACAGATGATATCAGAGATGATATTAAATACTTTATGGCATTTTGATTGATCAAAGGAAAATGTATTGGTAGGTTTGGATATTTTTTTAAAACATTTCTTTTCATGGGAACTTCCAAAGTCTGCAGTTTTCATTTGAGGCTGGAAAGAAAAGAAAAGAAAAAAGAGATAACATTTCCCATAAAATGATTTTTTTTTTCTTATTTTCCATAACATTGTCAATGAAATTTTCACTAGAAATTAAGCCTGACTCTCCAGTCAGTAATTAATATCTAGTCACATTGCCTTCAGATTAAGGTCACATACTCTAACTGAAGCTGGCTATTTCTTTAACTGCAAGATCTAGGAATATTTTTATTTTTATGATAATTTTCTTTTATAATAAGTGATATCCTGGATGTTTAAGATAAGACCATATCTTTCACTACTGTGATAGTATATCTGTAAATACACTGGGAAAAATCTGCTTCGTTATACCTATAGCACTTGGTGAATTGCTTTGTTGCATAGGTGAGAGTTGAATTTTTCACTGCCTGTTGAAATTAGTCTTTTTAAATATCGGAAAACTTCACTAATGGTCTGTAGAAAGGACCCAAACCATTTTTTGTTGTTGTTCTGTTTACACAACCTCCCTGAAAAAAACATGTTGATATACCCTCTTTGATGATCCACCAAACATCCATTCAGTGAAGTGTTGAGTGACTGATCTTTTTCTAGACAGGTTACTGAATGTGCATGATAAGAAGTTGCATTCTCTCCTTCTCAACATCTATTGTCACTCTTCCTCCTTGTATGTCCACTTGCATTGTAGTCATACAGCTAATTTTCACAAATTCCGGGCAAGAGCACTGGATCGATAAACCCACACAAAATAGCAGTATATTCTGCTGTCTAAATACAGCAGCAAAGAAGACAAATTCATTCTAGCAGGTTTTTCAGACAACATGATTGGCTTTAGCTGACTCTTCCCTTAATGCATTTTTTCAAAGCTACAGGAAGGAGATTTGAGTACATACAGCAAGTTCACAAAGAGCAGCTTTCAAGCTGCTTGTAGAGAAAAGAGTATTTTCAACACAAGCACCAAAAAAGTTTTCCTTTTAAAAACGAGGATTCTCTGTAGTTTCTGTTAAACCAGCATAACAAAGAGGATAACACCATGACTAAAATATTTATACTTCATCACAGTCCCTTTGAATAATAAAAAAAAGAAAAAGAAACACTAGTTTATTCACCTTTCCTAATGATACAGAGAGGAAAGAAGTACCTAAACAATGAATAATAATGCACAAACTCAGACTGTAAAATCAATATATCAGCTCAGTAGAGCTGAGCTTCTTTCTAATGCTGCTGTTCCAACAGTAGTTTACCTTCTGAATTATATATGTATTGACCTAATTACATAAATATTGACTTTGCTTTATATGAATCTTTTTTCAGTCTCAGTGTAATTACAATGTCAATATTTGTTGCATGTAATAACACTGAATTTAGACTTGTTAATTTTGATTGATAGTGGCATGCCACAGGTTATTATATGGGATAAGACAGTTAGTCTAGAAGTATGCATAGCAAATACAAGCAGCTGACAATGCTATCAAAACTGAATGTGTCTCCAAGACCTTCTGTTTCCGATTGTTTAACCAGGCAGAGGAAATATAATGGGTTATTACATCCCTGTTCCATAGGAAGCACTGTTTTGAGAAGGAGAAATATTTACCCTGGTGCAAAAAAGTACAAATATTCGGCCGGGAACTCAGTAAAAGAGTTCCTGTTTAACGTTAGCTTTACAATTTTGCCTTACAATGTTGTAAAATCTGTTTAAATTGTGCCAAAATGGAGGTTTTATATAGCAACAAGTATACTTTGCTGCATACCTTCCACCAGTCATATGTTATTTTTGAATAATATTGGGACCCAGACACAAGCAATTTCACATTAAATTATTTCCCTTTTCTTTCAAATCCAAGAAAGATGTGAGCAGTGGACCTTTAGGTACTACTGGGACTTGCAAAACTGTTCACTTCAGTCTGCAAATGTTTGTTGAGATATATTTCTACAAGAACAACTTTATTCAGAGCTGGCGGACCTCTCAACTACTTTCAACGATGAATAGCTATATAGTATAGTGTATGTTTCTAGATGCAATTATAAAGGATTTTGAATTTGGCAGTAACAAGAGAACTAGAAACCAAACTGTGACAGTCTGTGTGCTGAGGATATTTAAATTTGTTCTAACTATAACATGTGCCAGTAGTGAAAAGGCATGCATCATACTATATTTTCTTATTTGTCTCAGCAGGGATGCCAGACAAGACGACCCTCAGTGACGTAAAGCAAATCCATCAAACCAACGATGGCAGCACTTTAGACACAACTGGAGCAGGATGTACAATAATGGCTGATTATATGACATGTGTGCTGATTACTTTGGTAACACTATTTCTCAGTCTTTGGTAACTATTTAGCTCTGGCTTGATATATGTGTCTCATTGTCATCTGTGTATCCCCACTCACAAGCCTGGAATAAGGGATCTGGTGGATATAGCAATATTTATGATAGCTTGTATAATATCAGCCTCTCTGATCTTAGGCCTGAATATTAACAAAGTTGTTTCTGTTTCTGTTTCTTTTTCCTGTGTTTTTTTTTTTTAACACCTGTATAGTCACACAAAATCATGTTTCCTTTTATAATATTTTATGTTAAAAATAATTTGACTATGCTAATCTTTCTCTTAAAAGCAATTTGTAAAAAAGAGGTCACAGAATCATTGAGTCATGGAAGGGGTCCCTGGAGATCATCTAGACCAACCCTGTGCTCAGAGCAGAGTCAACTAGAGCAAGCTGCCCAAGGCCAAGTCCAGTTGGTATTTGAATGTCTCCAAGGATGGAGACACTTCAGCCTCTCAGGGCAACCTGTTCCAGTGCTTGAATGCTATAGCAAAAAAGTTTTTTCTTACATTTAAATGTTATCTATTGTATTTCTGTTTGTGCCCATTGCATCTTGTCCTGTCATTGGGCACTGCTAAGAGTTTGGCTCCATCTTCTTTAGTCCCCTTATCAGGTATTTATACACCTTGATAAGATCCCCCCTGCATCTTCTCTTCTGCAGGCCAAACAGTCCCAGCTGTCTCAGCCGCTCCTTGTATAAGACTTGTTCTTGTCCCTTAAAAATCTTCATGGCTCTTTGCAGGACTCTACCCAATATGTCCATGTCTCTCTTGTCCTTGGGAGCCCAGACCTAGACACAGAACTGTAGATATGGTCTCACCAGTGCTGAGCAGAGAGGGAGGATCACCTCCTTTGACCTGCTGGCAACGTTTTTCCTAATTCAACCCAGGAGGATGTTGGCTGTCTTTGCTGCCAGGGCACATTGTTGGCTCATGTTCAACTTGGTGTCCATCAGAACTCCCAGGTCCTTCTCTGCAAAGCTGCGTTCCAGCCACCATGCACCAGCATGCACTGGTAGCATGGGGTTACTCCTCCGCAGGTGTAGGGCTTAGCATTTCCCTTTCTTGAACTTCATGAGGTTCCTATCAAGCCATTTCTTCAGCCTGTCAGGGTCCCTCTGAATGGCAGAACAACTCTCTGGTGTATCAGCTACTCTTCCCATTTTTGTCTCCTCTGTGAGAACTTGCTGAGAGTGCACTCTGTTGCATTGTCCAGGACATTAATGAAGAAATCAAACAGTATCAACCCCTGGGGTAAACCAGGAGTAACTGGTCTCCATGTAGACTTTATGCTGCTGTTCACAACCCTACATATAACTGATAGCAGCTGAGGAAATAGTTGTTCAGAACTTTATGAGTTTTGTGTTTAAAGTCCTGCCTTCTGGGATGTGATCCCTGTAAAACAGAAAATATTGAATTTGCCCTTCTGTCTTTCTCCAAAAAGGAAAAAAAATCCACAGTGTAAACTCAGCTAATTTTAGTAAGAATTATTTTTCAGAAAAACTACATATTAGATACTGTATATGTATATGCAGATATACATATAACTGCATTTTATCTAGACATAACAGCAAGGTTAGGATTCAGTGTTGGATTAAGGTATCTTAATCTATATATCTACATAAAGGTATTTACATATGTGCTATATATCTATTACATACGTGCCCTATATCTCTAAACTGTCACTGCAGTCAGTGGAAATACAGGGTAACATTCAATTGCTAAAATACCAGCAACAAGTTCCAGTTAAGATGCTGTAAAAAAACCCACCTGGTGTCCAGCTACTGCTCTGAAGGGCCTCAGGTCTTTCTGTGGGCAAGTGACCGGAGCCTTTTGTCAATACAATCAATGAAGCCCAGTGCATTGTTCAGCTCATATGAAGACAGACACCTAAGAAAGCAACTCAGTTGCTCAAAAGTAAGTGTCTGGTGCCACCTAAGATTTCTTGGAGTATCCAAGACATCCTTATGGGACTGGCATATATGATGCAGGACTTATGGGAAATTCCAGAGGCTTCCTTAAATGGGAGCCATCTGGAGTGGCAGCTGGTAGCTAAGTGGGATATCTTTGTGTATCTCAAAAAGATCTAGACATGCATATGTGGGCCCATGAATCATACACCAAGTATCCATCAGTAATATCAGGATCTTTGATACCTAGTTGAAGTGGTGACACATGAACGCAAATCTGAATCACAACATGAATCCCAGCTCAAGTTCTTATGCTTTATAAGACGAGGCAAGCTAAAGTGTTCCACAGTACTAATGGTACATTATATATTACTGTTATAAGATTTGATTATCCTGCCATGACTAATTCCCATGTAATTTTAACCAGAAAATATTTAAGAATATTTTGTAGTAATTTCTTCTTTACAGTCCTTTACAAGGGAAAAAATAAATGGTACCGTATTGTATCCACTCATGCTGTACCTAGAATTCTTCCTAGACTGTAAAAAAGTTAATTTTATATGAGGCTAATATAAAGAAACATATGTAATATTTTTATTCCCAAATGCATGCGTTAGTCGGTAGTGCACACAATATAACATACAGGTAAACATATAAAATTTAGAAAAGCAAGTGAATATTCCTAAGAGCAATTCCATGCCCAGGTAAACATCATTAATAGGTATGTGTGTCAGTGCGTACATTTTACTTGACCTCTTTTTTCTTTTGCAGGTTTTGTAAAGCAGTCTTCCAAATTTACTTGTCTTGCTGTCTCAGCATACACTGAAATTATGACATTGGTAATTCAGGGAAAGAAAATCTGATTTCATTCTTTTCCTTTTTCATGCCAGCTCAAACCAGTAATCATTCTAGTCTGGCAACATTTTTTTTGAACAATGACCAGTATCAGTCACTTCAAGGAAAATGGAATAAAGCTTTGAATAGGAGATTCAGAAATGGAGAAAAAAATCTGCCAATATTAATTACTTAGAATTTTATTTATATCCTGAAGCACTTTGTTTCCATTCCTTACTTTCGTGTGTTGTTCAAGACCTTACTGATGGCACCAGGTAGTCAAGGAGATAATAGTTTATTCTATAGCACCTTGGAAACACAAGCCCCATTTTAAAATAATGACAGTAATTAGGTCCTAAGGCCTCTTCAGGTATATGTTAATTACTAGTCTGTGTTACTCCTCAGTTTTTTTGTGGCCTGTTCCCCTTATCTTCTACACTGCACCTACACAAAATCATTTCTATGATTCTTTTTGGAGTGGAAGATTAGGTCTCCTTCCCAGGCATATATGAACAAACTAGTGGCAATATAAATACAATAGTGGAAGGTCTGGACATCCCTCACTGGCGCCTCAGCCGTAAGACCTCATTCACCCTCCTGTCCCATCTATCTCTAGGCATCACCACACACTGCACTTCATTGCTTAAACTCATACGTCTGCCAGGCTGCATCACAGTTCTTTCATCATATCTACCATGCTATAAATAAATATTCTTGTTTCTTGAAGAACTATAAAAATCATTAAAATGGCTCAGAGCAAGGAGAAGGAAGCCAAGGCTGTTTGGTAATCTGTCTCAGTGTTACCTTGCAAGGGAGGTACCCTTGCAAGAAACTGTGGGAACATAGCAGGATGTCGAAGTGTAGGTCCAAGTTTGGCAAATGAAAAAAAAAAACCTGAAATGTTGCATGTGTTAAAGCCAACAATGAAATGAGGAATAGCATTGAGCAGAAAAATGCAGAGTATGTTAGAGAAGCCAGGAGGAGAAAAAGACAAAAAGGACTAAACTGGAGATCATGACAATACAGTATTAAAAAATCTGTATTCACATGAAATAGTGGACCGTATGCAGTATGTATGTGAGCCAATCTGGGTCAATTGCCTTGGGATGCAGAGGCTTTTCCCAACAGCAGGTCATACAGGCAGCACAGGGCTGCCACTGAGCTGACCTGAGAAATAACACCTAGGTCTTGGTTGCTCTGAATACTTTCATTTGTTTTTACTCAGACATTTTTAACAGTTTAAAACTTCTCCATATCTCCCAAAACCTTTGGTGAATGAGTTTTTTGTTTTGTTTTGCTTTCTTTTAAATAAACTTTTCATGTATTGTAGCTGATATGGTTTAAAGTAGGAATACTTTACTCAAAGTGTTCCATTTTTCAGACAGACACTCATTTAAATACTGTTTATACTAAAATTGCAATGGATATCACTATCAAAGTTGTATAACTGGTCTCCGTACAATTAACAAAAATCAGCAACCATAAGGTGAGAGAGCTTTATAGGGAATAATTTCTTAGAGGACAGTGTAGTTACTTATAAAACAATATTTCAGAAAAATAATAATTCTAAAAAATACAACATTTCAAAAAAACATAATATTTTTATCTGGTAAGATTGAGCTATTCTTCTTGAATGTCCATTTTTTATTTTCTTTAGATGTACTTGTATGTTTAAATGTACCTGTACCTCCTGGGAAAAAGGTACTGAAGTACTTTTTCTCATAACTAATGTCCTAGCACTTTAAATAAATATTTCAAGGTGGCAGCTTTCCTAAGTGTAACTAGTGAAAGAGAACAAAGAACATTTCCTTTGGAAACAAATATCATTGTTCCTTTCATGACTAATAAAAGATGAAGCATAACTATAGCCATGTAACAGGTTATCATTGTCTTTCTCTGTTTCTATAGATAGACAGATACACATATACATTGTTTATTTCTCTATACCTGTATTTTTATGTGTTTACTAAGATAATATTCTTGTTCAGATTATAAGAGGGTTTAGATTAACCTATTGAAGATTTCAGATTAACATTAATATTTCCATAGCATCTTCTCAGGAGCATGAATTAAAATCAGTGGTTGAAGCTATCTCTGCTTAGGTTTTTTTTAAGTTCAGTTCTACTCTGAAATAATTGTGTAAACAAGAATCTTATTCAGCAAATTATGCTTTTTTCTATGTGCTCTGAGTCACAACTGATTATAATAGAAATAAAAAAAAGTTGTTTCTAACTACATTAGACTAAAACGCTAATGTAGCTCTATAAAACCCAGATTCTCCTCTTGCAAATCTCAGCAAGTTATTAATAAAGCTCTAACTCATCATTCTTTCTTCCTGGTGATGCATGAACAAAAAGTCTGGCTTGACAGATTTTGCCAAACAAAATTTGCATGTCTGGCAGTTGGAAGCTTTACCTTTTACTTTATTTTGAAACTTGTAAACATGAAATGCTAGAGACAATATACCTGGTACCCCGTGAAGCTCTTTTACCAGCTCACATTGAAGAGGAATAACATGCTGAGCTTCTGTGGTTGGGAGGACTTGGTCGATGCATCTCATCACCCCTTACAGCACAGAGGGCTGTGCTAAGATCACCTGCTGTGCATGTCTAATTTAGGTGTCACAACTAAGTCTCTCCAGGTTTGTCAGGCAGTCTAAATCAATTGTTAGTCTCTTGAATTTAAGTCACATGGAGGTTTTTCTCAGTGGAAGTTTCTGATTTTCCTGCTTCTCTCAATGTCACTCTCTTTCCCATTCATGCTGCTACAAGAGTTTATAGGACCATGCAGTGAAACTGGCCAAGGTATTTCTGCCCCAAAAGATCTCCTTAATCCAGTTCACCTTGCATCTCCACAGACAATGGCACTGGTACAACGGACGGGGTGGCCATAGTGCGCATGGAAGTTTAGTCACACTTTTATAGCAAGTGGATACAATGTCAGGTACAACAAAACATTTTAATAGCATAAACACATAATGCAAAAAATTGTTTTCACAGTTGCACCTTGTGTAAGGATTCATACTTCAGAATCTAAAGCAGGATATGGCCACTAAAAGAATCTTAACAAAGTCTGATTTTATTCATACACATGCTGCACATGAAAGACTGTAACAGATCTCTTTTGCTGATGGGCAAAAGCATACTGCTCAATACCTACATCACTGTACCCTGAGCTGTTTCCCTTTGTTTGTCCCCTGTAGCTGTGTCTGTAGGGGATTGGTATTGTAGGAGAATGTGCTTTCCTGTTTACTTGTAGTTTACTTTACTTATCTATATAGCTAACACCTTTGTGCTGGCTGTTAACAATATTTTTCATGTCTGTTCACACTCCTGCTTTTTGGCGGACAGAGGTGTTCATGAAATCCTTGTCTTTCACCTTTTTATTTTTAAAAAGATCAGAGGTTTATCAAATAAAACAAAATATGGGATACCAGGCCTTCAAAAAGGTAAAAAGCAACATGATCCTGAAGAACAAATGTTGCTTGTCATGTATATCTTTAGTAAGCTATAAAAAATACTGTATTTGTAATTTCAGGGCATTGGTGGGACGGGTAATCAGTGCATGGGCCAGGTTCTTCTTTTAGACATTTGTAATACTACTGAATTCCATGGATATAACTGCAAACATAGCTTGACTTTGTATTATCTACATGCAAAACTGAGCTGATACATTTAATACAATAAGATTGTTTTCAGAAAGGCATCACAACATTACAGATAATATCAATTTGTATTTCTCTGCTCTATGCTGGTTATACATATACCATGACAAATAAAAATTTAATTTAGCAAATAAATATTTATATTGTGAACTCTTACTGATATGACTCTAAGGAAAAAATCATGTATTTTCCTATGAAATATGTAACTTGATGATAAAATTTTCAACATTTTAGTAATCTAAGCAAGGGTAAGAGGAAACTACTTGTGCTCAAATATGTAAGTAGATTTGCACTCTAATACCTGGTTAAAACGAGTATTTTGAAATACTGTCTTAATTTCTTTAATTTCAATCTTTTGCCCTGAAAATCCTGTTTCTCTATAACACTTTAGAAAACCACTAAGACCAAGGACAGCTGTTGACAATGGAATTTCTGTGAAAATTGTTGAGGTATACTCTTGATAGGCAAAAAGGTTTCTAAAGTGTATCACATTAGTTAGGATGTTCTATGAATAAAAAATACAAAAGATCAACTTCATGGAAAACTGTAAGTATCTGTGAAATTTCAAATCCTAGGAAACATCGCATTATGATAATATTGCATGATTAAAATAAACAACATAAAGCAACATTGCTTTAGACCGATCTGTTTCTTTAGGCAGTGGGAAAAAATAATCTAAACCCATGCATCTAGAACTTAAACTCTCACTGACTGACCCTTTTCTGCACTCTGGACCAGTCCAGTTGCTGAAACATAGGAGCCTAGTTTTACACTTAAAGTTTTGTTTATGGACAAAGAGGAAATGCACCATACATATAAAGCCAACAATTTACTGTTGGTATAATTAAAATCTTAACAATCTAATTCAAGAATCATTTTTAGTCTAGGTCTAATTATTACAGAAAAAGAAAGAAAGCATAGTCACCTGGTTAGAATATTTCTACACTGAAAAATTCTCAGTAAAAGTAATAATACAAATAAATTGTAATACATAAACTATGTAGTTTCTATCTCTTTTTCATAGTTTTATGCTCAGCCTTCCACTGTTTGTCTGGGTCTTAAAACTGATAGTTTCAGACTGCAGAAGAGGGATTATGTTGGGTCATCAGCATGTGGGGTCTTTCAAAGGAAGAATATGATGTTGATGGTTCATTCTTCCTCACCTCAGGATTCACTTTATGTCATTATATGTTTGCTAACATGCTTTTATACCTTTGCTTTTCCTTCATTCATCTGTTGATCCAGATTACATCTGAATTTATTATATATGGTGCCATTTACATATGTTAGATACTATCTCTTGGTTCTCTTTGTTACCCTTAAAACCAGTTTTGTCCCACTCCAGGTCTGCATTTCTTTAACTGACCAGGGGTCAGTTGTTTATAGCCATGGGGTCCCCAGTACCAACCTGTGCCCTGTCCTTTACCATCCCATGCCTGTGCTCCTCTACATCACACCCTGTGTCTGCATTTCTCAAGGCCTCTGCTACTGCACTAAGCCTGTATTTCTCTACATTACATCATTGTGTTAAAGCCATAAATATCTCATTCTACATAGAATAACTGCTTGTTACTACTATCTGTATAAAACTATGGTTGTCTCACACAAAGATACATGAAAATAAGGCAAATTTGCCATAGTGACCTCATAATGAAAAAAAACTGCTGTCACAGCTAAACCAAGCAAAACAAAGCTGCAGGCAAGTAAGGAAAAATTCAGACTGCAAGTCTGATGGGCGTCAGTCCGGAGGACTTGAAAACTCAGTACAAAGCTGATGGCCAGTCACTAGCCACGGCAATGCCATATCACAAGGATACGCAGTTACACCAGGACGGTCCAAGACACCTGCCCCTTTCTGGCGCTGCAGAGAGGCAGTGGCCTTCTCAGCCATGTCCTGTGTTGTTTCTGCCAGCTCCCAGCAGATGTCTTAGGCCATCTCAAAAGGTAAAAACAGCCTCTGTGTGGCCAGCTGAACTGAGCCCTCAGGATCAATGGAGCAATGGATCAATCAATCACCTTGAAAGAGTGATTCCTCTCATCCTAACAAAGGTATCTAAGGTCACATAGGTCTCTCTTGCAATGAAGAGATTAGTTCAAGGATATCTAATATTTAGTATGTGAAGTTACAAGAGATAAATTTCCTAATTCCTTCCAGCTTCTCCTTCTAGAAGAAAAAAACTTCTAAAGTGTTACCACTCTTCATTAGCTGCACAAGGAATTTGGATACTTACCCTAGCAGGACTGGTCTTCTACACCACCTGATATTCAGGTACCAACTGGATCTACCATCTAGTCTCCTACTTCTGCAGTAGCACCCAACAGGCATGATGGGAAGAGCCTCTTTACTTAAACTATGTAACCTGTAACCTTGAAAATGAGTGAAAAGAGTTATGGGAGTGTTTATTTCTTTTTAATTTGGGGGATAAAGCCAGGGAGAGACACCATTTTTGGTGAATAAAGCCTGTAGGTCAGTTAACCCTTTCTAAAAGAACTGAGCAGACACAGTACTGAGAGGGTTGAGTGGCACTGGAAGAGACAAGTAGAGAAGTTGCTGTGGGAGCAAGCAGAGGTGAAGGCAGCAACAGGCCTATCTAGCCAAACATGGCCTTGGAGAGTCCTGGCCCAGAGGGGAACTGAGTTAGAGTCCTGGTTTCAGCTGGAATAGACTTAATTTTCTTCCTAGTAGCTGGTATAGTGCTCTGGTTTGGATTTAGTATGAGAATAATGTTGATACCACCCTGATGTTTTAGTTGTTGCTAAGTAGTGCTTGCACTAGTCAAGGACTTTTCAGCTTCCCGTGCTCTGCCAGGTGCACAAGAAGCTGGGAGGGGGCACAGCCAGGACAGCTGACCCCAACTGGCCAAAGGGATATTCCATACCATATGGCATCATGTTCAGTATAGAAACTCGGGGGAGGTGGCTGGGGGGCAGCGATCGCTGCTCAGGGACTGGCTGGCACTGGTCGGCAGGTGGTGAGCAATTGCATTGTGCATCACTTGCTTTGTATATTCTATTATTATTATTATTATTATTATTATTATTATTATTATTATTATTATTATTATTTCACTTCATTTCAATTATTAAACTGTTCTTATCTCAATCCATGAGTTTTCTCTTTTACTGTTCCGATTCTCTCCCCCATCCCACCAGGGACGGGGAGTGAGCAAGCGGCTGTATGGTGCTTGGTTGCTGGCGAGGGTTAAACCACGACAGTTTGTTAGGTGGAAACACTGCTACAGAATTTACTTACTGCCAATAGCTCACATCTAATGGACAGTTAACATTGATTATGCTAGCAAAAGAGGGTACAAGCAGTTCAGGCTGTTACCACCCATGAGACCTCTCTGCTCAGTGGGAAAATGGGAATTGTTGAAGCTGAGAATGGTAGGAGAGCCCTGTAAACCACCTCTTTCAGCGGCAGCAATTGGACCCCTTTGTTTCATGGATGGACTTTGCTAAGAGGAACAGTTGGAGCATGAGGCTCGTCAATAGACTGTGAATAGAAATCCAGAAATGGACTGAGAGAGTAGTGATTGCCTTCCTTAGCCACCATGCATGACTTTGCAAGTGCACTTTGGAGAATAGTAACTTCGTCTTTCAAAGATTTCTGAGGTTTGTCAAACTGATAGGTTGTTTACACTTTGTTTCTACCTTGACCTCATTAAAGCCCTACTTAAGTAAACTCTTTTATGTAACTTATTGCTCTCTAGCAGGCAAACATCGTTCATTGGGCACACAGACAGTGCAAATGCGTTTTCCGTTCTCCTGGGTGGGTTTTTAGCCACACTTACCTATGAGTTTAATGAAGAGTACTATAAATTGAATCTGGACCTTTTTGCTTGGAATATGTTTCTGTCAAGATTAATATTGCTATAAACAACATAAGTGCTAAAATAATTTCCTTCTATTTCACCACTAAATTTCATCCTCACCTCAGTTTCTTAAGTATCCTCCTTGGCTAGTTTTGCATTTGTATGACCATCTTTGCATCTTTTCCTCATGAAACTTCACATATGTCAGCTTTTGCTGTACAAATCACAGTTCAGTATTCACACAAATGCTTTCTGATGTGTTTTTCTTAGACGTCTTTTTCTTCTTCCAGCAATGATGAATGCCACACATACAGAGATGAAACACATCTAATCCAAGGGATTTACTTTATTAAGAATGAAGCTTTTCAGACACCACATGCATGACAGCAGGAGGTACAAAAGCTAACAACCCCACCAATAAAGAGCAAGAGAAAGAATTCTAGATTATTTTATTCTCTGTTCACTCCAAATTTTAAAATTAAGCTGAAGATAAGAACAGTTTGGAAAATAAATATATTGTATTGAGCAAATTGTGATTTAGTTCTACAAAATCTTTTCCATTTTTGAGCAAATTTGAGGGTGAAAACAAGACTCCTCCAATAACAAAGTTGTATAGGTATTTGTGACAAAGCTATAAATCACATAAAAGCCATCTACTTCTATGTTTCTGGAAAATTACTGGAATTTCAGATCATATTACTTGAGAGTTTATAAACCCATGAACATACTTACTAATCTGAGCAATGATCAATTCTGTTTCAAATTTTGATAGTGTAATAACAAAGAAAATAGACCACGTCAAATTCTGTGGCTTACCAAGGAAATGCAGATGA
Source organism: Ciconia boyciana (assembly GCF_034638445.1). Taxonomy (NCBI): domain Eukaryota; kingdom Metazoa; phylum Chordata; class Aves; order Ciconiiformes; family Ciconiidae; genus Ciconia; species Ciconia boyciana. The sequence goes on along the minus strand of NC_132934.1, from coordinate 163,890,559 downwards.
AATTTGCTTGTGTCTATTGAGATTTTATCTTCATTCTTCTGTTAATTTAATACAAAAGCTTGAAGCCAAATTCACTGATTGTCACTCAATAAAATCAAAGCCAAAACAAAACAAAACAAAAAGACAAAAAGAGAAAAAAAATGAAAAAAGAGGGAGAATATTATATTAGTCCAATAGTTAGAAATCTGTGATGGAAGTCCTGAGAAATTTCATTCCTCTTCCCTAAGTGGTTTATGCTTTTTAAATATAATTGTTCCCAGATAAAATACTGACACGCTCTAGAGAGAAGACAGTAAGATTTCAGACTGTCTGTAAGTAAACCTCACTGTCTGTGAGCTCTGATGGTGAAGCAGCTTTTTTGTTATGTGCCTCTAAAAGATGTTGTCGTCCCCCTAGAAGATATGGTGTCTGCTCCTCAGTTGCCACAGCTTACAGACTAGCAATTTGCACAAATGCATTAGGGTCTAAATTGCTGTGGAAGGCCAAACACTCACATCACTACTGAAAAGGCAGCAATCTCCAGGAGAGAAGAGCCAAGACCAGTAATAGTTTCCCTGGTCCTAGTGGAAACTCTCTGCTAATAGGAATCAGAATTCTGAGTGCTGAAACTCTAGCCAAGTACCACTTTCAGCAAAAATAAGAAAAGGAAAATTGTGTGCTAACTTACATTAATATATATAAACATGCATTTATACATAAACAGGCACGTGCTAATGTATAAGCTAGGGATCACCAACACAATCTTTTCTTTTTTTTTTTCTTTTTTCTTTTTTTTTTTTTTTTAACAGATGTGGTTTCTTTTCCTTTGAGTAATAAGAGGATTTGGGAAGAGCACCTTTCTGTATTAAAAAAAAAAAAAAAAAAAAAGGCAACATACAACTGACTGAACGTTCAAGAAAGAAAGGCAACCTAAATGTTTACTTTCACATTTTGATCTCTAAAGAAATAAGCATACTTCATAGTTATCTCTATCAGGTGTCCATGTCCCAGTCTTCAATGAGAAACATTGGTTATCTGTGCACTAAAACATCTGGTTTCAAAGACCATAATTCGACTCTGAAAAAGATCCGATGTCATCAATATCCATTGTTCTTTTTTTTCCCAGTTAAACTTAAACCACACTGGGCCAAAGTAGTAATTAACATGCAAAACAATGTTACCCTAAATGTTTTCTAAATCCCTGCATAACTATAAACTCTGTCTAGTTGTCTAGCAATACAGATAAAAGCACAGATGTATAACTACTGACTAGTATGGATATAGTTCATCCCCACAACTGCATAATCGTTTTGTTATCTCTTTCACATTATACCCTGTCGCTCCTTTTGCATGTTAATTTTATTTAGTATTTTCTATATTTGTCAATTTTAGCATTTTATTTCTAATGTGACTGTTTGCAGAGCAGATCTGTTTCTTTCTAAGTTTGTTCATGGCCTACTGAAGGGGAATCCCAATGTTATTCAGGTTTGTAAACCCTGCTTCAAAAATTTATGCTTAAAAAATATTAATGAGGGAAAGCCAATCAAGACATCACGTACAGCATATTATTGCTGGTATGCAAAATTCAGTCTTTGCTTCCAGACACATACTTTTTATTTGGCATCTGTTGGTAATTTTAACAGATTTTAGACCAGAAATTAGAAGAATTCTCTAAATTCATAAAACTGTGAATTTCTTCATCAGATTTCCTGATGAAGCAAGTGGGAAAAACAACAAAACCCAATCTTCGTGCTTTTCAGATAGGCCTGGATATGTTTAGGGCAGTAATTATGTGATTTGTGTTGCCTGAGATAGTGGGTAACTGCATTTCATGAATCAAGAGGTCCCTCCCAGTCCTGTGTTCACAACTGCTTTTCACTCCATGATGCAGCATCCATTTTGCATTTTCTGATTCTCCTACAATGACTGTCACAAGATACTTTATTGCTCATAAGTGCTAAAAACCCCATAATTAAATAAATATTGAACCCTCAAGGGCAGATCAAGTAAGGCTGAGGAATTCCAATGAGTTCAGACACTTTTCAGTCTCAGAAGGAAAATAAGATTTATTCATCCACTGCTAAGTGGCTAGATAGGTTACACTCTCTGTATATCCATCATACATATCTTTGTAGGCAGTAATGTTTGGCAATTCTGTTTATATACACTATCTTCTTCATCACAGTCATCTTTTCCACTTTCCCTTTACTTTCATTTATTAGGGTGATAAGACATATCTTATCAGACACTCTACCAACCAGAAGAACAAATTTACTTCTATGATATGCCAGACTTTTCCAGGGAATTTAGGCCAATTATCACAGGAGCTGGATAAGCCAAGGAACTGATAGGGTGCTTATGAGATGTTTCAGTTTTAGACCGGTTATACAATTTTAGGCAAATTAGCAGCAACATCATTTGCTTTATTTGCTAGCTTTTTGCTGGACTATATTGAAGAACACTGCAGTTTTAGACATGTTGCAACTAGTACATTTGATTGGCAGTTTCAGCAAAGAGGCAGAGGTTTGAACAAGCAGAAGCTGAACTGCACCAACCTCTATCACTGATTCTTCCAAAATGGAGCTGAAGACGATGCTTTGACAGGGCAATGTCACGAAGCCTGCAGTGCTGCTGCAAGTGTTGTTTGTTCAGTGTCTAGATAAAAGACATTAGATTCTTGCACTGTCACTCTGACACATTTCAGAAACACAAAAATGGCTTGTAGAAAAGACCCATAAAGCTATCAAATGTTAAAGCAAAATTATATCTACATTTCATGAAGGTTAGTAATTATAATTTCTCAAACATTGCTAGCTGGTTTAAATAAAATATTCTTGAAGATTTGTGATCTACGGTGCATTGTATTGAAATAGCTTTACATCAAAGCCTGACACTGTTTTTTCACCAAATTATATCTTTGCTATATGATGTATGTGCATGGAGAGCCTCTCAAATTGTGAGGTTAAAAACAAAACTCTTGCTTGCAGACCTAGCTCTGCCCTTTATTTCTCTACCCTTCAGGCTGTATCTCATTTATTCAAAAAGCTTCAAAACAGTGAGTCTCTGAATGAAATTGAATTTTCCAAATTCAAATATCCCATCTGAATGTTGCCCTACCCTTTATGACACAGTAAGTACATTGTGAGATCTTATATTCTTTCTTTCATAGCAAGAATCAAACAAACAAGTTGAAAAAGAAAATCCATAGCGCAGTGTAAGCAATGGCCAGTTTCTTGTGCAGAGAACCTCTAGTAGATAAAAATTCCTAAAAGACTCCATCTTATCCCCTCCAAGAGAAGAAACTGTTAGAGGTTCACTCCTTGATGCCATACAGGTACATGGCCCAGGTTTAGATGATGAAAAGACTTTTTTAGGAAATTACTCCAAACAAGCATCCAGGAGGCCACACAGAATGTTATAGCAGATTTTTTTTCCACAGATTGAAAACGGTTGTACCAATAACTTGCAACGCCTTGTATAAGGACCTATTAATTTCAGGAGGTATGAATTTACTAAAATGTTACTTGTGGGATATGGGATTTTACTTAACTGATTAAGTCTTTAGACATAAGTATGTAATACTTGGTGGTTCCTCCCGTGGAAAGATTGAAAATGTGTTATTTGTGCCTTTGTGGTGAAGATCATATTTAGTCCTTAATACTGCATGCCTGTAGTCAGTACTGAGGATTTGTACCATACCTCCTGATCTGTTTTATGTTTCATGTTTTAATTAAAACTTTGAAAGTATGCTAAGGCTTCTCTCTACCTTTGCATGTTAATTTACATTTATGTTAGGACATTGTGAATGAATGCCCATTTTAAAATATCAGAATATTCCCCTACTCCCAGCTACACCTAAAAGTTTTTTGAGAAATAAAAATAGTTTAAAAAAACCCTTTATCCACTACTTCCTTTGAAAATAACTTTATAAATAACTTACAGTAACAGGATCAATGTAAAAAGTTTCTGGCTTCCAGGCCTATGTGCACTAGATCATACTACTCTAAATCTTTCTGGATATTATTAAATCCAGACTTCCTCCAATGCACAAGGTGCAGCCCAACTCACTCTGAACCTTCTGTCTGTTCTATCAGCAGTGTATACAAACTGTCAAAGGCATATAAGTTTCCACTGGCACACCTGAAAAACGAATGAGTGAAAAGATCCATAGTCACAAATAAGAAATATCAGCTTAAATTATAGCTTTTTTTCTGTACTACCTTCTTTTTCTCAAAGAGGTAGTAATACCTTAGCTAATGGTGAAGTTAAGAAGACTTAATTTTGAGTTCCAAGGGGAAAAAAAAAATCTCAGCCTCTAGCATTGAAGAAATGCCTCATTCTATGATAATTAGCTCAAAAAAGATGGGGCAGGGGGAATTAGGTAAGAGGTTTTAATTCTTCTGGTTAGTCTTAATCTTAAAAAAAAAAAGGAAATGGCCATTATTGAACATAAGTCTAAATACCTCCAACTCCATGCAGAAGGAGACTACTATAAACTGGAGCATGTCACATTCACAAGCAAATCCCTAAGACTATACCAGAAGACGCAAGTATAGATCTAGGAACTCTTCTAATGTATTTTCTCCAGTTGCTAAATCTTAATTTAAAAGATGTAATCATAATACAGAAGGAATTATCTAATAAATGTAAGACACAAAACAGACAGATACCAATATTCTGCTGTAACCTTAAGTATTCACCTGTTGCACTTCCACAAGTGCTGACAGCTGTAAGTTCCCACATAAAGGAAATAATTATTTATTCTGAATAACACTTCTTCCCCAAGACAGAAAATGTAACATAATTTGAGATCAAATTACATATTTTGTCATTGATTCTAGAAGTAACAGCAGTCTCTGCTTCCCTTGCAGGGAACTTCTATTGCAGAGATTCCAGCCTTTTTCATCTGTTCTGTCAAAAAACATCGGCAAGAAAACAAACCTGACTAAATTCTATGAGGTTTTCTTCAAAAAACTAAAAGTAGTATAATGAAATCTATTAGTATCTTGGAAGACAAGTACCGTTCACTGGACAAAAAATGTGAGCTATTGAACAAAAACTTTGAGAAATAAATTCTAACAGGAAAAGTCGTAATTCTTTTCCACCAAATATAAAAAAAGGTAGTTTGGACTTTTGTTTTAGGATACATGTATGCTCAAAGGAAGCACACAGTCCACAGAAAACTACCACAATAAACCTTGTATTTTTAAATCTTTCAATGAATACCCAGCCAAGACCTTGCTGGGAATGTAAAATACGTTGAGCTTGTAGGCAGAAGAGATAAAAGTCATCTCACCTAAGCTCAGTCTTCTAAAAGAAAAGTGTTTGGTCCAAGCCTGTCCAGACACTCTCTTAGTCATCTGTGAGACATTTGTAGTACATCTCATTTTAATATAAGCTTCTATGACAGGAAAAATGAATTACCCTTTGGAGATGTATGTCTTCCTCAACTCTCTGTAAAAAGAGCTTAGATGACTAAATTACATACGGTACCTATGCTTTTAGATAGCAAATAACAAGTCTCATCCCCAACTCAGGTGTCCAGCAGGAGTGAAAGAAATAACATTTACCTTAATCAACTCTTTCCTTGAACTAAAAGAATTCTAAATACAGTTACAATTATGAAAACCTTTATTAGAAGGTTGAATATTATTATGTAAGGAAATTAAATTTATAATAAGCACACAGATTAAAAATGTTGATGCCTTTCCAAGGTCTAGAGACTAAATAAAAAGCATAGGCTTAACTGCATGTATCAATACAGTTATTTTTCCAATGTGTTGATTCCAACCAACTGACACTGCAGCTATATCAGCCCTGTGGCAGGAATGAACTGGCAATAGGACTTTGGATTGGTTATATTCATAGGTCCATGATTAGACCAGGCAAAAAAAAAATTAGAAGCAGAAAGTATCATTACCTGGCCTTAGAGCTAACAATTATCACTGCTACAAACTCAGTTTGACAGGAGCACACATAAATTCAGATTTCTGCTACTAGCTGTAAACTTCAAAAACAACAAAGTCATCTCCAAGGGATATTAATGGAGATGATCTGGACATAAAAAGAAAGTTTGGTGCATTTTAGATCTTTGTTAATGAAATTAATGAACAAAGCTATAATGTCTAATGGATTAAATATTACATTAGCAGTCCATTTCCAAAGGATTGATGAGTTCCTTGCTTGTTTCAGATTGTATTTATAACTGACAAGTAAGACTGGCTAGCAATCTGAAGATCTGAACATCTCCGATTTTGTTTACTAAAACGCAATATAAAAAGCACCAAATCCACAACAACCACCACCACCACCAAAACAGCAATAAGAAAAGGCTTTTGTTGGTAAACTTCTGCGTGAAGGCAAGACTACGGAATAATGCTTCCTCAGGATCTGACTCAGTATCACAGATGCCTTATATAAAGGCTAATGAGCCTGTTGCCAGTGCTGAAAACATTATTTGCCAGTGGCAAAACTAACAGTAAGTCTATATTACCACTAATTTGCTGGCTATTTTTCTTCATTCATTACCTCATAAATTCCAACAGTGTTGCTTCTAGGGAAATATCAATTATTATGAAAAAAGGCATGTAAATATGTCATAACTCTAAGTGCTTTTGTGACAGGATTATTAATATTTGCAATTCACATATATCACTGAAGATACGAGAGTTAAACTTTTCTAAAATATTGACTCAAGGAAATCTGTTTGCTTGGATTTAGAAATGAACAGTAAAGAGGACTAAATGGCAATAAACAATCCAAGATTGTTGTAATATCTTCAAGTGATTTCTAGTTTAGTTGCTTGAGAGGAAGAAAAGCTAATGGCTTGCCTACTTGTAAACACAACAGTTTTCCTGAAAATACTGCTATACAAATAGCTTCTAATAATGCTCAAAGGGTAAATAAAATATTTATTTCTGTGGAACGTAGTTTTGTCAACTATTATTATCTTTATTGATGGAGAAGCCCTCTTAAAAAAGAATATAAAAGTTAATGGCAGGAAGTTTTGACTATATCGAACAATTGTTGTTTTACTATGACAGAGTAGAAGTGAGCAAAGGGACCCTTGTATTTATTTGCATTAGCTTGTGTTTTATCTCCAAAAAGTTTTATCTGAAAACAGTCAAGATCAGCTTGGATAACAAACATGATCTGAATTTAATGATACATAGTCAGGTATAGATTTTTTATCGAAACAGCTTGTTTTAAGTCTAAATTTACAGAAACATCTCTGCCAAAAAGTACACTTGACAATGTGTTTTCTTCCTTACCATAAAAGTTACGATATCTCCAGGGAAATTTTCTTTGTAACATGTATTAACAGCTGTTGACAAGTGAAAGAGAGGTGGGGGCGGGAGCAAGAGGACGGGCAGGAAGGAGAGAGGGAGAGAGGGAGGGAGAAGGAGAAAGAGGAAGATTGAGAGTGAGGATGGAGCAGAGAAGGAAAGAGGGAAAGGGAGGGGTGGAGGGAAGGAAAGGAGGAGTGAAAGAAGGAAAAGAGGACAGAAAAAGAAAAAAAGAAAAGAGAACAGAAAAGAGAACAGAAAAGAGAGAGGAGAGGAGAGGAGAGGAGAGGAGAGGAGAGGAGAGGAGAGGAGAGGAGAGGAGAGGAGAGGAGAGGAGAGGAGAGGAGAGGAGAGGAGAGGAGAGGAGAGGAGAGGAGAGGAGAGGAGAGGAAAGGAAAGGAAAGGAAAGGAAAGGAAAGGAAAGGAAAGGAAAGGAAAGGAAAGGAAAGGAAAGGAAAGGAAAGGAAAGGAAAGGAAAGGAAAGGAAAGGAAAGGAAAGGAAAGGAAAGGAAAGGAAAGGAAAGGAGAGAAAAGAAAAGGAAAGGAAAGGAAAGGAAAGGAAAGGAAAGGAAAGGAAAGGAAAGGAAAGGAAAGGAAAGGAAAGGAAAGGAAAGGAGAGAAAAGAAAAGAAAAGAAAAGAAAAGAAAAGAAAAGAAAAGAAAAGAAAAGAAAAGAAAAGAAAAGAAAAGAAAAGAAAAGAGAAAGAAAAGAAAAGAAAAGAAAAGAAAAGAAAAGAAAAGAAAAGAAAAGAAAGAGGAAAAGGACAAAAGAGAAAGAAAGAGACAGAAAAAAGAGAAGAAGAAAAGAAAAAAAAGGAATAGGAAAAGGAAAGGAATAGGAAAAGGGAAAAGGGAAAAGGAAAAGGAAAAAGAAAAGGAAGGAAAAAAGAAAAAGAAAAATAAAAAGAAAAAGAAAAAGAAAAAGAAAAAGAAAAAGAAAAAGAAAAAGAAAAAGAAAAAGAAAAAGAAAAAGAAAAGAAAAAGAAAAAAGGAAAAAAGAAAAAAGGAAAAAAGACGGAAGGAAGGAAGGACAGACATTTCTTTTCTCTTGACCATCTATTTAAGAACTCTGAATATTGTTGTTCATATAAACATCCCACTCACTGGATTTTGCTAAGATTTTGCCTCGGTGGTGTTATGGACAATAAAGTCCATTGGTTGATAGTACATTTGATTAAAATAATTATTTCCTTGCGTTTAAAGCTAATAACATTTTATAGGCAACAGTAACTTTTCTTTTCTTTACATTTTTACACTGCCAGAGAAGAGAATTAAACCTCCATTTTCCTTTTTCAGCTGCCTTCACAGGCAGGATAAGCCTCTTAATGAACACGTGCTGGCATCTTTTAAGTATTTCCCTTTTGTATCTTCACTGGCTGGCTAATGTTGCAAGATGTCAAGTAACATGGCATTAAGAGAAAATGTAATAAAAAAGGTATTTAAATAATACAAAATAAGGTCTAGCAGTTTGTAGAGAGAGGGTAAGACTTCATTTAATATTTTTGAGGATGAATTTAGCATGTGTATTATAGTTCATATTCCAAACTCCTGTAAAAAGCAACTATAAAATCCTATAGTTCCCTAATGAAAGGGAAGCACAAAAGTCTGCCAGAAATCACTGCAATAAAAGTATTTATCCTTGGATAATAGGCAAAAACTAGCTATATTCACTTATTTTCAGGTAAAAGAAAAATCTCTGCTGAGTTGCCCAATACTTTAAACAACATGTGCTTTGCCTATTTTCCATTTACCTGAATAATGGCTTTTAAAACCTTTGTAAATCCTTAAGTTTGGATTTCCTGCAAGGAATATTCTGATACAAGCAAGCTGTGTTAGATAACATGATGAATCTCATAAATGCCCTCCATTTCTTGTAACCAAGATGTCTAGAGATTCCTCTAAACAGCAGGCTAAATGGAGATCACCAGTTTGATTGAAAGCATACTGGGGCAAAATGCACTACCTGGAAATGCAGCGCAAGTGACACTTGTGAAAAATACTGCTGAAAGCACTTCTTTCTCCTGGGTGGCATCCATTTTTCCACTAGTGCTGGTCAGCACACTTCAGTATATTCATCTACAGATCTGTGCTTCTTGGAAGAGCCAAGTCATCATATGGCATGTTAAAGATCTTGGTTAATAAATCTACCTAAGGAGACCCTTCCTTCAAATTGTTTGTTTGTTTGTTTGTTTGTTTTATAATACAGTTTCCTGGTTTTGCAAACATCTGGGTCTGACAATGAGGACACTATATTTTGCAAAGAGATTCTGGGTCTCTATTATCTGCATCATTGACTTTCAGTGTTAGGAACCATATTTTTCTACTGATACATATCTGTCTTTATGAGATCCTGAAAAAAGGAAATGTAAAACAAAATGTGTTATTGGCAAGCAATTAAGGTATGTAGTGTTTGTTTGCTTTTATTTTTTTATTTTAATTTTTTTTCTCTTTCAAGTGTCATTCAGAAGGAAATTCGCATTCTGATTATAAAGCCAGAAGTTAAAAGCAAGTGGCAAATTAAAAAGAAAAGGATTATTAGACAGGATATACATTAAGACTTCCATCAAAACTAAACAGATACAAGCCTAGGATTTCCAGGACAGCTACTCTTTCGTATAACATCTGAAAAATATATTTTTTATATGACTTCCAATTTGTCTTATATTCAAATGACCTGCATGCACCTGTTTTGTAAAACCTAAATGGCCTCTAGGCAGTCATATAACGTCCATTTTATGTGGAGAAACTATAGCTTAACACCTTTGCTGCTACAAATAACTCTTATTTCTTTGGGATTTAAAAAATAAATGCTAAACGAACAATATGCAAAACGAACACTATGCGATTTCATTCTTTAATAGAAGACAAATCAAGCACAGTAAATCAAATAAAATTGATTTTCAAATAATAATGAAACACAAGAGTCTCAGGTAGTAAGACTTCATGGGTCTGGTACAAATACTGCCACATACTTGCATATCTTCATAGATTTCCCTACATTCTGGTTCTGGGTGTCTCTGTTACACTGTAAAAGGAAATCTCTGTTCTCTGGGTTTTCTTTTATTCACCTATGAAAATACAGCAAGGTATATATTCCCGCAGATATTTCTCAATTCCCGATGCACAAACATAAAAACATGTAGGTTTTTTTGTTGTTGTTCCTTTTTCTCTGTAAGGCTTCCTTACTGAAAGATTTCAAGCTGTGTGACACTATCTTTTGTACTTACTGCTATTTGCAGCCATACCAGTTGTTTCTGGTAACTATCCACCCATTCCACATGTGCCCCCTCATGTAGTTCTGCTACTCTTCAATAAAGCATAACAGAAAATACTTTTGTTAAATATGTTGTTCAAAATACACCAACTTCTAGCATTTGCTTTGTTGTTTTATTTCTGTTTTACTATTTACCTCATTTGTTCTTTTCTCTTTTCCTTTCGCTACTTGTTCAACATGATAAAACGGGATCTGATCTCTCCCTGTCCCCACTAGCAGTAAGGTTTCCTGAGTGCCTCAAGCCCATGTGGGACAGTGCTATGCTGAGAGTGCCAACCTCCCTCCCCTCTGTAACTGCACATTCCCACTGCCTGCTGTATTTCAGCTAACCATGCAGTGAGGCAGATCAATCTGTCGATGCTGCTGGAAATTTATCCAGCAAAAAATCAACATTTGTTTGCAGTCTCGGTGCCACTTGCTCTAGCAGCAACTGCTTGCAGGAGCACCACTTCAGATCAAGAAATGCACAGTATCCCCATCTTAGAAGTGGCTGTAGCTTGAAAATTGGGGTGATGAGGACACTCTCCCAGATCTTAAAAGATGTGAAGTTGAACCTTCTTGCTCTGTAAAGGTAGGGATCCTTCACTGATCAATCATTCTAACTGCTTCACTGTTGCATAAGAGCGAACAGGCTGTTTAGCCAGGTGGTGCCCAAAATGCACCTATCATCTGTGGCTCATGAAGAGATAAAAGTGCACACACACACAAACACGTACACCTACAGCCCTATGGGACGCTGGGATTTCTGGTACATCTCTACCATCATCATTCCTACCAGGCAGTTCCCTGCACAATGTGTGGGATCTGAGGTCTTCAGGTATATTGCGTGGGGAAATTAGCTACTCAACAAAATCTGCAGTCTTAAATGTCAGGCCTTATAGAGAATTTTTAAATCTTTAATTGAATATTGTACTCCCAGACTCAAGAACTTGGTATTATCTTTGACTTGTTTCATTTATCATTCTTCATATCAGTCCCTTACTAGAATGCGATACAATTTTCTTTTAGAGTTCCTTCAAAACCTGAGGGAGGAAAACACATCACAGCTAAAGCTCTTGATGCTGTAGCTATTTTCTGCCTTAAGAATTGTGATCTTTTCATCAGCGTCTATCTTTTGAGGTCTGACATGCTGCCACTAAAATTATCTTCTGTTTTATCATTTGGAATTTGTTTTCTACCTTTCTGCAATCTGGTCACTGACTCCCCTAATTTAATTTCACATGCACCCTCTTTAGAGCACTCTATAGCTCCACCTTCCCTGCCATCTCTCATTTTGTTTCTTTCTATTAACAGTAGAGAATCTTCCTCCTGACACAATTCGCCATGCACTTTCTATTAAATATCCCTCTGTATTGCAAGAGCAAGCTGGTAATCATCTGCTATATGACCTTCTTCTTTGTCAAATTGCTCCCTCAACCCCACTTACACTGTGAGAACTGTTCTCATTGCTAAGTACATTGTTACGGGTTTCCATTGTCCATTACTTGCATTCATTGCAATGAATGTACCTTAATGTTGTATACAGCAGTACTGTAATGAACACATTTTTTGCATTTCTTGGCTTTCTCTGTGATCACTGAAATCAGGTTTTGGTTTGTTTTTTTGTTTTTGTTTTTGTTTTTTTCTCCAGGGATTTCAGTGCTTCGATGGGCTTTGAATTAGGACCCCATATTGAGTTTTCATGAACAGCGACTTTGTCTTTTGGATATGACATTTGCGCTCAGTGTGCTTTTAAACACTGGGCATGTTACCAATGTAGTAGGGGTAGGTCATCTCAACAGAAGAGAAGGAAAGGAATTATTCTCTCCACATTTTGAATGAAACCCTGTTAAAGAAATGGCTGAACTTGCAGGAGGTTTGTAAAGGTCTTAGAATATGAAAAAGTGCTGCATGGTTAGTAAGAATGATTGATGACAAAATTTAATATCAGACAAGTTAACTGCAGCCACTTTAGAAGAGACCAGTTTCTGTAAAAGTTAAGCATCTTCTTGATATACCAGCCCAGTACCACTGGGTCTTTTCAGCTGCTCATTGAAGTGATGCTATTATGTTAAGTGTTGGTACTGATGGTATTACTATAAGTGCTACTGTTCGTAACATTACACCATGAAAAAGAGAGGTGATCATCAGGAGAAGACTGAAAGGAGAAAAAAACAGGAAGGGGAAAGAATAGTTATTTAGTGAAAATGTTAATAAATATTCAATAACTAAATAATTACTTAAATGAGTGATTTAATCATCATCATGATTTTATCTATAACAATTTCTGCTTACATTATCTAGAATTGTCTACAAAATACAGAGGAGTTGTGCCTGGTATCTATTCCTAGCATACGCCCATCAATTTTTAATATTTATAAATTCTTTTAAGTTCATTTTTGGGAAAGGTTCATTTTATATTATGGTTTTGCTTGTTTTCATACAGTAATTTTAACAAGGCTTGGACTGGCACATGGTAAACCTTCTTTCCTTGAAACCTATCTTACTAGAATAAGTGATTTTATTTGATGTTTTGTCGGAATACGGTTTAAAGTAAGCCCCAAAGTAAACTGTACTTAACTTCAGAACAATCTAAGATCAGGCTTAAGCATAAGGTCAATACCATAAGACAGTTTCTTCCTCGTTTACAACAGCAATCATTTATTTAAATGGAGTGTAAAGTAAAATTTCTTGTACCATGTGTGCCTAGAAGCAATCTCTAGTTAATATGATTGGTTATCCAAATCACTGTGTTTTCCTTGTCCAATTTATTTTCCATTCTTTTGGAAAGTTATACTGGAACAATTTTCCTGGAGAAAGATCTAGTTAAGATTTTATGACATGGGCAACTTTCAGAATTCCTTTTGAGCTTTGCTAAATTGAACATGTGAAAATAAAGTTGTCAGGTGTAAGGACAGTGGAGCATTTTGCTAGTCTGGTTTGGAGGATGAAATCACATGGTTCTGTCCTGGGAAAATTGATTTTAGTCACTGTGAAGTGCATCATTATTATTCAGTCTGATTGATCAAGGAAAGTATTCACTTCATTTAGAACAAGTAAAGCCACAACCAAATTATTCTGTACACAGTCAGGTGCATGCCTTCTATCTAATCTAAACCAATGTAATACACTTTTTCATTTTGTGACAAAAAGTAGGCTGGTTCCAGCAACGGAGAAGTAGTAAGTGGATGATAAATAACTCAATGATTGTCAGGCTGTATGAGCAGAAGAGAATGAAATAATAAAAAAGAAAGACAATTGCTAAATCTTGCAAGTTACATGGAAGGAAGGACACATTTCATTTGATTTTATTTGAAATAGTGTTGGTATCAGATAAATTAGATATACCTTCTGCCAAACTGTTCACTCAGTTTTGGAAGCAGATGGAATATTTTTATATTTTCAGACTGACTAGGTGAGAAATAGTCCACTTGGCCTATTTGTAAACAACTCTAATTCATTCCATTATTTTATTAGACAACTGTCAAGAGACTTAACATGTCATGTGATTTGTTTTTGGATGTGAAGAGGAAATTCCTGAGCTCCTGGAATGCGGAAACGAGAGGCAGTTGAACTTACAAATGTGTTTTTACAAAATTTTGCTTCATATATTTTTTAGATTCTTTGGCAAGAAAAATATATGCATTCCGAGATCTGTAATGCTCTATCTTTCATGCATCACAAGAAAGTAATTTCATTTATATTATTTAAAACAAGGTTAAAATGTGATGATGCCAGTGAGAGAACTTCACCTGTGTGGTACCTGCACATGCATTTTCTGAACTCCGTTTAAAACTCTAGTTTTAAACTAAAAGGGTGGAATGTATATAAAACTTTATTATTTGCTATATATTGACTCTGTCCTTAGCTATGTGTGAAAGAGAGCATGATTCATGCTCTAAGAAACCTGCAATCAATGAGCTAAACCAGATCATGGCCAGAGCCAGTTTCTGAAGAAAGAGAACACCTCTATAGATCAATGTGAGATTTGATCCCAGACTTTCATCCACCTACAGCAAGAACAGTATTTGAACCATTTTATCAGATTATGCAGCTTTTGCTTTTCTGCAACAGTAACTGATATTGCTACACAGTACAAGGGAGCAGGAACACAACTTCACTTCTTGCACCTCTTTAGGGTTCATCATGGATATTGCATATAAATAGACAATGCTGACCCTCAGCCAGTGTTTTTTAGTTCTGCATTTTGAGACAGAGTTTATAATATCCCAACTGACAGACTAATAATGAAACAACCATAGAAATAAATTCTACTGGAAAGTAATTATCCTGTTTTCAGAACAAGGTTTAAATAAGTAGTAAATGTGGTATAGGGCACACATTGAAGAACAGTGAGAGTAAGATAAATTATCAAATGGTCATTAGAGTTCTGTGGAAGGTTTTTTTCTGTTGCAGTTATACAATATTATTATGACTATGACAGCTGAAAGGAAGTGCCAAGCACGGTGAAATCTTTGTAGGTGCTTATCCAGAGTGTTGGCATTAACACCTTTGTAAAAATGTGTTTCCTAGCCTAACTCATTAATTTTCTCTGAAAATATGGCCAATGAAGAAGGATTAAGCAATAGCAATGAACTTTATAAGCGTGGAGAAGTCATTCAAGAAGTTTGAGGAGGTTACTCTTTCTCCCAAACTTCAATTTATTCCATGCCATCTGCCATCTCTACTACTGAAGTCAAGCCATGGTGGAGTTAAGAGTGCAAGATTCATGAGTACAGAATAAAATCCAGATCCAGAAAGCAACTGATTCTCACTGAGTATCTTGGTCCTGCCCACAAGGTTGCTACATATTTTATAGTAGACAGTCACTGAATACAATACAGTTATACTTCAGAAGCAAAGACCAAACCTCTGCCTGCCATGCATGTTCAAGGCCATAAGCACATTTCTCCAAATAATTTCAAGATCTACTACCTGAACATGAGGATTTGGGAATTTTTAGTGGGATTTTGGACTGGAATTTAGGCATTAAATTCCACTTTTAAATTCCTGTATTTTACTTTAAGCATCTTTGCAAGTGGTAAATTTTCTGAATAATAGAAGAATCCCTGTATGATCCAGCCGTTAAAGCATATACCTCAACGTAGAGGACCAAATGATGACCCACAGGCAGCTTTAATTCTAACCATTTGTATCTTCCTGAGTACTTGGTTTTGTAACTTCAACATTTTTTTAACACAAACAAGTTTACATATTTAAAGTATGTATTTTTGAGTGGCAAATAAAATTACTGGAATTTAAAAAAAAAAAAAGGCAAAATCATTACAGGAGCTAAATCCAAGAAGGATTTGTTTGATAATCCCATTTTATAAATAAAGAATGGGTCTCTTCTATCCATCCATCATATTATCAATTCTCTCATTAGATAGGAATATAAGACAGGGATATCCCAGTCCCCTGCTATTGCAGGCAATTTGCTAGCATGGTGATTCAAAGGGAAACTTCCTAAATAGATTATTTCTTCACAAAGATTAAGGAAAGTGTACTCAATGAAGCAGAGAGGTATAGCGAACACTGAGGATGGCAAAAAGAAGGAAAGGATTTAGACTTTATAAGAGGGCTTAAAGTGAAAATGCCTGGGAGATTTCTGATGGTGGTTATACTTATAGGTGAAATTTGTAACACAACTTACATTTATGAAAACATGTAGGAATAAAAATACACTTTCTTATGTATATTTAAGGAAAGGAGGGCTTATTTATGCTCCCCTGCTTGGTCTGGAATATTGAGAAAAGACTTCTTCTGTTTCCACTGTGATGAAGATGATGTGGATTTGACAGGGAATGGACAGGAAGGGGCCAGGAACCAACCTTATAAATGCTAGAAGATATAGCTGGTACAATGTTTAAAGAAAGTTAACTAGTCCAGGAAAGGACAACTTCATTTATTCTTACCCAAAACATGTGGGAAAACTGGGAAGAACAATGCACAGTACTTTATTCCAGGCAGGTGGTAAAGATAAAATCTATACACAAAGGGCCTACTTGAACAATTAGCTAATGATTAGTCGAGATTAGTCAAGTATAACTGGGTGACTGATTTTATTTAGTTGTGATATAGACACTACCTTCTCCCAACATCGACCGTTGGTTGTGATCCATACACATAATTAATTTGTTTCATCTAAGGATGTCCTTTATTATACATCATCCCCTACAAATTATCTTAAAAAAACAAACAAAAAATGAAAAAAACAACACAAATGCAAGTTTATATAGCCTATGCAAAAATACCCCAAAATAAGTAGTTCTACAAAAGCCAACCAAAGATAGAAATGGTGTATAATAGATATTGTTTCAAGGTTGACAATCTTTCCACAGTTAACATTTCATTTAATCAAGATGAATACATAAATGACTTCTTGCATTATTTACCTTTTCTTGGTCTTCTGGCATGACATGACTATTGTTAGATATAGAGCTTCCATTAAGGGACTTTTTCATGAGGTTTATCATTCTGAACTTGCTGCTGCAACTGCTAGCACTACCAGTGAACAGCAAAATTGAGAATGATATAGCTGATAGGTTTTACTCTTTATCAGCTTCATGCTAATTTAATGCAACACGGAATATTATTTGCATTACTTCAAACGTTAAAAAGATACTTCCTGTGGGATTACATCACTATTAGACATTTCTTACTCTGTGTGAGTCAACACAGCATTCAAAACAGGGATTGTACAAACTTCATTTGTGATAATAAACTTAATGAGCAGCACTGAGAAATGTCTAAAGAACTGAATTATGATGACATAGTATTTGCCAAATAGAGCTTTGTATTTTTTTGTGTATTGTTTCATTAAAGACACACTAGCTCTTTTGGCATGCAATTGAAAATGAAAATAGCAATGTGCATTTTAAACATCTGCCATGCTGGGCAATTACTGGAAAGGGAAACAATCTCCAAAACAGATATAAGATGTAAAATTAGAACACTCAAACTTGTTCCTTATGAAATAAGATGGTTATAGTGTTTTGTTATGTTTTCTTTTGCCAAATCAGTAAAATTCCTCAGTTTTAGTGTGCATTATTGACAGGGAAAGGGAGGAGGGATCAATTTATAAGACCTATTTCATTAACAGATGTAATTATAGTAGCCCAATTTAGTATCAAAGGGAATGGCTGAAAATGGTGGTACACCAACCAAAATGAATGGCACTTAACTTGGTCATTATATGCAACCACAGCAGAAAAGGAAGAAAAAGTCTTATAAGGCTTCATACCTACAGACTGGGTTTTGCCTGGTACCCAATAACCTCTCTGGACACAAACCTGAAGGACATCCTCTTTATTCACTAGCTTCCATGTCTGAGAAATTTAGCATCTGGAAGACATCATTCTGAAGAGCTACTCTAAAAGAAACTTACCCCAGGAAAGAAACACAACACAAACTTAAAAATGAAAGTAAAGACTTAATAGGAAATAGATTTGCCTGAAAAGAAACATACCACATTTTGCCCTAAGGGTATCATCTGAGACTTCTGTATGGGTCTAATAGTTATGACAAAAGACATACAGGAGACTCTTGCCCTCCAAAGTGGCATTTAAGAGCACAGAGATACACCAGAGAATGACAAAAAATTCAACTAAACTCTTACATAGAAAATTATGCAGATAGGGGGGAAAAAAGACACAGAGACAAGCTATATTAATTCTGTTATGAACTACAAGAGTTTCTATAATCTCTCTGGAAAATAATAATGCATGTCAGGAACATGAGAAAAAATAGGATAGATACGTCCCATATTTCAGAATTCATACTGAAACTATTTAAAGTTGAAAATGTCAAAATATTTTTACTTCTATTTTTCATAAATTGGAACTTTTTTTAAAAAAAAAATCCGTTTAATTTTTTGTTTGCAACATACTTTTTTTTTTTTGCTTACCTTGTCTGACAGTCTTTCTTCTGTCATTTCATTTTCTGTTTTGATATTTATCACCCCACTCTCACTCTCCTCATCCTTTTTTTCCCATCTCTGTCAGTCTGCTCTCTATACACATAAGCACATCATCACCTCTTTACTCTGAATGAAATAGCCAGCATGTTGGGCCTTGGGCATGTCAATAATTCATATTGCACAGCAAAGAGGATTTGAAAAATACTTGTGATCTCTTGTAAATCACCTTGAAATCTGATTATATCTAGGATGATAGAGATAAAAATCACCTGTGAAACACTGCATTTGGGGACAGAAAGGTGAGAAGACAGTTTTCCTAGTATGAAGGACAAATATGTATTTATTTATTTATTTTGTAGAAATGCTGGTGCAACTTCACCTGCATAAGGCTTTTTTCAGTTAATTCTGATGACCAATATTCAACTATTTCTAAAATAAATTATCCCATTTAAAAAAAAAAAAAAGGGGGTAACATGAAGGACAATTTCAGACTACATTGTTCACCTGGGATTTCATTGCTAGATAGGTACATCTTCATTTTTTCTATTTATGCTAGCTTTGCTCCACAGAACTTTGACAAGGATGTATATGAAGAATCAGTGTCTCCTGTTCGATGCCATATGTTTCTGAAAACTATTTATTTGTTTACCTTCATTCGTTAAATCCTTTAGGCATTTTGCTTAAAACAAATTGGTCAGTGTCATGTAGAATGTGCTGAAGATAAAGAATCCTTGAGTGGGATACACACAAGGTAGTCCTACTGAAACATAGCAGAAGGTTGTAGCAGATATTCGATGGGGAAAACTCTGAAGAAGCAGGAGTTGTGAGCAGAAGTTGTGAGCTACTTCTGGGAGCTGTGATCTGTGTGATCTATAATGATGTTCTTCAAAAGCCAGAAAGTGTTGTAAAGTTATAAATATGTGTTATAAAGTAACAATCATAGTTGACACTATTGATGGTAATCACAAAAGAAAAGCTAAAAGCTAAACAGAATGATGGAACAACTTGGGAAGCTTGCTTCTCTGATTCAAGGCTGAGATCATTTGGCAAATGTCCCTTGTTATTTGCATTGTAAATATCTCTGCCCGTGTTACAGTGATAAAGGCCTTGAACTACAAATTTTTCGTTTATTTCATCACCAAATTTCATCTATGTCAAGCAAATAGAGGCCATGTCTACACCGCCATACAAGACAGCTTTTCTGTGGTTCCTACGTCTTGGTGAATGCCCAAGCCACATCCCAGCCACACATTAGGACAAGTTATCAGTATGTAATAGCCCTTTCCTGTACTCCCAGTTACACAAGAGTGGACCTTTGGAGCACAAGAGTCATCGCTTTTGTGAAATGAGTACAGGTCTGTATATGTAGGGTACGAGGCCCAGGAACACACCATCAAGGCTAGTGCCAGCCGTAGAAAGCCAAAGACAAGGACCACTGCTGAAAAAACACAAAGATTTCTTTTTTTTTTTCAGGATTTCTACATAGACTCTTTGAGTCTATTGTAAGACAGAGTGAGAGCAGAAGCACTTCAGAACTCCAGATTTAATTAGCTTCAGTCTGAAAATAAACAAGGAATGGATACAGGCTGACAAAGAGAGAAAGTTAATCTATGCTACAATGCAGTCAACTGTGGGCCAAAGGTTCTTTAGTTAATAAACTGATAATTTGGACAGACTGTGTCAAGAATTCTGTGGTATTTCTGTAGTGCAGATTTCTCTAGTGAAGGTCTCCCAGATGCATGCAAGTGGAAAATATTCAGATGCTTTTTGTCAAGTAAGAAACCATTTCAAAGAGGACTCACTGTATGAATGTCATACCTATATCACTAATTTTGCTGTAATGTGGTTAGCTGAAAAATAAATGTCTCAGTCCAAATTTGTCCTATTCAATGAAGTACAATAGTCATCCTTTTTAACCTAATATTTATCAGCTGTTTAACAAACATCAGCTGCCAAAACACTGCTGTTACTTTTTTGTTCTCATAGTCCTTGGATTTTACAGTACTTATATAGAAAAAATTGTAATTTCTTACCACTGCAGGAATCATGGAGGAAGTTCCTGCTTGTGCCTAACTTATTCTAGATTATTTTCAGACTCTCTTTTTATCCTTAAAAATAATCATGGTATTCCAAACACCACTTGTTGTGGTTTAACCCTGATAGGCAGCTGAGCCCCACAGAGCCACTCATCTACAGCAGGATGGGGGAGAGAATCACAAGAGTACAAGTGAGAAAACTCATGGGTTGAGATAAAGACAGTTTAACAGGGAAAGCAAAAGCTGTGTGCACAAGCGATGCAAAATAAAGAATTCATTCACTTCTGCCTATCGGCAGGCAGGTGTTTAGCTGTTTCCAGGAAAGCAGGGCTCCATCACGTGTAACGGTTACTTGGGAAGACAACCATAACTATGAACATCTCCCCTTCCTTCTTCTTCTCCCAGATTTTGTTGCTGAGCATGACATCATATGGTATGGGACATCCTTTTGGACAGTTGAGATCAGCTGTCCCAGCTGTGTCCCCTCCCAACTGCTTGTGCATCCCCAGCCTACTTGCTGGCAGGGCTGCGTGGGAAACAGAAAAGGCCTTGACTCTATCTAAGCACTGCTCAGCAATAGCTAAAACATTGGTGTGTTATCAACACTGTTTTCATCACAAATCCAAAACATAGCACCATACAAGTTACTATGAAGAAAATTAACTCTAGCCAAACTCTATTGGCCAACACCAGTACACCACTTTATAGCAGTTAATGATAAGCCCTCACTCTTCGGTAGGGACCATTACAACGCTGCATTAGCAGAATACAATTTTTGCAGTCTACACTGTGCTTAGGGACTGTCGCTATAGTCTAGCAGGAGCTAAGTATTTCAGACTATATACAACTTATTAACTTCTTGGTCCATCTTCAAACCTGGTTAGGGGAAATGTTTACAAGAATATGTTGTATTGCTCCGCTGCAGTCCACAGAGCTGTTTTGGAAGAGCTGTTGCCTGGTTTGGTGCTGCATTGTGCTGCTAGGACAGGTGAAAGAGGAAGGTGAAAACAAGTGAGTAGTTATAAATCAGCTCTAATTGAGCCTGATCTTTGAAAATGACATATATAAAGGTTGTGAACATATAGAAAGTTTAAATCTTGTTTGAAAAAACAAATAGGTAATGAAAAAATTTAAAAGGGGGAAGTGATGATCTATTTCAAACTATTTTAAAAGATTATGTCAATAACTCTTAACAAGGTAAGTGTTTGAAAGAATCTTACTGAAATGGTACAAGAAACATCATAAAAGAAATTTATTTTTCAAATAACCATAATATCAGGCTTTTTATAAGGTGGGTCTCCCCAACAAAACATATAGTCTTATTTTCTGCTATGAGTAAATATCCTTTTCGCTGCTATACAACTGATAATCTAAGTGTTTCATGTCATTAACATATGTAGAAGTATTTAGATAATCTTGACATGAATTTTGCAGCCAAAATTAATGAAGCTGATTTTTTTCATTCTTGGCTTTTGTTGAAATAATAATAAAAATTATACCCAACAACCTTAATACCTCAATTCGTAAGTTTTTGCTTTCCAGCACATCAACCCATTTTTTGGCCCACATAAGTACATGAAAACTGAGCTACACTGTCTCAGTATAATGCAATTCTGGGAAGCCATCCAAATCTGGGAATGCTGTTTTAGGATCAGCACATCAAAAATGGATAGATAATTCATCTAAGTCAACTAAGTCTCATCTATAGTCAACTAAGAAAAGCATACAACCAAGGAGTTTGAAGCTGAGATTTTGTATTTTATAAAAATGATGCAAGAGACTTTCCTGTTTCCTTACTAAGAGTGCCAGGGTTTGTACTCTTTGAAAGATCCTTTTCCATTTACAGCTGTTTTATTAACAGGCAATGTAGTCCAAATAGTCTTTTATGCAGCCAAGATTTCTTCTATGCAAATATTAAAGATTTGCAGACAGAACCACAACACAGAGTGGTGTTGTCTACTGTGTAAAATCTACCATAGCAAAGCTGCAATTAAACAATGTCTCATTTCTTGCAAAATCTTTCCAGTCTAACAGTCTTTCTGCTTCAGTAGTTTACTGGTTTTCTCACCCTGGAATCTGAAGGTTATTTGAAAAGAAACAGACAGACAATTTGTCTTTGCAGGAGGAGTAGATTAGGGAAACAGTTTAGAAAGGATGAACTCTGGAAGTAGCAGAGCTGAGTGTCTAAAATAAATTGGAAATTGTTTTCCAGTGCTGTTTATGTTCTCTGGCTTCAAGAACATGCAGTGCAGGATGATGAGTGTCAGCTAATAAACATGACAACTCCAAGAGGGAGTCATGAAATGACAGCACAAACACCTGGTAAGTACAGCAGTACCCAGAAATCCCAGAACTTCAAAATCACAGATTTGTAACAGCTGAGGAAAGTAGCAAGATATTAAATGTGCAGCCATTCTTTCACAGGTCTGTAGCAGGTTACTTGCCATGGGAAATAACCTGCAAGTCAGGTTTTCTTGTTGTTGGGCTTTCCGCCTTGGTGATTTTGGGGCTTGTAGGATACCCAGAACACAGTCCTGCATTTCAGGTTATATTACCATTTACAGAGCCTTTATCAATGAATCATCTTAAGTAATATACTTAGTTTTAGGTACAATGCAGACTGATTGGCAATGGTTCTCTTAAAATCTTCTCTTTAACCTTTAAGCTATTTCTTGCAACTAAATGATTCTATTTCAAAAGCAAGGTTCATTATTATATCAGGTGGAAGAAAATGCTCATTTAATCTTCTCAAGTACAATTTGCTCTGTGCAGATCACCCCAAAAACTGTCAAAAGCTGAAATGCATCACACAATTTTTATTGTTTTTGCTAGAGATTGAACAACAAAGTCCAGGCTTAATTACAGAGAATAAAGTCCTCCAGAACGGTAAAGGAGCAAAAGTCACAGGTCGTCTATACTCAAATATTTTGGAGCAACAGGTTGAGCATAATAAGCACACACACAAATAATCCAAAAACTAATAAATTCCAATAAAGATAAAATCTGAAGTCTTTATTTGGAGACATTTAATAGAATAGAAAAGAACAAACCAGTTGGATGGACGAACTTGAATCAAAACATCCTTCACTCCTTGTCATGGAGTTTAAATTAAATTCAAATCAATTTCTGATCTCGTCTGCCCATCACATTCTGTGCAGACATTTCGAACCAGAGGCTAAAATTGATGAAACAAATAATTTGTAGAACAACTTGCCTTACCTTTAAAAATGCTTGTGCATATCAAAACAATAAAAAGAAATAGGGCTAGGGCCAGACGCAAACAGGAGAAAAGAGGCAGTGTGGCAAAAAGCTGTGTACTTTGCTGTTCTTCAGGAATGCTGTTTTTATATTAAATTTCATCTCACATAAATAAATGTCATTCAAAATATTGAAATGAGGGACAGGTAATGAGAAACTGTGCCAGCTGAAAGGGCAATATGACTAAAGCAAAAGAGGTGAGGTGGGGCAAGGCAGCGAAAGGGAAAGAAGGGGAAAGGGAAGGGAAGGGGAAGACGGAGGGAAGGGAAGGGAAGGAAGGGAAGGAAGGGAAGGAAGGGAAGGAAGGAAAGGAAAGGAAAGGAAAGGGAAGGCAAGGCAAGGCAAGGCAAGGCAAGGCAAGGCAAGGCAAGGCAAGGCAAGGCAAGGCAAGGGAAGGGAAGGGAAGGGAAGGGAAGGGAAGGGAAGGGAAGGGAAGGGAAGGGAAGGGAAGGGAAGGGAAGGGAAGGGAAGGGAAGGGAAGGGAAGGGAAGGGAAGGGAAGGGAAGGGAAGGGAAGGGAAGGGAAGGGAAGGGAAGGCAAGGCAAGGGAAGGGAAGGGAAGGGAAGGGAAGGGAAGGGAAGGGAAGGGAAGGCAAGGCAAGGCAAGGCAAGGCAAGGCAAGGCAAGGCAAGGCAAGGCAAGGCAAGGCAAGGCAAGGCAAGGCAAGGCAAGGGAAGGGAAGGCAAGGCAAGGCAAGGCAAGGCAAGGCAAGGCAAGGCAAGGCAAGGCAAGGCAAGGCAAGGCAAGGGAAGGCAAGGCAAGGCAAGGCAAGGCAAGGCAAGGCAAGGCAAGGCAAGGCAAGGCAAGGCAAGGCAAGGCAAGGCAAGGCAAGGCAAGGCAAGGCAAGGCAAGGCAAGGCAAGGCAAGGCAAGGCAAGGCAAGGGAAGGGAAGGGAAGGGAAGGGAAGGGAAGGGAAGGGAAGGGAAGGGAAGGGAAGGCAAGGCAAGGCAAGGCAAGGCAAGGCAAGGCAAGGCAAGGCAAGGCAAGGCAAGGCAAGGCAAGGCAAGGCAAGGCAAGGGAAGGCAAGGGAAGGGAAGGCAAGGGAAGGCAAGGGAAGGGAAGGCAAGGGAAGGCAAGGGAAGGCAAGGCAAGGGAAGGCAAGGGAAGGCAAGGGAAGGCAAGGGAAGGCAAGGGAAGGCAAGGGAAGGCAAGGGAAGGGAAGGCAAGGGAAGGGAAGGCAAGGGAAGGGAAGGCAAGGGAAGGGAAGGCAAGGGAAGGCAAGGGAAGGCAAGGGAAGGCAAGGGAAGGCAAGGGAAGGCAAGGGAAGGCAAGGGAAGGGAAGGCAAGGGAAGGGAAGGCAAGGGAAGGCAAGGCAAGGGAAGGCAAGGGAAGGCAAGGGAAGGCAAGGGGAAAGGCAAGGAAAGATGTCTTTTCTAAGTGAGAACATCTTTTGCTTTCTAATTCTGCTTCGGTTGAATTCTGGACATAACAAGGTACAGCTAATGAAGTCATTTCATGTAGTATTTGAGACTATACAAGACACTCTGACCTCATTAGAGAGGAAAAATCATGAATTAGACATCTGTATGGTGAATTACAAGGTTGAAGAAAATTGTGGCAGATGCTATACAGCATTACATGGATGGAATATCATTTTAGCAATATAATTAAAACTGCAGATATTATAGCCAAACGGAAAGTTAAGTATGCCAGTTACAATTTCAAAGGGATAGAACGAAGCTGAACCTGAAGACTTTATTTGCACATTAATTTCTGAGTAGTTATCTATACACTGCAGGGGGTGTGCATGAATACAGGATTCTGAATCCTGTGTTATGAATCATTGCATGCCCTGATAAGCAAGGTAGAGATGGTGACTAATTGTTATATATAAATACATATGTCTTTTTTAGTAATGACAGAAGCAATAAAATGTATATATTAGTGAAAATACAGGTTATCATGTGGAAGATACATACATCACTAAAGATAAATGACAATGAAAGTTACAGTACAGAAGGAAAACATGATAAGGTATGTGCATCTCAGAAATACACTGCAGAATGAAATAAGCAAGATAGCAAGTGCACTGAATATGTTAATGGTAAAGAATATAAGTGATGTCCCATCTGCTATTTCACATCAAAACCCCTTCTTCTCTCCCCGTCTCTTCCAAACTTGTCTTTATCAAACACTCTTATGTACAATTTCAAGATGCTGAAAGAGGAGTTACAAACTTTTCTTCTGGAAATAACTTCAAGATCCAATTACAGTAGTCCAGGCTATTAATTTGTGTAAATTAGTCAATGTTCCTGAAAAAGAAACAATTTTGTTGTGTACTGTGTACTTTGCTGTTCTTCAGGAATGTCATTTCTACATTAAATTTTATCTCCCAGAAATAAAGGTCATTCAAAATATTGAAATGATGGACAGGTAATGAGAAACTGTTCCATTTGAAAGGGTAATATGACTAAAGCAAAAGAGATAAGGCCTCTTTTGGCAATTTTGTTGATTTACAGTACCTGAGAATCTGATCCAGTATGGAAATTTTTGTTTCCTTTTGTTTGCATGTCCTTGTGCTATGAAGAAAAAAGCATGGCAATCATATGGAAAAAAAAAAAATTACAAGTCATCCAGACTCCTATTTTCTCCAGATGTTGCTCAGGAATGCAGAAGAAAAAGAGAAAGAAATCATTTGTTAGCAATAAGGAAATAATTTACAAACAAAAGAGCCAAAACTGCCATTCCTACATAACCCTGCTGCAAAAGTTTGGCCTGGATACAAACTTCTGGGTAGTCTGAGATTGAACAGTAACTTCAGAAATATAGAAATAAACATCAAAGTATACTTGAGGCTATAGTGTTAATCATGCTACCAATCTCATTTATATTTGTCTGTTGAAAAGCTTTAATGGGACTGACGTTGTTATATTCTAAGAGACATGTTTTAGGCAGTAGATTCAAAAGCAGCTGAGCTTGCTAAAAATCACTACAAAAATGTTTTTTCCTTTTTCTGAAAGCAGTTGGATTCAATGGGTGTACTGTTCCCATGCCTTGCAAAGCATGACAATAACTAGTGCTAGCAGACAGAAGGAAATGTGGCTACAGGCAGAAAAGAAGGCTGAATCACTTCTTTCAGTAGGAGCACTGTCCTAGTTCAGCATAAGCTAGTTGTGAAATCAAACCCTAGGACAAGTAGGGAGAACTGTCCTCTGAAAGTGCTTAAACAGGTCTATCAACTATGGAATGTACGCAAATGTATAGGTCAAAATTATCTAATTCAGGTGTCACACAAGATTACCTGAGCAAAATTTGGTTTTCAACCTCAAAATCAAGGCTTAAGTGGTTCACAACTGGATTGCGTTTTTCCTCTTTCTGTCCTGTTTGTCTTGTCCTCCATGCCATGATAACAATTCAGAGAGCATTCACAGCCCTGAAAAGAGAAGGGTTTAAGACATAGACTTCTCATCAATATTTCCTGTTAATTAGTTTGGGCTATAAATTTAGCACTCTGCCTGCTGTAAATTTCAGTGCAGGTCATTGATAAAAATGCTTCTCCTTTAAAAGCTTTCTTTCTGCGTATAAGAATGGGCTAAGGTGATGCAAACTTAATGCAGTCCATTTTATGTTCCTAAGTTAGGTACTACCATACTTGCAAAGTAGATGTTAGGGTGAGCCATGGTGATTCTGACAATCTAACTCTGCTGCCTAGGTTCCCCATAGAGTCAATATGCAGGAAATATAGCTTTGATCGTTGATTGTTTTGGGAGCCTAAGCACCTGTTAGGTTGCTAAAATGGAATGACCTAGGTAAACAACTCTAATAAATTAAAACTCAGAAATCATAAAGGTTATTAAAATCACAATCTGAAATAATGCATTTTGGTAAAATGTCCAGTTGATTTTTAAATATCTCTGAAGATGCAGGTTCCACAACCTCTCTGGGCAACCTTTTACAGTGTTTGACCACCTTTATGGCTTTTTTTTTCCCTTAAGTAGAAGGATTTTATTTCACTTCCTTATTCTGTGTTCCAGCTTGTGTCTGTTACCTCTCACTTTCCACTCCGCACCTTTGAGAAGTTTGTCTCTGTCTTCTCTACTTCCTCACATTAGATGCTTGTAGGAGGCAATAAGATCCCCCTTAGCCTCTGTTTTCCAGGCTAAACAAGCCCCATTCTTTCAACATTTTCTCACAGGGCAAGTGGATCAGCCCCCTCAACTATCTTGGTAGCCCTCTGCTGATCTTGCTCCAAAATACCTTTCCTTATGCCAGCTCTATGAACAGAACCTCGTATATACCATTGGCCCATTCTATGTATGCACCTGCAGTTTTCTTTTCTTAATTTAAGTAGAAAGAAAATATTTGCTCTTTTAATTTGCATCCTGGGTTGTTTACGAGAAAGATACTCTGCTCACCACTCCCTCTAACAGAACAGAGGTCACACATGCTTGATTATTATACAATCAACAAATGTCACAGAAAACTCTTTGGAACAATTGCCTCACAAAGTATTTTGAACAAATTGTGATGAATTAGTAACTTCTCTTAATATTGTATACTTTTAATCCTCCAGTTGCTAGGCATATAGAGCAGAATATATTATTCCCTACATACATACATATATGGACCACTTTAATTTGCATTTTCCTTTATTTCCAGGGTAAGTAAGCTAGAATAGCTCAGACTCCTTGGAGCCAGAATTTAATGAAGGGCTATAGCTTAGGCTACTTTCTTCGTTGATTCTAAATTTAGCCCTGGTACTAAACTAAATACTGAAGCAATGGGGCTTTTTTATAACATCACATCTCAACTCTTACAAAAGAAATTATTTGTACCAGTCTACTCAGAACACAAAACAGAGAACAATTAAAAAAGACTCCTTTTTACAAGTCAGAATTTATTTTAATGACCACATTTCTTTAAATCAAGACACTACTCCCATTTTGTAAGATTTCTGTATTGAGAATGCTTGGCATATTTAATGAGTTATGAAACTTCATAAATTATAGAATGGAATCAGACAATCACAGAATGATTTGAGTTTGAAGGGACCTTAAAGATCATCCAGTCCAACTCCCCTGCCATGGGCAGGGACATCTTTCACTGGAACAGGTTGCTCAAAGCCCCGTCCAACCTGACCTTGAATGCTTCCAGGGATGGGGCATCCACAACTTGTCTGGGCAACCTGTTCTAGTGTCTCACCACCCTCATTGTAAAAAATTTCTTCCTTATCTCCAAACTAAATCTACCATCTTTCAGTTTAAAACCATTGCCCCTTGTCCTGTCACTACAGACCCTGGGAAAAAGTATCTCTCCGTCTTTCTTATAAGCCCTCTTTATGTATTGAAAGGCCACAATAAGGTCTCCCCTGAGCCTTCATTTCTCCAGGCTGAACAACCCCAACTGTCTCAGTCTTTCCTCATAGGAGAGGTGTTCCATCCCTCTGATCATTTTTGTGGCCCTCCTCGGGACTTGCTCCAACAGGTCCATGTCTTTCTTGTACTGGGGGCCCCAGAGCTGAACACAGTACTCCAGGTGGGGTCTCATGAGAGCAGAGTAGAGCAGGAGACTCACCTGCTGGCCATGCT
Source organism: Ciconia boyciana (assembly GCF_034638445.1). NCBI lineage: Eukaryota > Metazoa > Chordata > Aves > Ciconiiformes > Ciconiidae > Ciconia > Ciconia boyciana. The sequence continues at coordinate 163,861,303 of NC_132934.1, read as the reverse complement.
TCTTTTTATGCAGCCCAGAATATGATTAGCTTTCTGGGATGCAAGCGCACATTGCTGGCTCATATCCAATTTTTTGTCCACCACTATCGCCAAGTCCTTCTCCACAGAGTTGCTCTCAATCAATTAGTCCACCAGTCTCTATTGATATTGGGGATTGCCCTGACTCAAGTGCAGGACCTTGCACTTGGCCTTGTTGAACTTCATGATGTTCACATGTGCCCACTCCTCAAACCTGTCAAGGTCCCTTTGGATGGCTTCCCTTCCCTCAAGACTATCAACTGAACCATTCAGCTTGATATAATCTGTAAACTTGCTGAGGGTGCACTCAATCCCATTATCTATGCCATTGATGAAGATATTAAATAGTGTTGGTCCCAGCATGGACCCTTGAGGGACACCATTTGTTACTGGTTTCCACTTGGACATTGAGCCATTGACTGTAACTCTTTGGACATGGCCATCTAGACAATTCTTTATCCATCTAACAGTCCATCCATATCTCTCCAATTTAGCAGCAAGACTGTTGTATGGGACAGTATCAAAGGCCTTACAGAGCCCAAGTAGATGACATCTGTAGCTCTTTCTTTGTCCACTGATGCAGTCACTCCATTGTAGAAGGCCACCAGATTAGTCAGACAGCATTGTCTGACTCTAATCACCTCCCTGTCTTCCATATGTTTCCATATGTCTTCCAGGAAGATCTGCTCCATGATCTTACTGGGCACAGCGGTGAGTCCCACTGGTTGGTAGTTCCCAGGTCCTCCTTTTTACCCTTAAAAAAAATGGGTGCGATAGTCCCTTTTCTCCAGCCATTGGGGACTTCTCCTGGCTGCCATGACTTTTGAAATATGACAGAGAGTTGCTTGGCAAATACATCAGCCAATTCCTTCAGGATCCTGGAATCCATCTTGTTGGGTCCCATGGACTTGTGTACGTTCAGATTCCTCAGGTAATCTTGAACCTGATCTTCTCCTACAATGGGAGGGACTTCTTTCCCCTAGTCCCTACCTTGAGGTTTAGGGACTTGAGACATGTGGGAAGAGTGATTACCAGTGAAAACTGAGGCAAAATTCGTTGAGTACCTCAGCCTTCTCCATGTCAGTTGTCACTAGTTCTCCTGTCTTATTTATTGGGAGTGGGGTATATTTTCTTTAATCTTTCTTTTTTGAGCAATGTACCTGTAGAAGCCCTTATTATTATACTTCATATTCCTTGCCAAAGTCAGCTCCAGCTGTGCCTTAGTTTTCCTGATCCCATCCCTACACATCTGAGCAGCATCCCTGTATTCTTCCCAGGATAGATGTCCCTGGTTCCACTGCCTGTGCATTTCCTTCTTATGCTTTAGTTTGACCAGGAGGTCCTTACTCAGCCATGTTGGCCTCCTGCCTTCCTTACCTGATGATAAACATATATGTTATTTTGCAAGACAGAAACCAGACATTATTCAAAGGAAGAAAACTCATAGGAAAAGAAGTTCAACAAAAAAAGATTCACCAATACAATTAATACAGTCATTTGTGGGACTGTGATTTCGAATCTCAAAACAGGGAGTATGCCTAAAATGCTCTTATGTTTTCAATGGCAGATTATTAATGGAAGGAAAAAGAATGCATCAAGCTCAGGAGACTATGCTTAAATTTATTGTATTTCAGTATGTTTATAGGAATAATAAACTGATTTGCTAGGAACTGAGAGGAAATTTTGTATAGTTCTTATGTGGCCACATGTTCCATAAAAATCCCTCTAGGTATTCATAAGATTTTTTCTAAGATATTTTTATTTTTATGACTAAGGATTTGGTTTGCACAAAACATTGTATTTCTGCTTTAGTGGCCATGCTGGGTTGGGTTCAGTTGCTTAAACATAAGCACCTAATGCCATCTGAGGTGCCACAGGTATCCAGGTTGTGTGAGTAGGACTGTCAGCCAGGTTCCTGGACTTTCAGAGATATATGCCTTGCTGGAAGAGGTGCTGGAGACCAGGTGGGATGCCTCACAGCCCCTAAAATAAAAGGAGACACCTAGATGACTAAAACTAATCTCCAGGCTTGTTTTGTACTTGTGCTCTCTTAAATATTTTATGTCTTCTTTGAATACATAAAATAAATGGAATTGATTAGCATAATGCATGGCAGCTTAAGTAATAATGTAAACTGCTTTAAAAGTCACTCAGATGTTTAACACATGCAGTGTTACAGGTTTCTGATATAGTTACTTCAGTTAAAGACCTTAAAGTAAATGCAACAAATCTGACTCCTGTGTTTCTGTCTTTGACACATCTGTCTCTCTGTTCACCTCTCTTTCTCATCATCTGTTGTTCTTGTGACAATTTAAGTGAGCCATATACTTACATACACACCCCTAAACAGTCAGTCCTGTCATACAGTCCTCCTGTAGAATTCGTATAACTTACCTATGAATAATATCAGTTATCCATTACTCCAGTAAAATGCAGCAGGAAACTGAGGTTTTTATAAAATATATTTGTTGCTGTTTTTTAAAAACGTAGCTAGACTTTAGACCCTCGTATTCTTAATACTTTATTTTACTTCTACTGTACAGTTTCTGTTGAAGCTTTTATCTACTATCTGTTGTGATCAATGTGTTACTGTCTCTAAAGTGATGCTTCAAATTTGTTCTGAATTTGCAAGTCTGGTTGTTTAGTTGTTTATATCTTTTTATTAACTGACTCTACTTCTGTAATTGTTATCTGCATGAAAGTTAAAAAAAAAGAAGCATTTTGTTAAAGTCTCTTAGCTTCCTTTCAATGTATTAGACACTGTATCAGGCAATTAAGTAGTATGATCACCCCATGAGACCTTCATTGCAGTTCTGTATCCCAGACGATACTCCAGTTTGATCACTGGTTATAATGGAAACCTCTAAGTATTGACTATGAATTAAATGTTATATTGATAATACTAAATGTATCATCTATCATAACAGAAGATCTTCAAAGAGTTCAGACAACCATAGAAAATCCAAAAGTTTGATTTAGATCTCAATTTTAATTGAGGGCGGGTATAAGGTTTTACTCCTCAGTAATATGGAACACAAATGATTCATCAGCAAAATGAAATACTAAAAAAAAGTTAACAATGCTGAAAACATTGTTTACACGCTATGAAAAAAGTTGTATCATCCTATTTGGTCAAGCTTTGAATAATCTATAATGGCAACATTTTTTTTTCTATGTTATATTCTTCACTGGACAGAAACTTGAAGCACTGCCAAGTGATAACTTGATCATTTTGTGCAAATGAAATATTTATCCAGTCATTCTGGATGGTTAGGCTGGGATACATCCGATCTAATTTTGGGCAGATAATCAAGGTTCTCCCTCTTCATTTGATGACCATCCTTTTCATGACTATACATGAAGGGAGTACAAATCTGATGCTTATAGAAAATGTTAACTACCTTTGGCTCTTCTTCAGTGGTCTGGACAGAGAGGTGGATCCCAGAACACTAAACCCACAACAGTACGATTTGTAGACAAGATTTGCCCAAGAGAGCTCAAGAGCGTTCAGTTTCTAGGAAATTAATTTAGAAAAACAAAATTGAAAAGTAAAATTAAATGTAATAGAAGTTTAGGGACCTGGCACAAGCACTTGATGGTCTTGGATATCAAAGGACACCTCAACTCAACTTTTCTTCAAGAAATTGTTTCAAGAGTATCATTCATATAATAAAAGCATGCATCTTCAAATGTTCTACTTGCTCTTAAAGTCAAAATGAAAAATCTCTAATTCGAAGACAAACATGGTATTTCATGAGACCAAGAAATGCAAGAAGGCATAATAAATAATGGATCATTTGGATACACAGCAGTTTCAAAGCACTAATTCCAGACACAAGTCAGAAAACCTTTTGAGAGAAGCAAACCTTTCATTCTTTCTACCACCTGTTTCTTCATCTCAGGTTTAGAAAGGACAGGTCATTAAGTACAGAAGGAAGCCATTACATTGCAGCTACTCCATAGAGCAGCTACTCCATAGAGCATATTGCAGCTACTCCCACAGGAGAAATATCTAAAGCTAGTTGCACAGTACTAAAGCTCAGTATTTAATCTTTTAAGACCTCAGTTAATTGAAGTCAATGAGAAAGCTGAATGTTTGATAAAGCTAAATATTAGGTTACTGAGTCATGGTTGAGCATATATACCTAATTAAATAAATATTGTGCACTATATATTATACCTATTAAAACTATCATAATTTGCTATGAAGTGGCTTAAATAGTTAACATTCATACTGAAATGATCATTTATATATCTAATTACTGATAAAGGATGGCAAAAAAAATCTAATTTAATCAGACTGCTTTATTTATGAATAAACTTTTCATGCCATTTTTGCTGTAGCTCTATTTCAGAGATTTGATGGAATTTCAATGCTTTTTGTTTTATTGACAGATAAAAAAGATTTTGAGATATAAAAGTAAAAAATAAAGAAAAGCATTTAAGATGACGGGTATTTTATGGAATGTTAATTTGATTTTAATGCAATTATGTCAATTTTATTTAATAAAAAATTGTTTCTCTATGTTAGATTACTTTTTTATTTTGCAGAAATTGCCATCCTATAATTTTGAGGAAAAGCATAAATAAGAGAGATTAGGACTAAGAAGGAAATTTGTAAAAAGTTATTAGACAAATGAAGTAGCTGGTTTTTATTGCCATTTCTGTTTCTAGAAATATCTATGTATTTCAGGGCATTCTATCTCACTGCACTACCTGCTTGTTTTTATTTTGGTCAGCCTTTCAGTAAAATAATCATATAGGACTGAAATCCTATATATAAGCTGGCTATCATGGGACTCATTGTAGACTGCAAATAACATGGGTTAAAAACACTTTTGTGTGAGGAACAAGAAGGCAGTTTCCTTAAGTATCATATAAACATAGCATCTTCCCATTTTCAGGATCTGTGTGAGACTCCCTAAGCAAATAAGGGTTTCCTATTTGAATACTGAAAACATGCAAAATAAATCTCTCTGTAACTTAACATAGTATCAACTGAAAGTTCATAATTTTAAATTAAATTAATTCAAATTACTTCTAGGCTAATTCATGTAAAAAGGTATTAGTCTGTAGATTCCATTTGAACAGGTATTTATAAGAATTTGAGCCTCACTGACTAAGTTTTGACAGGAGAGAGTCACTAAGAGAATGTTTTTCCCCTCAAATGAATGCAAGTAATTCATATAATATTGTTTCCTTTCACCCATTGTAAGACCCATACCAATCCCAATTTTATGATTATTTACTGTTGACCCTGCTTGGAGCAGGAGGTTGGACTACACGACCTCCTGAGGTCCCTTCCAACCTGAATTGTTCTATCATTATTATTCTATCATTATGTACAACTATACAGGTTAAGATTAGTCTCATTGATTGCAACATGTTCTGTTTACAGCATGTGACTTTAGTATGAGTAAATACATGCAACAACAATTTTTTTGACACATGAATTCAGTTACATGTTTAATTCAAAAGTTTTCTTCCATAAAATCTTCCTACCTACACCTGTTTCCAGAAAACATATATAAAGATGACTGGGAGGTAGCTGATAAGGAGACAAGAGGTCAATACAGAACAAGCAATTTGATTAAATGATTAAAAAATTAATATATGCACTATGTGTTCCTCATGCATTTTCCCAGCTTCTATACAGTAAGCATCCAAGAAAACTCATCATTCAATCCAATATTTTAAAACATTATTGTTATAGTTACCTTTATTCTTGTTGTATGTTTTTGTCTCTTCAATTATTGGCAGCTCTTCAATTATTACAGTGTTTGTTTAAATGAGTGATCTGAACTTTTAATCGTAACTCCAATTACTCTTCTTAAAAGATATTGTTATTGCATCTATAGTAAGAGATTTACAGTTTCATCTAAGAGCTGCCTAAGACACTGATGTATTGTTTAAAAGAGCAAAGCTTTAAAAAAATAAGGCATTCAATAGCAGGAGCAATCTGTGTTTTTTAAGTAGAATGTCACATATTTTTATAGTATTAATATTTCTGTATAAGATCAACCAGATGAAGAGCAGAGGAAATGAGACAAAATATGCCAAATAACTCTGATAATTGGCTGAAGTAGCAAAGAAATTATAAAAAAAAAAAAAAAAAACCACATAACAAAGTAAATTAAAGCAGTTTTAAAAGTAGGATGTATTTTAAATTGCCCCCTAATTTGCAATTCCATTTTCTAAAGAGCACATTTACAACTATCCAGACCCCCAGCTAAGAAATAAATGTAATAGTCATTGCAAAAGTCTTCAGTTAGGAAGAAAACTGATATTAATATCCAAGTTTAAAAGTAACTGGCTTCAAAAAATTACAGAATATATTTGCAGAGGTCAACAAAAGTTATTAAATATCTTTATACAGAATGTTTTGTTTATGTTCAGTAAATTTTTATTCTATCATCATCTAGTTCATATAATTATAAATATTATAATTATATAGAGAGTTATATATATTATCATATACGTTAAACAGTTTTATACACAAAATTAAAAAAAAAACAAACCCAACTTTCTAATCTGTGCTTTGATTAATTTTCTTTAATTAGCTCTAGGAAAGGAAATATGTTCTCCCTCATGAGTCTTTTTTCCCCAAATGATTTCGGAGGAACCGTTGTTTGCATGCAGAGGCTGTGGGGGCTGTGCCAGGATGCTGACGATCCTCGCCCTGATTTTCAGCTAGACAAACTAAACCTGGTGCCTCAGCACTGCGGCGGGACAGAGGGTACCCGATTGTGATTGGCTCAGGGCCACACAGTGCCTGGCGATTGGCTGTCACCATGGCTGCTCACTGCCCGCCCCTCGGAAGGCTCTTGCGCGGCCATTTTCAGCTTTGTTACAGGGGACTTACTGGCTTGTAACTGCTCCTGGCCCTGCCAAACAGCTGTGCAGGCATGGTTTGCCCTTGGTAAAGCCATACGGGCTGTTCCTGATACCTTCTTGTCCTTCACGTGCAAGGTTTCCCAGAGAATTTAGCCCGTAACCTTCCCAGGGATGGAGGTGAGGCTGGTGGCCTCCTTCTCACCCGTCTTAAAAAGGAGTGTGAGTGATGTCTGCCTTTTTCCAGTCACCAGAGACCTCCTCCAGTTACCAGTTACCCTTGAAGACGATGACAGCTGCCTTGTGATGGCAGCCAGGTCCCTCAGCACCCTCAGGTCCATCCCCTCCGGTCCACTGGCTTGCTGTAATGGTCCCTAACTGGATCATCTTCCGCTGTGGGAAACCACGCTTTAAAAAATCCAGTAATGCTGTAGCTATGACAAAACAAAACATTGTTTTGTGTGACTTATTCTGTCTTCTCTCTGCAGCAATACCCGTTAAAAGATCAGGGCTATCAGATATCCAGAACATTTGGGGTTTGCAATTCTACTTAAAGATCCTGTGACTGGCAGGTAGGAAACCTGTGAATATAACGTGCAGAATAAGGAGAACAAATAGTTCTGACTTGAGTAAGCAGTCTATTCATTCAAGCAGCTTATACTAAAGTAAAAAAGAGAAAATAGAAACTTGATTTGCAAGCTTATATTTCTGGTTTACAAGACCCAGTAACCACAGAGGTCGTATCTGAGCTATCTGGGAATGTGTATTGGAAGCCCCCAATGCCCACAGTATTGATCACTGCTCTAATGTTATAAAGTTCTCCTTTATTAAAATCTCCTAAAAGTTCAGAAGCCATTTCAGATTTTGCAAGAACAAAGCCCTATCAAAAACTGTTTTCAAGCTAAAAAACAACAAAATAAAAAAGGTTGATTTCACTCTCTTTTTCCTGCAGTGGATAGTAAAGGTGAAAGGAAAGCCTCTCTTTTGTCTGCCTGATGTTGCAAAGTCTCCTACAGTATGCTAGTCTTGATGAAACCCTTTTATGCAGAAACATTTTGTGAAAAAGTGCAACAGTAAATCCCTTTCCTCATCTTTCAAGATTAAACGTGGATTTGAACTAGAATTCAAAATGGAGATAAGTCTTAGCAATGAACATCATTAAATTCTTGATTTCAACATTAGAATCTGTGGTCTATAGGTTCAATAAAGCAGGAATTTCTGACACATTTTGTCTGATCTTCAGAGCTACTGCAAAAGTAAAAGCAGAGTTTCAGAAAGGTCCACTTTGTTTTGTGAATGAGCCCTTTGTGGTAACTTAGGAACATGTGAACAGAACACAACATAATTAAATTCTGTCCATTGTATGCCATGGCTAATTAAAAAAAAAAAATTCTCTAATAATATGCAAAAAAAGGAAGTATTGTTAAGGAAAGATACTGTTGTCCAACAAGTTATATTTCTAATGGACTTTTGGAATAAAAGCATCAGTAACAATTTGGACATCTGTAGATGCATCAGTACATCAGCTCATTTCAAGGACCTCCTGACCTCCAGAATTAAGCAATGTAAGAGAAATCTCTATTCTACATATTTTCTTTTAAGGAGCTGCACTAAAATGTATGTACTTATGTAATAATGTATTATATTTTATATAGAATTTGCATAATGTATTAAAGGAAAATGAATGCTCTTAAATAATATATAACTCAGTGATGCACTCATTTATAGACCTAATTTTTAAGAAAGTGGCATTACATACATACTCTGTCTTTTAGCTATATACTTTATTTTTAAAGCATTTATTCATCTAGTGCCAGGAATATTTAGCTTGATTGTACATCTCAGTATATTTCAGATATCAAAAAAAGTTATGTCTCATAGTAACTCCTCTGGTAGGTTTTTCATTCTGCACATTTGTTAGGTTGGAAAATAAAGTTGATTTACTTCAGACAGACAGAGCATCTCAAATTGGACTTTGAAGGCAAATTAGTATCTAAAGGTTTTGTGCATTTTGTAGCTTTCTACATAAAGTTTCCTGGCTTTAGACTCTTCTCTGTACACAGTCCTCTTTACATCTGACACATTCTCCTCTGACACCTCTTGACGTAGTTCCACTTCAGCAGCACACTCTTATGAGAACTGTTAGCATTCTCATCAACTTTAGAGATAAGGTTGCATTTACTCACCCATCTGTGGTAACAGGGTGTTACATCCAGTCATTCTTCCAAAAGGATCACATGCATAACTGCAAATATTCATCAATTCTAATTCTGGAGCTTGTTTTTTTAAGTTTTCCCAACTTATTTTTTTTCCTTGAAATGCATTTTGAAAAAAAATGCATGCTATCTGAGTCACAAGCTATCAATAAGTTTGCAGCACTCTTACTGAGCAGAAGTAAGCTATATTTATAGAAGCCCATTTGCAAAAGATAATAAAATGAAAGTTGGAGCTCCCTGAAAAAAATATTATTCTAGAACGTATTGTTATTTTTGGCTACAGACCAAACTGATATTGCTTGGTTGTTTTTTTATTTTATTTTACTTGTTTTCATTTCATTTATGAACTATGATTGCAGAAGAAGAAAATGTGGATAATGACGATAAGAAGATAAGGATCAGCAAAAAGAAGCAAAGAAGAAAACAAAGAGGAACAGACCTTTGAGTCTTTTCTTTTTCTTAAAAGACACTGAGTGCAGGTGAAAATGGAGAGAACAGAAAAAAGAAACAGAATTGTGATGCAAGAGGAAACTGAAAAATCCCAAACCATATTTCTTGTTGATCTTATTGACTGCTAATGTGAGCAGTTGCATCAATATTAAGTGGACTTTCCATAGTATGTATTATTCTCAGTGTCAAGCATTTATAAGATTGATTCCAGAAATTTCAGTTCCAAAATTTAGTTGCAATTTCGCCTTAATGATCTGGTCTGCAGCCGCATTTTGGAAATGGTATTAGGAAGCAACTACTAAGTGCAGTATTCAGCATATAGATAGCACGATAGCAAGTGAACTAAAAATGCAGTGGAGAGACACAGTGTCAGTCCTGGATTAGACTGTAAAGGGGTTGTGATTAATAAAGAATGATGACTATTTTTTGCTGCCTGACACAACACACAGTGGAAGCAACTCACTGAAAATTTTCTGTAAGATTTCCGATTGTCTCATCCCCAAGGAGCTTAAATTTTGAAGAATGTAGAGCATAGATACATAGTACACCAATTTCTGCCTTGTCTGTTTCATTAAAAATAAATAAAACCTCAAATTACTGTAAATATGGAGGCCGATAGAAAAAATTCTTAATTTCTTTATATGCTTTCTACAGCATACCAGAAATGTGAAGTACTGAAGAATAATTCCCCAGTTCAAGACCTAAGCCAAAGAACCCTCTAAAATTTGGCTGTTACACACTAAAAGGCAGTATATTTGAAAGCCTGAAACACTTGTTGTATTTGACAAGTAATGTGCATAAACCCCAATAAACATTTAAATACATCATGCCATGGTATGGAAGTTACAGTGTTTCTAAACTATTTATCTTCTTAAATCAAAGGCTGTTGATTTGAATTCCACCTCTTTCCATGACCAAACTACATTGTTTATATGCCAAACTCCCAACCAAAAAAACACTGGAGAAGAAAATGGGAACTGTATTTAATCTTACTATAAACATTATGTCTTTTCTCACGCATTTTCACTGCTAATTCTTAGCTTTTTTTGTCCTTTACAGGAAAAGAATTTCAGCTCTGTGTCAGAATTTTCTAATAACTTTGGACAAAAGTTCTCCATTTATTCAAACTAAAATTTTTTTTAAAGGATCAGCTCTTAAAGGTCTCTCCCTTTTAAAAGCATCAAAGTTCTGAAATCATCTCAGTTTTACTTTTTACTTTTTCTATGACATGTTTAATTTTCTGATAAAACTTAATTTTTAGTTTGAAAAATCAGTTCATTTTTGAACACAAAAAAATTACAGAACCAAACAAATTCAAAAATCCCAATGACATAAAAGAATGATGCAGCTACTTTTTCATTTGGAGGTTTATCAATAATTTGAGATTTTGACGTTCCATCTTTCACGTCAACCACAAGAGTTGTGGTAACAGACACAACTGGGTCAGAGAAGAAGGCTGAGTTCAGCTATAGGATTTGACATTGAAAATGTGATTTATTCACCTAAACAAAAATATGTAATTAATTCCAGCAGGTCTTGTATGTTCATACATCCCCATATGGAGTACTTCTGCAGATAGCAGACACAATCAGTATCAGACTATAAAAACTGAAGCAGAGAGTGATGTGAAATAGAGTTCTCATTATCATGGGCAACTTGTAAAGGAGTATTATTCACTGAAGAACCTGAAACTGAAGTTACTGCAAGTGAGGGGATTCTTCAGCCACCTGCAGGAGTGCAGCAGAGTAGCTGCTACACAGTGAGTAGTTCAAACACAACTGTTCAGGCTTGCTGAATTCGGGAGCTGACAGAAGTGGCTGCTGCAGCTCTCTGTCCCCAGGTCCAACCACTACTGAGGATGAGCATGGGCTCTCAACAGGTACGCATGGACGGACACACACACTCACACACAAAATTCACACACACGGCCAGTCACCCTATGCTAAATTGGGTGGAAAATAGTGCCTTCACCAGCACCCACATAAACTCAAACAAATATGAATAGCATGGAAAGCCTGGTCCTATGCCACTTCTCCAGCTCATTGGGATTGAAATCCAATGGTGGAATACACACACACACACACACACATATATACTTATATATACATACATGTACAAAACCAAACATGGATCAGTCCAGCAGCTGGCCTTAAACACTCAGTCTATCCAGTGACTGGCCCTTGGATTCCCTGGTCTCCCCAGCTGCTGGCACTTGAACCTATGTGCCCCCATGGTTTTTGTCTCACTCACCTCTTATACATTTGTTGGCTAATCCATCTTGAAATTGGCTAATTTTCACATATATGCAGTCAGAATAGAGAGCATGCCCACACAGAACATAGTTAAAAATATTATTTAATAAGAATATGGGCTAGACTGCAGTGATGAAGTGCAGGGCCCAGATGACCTGTTTATACTTTTACCTTGTATTTCAATTTCGCTGTTTTCCCAGGCTTGTTCCATCCCTTTCCTTGCCTTCGATCCTTCCAATAAAGGTTCTACAATAAGCCTTGCACATTCTCACAGTCTCCTGAATATATTCCACAATAAGTTTTAGACAGTCCTGAAATGCTCTTTCCCCTGCATCCCATAGTTAATCCTATACCCCTCTTCAGCAATACCCCCATTCACTCCACAAGGCATTTGGGGAGGAAGCTTCTTTCCTTGACTTATCTTGGGGGATGAACACCCAGCACTGGGCTCATTGTTCTTCTTGGGCAGACTTGGGACAAGCAGAGTCTTCTTGCACTCATGGATTTACTGGGGTCCTTGGCCTGTCATTGTTCCTCTGCTCCTCACCAGGCCCTAGTGGCTGTGGTGATATAACAACCTAACACACACCGAGTAGTAGTCAAAATACTAAAAATCGAAAGATTATATGGTCACATTGGAAGCACAGGCCACTCAGAGTGTGAGCAATATGCTTGGGAGGCTTGGGAGCAGGAAGGTCAGCAAGGGCCAGTGCTTTAGCTGTGAGCTAGGAGCCATTCCCATGAAGAAATGGCTAGCTCATTTTAAAAGGAGCCTAAGAGGAAAAGAGTTGAATCAAGGTACTCTGAAACAAATGTCTCAGGGAATGAGGGTGGCTCCCTGGGGCACATGATGAAGGCGGCAGAGGTTGTCACAGCTGGTGCAACTGTCTGGAAGGAGCCATTTACCTCCCCTTACCCCAGTCCTCTGTCTGAAAAATGGGAACAATAATATTGCCCTATTTTAAAGGCTGGAAAAATGCATAATATCTGACAGATACTCAGAAGTCATGCCACTACTGTAACAAAAGGAGAAAGCATTTCTAATGGTGAACAGTGTTTCTTTATCCAGGTTGTAAAGGCTATTTAGGTCTTGTATACTAAGTCTTAGAAGTCCTGTGGCTCCTTCTCTGTCTGCATGTTTGATTTCCATCTGAAGAACAGCATGGGGCAGTGCACTTTCTCCATTGTTATTTCAATATGCAGTTGGTATTACTACTAACAATGTCAAAGGATTTGGAACTGGAAAGCACTCCCCACACCAACAAATTATGATGTGCTCTTCAGGAACTTAAAACTCTCTTCTACATGTAGTAAGTAATCATATGGCTCAGCTTCGAGATATTTTTCAGAGAAAGTGACAGCCATAGTAAGGCTGGGCTCTACTATTTACTTTTTTTTTTCCCAGCTAGAGAAAGAGAAAGAATAGGAGGCAAGATAATCTTTCTTTAAACCACAACCTTGAGATACCAAGACTTTCAAAGGAAGGATGACAATTGTGATGTGTGCTGTGAATACATAGACTTGTTTAAATGACTTACTTTCTGGCATGCTGAAAAAATTATGTCCTGTCAAGAAAGATCAAACAACTTGTTATAGAGCACTACAGGAGACAAATATAACAAATTGCCTTGCAAAGTAGCATATCAGGGAGTTCCTCTGCCCACAGCAGTTAGAAAAACACAGCAGGAAGTCAGGAAGCAAGCACCTGGTTTTAGGACAAAACCCATTTTCTTTGGATAATTAAATAAAGTAATAATAATTATGCCGTTAGAAAAGTATCATGTTAGTGTATATTTCACACATACTACACTGAGATTTAGGAGAAGCAGCTGATGTCAAGGTTAATGTAGTGTATGCCAACCCAATGAGATAAAAGTTCCTTCTTTGTGTCTCATAGTAGTACTGTATATTGTGACATCTGAAAGAAATATCATAAATTGAAATAGTCACAAATTTTCATCTGGAATTTTTCAATTTAAAAAGTCATGATTTATTGAAACAATCTCTTAGTAAGAGAGCGTCACTGAATTTTCTGGGTAAAAATAAATGTGTAACTGTCAAAGCATTTATAGCTTTTTAAAATCTATTTTCTGTTCTTCAGAAGAAAAAGACTTTTAATATTAAAGTACAAATACATTTATAAAGTGAAAAATAAAAGCCAAAACTGAGATGAAATGTTTTAGAAATTACTGCAGCAGAATGTTTTGATTAATCTTTACAGATGTTTTTCTTTCTTGCATTTTCATTAAGATATGTTTCTCATATATTCAGTGTTTGTTTCCAACTCAGAAAGAAGCAATTTAGTTGCTTAAAAATGGGCAACTAATGCCATTATAGATGCTCTAATGTTTTTTCAGATAGTTGCATGGAGCTAGCATGTCTGACCAAGGATCATGGCAGGTAAGGGACAGTAGATGGGTACCTCAAAGAGCTCTGCATGTCTACATTTAGGCAACTGAATCCTGCCTTTTGTGACCCTGCAAGCCGAAATTATTTGATAAACTTATGTAAACACAACTTCACATTCAACTATGCCACTTCTTTTGACTTTTGTTTGCTTCTTGCCAGAAACCAGGTGAAAAACTCCACTATCCTTAAGTCTAATGCAAAATAAACAAGGGAATTTGCAAAAAAAGATTACCTACTTTTACTCTGATCATATAAGTTACAAGAACATTTCATCTATTTGGGGTTTTTTAGTAAGTTCATTTTATTGATCCCAGGTTTGATGGGTAGAACTTGCAAATGGAAACTTTAACATCTCAAAGCATTGTTCTTTATAAAGTAAGAGCGTAAACAGGAATTAAGGAGGAAAAAGAAACTAAACTCCTCTGAAGAGTGTTGCTCTGATTTTACATTTCATATCTATCCATAATTTGATATTATTAAATACAAAATTTGAATGCACAAGGAAATCAGTTATTAGACCTTTCTTTGATGTTTATAGGGAGAAAAAGCAGTAGAAATATTTGCACTAAATCAAGTAAAAAAAACCAAAATAACTGGCATTTTTGTCTTTAGTGGTTAGTGTTCTGATCCATGGTTCATAAACCATATTTTCCTTTTGAGTATCTGAAACTGAAATTGGGACATTTAAAAAAAATTTGATTTTATGCTTACATTCATGCTTGCTGCAAATCAAGATTGCCTGAGACCAATACTCATATTTCAGCCATAGCAAAGTAGAACATAACACAAATACAACATAAACTGTAGAAACTTGTTTTCATTTTATCCTTAAAGCTACTTTGTTTCTAGTAGCTAATATTTTTAAGGGTTTATCTAAACCTAATTCTAAACATATTCTTTCTTTCTTCTTGGATATGTATCTCAAATACAGACATGAACACACATACACTGCCTCAGTAAAACATTTACAGCCAGTGCAATTAGAAAGAATTACAACAGTACTGCTAGAGTATCTGGGTCACTTAGCAGAATAATGTAATTGCAGAGACCAGCATTATAGTTCCTTAGAGCTAGAGGAAGTACAAAAAACATGGGCAAAATGTGAAGAATTTGTTAATTTTTTTCTTCTCACTCCTTGGAAAAGAAATACTAATTTTTTTAACATTTATTCATTGTTTTTCCTGATCAGTTTGAGGAGATCAGTGAATTATGCTCTAAAAAATTAAGTGCTTCCTCCATATTTGTTTCATTCAAATTAATGATTGCTCTGAACCAAAATCCCAGATTTTAATATATATTTACTTTCACTTTACATAGATTTGCAACTTGACAACATAGTTCCTAATCTCCATCAGAATCTCCACAGTTCTGTATCTCAGCTCTTACCAGCTTTGGATAAATGAGGACACAGCACAACTTTCTAGGTCTAACTCCCTTTACAAACTTTACAATAGTGATATATTCAGAGATCTTCACTAGTTTTGAACTAACAACAAAAAGAAACATGTATTTTCAAAACAAATAAACTTTTTTGTAAATATAGCCCCTTTTCTAGTCAGAAGAACATAGTTTCAACCCTACTAGCATTTGTGAAAGGTTTTACATATTAATGAAAATCATGAAAAATCTTGACTGTGAACAATAAAAGGATAGATGCTTGACAATATGCACAGTTATGTCTGTAATGACAAAAAAATGCTCCTAAAAATGTATGGTAAGTGAACTAACTTGTTGAAGGACTTGAAGGTCAGTTTGAGACAAGGGACTTAGTAAATGGAAGAAGTCACATTGCCCACAGAGCTGCCCTGTCGTACAAAGTATTTGCTTCCAGAACTGACTCAAAGACACTGCCTTTCCAACACAATGCATTCTTGATTTGTCAGGAATGTGACACACACTATTAAAAGTGGATAATGGTAAGTATCTTCACAGAGCAAGTTCTGCTGAACAGCCTGCAGAAGTGCCACATTTTGTTAGAGCTGCTACCCTGTCCTCATGTCACATTATGCGTGGACAACTATACTGGAGGGTATCAGTTAATGAAATTAATGCTGAAAATGAAACAAAACCTGAGGTGACTGCGTGACAATGCCACAATACATCTGCCCACTTTAGAACATGTTACAAAATAAAGGTACAGCTCTCACTATTTCAACTGGCTTCATTATATTATAATTGTTTTTGATGTATTTGCAAATCACTTTAAATGGCTGCAGAAGGAACATATTACTTCCGTTGTTTAATTTATGCAAACATGTCTGAATTTACTATCCTCCTTTCCCTCTCCCTTACATTACTCTGTCTTTTTAACCTCCTGTTATGACTTGTTAGACAACGATTTCTTCCAGTCTCTGCCTTCCTTAACTTGTCTATGCTGGCTTGAATAATCTGAGTCTAAGATGCACAACCCACAGGCACTATTCACAATATACATAATAGATAACAACAGATAGAAACTGAGAAAATAATGGAAAATATAGGAATTAGGGGTCCATCATACAGTTCTAGTGACACTAACATTGTTTTACCTGAATATTCTACATGGCTGTTATGGAGTTTTTCATTCTTGAAAGAAGAATCTGTCACTGAAGCATCTGCTAGATCATATCTAAGACAACATTTATGCTGTCTTTAGTAAGTAATGCCAGAGTGTTACTAGAGTTCCTGAGCAAAGTGGCATTCATCAGCAATAGCTGCTCTTTGGAGCATTTAAGCAAGGATGTGTCCTCCAGCATCTCTAATACAACAGCGGAGTCCTGGAGGAGTATAAGGGAGTCCACTGGTTGCACAAAATGGGTTGGTTTGTATGGTCTTCCTAAATGGCAATTCCTACTGCTCTTGGAGAAAAACACTGGGATAGATGAACCATTGGTTTGACCTGGGGGAACTTTTCTTATATTCTTGTGATAGGGCCAAACTCAAATCCTCCCAAATAACTTCCTCTTTCCTCTGCCCCTCCATTTGGAAGGTTAAATGGGAAGGGAAAGGCAAGCACACAGACGAGTTTCCTGTTGAAAACTCAGTACTCAACTACTAAGTAGAAGAGATTTTCAAGATAAGAGGGATCTTGACTTCACAGTCTAGCGCTTAAAGAACTCCATCAGGCTGTGGAGTCCTGGATTATGCTCCCTGTTTTGTGTTTTACATTTAAGAGTCATTGATTTTAAAACACCCATAGTAATATAACGGACTGATTCCCATCTGGGTTTCCTAGCCACTAGGATAACTTATAATGCTTTAGGCCTTTAGCTCTGAAGAGAGGCAATGAAGTATTCTGGGACAGTTGTTAAATAACAATATAGATTCTTTAAGTTTTAAACTTGGATCCTACATGGCTCAGTCCTACAGAGATAATAATTTATGATAGTCATAATCTTTGTTATCATCGTGCAATTCATTTCAGTTTCCCCTTAGCTCAGCACTCATGATTATAAGTTTTATAAAGTAATTTCAGTCAATATTCTGCAGGACCTTGATTCACAAGGGCATGCAGGGATGGGGAAGAGGATGTAATGTATCACATAAAAAATTACAGTTATATTTTTCTTGGTATTGTTTAGCTCACTTCCTTTTCTACTCAGTCAAGATATGTATTCTGCTGAATTTTTTTTTCTCTCTGTGTCAGGAAAAATGGAAGGGAAGTCATTTCATAGTGTACAACACATTTTCACCTGTTGTTTCTCAGGTAATTAATAAAATTATGCACATTTGGCATTTATTTAGATTGCTCATATGTTAGATTGTACTTTCTTGAATAATTCATTATGCTCCTTACAGTCACGTAGACAAATTAGGATAAGTAAGGAGTCTGGGAGAGACATGAAACTGTCAAGGAGTTGCTATGATCTGAGCAGAGGTTATGAAACAAATCTGAACCTCTAGTAAACTAAATAATGTAAAAATGGTGCAGAAATGCAAGATCTTTACTATAAAAGCTATACGTTGAGGAATTCACAATATAAAACTTTCAGGATGCAATTCTGTTAACAGAAAGGTAATAAGAGATTAAAAGATGGCACTACAGAAACACTACACTATAATTGTTAGACCAGTGCCTCACAGCCACAGGCTTTTTTAATCAGAAAGCAATCTACTCTTCTAAAAATACAAAGGCTATCTTGTGCAATGTTGGCAGAATGGTTTTCATCTTTTCATCATTTTCATTTTGATTGTTTCCTTGCCTGTATGTGAACAGGTATCATTTCACGAACCACTTGCTCAGATCCTACAGATCACTGGTAATCCAGAGATCATCAGCTGAGAAACAGCCTCAGATTTGGCTGCTCCAAAAGGTTCTTTGTTTAGTCCTTCTACTCAGACGAAGTGTCACGAGTAACACTAGCTGCTATACTTTAGGAGTTAATCTGTTTTTTGCTAGAAGCTGTCTGATAAAGCAAGGGACCAAGATCAGTGTCCTGTTACATCATTAATGTATACTGTCCATCTTCACACACATACACAAATACACATACACACATGAACATATTTTACAATGTTTTCCCTTGAGGTTTGATGGAAGTTAGTTAGTTAAAAAGATGTTTTTTGTGGCTTGATGCTAAGACATTAATGGTCTCTCTGAAGGTGCTAAGAGCCTAAAAGGTGTAAAAGGCATTGATATCACATGACACCTGATCCTGTGTCTAGAACTGTATTTCTGCAGCCATGAAATCTATTACTTTTCCTACTGACTTCAATGAAATTTGAACTGTACCTTTATATTGAAGTAAACAGGGTTAGCAGAAAGACTGACATTCATGTGAATTCATAGATGACTAGAAACTAATAATTATTTCATTCTATGCTCAATATATTATGAGATGGGGTTTTGTACTGTTTTAACTAGTATGAAAGAAATGGCATGAGATAGGGAAATAGTCACTGTTAAAATCCCCATGGAACTCATTATAAAGACGAATTGATTACAATACTGAGAAAAGAATGAAAAATTAGACTGAAAACAAAAGTGAATATCACATGGGTTTTGGCCTTATGTTTTAGGGCTTTTTTTAATATGCTCTTCTTTCATTGCATTTTGACATTTTTGTTACTTGGCCATCATAGAAAAATTTTTTGTGGTGCCAGAGAAGATTCAGAAAACAGGAGAAAGGCTGAGAGAAGTGTAATAGAACTCAACAAGTTGAACTGATATTTTGGGGAAAAAATGGATTTTCTTGTTGCTCTTCAGCAAAACTTTCATTTGGTAATTCTACAAAATATGATCCTTATTGCAGCCACAACGTCAAAATATGAGGAAAAAAATGACAAAAAAAAAAAGGTCCTACAGAATTTTCTAAGCACAAAACTAACTCTCAGGTGATAAGGGTGAAGTATTTATAAGCTTTTTTTTCTGTTTGTAACTTTGGTTACAAGGTCTTGGGCAACTGGTTCTAGGTGACTCTGCTTGACCAGAGGGGTTGGACCAGACGACTTTCAGAGGCCCCTTCCAACCTCAAATATTCTGTGATTCGATGGTTAAAAACTTTACCATCTATGTTTGACCCAAGTCAATGAACTATAGAATACATTTTTTTAAATTTCTCTTTAAGTTAACTATAGGGACCATTCAGAGGGAAATCAGATTTGTGTCATTCACTTTGTTTCTTCAGAAAGAAGTGAGTACCTAGGCAGTGTAGCTGAGCTTATTTTGAAGAT
This sequence comes from Ciconia boyciana, assembly GCF_034638445.1. Classification (NCBI taxonomy): domain Eukaryota; kingdom Metazoa; phylum Chordata; class Aves; order Ciconiiformes; family Ciconiidae; genus Ciconia; species Ciconia boyciana. The sequence goes on along the minus strand of NC_132934.1, from coordinate 163,841,475 downwards.
GCCTGTCAAATCCATAAGAGACGGAGTTTAGTAGGGTACAAGCATAGTGTTTTCACTCCGGTGGAGTAGTGAAGTATTGTTCAGCAAAGTGAAATGGTTTGTGAATGCCAGAATCTCCCTGCCCCATTCCCTTGCCTTAAACCCTTATAATGACTTTACTTAAAGAGATTCCTGAATTGCAGCAATGTAGGAGAGATGAAAATCAATCTTACAATGCATCTATATGATCTTTGGAAGGCAAGCATAACTCTCATCTGCCTTCCTCTAAATTGGTGTCAACTTTTGTAGGCTCAGCCAATCCACACACTGTGTTCCTGTTGTTAACATAATGATTTCTCAAGCTAATGTGATAGTGAGTAGTTATATTCAATATATGTATAAGCATTTAAGCAACATGTGAAAAAAAGTAAAAACTGTTTTGACTCAAATGATGAGTTTTCTTTTTATGCAGATTACTTTTTCAAATCAGCTATGGGAATATTTTGCTTAATCTTAAATGATTTATTCATTGCATATAAAATTGTATTTATTACATTGCATTACAGTTACCTGGTTATGAATGAAGATTTTAATATCCTTAGCCATATCTAAGTGTACTTTTTCCTTTTTGTTTCCTATCAAAATTAGTTCCCTATAATCACTAAGGGAACCAATGATAAATAAGATCAGTTCATACTAACATATTAAGAATGTATCCTGTTTAATGTAGTAGAGTATTAACTCTTGTTCTAAATCCAGGTATTGAAAGATTTTATGTAAGTGCAAAACACAAACTTTCAGGGTCAGTTCCAGTTGACCAAACATAGATCTCAAGTGCCATTTGAGCTGCTTTGGGATATTCCTCCTGGTCTACAGACACCTCTTTAAAAGCACATGGGCTATCCATAGATGTCATGTCAACTAGCCCTGTGTAGATAGCTGAAATGTCCATGAGTATCCAAAATGGTACTTGGAGCCTGTGTACAGGCACTCAAATCTTACTCCAAAGTTATTATTCACCTAAGTGCCTACCTTCCCATTACAATCAAATGAGAGCTTGTATAATTTCATAATTTGGATCATTCTGTAGACTATATTGGCTACATGACAGTTGATAAGACATTGGTGACTGGCATCATTTGAAATACCATATGTTATTCTATTCAGCCCATACTCTTCCAGAAGGATATGGGACTTCCATAGATCTTGTGTAAGATCTGCCGATGTGTGACATCTCAAAAGGCACCAAAAGGCTTTGAGTAGGGACCTGAATCAAGTCTAAAATCTTCCACAAATACAGTGGCATCTTGGATACTAGCTTAGAAATGGATACCTAAATGTAGGTGTCTAAATCTGCTTTGCAACTTGTCCACATAGGCGATTGTCTTGCTTTCACTATAAAGCAGAGCACACACAACAGCTGTTTTAAAATTGATATTACATTTAATTTCCCTACAGTGCATGGTGTTTGTGTTACTTTTGTGCAGTCATTGGCTAGCAAGGCCTTATGAATTGAAAACAGAGCATCAGCTGACATTGCACGTAATTATCTAAAGGGCAAAAATTATAATAATATCAAAAAAAAAAGATAATCAAAACTGTTAATAAAAGTATCTCTTTTGCAGGAAAAAGCTTCCTTGTAATGCAATCTAAATTGAGATACTGTTGATTACAGATCCAAGATTACACGAAGCATTAAACATAGAGACCTTCTCAATTACTTTGCATTAAAATTCTCAATTACTTTGCATTGAAGTCCCTATTTGTAGCTCATGGCATTTGTGCTTAACAATATCTTGTATCTGTTGGATTAAAAGCAAAAATACTTGTTTCCTTTTTTATTTTAAATAATTAAAATATAAAACTCATCAATTCACATTTTAAATTTCCTGTGTAATTGGAAGTAGATAGGAATCTGCAGTCTTTTATCCATTATGCTAGACAGTCCCCACTTTATATGCACCACAAAAGCTTAAGTATAGTAAGTACCTGCAGCTGTTTTGTAGCAGATGGCTACAGTCAGCATCTCTTTTTTTTTTTTACTGCTATCGAGTGTACAGCACTTGATTCAATGGCCCAATTAAAAAAAAACAAAAACAAAACCCACTGACTGTTTTAGAAGATATAATTTGTCTTTTCTCTCCTTTTGCCTTATAATTGCCATCATACTATCTCCTCAGCTTGGTTAAGATTTTTTGGGGTTGGTATTTTTCAAGACTCCTGCTTGATAGTTGTTGAATTAGCATTGTATGTACCCCCTGCAGACATTCTCTCCTCTGAAGGAAACTTTTGCTGATAGTCTTAAGACTTCGTTTCACAGCTTCAAAAAGCTTACAAACATTTCAGTCTTGTTTGGAGAAGGGCTCGGAATCAGGAAGGTAATAATCAGGTGAGATTTTTCCAAGCACACTATAAACCTAAAAATTATCCACTTGGTCTGAAACACCAGAAAATGAGACAAATTAGTCCAAGCTACCTCAGGCAACTTCTAGCCCGTTGCTCTTGGAAGGGAGGAGGGACCCAGAGATTATGAGGGGTTGCTCTACAGGCTTCTTAAGCTACAGTCTGTAGTCCACTGCTGATCAGTAATGACAGTTAAAGCAGATCAGAAAAATATTGTCCTAATAACTGCTTTTTTTTTCCCAATGAAGTTCAATGCACAACTGCCTATAAAAGTGTATATATGTACACACACATATGCAAGTCATTAAGAATCTTTAACTGGACAATAAATAACCCTCCCATTAGACTGTATTTATTAATTTCTAGCTTCATGATGACCCTGATATTTTATGCTAAAGCTACAGAGAAATATATTTTCATTGAAGTTCCTTTGCTGTTCTTTACACAGATTTAGTAGGCTCTTCATGGAGAAAACTGCTCAGGTCTGGCACTTTGAGTTTCTAAAGTTTTGGTGAAGGTCAGTAATTTCTGCACTGCACTGAAGAAGGAACTGTTGGAGGCTTTGCATTCAGGAATCATATCAAGTACAAGGAGACAACTACTTCTATAAAGCTAAGTTCTGCCTCTGTAAATTTTAGGATCTTCATAAGAGCAAAGTCAGTATATCCCAAGGGGACATATTAGTGGAGTCTTCATGGATCTCTGATTAACATATAGTTTCTGTTAATCAGAGTTTGGTTAATCAGCTGTCCACTTGATTCTAGAATAATTGATTCTAGGATAAACTGAGAATTATCTAAGAAGTCTCTCAGAAGTATCTTAGAAACTACTCATATTTTGCAGGTTGATTGGTAGATACATTAGGCAGCCTTAGGCTTGCTGTTGCAGTCCTTGCAAACAGTATTTTCCTTTTCTCATTTATACTTCACTTTACAACTTGTTCTAATGCAGTCTAAGCTAGTGTGAGCATCATGAGAAAGGACAACAAAGGGAGCAACTCCAAATGAAAATTCTGCAACTGTTTTATTCTAGTCTGTAGCATACTGTCCTGGTTTCAGCTGAGATAGAGTTAATTTTCTTTATAGTGGCTGGTATGGGGCTATGTTTTGGATTTGTGCTGAAAACAGTGTTGATAATACAGAGATGTTTTAGTTGTTGCTGCACTAGTCAAGGACTTTTCAGCTTCCCGTGCTCTGCCAGGTGTACAAGAAGCTGGGAGGGGACACAGCCAGGATAGTTGATCCAAACTGACCAAAGGGCTATTCCATACCACATGATGTCATGCTCTATATAAAGCTGGGGAAGAAGAAGGAATGGGGGGACATTTGGAGTGATGGCGTTTATCTTCCCCAGTAACCATTATGCATGATGGAGCCCTGCTTTCCTGGAGATGGCTGAACACCTGCCTGCCCATGGGAAGCAGTGAATGAATTCCTTGCTTTGCTTTGCTTGCGTGCACAGCTTTTGCTTTCCCTATTAAACTGTTTTTATCTCAACCCATGAGTTTTCTTACTTTTGCTCTTCCAATTCTCTCCCCCATCCCACCAGGGGAGAGTGAGCGAGCGGCTGCATGGTGCTTAGTTGCTGGCTGGGGCTAAACCACGACACGTACAGAGGCAGATGGTCTGATAAACACAGAATTAAAAGTGGAAGAAAATCATAACAGAGACGAAGTCATAAGATCTACAAACCTTACTGAATAAAATATCAGGTGAAGTGTTTGCTTTAATACCAGCTCTCCCATGCAGATTATTAAACAGAATAATATCTTGATAGCTGGAACCCAAGGTATCTTAATTCTATCTCGTTTCAACATCATCTCTTACAGTCATTTCAAAGTTGCTTGGAGAGTTGAATTATTTCTCCCCTCTCCCACCTAGCAGGTGAACTAACTAAACATACGGAGAAATCAAGATCAGGACTCCATTATGAAAGCTGCTGTAACATAATTTGGGAAAAGCTACTTTAAAAGACAGTTGTCATACTATCACTTGGGAAAACTTGGCCGTGCTTTGAGTGGCATTTTGGAGAAGATGACCTCCAGAGGTGCCTTCCAAGTAAATAATCCTATGAATCTGTGATTCTAAAGCCTGTTTTATCTTTCAAGGAGTTTGTGGCTTAATTGAAGACAGATCACAACAGCCCAGCCTGGAAAGAAAGTAAGGATCAGAGCAAAACAAGACAAACTACCATACTACTATATCATGCAATGGTCCTCACACACAATCAGGAGGAATGATTACAAGGAGAGTGAGCTATAAGACTAATTTGTCCAACTGGAAGATTATGTCACTAACTGTCCCCCACTTAATTCAGGGCTTATGCATAGTTGCAAGAAGGGCAGACTTCAGTGCGACATGTTATGGAATCAGAGGATCATTAAGGTTGGAAAAGACCTCTAGGATCATCTAGTCCAACCGTCAACCCAACACCTCCATGCCTGCTAAACCATGTCCCAAAGTGCCACATCTACACGTCTTTTAAATACCTCCAGGGATGGTGACTCCACCACCTCTCTGGGCAGCCAGTTCCAATGCTTGACCACCTTTTCAGTAAAGAAATTTTTCCTAATATCCAATCTAAACCTCTCCTGATGCAGCTTGAGGCCATTTCCTCTCGTCCTATCGCTAGTTACTTGGGAGAAGAGACCAACACCCACCTCACTACAACCTCCTTTCAGGTAGTTGGAGAGAGCCTTAAGGTCTCCCCTCAGCCTCTGCTTCTCCAGACTAAGCAATCCCAGTTCCCTCAGCCGCTCCTCATAAAACTTGTGCTCCAGACCCTTCACCAGCTTCATTGCCCTTCTCTGGACATGCTCCAGCACCTCAATGTCCTTCTCGTACTGAGGGGCCCAAAACTGAACACAGTATTCAAGGTGCAGCCTCACCAGTGCCGAGTACAATCACTTCCCTACTCCTACTGGCCACACTATTCCTGATACAAGCCAGTACACTGTTGGCCTTCTTGGCCACCTGGGCACACTGCCGCCTCATGTTCAGCCAGCTGTCAACCAGCACCCCCAGGTCCTTTTCCACCGGGCAGCTTTCCAGCCACTCTTCCCCAAGCCTGTGGCATTGCATGGGGTTGGTGTGACCCAAGTGCAGGACCCAGCACTTGGACTTGTTAAAACTCATACAATTGACCTTGGCCCATCGATCCAGCCTGTCCAGACCCCTCTGCAGAGCCTTCCTATCCTCATGACAGGACTACTTGTTCCAGGACTACTGAGAGCTGTCAGGCTTATTACTTCACTGATAAATCCACCCAAACACAAGACTGCTGCTTCCAAATATGTAAGTACCCTGATAGACATCACTGCACTGGCTATCCTTGATACAGGTTTTTAGTGCTTTCTGTACTGTTGTGTGGGTTAGAAACTGAGCATGGTAAAGGGAAATTTTCCCTTCTCTTCATACCTTTCTTTTGTCTTCTTTAATCAAAGGTAGACAGTTCAAAAATCCTTCAGACCCAGAAAGTAAAACCTAAGCTTAGGTTTTAATCTGCCCTTGGAATTTCAAAGCATGATGAATGTAATAGAAATATTTTTTTCTTTAAAGTACCTATCGTAGTTATGCTGTTCTAATGTAAAGGATATAATTTGCTATCTTGCACAACAGCACTAAACCACATTGATCTGCTTGCATTGTATCTCCCCATCACTGTCTATTTAAGAGTACACCGAATAATTTCATTCTGTAGGAACAGACTTATTTGAACATGCTTCTCTGAAATTGTTATGGGTGCTTGAGTGATAACTGATTGGATGACCTACCTACACTCTAATAATGAACAGAATATAGAAAGTAATACAGCATATTAAATTGAGAATATAAATCTCTTTCTATTACTACTGTCTTCCACAACACTAATGGAAAGTTCAGCTTTTTATGGCAGCTTAAATAAGAACTGGAAAATGATGAAGCAGGCAGGATTAATTGAATGCCCAGGAGACATCACTATTGCTGGTCTGCTTCCTCTCTGTTGGTCTCCTGCACTCACCCTACAGTACATCTATGCGTTCACCCTCCATTTATGTTGCATATTTGTGGCAGAATGGGTTTAAGATTTTTTGCTTTGTTTGATGAGATGATTAATTTTCTGCAAACTACAGGGGCCATTCTTGTGTTGATGTTACATGTTTGTGCATAAAACTCAAAATTTCCAGCTAGGATGCTTGCCCAGTCTGTAACTACAACAAATCAGTAGTGTCAGAACAAAAGCCTTGTTGCTAAAAAGAAGAAGGCTGTGCTGGTTCTGTGTCCAGTACAAAAGCGTGTCTCAATCATTTCCCTTAACCTCAGATGCGTAAACACTCTTTGAAACTTAATGTTCTTGGGTTTAGTCTGCATAATATCCCACCTGATGTGCATATAAATTAAATTAACTCTGTGAAGAAAAACTCAACTTACAAAGTTTAAAACAAACAACTATATCTGATGTTGACAGTTTACTGTTTTATAGAAGTCTTGCAGACCTGGGTTTTTTTCAGAGCGAATTTGGCTTTGGTAATAAGAAAGAGAGGTTTTTGTTGGCTTATTAAACTCTTTTGTTGAAGTATATTGACTTAGGGTTTAACACCAATGGTCAAGATAGAAGTGAATTACTATTCAGTACCTTTAATTGCAAGCTATGGTTCAAATACCTCAGGACAAGGTAAAGCAAATAACACTTGTCACCAGTAATTACAGCCAGTTTTCACCACCCTGCCTTGAAGGCACTGAGCTGCTGCTTTCTTAAGAGGTCAGATAAATGATAAAGATAAATGAGTGAAAAGGAGATCACACTTCTAAAACATCCGAATAACACTTCCCTTGGAGAATTCTTTTCTTTATCCCCAAATATTGCTTGTTGTTCACCTTTAACATTGTTTAGGCCCAAAAAATGCATTTAATTTCTATTCTTTTGTTGTTAGGCATTCCAGGAAGTCTCTGTATCATTTACTTTTGCTTACTGTGTAATACTCACAAGGTCTGAGGTTAGGAATGAGTTGATGGTTGTGCTTTTTTTTTTTTTAACAAACTCCCATAAAGACCTAGTAGGCAAAGTACACCCTTGTAAGCAAAATGTGCAAGAGAAAAATAAACAGAAAGCTTTATAAAAATGAAATGGTCAAAGGGAGACTGTAATTGCTTCTAAAATTCACAGATACCTCTTTTTTTTCTAAGCAATATGTGTGGAAAACATAAACAAGTAAATGGAAGAAGAAAATTTACATCAAGCTGTTTCTTAATTGAGCTCTAATAGATCCCCTTTGAGACCCATCATAACAGAGAAATTCATATGTAGTCTGATTTGCATCTGTGCATTGAGCTGGCTCACAGGTGTTTACCTTTGCTATCTAGCAATAACAGCCAGTTTTTAGGACTGGCATGTGATCTAAATCCTCCTCTCATCTCTTCTAAGCAACACAGCCCAGAGCCTCAAAAATAAGTGTGCTGATAATTCTCTGTGAAACTGCATTTCCCTTAAATATCTGCACCTAAGAAGTACTATTTTTAATCTTTCCTCACAAAGTTTCTATGATGTATAAGTGAGTTGGATAGTTAAGAGTAGAAGATAGAAAGCATAAAACCAAAAAATGTCTCTGCTCGACAGTCCCTACCATCACCACCAGCTTTAGCTGCTTTCTAGTGATTATAGATTGTCACTGAGAGAAGTAAGGTGAATGTGTGGTTTCAAGACAGTCTCTCGTGAATTAGCAATTATATCACAAAATTCCTATTTACAATGTATTCGTAATTTTCATGTGTATGTGGGTGTGCATTCATGTGCACACACAGTAATGTAACCAGTTCTCCAAAATGGATTGATCTGGGAAATGTTCACACTGTTGAGAGATGAGATATTGCAAAGAGATGAGTAGAGCTTATATTGTCATTGAAACTACTCTATGCCTAAAGAGAAGGCTTTTGTTTCTGGTGCTGAGCTTCACTCACTTAGTGACCACAAACTACGTGAACTGCCTGGAATTATTGGCACCTTCCTATGAGGCTCTTCACTGACTTTATTCAGATCACTCAGGTGAGTTATGGTCTGCTAAGACAGGCTCTAAACTGCTGCTGTATATAAAAGGGATCCTAACTTTTGGACTGGTTAATGCTCATTCTCCTGGGTCATTTCTTCCTCAAATTTTCATTGGCCCCTCCTGCTCAGCTGTAGTCAGAAGTTAGTTGCAAGCCAGTTCAATGGACACTTGTTTTCTTCCTGATGGGTCTCCAGAGGTCTCTGCGTGAAGCCTGCATATGCTGCCATGTATGAACTTAAGAGGAGTAACAAGACATATTGACAGCTTCAGAATCAAAATGTTCTCTTACATGGGATCTTTTGTGTGCTTTTCTTCAAAGTTCATCATCTAACTTTGTTTTGAGATGATTTAGGTACTTGAGATGTTCAAATGTACAGTTAATACTTTCTTAGAAAGGGACTCATTTCAGTCAGTTAAATAACCCCTATGAAAGTCTTTTTGACACAAATGTAAATTGAATGTTCAGTAGAATTGCTGTCCTCAAATTCATTTCATAAACGTAGGAGTAGACTTACAGTGATTTGGAGTTGTGGAGCTCATTAGGTTAATAAATAAATATACGTATGTACATATGTATGTATATAATCTTATTATGTCATATATGTATATTCTTCTGATTTTATCAAAGTTTCCCATCAAAAAAGAAAAATCATGGAGGGTTGTCTGGGGACAAATGAGCAGGGAAGGACACACATGAAAGTGTGGGAAGAAAGGGAATGTCTGTTTACCTTAATAGGCATTTCAATTATGTCATTTTGGGAAAGATGCAGATGATCAGATGCTTACAAGTCTAAGCGTGAAGTATTTGAATGAATCAGTTTATTAAAACAGTTGCCTTCAAATGATTGTCAAAGGCAAATAATATTGAGTTTTAACTTCAGTGGACAATCGGCAGTCATAGTTTCCCAATATGTCTGAAGAGCCCAAGTATTGAATCCCCTCAACAGTTTTCATTTAAGTAAAAAAATGATCACAGAAATTGAGATATAAGCCAGAAGTTCAGGAAGTAAATAAGGTGTCTGCAAGAATTTTGAGGGCATGTTTCCATCACAAATAAATGAATGTGCTGAAGGTGCTAACCCAAAATCCTAGCAGTAGTCAAAGAAGAATGTGTTTTAGGTACTGCTAAAGATGTATTACAATGCCTCTGCCAATTCACTGCTTAGATAAAGGCTATCAGATTCACTATTTTCTCAGTGAGTAAACAAATTATATAAAAAAGACAACTTTCACCTTCAATAATGTGTACCATGAACATGTTTTAGAGACCTAAAGGTATCTTGTGTCCTTTCAATTTTCCTGACTTTTTATATAGAGACAATCATACATAAATTGCCAAGATCTGGACAAATATCAGATTAAGAGAGCAAAGAAAACCTTGAAAAATAAAGGGATTTAAGATGGCAAGCTAGTCCAGGACTATGTTTTACTTCTCTTCTATCAATTTTTACGCCCTGGAAGTTTCTGTGCATCACCTTAGCTGTGTGAGACTCCTCAGCACCCACAGCAAAGTAAAAACTCGGGGTGGCTGTGGCAGTGCATCAGATGTGAGCAGACAACAGCCATCAACAAACCTGAGCTGATGTCTTCATCACTGGTTTTGTTACACCAAGTGCTTTGTCAGCAGAGCCCCTAGCGTATATGCAGAGCATGGCCCCAGAAAGTGCTTTTCTGCCACCATAGTCTCACTAATCCTCTGAATGACATAAACTAAGTCTGACAAAGACTTTCCTCTATCAGCATAAATGTCTCCGCATAGGGTATTTTTCTGAAATAACAGTGCCCGTAAGGGGTGAGATTTTTTCCACACCCTCAGCTATGAAAGCTTTACTGATAAAAATTTTGAGTGTAATTTAGACTAAGACTAAGAAATCAACATTAAAATCCCTAAGAACCTGCTCTCCTTTGTGTCTGTGTGGAGGAAAAGCTGAGATGGCAGGAGCAGGATTTGTGAGCCACAGAAGGATAACATCAGGAGTTTGATGTGGGGCTGTAAAATTAAGTGTTCATGTCACCTTCGTTCAAAGATGATGTCAAGGAGTTTGGGGAGAACTAAGTAGTGTTTGGGGACTGTAGTGATGTTAATCTGTGATGTGGTTATCAAGACGCCACTTTCGGTACAGTGATATACTGGAAAGATGTTTCTAGGAAATAGTCCATGTAATGGAGGTTGTTTTCCTTTGCTTTCTATAGGATGCTACTGGACCTGTTGCCATTGCTCTTAGTCCAATGTCAGTGACAGTGCCCTGTAATATAAACTGAATTTATTATGAATAATATCAGAAATTATATTTCATACCTTTCCCTTCTCAGTTACCAAAAATGTGCTACTCTAATGGATACATAACAATATAGGCAAGTAATGTGCATTATATACACCATGCATACAGGTACATACATACCTACATATAGCATATACCACTATATTATATTCAGTATATGTAAACATATTGATATATATATTCATATTGTAATTAACCCGTGCCTTGAGATGTTACATTTTAGCTGATTGTTTGGACTTATTTAGTGAAGCATAAAATACAATTTTACTGGAAAAGCCCTGATATGCCACTCCCTCCAGTGACAGATTCTGAGGCCATTAGAGACACTCTAAGGTCTGATCTACAAAATTTGTGCATGTCAGTGAAATGTTTGCTTATCATTACCATTATACGATTATACAGAGATATACGGTCTTGTTCCAGTATATTCAAGATAGTCCAATTTCTTTATGAAGGTAAGGCCTAAGTTCAGGACAGCTTCTTCTCATCTAACTGTTACATTTAATTTTAACCTATAAAGTATCCCTGGAATAATTCTAGCAAAGTTCAAGCATTTTGTCCTCATGTTTGCAATTATAGTTCATAATTAATGGTACTATTATAAGGGATTGCTTTATTCATATTCAATTTTCAATTCTCTCCAGTGTTTGCTTTTGACTTCAGGTGCTTCCTGTTAACTATTTGTATTTATTTAATTTGGCATGGCTGCTTTGTCTGCAATTCATATACATTTTATTACTGCAACTAGGTAACTGAACTGATGAACTTGAACTTATCACGTAGGCAGTAAGTAACAGAGATTTTCTGGCTTGAATGTTTTTTTCTTTGAATGTTTTCTTCTGGACTGCATATTTATTGCCTGAGTAGTTGTTATCTTCATTGCTATTCTCTTAAGAGTCTTCTGACACTACTGCTAAAAGTTCATTCACATGCAGATCTGACTTCTGATTCCTGTTCACTAGGCAGTCCACACTTCAGACAGTGCCCAGTTGTATAGAAGTAATTTTTACTAGTTCTGTTTGAATACCTCAGTCAGACCATATAACCAGGGCTTCTCCCCTTGCTGTCCGTCCCTCTGGCTCAATGTCTCTTGTATCGCTGGTTACAGAGGGAAACACGTTTTCAGAAGTGGAAAATGAAAGTTCTTTCTCCAAAATACTCTAATACTTAGGGTACTGCCTTAAGAGGTGAAAGAAGAGACTGAGACTCCTCTAGGGAAAGCTGTTATTTAAAAGGTGGGAACTTACAATCTTTCGTGAGAGTTATTTCAGTTCCTCATGCCTGTGTCTGGTTAGATAAATGAATCTCATCTTTGGCTGGTAGAATACACTATATAGTATCATATAACTGTAGTATTGATCCAGTTAAATTAATATATTGTTGTCAAGAAATTATTGCCTTTCAGGAAAAATGTACAGTGTTGAATACAATACCTAGAAGTCTTGGGTAAAATTTTTATTTTAGTGTAGCAACTATTTAATCTGTAACTTTCCTTACATTTTTTTTGTGTTGTATTCCTAGATTAAAAGACATAATTTTTTTTTAGTTCTCATCTATAATTAATTAGTGTAGTAGTTTAGATAATACTGCTTTTATTGTTAATATGTAATTATTTTAATGAAATGCTAATCAAAACTAATTATATTAGCAAAGACTCAGCACTTGCACAGCTCAGATCTTCTTCAGGGATGTATAGGTGCTTTCTTTTCATTAGATTTATCAGTGATTTTAGCATGAACAAAATCTCAAGTGCACCAAGGCTAACATTAAGTTGCTGTGGCCTGCATTCCAGGTCCAGTTTGAAGTTACAGAAAAAGAAGAGAAAGGTGGAGTTAGTCTTTTCAGAACCTGGGGACAGAAAGAATAGGGAAGGGCTGTCCTCAGATCAGGAGCCTCTGGTGTTTGAAGACTGTGGACGCTGCTGCTACAGCTTTTAGGCACACGAGCACAAAGGGCATATATTATATATTACTCATCCCCTGAAACAGAGCTGAACAGGAGGGTCCCCCTGAAGAGCTCCCCACATGTGAGAATTTGTAATTTGTATTCGGACAGTGCAGCATAATACAATGCCAGGCAGAAGCTGCATCCCAGCTAGTTCTGAAACTGGAGGCACCCTCATGCTGTGCCTGTACCTGTGAGGGGTTACCTTAGTGTGCTTATGTTGCTTCCAAGGTCTAATGGAGCATAAATCTGCAATCGTAGTATGGTACCGCACTGTGCAGCCACATTGCATCATTTAGAGCTAGCTGAGGTGTTCCTAACAGACTGTGGTATTACTTCTTGTAAGCATGTCCTGAAAGCCCTAAGAGCTTGGACTGAAATCAATTCATCTGAGATAGTTGACGCCTCTAATGGCTACAATGACAATCTTATGCTATAGTGGTTATGGTATGGCTGAATGCAATTTCTTCCTAGAAAGCAGAACTGGCAGTTCCGCGGATGGACGTTGCTCTTTGGTTCCCAAAGGAACATGTGCCACATTAAGATGAATCTTCAAAACCAAGGACTGTCAGTGCAAAAGTGGTTTCCAAACTGTGCAACAAGGATTTGAAAAGCAAAACTCAGCTAACAGCTTCCCTATGACTGAGATCAGGCACATTTTTAAATCCATTTCAGTAATTTCTCAAGAATACATAGATTGTCTCCTCTTTTTCATGTGTTTGCAGCTCTGAGATGTCCATGCTATCAACGTCTTTTCTATTTCTTGAATTTTATAACTTTATTAGACTCAGTTATCTATCTGTTCTGGCCAGTTATAATCTAAGTATTGCAAGAGTATTTTGATTTGTTTCTTCTAATCACAGTTTTCTGGATGGTATCCTTGTCAACATCTCTGTATATGAGACAGTCAATATTGTCTTGAATTGTAACAACAAAATTTCAGATAGTTCACTTTCAATGCTCTCTCTCAGGCATCATTTCTTATAACAATTACTTAAACAAATTTAATATTCAGTTTCTAGAGTTATCTGTGTTTTTTTATTTATTTTCACCCTGATGGACTCTTGTTCTTGTTCCACTAGTACTGGGAACATATTTCATAGCTTTTAGCTCCAGCAGCTGGAATTTCTACATATAATCTAAGAATGTGATACCGATGATCATGTAATTGATTTTTGTATGCATAATTTCAGACAATAAATAGCTTAGCAGCTACTAAAACCTTTATAAATGTTTCCCAATTGTTTCTTAGCATGCCATGCAGTACCATTTTTTAAATTAATGTTTTTCAGGAAGCCGAATCTCTTTCACTATATCTAAACATCGACAACTACTACCGTTTGAGACTAGGTGAAACATTTGCACAGAGTTGGCAGACAGAAGGGTGGGAAGGTAGAGGATGTATAGCGGACCTGTGCCTCTCTGGAGTGGCAATAACAGACTGGGCAGCATGCTCTAGGATTATAAAAATGGCTCCAGACACCTATCTTTAAGCACCTGAATCATTCCCTAGTTGAAGTTTTGTCATGTATATAAAATATTTGAATAACTGTAGTTTCAAAACAAGATTTAAAAGTTTAAATCTCTCACAATCTATCTCATACATTCAAAAGCATTACCATAAAAGAAATTTTATGGGCATTTTTTATGCATTTAACACTTATTTTTCCTACAGATTTTATTCAAATATGCAGGACAATGTGTAGTAGGGTCTTGTGTGAGTATATGTGTTAACCACTTCATGGAAAAGCATGCACAGACTATTTCTGCAAAAAAAAAATTACACATCTGAAGGGACACAGAACTGAGGCTCCTTTGAAAAGTAGAGAAAAAAATTAGAAATAAAACTTAGTAACCATTTAGTTCTGTGCGACTGCACTTGTACAGGGACAACTGAGAATAAAGTCTTTCCTGTGAATATTAGTCGGAAGGTGATGAGATGCATTATGGATTTAATAATTATAATTAATTTTTTCCATCAATTAAAAAGAAGACTCCAGGGAAAAAAAAAAAAAAACAAACAAGGATTTTTTTTTGCTTTTGCTGGCATAAAAGTACAGCTGTCAGCTCCAACAAGAAGAAATTCCTGGCCACAATATATTCAGTATTTGATCTTGCTGTCCCAATACTGCACTGAATTAAACTTATGGGTCACTTAGCACTTCTGAAATGAACACCATTTATACCTGCAACAATGGTCTGTAATTAAGCTATTCCATGATCTCTATTATGTGCCTTACAGAAAAGTTCAGGAGAGTAATTAACACTCTTCACTAGAGCAAAAAGAGTTATTAACCAACACTAAAATAAACACATGGAAACAATTGTAAATTAATGGCTTTGTAAATTAATATGTTTGCAATGTGACGACAGTAAAGTTTAGCAGCCATTTGACAACTTACTGTAAAAACATTGCAGTATTTTTACGTTCCTAACAGCAGAGGTGAACTTTGTCTATCTTGTCTTAGGTAGACAGATAAACAATTCCAACCTAAAAATTTCAACACAGAGATGAACGTCGGTTTGAATTTGCCATCTGATTTGATAGCATTATCTCAGCTGGTTTATTTGCTATTATAGAGGATAATTTTTGAATGGTTCTTGCACCTCTCAGTAGTCACATGGGATTTATAATAATTTTGAACCAACCTGTAGGTATAACTGTAGGTATAATGAATGTATCAGAGTTCAGCTTCTGACTTGACATGTTTAATTTCTTTTATAAAGTTTGATTTTTCAAGATTTTTTTAATAAAATCATAGCATTTTTAATCTACAGATTTTTCCTGAATTTTTTGCTTGGCTTTTCTTGGAGACTTCATAGAACAAGGGCAGAAGGTACCTACCAGCCACTTACTGGTGTTAAGTGCCCTTCCTGTGTTTTAATGCTACCCTGAGTCCATTGCCCATTACAGGAATATGCCCTATTGTTTCATTAATGGTATTATTGAGAAAGGCTGAGGTTGGTGTCATGGGCCTGAATTCGCCCAGGGACTCTACAGCCCCCCTCCCTCCTGGAGGTCAGATTGCCTGTGCTCAAAGCCACCTAATCTTGCAACAGACTGCTGGGAGAACAGCTTGGGTGGCAGAAGGACCTCATGGAAGCCTTGCTGGAGGCCTTTGCCCCATCGCTCCGAAGCTGCACTTATGCTCAGGCCCTCAGCCCTGGCCCTTGCCTGAGCTATGCTGCGGGTATGACCATGCCCAACCTGAGCCCAACTTGCTGACTCGACTTCTTAGCTCCACCTCAGGCTTGAGCTCCAATCAGCTCCACCTGAGGCTCCACCTCAGGCTACTGCAGACTTGCCCACTGATCACAGGGCTCGTGGCTGACCATGGTGACCATCACTGGTCCTGCTCTGCTCTTCTTGCTCACATACTGCAGGGAGGTGCCCTTCCCAGCAAGAGCCCACTGCTCTGTCCACCTTGTTGTTGCCTTTGGCACCATGTGGTGGGAGTGGAGACAGTGACAGAATCACAGAGTCACAGAATCGTATAGGTTGGAAAAGACCTTTAAGATTATGAAGTCCAACTGTAAATTTAACACTACCAAGTCCACCACTACACCATGTCCCTAAGCACCTCATCCAAATGTCTTTTAAATACCTCCAGGGATGCTGACTCAATCACTTCCCTGGGGAGCCTGTTCCAATGCTTGATAACCCTTTCAGTGAAGTAAAATTTCCTAACATCCAATCTAAACCTCCCCTGGAGCAACTTGAGGCCATTTCCTCTCACCCTATCACTTGTTACCTGGGAGAAGAGACCGACCCCCACCTCTCGACAGCCTCCTTTCAGGTAGATGTAGAGAGCGATAAGGTCTCCCCTCAGCCTCCTTTTCTCCAGGCTGAACAACCCCAGTTCTCTCAGCCGCTCCTCATAAAACTTGTGCTCCAAACCCTTCACCAGCTTCGTTGCCCTTCTTTAGACACCTAAAGAAGTGACGTTCAGAGGAAGCCACCACTGCTGCTGAGCTTCCTCAGGTAGGGCAGCACAGGCTGGATCAGGACTGCTCTCCTGAATCAAAGGGGCTCCTCAGTTGAAGGCTGGGTACAGGCACAACTGCAACATTGCACGGGCAAAGAACAAGGGCAAGGGCTTAAATACAGCTCCTGAGCAAAGAAACGGGGATTCCCTGATGGGCTACCTGGCAGTTAGCTTATTCACTATCCAGAACTGGGGACCACCTTCTCTCACCATAATGATTTGCCAGAGCTACTACCTTTTCTTTTAACCCTTTATTGAAGATGTGTGCTTGTTTTCTCAGCTCAGGATGAAAGAATCAGTTATTACTGTTGATACAGGGTTATCGACCACTGGCACTCAAAAATCACTCTGAATCACAACCTAAATTTAAAACCAGTTCCATTAGGGTTTTTTTTTGCTCTCAGTCTTCTCAATTTATGTATTCAAGCTTTTCTATCTAATAATTTCATACTTTCATGTTTCTTTGCCTCTTTTTAATTAAAAGGTCACATTCTCAGGTAATGATGCAGAAGTTAGGACATATGAAAAGAAAATAATTGATTTTGTGGAATCTGGTGACACTGAGCAATGGTTTCATGGACTGTCATCTGAACCAAGGTTGTTTGTATAGTGAGTTCAGAAAAATCCTTTACCCACAGTTATACAATGCTTCCCCCTCTCCTCTATGTCATATTGTTAACATTATGAACGAAAACCTGAGAAACCTTCCAAAATTTTCTTTGAAGTAGTTGGCTGTCCTACGCACTGGCATTCAGCTTGCACAATGGTTGGTGTTGCAAATGATTCCTTATGTCTCTGCAATTCAGTTTGAGACCCAATCAGCTGAGTAGACCACATTCATGTAGACCAGCTGATGATGTCGGTACAAGGAAACTTATTTTTGCTTTCAACCTCACCTCATACACAAGGTAGCAGCAGCTCTGCCAGCCAATACAAATGTCTTGGAAAGGAGTGTAAAACTGGCAGTTTTTACAACAAAAGTTGCCTTAAAAATGTCCTTCTGTAAGCAAGAAAAGATACACACAGAAATGAGATGTTAAATAGCTTCCATTACATTTCTTAGAGCATACAATGTATCAGTTTTATCTCCCTGGAGCAGTATAAAAAGAAAACATAAAATAGTTTTAAAACTCAGACAAACACCGTAGATACAATTACTGGACTTTGCGAACAAAATTATTATCCATTATGAACATGTCACCTGAACAAAATGTTCACCCCTCTTCTTTGTTTTTTACAATAAAGGCATACATACAACACATAGGTTCATGTTTTTCTAATTGTGTTTTTATCAGCAAATAGTTAAACTTTTACTTGGTCATGAAGAACTAGGAAAATTAATAGGGAAAACAGCAAGTCTCCCACAACATCTAGAAAATTCTCCCTTATCCTAAAAATGCCGAGCAAAAGCAACAGCAACTTTGCTCACTCATATCTTATTTTTACCAGTAACAGTAATCCAGCATCCTGGACCGCTTTGGGAGAGCTGGGTTCAAATGTTCAAGCCACACAGGGGACTCAGATTTCCACACCAAGGCCACACTGAGCAGGGACTGGACTGAGAGGAGAACAGAGATTCCTGTTACAATCCACTAGTGCACCCATTTTCTGCAATCCCATTATGATCTGTGGCTGCATGAACATGCTCCCGTTTTCTCACCCCTGCATGCAGGTCAAGGCTGTATCTGCCTATGTACTATTGAAAAGAAGAAACTGATGCCATATAGCAAGTCCCAAAGGACCTATCATTGAGATTCACTGCTGAAAGGGCATAAATGCATGCAGAAAACAAAAAAAAAAAAGTCAATAACTGTAATCCTAAAAAGTAAAGCCTTACATATTCATCTGTGCATACTATAAGAATGAAAACAATGTGCCATGATTTAAAAAAAAAAGTATTTAGATTGTCATGTATTCTTTCCATGATTTTTTATCACTGCAACCCTCTCCAGGCAATAGCAAATTTCCACACACTGTTCCAGATTGTTTAATGTCCTGACTGGGGTGTTTTGTTTTTTTTTTTAAACGAGAAATGTGAGTCTCCTAGCTGGCTGATGTACCTTTTTCTGAGGTGCAAAAGGTATTCCAGCAAAAGCTTGCATCTGTTTAAGCTGCTTTGTTTTATTTTTTTTTCTTTTAATCTTTATGGGGTTATTTGATTAGGGGGGTGTGGTTTTTTTGGGAAGGGATAGGTTGTTTTGTTGTTGGGGTGGGGGGTGTTGAATGATCCAAAATAGCTGAATATCAGGGTCACTTATGAAATACTATCTTTTATTTTTCTTCACAGGAGAATTTTAAATTTTCTACAAGACTGTTTTATACTATATTTTAAACTTTATGTCTTTTTCTGTAGAAATTACCTAAAAGCAATATAATACTAATGGGGAAGTACAACTGAGAAAGGATTGGAATATTTATTTCATATAATTAATGCTTGAACTCTTTTTTTTCCTTAATAGAAGTAAAGCCAATGGTAAGACTCCTGATGAATGTAAATCTGATTTAAATATGAACCAGAAAGTTTCTGGCCCCGTGACTTTTAAAAAAATAATCTGTATGACCAATATTCCTAGTTTTCTTTGATCTCTTAAATTTATTTTTATTACCAGAGAGATTGCTTTGATACAATAAAAACTTTAGGGATAATTTAATCTCTTATTTTACCTGGAAATCTTTAACGATTTACTTCCTTACAAATCAGTCGATGACAGTAGATACAAATTAAAATCATTAATCTCTGTATAATGCATGCTGAGTTTGGACTGTATCCAAGAAGTATGTTACTTAAATATACTGGTCAAGACAAAAATCTTTGAAAATTATTCTGACTACAGTTTGGATACAATAAAATAAGAAGCAGCTGTCCCATTTCTACAAATTAACAGTGAAGTCATATATTTCCAAAACCTTCATGTCTAAATTCAGGTACAAGCTTTATATTATTTCAATGTCTTTCCACTTTGCTCTAAAAATTCTGCTTTTATATAAAAGGGATGGGTAAACAGTTAAAATAAGTAGCATCATAGATCAAAATGTGTACAGAAGATGCAATAATGCTCTTTGTTGCAAATAATCATCATCTGGATGACTGTATTCATACTTATCTATTTCCTGCACTTGACTAGGGATTTTGGTTGTTTTTTTTTTCTTTTTTTTTCAGATTTTTTAAGCTTTTTTTCAGGAATTTCTCTCCTAACCTTGTAGATCCATGTAAGATATCTGTTTCCAGATCTGGGATTCCCAGGCTCCTGTGACAGAAACGATCAAGTGTTTCTGACTTCAGACATTGCATCTTTGAGTTTTACTCTCCTTTTGCGTATGGACGTGCTCACATTTCCGTATGCTGTCCCCACATGTTTTATACCATCTTCCTGAGAGGAAATGGAGGAGGACAGTATATTGGCTTTGGCAGAGTGCAGTGCTAATGCAGTTGGACTGCTTCTGGTGTATGAGGTAGCTCTGTCCAGCTGTATTTTTTCTTGATTCACAGATATTTCTAAAGCTAAAATGGCTTTTGGGTTTTGTTCTTATTTCACTTGCAGCAGTCTAACTTGGACTTACTTCGGGAAATTTATACCTACACTTATGACTTTTCTTTCCTAACTAGTATTTTCTTTCTTCCTCCCTCCAAGTTTACTCCTGATAACCTTACATTTGATTTTTTCAGTCTGGAAAGGCCATGATGCCTTTCCACAAGATTTTCCAGGATACTGATCATTCTTTTGAATGTGAAGGAGTCCTGGAATTTCTGTGAATCAATACCCTTAGCTCCTCTGTGCAGCATCACTAATTCCCTAAATTCATTGAAATCTGACCACTTCAAACCAAGAACTTTTGTTACAGAACTCCTTTTTTTTTATAATTAATTTAAATTTAATGGTTTAATGTTATTTTCTATTAAATCCTTACAAGGATATCCAGATCAGTATAAACTTAGCACCACTTCTTGTTGATTCATAATGATTTAGCAAAGAAATCTGCCAGCTGTCACAAATCTGAGTAGCCCAGGCTATTCAGTGCTAATACCATTATTAGTCACATTTGTTCTCCAACACAGTATTTAAGAAGTTAAATACTTCCGTAATGATACCGTTCCTAATTTGCCATCTGTTGAATGATGATTGGTCTTTATACAACCCTTACAGCAAAATTAATATTGAAGTCTTCTATGGTGATTAAAAAATTAGTTTCTTGAGACATCAGCTATACAGTTTCACAAATGTGTCTTCAGAAAGATAAGAGTGAGAAAACAGCCTAAAACCTTTAAGAAGATTGTAAACAAATTGAAGAGTACAGCACAAAATGTAAATTGGGAAATGCTGGTGAAAAAAACTAAAAGACCCAGCCTAAAAACCTCAAGAAACTGAGTAGGATTATCCAAAAGCCCAATCACAGAGAACTAGGAACAAATTCTTATAACAGCAAGTTGAAGACTTTAGCTTAAATATGTTAGAAAGAAAAAGAGAGACAGCCAGCTTCCCAAACTAGCTAAGAGATACTGAGGCATTTCAGGAAGTACTTTAAGGATGATCTGCATTTGTATTTTCTTGCCCTAAGGTTTCTTTTTTAATGTTTTCCTTAACATAATGATTTTTTTTGTTTTAATCCCTGTCAGGCAGAGGGCAATTTTTAGGAGATCTGACAACGGTAACTGGGTAAATGAAGAATGGTGGCTGGGTAAGCAGTGAACCTGTTCTCCAAGTAGAGGACTGACCCACTGCTCAAGAGGCTTTTCCTAATTCATGTATTTGTGTGCTTGCAGGCTTACATGAGAAAGGGGATTTCTAGAGACCTGGCACATCTGTATCCAGCTGCAAAGGCTCATTTTGGGGTGGGACCTCCGAAATGTCTACGTTGTAGAGGGCTTTTACTGCCGTTGCGACAGACAAAAAGAGTATCAAAATGACTGTGGTGTGCCTGATTGTCATGTTGGTCATCATATCCAGACCTGGCTCAAGGGACAAGAGAAGACTCCCAAAACAAACCAGTAAAATCTCCTTAATTATTTTTTTCTGTTTGGTCCCCAAAAGTTTGTCCACTATCCACACCTTCTGTGTGCTGATGTCTCTATGGCAAGTAAGATTCCTACAAGAGAGTTTCTGATAAAAGGAAAAGAAATATTTAACAGAAGCATCAGTTGGAATGGGTGATAGAGGAACATGCATATTTTCCAGAGCTAAATCTTTCAAGACCAAAATTCCCGAAACAAGCTAATTTATCTTCAAAAGATGCATAAAACATAAGCCTGTACTATTTTCCAGACTCAACCTCTGTGTCAGACATAGATTTCCTAACCTGTTGTGATAAAGCAATTAGCTCAAGCTTTGAAGTCAGCTATAAGAGAAAATGTTTAAGGATTCCATAGTCTGGTGGAGACATCTGGCTGGAAGACAGAAATTAGTGCAAATTTATTGCACTAAGTTAAGATGAATTCCAGCCAACAGCCTCAACAAGGTACCTGATGCTTTTTAAAGATGAAAATATATTTTAAAAAATAGAATGTCTGTAATTACAGTGGATGTTTAGGCCCTAAAAATAAATGAAACTATCCACTTCTTTTGAATTGTCTAAACTGCCTTACATTAGGCAACAAAGCCACCAAGATGAACTGTTTAGTAAAATGTAAATATTATTTTTTCATTTCTTCTTTTACCTGTAATTGTTTTGTCCTTTATATTTCTTAAAAGCAGACCAAATTCTATTCATAACATAGGTGAAAATCCTCATGAAGTATTCAGTGATTTTCAGATCCCATAGGTGGGATACATCATTCTGAATGACCTTCCTTTGCATCACTTATGAATGTAAGCCTTCATATATAGCTTAAAATAAATGCATCATTTTCAGGGGGTTAAAACTGAGTGAGATGGATTGCACCTTTACTGATTATTTTGGTATTTGTAAATTTTGCCAGATTTTCTTTCATATTTCCATTAGCATTTTTCAAGATGCTTAAAACAATATATCTTGATTTTTTTCTTTCAAAGAAAATTAAGAGTCAAATGATGCCATCTGTTAAAGGCAATTTTCAATTTAACCTTAACTTCCTTACTTATTAAAAATAAATTTCAAACTGTGCAGAGGCACTAAAAAAAACCCCAAATAAACCCAAAACAAAAAAAGCCCAAAATTATTTTCTTAACCTGCAAATACACTCATATGGGAAACTGAAAGGTTTTCCTATCTTCATGAACAGAGACATGAACCGTTTTATCTAAGCAAATGAATGGGAATCATGAGATTAGTAGATGTAACCTACTAGATTTCCTCTTTACCTTCAGATTTTAAACCTTCTTCAATCCTTAGCATAATCCTAAAATTACATCCTTTTAACATTCACTTTCCATGTATTTTTAACTTGACTCATTTTTTTTCCTATCATGAATGACTCATAAAATAAATGTTACTATTTTTTCTGTTAAATTATCTAACCCCTTCTAAAGCTTCTATTGACACTTAGTGATTGTGACAGGACTGTACTAGAGCCTTCAAAGAGATTATTTCCTTTGGGTGGTTACCTCTTCAGAAGTAGAATACCTAAATCTTTACTTTTTAATTTAGTGATTAACCTTAGGGGTTTAGATAGCAGTTTTTTAAAAGATTAATTCAAAGTCCTGGAGTTTGTTCTATTTCCAGTACACAATAAATTATTCAGTCACACAGTTCTGACAATTTTGATGGAAATTATTTTTTCTTAAGGCAAAACCCCTATTAATTTAATTAAACATAATAATATTCATAAGGTACTTGTTTAAAAACTATGCTTGGTATGATATACCAGCTAGGTGATATTGGTATGTTGTAAGTATGCTTCTTTCTTTCTGATAACAAATTATTTAATGAACTTTTCCACTGGAACTTTAGATCATCTATTTTTCCTTTGAGCTCCATTTACATAGTCTTTGCTGACACAGAGAGCAGTTGATGTGCAATTAACTCTTCACTTAAGGCACCTTTGAACTTATCACCTCGCTATCTTAACAAGACTTAAACGATAGAACAATAAAAAACTGACAGTTTTTTCATGCTTCTCATAACACTGGTAGTAACAAGAGAGGTACACAAATTGACAACTGTGACAGAATCCCTGTTTTCAGAAGTGACTTTCCGTTGACATTGAATCATGATGAATGGGCTTGATTTCTAAAAAGCATTATGGACATTTAAAATAAATGTTAATCACTTCTGAAAATCTATGCCTTATTACAAAGAGTCTAATGTGCTTCCTTGAAATTAAAACTTAGCTTTCCATTCCTTTAATTTTTAACTATGTATGTATACTGTGACGTCTATTACTCCAAGTGATTGACATGCTACTGTCAGGCTGAAAAATACAAATAATCTTATTAAATTTGATCTTTTAAAAGGAACATTCATTTTTAGATCAAGAAGAGTTAGGTATTTTCATGAATTGTAGAGGCAGCATGTTATAAATGTCTGACCTTTTGTACAAAATTGTATTCTTCTGTTTATTGGGAAGACCAGAAATAAAGAACAGTGGTAAGGTACTTAGGGGCTAGCAAATTGACATCTGGTTTAAACTAAACTTATAGGTTTTGACTCCCCAGTAATTTCTAATGAGAAACTATATCTAAACACTCTGTATTGACATTGTGGTTTAGCATTTATATTTTCACTTCACCTGGCATCTAAGCTCTGTGTACCTGCTTTGACAATATAAGTTGTATATTTGCATTTCCGTAAAATATAGAACCAGTAAAAAGATAAAAATCTTCCCTCAGTTAACTTTTAGATATGACAAAAAAAGAAAGCATATAAAGAAGATGGGCAAGGAGATGAAACTAAAATGGTTTAGTAATATAAGCTTGTTTACATGATTAGCTGATCCTGCTTTATGAAAATCCTTTTGCCAGTAGGAGAGAGAAGGGGTTGTGAGGGCTAAGACAGCTGACTGAAATTTCCCAGTATACACTGATTCTTTTTTTCCCTTAAATGCTTTTTTTCCCCTTTGATTTCCATAACTTTAAATGATACTCTCCAATGAAAAGTAGGCACCTTTTTGTACCGAAAGGATGAATATATACAGTGATGATACAAGTGACTGTTACTGTCTACATGGAGGTAATATCTCACAGAATAAGAGGTGAAAAGAGAAAAGCTTGAAGTATACATAAAGGCTGGAATCAGGGTGAGGTTTTGGACAAGCCTCTTATGTATTTTATTGTGTGTTCGCTTTTGTTAAAAGGCAAGTCTTCAGGGAGTATCTCAACAGAGCTAACGAAGTCCAGTCCCTCGTATAATTGATTGAGAAAAAGGCAGGATCCTGCTTTGAATCATGCTCTGGAAGAATCTAACTTTATAGACTAAATTAGCAGCTGAGAAGCCTTTGTCTCTCTCCATTGACTATTAAAGAAGAAATTAAGATCAATCTCTCTAAGCACAAATTAATCCTTAAGACCTTTCACTTAATTGAATCATGCCTCTAGATGATGTCACATCACAGGATGGTTCTTCAAGTGGTTCCTCAGTGCAGGCAGCCCTGTGTGATAGCTGGCTCTAGGGACAGAGATGCAAAGACAGGGGGTAAAGGGAACAGTTAGCAAGCTATATCATGGATAGAAAGCAAAGGAAAAACCCAGGATATTTCAGAGTGGGGAGAACAACAGAGTTCTTTGGAACACAGGACTCATTTAGAAACACAGGAATTTTCTTGCTCCAGATTGTCAAGCCTTTCTGCAATTTTATTCCAGCTGTGTAGAGAGAAGCAGGACTGTGAACATATTTTTTTCTGAATAACCAGTACTGTACTGAAGAAATACACAGTTGCTATTTCCAATTGATCCAATCAAATATAAATTAATTGCATAGGCTTATGGCCAATATTTTCAAGATAGCTGATAATCTTAAATTTATGTTGCATAAGATTTTATGAACTTGGAGCTGTGTGGAGGTAGGTTTTGTTTTCCTACATGTTTGGAAAGTTTAAAAAGCTCGGCTTTGGAGGTTGTTTTCTTCTGAGACAGCTGGAATCAGATGCATTTCTAGTCAGTGATACAGATATTTGGAAATGAACTGAACGTGCACTCCGTTGCACAGAGAGGTGAAAGCTGCTTTCAGATAGAAGCAATTTTTCTCCACTAGCACTCGATTCTGCATTCATATGAAAATACAGGGATAAATGCTTGATGTCCATAACCAATCTCCTTAATCATCCGTGTCTCTAAGATAGATACAAAACTTTTGATACATATTTTTCTCTGTTAGTATATCCTGACAACACACTCACTGATGACTTACTTTCAGAAAATAAGCACTTCACTAATAGCAAGGTCACTTGTCTAGAATTGTCCGTATTTGGTTAATCAATGCTACCATAGGCAAGCTTTAAAGTAAAACAAATTCACCAGATCATTGTGTCCGTGATTCGCCCACCAAAATGTCCTGTGGAACTGTAACATTACTAGCAAAATTTGGAAAGTTTCGCTTGCCAAACCGATACCCAAACCAGCCAGGCTGTAGTTGGGTGTCCCACCATATCAGGCTACAGCTTCTAGCCACCCGCTGTGGGAAGCAGAAGCAAAACATCAAGCCCGCAGCACCTGAGGATCCTGTTTTAGACTCATGGTTCTGCATCGGCTGGGACTCCCTGCTGCCCAGAAGTGAGCTGGGAACAGTTCGCTTCAGAACTGACTGGGAACAGGGTTGCATTCTGACATCCTGAAGTGCTCCTATTGCTCTTTTCTGCTCAGCTCTATTAGCAAGGTAATTTTGTGCCAAGAGAATAAACTTTCACAATATAAGTTGCATTCACAGCTATTTAGAACACATTTATACCTATTTAAACTCCTAATTGTACAGGAGATATACACACTACAAAATGATGATTTATATACTTTTGATATTAATTACCTAACAAAAGACCAAGTAAATCACACTTCAGTCTTAAAATGTGTAAAGGATATAACTAATGGTGCTAAAACTTAATTATAATTATTTCATTGATGTGGGACTTTTTATATTATGCAATTCTTTATGTTCCTCAATACATCCCTAATTTGCTTATAGTATGATGTTTGCACCTTCACCAGTAGGAAGAACATTGTAGCAAACTACAAAATGATTATTTTAAAATGAAAGTTGTAGCTGGAATTCAAAACCAGACATTGTTCTGTTCCAAACCGGTTCTTTAAATGGTGTGTGTGTGTGTGTGTGGGGGGGGGGGGGGGGGTGTTATTTAGCCCAACAGTAAACATACCTGTACAACAAATCTCAAGTGAAAATTTCAGTTATTAGTAATGCTTATACTTATGGCAGTATTGTGAACTTTCCCTATTAATATCTCAATTTGACTGGAGTTGATCAGTTAATCCAAGTGTGTAACCATAGATAAAACTGGGAAGCCTTGCACAGCAAAAAAATAGTCCTCCTCTAAAGAGATAATGCTCATGATTAACTGATTAACTAAGATCAATTCATTGAAATTTAGCACAATGACATTTTCTGAGTTGATTTATGGACATTGACTGGTTTATCTACTTCAAACATCTAATGACCACTCAGTTTTTAAGTAATTAAACAGCATTTGAGTAAAGGAAGTAATTTTTAGTCTATGAAATGCAAAACAGTGGGCTAAATTCCCATTTCCCTGATACAGAAGATACTCATTGAAATCTGGATAAGTTTGTATGAGTGTAACTGGGAAAAAATAAGACAATAAGGCTAGAAATAATGTCTGTAGAAAGGATGAATATAATGTGATATTTGATTCTTGGCTATTTTATCAGATATATGCCCAAGCCAAAACAAGAGCTGTGACAATGACCATATTAAAAGTAGCAGTCCATCCCATTTGTAAATTCATATGTTAATGTTTGTATTACAGACAATCACTTTATTTCTAAATATTAAATGTTTTATAGCATATCTTTAACAAATTTTAAAAAGACTATATATCAAAGCTGTTTCGGGACTAACTTCTCTTTTCACAGCAGCCACAAGCCACTTTTTAAGAATTTATGAGTACAAAAAAATCATAAAGGTAATAAAACCTGAGCATATCTCAGTGGAGATGAGTAAAAGTCAAGCCAATGCAACAAACATTACATTGAACTAAGTACAAATTCAAGTGGTCTCATGCTGGAAACACTTGGAAATACACATGAGAAGTAATTCAGTCATATTTCAGTCTCTACTGAACTACCCTTGATAATGGCAGAAAAACTCCCTTTGGTATTGCTGTAGGGTACCAATTCTCATACAACTGGAGTCAAAATAATCAGGACTATTGCTGACATGAAGATAATCCATTTGCAAGCAACCATTCACACGTACATCAAGCAACGGTGTTCTTATAAGGGAAGACAATAATGTCATGAATATCTCTGTTCACATCTCCAAGCCATGATTCAACTCATCCTAATACAAATGTCAAAACCAGGTGAAATGAATTCATTCTAAAAGTGTCCAGCTTGGACTTAGACATCCAAAATTAGGAAAGGTATTTCTCATCCTATGTGATTTCAAAACAAGATCTGTTTAGGCTGTTCCTGTTGCTGAGTATCTACCAACAAGGAAGCTTTCCTCAGTAGTGAAACGTTTTGTCCTCATGGGTAGGATACATCTCACTTAACTTTAAACAACTACAATTGAACTAATTTGCAATGCTCCCTTTAGAGTTAATAGAGATAAATAGGCATCTTGAATCAGACTCATTGTCTATGAAGACAGTCTGGACAACTAATCAAATGTAGACATCCTAATATTTGAATCCCAAAATACATTGCTAATTCTAGATACAATGTTTTCAGTGACAATCAAACACATCTCTCGCTTTCCCTTTTCTCTCCCTTCACAGTTCTTATTCCTCACTATATTATGAAGAGGCTTTGCAGTCCTATTAAGAGTGATTAAATACTAGTTTAAGTAGATAATCAATGTCTGCTAAGACAGATCACCTTATTAAAGAGAAATTTAATTTTAGCCATCTCCAAAAACTGGGACATAGTATATAATAAAAACTCAGGGCAGTTCATCAAGGTCAGGTTTAGAAAGAAATGTATCAGATCAGGCAAGAGCAGAAATAACTACACACAAACAGTCAAAGTAAAAGTAAAAATCACAGATGTAGGGGTAATTTACGTCTTAACATAGGCAGAGCAGGACGATGTTTTATGATTCTCTTGCTTAACCTTAAATGACCTGCTGACTCTGCACTTAAATTATCCAGAAAGAAAGAACGTTTACTTCACTATAAGAGGGATTTTTTTTTTTTTTTGCTATGTTAATGATAAGGCCTGTAGTGAGAAATAATCAGTTACTTCAGTTGTCTGCTTGAATTCCAAGTATTTTCTTCCTTTCTGACTAATGGAGGCTCCACTTTTCTTCATTTTTATGACTTCATATATCATCTGATCTGTTTCTTTAATGATGCCAAATTGGTGGGCTATTTTGCCACCTCTGGTGTACAGGTGGCTCCAGAAGAAAACTTCTAATGATCCCTAATCTGTATTTAAAAAGCACACACCAAATGATGGATAAGAATTGGTGCACCATAAAACACGACAAAACTTGAAATTTTCTTTGCTCATAATCCTTGTGGGCATTGATAATACTACCAAGGGAGACCTTGAGCAGGTAAAGGGTGGCTCTAGGGGCTAACGTGAAAGGTATAGCTGCCCAGACAGTATCCTCCTTGATCCTGATGGTCAAAAGGAAAGGATTGCATCACAGATGATGTGTCAGAAAGTCAACTCCTAGCTGCTCAGCTGGGGGTCACTGGCAGGTCTTGTCTGCACTGACCATTGAGCCCTCTTCAAGGGATGAGAACTTCTGCAGAGAGAAGAGACAAGATCCACCCAACGAAGGCAGGAGACAAGTTTATCTATACCAGCAGGATTGCTGACCTAGTGAGAAGGACTTTAAACTAGGCTCGGTGGGGATGGAGGCCAAAAAAACCCAGAGAAAAGGGAGAACAGGGATGAGGGGAAGCTCTCTGGGCACAGCATGATGGAAAAGGGTCTTACACTCCCCTTGAGAGGGCAAGGTGGCTGCAAACTCATCTCAAGTTCCAGTAGCCTATGAAGTAATCAAAAGAAATCAGAAGCCTGTACATAGCTGCTGAGCTCTGATACCACTGGGATGAGAGGGATGTGGCAGGATAGCTCCATCACTCCATCACCTGGAGTGCGGCAATAAATGGACGTGGACAGCCTCTTACATGAACATAGGTGGAAAAGACACACAGTGTGGACCACTCCAGACACAAAGGAGCAACTATGGAGCACGGACCTCTGCTATGGAGCAGCCTATTGAGAGCTTGTGGTTCAGGATCAGAGAAGAGCCTGTATTAGGTCTGGCTGGGAAGGAGCTAACTTTCTCCATAGTAGGTCTCACAGTGCTGTGCTTTGTATTTGTTGCTAGAACAGTGTTCTAGAACACCCATATTTTGGCTACCGCTGAGCAGTGCTCACACAGCATCAAGGCTGTCTCTCCAACAGCCCCACCCCAAAGGCCAGTAGGTGAGGGGTAGGCAGGAGGCTGGGATGGGACAGAGCCAGGAGAGCTGACCCAAACTGACTAAAGAGGTATTCCATACCATGTGATGTCGTGCTCAGCAATAAAAGCTAAGAGAAGGAGGTGGGGGTGGCAGGGGAGGGGACAATACATTTGTTATTAAGGCATTTGTCTTCTGAAGCAACCACTACATTTGCTGAGGCTCTGCTTCCCAGGAAGTGGCTGAACATCGCCTGCTGGTGGGAAGTAGAGAATAAATCTTTTTGCTTTCTTTGCTTTGCTGCATGGCTTTTGCTTTTCTTTATTAAACTGTCTTTATCTCAATCCATGAGTTTTTCGTCTTATTTTCTCCCCTTGTCCTGCTGAGGAGGGTCAATGATAGAGTGGCTTGGTGGGTATCTGGCAGCCAGACAAGGTTAATCCACCACAGAGCCAAAAAGCAAGACGCTGTGGTCGGCATCTCATATAGTCTAAGCAAATCAAGAAGAAAAAGTGGATAATGTCTTCTTAAACTGGCAGAAAAAGTGTCCCATCACAGGCCCTGGTTCTCACAAATGAGGAAGAGTTTTCTAGGTATGTGGTAGTCACTGGAAGCCTTGGCTGTGGTTGCCATGAAATGGAGGAGTTTAAGATCCTGGGAAGAATACGGAAACCAAGTAGCTGACTACAAAACTGGACTTTGGGTGACCTGATTAACTTGTTCAGTTAACTGGTAGGCAGTTGTAGCAACTGGAAGATATCTTGAAGGGCAAAGGAGCCCCAGATAGTTGGTCAGTCTTCAAGAACAGCTTCCCTAAGGCACAAGAATGGTTCACCTGCATTTGAAAGCAGAAATGAAGACAGAGCAGAAAGCCAGCTTGGCTGACTGGGGAGTTCCTGGCTGAGCCCAAATCAGAGAGGATCCTATAGGAGGGATGAGCTTCACAGGCAGAGGGTAAAAGCATCACCTCTCCTATTTTCTGGGGTTAATGTTGACATTTATGCACAGAATTGAGTGTGCAAGTGAATGTAGATTAAAAAATGCAGTACTTCCCATGTGTACTTCTTGTGTCTACACTGTTGGGGTGCATCTACCTTAGTGATTTAGCTCACAGTAAGAGTCTCTTTTGATGAAAACACCCTTGTGGCTTTTCTTGTGCATGTTCAGAGCGCTTACATGCACCTCAATGTGCAGATGCTCATTTCCTTTGTGTGTAATAAAGTCAGAATGCGTGCATTTCAGTGCCATGTAGCTAGAAGTACTGCTGACAGGGACACAAGGTACAGAAACATGAAATAGATTGTGTCAGTGCTGAGGTCCACCAGCACTGTCTGATGGCACATGATTTTTCTACTGTTCCATAGGACTTGAGATTTTCAAAAGGCTGGAAAGGAGCTTAGTCTTTTGCCATTGTTTTGGCATTTTGCGTGAGACAAAGCATTATGTACGTCTATCACAGGAGCTTTCTGTGGTTGTATTTTTGGAATTAATCTTTACTCTGCATTCAGTACTGCCAAATTTCATTTCCCCAAATTTTCATCTCCTGTGTAGCTCAAAGCCTTGCAACTTCTACACCTGCAATTAGATGTGACAGCAAATGAAGAAATGAAAATCAGGAGAGGTATCTCTGTGGTGCCACCCAGACACCATCTGAGATTCTCATGCCTTTAAACCTTTGTGAAGAGAGAGTGTTCAGGGGTAGTGCGAGAAGGGAACACAGATCACAGGGCAGGATGCCAAAAATGCTAAACAACTGACTGCCATAGGTTATCTGAAGACTGATACTGCATAAAATTTAGATAGAAGAAGGTTGTTTTTCTAGAGACAAGGGGTGGCATACATGACCAAAAATTTTAGTCCACAACTTCCCCACTTATTTTGGCATGGATCGCTGTAGCCTCTGACACTTTTAAATGAACTATGGCAAAATTACAAAAAAAGCCATCTTTTGTCTCTGACCTTTGTATAACCTATGTTATCCTAGAACACGGGTAGAATCTTTTAAAGGGTGAGAGGTGGAAAATGGTTTTTTGTACCTTGCTGCTGTTCCTATAGCTTATTTCTATAGGGAGATGTATTCCATCTGTGCTTCTGCCTGCAGAACTACCACCTTTACACAGATTTCCGTGATACAGAGCTGTGTTAACTGGTAGACCCATTTCCTTTCAATCTCATGTACAGCTGGGACAGAAACTTTTGTTTTGTAAGTTTAATACTTGGAATAACAATATCGTATTTGAGTCATACCAGAGTCACAGAATAATGTGGCCATATATGCACTAGAATACTGGCATCTCCTTCTCCCCCTCTCCCTGCCCCCAACATCTGCCTAATTTACCTCTTTATTTCTGTATACTTTATTTATGTTGTTACCAAGAAGCAGACTGTGTCTGCTTTTAGTAGGCAGAGGATGGGAAAGGCAGAAAAGACTCAATTTCTACAACAATCAGGCACACAGAGTGATTTTTCATAAAGTTATGAAAAGGAAATGTTTCACACATTTTAGTATCATTTATGAGTAGAAGCATGTTGAGCAATAGACAACTATGGTCTGTTGTCCAACGAGTGAATAAAATAGAGGCAGATGGCAATACATTAACTCTAACATGTTTATTCCAAGGCACCCAGTGCCAGCTGCGCTCACCAGAACTTCCCAATACCAACTTCCTTCTCCTTCATTGCCACATGCCACCTAGCGACTTAACACTGAATCACGGCTTAAAAGCTATTAATGACTGGGAATTACAGAGTATCACAAGGAGAGTCTTGTTTCTGAATGTTTAAGGATGTAAAACTGGCAATGGAAACAGCTAAAGGCACTGCATGAAGCATAGCTTTAATTCTGAGTGCAATTTCTCTTGCAGAACTCCAAGGACAAAGAAGCAAAACAAAAAAAATCAGATGTATCCGAATGACCCAATTTTGCCTTCCATTATTTGTGCCCATGAAACTGAAATACTAAAACAGAGATCAGGTCATGCAGACGTTAAAATAAAAAATAAAATTGTAAGACAGTATGTTTGCTAAAAGATCAAGCAATAAATTCAGTTAACGTATAAAAATAACAAACATTCCCTTCTTCTGACTTAGGCTTCTTAAACATTTTACTTTACTTTCTTACTTATCTCTGCATATTTTCAACTTTTTAAAAGTCATGCTTTTATTCATATGAGTTCTGGGGTGTTATATTTTTTATTTTCTAAGAGAACACAGAAAGTGGAAGAAAGAGCCTCTTTCTGACTGTGAGCTAAGGCCATGTTAGAGATGTTTTGATTTTTGAACACAGCATCACATTTCTTACATAGAATAGTGAGAGTATGGTCTTTGTCTCAGAAATTAGAGATCTGTAAGACATTATTTTAACAGATTTACCAGTAACAGCAGCCCTAGAAACTTACTAAATGTTGTAATTATAATAACTTTAAAATCAAAAGTTTTGTGCTTGAGCAGGCACATCTAAGAAGAAATGTGGTGATCTCTGAAGATGCTTCCTGCTTAGGAAACAAAAAAGCAAACAAAACAAAACTATGGGGTACTCATGATGCTTATCAAAATACTGTGTCTGCTTTCTCTCGAGTGTATTTTGATTGAACACTGTCTGAGAGGTTCTTCATTACACAGGCAGGCCAGACATTAGAGATTCAGCATGACTTTATGTAATGCAGATCAGAAAGCATTTGATGGCAACTTAATATTTGAAATGTAATGAATAATTCACTGTGTGGATCCAGAACATCATTCTCTAACTTGCTGTTAATAAAATTACACTGCAAAGAAGTATCTTCTCAAAACAAAACAGGATACCAGACCAAATCAAAATTACATTTATCATACAAGACTGTTAAAAGGTCTTGTAAATGAATACTGCAATGTATTCTCCTTTAAGAGAGGGTTACTGTGTGACTGGTAACATAATAATTATGCCATGTTTACCTATAGTATTTTTTTCGTCGGATAACTCTTGACCTGTTGGAAGTTATCCTGTTGGAGTTATCCTGTCGGATAACTCTTGACTTGTTGACCTGTTGGATAACTCTTGACCTTGTACTGAAGGAACTGGCAGATGTGCTCACCAAGCCCCTTTCCATCATTTACCAGCAGTCTTGGCTAACTGGGGAGGTCCCAGCTGACTGGAGATTAGCAAATGTGATGCCCATCTTCAAGAAGGGCCAGAAGGAGGACCTGGGGAACTACAGGCCTGTCAGTCTGACCTCGGTACCGGGGAAGCTGATGGAGCAGATCATCCTGAGTGCTATCACACAGCATGTAGAGAATAACCAAGGGATCAAGCCCAGCCAGCATGGGTTCAGGAAAGGCAGGTCCTGCTTGACCAACCTGATCTCCTTCTACGACAAGGTGACCCGCCTAGTAGATGAGGGAAAGGCTGTGGATGTTGTCTATCTAGACTTCAGTAAAGCCTTTTACACTGTTTCCCACAGCATTCTCCTGGAGAAACTGGCTGCTCATGGCTTGGACGGGTGTACTCTTTGCTGGGTAAAGAACTGGCTGGATGGCTGGGCCCAAAGAGTGGTGGTGAATGGAGTTTACTCCAGTTGGTGGCCGGTCAGAAGTGGTGTTCCCCAGGGCTCAGTTTTGGGGACAGTTCTGTTTAATATCTTTATCAATGGTCTGAACGAGGGGATAAAGTGCACCCTCAGTAAGTTTGCAGATGACACCAAGTTGGGCGGGAGTGTTGATCTGCTTGAGGGGAGGAAGGCTCTGCAGAGGGACCTGGACAGGCTGCATCGATGGGCCGAGGTCAATTGTATGGGGTTCAACAAGGCCAAGTGCAAGGTCCTGCACTTGGCCCACAGCAACCCCATGCAACGCTACAGGCTTGGGGAAGAGTGGGTGGAAAGCTGCCTGGCAGAGAAGGACCTGGGGGCGTTGGTTGACAGCCACCTGAATATGAGCCAGCAGTGTGCCCAGGTGGCCAAGAAAGCCAATGGCATCCTGGCTTGTATCAGGAATAGTGTGGCCAGCAGGAGTAGGGAAGTGATCATGCCCCTGTACTCGGCACTGGTGAGGCTGCACCTTGAATCCTGTGTTCAGTTTTGGGCCCCTCACTACAAGAGAGACATTGAGGTGCTGGAGCGTGTCCAGAGAAGGGCAACGAAGCTGGTGAAGGGTCTAGAGCAGAAGTCTTATGAGGAGCGGCTGAGGGAACTGGGATTGTTTAGCCTGGAGAAAAGGAGGCTGAGGGGAGACCTTATTGCTCTCTCCAACTACCTGAAAGGAGGTTGTAGAGAGGTGGGGGTCGGTCTCTTCTCCCGGGTAACAAGTGATAGGACGAGAGGAAATGGCCTCAAGTTGTGCCAGGGGAGGTTTAGACTGGATATTAGGAAATTTTACTTCCCTGAAAGGGTTATCAAGCATTGGAACTGGCTGCCCAGGGAAGTGGTTGAGTCGCCATCCCTGGAGGTATTTAAAAGATGTTTGGATGATGTGCTTAGGGACATGGTATAGTGGTGGTCTTGGTAGTGTTAGGTTTACGGTTGGACTCGATGATCTTAAAGGTCTTTTCCATCCTATACGATTCTGTGATTCTGTGATTCTGTGATTCTGTCTCCCCAGAAGAAACTTCCCCTAATCTGCATAGGGGAAGTTAAGTCAAAAGAAACAAAGAATCTGTTAATGATTTTTCTGTTGCCTTATTCACCTGCAACTGTACAGTATTCAACATAGCCTGTCTTTCAACAAGATTTAGGAATTCAAATCTGAAATATATTTTCTGCTCTGTGGATTTTTTTAAGGTTCATACATAGCATGACTCCACAGTTTTAATGGTACAAAGTATTCCTTTGCCCAGCAGCTGAATGCTTACAGAGATTTCAGGCTGTATTCAATGAACAGCAGTATCTATAATCCTATCCCGTGCCAAGATCAAGTGTAACTGCATTTGAGAATTTGATCACTCGGTCTGTTTGCACTGGATAGGACCAACCAAAATTTCTTTCATTATAGTATTTAAGCTCCAGTCTTCCTCGCTTATGAAGTCTAAGATTTACAGACATAATTCAGACATGCAATTCTGAGATTAACTGGAAAAGTTTCAAAAGTCTAAACAAAGAGCATGTTTTTAATGCTGATAGTACATGAAAACAAACCTGGACTGGTGCTACAGACCTGGGCTGGTGCTTCATCAGTCTTTGACAAAAGAGAGCAGGGGAAAGGCAGTAGGCTTGAGTAGGCTTAGGCATTGATAGCAAACATTCAAAATGCTCTTTTAATTCAGGGGCTAAGTATTCTTCTACAACTGTTGGTTGTCCTTCAGCCTGTCATGGATATCAGCCTTGATAAACAGGAGGATGGGAGTGATTCATCCTTCCTAATGCTGTGCACTACAGCTGACCTCAGTCTCTCCTGAGAGTTCCCAGAGTCTGCTGAATTTATTGGTATAACCTATGGCTCATAACTAAAATTTTGAAATAATTTTTTACTGCAATTTAAATATATTACATATATGTATCTCAGTGAAGTGATATCAGAGAGGGTAAGGAGGGCAACTACATTGCGAAGGGAATCTGCCTTTGGAAGGCTGTGTTCATTTGGTGTTTAAAAACCATCTGTTTTACAGGGGAAGAAGGGAGCGCAGAGTGTAATACACCATAGGCTGTCAGTGCTGTATTTACTAGAGAAGGACAATGCCAGACAAATTTTAATGATAACTTATTCTGGACAGCTTCCTCCAGCTTCTTTGCAGGTGTGGCAGTTTGGAGAATATCTCTCAGGGCTCGACAAAGTAACGGAGTTGTTAATAATGTCTTCCAGAAACCTTATGGAGGCAGAGAGAAAGAGTGAGAAAGAAAGAAGAAGAAGAAGAAGGAAGAGAAAGAGGAAGAGGAAGAGACAGGCTTTGTGGTTTAATGACCAACTCTGGCAGGAGAGTAGGATCCTGAGCTCCTTGAAGGATATTTGCCTAAACATTGGAGAGTTTTACCAAATGGTAAAGAAACTGTGGCAACTGTTGCTTGGGGTAGGTTATTTTTTTGTTCATGAAAGTAGCAGTTTGCTGCACTGAATCTGCTGAGCATTCCCTGTTTACCATGTCTCATTTACACCCTCAGAGAGATGAAAGATAATAATCCCTCTGGAAGTATGAAAATGTACGCTAAAGCTATCAAGTAATCACTATGTTGGCCTAAAAGGGTTGCAGACCTTTTTACAAGTGGGTAGTAGGTTCGTAGCATGATTCAGGCCACCTGTATTCTCCCAAGTCCTAAAGAACTGCATGTTATCTACATTGTAAAGCAAAAGAGGCTAAGGAGCAAACTCAAGCACTGGCCCCTGATTATCCCACCACATAATTATAACTTCCCCACTATCTCACTATCCAACTATCCCAGCTAGCTTTTTCCAATGTTAAACCTGAGCTGGATGAAGGATATAGTCAATTCCCAAAACCATAAAGATAAGACTATACCAGGATTGATTTCCTCCACTCTCCACATCCTCCAACACAATCCAAAGACACCTTGCGGTCTCAAACATACCTGAAGACCCTTATCCCTTCCCCAGGGCATGCAAGTAACACCCTTAGTTTCACCCTGAGACACCATTCTGGTGAGCTGCATCACAGCCCTACATTATTTTGGACACTTAATGGAAACAGAAGTGGGGCAGTGCAGACTGTATGTGTAGGCTGTATGTGTAGGCTGTATGTATAGACTGTAGGACCATATCATATAGGACAGTCCAGTGTTCCCTTTCATAAGACTACCCATGTCTGGAGCATTTAAAACAAATGAACATGCCATCATGCTGCACTTTAGGAAAATGGTCTTGCTTGAGCTATGTTGCAGTTCAGTGGTGCAAGTGCAGGAGCCTAAACTACTCTTTAGTCTCTGGTAGGGTAAAACTGGCAGGCACAAAACATGTTCACGTGAAGTCTAACGGATCCAGGCAGCACAAAAGGCACAAGTGACTCTGCCAGTCACTGAGTAAACAGGGTCAGAGCAGTGTGGGGAAGGCACGTCCTAAAGATCTAAACTTTGTTCAGGCAGCAAGCTTGGAGTTAAGGAATAATTCACTCTACTGCTAGTGACCTGCTACGTACAACTTGTACATGGAACATTACCAGGCTGTGTGCTAAAGCAAGAATAAATTGAAAATGTGGGTTGTGTACAATCTAAAGAGTATTAAATTAACTTCTTCTAACCTGACACATTATTAATAATTAATGTTATATCACTACCATGTATCATTCTACATACACATTAGTAATCTATACTAAACAAAATCAATAACATAAATCAGTTAAGAACTTTAAGTGAAATCAACATAACTCAATCATGAGTGTGTGTTTTTTTTAAATGCAATAGTTTAATGCAGTTCAGCCAGAGGAAATTGAACGCAAAAAGTAAGCAGAGAAATAGTCTATTAACTATTCATTTACAACCCAAGATGCTTACTATATCAAAATACGGTAGATTTCAAAGCACAGTCAAGGGCTTATACAAATGAACAAGTCATTGTGGTGTAACAGCTTCACACACCTCAGCTGACTTGTGGCAGCTGCCTATATACATGCTCTTAGCTTGTGGTAAAATAATTTGAGCTAGTTTATCCTACTTTCATTAACTTCTTACCCTGTGGGAACTTCTTCATGTATTTAAACTCTCTGGCTGACACCTAACTTTCAAACTAATACATAACACTGAAACATCACAACCATCCTGGTACGAAAGCCTATCCAGATTTGAAAATGTGCACGTCATTTTAGCCTACACTGATGGAAAGAAGACTTCACAGGATCACACGATTTTCTTTGTATCTAAATAACATAATCAAGCCTTACTACAAAGTGAAACATCCAAAAGAAAGTGAAAAAAATCCAGATGCATATACTACACGTATTTTACCAAACAAAGGGATAGCTTAGTAAGAGCAGCATTCTCTAACACTGTTAAAACTCTTTCACCTTATGAAGCTGTCTTCAAGGACACATCAGCTCTTAATCATTGTCTGGCTGACTGATCTATTGAGAACCCTTTCCTTCTGATCCCTCCATAGTCTTTTGTCAAAAATGACTGAAAACAATAATAAGAATAAAAAGTTAAACAAAATAATTAAGTAAAAAAATATTCTTAACTTTAGGAGAGGGGGGAAAAAAAAAACTTTTTCCAAATGAACCCAATACCTCTAGTTTTATTTGTATTAAATATTTTATAAATATTTTTATTTTTTAATATTCCCTCAAAATAAGAGTTATTTCCTGCTCAGTTTATCCCATTTTCACAAACGACTTACCTATTTTTTCAAGTTCTACTGCTTTTATCTGGTTCATGGAAGAACTAGAAACTGTCTCTTCTGAGTCCCTTTAAAGCTCTTTATTCACAGTCCTGCTCCTCTGTGCTTCATGGTGCAACCAGCTTTGGAAGGGTTGAAAGCAGAAATGTGCTTGGTGAGGAACAATACCCCACTTTGAAGAATGAGACAGGTGTGCATACAAGTCTTTATTTTATGAATATAGGTGGGAGATGTGGAGGGAGGGGTATTATTCTCACCTGACTATAGACATCCAAAATGTTACTTAAGTCTGTCATCATCAATTTTTATTGATGACAAAGAGAAAGAGAGCTCCAAAGAACAATTTAGCTCACCCTAACACAGACACCTAAGACAGGCCAGATTAATCTGAAGGTGCCTGTTTCTTTCCATCATCATCAAAAAGAATTTAGGATTACTACTTCTGACTTAGACACCTAGCTTTCAGACATCTAAACTGTGAAAGAGGCAAATGTTGCCTTTAGAATTATTCAGCCTTACTGAACTGATTAATTTCACGCTGCTGAGGGTAATATGCAACCAAGTAAGAATGACTCCCTTTCGTAAGCATTCTATAATGTACATACTCCCAGTATTTTAAATAGCCCGTTGTTTCCATAATTTATTTAGACAAGTCACCCAGTTACCTTTTAGACTGATTTCCATAGCTTCCCTTTCTTGCCCCATAAATGCAGGCTCTTTTTTTCTACCAGACTATTACATCTGAAATAGTTTTTGATATATAGCACCCTCCTTTTAGCATCCCTCAATTAAAATACAATCTGTCTTCATATCTTATTTGAAAAGGGCATTCTCTCTGCAGTAATCTTAAACTGGCATCTATCAACTACCCAAGAAGTTTGGAAATTTCCCATCATAACTAAACTATTTAAAAATATCAATTAGCATTAAGTTAACTATATTTTAAATATGTATTATTTTAACTACTTCCTCTTATGATATCAAGAACTATTTTTTAAAGATAACAGTTCTTTAGTGTTACCTCTGTAGAACATTTCTGTAGCTATTCCTTTAAGTAAAATGGACACCATCCAAATGAAAATATGTATGTGTAAGCGGGACCTCACAAAAATATATTATGTATGACTAGGAAAGGAAAAATGAGCAGGGCTTGGAGGAATAACAGCAACAAGAGATATCACTATCAGAAATGAAATTAAATGTAGACAGGAACATCAAACAAGAATGTTGTATTATAAATAACCATGTCCCTAACTGAAACCATAAATCAGACTTCACTTATTTTTAATCTCTCTCTTGAGCATTGTAGATGTAGCTTCAGCCACAGATGTAACTACAGCCCTGACTGGCATTTGATCCTGGGAGAGTCCAGTCAGCCTTGAAGCAATGCATTCCACCTCACATTAATCCACACCCTGAACCAGATTTAGGCTTCATTTCTACTCTAAGCCATATCTCTTCCCAGGCTGCTTTTAAATGGTTCACCTTGAGGAAAATTTTGAGAATATGCATTCTATACGATTCCCCAGCAATTGTGATGCAGCCAGCGTAATGTGCCCTGGCACTGGCCCATTAAGGCTCCAGTCCTGCCTCCAAGGTCTGTCCCTGCCTGCATCTCACCTGCAGCTCCCACTTCAGCCCAACTGCCTCTGCCAGTTGCATGAGCCTTGAAGGTCACCTGGTCAATAAAAAGATCAAAAGTGAATATTTTAAGACAGGTAAAAATCACGAAGTCTAAATGTACAAAAAGGCAGCAGAAGAAAGCAATACAATTGTACTACCGGAAATAACTAACACAACTTTTGCAAAAGAAGTGGATACAATGTTAGTTATAGCTAATAAATATATGACCGCCTTTATGACTTACGGATTTCTTATGCATAACGTTTCTAAGTGAAAGCCTTTCATATCCACCCTCAAAAGAAAACAAGTAAACAACTTGATTTAATTTTCATCTCTCACTTTGATTAATTTAATTAATTTTTTGCCTTGAAAATTGCAATATCAGCCAAAAGCATCCATTCAAAATGCTCTTGCAAAGATCATTCTCCTTGTGCTCAGCTTGATCATATTGCCTGCTTCTCTGAGTCCCTTATCTAACTGTCCATTCTTAGCTCAGCTATAAGCTATTTGTCTTTAAAAGGGTTATATGTGTACACTCAACTGCATATTGTGCTTTCTTGAATACCTACCCATTAATACATTTGGGTGACTCAAACTAAACTTTTTGAGAGATTTCTGTTTGTTTCTTAAAATTGTCTAGCTTTCAAAC
The DNA here is from genome assembly GCF_034638445.1 of Ciconia boyciana. Classification (NCBI taxonomy): domain Eukaryota; kingdom Metazoa; phylum Chordata; class Aves; order Ciconiiformes; family Ciconiidae; genus Ciconia; species Ciconia boyciana. Next base: position 163,799,882 of record NC_132934.1, on the reverse strand, counting down.
AAGTAGTTAGTTATTGTTGAAATACAACCAATTGAAAAATGAATAATAAAAATAAAGTAAAAGTGGAGGGAGGAGAGTTTAGGAGACAATAGAGCTAAGGAGAAGTCAAATCCAAAGATTTTAGCTCCTGTGGTGCACTACCTATTGTAAAAACAAACAACATTGACATGCTCTTTTTACATGAAAAAAAATTGAATGCTGCACAACTTTTGGTATAAAATTATTTGTACTAATTGCACCACAATTTTAATAGTAACACACCTATAAATAACCACACTGAAATTACACCAAAGTAAATTAAATATGAAAAAATAATTCTGATTTATAAAATCTTTAACTAATGAACTGCTATAAAGTCATAGAATAGAAATAGTGATTGAGCTAATAAATAAGAATGTCATATGTTAAAATGTCAAAGAGAGGAAATCAAGATGAAAAAAGGATTATGTATACTACACCTAGGCTCATTAGTTTTTAATTTAAATTGATAAATATAATATGCATGGGTTTAAAACAATTATTTTCTACAGTAAAACAAAAAATAATCAGCAAAATATGGGTGCAAAAAGTAAGTACCTCTATCCTTTTTCAATGACTCCTCTATACTGTCCTGACTAATCTGCAACATCATTGTGGTGAATGAGTCAAGAGGGTAATATAAAATCAAGGTATTAGTTTTTGAGGAGTGCTGTAAGCAGAAGTTATATGAAGAGTGTGACATGTTGATGGAAGAATTTGAGAAACAAATGTAAAGAAGAGTGGCAGTACTCAGAATCTTCAAAGCTTATAATGTTGGGGGATTGAAGAAAACAGGATGTAGAACAAGACTTACAATCTCTTAGTTTTGTCAAGCCAAGTGCTAATGAGAAAAATGCAAACCATGATAGATGCATACTTCAGCTTTATGTATCAAGAAAGAAATCTAGCAGCAGGATTACCCTGTCATTTAGCATGTGCTATGACCTTTGGGGATTCTATTTAATTTCATTCCAAAATCAAGTTAGCTATTTGCTTTCCTAAATAAAGTTGTACCTGTCTTGTGCGTATCTTCCACACAACAGAAAACAAAGATGGTGTTTCCCAGTGTGATTATTATTAATAACAAACATTTATTCAGTGATCAGTTTTCTGTAACTGTTACTAAAGCAACATAGTGAGAAAGGCTGCCAGCAATTAAGATGTTTCATCATTAGTTGGTTTGAAATAAATAAGTGCAGGAATAAGGCTTCCAGAACCAAAGCTGTTGATGTAACTGAATGCCCAGGGTTGGACATCATCTAAAAGTGAACTGGAAGAATTATTTCAGGAAACTATGTGTCCATTAATCACACTTTGACAACATATATGTGGATATTTCCTAAATATATAATTAAAATCAATCTTCACTTGTTGCATATTCTATGGAGCAGATGAGTTTGTGCTGAAAGACTGGAGATTACATCAGTCAAAATAAACTGACTGGTCATCTGCCAGCTATATTCCTACCTTTTGCAAAATATTTTTTTGCATAAAACACAAGTAGAAAAATATATTTTTTGTCTTTTTTTGTTTTGTTTTGTTTTGCTTTATTAGTGCAAAGTCTTGCATTGGTATTTGAGACAACAGACATCAAGAACGTTTCAGCCAAACAAGTTGTCACGGTGGCGAACTGCAAGAGACTTTAATTCCTTCATGGAAAAAGTGTACAAAGAATTAAAGAAAGATTTGCGCCAAGTTATTTGACAAGTGAACAGCAGTCAACTCCTGAACTTGGAAGTCGAGCATTGTAGTTGCTGTCTGGGCCTTAACATCCATGACTGCTGAGTGCTCGTTCAGTTCATTTCAGAAAATTCAGGACAAAAGACTAATTCACTTCTCTTACAAGCACTTTTGACAGTTGAATAGGTTTTATTCTAACACAGACTTTAAAATCAACTACGAAAACTGAACAGAAGAATACTTTTGACTGTCATACAGACAGTTGTTCTCTGATGGCTCCAATTCTAATTTGCAAACGTCCTTATTGCAGACATTCAGTTTCTTTACCATTTTATTTTGAAGATTAATTAACAAACACATATAACAAATGCATAATTAACAAATGCATTTGCTTTTATGTGACTGTAGGTACAAAACTTGAGGACAAAGCCATAAGTTTATTGTAAATGTTATGGAACAAAAGGGTAAGCACATACTTAAATGTCAAAAATTATTCTCAGTGTGTCTCAAGGCAGTTTTAAATGCCTGCTTTTTGTTAATGTGATTAATGTGTTACCTTTGAAAAGATATTCACAGAAGAAAAGTGTGGCAATAAATTTGGTTACAAATAACCAAAAATATTTCAGGTTTTGTTCTTGATTTGCATTAAAATAAATGGTAGTTTCTATAAACTGTAATTCCTGACCAATGTATGTCCTTTGAAATTTCCAGAATGGAGATTATTTAGTCTCCTCAATGTTTAAATTGGCACATTTTCATAATATATAAAATAAATCTTCCCTTTCTGAAATTAAACCTCACATAGTCTGTCTACAGCAAACACGGAAAATGCTTTTCTTCACATCTAGCATTCACAATTGTATCTTACAATGCTTTCATTGCATTACAGGAGCATTTAATTACAGGAACATTACAACTGCAATCTTCAGGACACTTTCTACCTGGTGTTTATCTACCCTACATTGCAGGTGAAAGCATTTTAGCCAAGACCATATAAGAAGGAATTCTACCAACAAAAGCAGAAAGGGGTACATCCTGTGCCTTTGAGACAGTGTTCCTATTTATATATCCTGATAATAATCATAATTACATTTTTTGCAATTGCATGACATTAATCACTGTTCTTTAGCTTTGATCCTGATCCTTTTTTGCACAATGCTACCTAGCCTATCATTCTTATCTTTGTGAATTAGTGCAGAACTTTGCATTTGTATTTGGAGAATTGCATCCTGTTCAGATTGAGGATCTTTTTCCAGATTATTTATCCAGTTTATCAAGACAATTTTGATTTTTAATCTTATCCAACAGTGTGCTTGGAATACCTCCTAGGTGATAAAGATATATTCTCTTCTATCATCAAGTGTTTCAAGGCATTCAAATTTAAACACTTAGGATTGAGAATGTATTTTTCCAAAATGTAATATTCAGAGAAGATTCTCAATAACAGAGGTAGAAATGAATTAAAAAGAACTTTGCTGACACAATGGATTATTGTGTTGATGTATGATCATTGTCAGTGCTAGATGACAATTTTTGAAAAAATACTTAATTCAGCAAGAAGTGACATTTTGGAGTAATCAAATTCATTTGCAAATTTAGTGAGGAGTTTAAATAAAAATATTAAAAGATATATTTTGAGAATGAGTTGTTCTGTCTTCAAAATGAAAAATCATTTCTCTTTGACATTTTTAAATTAAACATTTTAATATATTGTTTCTTTTGGATATTTATCTCCATTAAAACCAGAAAGGGCTCAATAACTTGAAAATGAAACCAATATTTTCATACGACAAAAAGAAAGTATTTGACATTAGTCAAATTGGCAGAGTTTTCACGTTTCAAAAAGAAAAGGGAGGAGGTGTGGTAGTTTGACTCACAAGAAGTGTATTTCCCACAGCTATTTGGGGGAAGTATTTAGTATTAAACAAAAAATTTTTTTCCTATCTTATTCATGTTATATATTCTACTTTCATCGTCAGATCATAGGGTTGAAATCAGAATATTTCCTTTCACATTTCAAAAATATGGATAATTGTAAAATTACTTTTCTAATAAACCATGTCAGATACTTTAAATAATATTTTAAATAAGACAGTTCAATTCTAGGATCAAAGATTAAGCCAGATACAACTAAGATAATTCTTCATATTCTTCTCCTCAGCTCTCCCAATAAATATTCCGCCACTGCTACTCCAAGATAAATGTCATTTTTAATCAAATAAATGTATAAGCAATTGTATTGGAATAAATTGAAAAAATATAATAAAATCAGCCCAGTGTGCAAACACTGCTGCACCTTTTCTGGCAAGTCTTATTTAATTATGGGCTGACTATTCAGCTCTGGACAGTGATCAACAACAACTAGTTCACCACAGCAAGATTAATTCCTCCTCATTAGTTCCTTTCATTCCATTTCCTCTGATCTGAGAACTTAACTGCCTGAACATCCAAGCAACTATCTCTCCTTCCAGTATTACTGTTAGAGCAGCGAGACCTCTTTTGGCTGACAAATGACAACAGTGCTTTTCCCTCACTTAAGCGCAGTAACGTAGTCACGTAGGCTACAATCCCCCTGTGAGACCCAGGAGTCCAGCATCTTCCAATTGCATGTCTGGGCAAGAGTTAGGCACATTCATAGTCCCTGGTTCCTACGATTCCCATTGGAGGACCATCTTTTGCAACCACAGGTGCAAAAAAGAGACTTCAGTGTGCTCTAACAGTTCTTTTGGAGAGAGGCCAGGACTGCAAAATGAACTGGGGAGCTTCACTACCAACAGCTCAAAAGCAATCTCAGACTTTGGAGTTGGTCAATGCATTCACTTATGCATTTTAGTTTTATAATTTCAAGACAGCATTTTGAAATTCCAGCCAAGTTTGTCTACGTGTAATAGGTTTCAGATGTTTGCAAGATGACTGCAGTGTTTCTCTCCGGTGACAGTGAAAAGAGGAAGGCTGTAGGAGCACCAGCCAGTAATACCGCTATTGTCTAGAACTGAAAAATTTACCACGATTTGTTTACAAAAGCAGATGTTTACCAAGATTTTAGGGGACAAGTCCTCACATAAAAGCTTGAGCAAAGGCCTTCATTGCAACAACACAGGCCGAGACTTGGCCGGGGACTGTACAGTTACTGTATTATAGATAGTAATATATGGTTATTCCCAAGAGGAGCAGTCCAGGAGCTTGGAGACACACTGTACCACTGTGTGACAATAATTTATTCAGCTAGTGTCTTATCTGAAATGTCCTGTTCTTTTTTGAGTAATGCTGATACTGACTGCTTTGGGTTGTTGTCAGGAAAAAGACAAAGGACCATTTATAGTTAACCAGTTATGGAAACGAGAATTGTGAAACCATGAAATTAATTGCTGAATTCCTACATTTCACTTCTCAGGTTTCAACAGCACCCTCTTTTGAAGCTACCAGGAGCTATGTAAGAATTTGTAGCTATCATCAACAGATCTTAGTCCCATATAAAAGGCAGAACTGTCTCCCATTATGATTTCCTCCTGGAAATACTCCCTGCAGGAAGATAAACATATGGTAAATGTGAAAAAGTTAATTGGCTATATATTGGCTGTAAAAGTTAATTAGCTGCATAGTGTTCCATATATTGGTATTTTAACAATTTACCTTCAGATGTCAAAACTGGTCCTTTCATTTTCCTAGGTCTGTTACCTCAAAATTAGCTTTCAAAAAAGTTTGATGCAATAAACAGATCTTTCTGTCCAGAGGCTGTGTGCACATTATAGAGATGTGTTATACTCCTATGTTAGTCATCCCAGTGAAAAGAAGTACATCCTTGGGATTCCTGCTGTCTGAATTTGTGAATGGACAGTCAAAAGCTAACCTGAGAAAAAATGTAAGTTTTAAGCCAAGTCAGCTCCCTGAATCAATTCATTGTCTTGCCACACAAACGCAAGGGCTCAAGAAAAGGGGTAGAACAATAGTGTCAGACATGATTTGGGTGGCCTTAAGCTGCCAATAAACCATGGTTTAATTCTTCTCATATTCTGTCACTATGACTACTCCACTTTTTAGCCTCCTGTGCTCAAGCTTAAATTTGTACTGTATTTAGGCTTTGAGCAAGCTTCAAAACGTGGTCTGTGGGGGAGAGAGGGGAGTTTGAGCTCCAAAGATCCCTTAGGACAGTGCATCAGGGACCTAACTGAGATGTACAGACACCTGGTAATGGCCATAGCCACACTCTGTCTATTTCTAAATTTCTCATACTGCCTACAGATGCAACATGTGGCTAATGTCAGGCAGACAAATAGGTCAGACTTCTTCATTAGAGGTCCAGTAGGACAAACCAGAATTTTGAATTTCTTTGTAGCTGAACAAAATCTGTTGGTATTACCATGTCATGGGCCCGATTTTATGCTCCTGTGAAGACCTGCTTATGCAGAAAGCTGTAGATTCTACTGAAGATGCCAGATACTTGAAAGTCAGGTGTTAAATTATCTCACACTAGGCCTTTTATTTGGTTTAGGCCCTATCATACTCCGGAGTCTGAATTTTGCTACAAGATTGGCACTTTGAATTTTGGTATCATGCTGAACGTCACAGTGGTCGAAACTCTGGGCACTGCTAACAAACACTGTCAAGACAGAACTCAAGACCTGAACTGCTGACCACTGTGCTTATATTTTAACTTATTCCTTCGTGTCTGTTATGGACTGCTCCAGCTAGCTGTTTCCAAGGCAAAGCTGCTGTAGAGACAGATAGAACCAAGCAGTCTGGAGGCAAGATAGTGTCACTTGGATTTGAGGTCTTTTTTAATTCTTATGATAACTTATTATAATAGTATAATAATAACAACATGTTTCTCTTTTACTTACTAGAGACTCTGGACCTGACAGTGAGACCACTGAAATCTTCAGGTAGCAAGAACTGGAAAGCCTTGAGGAAGCCTAGTAAAATTAGATCTATGGGAAGGTTCTTTACTTCTCTCTCTTTTGGGCAAAGGAAAGGTAGAAAGGGGACTGCCATTAAAAAATGAAATTATTTTTGCTTTTACAGAGGTTTTTTTATGCAAAAACCTTAAGGTATTTCTGAATTTCCTGTACTCATGCAACTTGCTCATGAAGGTTAACTTTTCCAGGTCGCTAAGGGTTCAGAAGACAGCTAGCTTGTCAGTGGCAGAATATGTACTAGATCACTGAAGACACTCCTCCTGATGCCAGTTACCTAATTATTTCATAAGGAAAAAACCACTGAAAGTACAAGTTCTTAATTTGGACTGTGGTCTCAAGTTTCATCAAAGCTGGAGCTACATTTGTAATAAAATTTGTAATATTCATTAGAAATTCCCCTCATTATGTCCTCAAGTCTTCTTCAACTTCATGTGTATGATCTCTTACACTATTGATAGGTGCTTCTGCAGTTACTTTTCAAATAAAAACGTCCTTCCATCAGAATCTGAATACTCAAAGACTGATAATCTTTTTCTTTCCATTAGGTGTCTTAGTTGTCATGAAAATGAGAAAAATAAATGACTATCAGTAAATGACTACCAATGACTACCCAGCTCTTCTCACCACTGCTTCTAGTCTGACTTAATTGGCTAGTCATTCCATGATGAATGCTTTTTTCAGATTTTAATTCCTTCTTTCTATGCAGATTATTCCCAAAGAAACAGTAGAATTTTCTGGAGCATGTTAACTCTTGTTTATTTCTGCATATTTGAAACAATCCTCATTGGATTTTATATACAATTCCAGTAAGCTTTTAAATGAGAATTTACGTAGCCCAGAAAATCTGCCTTTTTACTGCTCCATTGGCAAAACTGGAGTAGTGTAAAATGATCTTGTGATGGTCAAACAAAGCATTGACCTGTTTGTTCAATCGATGTTTGTCTTTGACAAAAATCTGAGGTGTTAAACTAGAAACAGTTGAATAGAAAGACAAATCTGGACCAGCTTCAAGAAAGGCTTATGCTTCTTAAGTCAGTATAAGGCAAATTTTAAATGCCCAGGTGCAACACTAACAGCTGGCCATCTCTACAAGCATTTACTGCTGGGCACTTTGTCTACATCAGATGGTTTCACCATCGTTTGCTTTGCAGCAGCAGCACTTTAGATCCCTGCAAGCATGATAAAGTAGGTGTGCTTTAAACACATCTAATACACAGGCCTTACTAAAGGCAAATTATTTTCTTTTTAAAATACTGAGGATGAATATGCCCACTATCTTATCAAACAGATGGAGGTGATCTAGATTCCTCTCCCTCCTCAGACTAAGGGGCCATAAATCCACACCCTAAGGCTACTATTAGAGCATCAAGATAAAAACTAGTTTCTTTTCTATGCGATGAAGCTGTGGCAGTGTGTGTTGAAGAATATAAAGTTCCTGGGGCCAGAAAACAAGCAAATCAACATGTCCACTGGGAGATGAGGCTCCAATTTCATTCTAGCTGAGCAGGGAATAGAATTCAGACTTTTTATTTTGTGGTTGAATGCTTTACTAATTCTGTAAACAAGTCCTGAAAAGTGGAAAGTGTGTCACTGCCATGTTCTCCTGATCCTTCATCAGCTTACTTCAGTCTTTCAGTGCACAGTCATGTATGTGGTTTCCAGGATCTGGATCCTGTGTGGTGAAGGTGTTTGTGCATTTTTCTCTTTAATTTTGGTTTCCTAAGAAACTGGTAATTCTAAAAGAATTGGAATTTCAGATATGGGTAGCTATTGGCTACCTTTAGGCCTGCCACTGCTTTAAACATTGACATTTTTATTCTTTTTTTTTTTTTTTTTTTTTGATGGAGTGGACTTTCTCCTCTTGGCTGTATTAGGATTCCACTTCTGAGTTCCTCTCCAGCAGAGAGGAGAGAACAGGCCTTCATGGGGTTTGGCCTCCATCTCTGGGAATGATGAGTTCAAGGAATATTCAGTTGTACTATGGTACCTGAAAGTATGACTGACTAATAGTCTTTCTGAATGAAAGGGAACTTCCCTTTATCCTGTCTCTGTAACCAATACACATGTTAAAATCAGCAGGTCACTGCATGCACATCTGTCCCAGTCTGTGAGATCTGGAACTTCCTCCTAGTCCATCCCAGGTACGCTGTGAGCTTACCTCAGACGTGCATGACATCTCCCTTCTACACAGCCTGTTTTTTTATGGGAAGAAGGAGTTGCACTGCGTTCAGGTGAGTCCCCTAATCTGGAAAAAAAGATCAGAACTGTAATGTGCTCAGGGAAGACATCTGCCTCACCCTCCCAACACAGGGATAAAGTCTGCCAACAGGGAGCCTGGTTAGGACCTGTATACAATGTTTTATGTAAACACAAACCCCCTAACTTTGTGTACAAGCTACCTACCCTACAGATGGGCTGAGAGATCCTGTACGTCACTTGCTTGTGAATCGCTCCACACAAACCTATTTGGAGGAGTCTCCAAAATGCTAAAAGTTGCCCACAATGTTTAGATGTCCTACATTTGTATGCGCCAATGTTCTGAAGAACCGGGACTGGTTCTATGTTTGAGTCATATGAAAGCTCTTGCAGGTTTGCCAAGTCAATCTGTCCATCTTCAACATGAAGGAAAGCTCTCCTTTTTCGGCCTGGATGAAATCCTCAGATTCCAGTGTATAGTTTCGTGACAGATGCCAGGGACTTGAGAGAAGCTTTTTGACACCTCACACACATTGTTAGTTTTTATGAATGTCTCCACAGCTGGTATACAGAGGGCAACTGAGCCTCATTACCAAATCAGGTAGGCAGGCACAGCAGGTAGCCACAAGTCTAGCTAACAAGCCCAGCATCAAAAATGATAAAGGATACTAGGCTGGGCAGTAAAACAGAGATGTAGATCAGAAATGTTGCCTGAAGAGGCCAGAAGCTGTGTCTTGAGGGAGTTATTAGTAGACATTTGTACATTGTTTGTTTCCCTGGAACATAACTGAAGTTAGTAACGTTACATACAGTTGGACTAGTGCTTGGAGACTTTGATACTGTGAACTTCAGAAAGCTGCCAGTGGACTCTGGGTCTGCTATTTCTTTCCTTGCCTTTAAGTCTGAGTATAATGTAGCTATTGATCCTTGCTGGTTTTGCTTATTATGGATAAACATGATCTTATTATAAACTGCACTATATTTGGCTTAGCTGTCTTTCCAGAGTGGAAGCTGATCTTTGCTGTTTAATATCCTTTTGCTGTTTATACTTTTATATGCTATGTGCTTTGGACAATACAACTGCATAGTACTTGAATTATGGAAAAAGTAGTCAAATAGACTTGTCCCAAGACATCCATCTGTAAATCATAAAATATAACTTGTATTTATGCTGAGAAACACTTGCATATTCTTACATCTGAGAACTTTAATTGCTGAAGTATCATTACTTTCCACATTGCCTTTTTAACTCCTATTTTGTCGTTTTATTGGTAGACAGTAGTAAAATGGTTAGCAGCATTGAACCTCTGTTCCTAATGCTTACATTCCATAATCACTCAAAGAAACATATTTAGATCTAATTCTCTTCTTTACTGCCTTTTTGCCTATCACCTCATCCAAAGCAGCCACATTTTCCAAAGACATATGTAAATACAATGGCACTCATATTGATCCTCTGTTCCAAATGCTTAAATCCCATAATCATTCTAAGAAACATGTTTAGATATGAAAAGATCTCTGCCACCCCCTGATTTGATTTGGGGGCAGGTAGTCTGGGATTTTTTTCCCAGTTCAAGATGAAAAAAAAAAAAATCTAAAATATCAACATTTCATAGATGTCTAAATAAAACACTCTCATTCTAAAAAAAGAATGTGCATATGCAGACAGCACAAAAATGAAAGAAAAACATGATTTCAATTCTTGTTAGCTTGACAAACCAAAAATAAGTCACTCTCAAGCTAAAATTGTTTATGTATTAGTTAGGGGTAAAATCAATGCAGAACTGCGAGTAGAAAAAAAAACCCAGAAGCTCGGAACCAATTTCTTTTCCAGAGTTGAGGAAAATGGAAAACTGAAATAAGGGGTAGCTTATCATAGGCAAAAATTTGGGGTTTTTTATTATTATTATTTTTATTTTGCTGGAATACACAACTCTTCCACCCTCTTTTAAACCTGCTGACCTCAGAAGCTCACAGAATTATTCTAGCAGACTGCTTTTTTTTATGCACACTTTTGAAGTAACTTCTTGGACAAGAAAGTTGTGTCCATTTAAACTAGGGCTGTATTTAGAAACATAAAGCTGTCAGACATAGGACGGAACAACTTAATTGTTGGTATACTGGTTTATCCTTCCTTCTAAGTGAAAAATTCTATTTGCTCCTACAAAAATTAAAACAAAATTCCTAGGGCATGTCTATGAGACTGTACATCTGAGATGAAGGGGATCAAGTTGTGTCTTGTATTTTTCTTGTTTAAGGGTTTTGGAAGTTCTCAGAGTTGGGGTCAACACTTTTTCCAAAAACACAGAACTGATATAGAACTCGAACTGAATTTTGCAAGTAGTTGTGGCACACTGCTGATGAAAGTTTGCATAGCACATTGATTGCTTATTGTACTACACATCCTTTTTCATGTTGATTTTTTTTCCAGCCCTTTCAAATCACAATGTGATGTATTTACTCCTGTATATTTCATCTTTCTTTTTTTTTTTTTTTTTGATAAATGAGGAATTTTATAAAGCTAAAATAATAGATATAAGGGAGTAGGACAGTAAGTTTGATTTTTGGAGGCCAATCTTATGGTCATTTCAAGTTTCAATAATGTGTCTTGATGATGAGTTTTGGATCCAAATCTTCAAAGGAATTACACTTTCAAAATACTGATTTTGTACTTTCTGAAGGGCAGTCTGCTTTTAAAAAGTTCACAATTCAGCAACTAAAACCATTACTCTTTACAAAATTTAACACACATGCATAGAAATTCATATTTGAGTAAAATATTATCTCCTAGCTTTTCTGCACTTCCAACTAAAGGCAATGCATGAGTAAACAAGCCTGACAAACTTCTGTGAATATTCCCTGATAATATGTTTGTTCTGTTAAGCCAGGGAATTAACTCAAAATAGCTATTTTTTCATATTTTTTCTTCAGGAAGGAGGATATTGCTACATACTGAACTCAGAATTCTGATGAGTTCTAGCTGCTGTAAAGATTGGGTTTATTTTATTTAAACAGTAAACTGTGCTTGTCCCTTCGGAAGACAGGTTCTGTCAAAGAACTTGAATTGATTCAAAATCAATTCCAAATGGGAGGAAAATTAAGAGTGAAGGTGATGTTGAGATTCATTTTCTGTATATACTATCCTGCACATTATAAAAAAAAAATAGAAAGTTTTCTCCTTTTTTTTTAATGTAGAGTCAATGTTTTTAATTAGGTTTTCTGCTTTCTAGAGATAGACTCAGGTTAATCATTTAGCTGAAGTTTAATTTATAATCTGGTTATGTCCATTTTGCATATTTGGATACCATTTGCATAAACAATGCAGCTACTATTATCAGCTTTTCCCAAAAGATTACAAAAATACTAATTAATCTAATTTACATGAGGATAAAGATAGTTACCTGAGCTCTTTTTCTATTATTTTTTCCTTTTTTTTACCATAGTAAAATGCCGCTTTTTTTTTTTTTTAAGATTCACACTGTACCCTTCTAGAACTGTGTTCCTATAAACATTGTTTGAAGTTTTCAAAGATAGGGCTCAGTTCCCTCAAAACAGATTATTCTGTGATTATATTCCCTGGATATTAACTGATACCATGCACTCATTCAGCTGAAAATGAAATCTTGGGGTTCTGAGCACTCTCAGCACTATAAATAGCCTCCTCTTTAGTCTTGTATTCTCACATGCATGCTCATAAATGAAGAATTCGTGGAACAGGATAACCCCACTGCCGTGTTTGCCTTTGAACACTGAATTCCTCTTTTTTTTAACCTTTGTGCTTCTGGGTATCTCTATATGCATGTTTTCTTCCCCAAAAAGGAGATGCAAGGCTATTTTAAAGTTTGTGTGAGTGAAAAATCATTTGCTTAGTTGAGTGGCTAGCAGGGTTCGATAGATTTAAATCCCTAGATGATTGACAGGTACATTCTTCGCACTCAGTATCATTGTAGTCAGTGAGCTAAAGGGTTTCAGAGAGAGTGAAAACAAAGATCATACCCAAAGGATTGCTTGTCCCAGTACCAGCAATAATAACCCTGAGTTTTATCCTTAGGTGACACACATGAAAAAAAGGCATACATAAATAATTTACAACTATTAAACATTAAAACAGAAAAAGTGTTTTTTTGGGGAGGGTATGATGTGTCAATAAAATAAGACAAAAGGGAGTAACAGCATACTTTGCTGTACTCTCCTATTGACATCCAAACTGAAGGGAGGGTGGCAAGGACAGAATTTCCAAAGATTGGCTGTGAGTAGTTACTTGAGTTGTAAGTGTGGGCATAAATTCATATAACTAAATTCTTCTGTTATCTGTGGTATAACTTTTTTCCACGTGGTACACAGGTCACATTGTCCTGTGGGTTTATGGGTTCTCTCATCACTTTCCTGGTATAATACAATTACTATGGCTGAATAAGTAAACTTTCCTGATTTTTTTCTATTGCAAAAAATAGACATGAAGCAATCATCGCGATGATTTTATCACGCAATGTAGAGGTGGAACAGTTGCACAGGGCTCGCTGCATACTGTACTATTTGTGGTGGCACCAGCTACAATTCCGTTGGTGTCAGGTTTTCTCCTTTTGCCTACCCAGACAACATCTCCCAATTCCCATACATTTGGGTCAGACCTCATGTACAGTCTCTTGTCCTGTGCATCCCCATGGTTACCATGATGGTCCGGGTCTGGCACATGGGACTCTGCAAGGATGCTGGAGCAGATTGATGAGGCAACTGTCCTAATGCCAGTAGGAACAAGGTTTTCTAAGGACGTGAGAACAAGCAAAAAGCTTAAAATATCAAAGTGCATGGCTATGTTATCTTTCTTTAAAGGTGAACTTATTTCTTTAGACAGTGATCTTGTTTGCCCAAACTAGTTCATGTGGCTTTCTGGGCAATTAAGCGTGAATCTCTTCAGTCTTTGGCTTTTCCTTTGCCTTTAAATACATCAAATGTGTTTTCTTGTATGGCTTTCCTTAAGCTGCAGCTTATAATTCCTGCTGTTTTCCTGAACTTTCTGTGGACTCGCTCCAATACCGTGTGCAGTACCATGGCATTTCAGTCTCGGTCCTTCAGAGATGCTGCACTCTTCTACCTGTTCCCTCTCCCTCCTGCCCCAAATCGTCCCCAGACCCCTCCCTTTTGCTAGCATTTTTTCAGAAGGAAGGTGAGAAAATTAGTTTTCAGTGGGAACAGGTCCCTGAATAAATAGGCATGCTGCATTATTGCTGATGGACTAATACACAAGGAAGTAGGAGGTGATGGAAGAATGATCAGGTTTTGGCAATTACGTTGCAAACAAACTAGTTTTCAAGTTAATAATTTTTCCATACTGCATTGTGGAGTAGCTCCACGTTTATCAAGAAACTATTCTCTTGTCTGCTCAGTAAAAATTACTAATGATTTTTCATTTAGTTTAATGTTGAATGAAACAGCTAAAATTACTTTGTTTTAGAATAAATATAGATTACTTAATTAGAATAAAAATAAAGCAAGGATTTTGAGATTTTTTTAAGATCGACTTTATTTATAAACAATGCATTTTCATGCAGCAGATGTATTTTAAGGTTTATGTGTTGTACAAAGACTCATCCCTGACATATTATCTCAGCATGCTTATTGGTCTGCCATTTCTTTTCCTTGTTTTAAATGCCTCCGTGAAGTTTCAGCCTGCACTACATGAAAAAGCCACAGCATTTGAAGCCAAAACTTTCATAAAATATGAAGATGAATAATATATAGTCAAATACCAACAGGGCAGAATAAGATTCAGCTTCAATAAGATTAATTTTCTCCTGTTCTTTTTGACCATAGTTTTAGTCATGCTTTAATTGATTAAAAGTTTTAAATTTTGGTCCTTGTCTACCATTTATGCTAAAATGAAAGAGCCAAAAGAAAGAACCCTACCTATATCATGATTTTTAAATGGTATTATTTGAAAAAACAAATAAAAAAACCAAATCAACACAGCTCCATGACTCCTTGGAGGAACTAAGAATGTTGTAGTCATGGAGTTTTGGGGGTTTTTTTAGTACTAAATTATAATGCTTTCAGAGTCTTGTCTTGTTTTTAGCCTTAAGGTTGCTCTAGGACAGTACAGAGCAGCACAGTAACCAACGAAGGCCAGACCTTCAGTCTCTTCTCTAAAATTCTCCCTGACAATCCTGATGTTGTCAGACATTCGTGGGAACTTGTCATTATCCATGTCAGTTGGGCTGCAAGTGCTCTCAAGAATGCATATACATTATGGTAGCAAATAGCGCTCTGCTTTTGAATGTGGACAGTACACTCATGACTGCCCCTGAGCAGCAGCTGCAAGGAGAATGACTAGAAGGCTTTGAGATACTGAAATTGCTAGGCATGAAACAGGAACTATGTGGTCTGAAAGCCAGCAAAAATGCTTATGACCCTTGAATGAGAAGCATGGTCAAAACTAATAAAGCAATAATGACAATGTTAATTTTACATTTTATACTGCTTTAATTTCCATTTCATTTATTTATAAGAAGAAAAAAGAACAAGTGAGAAAAGGTCTGAAAAATTCAGATTCAAGTGAATTATACAAAACTTGAAGGCTGCTTAGACCATGAGAAATAAGGCGTATGTAACCTTTTCAAATGTATCTATTAAGTACTCTTAAGAGAGAAAGACAAAAGAAATACTGACCATTTTATTAATATCTTCTAGTCTTAAAAACATGAGGCAGCTATTAGTGCCTCATTTACTGATTTCAGTATGATAATTTCATGCATGCAATGTGTGACTTGTACACATACAATTGCTTGGAAATTAGACAGAAACTGTGTTGTCAACTGTTGTTGACAAGTTATTTCTTACAGCTTGGTGTACGCTGAGGTGGCTGCAAGTTTGGCAGCCAGAGTGAACTGTGAGCTTTAGAGCAAAATCACTGGGGTGTTTGATTTACAAAGTTTGAGAGACTTTACTTGGTGTAATGAGGTGATTTAATAATGATTTCATAATGTATGTTTGCAATTATAAGCATGAAAAACATAGCTCTGTGTTCCCAGATTTCCTACCTGTCCCAATGAAAAATCAAGTCCTTGGTTTTACTCACTACAGATTCTGTGTATTTTTACAGAATTTGCATTATGCAAGTAGGTCACTGATAACCTCAAAGTTTCTGTGCTGTTTGAATGCTGTTGTGTGAATGTAAAATGGAATTTCATTTGAAGATATGCAATTTGCTAAAGGGGTTTGGAGAAAATTATGAAATTATACTAAACTATTGTGCTGCACTGCATCCTTTATTTTATGCTCCCTCTCCATTAGTGAAATAAGCTTGAATGGTCAGCATGGTAAATTATCTGAATCAGCTAATATTAAATTTCTGTTAATTAAACTAATTTATAACTTCACCTACTTATTTTTATTAAGGTCAGCTCATATGTTTTAGTGTTGTTTGATTAATATTCTATCTCCCCATTTACTAAATCAATTCTGAACTGTTAGTAAAAGGACATATTTCAAAGTATTCCAGTTATATCTTTTAAATCCCCTGAGTCTGTTTAACTGAATCCACAATGTATTTTATGTCAACAAGTGACAGTCTTTACAACCTCACAATACAGTCAAGGATAACAAGTTGCATTGATATAAAGTAAATTGATTTGAAATATTGTTCTGTTATGGAAAGAATGAGTTACTGGTGTTTCTCTCAAGGGTTTGCTTCTGTATGTTGTCATATGCTACTGATGTATTTTTACATTACATACTGCCCAGTGAGTTGTTTTCTTTTCTGTTATTTTTTTATTACTGACTGAAACATAGCAAGGGCTGAGTTGAAATTTTATCATGTCAGACTGGATCAGGTGACTGAATAGTCTCTTTGTTGTTTTTGTTGTACTGGCCACATATTTGAACCCCAAATGGTAAGAAACAGGATAAAGAAATCCCAATCTCCAAGAGTATTAAATAGTCAGAAAAAAAGTGTGGTCTCAAACTGCAGAGAATCTGAAGCTGCCCAGGTGGTTTGAATCTGTCTCTTCTCTGCAGACAAAAGGTAAGCAGTACTGTTTAGGATAATGAGGAGTAGGTGTGGAAAAAGTTTTCTGATTTAGGATTATTGCTCACTCTAAAAAGTCTTTCCTATAAATTTTTAATACATTGATTATCACACTTCTGTTCAGCTACTGTATGTCTGTTAAACTATATTCCATGAACTGATTGATCTGATAAAATCTGTTTTGTAAAGGATAAGCACTTGCTCTTTTAACCTATTATCATTAACTCTACAGAGGTTACTACATTAATATGTGACACATTAATACAGTCTGATAATGCAAGCTGCAGCCACTGCGGTTACAGCAGGGAGAGATGCTGCCCTGTGGGGAACAGGTTAGGGAGGCAGGGCATCCCTGTCAGGAGCATGCTGCCTTCGCCAGACCACCCAGGGCAGGAGAGCGTGCTACAGCAGGTAACGTGTGCTACAGAGCTTTGGGTGGGAAGAGGAATTATCCTCTCTCCCATTATAATGGCTACTGTCTGTCATGTTTTCCTTCTGCGTGGCATTTTGTGACAAAAGGGGACCCAGGGCCACTTGCCAGCTACGTGTGGAAATCCAGCCTACATAAATTATGATGCATCTATTGCAGTGGGGTGTATGCATGCCCCCATATTTTTGTCCAAAGTTTCCTGGATAGAAACTTTGGGATGCAGCCCCACCCTCTAGAATCATAGAATCATTAAGGTTGGAAAAGACCTCTAGGATCATCTAGTCCAACCATCAACCCAACACCTCCATGCCTACTAAACTATGTCCCAAAGTGCCACGTCTACATGTTTTTTGAACTCCTCCAGGGATGGTGACTCCACCACCTCTCTGGGCAGCCTGTTCCAATGCTTGACAACCCTTTCAGTAAAATAAATGTTTCCTAATACCCAGTCTAAACCTCTCCTACCTTTCAGGTAGTTGTAGAGAGTGATAAGGTCTCCCCTCAGCCTCCTTTTCTCCAGGCTAAACAACCCCCGTTCCCTCAGCCGCTCCTCATAAGACTTCTGCTCCAGACCCTTCACCAGCTTCGTTGCCCTTCTCTGGACACACTCCAGCATCTCAATGTCTCTCTTGTAGTGAGGGGCCCAAAACTGAACACAGGATTCAAGGTGCGGCCTCACCAGTGCTGAGTACAGGGGCACAATCACTTCCCTCGTCCTGCTGGCCATGCTATTTTTGATACAAACCAGGATGCCGTTGGCTTTCTTGGCCACCTGGGCACACTGCTGGCTCATGTTCAGGTGGCTGTCAACCAACACTCCCAGGTCCTTCTCTGCTGGGCAGCTTTCCAGCCACTCTGCCCCAAGCCTGTAGCGCTGCATGGGGTTGTTGTGACCCAAGTGCAGGACCTTGCACTTGGCCTTGTTAAACCTCATACAATTGACCTTGACCCGTCGATCCAGCCTGTCCAGATCCCTCTGTAGAGCCTTCCTCCCCTCAAGCAGATCAACACTCCTGCCCAACTTGGTGTCATCTGCAAACTTACTGAGGGTGCACTCGATCCCCTCATCCAGATCATTGATAAAGCTATTAAACAAGACTGGCCCCAAAACTGAGCCCTGGGGAACGCCACTTGTGACCGGACGCCAAGGGGATTTAACTTCGTTCAACACAACTCACTGGGCTCGGCCATCCAGCCAGTTTTTCACCCAGCGAAGAGTACACCTGACTAAGCCATGAGCTGCCAGCTTCTCTAGGAGAATACTGTGGGAAATGGTGTCAAAGGCTTTACTAAAGTCCAGGTAGATAACATCCACAGCTTTTCCCTCATCCACTAGGCGGGTTACCTTGTCGTAGAAGGAGATCAGGTTGGTCAAGCAGAACCTGCCTTTCATGAACCCATGCTGGCTGGGCCTGATCCCCTGGTTGGCCTGCACATGCCTGTTGAGTGCACTCAAGATGAACCGCTCCATAATTTTCCCTGGTACCAAGGTCAGAGTGACAGGCCTGTAGTTCCCCAGATCCTCCTTCCAGCCCTTCTTGTAGATGGGCATCACATTGGCAAGCCTCCAGTCATCTGGGACCTCCCCTGTTTAACCAGGGCTGCTGATAAATGATGGAGAGTGGCTTGGCAAGCTCCTCTGCCAGCTCCCTCAGTACTCTTGGGTGGATCCCATCTGGCCCCATAGACTTGTGAGTGTCAAGTCTCTACTGTCTTAATAGCCCCTTTCCTTGCTCCTGCATTGTTGGGTTGCCACCACTTCTTTTCCCAAAGAACGGTCAAAGTTTGGGTCATTTTACATTTGGTTTGTTATATTATGCAACTGGAGAAGGACATCAGTGGGCAGAGCAAGTTGTGCTGGTGACCCACAGAGTGGAAAGAACATGAGAGCAAATGGAACATGAGAGTAATGAAAACTCTCCCTCTTAATGTTCTCCTTGAGGTAGAGTGAGCTATACAATTACATCCTCAAGAAGGATGAAAAAGAGACACTTCAGAAAGATTTAAATATCTAGAAAGACATATCTAGCAGAGTCTGTCCAAGTTCTATAGTGTACACAATATGACAAAACTAAAACCCGCCTCTTCTAAAAGACACTAAAAAGTAGGACATCTCCCAGAATAAACCATGCTTTGTCTCCCAGGCAAAAGTATGAGAAAGAACATTGATTTTTTTTTTTTTTTTTCATAACAATCACTTTGCATCATGCTGGATTGAACAAGTGAGAAGAAAAAATGTTGAGAGCCTTCTGCTGATGGCGGCATGTTTCCAGTCACTGATGCTCCCACCTGCTCACTGTGAGCACATCAGAAGACCTCGCTGCCAGGTCGTAGATGCATCAGGGAGAGAGAATGCATTTACATTCAAAGGTTGGAAAGACCTTTAAGTTCATCGAGACCAACTGTAAACCTCACACTACCAAGTCCATCACTAAACCTTGTTCCTAAGCACCACACCTACACGTCTTTTTAATACCTCCAGGGATGGTGACTCAACCACTTCCCTGGGCAGCCTGTTCCAGTGCTTGATAACCCTTTTGGTGAAGAAATTTTTCCTAATATCCAATCTAAACCTCCCCTGGTGCAGCTTGAGACCATTTCCATATGTGTATGATGAATTATGTTTTCTGCATGTAAAGAGAACTACTAGGTTCACTGACAGTTTCTGCCCCAGCTCAGCTATATGCAAATGAATGCTTAAAAATAGGATACAAATTTAAATATCAACATCTCGACCCTGGATAAACCTCATAACTGCATAAGATCCCACCTAATAATCTCTGTATCCAGTCTATAACTTCCATCATATTTTTAAATACATACAACTGATTTAAAGATTTTCAAGTGATAAGGAATCGACCACCTCCCAGTGTAAGCTTCCAAGGATTAAATAACCTTATTGTAAAAGAAAAATCTATGGTCTCTGTTTAGATTTGTCCAACCTCAGTTCCCTAGCATTGCACCTTGCAATGTCTTTGTCTCTTTGAGCAATCTATCTGAAATCTTTTCCTATATGGATATAGGTAGACTGTAATCTAAAACTCTTTTAACTTTCTTGTAGGTAAACTGAAGAAATGGAGCTTCTTAAATCTCTTATTATGAGAGATTTTTTTTTCATGTCCCCCCCAATCCTTTAATGATTCCATAAGTATCCTGATGGGTGAATACCAGAATTGCAGGTGGTGTTCCAGCCAGAGTAATTTATTCCCAATAACAGCTTCATTGCATAGGATATGTTTGTAAATAACTGGATCAAGCATTGTAATAAATTACCCTGCATGGTTAAAAAACACAAAAGTTGCTACCAATGTTTAAAAACTGCAGTCTTGCAGTTCTACTAAAGTCTATTCATTTTATGAAAAGGGGCCTTAAAACTTACGTTAACATACTTTAAGTATATTTTCATTTCCTTTCCTTTATACATCATGTCTTAGGATTTGCAGTTTTTTCAATCCAATAAAAGTAAGTAGGTACAGGAGAGTAGGCATAGCGTCACAAATGTGTTTTTTTGTTTAAATGAAGGATAAGGAAGGATTTTCTTGAAAACAGAAATGTTAATTTATGCCTTTAGAATCTTCTTTTCCTGTCCTCTGCTTTTTTCAGGGACAACTTAGAAGACCTTTGAATAGTGGTGAAAGCAGGAAGAGTGATGCCACTGTAAAATTTACATACTGTATCTCCTGTATCACAGAGATGGGATGTAATCTTTAAGACTTGTTCCTGTGTTGAAATTCTAAATGCTTTGTAAGCTGGGATTCAGTACGTTAAACCATCTCAGATAAGTAATAAAATTGACATGATTAAATAGTATGTACTTTTGTTGGCTTCTTTAAATAGGTAAATATTTGTCAGTAAAACTCTGTCCTTCTCCAGCATCTGGAGAATTATGCTGTGGCTCAAATGGCATTATTCTACCACCCACAGAATGTTTTTGCTCAGAGTTCACAGAGAGATGGAGATGATAAAAACATATTCTAGCAATGAATGTGCTAGAGGAAAATTTCTATTGCAAGGATGCTAAAAGTTGACTCAAAGGAACATCTACTTTAAGCATTTCTTTCAAAGAATATTATTTCCTTCCTTGTTTTCTATAAAGCTCTAGTAAAAGAAAGGATTTATTCATCCTGTATAGTATTATGGTTGTGGAATAAACATTCTGTTTCCCACTTTCCTCCTGTTACCTAAAGTTTTGCTTGCTTGCTGTGAATATTCATTGTGTATATTTCCAATTGTAATATTAAAATGAATATTGTTATTACTCTGTCAACATTTCATTCCCTCAGCATACTCCTTAGTGAGAAATAGTGTCTTGGATGAATCCAAACCAGTTAGTTTTATAAGGGTTTTTTCTTCCTAAAAAGAGCAGCTATCTTTGTTTTCTTTAAGTTGATGTGGATGAAATTTGTATAGGTGTGCTCTGTACCTTATGGTTAGTGGCATTCACAGAATATTGTATATAGGAAAATCAGAAAGCAGAAAACACTAATATGATGAGGGGTGGCCCCCAGAAGGAATATTAGTTCCACATATATTACGAGCAGTCTTTTCCTTCCCAAAGTAGCAGATGGGATAACTGATACTGGGGGCCTCATAGGTTGAAACAGTTTTCAGTTTTATATTTTGTGGGATCTTTGAGCTGAAAATGTCTGGCTTCACTCATCAACTACAATCACTAACATTCTGGATTTGCCCTTTTGGAGATTAAGATGTATTTAGTGGCTAAACAGATAAGGTAAAGCAGAAATATATGGGGTCACTGAAGAAGTCACTAATGTTTTGTTAACAATCATTTAAGCTGAGGTCACCCTCTTTCTATTTAGAGACTTTGTAAACATCATCCTCCCCCGCTGAGCTTAAATATTCTATTTCCTTTGGAAAGTAACTATCTTGTAAAATTCTGAGGTGCTAATACTTTGGCCAAGATTTGCTAGGTTCAGAACATCTCGCCTATTGCTAAACTGATACCTCCATAAATATGTCCCTTGTACAGATCTGATGGTTATTTTACACTGAGAATATTTTTGCAGTGATCCCTGTCAGGAGAGGTAAGGTCTGATTAACACTGGTCACCTTTGCTAGCTGTATCTTTAATCACAGACTCTGCAATAAACAGAGAAATGTAATCAATAAAGTTGCAGATACAATGAAGAAATATACATGGGGACTAAAAGTCTATTGATAAAATCTGGTGATTATTTCCCATCAAGACTTTAGGCTGTTATCTTCTTTACCTGTAACACAAGCCAGCAGAAGTGAGTGGCCAATTACTAATAAACATAGCCGAGGAAAAAAACATTGAAGAAGTTCCTCTCAGGTATGTTTCTTAAACCTTACTTTTATTTACTTGATCTTTTTTTTTTCTTTAAGTATTTCTTATGGCCCTTACTATGTGATTATTTGGTAGGCAAATAATTTATGCACACTAATTTGAAGTTTGTATCATTCCTCATTATAATTTTATTGTAACTTAACTTTTCAGATAACCAAATAACTTAAAGCATTTCTAGAAAATGATGAAATATTTTTATTTAACAAAGGGATCATGTTGTTTTGCTTTCCAGTAAATAGATAAGGAATGTTACAGTATATAACCTTTTTATAAAACCACAATCCAAGGCCCTTATGTTAAGTAAAGTTCTTAAGCCTAAATTTTCTCTTTTCCCCCCTCATTTTTTGTAAAGTTTGGAGGGAAAAAACCCAAAACCCAAGCAACAGTAAAAAAAATCAAACAAAACCCCCAAGTATTAAATGTGATAAATGAGATTTGGAGTTACAGCTCTTTTGTTTCTTTTTGTAGAAGTTGCATACAACTGTCAAGGATCTTCAGGGGAAAAAAAAGGGTATTTGTCTTAAGTTTGACTTCTTTATTAGCCCTAAATTTAGTAATAAATCTCTCTATGTAACAAATGCCTAAACTCAGGTCATAATCCAAAGTATATGTGCATCACATATAGAACACATGTTTGAAAACGCTAAACCTAAAGCATCATTTTAAAGAAGTAAGTTTATCATTCAAATTTCCTTTCAAAGCAAGGAATGGCACCATTGCTCTTGACGGTCAGTGAACAGATTCAATATTTTCTTGATTTTTTTATCAAATAGGATAAAAGTATGATAAATATGTCTACTATCCCATAAATTCATGATAAACTGTCATTCTTTTTCCCAAAACAATTTATCATTGGTAAATTTAAGCTAGCAACTGCAGCATAAACTTCTTGGGGATGAGCATAGCTTCTATAAAGACACTTATTGCCTATTTGCAGTTTTCAATATCTTGTCATTAATTGTCTTTAAAACAATATCCTATTTTTATGTTCAAAAAACGTACACTATCTCTGCAGTGCAAAACAGATTTCTTTCTCATGTTATCAGTGCTTACTTCCACATATACTTGGAAAAATATGAAGTAAGTTGTGGTTTTCAAATTCAGATGATCTGCCACTTTTATGAGAGCACATAAACATATTTCTAGAAGCTTTGCAAAGATATTTCAGGGCTGAATTAAAGATGACAATAGAGTTAGTGAGTGAAAGTTTTCTTACCCACCACAGCAGAAAATGTACACTGCGTGGTATTCATCCTGCTCTCTTTCACTCCAGTAACCACACTGTATTTCAAAATGCCAGTGTAACTCTATTACAAACTGACAAAAATGAGAAGATCATGTGATGCACAGATTGCATATGGAGTACGGAAATGTGCTGTTCGCCTAAATATTTGCATGTGCCTTACATGTCCCCTGCATTAAGACTGAAATTATTGAGTCTCCTGATTAATCCTTGCATTTTTGCAAGTTGTGTGTTGTTTAGTATTCAAGCGATGTTCAGACTTGTAGATTACAGATATGATGCAGCAAAGCTCTGCCCCAAACTTGTCTGACAAGATTGTATGAAGTTTTTAGCTTGCACGCAGATTAAGTTCTTGGGTAGATGCACAGAGAGGAATCACTAGGACGTGGACAAACACAACTTCAGGGGCTCCTTGAAGCTCTTGGGCTGTAGCACAGGGTACTCGGGGCATGACTCTTCTTCCCTACCAGAAACAAGGGTTGCCTTTTGGACTGGTTTGCAACACTAATCTTAAATAACCTGAAAGAGTGCACAGACTCATTAATAAGAGGAATGTGAAAATTCTAGCAGTAGCAAGGAATCTTTATGGGTTTTCCTTCACTTTTTTTCCTCACATATTTTATTCTACGGTCTAGTTAGATATCTAAGGTGCATTAGTCCTTTCTATATCTGTCAATTGTTCTAGTTGTTACTATCTATTGTTTGGCAATATGTTTTAGCATGTTATCAGTGACCTGAGTTGATTTTTCTGGCTATTGATCTGGAATTATCCCACAGCTAGAGTCATGACACTCCAGTAAATCTAACCTAAAATCCAGACAAAAGGATTCTGCACATGGATAGACTACGCATGTCTAAATGTAGCCTACTGCACATGGCTAGACTGACTATACAACATTTAGCATACCCATTTAAACATATGCAATCTGTATACATAAAGTAAGCTACAAGCAGGGACAGTATGTGTAAAGAAATCAACTGCAATAGTTCTACTGAGATTAGAGTAATTTAATACCTTTTTTTTAAAAAACTCATGGGGTTTGGAAGAGCTTTGCTTAGTTGTTTGAGCTTTGCATTTAAAAATAGGTACCTGAGGTAGGAAAAGCATCAAGTGACTGTTTTGTAGCTCTTCTCTGGAAAAAAGGGAAATCAGATTTACAAAAGGATCTGCATAGTGTATGTGCCAAGATACCAAGGCTCACTTAAACTGACATTAAGACACCTGTGGTTTCTAAGAAGGTCTCCAAAGGCACTCTAAGAATTGCGAGTTTTGTCAGATGTATATTTTGTAAATATTTATTGTGATAGGATTTATACACATTTTAGCTTGAAAACAAGCAGCAGGAAGCCATTTTAGCTAGACAGAAGAATGTGCTAATTAAAGAAACATAGAAAGGGTATGAGCTAATGCTTATTCTTGAGCCGAGATGAGTCCAGCCACTACACATGCACCAAAAGACAAGAGGAGCCAATTAAAATGTCCAGGAAGAAAAGAATACAGAAGATTGCATTCTAGGCATAGACATCGCAGAGTTGCTGCTCTGCTCAGCCTCGAAGAAGTACATCCAACTTTCAGTCCTCCCAAGCCACCTTTGTTGTTCCATTTTGACAAGCAGCAAGAAAGGAGTCGTTGCTGTCAATAGAGTCATGCTCATGACTCCTATAGCTGCCATCTGTCCTATGGAACCACAAAGAAAGATGAAGCTTGGCGCCAAGTTCTTTTCAGAGATCTTTTTGTTTTTTCTTTGTATAACTTCATTTGTCACCCAAAAATCAGCATATCACATTGAGGTCACAGAGTCATAAAATAATTTATGTTAGAAGGGACCTCAGAGTTATCTGGTCCCACCACTACTGGAAGTAGTGATACTAATGTGTAAGAATTCCAAGTTTTTTTTCTAGTAATCACAGAGAACAGTACGAATAGGCTTATAAATGACCTTCTGCATATTCAGCTATCTTGGTATACAAAAGTCCCACTGGAATCACAGATAACACAGAAAAATGTCTTTTACATTTCTTCTGTTTATTCTAAAGGAATTGATATCTGACTTGGTATTCTGACTCTGCAGAGAAACTTATCTTCAAAGGTTTGAGGCTGAAAGTGACTCCCCAGTCACTGATTTCCAGGCTCTCTCTTACTTCAGCACCTTCTCTCTTCTAGGGAAGGCAGGGCACAAGCCTGCTGTCTTCACAAATACACCACCTTAAGACTTTATCAGATAACAGAAATGTTTTAGTCAATTATCTGCAGCTTGTCAGGTTAGGCAAATGGTCTTTCAAAGGCTGCCTGGGGGCAGCTGGCCACCTGCCATGCTGCGTTTCATGCCTATGGGGTCATACACTCCTTAGGTATCACTGGGGAACAAGCCATGCGTAAGGAGCAGGTAGACTGCTGGATCCTATACAAATATGCACACCTTTATCTGCTGGGTTGCCACAGTCTCTCTCCTGTGTTTTATCTGTTTTGGAACTGATTTTATTTTTAAGGGTCACAATTTTGTAGTTGCTGCAGAGGAAACTGCAAAGAAGTACTTGCAGTGGGAAAAGAAAGTGTCCTGCTTATTTTTTTCTTGCTTTCTGCAAATAAACTCCTGCCCTTCCCACTCCTAGCACTTTTTTGAAATCCTAACATTAAGACTCTGAGCTTTGGAAAAAAAAAAGAAAGATGATGATATGATTATACTAATGATAATTTTGCTGACAGAGGTAAAAAGTATCAAAGGAAGATACACTGAAGCATCTTGATGAAGGCTTCATGTGGTGGTAATGAAAATAATCTCCAGAGAAAGAGGCATTCTCCTAAAACCTGTGAGCCTGGAAATAAAAATAAAGCATCTGAGTTACTTAACAAATACACATTTTATAATTAAAGCCAGCTACTGTCTGAAGACTGGAGGGAGTCTGAATACAATACCTAACTTTCATAGAAGAGTTAAAGGCAATGCTGGGAACTACAAAGCAGTACTGAAGCAGTACAGGAAAAGCTAGCTGCCACTAAATTAACCAACAAAGAATTGAATAAGGACAGATCAATACCCATATCTGATTTTTCTGTACCAAAATTGTAAATCAACAGAACTCCCTGAACATGAGTATTGTTAAAAGAATACAGTCGTTTCTTTTGTAACATCTGCAAAAAGTGTCCTGAAGGAAGTGGGGTAAACTTCTCATGAAAAAAAAAACTTTTTTCCCTAAGCTTGGATTTGTAGCTTGCTGAACATGAACATAAGGCTATAGCAGACAGGTATTTATCTGAACAGTAGGTGGGTAAATATCGTAGAGAGGTTCTGTGAACTTTCCTCTGCCTAGGAGGAGTTATCCTTTTATTCAATTAAATATGTGGAATTTAGTGTCCTGAGGATAAAAAAACCTAAGACTTTTACACTGATATTAATAAAATCTTAGCAGTTTTGCCATTTAAAGGTCAAATGGACATGAGCTGTGTTGAGTCAAACTAGAAACCACTGCTGGGACTGAAAAAAATTTCCCTCCTATGGAATACCACTCAGTAGCAAGTCAGGGGGACTTACTGGAAGGGAGGGATGGGAGGGAGGGAGAGAGGGAGAGACTGTGCTTTCCTATAAAGCAGAACATACTTTTAGAAGGAAGATGCTGTATTTGTCCAGTCAGTGATCTTCTAGAATATGGTAATTCCCGTGAACTGCCCTGATTGTGGGGAGTAGAAAAAAGTCAGTTTTTGACAATCTCAGTAACACTTGCAGGGTGCGGCTGGTAAACCGGAGGTTTATGGGGGATTTACAAGGCGTGCACACTTATGGGGGCATCTGCACTGCTTCCTGATGGAGGTCTGAATTAATTGAATGCATTTTAGAAACTGGTATATTTCTCCAGACCCAAAGAGATAAGCATTTATATTGTGTTTAGGTTAACTTCTGTTAACCTAAGGTTAGGTTAAGGTAAAGGTACATAAGACCAAAACCAAATTGAGACTATAAGATACGAATGGCCGTACTGGCTTTGGTCAAAGGGCAACCCTAGCAGGCTGTTCCTTCTCCGACAGTGGCCCAAAGCACGTGCCGATGGGAAGTACAGAAAAGGACAAATTTATAGAGATAATGTGTCATCGCGAGCAACTGGTTGCTCAAGTTATTCCTGAGCCAGAAGTTGACCTTGTGTATTTAGCAGTTCTCAGCTAATTTCTTTTCCATTAGCTTGTCTAGTCTCTCCATGAATCCATGTAAATCTGTATTAAACATCCATGGGAAAGAGGCCAAATTATCCATTCTTTCACATTCTATACAATATTCTCTTTTGATTATTAGGCATGCTATGCCCACCCCATGACAAGAAGGCAATGACATCATTCTATTAAAAGTGCCAAGAAAAATGAAATTATTTAACTGTGTGTGAGATGTATTTTCCTCTAATCCTCACAAGAGGTTTCTTGCCTATCTTTCTTTACCTAAGAACCTGGCCTTTCTTTCCTCACAGTCTTCCAGTACATGTGCGTGCGCACAGGAATGAATGCACCATTGCAACCTCCTCCTGCACTTCATTCGCTGATATTCCTAAAAGATGTTTTTTTTCAGAAAACTAAAACACCCAAGAAAGCTGACAAGGTGAGCATGCCAAGCAATGAAAAGAAAATTTACTCTCCAATAAAATCTCAACTATTATCATAATGCACATTCCAAGTCACGTCTAAGATGTCCCATATTTTTGCTGAATGTATAAGCTTGTGTGATTCGTTAGGCTCCCATTCATTATGAAAATAGGCCAGTAAATTACATCTTTTGCAAATGGAATCATTATAGCTGTAATTTACAAAATATATTAAGCCCTTTGATCTTTGTCAGAGAACATACCATATACTTTTAAACACATTGCTTGGAAATTGTAATTTAAAAACTATAAACCTTACATTCACAGCTTTAATGCATATATCAGACTATACTTTTCTACCAAAAATAATGTCCATGTTCTGTTTATTGCTGTTCAACTTTCAGCTGAACAGAAAAAAAAATATGATACTTCAAATTGATAAGAAATTAACAAAAATTGTCACCAATGGACACCTGTTGGCTTTTGCATTACTCAGTCCTATGATCTAAATAAAGCTAGTATTTCTAGTGATAATCTATTGCATAGCAAATATTTTCAACTCTGTAATATTGCTACAATATACACTGCAGTTTGGTATCTGATATATGCATGTTTAAAAATAAGTAATATTTCTCAAAAATATTACTCTACAGTCTAAATGCTGTTTGGTAATTAACATTTTTCTTTGACTTTGTATATCAAGTGCTTTTTTGTTTTAATTGTTACTTTCTAATGATAATAAGATGGTGCAGGAAAACAACAATAAAAAGATGCTTAGCCATTTTTAGGAATCTTTAAGGTAATCTTCTTGTACAGTTGAGAATCAGAACAGGTGTTACATCTTATCCATGGATTAACTAGAGAGGAGCAGATTCATAAAAATGTATGTTTGAAAATGAACCTGATTTTGTAGGTATTTGTTCTCATGAAAAAGATCTAGTATAATGTCAAAATCCTGCCTGAGCTGGAGACCAGTCACTTAGAAGGAAAGCATCATAACAGCACAAAAGATGTAGTACATAATATTTAAAATGCTATTCTTTGGTCAGTGTAAGATCTACACAAATATATAAACAGTTGGATTTTGGAACTTTGCTAACATTTATTCAAGCTTTAAAAATGTTTTGGACTTCAGTGAAATTGAGCATAAGAACAGAATTCATCTATATACGTGCACTTCAGTCTGATGGTTTCACTGTTTATTGTAATGAAAAGTTATGGTCTTAAACACCATTGCAATTTTCCCCTTTTTCTGCAGGTGGCCTTTTCTAAGGTAATACAAACTGTAGGCATTTTATTTAAGAGAGAATGCCACTGTGGTCCATTGTTTTTATTAAAAATGGGCAGATTAAATGACACTACCTTAAATAAATAGATATAAAAATCTAATTTTTAAAAATTATTATTATTATTATTATGAACAACAGCCCTGGATTGTTTGCTGTAATCCTCACCTAAAAGGAGCAATGGTTCTGTCCAGCCTTCACGTACTGTTGCTGCAAAGCCCAGGCATTTTGACTTGCCCATTCAGTTGCTATGCATAAACTTCTAATATTTGTTCACAAAAGGTTTCATAAAATGAACAGCTAAACTAAAATGCTGCTATTTGCCCAAAATAGCATAGCCTGCAGATTTCAAGAGCAACCACTACTGCTTATAATTAATATGATATCACTGATTACCACTTATAAACCTTTTTTATGGGAGCTTAAGCCTGCTATGTTATGCGTAACTGAGCATATGGAATCTTAGATCATTTTTTTACCTTCTGTCTCTGAAAATTTTCAGAGGAAAGAAAGTTAGTTGTATTTCATTATTCTGTATATTTAGCAGGTCTGTTTTCTTGGCCATGAGTCTGAAAACCTTTTCTAAAAGGACTTATCTAGCAGCTGTGTTGACAATTCTATTTTTGAGTGCAACTTCAAGAGCAAGATGAGTTCTTCACACCTGTGCCTCTAGAGCTTACTTTTTGGAAAGGACTGGGCTTTGCATTAATTTTGCAGCAAATACCATACAGTGCAAAGAAAAAAAAAAGTTTCCCCTCCTAGCACAGAATGATAAGAAAGAGCAGTTTGTGCTGTGTTGAGGAAGTTTTTCTATGAACGCTCTGGACACAACATGAAAAAACAGTTAAAAGCGACATTTTGATGCTGCAATGTGTATGCCTTCATTAAACTGGTCTTTGGAAAGTTTTATTGGGACAAATTGATAGCTCAATTTCATTCACAGAGTGTTACCTCATCACTGTACAATTAATGATTTCTGGGCTTTTAAAGAACCACGTCCACCTGGAGTAGATACTGTAGACCTAGAATAAGAACATTTTCTTCATGTAATTTCTTCATACTCTTGTCCACAGAGTTTTACAGAAAAAGAAGCATGTTCCTATTTCCCTGTTGGGGTGTACAGCCTGGAGTGTGGGTGACTTGGTCCTCAATAACAAGGATGTGTTCTGTACTCTAAAAAAATGCATCGGAAACCTGCGTGGGGATGGATGTCCCCCTAAGATGAGGTCAGGATCCTGCCAGCCCCCACAGACAGAGCTACAGCTGCTGCGGTGCTTCAGGGCCTGGTAGCGCCGACAGGGACTAATTGCACAGGAGCAGTCCTCCTCCTGCAGAAATCAACTGAAACATCAGAGCCACTTCACCACCAATAATTCTATCGGACATCCGAGAATCTCACCAATTATTGCCTCAACCCGTGAAACCTTCTTGCTAGAAATCCATTATGTGAGAGCTGCAAGTCTGCGGAGCACATAGATTTAACGGTGAATGTAGGAGTCAGCTTCTTTTTTTTGTGAAGTTGAGTTATAGAGCGTTTTGACATTTGCCAAAGCTTTATTGTCAACTCAGGTGAAAGATGCTTTTGTCTATGCAGTCCCCTTAATACCCGTGACATCAATGAGAGTTTTTTTATAACACCTGATAATAAATCAGTGTATCTTTCAATGTAACATCATTTATCCTGTTTCTAAAGGGAAATAACTCAAAAATATGAAAAAAATGAGCAAAAATTCCATGTACAATCTCAGTCTCACTCCTATATGCTACATGTTGTAGTGTTTAAAATCCATAATCATGTGTTTTTCCACCGTGTCTTTGAACAGTTCAGAGCTCAAGATGATGGCTGCTTAGCAAATGATGCAGCAATTCAATATTTATTTTTGTCCTTATTGTTTAGAGATTCCATAGCTCCTTTGCTGCACACCATAAAACTCCCTCAGCCATGTGGGGCAGAGCAATCCAGTGGTTGGAGGAATTAACGCTGGTTGCTGCTCCACTTTGCCTTGACATTTTTAATATGATGGGGTGTGAATGATTACTTTTAATCCATTTTTAATAGAAGTATTTGGAAACAAAGGTTAAAAATCATTTGTCTTCCACATTTTTGGCACAACTTTAGCAAAAAGTTTGCAGAAAAATCAATCAGTAGAACTTGGTATGGATGAACACCTTCTATTTGTAATAACTTAAAAAAAAAAGTCCGCTTGTGGTAAACTTGGTCAGTAGATGCATTGCAAAATCTTCATTCTAAGCGATCATCTATGTTACTACATTGAATGTGTTTGGTGGAGGGGACTCTCCAAGAGGGTAAATGATTGATTATCAGTCTGACTGCCAAGCAAGCAAAAGTATATAAAAAAAAAAATTTAAGTGCTATTATTTCTTTCCACAGAAATGCAAAAGAAGCAGAAATTCCCTGGTGATTAAAATGTTCAATTTAACTAAAAGAAAATGTTTCATTTGGTGCTTATGCAAATGAACATGGTGCTTCCCAAAATTAATGTAGGAAAAGCCAGCCTTTTACCCAACAACTTAGAAGTCTGAGCACTCACAGATATGCAGCAAGTCAGAATCAAGTCCATCTCCGGAAGACACTAATCACCATGTCAAGGAGGAGGATGGAGGACTTTATTCACCATCTTATATACATGAAATTGTTTCTAATTCAGCAACAAGTGGTCACTTGTGCCTCCTTCTGAAAGAACAAATTAAAGAGGTATTTTCACTAGTTGTGAGGTTTTATGAGGTAGGACAGCTGAAAAAGGATGGGTATGGTGTGATCACCTCAAATAGCCTAATAGTGTGGGTCCTGAAATAGGAGAGCTTTTAGCTCATGTCTATGATGTGCCTGGCAGAAGGTGTTATGTTTCCAAGGGACTGCTAAAGCCACTGGCTTAGAGCGCGTTCCGACCTGGGCTTTCTTTGGAGCTCTTCCACTTTGTACAAAATTAATTACATATGTACTGAGAACACACAATGTTTCTCCCATGTGATGAGTAGGAGATTTGTTGACGCGATAGAAATATCTGTGTTTAAACGTGAGCTCTTGGGAGAGTAAGGTGTTCCCTCAACACGCAGGACTACGATGCAACCGGCTGTCTAGGCCATTTACGTCTGAGGCAGGATTCAAGGGTGGAAACGAGCCTGATTTTCCCATAGCAGGTTTCCCATGTTATATAAAGGTTATATCATGCTGTCATCACCTTATGTAATAGTGCTATCATATTACCAATGGTATGAATTCAACTGGTATTTGCAAAAAATGCAGGGGTGAATAAGCCCCATTTTTCCTAGCAAATGTACAATTTTCTTAAAAAACAATTACGTAGATGCACTCCTGAGTTAATCACAGAATCCCTTTTGCTATTTTACGATGATTTGTGCACTTCAAACCAGTTTGCTGATTTTCTCATTTGCATCTTTGAATTTGTGTCAAATAACTTTCCTGTGGGTTGAAGAAATGTTGAAGAAGATTGGATTGCGGGGGAGTCTGTCATGCTTGTTATGTGGTAAGCTAATTCTCTGCTTTGACCACAATGTAGAGGAAAGTTGGAGCAATCCAGAAGAAATGAGGTATGTGTAACGTTTGTAACACCCTCCTGATCCTATCTCGGGGTGAACGGTATGTATGTTACATAGTCTCAGTGTAAGTGAGATACTACATATGGATCTGTCAGAACTTTTCCACATAGTAAATACACGGACCTTGCCTAACTTTTCATTAATATGGGGTCACTAACACGTACTAACAGCTTATTATTTGTAGTGGGCTGGTAACGTGGAGTTCTCTATTTGTGGGTTGCTACAGCAGTGACTTCCATCCTGTCCTCCAGGAGATGAGGCTGCGTGATAGCACTTGACACTGTTACAATACTGGTCCACCAGCTGCCACTCCCCCAAAACTAGTGCTAGCAAGGATTGTGGTATATAATTAAACCTTCCAAGCTAGCAAGTCCATGGAGCTTTAAATGGCTTCTGGACTGGGAGAAAGGAAGGAAACCTCTCTCTTTCGCTAACCTCCCTCCCAAACCTTTGCCTTCCAACTTGATCTCACTGGGGTTTGGCACCTGTCCCCTAGAGACATCTCACCTTAGAGGGAGGTTGTAGGGAGAGGTGCTAGCCGCGTCTTTCTGACCAGATTGCAGGACTCTAATAAAATCCACTGCTCACCCACCCCTTCCTGCCCGCCCGGGCCCTGGACATGCAGGAACTTTGCTAGGAAGAGGGGGGACAAGGGCTGCACACACAACTGCTGTTTCTCTGCTGTGTACACAAGCAGTGCCAGAGCATCATCACTCGCCTGGTGGGGAAAAGGGGAGGGAAGAAGAAGGAATGACAATGTGGGAGAGGGAAAAAGGTAAGGGAAAAAGGTAAGGGAAAAAGGTAGGGGAACACACAACATCAGGTGGGACCAGGCTGCGTGCGCTGGCCCAGACCTAAGACTAACACTGCAGTTAGTGTGACACTGCAGCAGTATTGGCACCTAATAATTTCGGTCTAATTTGAATGCATCTTGAATTATGATAGTGTTATGGTATGCTCTGTGGCTCCTCACTGATAAGTGAGGGTCCAAGTTGATGGTCTTTTATCTCTTCTGTTTGCCTTGGTCACTTCATCCTGGGCCTGCTATCCCTGTCTGTATACTTTTGACAAAATATCACACTTCTCTACAGTACTTATAAAAAGCGCTGCAATAAATCCTTTAAAACTGTAACTTTGGATTTTACTATAAAATACTTAAGAATGGAATATTTTTTTCTCTCTCTAAGCAGAGACTGAATTCACCTTGCAGGAATTTTCTTCACTTCCCCCTTTCAGCTCTTTGCAGATGCTCATTTGCAGGAGAGAATTTATGGTTTTGTCCCCTGCTCTCCTCTCCTAGGGTGGCACAAATTACCCAGGTCAAGGACTGCCTTTCTTGTTTCCTCCTCATTCTTCTCTGTCTGATGAAACATCCTTCCTTTTCTCTCCTTTAGACGATAGACTTACCCTTATTCTAGCTCTTCAGCTCGGGTATTTATGTGTGCAACAAATAATAACTAACAAAGAAAAAAGTATTTACAGGGCGCACTCCAAACCTGGCATTACAGAGAGCAACACCGCCGAAGAGTATCTTTTTTGACTTCTGGCTAGCAGGCAATTTGTAATTTTGGGTCTAGGAGCGGCTGGATTCGTGGTGAGGATTAAGTTTTCGGGGTGGTGGGTGCTTTTCCTTCCTTCCGCCGGCAAACAGCGATCCACGCCAGGATTTGCTTTCTGCTCCTGTATTTCGGCGATGCAATGTGTAGCACGTTTCGCTCTGTGTGTGTGTGTGCGTGTGTGCGTGTGTGTGTGTGTGTGCGTGTAGCTCTCCCTCGCTGTGTCTGTCTCCAGGATTTCTCCCTGCCTGGCTCGGGAGGCTGCTCCAGCGCTGCGCGGAGCAGAGGTTTCCCCGGATCCCGTAAATACAGGCACACGCACCCAGTGCACCACACGCATGCACACACACACACACACGCACACACGCACAGCCACACAGGCACGCACAGAGCCGCTGTCCAGTCCATCCCCACGCCGGCTGCTTTCCCCACCACCTCCAGCCTCGCAGAGGCGGCAGGCACAGCTCCGCGGCGGATCGCGCTGCCGCTGGCCCGGGACTCCGCTCGCAGCAACGCGCCTCGGTTTCAAGCTTCACAACCTACAGCCAGATTTTTACCCCCCTTTTTTTTCTTCCCCCGCCTTTTTTTTTTTTTTTTTTTTTTTTTGCCGGGGGGCGAGAGCGCTTTGCATTTGGAGAAGGAGCCGGGGGGACGAGGCTGCCGCTCTCCTGCCCCCGCCGTGCGCGCATGTGTGTGTGTGCGCGCCCATCTCCCCCCCGCCTCGCAAAAGTTTGCCTCGGCGGCCGGGGGGCTCCGGGGCCGCCGCCCCCGCAGCCGGGGGGCGCGGCGGCGGCGGCGGGGCGGTGCGGCGGCGGCGCGGGACTTGCGCGCCGCGCGGGACTTGCGCGCCGCGCCATGCCGGCGGCGCAGGGGGCTGCGCGGCGCTGCGCGCTGGCGGGGCTGCTGCTGCGGCCGCTGCTGCTACTGCTGCTGCTGCTGCTGCCGCCGCCGCCCGCGGCCGCGGGGGCCGAGGGCAAGGCGCGGAGCTGCGGCGAGGTGCGGCAGGCTTACAGCGCCAAGGGCTTCAGCCTGGCCAGCGTGCCCTACCAGGAGATCGCAGGTAAGGGGCCGGGCGGAGCGGGGCGGAGGGCCGCGGAGCGGGGGGGACCGCCGCCGCCCGGCTGCGCGCACTCCCCGCGGAAGCGGGGCCGCGAATCGCCGCGTTGTCTGCGCGGCGTGGAGCGGCTCTGCCGGCCCGGGTGGCAGCGGGGGGCTTCCCGGCGGGGCGTGTGTGTGTGTAAATAAACGATTAAATAAACATAAAAACTAAGGAGGGGGGTTAAAAAAAAGGGGTGAAAAAAGGGGGTTAAAAAAAAAGGGGTGAAAAAAAGGGGGGCGCGGGCGAGCCTCAGCCTCGGATCTGTTCGCCGGCAGAAACTTCTTGAGAGTTGCAGCCGGGCTGCGAGAGGCAGCAAGCGGTTCCGCAGTGGCTGCTGCCCCCGCTGCCGCCGTGTGCGGGGGCATAACTTTGCCCTCTGCCAGCGGGGACAGGGGCCGAGGGAGGCGGAGGAGGGTGGGGAAGGCAGTCCTGCCCCCCTCCGCCCCCCCCGGACCCCGCCGCTGCCGCGGCCCCGGGGAGCGGCGCGCCCCTTCCGAGGGGGCCAGCCCAGCCGCGCAGCCCCGGGCCGGGCAGCTCGCCCCTCGGAGCCGCAGCCGGGCGCCTCCGCTGCAGCCCAAATCGAGCGGAGGCATCGGCTGCTGGAGAGAGACCCCCCTCCATACACACCCCGCTCCGCCGCCGGAGACACCAGGCAGCCTGTTACTTAGCTCTTCCTTCTGCTGAGACATGCCTACAACAGGTTATATCTCAATCTGCCTACGAAGGTGTTGGGGTTGGTTTTTATTGTAATTTTATTTTCCTGCTTTTCCCTACGACCTTATCCATATTGCATCTTCGGGACTGTATGAATAAAAATATGTCTGGGGCAGATAATCCTTTAGCAATCAGAGAGCACGACAAAAAGAGAGAAATGATATGGCAAGGCATGCACTTGGGCTGCTTAAATTGGACTGCTCGAGCCCTCAGGAAAGATTTCTGCTTTGCCACTGGCACTTTGCTGTTAGATTCTGCTGTTTGTAGAGTGAATTAGATGCCCCTTGGTTTGCTTGCTTCCTTTTTAAAGTTGGAAGCAGTAGATTTATCTTCCTTGAGGTGAAATAAAGCCACAGTTATTCACTGTGCAGTATTTAGCACTTTACATGAGGAATGATAAATGTGGAAAATCTCAGGACAGCGAGGATGTAGTTCACAAAAATACAGGGAAGGTTGTTCCACGGTGCCAATGCAGAACAGACCAGATCTCTGCATAACCACGTTGGTTCGTTTGGACACATAGGTCTGACCCACTGATGTGCTTTAGGACAAGGCAGGAGAGTAAAGGGCCTGTGCGTGTAACTATTCCACAGGCACCTTCGTCACTCAGGCTCACCGATTCTCTGGTCCTTCTGTGCTCTTTTTTTAAAATTTCTCTTTAGGTTGCTCGTAAGTTATATCAAATCATGGAATCTCTCCTGTGAGCCGCAGACCCTTTCAATATGCAGTCATGCTTTCCCTTCACATACTGTTACTCCATCTCCTTTGAGACAGCATGGTAGGATATGCCCTGTCCCATTAAAAAAAAAAAAAAATCCAGTGAATTTCAGACTTCTAATAACTTTGGGCAAACACTTGTTGCTTTCAGCTCACAGAGAAGTTTTATTGTTTTATTTATTTTTTGAATGTACAGTGCAAAGTTGCTGTGCATTTTTTAAGGAATCCCAGTATTTGCAAGTTTCTGCTACCATGTATCAGTACAGAAAGACTCACGATAGCTAAATATTTAGTAATAGTTAAATCCGAAGTTACTCTTCAGTTTCCTGCTAAGCTTCATAAGTAATATCTACTGATATGGTTAAGAAGTACATGATTTATGCAGAGATGAGTTATTTTTTCTGAGCTTCCTATTACAAGTTGTTTGTTTTCTTTGTGGTTTATCTGCCTTGTTACTAGTTGGTGTATCAACTTTTGAGCAGTTCTGTGTGTAGCTATGCAAGCTACTCAGTTGTTGGAAGGCTAGGATTGCTTTAAGGTGTGTTTTGGGGTATGCTCTGCTCCAACGGTGGCGAGAGGTTGTGTAATAACTGTTCATGCAGCATGTGCTCTTGTTAATGTGAAAGCTATGTATTTGCAACCCGGTGCCATGTTGGAAGTTTAATTAAAGCAATCAACATACAGGTTTCAGAATAATTTTTTTTTCATTCTGTCTTTTTCCACCATACTGACTTGGTTAAGGAAGCAATTTGTTACTGTTATGAAAGAAGTGTAGTCTGTCAAATGCCTCATGTTTTCAAGAGTTCAAAGAACTTTAATTACAGTCAAACGTTGAACAAGCATTGTGTTTTCAAAAGATTTTGCATCAATGGCTTGATAATATAATGGAAAATAGTAATACGCAGTATGGTTTATGTGTTTTGATTTAACAGTAGTCGTATGTTTTCATTTGTCATTTGTTTAAAAGCTACTTTCTAGCTAGGACTGTTGAAACTTGATAAACTGAAGAGGTAGTGTGTATGTACTGATGCAAAGTGTGTACGTACTGATGCAAAGAGCTGAAGAATCTGTTTAAATTAGAGAGGCTACAGACACAGAGGTACCGCTCTGCTGAATGGAACTGCAAAGCCAGCTTGTTAGATAACTTCTGTAAAATTATTTATACTGGCACTCACTTTTGAATAGAGAAGGTAGAAGTTACAGATTTAAAAAGCTGTCTGTTTTTGCACTGTAAGGCAAGGTTTTCCTACAGTATTTTGCTGCACGTGAAATGTGTTGAAGTTGGTAATAACGTGGTTACGGTTGTCTGTTATGCTTTTATAACAATGCTAAATTGTTCAATGTAATAGTATAATACTTAGTTGTAATCAACCTGCTGCGCCTGATGTCTTGTCTGACCACCAAATTCTGGTGCTGTGACCTACATTGGAGTACAGCATATAAAGCTAGTTTCCAGCATAGGTTATCAAAGTAAGTCCTCAATAAAGGAACTTTGTCTGGGAATGGGGGAAGGAAGAAAATTCAAAGTGAATGTAATATGCTGCTGTGGGCTTAATTCTATGCATCAGTCACACGCAGGGTGGGTAGCAGTAGCTTGTGGTGTACGCTGGGCTATCCTTGTAAAATCCGCCCTCTCGTAAAGCTGCTGTGGGGTATCCTGCATGTGAAGAAGAGTTGAACTGTCAGACTCACGCTGCCGTGACCCAGCATTCACGAGCACTGAGTGGAGCTTCTAAGGACTTTGCAGGAAATGTTTTGCTGTAGGAAAATCTGTCACTTGAAAGTCAACACAAAAGAAAAAAGTCACAGCACATATCTGTTAGCATTACTTGTCTAACTCCAACCATGATTTCAATAACTTACAGCATCTTAGGGGAAGCCATAAAAATGAAACATCAAGGTTAAAGGTGGAGTGTGTCCTTGCCTCAAAGTTTTCCGAATGAAAGTGAATGTCTGACTGTTCAAAAGTAGTGGATGTGTCTGATTTGTGCCTTTCCACTTTCAGTTGATCTAGAGATTTTGAAAGGTGAAGGGTGTGGGTTTTTTGTGGGTTGTGGTTTTGTTTGGGTTTGGCTTTTTTTTTTTTTTTTTACTAGATGCTGAATAATAAGTGTATTTGGAGAAAGACCAGAAGTGTTCTGGTAAAGCGTCCAACTGTAAAGATGCTGAATTCTAAATACTGCATGAGAAGTTAGTGAGCTTTGTTCTCCTGTGCAGATGATGAACGAGGTGAGATTCTGGCAACACAGAGACACCGTAGTGAAAGTAACTGAAATGAAAGCAGAAGCAAACCCTTCATTTTGAAGGTCAGGAGTCACTTGAAATTGTGCTTTGATGAATGGGCTTCATACTGGCATAACACAGAGGCGTTGACTGAAGAAAACTAGCAAACATAACACAGTTGCTTGTAGCTCTAAAGTGGTAATAATAATAATAAAAATAAACTCAGTAGTCACTCATGCAATTGAGCTATTAGTCCATGTCAGATGTTCCCAAGGTACTCTTTCTGAATGTTTTGCTTTCCTTTAAGTAGCTTTAAAATGTAATGATAGATTGACAGGAGAACAGCAGAAAATCCTCCTGACTGAGTCTGTATCAAAGCTCTTGTTAATTAATGCCTTCTTTTACTCTTTCTCTACTGCTGTCACTGAGAGTTGGGTGCAGAAAGTGCCTGTAGACCAGGAGGCAAATGGGAATTCACAGGCACCTTGTGTGGTTGTCTCAGGAGGGTAAAAAAAGGAATAGCCTTACTGAAATCAATAATATAATCAATGCAAATTTGTGAAATCTGAATCGGGCCATTAGAGATCAGTTCACTCCTAATCTCAGTGATGACAATTGACATGGAAGATGGACATGGAATTTCATGTAAACTTGGTACTTTTCTTGTTTTAGTGCTGTTGTAGTAGTATCCTCCACATTGTGTACGACTGCTCCTCACCTCTGTCTGCGATTTCAGTAACCGCAGCATCTGAAAGGGTGGTGGCTCTCTGGTCACCCTCCCTTATGGCCTCCCTTAGTTTCCCATTGTGAGTGCATGGTGCATGCTAATAAACCGGTGTGTGCATTTAGCTAGGAGGAAGTACAGCTTTTCTAAGACCTGGCTTTGCTATCACTTTTGTACATATTTATTGGTTTGTTTGTGACTGATGCCATTAAAGGGAATACAACTTATGTATGCACATCTAAACTTAAAGGTGCTGTTTGTAAGATCAGGGCCTTTGAGGAGAAATAGCATGTTTTTAATGCTTATAAATAATTCATTTTTGACTGAGAATTTTAAATCTCAGCATCTGGAGTTTCCCGATGTGACTTTATGGTAAAGTATCTTGGAAAGAGAGACTTTAAAATAGAAAAGGTGATGCTTTAATAATTAGTATAATGATGAATTTCAGTGTATTGTACTCTAATCATCTTTTTCTTTCTGTCGTCATTTGATTTATAATGCAAAAGCATACCTAAAGCTATAATATTTCTTACACTTCTAAGTGTTCATGTGTTAAACTGTTCTAATGCTGTATTAGTACTTATTTCATCATATGCTATTGTGAAATACTCCTGAGATTAGGTGGTGTTCAGACACTAGAGAGGTCAAGCACTATGTTAAAAGCTCAGGCCATTCTTTTTATATTACTGCAATAAAGAATATATTCATTTCATTTATATTACCACTTGGCTCTCATAAAAGGTCAGTTTCAGCTGAATGTACAATTACTTGCAAATGGCAAATCTTATAACAAGTGATCAACAATAAAAGCTTTTCTGGGTAATTTGTCTTTAAAATTACCACCTGCCATTTCTTTTGAATGACTTGAGCATCTTGCAGTATCACTCGGAGATCTCTGTCTTATTCCCCACGATACATGTAAGAAAACTATGCATACTAATCTTCCTTTCTGCTTAGTAAAGTAAAAATGCATAATTACATTAAAG
This sequence comes from Ciconia boyciana, assembly GCF_034638445.1. Taxonomy (NCBI): domain Eukaryota; kingdom Metazoa; phylum Chordata; class Aves; order Ciconiiformes; family Ciconiidae; genus Ciconia; species Ciconia boyciana. Next base: position 163,758,594 of record NC_132934.1, on the reverse strand, counting down.
GTTCTAGTTGAAATAACAAGCTTGGTGCTTAAAACTCCATTACGTTATCAAAGTATCAGCACTCCCATTACTAGCAAAATGAAATTACGTTTTCAATGAACTATGACTATATGCTCCCCTTCGTACCTGGCTAATGGGTGCTATCTCCCTGGGAAGGGAACCTTCAGTCTGTGGTTTTGACTGTTCATACTACCAGGCATAATTATTTTAGCAGCTTAAATACGTGTAAAAGAATTAACACTTTTCCACAAATTCCTAAGAACAGCATATAAAGGTTGGTGTTTAAAGGCAGAATAGTTATTATGCTAAACAAAGAGAATACATTACAAGATGCAAAAGGAATTTAAAATGTGTTGCAGATGGCAGGGAAACATATGCCTGGTAAAATTCTGAGCACTTTATTCCTCTCTATGTAAAAACAGCCTAAACCCGACTGAAACTAAGGTTTGCTTTCTTCGCTACTTATTGCGCCAGAGCTCCTGCACACATCCAAAAAATAAGCTTCCCTAATAAGAAATTTTTTAGCTCTCGTTATAGGAGGCTGTCACAAAGACCACCAGCTCTCTCTGATGAGCTTCTTTCGCTAACGTGACCTTTTCCTTCCAGCAAAGTGAAACCATAGTACTTTATTCTGTTGAGCGATCGCAAAACACAGAAGGCGCGCGGCATTTGAAGGCAGGTGCCGCAGAAGAGGTGCCTGCGCTCCCGCTGACTGCAAGGGCAACAGCAATCCGGGCCCTGCCGCTACGCCCGGCGGAGCGAGTCTCCGGTGAGCAAAGTCAGGAATTATTAATAGCGGCGGGAGCGTTTGCGTCCCGCCAGCCCGCTGTAGAAACCCGGGTGCCCAGGAGGAGGCTCTACAGCACAGCTCCAGCCCCGGGATGGAGACCCGTCCGCCGCTTGTCCTGGCCTTGCTTTTCAGGGTTGGGGACAGGAGCCACTTTCGGTCCGTCAAAAAGCAGCAGCGAGGGCTGATACTCCTAATGCAAACAGCAAATTGCTCTCTGGCTCGCCTAGCCTGCGAGGTCTGTCACCTTGAGCTTCTAATGGCCTTTTAACCGCATCTCCAGCTGAGCAGCAGATGTAAAGGGTACTGAGCATCCCGAGCTGGGGTTTTTTTTCCTTCTGAAAGAGGCATTTCTACAGATGCTCGACTAACAATGGAGCCTCAGACCTGCTCGCTGACCTGTTGGGTTTAAAATAGCAGGGTAAATCTCCTGAAATAAGTGGAAGTCTCGACTGCTTTTAACAGGTGCCTTGTAGGCTGTTACATTAAATTAGGTACGCGTACAGAGTAACACAGCCGTACCTGTGCGTGTGTGTGCATGTGTGTGCGTGCAGGGGTAAAATCAAGGCTTTTACCTGGAGTGGCCTCAAAGTCACATTTAAGCCCTGAAAGAGCTAAAGAAGCTGCACATTACCAGGATAGGTATTTGCAAACCAGGTTGAAACTTTGTTTTATGGGCCCCATCTGAAAAACACATGTGCAAACACACATGAATGCAAACATATGCACAATAAAAAACTACACAGGGCTCAGTTCATATATGTCAGAAAGATCAAAGGCTAAGTCAGCCACACTAATCCTACTGTTTGGGGAGTCCAATTAGTTCAAGCCTGATGCTTGACTAAGCAGTAGGTAATATAACCTGCCCTCTAAGTCAAAAGCTAGACCTCTCTGTTGCCAGATTCTTTGTCAGTCTCCATAGCTGTAGCTCTTGGTCATAGCTGTAGGTCTATGATGGTAGCCACATATTTCTCTGAGAGTTTTGGCCACGTCTCTCTGACTTATGTGCTGAGTTTCTAACATACTAGAGACTATGGGGACACCCGTCTGGCTTTTGTCTGGCTTTGTCTTGGAGGGAAGACAACACTTGGGATGAAGCTGTTGCACATCTGGGTGTCAGACGGTCGTATGGTATAGCGTGAGGATGTATGTGGATACTGCCATGGGTGTGAGAACTATGGAGGTATGTAGCAGATCTGGCAAAATATAGTGTGTGAATGCCTTACTACAGTTCTCATGTCATATGTCTGCGGTTGGCCTTTGAGTTACGGTATCCCTTATGACCTGGAAGTTTTCCTTCGAGAGCCCATAAAGAGTAATTAATACAGGAAACTAAAATTACTTTCATAAGTGGAATTATTTTTTAAGAAGTGAAGCATTACATTAACGAAAGGATCTTTATGCACAGTTATCCTACCAAAAGTCCAATGGTGCTGTTTGATGGTCACAGCCAGGGAGGCTCCCGTCAGGTCCTGTGTACAATTCCTGTAGGTTCCTTTCAGTTCAGGATTCAGTTTCCTCTCTTCAGGAAATATTTCTCTTCGAGCTGCTCTTTTCTAAATTTCATTTTTCTGGTGATATCAATCAAGTAGTAGAGGTAACATTTTGGATAAAGTGTTGTTATTTATGGTTGTAGCATTTGAATCCTGAACAACCACTTCTCTTGCCCAGTAGATGCCACATTGATCTGTGTTTTGGTTTTGGATAGTCTTTTGTGAATGTAGCAATCTGTGGCTTTGGAGTCCAAATACACAGCTGTAGATAGAGGTAGTAAGGCCAGCAAAAACCTGACTCAGAGAATCGGGCAGAGAATATAGCGTAGGATGAATTGTTGGAGAAGGGACTGTTACTGGAAGATGAATGAAACATGAATGGGAGTACTTCTTTCTCTCATTGCTTGAGTCACTTTGCATTCATTGCGTTAGGTGTTAAGACCTTTCACGCAGTTAAAGCCCTAGGAGAAGGGAAAAAGACTGGAAAAGTGCTTTCAGGCCTTCATGCAAAGATTTGGATGAATAGGCTACAAATAAGGAGGGAGGGAGCAGAGATGCTCCATTTCTTTTTCTTTTCTTTTTTTTTTTTATGCACCACTTGGTCTTGGTCTGTACAGTCTATAGATTTCTCCTTTTCCTCACCATCTAAGTGGTTAAACAGCTCATCTCAAACAGATTGTGGCGACCTGACTGATCATGCTCCAAAATGGAAGAAGTTCTAATCAAGATGTATTGGCATTTCTATTGTTGAACGGTTCCTTCAGAGCTTGTTGCTCTGCTAAGTGGGCAGTTCTAAATAATTCAAGCTCAGTATCTAATATGTAATTGTCTTGTTGCAGAGAGAACAATGCACCTTTTGTGTGGTTCTATCTCTCATCATAACTTTATGTAACTGTGCTCCATAACCTGAGAGAGCAGACTACGAGTTTCTGGCTTATACTTCCTTTAAACCTAAAAAAAGTTGTAAAAGGCTTGGGTCCAGACTACTGAAGTATGTTTTCATTTACACCTCACCCCACTGCATAGGAGATGGCTGTCAGCAAAGTTGTGTGTTCCCTGTTCCTGCCTCTGACCTGCATCAGGTCTACCCGTCTGACACGCTGACCTGGACCAGCAAGCTGATCTGATAGCTAACCCACCAAAAAAGATCTTGAAGTTACTCAAGAGGGTATGTGGGAACGTGTGCCTGAAGTCACGATGAGAAAGTGAGGCTCACCATTTGATGGTGGCTTTCAGGTAGATGTCTTACAATTATGAAACTGCAAGAGGAAGACTGCCCGTCTTTTCTCATGTGGCAGCAAAATGCAATGCGGCAGTAGCATAGTACTCTTATGGTATACTTGAGAAGAAACTACCAGCAGCTGAGTGTTCTTGGTATTATCCCCACTTTTGCACTTGACTGTCTAACTGCATCACCAAAATTTGACAAGCCATACTAGCAAAGTCATCTGTTCTCCAAAGCTGCAGGAGCTGAACAGCTGCCTGGGATGAGGGACCATACTGAGTGCTTCACTACCATAGGGAAACTCTCTGCTTGTTATCATGTCAATGTGCGATAGTTAATGTGGTCCCTTTAGTGGGTGTCTGCTGATTTTATGGCACATTGAAATTTGGGGTTTATGAGGCAAATGGATTGGATTATTAGACTGCAGGTTTATATACTGCTATTCATTGTCGTTTTAATGTTTTTAATCTTATTTACACCTGAGGGTACCCATTCCCAGCTATATGCAGCTTTGACATAGAAAATAAAATTGTGCTCATAGTAGTGCTGAAATATAAATTGTTAAAAGTAGTGGCAGGACGTTTCTTTGCATGTCATAAGTATCCAGTCGCCAGTCATCAGACTTCAGAAACTGTTGCATAATGTTTAAATGTCTTTTAGTTTCTGAGTACCCTCATTTTTAAATGTGTGCTAGTCCCTAAGAAGCTTAAACAATGCAGTGACAAGTCAAAGGCAAGGGATGGTGGGCACCCAGCGTCCGGTGGCTAAACCTGCAGTATTTTCCATCTTTTCTCTTAAACTGACACAATATTTCACAGAGAAAGGAGCTGTAAGTACAAACAGTGACTGCATCTTACTTGGTTACACAAAATTGATTCACAGTATAAAGACATAATATAAATATTTATTTCTCTGATATTAGCTTTTGGCTTTACAACTTAAACATATAAGATAATACTGCGTATGAGCAATTTAGGTTCCTTGGATGAAAATAGCTATTTATCATTTTGTCCGTCAGCATTATCCGTGTTGTCGAGAAATATGGAAAATACCTCTTGAACAGTTTCAGACTCAGACCATATTCTCTTTAACCAGTTAGAGTCATTGCAATTTACAGTATTCTTATCTGGTCTAAACTTTGCATTACATGCATTTAAAGCATTTTCAAAAAAGTAAAAGAAGATGCCAAAGCTGACCCACAGTAAAAACTTCCTTAGTAAAATCTTCTTTTTTTTTATTTTGTGAAGCAGTCTATCCTCTGCTAGCAGTCCAGCTGCAAAAAAGCAGGGAAGACAGATCATGCTAATCAAAATTGCAAAATAGGTTTTGTTGGCTCAACAGAGATTTAGGTATTTCTGAGCAGAGAATGAAAATCTAATGTAAAAATGAAGGTATTTAAAAGAATGGTGCAGGGGAGGTTTATTTAGTGAATTGGTGAAAAGCCAGGAGCAATATTCCTTGACCGCTGCTGTTCCAAGATGGTCCATCATGCTGGCTATGGGCTGGCAATGAGCACTGTTAATTGAATACCTGGAACATAACTAAAATGCATTGATTAAATACAAACACCTGCCTTTGCAATGTAGCATGGCTGATGAAGTGAAAGGACTCCCAGAAAGAGCTTCCTGAAATTGAATGCTGAAACAGTGATTATTTTGTTCTTAAAGCTGATCTTCAGAAGTCCCGTACCATTCTTTGAATGAGAACTCCAAAGCCTCTTTCTTCTTTAATTACTGAGCCAGCATACTAAAAGCTGTGTATAAATTAACTGTAATCAGATTGGTTATGGGGCATGTGCACACTTCTGTTAGTAGTGTTTTGAGTTAAAGACCCCCAAACCTGATTTTTGCCTATCTATCTCCATTGAACGCAGCTGATGGCAGAGTTTGATTGAGATTTAATTGCAGGTTTTCTTACAAAAGTGAGTAAAGCAGTAAATGATCAAAATTCAAAATTACAATTTAATTGTGTGAAGCACTGAAGCCGTCTGCAAAGATCTTCCATTTTGTATTTATGCCAGTATTTCTTCATGAGGCTTACACAATCATAATGTCATAGTTAGGTACATACTACTTTATTCTATTACGTAAACAACAAATGTAGTACAAATACATATGCTGCTTAATTTTTTTAATTGTCCTTATGAAGGACACCAGCTTCATATCCCACTGGGATTACTACAATAATTGATGGATCCTTTGTGGAGGCATCTTTTTGCCTTGTTAATTAGTAATTTAGAGTCTGAGTTTGCTTTTTAAAGGAGCTCCAGCTGGACACTGTAAATCATTGTCTAGAGCACAATCTATGCTCAGTACAGAAACTGGCCAAACCACAAACTCTTTGCACCTTTTATACCGAAATCTGGTTGCTGACGAATACTTAAACACATAAATACAGATTATTGCTGAAGTGGAGCTTTTCCATATCTGATGAATGAATTTCAATTGCTCTTCTCTCACAATTTGCCCAAGAGACTAATGCCTTCTCTTCAACTGAGAAGAATGCACAGAAATACTATGTCCACAGTGTGTGGACATATGTACATACATTCATATACCCACGTACCTGAACAGCCTCTTACGTTCAAAAAGTGTGCTGAAATTGTATCATATAGCAGACAGCTTTTTTCCAAGGTATATTATAACACTGTGGATACTTTTGGATTATAAGTGAGGTCCAATTTTCCTTTTAATATTTGAATAATTTTCCTTTCATTGTTAGTTTTTGCTTCTTTGAGTATTCCAGAGTAATTTCCATTTTTCTGGTGATAGGATGGTCATTGCCATTACCTTCATGCCTAATGGACCTCTCAAGCTAAATCTGCTTTTGACAGAAGAGGAAACTGCAGAATTTCCTTATCTTTTTTAGCTGAAACACCAGCAAAAATCAAACTCAAGATGAAGAAAATTATATAGTTAAGAGCAGATTCATCCAGATTTTAGTCTGTAATGCTGAACAAATCTGTAAACTCCCGTTGGGCTAACGAATCATACATGTAATTTTGCTATTGATTTATATACTTTTAGCTTATTTTTTATAGTCCTTTCAACGTCATTATTACAGTTATTGTACAGCACAGACAATAAACATTTCTAGAAAGACTAATGGAGTTGGCAAATTAGGATCATCATCATTTTAATGGCTGATACATAAGTGCTAATCTTTTTGTTCCATTCTGTGGCTTCCCTGATGTTGGGAGCTGATCAGACTGTTGCGTGCAGTGACTGTTCAGATGAGTCATGTGGAAAGGACTGATGTAGCAGAATAAAACTTCTCAAAACAGTACTTAAGTTTCTACACCTTTGTGTTAATTCAATAGAGAGATACAGAGGTACAATCTTAACTAGTATAAATTGGCAAATATGAGATGAGTTATTTACAATTTTCAACAATAAGCATCTTGGGAAGATGATAAATAACAGCTAGCAGCCACATTTTCTGATTAATAGATATTCATGTTTTTGACACTCTCATATGAAAGGCAAATTCGTAAACATTACTAATATTTATTCCACAAATATTTGCCTCATTTTTATTTCACCCTGCTGTGATCTGCAAGTGCTAATCATTTGGACCCCTTTGGAGCAAAGGTACATACTAAGTTGTGTTAGATATAGCAGGAAATCAATATTCAAACAAATTTTTGTTGAAAAAACGTCTTGGTCTAATTTAACAAGAGAGCTGCATGCATGCCTTTCAACAGTGAGGAGTTAATTTGCAAAGGCAAGCTAAAGAATATATTCTGAATATTTTCTCAGTTGCTTATGGGGGACTCCTCTTGCTTTTCTTTCTAAATTATTCCTTTCTATTCTGCCCAGAATTTTTCATGTTTAGGCTACACAGACACATACATACCTCCACATTTCAAAAGAAGAAAACAATAACAGATAATTAATTTTTTAACATTACTTGTGTTTGCTGGAATACTTATTTCTTCCACAAAGAGTTAGGCCATTGCTGTAGTTACTGTACAGACCCTTATTTTTAGGCAGCTTCCTGCCTTGCAGGAGAAAGTTTTCATACAGGTGCTTAAGGCTCCAGGGTACAATGCACGGGCAGAGTTAGTCACAACTGAGTAATCAGCCAGTGAATCTAACCTAGGAGAAAAGTCCTGCGGGTGATGCTGATGAGTGCAAAAGTTGAGTCCTCACTCCTCATCTTTTGGGCAAATATCTTCAAGGCCCTTTTTGGACGGATGCATGCGCTCTTTCCTTTTGAAGCAATTCCACTGTGCATAAATAATAGCACGTTCACTAAGGCAGAGAGGATGTTTGTTTTTGCGCCGCCTGCTTGTTAGCACATCAGGGGACGCTGTTTTGAAAGAGCTGAGACGTCCTCTCAGCTCCAGTCCAACAAATGCATAAAAATTTTTGTGTAAGGTAGCTACTGGAAAACAGACTGAAACCAGCATCCTGGATCTGCAACCCTTCTGTGAGGTGAGGGCAGGCTGCACTCAGCTAGACAGTTTCTTCACTCTGTTTCTGCCCAAGAAATAATTATTGCATGCAAAGCGAAAGTATTGTAATAGAAAAGATTGAGAGCAGGTTGCCAAAATTATTTTTCTTTGCCAAGAAGAACGCTGTCTATAGTAAATCTATTTAAACATAAGGTAGCTTTGAAGTAGGCTGGCCATTGCTATTTGATCTTGAAGCGTTTCTTAATAAAAAACTTCATCAACTTGAAAATTGATCAGCATAGAAGATTTTTTCCCTTATTTTTTCCCTCTTGAGGAATATTTAAACAATTCAAATTTTCTTCCTGTGCTGATAATGTTACTTAAATTATTAGTAACCAAATAGTAGATTGCAAGCAGTCATAGATTGCAAGCAGTCAGCAATAATCTAAAAGGTGTTTGACAAATGCTTTGGTTTATGGCATAATCTTCAAGGGATTTGATGGGAAACTCATTTCTTGGGCTGTTATATCCTTAATTACACAAAGTACAATGAATTACGTGTTCCTGTCACCTCATCATTTGTCAGTAGTGGTAGCAGGCCTTTTTTCTTTAAGTACTCTAAAGGAACAAACCACAGTGAAAAGAAGCATCCACACCTTGAACTGTGAGGTTCTGTAGGGGCCAGTTTGGATTAACATGATTCCTGGTGTAGGTGGCTGCTGGCCCTTTGGCTTGTGGATTCCCAGGCGACCCAATCCCTTTTGATATATCAGTTTTGCTCCAAGCAAGCGCGTGGCCTCAGAAGGTACGTATTAACCTGCTCCCACTGTGCAGGATCCTCAAAAAGCAATGCCGAGTTGGCATAAGAGCCTACGCAGAAATAGTTTCTCTTTTCTGCAGGAGTGAGTCTTTTGTGAAAAAGCAATAGGTGTAACTATTGGAAGTGCACATGAATAATGTTAAAGGTGAGTTTTGGGTAGGCTGTAGTTCCAAAAATGGGTTGATTGTTCCTCAAACATATGCACGAAACAGGACGCATTCTTTGAAGATGTTTTTATTTTCCTGTTAGTGCGAGTGGGCAGTGGGGCAGAGTGGTTCCTCATAGACCCCTGCTAAAGGATTTAACGTTTTGCATCCTATAAATATGGGTTTTTTTAAGAATAATACTATAAAAACAAAAACCCACCCCTATTCCATGGAGACTCAGCAGCAGAAATCTTGGTGTTCTCTGCTGAATATGAAGCCATTCTCCTTCTAAGATGTTTCACTAAGGTTAAGGTAGAAGAGAGAGGTCTTGAACATCCTGTGGGTTCTGTCTGTTTCCACTAGAAGTTTTATTTGCTTTCTGAGCCTAGATACAAACTCGGCAGTGGGAATAACAGCTGCTTTAAAATTTTCTCCTGGGGAAATTGCTTGACTTCAGAAGCACCTTAGAAGGTTGCAAAGGTATGGCTGGCCAACAGGCACAAAATAATTTGATACAAAACTGAGCTCTAAATTGCTGTTGGAAACCACCAGGATAATGAGTCAGTTTCAGAAAAAAATAGGTTCATTATTTTTTAATTGGGCTGCTTCTCAAGAAATCCAGGGGCTGCTCATCAAAATGCAAGAGGTGTTCCAAATATCATAAAGTTTAAGGAAATTAAGTTCTGATGAATGCTGTATACCTGACATGATGAATCTATCGATTGTACACTGCTGACCTTCACTAGTGAGTTTTCCTACATCTTCAAATGTCTTCTCATGTGAAAAACAACACAAACATCAATTTAAGCAGTATATAAATACGAACTGAAGTAAGTACTTAAAATGAAATTTTAATAAGACCAAAAACATTTTGGCAAGATTATTTCAGGGAACAGTTAAAATAAATGAGAACAGCTTTCCTTTGTGATTAACACCATTATATTCTCATTCATTTAGGACATTATATTCATTCAGGACTTACACAGCAATTTTCAGAGGAGCTTTGTAACAACAAAATGAGGAAAGCAATAAAAGACATAGAACTAATAATATATTTGATTTTCAGGAAAAGCAGGATGCAGAGTGGGCTAGGAGGACTGGGGTATGTCTACGTTCAGCTTGCTGCAGAACTGTGATGTAGGCAGATGTGGGAACTAAAGAAGCATTTCTCATGCAGTTACATAGATATAACCATGACTGAGGAGGTGGATATTTGGTGGAATGCTGATGGGTGGACTTAAAAGGCTTTCTGAGATTGTTTTTTTGCTTTCACTTTAAGTATGAATTCCCTCTTTATTCCCATCAATCCCAAAAATAAAACTGGAATTAAACCTCCCTTGCTAAGAATTTTGTAGTCATTTGGTAGGAGCTTAGTTAATACTAAACTCAAAAATGAACATGACAGATTTATCACTTATCTTTGACTATGTGTTCCTGAGTGACTAACAACTGTATCAGTCCATTCCCTTAGGGTCTTCCGTTTTCCCTTCCTTAAACATGCCATTAGTTTTCAAGATGTCCATAGCCCCCTTGGCACATCTCAAAAAATTTGACACAGTCTCAAAACACTCTTCCCTCTGCACCCATCCTATAAGGAGTCCTTTACCTGTGTAGACAATTACCCTGTTTCATGTGCACAGCATTATGGGGGGAGACTTTCTTTCCTTGACTTATTTTTGGTTTCCTATTGGATACAACAGTCTCATCAAGTGATCATTCTCCTTGGGCAGTCATAGAAGTAGCCGACTCGGTGTCCTCTGGTTTTCACTGACTAGGTTACTGGAGTTCCTTCACCTGTATTGTTTCCCTGGTCCTCACCAAGATTTTGCATTTAATTTGTGTTGCTTTTATCATAAAGATAACCTGTCAGTAAATGCTCAGTAGCTTCACTCCATGCTGCTTTTTTCCCAGTTGCTCAGTCTTTTACTAATTTTTTTTTAAAATTGTCTTAATATTCTGCTTCTTCAAGTCCAAACTGTAGTTTTATCTGCCAGTTACTCAAAAGAGGTGTAATTGAGTGTGGTCTTCTTACATTCATGATTTAGCCTCCTTTCAGTGCATTTTCTGTCAGCCTGTGTTGGGAGTACTTTTTTACCTTGTCAGGCACAAGTTTGGTTTTATCTGTCTTTCAGGAATCATCTCTTCATATGAGAATATGATCCTTCATTGCAGCTTTTCGTGACTGGTGGATACGCTGCTGGTTTTACCAAAGTCTATGTCAAAACTCTGTTGGATTTTAGTAGGGCTGGGACTTCTTTCTTTGCCCAGAATTTTCTTTCCTGGACTGCTTGTTTTGGGAGATTTTAGTTATTTGCTCAATAGTTAAACCAATATGCAAGAAACTTTTTATCCTTGGGAATATGGAGGGAAGAGGACTCCCTTCGGTCTTTGTGAAGGAACAAAGGGTTGAAGAGCAAAAGCATGAGGTACATACGTTTGCTTCTGCAGAGCTGTGTGAAAGTAGAGGAACACAGCCCAAGTCCAGCAATATCTGCAGGAAGAAAAGAAACAATAACTAAAGTAATCTTTTGTAACTTTAGTATGTGTGTTACTACAGCAGTTTGCTTCAATTTTTACAGCACCAGAATCTTGTTTACAAACTCTGATTTTATGACCCCTCTATACTTAGTCCCTGTATTTTATTCTTAGAGCATGTCACTTAAAACCAGTAAGTTCAACCAGTAAGTTCCCATCCTTTGTCAAAAGGGATCTGAAAAGCCGTGCAGCCCACTTGCAAATGATGTGGAGTGGCCCAGGTAGGATGTCCCACCTGACTTGCAGCTCAGGAGCCCCAGGCTGGCAGACCTGGCATACATACATACATAAGTGTGTTTCTGAACTTCACAGAATGTCAGGAATTTAACCTTAAAAACACCCTTAACCACTCCTGTGCAGAATATCTTTACTTAGGTTGAATAATAACACCTCTCGCCTTATGCAGTAGTTTGATACTGTGTGGAGAATAATGCTATGCAGAGTAGAAGAGGGTATTAGGATTGGTCTGAATTTGGATAGGACATCAAATGAGGATGTTAAGAATGAGAGGTTTATTACATTTTTTTTTTCCTCACGTTTGAAGGAGGGAAAAGTATTAATAGCAAACAGCAGAACAGATGTATTTTTACTTCTCAATCATCAGCAGTTTGGGAAGAATATAGATGAAGGACAAAACAAGAAAACAGAAGTAGCAAGACAGAAGTGGTGGGATGTGTTGAAAAGGCACTGTCTTGGTCATACTGCTGCAGTCAGAAAAGCCAAAATCCACTTCAGAATACAGGCATAAAAAATGACAGTCTGCTAGACTGAAGCCTGACAAAATTGCCATGAAAATAAGCTAGCTCCAAGCAAGACACTGCTCATCTACCGTTTACCATGGTGTTGACTTTTAAGATAAAAAGTATGATGCTATATTTGGGGAGTGGAAAATTAATGTTTTCATTAGCATGGCAATTTTTAATGCCATTATTTCATAATTACTCCGCCAAGTTTGGAGCAGAGATGTCGAGCATTGCCAACAGCTTTTTCATCCTGTTGAATAACACTGAAAAATAATCAGCGGAATCAAATCCAAATGTAAAATTAATATCAAATTGCCAAAGCTTTGGCTTTTTATATTTTAAATAGACATAAGAGCTTTGAAAAAAGCTTCATTTGTAAAAAAAAAAAAAAAGTATAAATGCTCTCCTTTTATTACCAAAAGGAAAAAGTGGAGTTTTTGACACAAAGGAGACAATTTCAGAATAACGCATGAAATAAGCCGTTGCTACTTAAAAGTGTGGAACACCAAAGGCAGATGCAACCTCAGTCTAAATCAGGACTGTGCAAGCACACAGTGTGTGGCACCACAGGGCTAACTGATCTGCTTACTGCTACTTTAATCTCCTGGCCTGCACGTGGCCAGGAGAATGTTAAGAATGAGAGGACAGAATAAAAACTGTGGTTTTAGTAACAGCAAGCAAATCCAAATTTTAGAGAGAAACACCAAAACAGTTTTTCTAATTGTGTAAAAAAAAAAAAAAAAAAAGAATTTAACATGGTAGCATATTGTGATTATAACCTGAACCCATGTGATGTGAGAAGTATTGCATCGGCAAAATTGCAAAATTATTCTTACATTATATTCTGGGGTTAACATTAGATCGTGGTGGTATTCCCCACCGCCTTGTTCACCTATGACTAATTTGCCTTTATAATCATGATATAAAAAATACATGGTCAAGGTACAGCTATTTTAGTAACTCAGGTAGGCAGAACAGCCTGGAGTTCTGCTTTTTGGCATCATGCTATATATCTGTAGAGCAAGGAAACAGTTTATTTAAAAATTAAAAATCCACTTACTCATTCCTTGCAGAAAGTTGGTAGTTATTACTGATTCAGATTCTGGGCACAAACGATACATATACACATCTGAACCAGGTACTGTGATCACTATTGTTTAAAACTATTTCTTACACTACCATTCATGAACAGATATTGGTAGAAAAAGTTTTACTCTGAACAGAAACAGAGCTGGAAAAAAAATAGGAGAGGGAAGCCTGTGAATTGGACTGAGATGATGGTTGGATTTGTATTTCTGTATGATGCTAGGGACAAGTAAAAGAGGCAGATCCAAACAGAAATATACTTGGAAGGCCATTGGCAATAAGATCAAAAGGAAAGCAAATGGGAAATAAAGAGGACAGGGAAGGGGAAGAGGTGCTCCACAACAATGTACAGGAGCACGTGGAGGGAAGTGGAAGTGAAGAAAGTGTGGCATGTGGTACCTTCCCTTTGGATGTGAGGCTTTAATTTGGTTTTGCTTGTTTTGCACATGAATTCTGTAGAGTTGTATTATTTGCTTTAAAAATCTCATCAGGCACAAGTGCTTGTTGGAGTATTTCTGACAGTATTCCTGGTCTCTGAACTTCATAGTTGTGATTAGTTCCTTCAACAAGTCTTCCATGCAGTTGCTTTGATTCTTATAATTAATCACTCTCAGTCAATCAAGTACATTTTTCAAAGACTGAAATTGTTAAATATAAATTCTTCATGATCCCATAAAGAAAAGGCAATTTTAAAGGTTTTGATTCTCAATATATGTTCCTGCTATGAAGAGAACATGACTAACTGAAAAAGAACAGAGCACCATGTTCCAAGATACTCTCCATTTAAGGATAGGTTATGGGATTTTTTGTAATACATTCTTAATGGGTTAAGATGCCAGTCAGTTTCCAAATACTTGCAAAATCCTGGAATTGATTTATTAAAGATGGAATTCTGTATCATATTTGTGAGGGGTATATATATATGTATAGCTCTGTATAGGTGGTTAAAGCAAAGCTGTTCATTTGCTGACATTTGTGAAACAAGATTTTCTTACTACGCATGTGAGATTGGAGAGTCTCAGCATATGAAATGATGTGTGATGCTAGCAAATGGAAAAGCAAGTAAAATGAAAGGTGTTGTTCCACCTGGAAATGAAGGCTGGAATGGAGGCTGTATTGCAAGTGTTTTGCATGCAAATCCTATAATCCACTTATGCAGGACCTATGCAAATGCAGACCTCCTAAATTGGAATTTAAAAGGACTTTATGCAGAATTTAGATATTAAAATCTTAGAGAGCACTTGAGGCAGCTTTTTCTCAAGAACCCCATGGCCTCTGTAAAAACATAAAAAACAGCCCCCTGCCCCAGACAATTGCATTGTCTGTTTTGGGGCAGAAACTTCAACTTGCTAGCCATTAGGCTACTGAGACAGAGGAGTGCTATTCTCCTGCGTGTGTTTATCACCCAAAAATAAGTGTTTGCCACTTTGAATCCCAACTGGATTTAGGTATCTGCTTAATCAGGTTTGTCAGCACTCCTGTGCCTGGTGTTTTGGCATATGGATACCCTGAAGTTTCCCTTGGAAGTATATAGGTTTCTGTGGTCTGTATGTTTTCTTTTTTATTTTTATAGTGCATGAAAAGAAAATATAAAATATATGTCTTTTTTTCCATTGTATTTATTTGTAGTCAATTGAGAAGGGAAGACTTCTTATTAAGATGTTCTGCATCATTCCCTGGAAGCATTCAGAGAATGTACCTGCCTTAGCATTTTGGTATGAATTAGGAATGTGCTTTTGAAGTAAAGCTCCCCATTGTATCTACTTGCTGTGCTTGGATTCACATCACAGAGCAGTCTGGGAGAACGCAAGATAGACTTTTTGTTTTGAATAACCAGAAGATGTGCTCCAACCGCTGCCAGATATGCAAATCCACAGGCCCAGATCAGAATAGGTCCAAAGCCTTTAATATGTATAGTGTGGATGTCAGGTTCTCATCACCAGTGTTTTACGCTAAGGATTTGCTCCTATTGCACGGCACTGCTTGCTGATGTAGATACAAGCACAGATTTCTTCAAAGCTTTCTCTCTTTTAGCTACAGGGTGAGTCTGGTCCTCAGCACAGGCGATCTGAATCACTCTGCTGCAGTGAGGTGCCTAAATTTGAGGCACTGAAATGCTCACATTAGCTCTCTAAAAGTAGATGGTATAAATGCAGTTCATAGTGTTCATATGATAAAATAGAGCAAGCCAGCACAGGCAGCAGCTGTGTATCACTTCTTACCTCAGTCCCCTTCAGCGAGTTGTTCTCCCCAGGGGAGAATGCGATGGGGATTGCACCCCATCTATGCCAATCCAGCTCTTGACTGTTTGTTGTTTTAGAGGTAAATGATAATATTACAAAAACCACGAACCGGTAGAAAATAGGCAAGAAACCCCCTAGATTTTTGGAGACACATCTTTCTCCACACTTGCATTCAGCTGTTCGTAATCACTTGGCTAGTACGAAACAAATAGTTCGATCTTGTACTAGGACTATTAAGTAAAACATCTAAACTGTTACTAGCGTTAACTCCTGTTTCCCAGCTTGTTCTCTCGAAAGCTATTTGGTAAATCTTGTTTCCTGTCAGTTTAGACATTGTTCCTCCCTCCCAGAAAACATAGACCTCTCCATTCATTCAAAGAATAGTTTACCAGTACACATTTCTCATGTCAAGGCCATAATAAATCAAGTACAGAATGGTACAGGTGTCGTGGTTTAGCCCCAGCTGGCAACTAAGCACCACGCAGCCACTCGCTCACTCCCCCCTGGTGGGATGGGGGAGAGAATCGGAAGAGCAAAAGTAAGAAAACTCATGGGTTGAGATAAAAACAGTTTAATAGGTAAAGCAAAAGCCATGCATGCAAGCAAAGCAAAGCAAGGAATTCCTTCACTGCTTCCCATGGGCAGGCAGGTGTTCAGCCATCTCCAGGAAAGCAGGGCTCCATCATGTGTAGTGGTTACTTGGGAAGACAAACGCCATCACTCCTAATGTCCCCCCTTCCTTCTTCTTCCCCAGCTTTATATACTGAGCATGACATCATGTGGTAGGGAATAGCCCCTTGGTCAGTTTGGATCAACTGTCCTGGCTGTGCCCCCTCCCAGCTTCTTCTGCACCTGGCAGAGCACGGGAAGCTGAAAAGTCCTTGACTAGTGCAGCAACAACTAAAACATCTCTGTATTATCAACACTGTTTTCAGCACAAATCCAAAACATAGCCCCATACCAGCCACTATAAAGAAAATTAACTCTATCTCAGCTGAAACCAGGACAACAGGCTTTAGTGATGTACTTTTCTATAACTTATTGATTCTCATAAGCATTTTTAGCATATATTTCTATTTAAAACACTTAAAAATACTAATTAGCTCATATATGGCTAAAAAAGACAATATGCTAGTGTATTATTAGAAATTTAGAATTGTAACATCAAGCATTAAAAATTTAGAGAAATAAGATCGTGGCAGGAGCTTCAGTTTAACTCCCTTGTATGTATGAATAAAGATAGTTCTAGTGGTATAATCATGCACAAATCCTCGTACACAATCAATGGTGCTTATACAATTAATGATTTTCTTTGTCTTATACTAGATTTTATTCAAATTTTGTTCTGAAGACAAGACAATAAATATTCTCATAGCCTGTTCTTGTATAACTACCATATCTGGAAACTTAATTAAACCCCTTTATTTTCACAATACTTTCTGAGATGTTATTTTTCTTTTATAGGTGAGAAAGAAACATATTTTTAAAGTTTCAGATGCTCAGCTTGTGTTGTAAGAGTACTTAGCACTTTATATTTTCAGAGCATTACTAATACTGGTTTCAGTTGAAGTCTCTGAGTAGATCTTCTGCATATCAGGCTCCCTAGTGTCTGGTTTTGGACACCAGAAAGTGATTAATATAAATGGAGAATAATTTGTGAAAGTTTGGCTGAGATGTAGGAAACTATAGCAAGAAGAATGGTACAATGCAGTTCTCCATGGAAATGCTCTCGCCGTCATACTCATGAGATTATCCTTTCTCTAGCTGCAACTCCCATCTCCATTCACTAAACACTTTCCAAGTTCAGCAAAAAAAAGAGACTGAATAATACTCACTCTCGCTTATTCTAAAACCAGTTTAGTCCTATACTGTTCACCATTGTGATGCATATGCACGCAGGACAGAAGGTATGGTTTTATTGTGTGAATGTTTCATTTCCTAACTTTCATTAGTTTCAATCTTTAAACATTCATAATGAACACTTTAAACAGGACTCCTTAGATGCGTGTAAAAGTTACAGTGAAGGTACTTGAATTTAGACTTTCTTATTGCATGTAATCTTTCTGTATAAAATTCACTCCACATCTTTTCTCCCTGTGGTCTTTGTTCTGTCCAAATCACATCTTGGTTCATTAAAAGAAAAGTCCTTTATAGACCCTTTGTATTGTGATAAATTTCCCTGATATTCATATAGTAGTAGCTTAGAGAGAATTGTATT
Organism: Ciconia boyciana; assembly: GCF_034638445.1. Classification (NCBI taxonomy): domain Eukaryota; kingdom Metazoa; phylum Chordata; class Aves; order Ciconiiformes; family Ciconiidae; genus Ciconia; species Ciconia boyciana. The sequence continues at coordinate 163,740,902 of NC_132934.1, read as the reverse complement.
AAAGTGGACAAGGAATATGATGACTTTCATTGAAGAATGTGAGATCAGCTGCACATTTAAGTATTTTGTGACTTTGACCGGTTGATAAAAGTGGGAGATTTTCTTCAAATGATACTCAAAACAGCACCACTGGATACAGTGTGTTACTCTTGCTTTAGGAAGGTTAGGAGGAACCTTACAAGGACATTTAGGGGGAAAAAAATAAACAGCTGGTGTGCAATTGGATTCTTTTGAGCCTCTGAGTGGGATTCAGGTCCATACATGCAGGAAGAGGGTGGTTTGGGATTGGGCTCACAGTTCCGCTTCTTTGTGAAGCCTGTTCTGCTCCAAGACTGTTTGTCAGTAGGGGACCAAGAGACAACTAATAAGAAAACAGATTTTGCAAGTGGAGCAGACTTGTCAGCAGAAAGGCTGGGGAAGGCACAGTTGAAGAATGAATGTTTGGTTTATGCCCGAGCTCTTCCAGAGAGGGGAAAAATACAGTTTGTTCAGATCAAGTGGCAGCTGTTAAAGTACTGCTGTAAGCGTATTGAAGCGCCAGGTTCATATGGGACACAGACTTATTTTAAACACTCCACAAAAATGAGAACAATTCTTCAAAGTTGAAAGCTAAAGCATTCATTTATTTCAAATGTTTCTCTTAGAATGATTTACTTTTAGTAGACTGGACTCTTAGTTTACTATTGAGTAGTTTATTATTTTCTGTTTCCTATTGAGAGTTACTTCGGATATTGTACCACAAAGTTCAGGACCTCCCTGAAAAGTCCACAAGAGAGAGAAGCCTGGCTTATCTCCTCCTCCTCTCTTGTTAGTGAGGTTACAGCTACAATTGAATTACACGAGATGAGCAAGTGGCAAGGTTTAGGAGACATACCATGCTGTGATACCCCTCATCCAATGCGTTTCACTTGGTACAAGCCTCTCCGCTGTTATCAGATTACCACTTTTCCCGTTTCACATATCTGCCTTGAGAAGGTTTTTTCCTACTATTATTTCAGCCTTGTGAAGATTTTGTTTTCGTAGGTCTCAGGAACATTTTTCATTATGCTGAAGTTTGCAGCATTTCTACCTGCAGCTCCATGACCTTGTACCAGCCAGCAGTATGGTGTCAGTAAGAGATGTCACTCATTGGCAACAAATGCTCCTCCTTCTCCATAATTTTACCTGTCTCCACAGCAACTGACAGCTCAGATGGATTTCCCAGAAGCAGATCTTGCGTGTTGAAGGCTTAATTTCAAGGCTTAATTTTAAATTCTAATTCTAAAATGTGTGTGCTGCCCACATCTAATTCCATTTGTGCCTTCCCTGTGTGCTGAAAAAATTTCATCTTCTCTCTTCTCCCTCTCCTGTCTTCTGACATAATTGTAGTAGCTGGTGCCCCAGTAGATTTCGGGGAACATACTAGAGGCAAAACCCCAAACAAACAAAGCAAAACAAAATAAAAACCCCCACCCTAATATGTTTTTCTCCTATTTAACTTCCATCCTCAATCCCTACAATCACATATAACTGAATATAGGCAGAGCCTGCATCATCATCCTGAAAAGGCAGGACTAAATCAGACAGAACTAGATGGTCTACTCCAAGACATGCATACAGCAGACAATATTCCTAAAATAAAATCTATATTTTTTCAAATTAAAGTTTCTTAATCTATTTAATCTTTTCAGATATTAAGTACAGAAGCTTTTCCTTATGTTGATTCATTGTGGTCTTCCTTCTCTATACCTTTGCTGAGTATACCATCCTGTTGAAATTGTTGTGTAGACGTTGTGCATTGTAAGGTTATATAGTAAATAATTTTCTGTTTTGGTCTTGGTTTCCTATTGCTTAATTCCTAAAATTGCATTTTGTTTTTAACTGCTACTGGGCATGAAGAACAGTAATCAAAGGGTTTAAATTGACTGTTAATACTAATGAAAGTTATAGGAGTCCATGACTGTTTATCTGCAGTTAGGGCTGTCCCTTCTTGCCTTGCATATGCAGTACTTTGCAAATACCTACTTTGAATTTCATCTGTCATTTTTTTGCCAAGTGACTCAGTATTGTGAGATCCTTGTACATCTCTTCAAAAGCAGCTTTAATTCTTCCTGTTCTAGTTCATTTTTTATCATCAGACTTTCTCTTCACTCATCATCCTCTTTTCTCAAATGCCAAAAAAGGAAGTTCAATGGCACGAGAACCTGAGAGAGATTGTTGGGAACTCTTCCTTCTCTGTTGTGAATACTGACCATTTATTTCTAACATGCTTCCTATCTGCTAACCAGTTATTAAGCCAGAAGAGACTCTTCCCTCTCCTCCCATGACAGCCGGGTCTAAGGCCCTTTGAAGGACGTTACCAGAAAGAAGGCTTTGGGAAATCCAACTACGTTTTGTAAATCAGTTGCATCTTATATGCACTTTGTTTATTCTTTCAGAGAACTAATAATTTGTGAGACATGACTTTTCTTGTTATAATGCATTCAAAAATTTTCTATTAATTTGATTCATTAGACAAACTTCTGTTGATACATCTGATACAGAGGTTGGGATTCGTCTTCTGGTGTTTCTTAAATCCTGAGGGAGGAAAAAAAAATCCTTCTGTTCCAACTGCACCCTTTCTCTGGCACAGAGCTTGATTTAACTGACAAAACGGGGTGTGTTATGTGCTTCATTGTGTTCTAGACTAGGTTGGAGTGCAATGCAAGTTATGGGAAAGTGAGAACCAGAGATGCCTGAAGAATTATGAAACCACTGTTTTGTGGAGTAACTGAGCATTACCAGAGGCCTCACGCTGCAAAGAGAAATTCTTCATTCAGAGCCATCTTAGTTCAAAGAGAAAACTGAACTCATCCTAATCGTGAATCCTAGAAAGGCATAAGCAATCCAACTCTTTATAGAAAACCCAGAACTGTGTGCTAATTGCCACGATAAATAAACAGAAACACAGTTTTTAGAAGACCAGTAGGAAGGACGTGTTGTGGTTACCTGAGTTAGCACAAAAGCAGTAAGTGAAGTTGGTATACTGTGTTATCAGCATATTCAAAGAAAAGCCTCTTTCCTAGAAATGCCAACATTAAGTTTCTTCTTAGGGTTACTTCTTTTATTTCAGACCAGAAAAATTAAGAGCTTGGAACATTATTCTTACAGACCCATGAAGATCAGAGAGAGAGAGCTTTCCAGAGATACCACTGTAAGGAGGTCTGTTTGACTAGAGAAGTGTCCTGGTTTAACCCCAGCCGGCAACTAAGCCCCACCCAGCCACTCGCTCACTCCCCGTGGTGGAACGGGGGAGAGAATCAGAAGAGTAAAGGTGAGAAAACTCATGGGTTGGGATAAAGACAGTTTAATAAGTAAAGCAAAAGCTGCGCACACAAGCAAAGCAAAGCAAGGAATTCATTCACTGCTTCCCATGGGCAGGCAGGTGTTCAGCCATCTCCAGGAAAGCAGGGCTCCACCACGCGTAAGGGTTACTTGGGGAGACAAACACCACCACTCCAAACATCCCCCTTCCTCCTTCTTCCCCCAGCTTTATACGCTGAGCATGACGCCATATGGTATGGAACAGCCCTTTGGTCAGTCGGGGTCAGCTGTCCCAGCTGTGTCCCCTCCCAGCTTCTTGTGCACCCCCAGCCTACTCACTGGTGGGGTGGGGTGAGAAGCAGAAAAGGCCTTGACTCTGTGTAAGCACTGCTCAGCAATAACGAAAGCATCCCTGTGTTATCAACACTGTTTTCAGCACAAATCCAAAACATAGCCCCATACTAGCTACTATGAAGAAAATTAACTCTACCCCAGCTAAAACCAGCACAAGAAGTACACCCACAATCTTCAAGCAAACATCTTTTTTGAAGCTAGAAGCACTTACCAAAAAGATATGGGATTGCATTATTAATTCAGACGAGTACTTGTTATAACTCACATAGGGTTCATTTTCAAAATAAATCCAAATAGCTTTCTTCCTTTCAGGTAAGCATCAGAACTTTTATAATGGCACTATCAATCTGAGGCAGAGAAGTCATGACTTGTATTTTGAGAAATACAAGAATACGGGAAAATAGAAATTATATATAATATATAAGGTTTATTTTGAAATTCCATATTTAGAGTATGAACTTGCTTTCCAAGCAAGATAGATCTTTCCAAGCTCCTAACTGTGAAAAATTGCACAGTAGTTGATTTATGCACCTTAGTTTAATGGAAGGTGGAAAAGCGTAACCGTGCTTACCTGGACATTTCCTTTCTTCAGCAATAAAAGTCCTCAGATCAGAATATTCTAGAAATGCTGTGTGGAAATACGGAGATTTATGTCATTATGGTGAATTCTTATGCTCTGCAGTACTAGAAATCTTTTTTTCCTTTTTCCTCAGTGCATTTATTTGAAACAGTCTGTTACTTAGGAATGTAACACTGAATTAACTTGGTTGTGAAAGTTTGCTGATATGGATTGAAACTTCAGGGAACAAGATGGGGTATCACTTGTTTGATTTTGCCGTCTTGTTGCAAGGACAAATCTGTGCCAGTCTTGACAGACGTGTGAACTTTGTAAGAAAGGGAAATTTCAACAGTTTGCTGTCACAAGGATGGAGATTTCTATTCTTTAGCCTGTTTATTGAAAAAAACCTCAGATATATATGAGGCCCATTAAATAACCCAAGAATATTCTGTTTTGGTTTTTTTTTTAAGTGCCTGAAATGTTGACACTAGAAGACATATTAAACTTTCAAACATACTTAGATCTGCTTTCTCCGTTCCCATTTCCCCTAACTCCAGGCCCACAACTCAGCTGAGGCATTTTATTACAATATCCACTTATGGTGTGTTTGGGTTATTTAAGTTGTTATGATATGGTTTGCATATATGGTATATTTTTCCCTGGACTTTCACCTTCTATCCTCACCTCATAATGCAATATGTTGAGCTGTGGGTTTTGTTAGCCAACAGTAATGGTAGCCTGCTTTCGGTGTGTTTTTTGTGACCACATTTGAAGTGCCAAAAAAAGTTGAGTCCCACAAGATGAGGACATAAAAGATGCAAAATTCAATCCTCTACCTCATAGTCTTTTAACCACAATATTCTTTGAATCAAGGACACTATCATTATGTGCCATAAAACCTAGTATTTTTAAAGAGTGTTTCCCAAAGTAATTCTGACAGATGGGACAGATGTAATCTTTTCACCTGGTCATCACCTACCAGGGGTTTTTAAATACCTATATATGTTGTAAGAAAATAGTAAAAATGGGACTTATCACTGTAGATACTAGAACAGCTAACATGGTGATCTGGGCTCTAGATGAGCCTTTCTCAGGAGTATTTCAGCACAAACCAGTTGAGAAGCTATTGTGCTTACCAGAGATTACTGAAAAGGGATAGCTGTGCCTTGCCTATATCCTAGTACAACAGTCATGGATGGGTCTCGGGCTAAGCCAGAAAGATTTATCTTGAAGGAGTCTAGTTAAGGCAGTTTAAAATAGTCTTGGAGAAAGATGCTATTTAAGCACTGTAGAACTGGTGCCTGAGCTCATTACATAGTCCTCTATTTTTTTTTTTTTAAATACAAATGTTAAATCCCAAATATTTGGAGAACACTACTTGGTGATGTAGTGGCCCTCATGTCCTTTCCCAAAGTATCAGCACTGAAAAATATCCTCCTTGCTCAGCACTGTGATAATGCTCCCACTCTCCTCCCTGTGACAGTCAGCTGAGCACTCCCTCCCCCAGAGGAAATCAGTCCCTGGGTTTGTTTTCTGTGGCTATCAGTATTAACTCTTCCCTTGCAGCCTCTTCTTTATCAGGTGTCTTTTCTGCCTGCCAGTAGATATAGCCTTGATCAGCATCCAGCCAGCCCATTTCCAATGAGACTTCTCTCAGCTTAGTCCTCATCAACTTCTTTAACATCAGCTTCTGGCGACGGCTCATTGTGCCTTGTTTGTAGTCTAAAATCAGTCTAAAATCACTCTCCAGGCACTGTGGAAGAGTTACACTCATTTGGCCCATATTGTGAGGGTAAAAGGGGTCTTGGGGTGGGACCAGATACCCCTAGTGGGTGGAAACTACACACTTGCCCCCAGTTTGTAGGGTCTTGGGACCACAAGACGGCCCTTGTATAACCGCTTGTCCTGAACTAAAATATCCTAGCCCTAGTCCTAGCCAGCAGGACCACATAACTCTATGCTAAAGATGTTCCCAACCAGTCTCTGAGGCTTAGGCATAGGTATATATGTGTTTGCACATGAATAGATAGATATAGCTATATATATACACAGCTATATACACCTATATATCTAAGTATGTACATATACTATAGATATATACTTCATCAAAGGATAACGTTTGCCCCTGGGATGCCTCTGGCCACAGATCAAATGCATTAGGAAGGTCCCCCTCACCAGGCTGAGAAAATAAATGGCTATGAACCCTTTTTTTAAGGTAGGGAAAATGTCCAAGAAATTCCTCATTCTTTCCTGGACTCTCTTTTCCCTAACTAAACTTTCTTACATAGGGGGCTAGTCTGCCTCTTCTTCTGGTGCAGGTCCCTTGCATCTCCTTTAGCCAGCAGTCACGGTTCCTCGCTGATTCCCAAAACCTGCACATGGTTTGCTGTAGGATCAAAGCTGGCTGTTTCCCAAACTTCTTTGAGGGACGCATGTGCACTGCTGCGCTGACCATTACTGAAAGCAAGTTAACTGTGAAGACTGGGTCTTCCTCAGTAATGAAATTACCAGTTTTCAAGTATATAAATTATTTGAGAAAAATGGTTTTAAGCTGTAGTGTTTTTGTGAGCAACATAAAGCTTACACGTGACAGGGACTGTGCAGGCAGAGCAAATATAGCTGATGTGTTGTGCTCTCAGTGGAGCAGCATGGATGCTACAGCTGGTGACTACAGAAAAGTGTGAGATCTAGTAAAGTGAGGTCTGGTAATGGGACTGAGGTCAGAGAAGTGAAATCTAGTTGGACCACTTATGTTGCTTGCTAAAAGGCTGGACAGGATTTAAAATTCTTGGGTGGGGGAAAAAAAAAAGCTGTGCACGTCTCAGAATTTTATTAGTTTGTTTTCTTTTAATCCTTTTGTCATACACTAGCTTAGTTTTCAAATGTGCTCTCTACGGCTATGCAATGTGCTGGAGAGTTTTTCCTCGCTATTGACAGGAAACCATTGGAAAATGCTTCTTCCTTTCCTGTTGTTTGTGGTGCTGATTCTTAAAATATCCCATTCCAAAGAAATGTATTTGTTATTCCCTGGATGCCTGAGAAATAGCCTGTTGGGGGGCTGGGCACTTTTAAGTGTTTCAGTACCTGTGTTTAAAGATTTGCCATGTACTTTCTTCAGGAATGTCTTCTTGTCTGTCAGGTCATCCAGGCAATGTTCCCTATTTAAGAACTAAATAGCATGTCTTTAAAATATAAATTTGCATTAATGGGACCTGTATACAGAATAATACAACAACAGAATTAAGACTATGCTTAACAATAGCAACCTTCCTTGGCTGCTCCAGCCTCTCTGGAAAGTTTAATCTCTTTTGCTTTTCTGTCAAGCCAGACACTCCCTCTATTAATTGAAGCTTATCTGCAGACTCTTTTTAGTTTGCTTACAGTGAAGAAAATGTCTCCAAGAAAAAGCTAGCACTTTCCTCCTCTGCCATCCCCAAGCTAGAATGCTCCCGTCTGTTTACTCGTCGTGTAAGAAAGGCTCTTTCTTCTTTCCTCTTTGCTGAGCACTCCTGGTGATGACTACCCCTGGCACTGATGAAGAGGTGAAGGGATTACTTTACTTCCTCCCCAAGGTTCTTGGAGTAATGCTTCAGTGGCTGCTTGCTTCAAAGTGGTGAACGGAGCAGTGCCTGATGGAGACGTGTGTGCTTAATTTGTATGAGAACCATTCCTAAGAAGACTTATAAGGATTTGCCTGGGATCAACGGACTTTATAATATGCCTCTCATTTACAGAAAAGTGAATTTTGTGCCTTTTCTTTTGTATTAGAAATATATGACTCAACAGGTGTTTCAAGCTTTGGGCATAATATGTGATTTTTTTTAGGACACTCGGAATATATAGCTTTAGCTTTTATTGTAGCTTAGACAACAAAGTGTTAAAGCAAGTGCAAAATCTCAGACTGGAAAAATAAAACAGAGTAATGTAACATAAAAAAAAAGTCTGAAGTGCAAAAGTTGTAAAGATTTGTGCAATGTACATAAATGCAGAAACAATTTTTAATCTTGATAAACTATAGGAGATTCAGGTGTTGTAACTGCTGTTTTCCATATCTTATTTCTGAATATTGATAAATCATTTTAGCAATTGGGAAATCTCACCTTCGGCCACTGTTTTGTTCCTGTGTATTGCTTGGGAGAGATTCCGTAAATGAGGTCATAAAAATTCATCCATTTTTGTCTGGCAGCTCTTCAGAAACAGCAAGTCCACAATCACAAGAATACATGAGGCAGTCCCTGATCATTGATCCTACCAATTTAATTCATGTCATAATAAGCTATTTAGGAAACCCACCTTGCATCCCCTGTGTATTTAGGTTAGGCAGATGCTGGTACAGTTCAGCTTATCACACTAGATTCAGAAGAATTGTAAGACTGCTGTAAAGGTTTTGATTTCAGCCAGTGGGTCTCTGAATGGGAATGTCACCAGACAAGCAATATTAAAACAAGACAAAACAAAACAAACTTCCTTCTCCACCAACAAAAACCATCTAGGAACACAGATTTCTCACAAAATGGGAGTGATGATCTAATGGTAGTTTTTACAACAAGACAGGGGATAAAACATACCCTAGAGGTACGTTTTGATCCCTTTCAAAAGCACTACAGAATAGATGTAATTTCAATAGTATTTTCTGCTATTGCTTGCTGTGAGTAGACTGCACTCCCTCTTCTAAATGGGAACAAACTCTGTCCTTTCATATACATGTGCAGTTCCCCAAGAAAGTGATGGCTCTATATAAAGTGGTTTCTTGAAAAGGTTTTCAGCTGCTGAGAGGCTTAGGTGGAAATGGTTGAGGTACCATCACTGCTGACCTAAAAGCTATACTTTCAGGATAGAGTTTTCAAAAGCTCTTATTGAGGACCTCCATAAAACTCATGGGAACAACTAAAGGTAATTCTGTGCTGTTTTGAAAATTTGTCCTAAACATGTGAGCTCTGCAGGTGCTACATGAGAATGTGAATTGGGCTGTCCTGTCCCCAAGAAAAGCCCCTGTGACCCCTACTGATATGCCCTTACTCTGTCATGGGGGCATTTCTGCATTCTGCAGGCAGTGCAGAAATGGGAGTTGCTATAGCATCCAAGGACTGTCATAAAATTAAAAACTAGCAATTGAATTCACGTGGAATCAACTCCATTTTCCTTTATTTAGTTCAGTTTTCTGGTTCTGTCTAACAATAAAACATGTTATTCCTTCATGAGAATGTATTTCCACTGCAATTCCTCTAGCTAAATGGTACTAGATAGGTACCGATATAGGATAAAAACACTGCTAAATTAGACATTCAGGGGCACGCAGACATTCCAAAGAGCCCTGGGCAAAAGTTGAAATTGTGGTCTTTTCTAAATTGGGATTTATTATTGGTGTCATCACACAAAGCTCACTGTGCCTACTCAAAATATTGCAACCTGTCTTTCCTGCTTCCTCAGCCTCATCTCCTGGGCAGCCCTGGACTGTATTTATGAGATACTTTTTTTTACTTTTTTTTTTTTTCCCCCCTGTTTTAAACTTCTCAGTATCGTTTTTCAAACTTGAAGTGTGGCCATTGCTATTGAGACAGCGGAGTACATAGTGGAATGGTCACTTGTGGTTGGATTTAATAATAACTGGGAGGACAATGTGAGGTCCATTTATAAATTATAACAGCTTGAAATGCATTGGATATAATAGCTTGGGAAATACAGCAGATGTATTGCCCAAGTTCAAGAGCAATTGCTTAAAATACTATCAAGAGAGACGTACTTATGAGAGTGCAGTAACTCTGAGTCAGTGCTTAAATTCTGTTTTCCTGACTGCTGGATCCAACTGTAATCTCTCATTGTCTATATGCATCATAAAAGCTACATGAATGTGTTGCTGTTTCTCCCAGCCTGATGAAGCCTCATGCTGTGACACTAGGTTTTATCAAGATACAGATAATAAAGGTAACTTGCATAGATTTCATAGATATGGCATCACTTTTGGTGAGGATCAGGTCATTCATTTCATTGCTAGACTATGCTTCCTGGTTACCTTTTAATTCCTTCTCATGCTACCTGAAGTCTTTTATCTCCTGTATTATATATTGGGTTTGAAATACTATGCTAATAAGTATTTAAATATTTTATAAAAAATACGAGCTTTGTAGTTAATATTGTTCCTGCTGTTGCTGCTAGTTGACGTATTGTTCGTTCGTTCTAGATCTGAGGACAGTCTAGCTCTTAAGATTAGTCACATGGGCTCCAGTGCTCAAATGAGGTCCACAAAATGCAGAGGAGGTTCCCTGGAACTTAGTAAACCTGCCGCTTAATCACGGGGAAAGTGTACTGGCTGTGACCTGCCCATCAGCACCCATCTCTCACCTATCCTTCCATTCTAAGTAAGGTCAAATCGAGCGTGCAATGAGTTAAGTACGGTATCTTACAGACCTCAGTGTCTGTAAAAACCCTGTCTGCAGATTCCTCTTTCAGATTCCATTGTCAGTGTCACTGCTTTTATATCCTTGCCACCCCTGCAAGTATATATTTCATTTCAAGCCTTCTGTACTTTTCATGACTGCTAATTTTGTCTCTTTTATAATGCTGTTATGTCATCTGTTTCTTTGGATGGCCTTTTTAAGGAGGTTAGAAATAAAGTTGCCTTTCCAGTCATTAGAAGAATTTAAAAAAAAAACACTAATAAAAATAAGATTTAGCTACTGAATGCTGAGCATAGCTACTGACTAATCTTTAAATGCCAAGATTGGAAATTATATTAGGCATCACAGCTCTTTATCTCGTGCATGAGAATAGCATAGGCTGCAAGGGTGAGAACCGGGTGTGAGCCAGAATAACTGCTGCAGGGCAAACCGCGAGTTGAGCATTTCAAATCTGCCTCAGGAGTGGTCTAGTTCCTTATGTTAATCAACTGCTGAATACATTTCATAAATAGTTATCATGGAAGGAACTGGAGCATACTTCTCTCTCACCTGGCTGCTCTGCCCTCGAAGCTACAGAATCACGCTTTTTGCTTTTTCTTTCTCCTCTTGACTAAGGAAAAGGCTGGAGGGGGCTCTTTCCCAGCCAGAATAATGTACAACCCATTTGTGAAGACACTTTCCAGGGAAATTGGATGTCAGGGATAAAGCTTCAGCTCTCCCACCTCAAAGAAACACCAAATCCATTAGACAAGTGTATATAGGGGAGCTGGAAACATCAGATGGATTTTTACCGGTGCTGCCTAAAGGAAAAGAGTGATCCCAAGTACATTTTTGAAAGAAGGGGTTTCTTCTTCTTAGGAAAGATTTCTGCCTTGTGTATCTCTGCAGAGATCTAGAGAGGGGTAGCTCTTAAGGTATATATGGGTCTGCTTTGCTAATTGCTGGCTACTTCCAGGGTAGTTTCAGCACTGTTCTCTGAGGTTAATTGGATCCTCCATCAGCCTGGATTGAGTATCTACTTCTGTGATAATACTGTACAGTGTAAGGAGCTGTGCCACCAATACCTGATTTCTTACTCAAGTCACATAGCCTGATGCTTTGCATAACCTGCAGGGCAGTGGGAGACAGGGGCTTGAATTGCAGTAGACAAAGAAAGGGGCTGAACCGTCATCTCTTGAAAATATCCTGAGTATACCCTTGACCCACTGAATCAAGAGTTTGAAATCTTTTTTTTTTTTTATACTACTGTGGCTGAGATGTGTATCCGTAGCAAACTTAAGTCTATTGATCACAGGTGTGCTCTTCTTAGTTCTTTTTTATGGATTACACTGAGATAGTCTGTTCTTGTCTAATGCCTGCAGACTACACATTGAAAATAGGTTAAGCTATATTCAGCTATTGAAAAACAGGGAAAGCTAGCACTTCATGTTAGATTTTAAAAGTGTTGGTTAACACTGTTCTTTGGAGGTGCTTGATCCTGGTCCGGTGTGTCATAAGAACGTATAATGAATTCAGTTCTTCATGAAAGGTAGGCAGGATATTATCAACCTGATTTTTATGTTTCGATTTAGCTAAATGCTGACTTCTCAGTATTCCCAAACCTGAAGAAAATCTGTGTATGTATGCGTTAAATTAAAATTTTAGGCACCTAGGAACTTTTCAAATAGTAAAAGATTCCTTGAGTAAACTTTCATCTGAGTTCAGGTCTTCAGGACTACATTCTTGAATATAGACATCTCTGTTTTTACTGAGCCTACTTTAAGTGCCTGATTTCCTTCTTTACTTCTTTTAGTTTTTCCCATTTGGACCAACGTGGATTAACCTTACCGTGTGCCTACAAATGAGTGAGTTAATACCCAGGCTATGCCGCTAATGGCGTTGCATTTACTGCTGAACTAGGAAGGAGAATAGCTACCTTAGCATCTGGCTGCCTGTATCTGGCACCAGGTTTAATTGGACAGCAGCAGCTCCTTGAATTTAACAAGTCCTACTGGCAGCATGCACCTGATTCCCAGCATGAGCAGAGGAGATGCAAGGGAAAAGATAGCTGACGCTATGGACAAAAAAAAAACAACACAGAGAGAGATGTGGCTGCAAAAATGAGTGAAAGCAAAGCTCATCTTTTTACTCTTTTTTTCTTTTTTTTCTTGAGAATTAACAGGTAGGGATCAAACATCAGTTATATTTCAGGAACTGCTAGCTGAGAAATACTTTCTAGATTTTGAAATTTTTTGGCTGAGAACTTGGAATTTGTATCTTCTGTCTTGAGAAATCTTGGAACAGAACAGTCTTATTTATAGTAAATACTGGCAGAATATTGGACATGTAATGAAGAATTATGCTACTTCTTTGAGTAACAAATAACTTGTCATACCAGTTTCCCTAGTCAATGCATGCATTTCAACAATGAATCAGTGAGTATTTGATGGCATTTTTTGACGTATTTTTGAACCAGGCAAGGAGAAATTATGGCATAGATAATTATGCTAATAATTATGTCATAACAAATCACCAAAGAGCTGTAAAAATGGGTTTGGTGGAGGAATCCCTGTTCTTTAACCATTATGTTGCTGCTTGGCTGTAGAATATAGGAAATGAAAAGAAAATGATTTTCAGCTTTACGTCATGTATCTGCATGAAGAAGTTGGGTCATTCAATATGTTTAGTTGGTCGCAGCTAAAAAGTGAAGCTCACAATCTCCTGTATGTGTATTTGTGTGTGTGTGTCTGTGTTTGTGTGTAGGACTTCTGAACCTGGTAAAATTGGAAAGGGATTTAAATGTACCTTAGTACATAACCTTAAAAGCTGTCCATTCTTGTACCATGGTAGCTGATAAACTCCTTATTCCACCTATTTACTCTTCTCTTTTGCTACGATATGGATTTTGTATGATTCTGGTTTTCATTTAAACTGTTCCTCCTTGTTTTATTTTTTCCCTCATCAGCCTGGTATCTTGGCTGTCTAGTTAAAAGAGAAGTGCTAAAAGAACGAGAACTGAAGAGGACCAGTTTCTTATGGATTTATTTCTCTTGGTTAATAATTGAATTATAGAGGTCTTCTTTTATCTCTGAATATGCATATAGTCTGGTAATGGTATGCAGGCTGCCACACTTGACAGCAGAAATGGGCTGATAAGATTGTTAGCACCCTGCATGTTAATGCTAGGATCCTGGTCTCTCTTCTCTCCAGCAGCTGCCACTTTCAAAATTTATAAGAGCGTAACTATCTTTGAGATTTCTATCTTCTCAGTCACATTTGGTCAAAATTGGGCTACTTAGTTCAAAAATTACAAGGAGGGGACACACAAACTGTATTACATTGTTGCACAGCCTTGTTTCCATAGGAAACCAGGCTAAAAATAGCCTGATAAAAGTCAGCTTTATCTTCTGCCCCAAAAAATCCCCTCCCAATTTGTATGCTATAGACCTATAATGTAGTTGAGGATACTCTGAAGCAATTACTTTTAAGGAAGATAGTATGCCTAAGCACACATGTAGCAATGCCAAATACTCACCTTCTGTTAGCAAGAAGCTTTTCACTTGAGCAGGTGTAGATAGGAGTCACTCAACTACGGAGAGCCTTCTCTGCCCAAACCTGCCCCTGCTGTCTCCTATGGATGAGGGTTGACAACTTGTTCCATGCCTCTGTGAGGAGAAAAATTAGATGAAGGAAGGGAGAAGAGGACTACAGGAAGGTAAAACGTTGTTTCTTCCCTACCTGCCATTGAAGATCTGGATAAGTCTTTTCTTCTGCCTGCGCTCTGCCTCTCTGCTCAAAGCTTCATTTCTCTACAGGTGTGCAGGGAACATGATGAAACTAATTGGAAGTACATCATGAAAGAAATTGGAGGTACGACCTTCCAGTTGTATATTGCAGCAAGAAGAAGCCTTGCTTGTGGAATTTAACTGTTACATGACAAAGTGAAAGGAAGAATATTTGGCTAAATCGTAAAAAAACTATCAAAACCCGGCATCCTGTAGAGATACATGATTCAGAAAACAGGAATATTTAAGAATAGTTTCCCCTGAAAATAATGTTATATACAAACCACTATTGAATTGTTTAATAACATGACTTCACACATCTCAGAAAATATTAACTTGTCAGGAAAAAAACCCCCACTATTTCAATTATAAAAATGAAACTGGATTGCAAAGCAGTCAGAGTCTATTCACCAAATACAGCTGAATCAATAAATAAGAATAGCATAACCTTAACAGTGCAAAATTTGAAGAATTTTGGCTTGGCAGACTTGTCAGAAACTTGACTAAGTGTTTGCTCTTGTTCTGTATGCTAAAATATTTAACACATACAACAAGGGAAAATACGTCAGCTCTGGACTATTAATGAATTATTGAGCCTTTGGGGTAAGTACTGGTCACTCAACTCTCTCAATGATAACATGCATTGTATGTCCAGTACATGTAAGAGGCAAGGTATACATATACCAGCTTACTACCTTCACAGATATGTGCAAACTAAAGGCTTGGTCAATAGAAAACATCTCTATGTTTTTAGAAATCCAAATAATGATTGTTATATAGTAATATATCAGGAAGTATAAGTTCTGGAAATGACCTAGTACCTGTAACTGAAAGCTCTCTTAAATTGAATGCAGCCATAGATAATCCATCTCATTTGTACTAGACGCACAGAGTGCAGTAAGTTGCTTAAGGGTTAAGCATCAAGCCTTAAGTTAGTTACCTCAGCTCCCTCTGTAGTCAGTGGCGAGAAAGGGGCATCTCCAGAGTGTGGTTCATCCCATGCTAAGTGTATGACTGGCATAAAAGTGGAGAAAAAATGAAGGAAAGAGATACTCTCATTCTGAAGATAAGGAGTGTTTAAAAAAATTGTCACTGATCTTAAAGCATGTCTTTCACTTTCAGAGCAGCGCTTCAGACACATGCTGATTTTTGTTGCGACATTTGCAGCATATGACATACAAGCATGTTAAGACGTGTTTAGGCAGTGGCATAGGAACTGTGCCAGGTGAGGATTTTTTTTCTACAGCATTTTGGAAATGGACCAAGGTTATGACAAGATGCAAGGTAGGATACATCTTTCCCTCCAGTTTGCTCAGAGATACTTTGATTGGCTTATTGAGTTCTAAAAATCCTTTTTGCTCTATTATTATTTAATCAGGCTTAATACTAGCAAATATATTCAATAGCAGTTTTACCATCTGAGGAGCAGACTCTGATTGCAGATTCCCAGAGTAATGTATCCAAGAGATGATGTTATGACAACCACCATTTTTATTTCATTGATTGAGGACATTAATGAGGTCAAAATCATACATCTAAAACTGGTTCATTTAAGCCTCTAATGAGCTGTGTGTTATGAAAGCTTTTTTCATGTCTTATAGTATAGACACATACTGTGCAGTAAGAAAAATACAGAAAAGCAAAACGTCTGAAGGAAGTACATAATTTCTAAAGGCTACAGAAATAGTAAGATCATAGTAGTATGTTTTGAATTTGTTAGTCATTTTAATAACATAAAGGAAATTTATGGTTGATTAAGGAGTTGCAGTGCAGTAACTTGAGGCTGCAATGCCACATTGGCTTGCAGCCAGAAATTATTTGCCATCGTCACTGGAGTAAGGCATGTGCACTGAAACACATGTTTATGGAGTTTGTTGCTGCCCCCAGGTTGCACTGTGTATGGTCAGGGGTCCACTGTGTGTGAAGACCTCAGGAGATGCAGATCAGGACAGCGATGCTGATTAGAGTTGCAGTCTAATTTAAGATGTGATTGAAGAGGTAGGAAATACTTCTAGAAGGACAACTGAGAGCAGGAGGCTTGCAGTACCGGACGAACAAAGCCATGGAAACTAGCTCTGTGCAACAGTCTCATATGCATGTTTATATTCGTTTATTTATCAGTGTTCTTATGCCATTTTTAATTATTTTTCAAAATTTACTGTAAAATCATAGGCACTTACTTGTTTGTACCCATTAAGAGACAAGTGTGTTCACATACCAAATCCATACGTACATGACATTTCAGGTATATCACTTGTCTTTTACAGAACAGCATTCCTTTGGTTTGCAGTTTCTAATGGCCTGACATACCAGCTATCGATAGTGTAATACATACACTTTAGACTATAGTAGTTTGCAGTAGAACCACAGATGTGTGTTACTGTCTTAAGAGCTCATCTTAAAACAACCCTTCTTGTGGTACCTTGCTTCAAACCACTGAATCTATGGGGTGGAAAACAGTCTGTGGAATTAACCACAGCTAAAAGAGTTGCAATTCAGCCTTATTGTGTAGGCTAAAACCAGAAAATATTTTTGTTAAAGACAAAGATATAAATTATTTTCTTTTTTTTTTTTTTTCATTCTGCATTTATTCGTGCAATATAATGGCTACCTAGGAAGTCTGGTCTACTAGTCCCAACATACTAATGGTTTCATTCCCATCTTCCAAATCCCATGAGCAACAAGACCAGAAAATAATTTTATTTAGTTGATAGTAGTTTCTCTTTATCTTAAAAGTAAGTACTGAACTTCTAGTCTTAATAGTTATAACAAGAATGATTAAAAGAACCCCAACCCAAAACCCCCAGGCTGGAAACTTCTCCAAGTCATAACACTGTTAATATCACATCTGCCCATATTTGTCTATGATTAAAATTATTTCATATGTTTTTAAATATAGTATTTTATTCAGTATTATCTTCTCTTCCTCTTACTGTTTCTCTCTGTCTTCTAGGAAGATCACAATCTCCTTATCCAATGTTTTTTCCATAAGTGGACCTGACATTTTTCTTTCTCAGTAACTCATCTTTATACTTTTTTTTAAATGTATTTCAGGTAGATATTCTTAACATACGTTGTTTTCTTCTCAAATGCCAGTTGTAGTGTGGAGATCAAATTAAAAAGCATTTAAATTAATTCATGTTGATAAATGAAGGACAACAACTGTTTCCCTCACCTATTTATTTCCTTCAGATGATATACTGTAATGCAGAATATGTTAACTGTTTCAGCAGTGTGATTCAAAACAATTGCATTACATTCCCATCCTGAAGCCTGTTTTTTACATTTAAAAAAATTCCCGTTAAGTCAACGCCAAATTGACTGGATTTAAATCTTCAAAGATGTCTCCTGAAAGACTTATCTTCTGGTGTAGAGCCAGGCTGTCACTACTGTTTGTGTTATACTTGCCTCTCACTGATTTTTGTGGGACCACAAATAAGGCATTGGAAGATTTCTGTCCTTAGGGAGCATACCAGCCATTATTACAGGATCGTTCTATTTATTTCAGCCTCTTCCAGTGTTTTCTTCTCTGAGTCAAAGTTACCAGCCTGACCTGCCACAGAGACCAAGCAGCAGTTTGGCCTTCCTTTTCCTTTGCCCTGTATCCAGCATCTCCTCTTCTCAGGAGATGCTGGATACAGGGGCAAAGGAAAAGGAAGCAGCCAGAACCATTGTGACCGAAAGCTACGAGACGAGAAAAAGTGTTGCAGTTTTGGTGGTGGCTCTTTTTTTCCCATTGCCCTTTTCTTTTTTCTTTTTGAAAACTTGTTAATATTTTAAGTTCATTCTCATTTCTATCCTTGGCTCTTCATGCCTGGAAAAGGAGAGGGAAAATTAAGATAATTTTGAGCCCCCTTCCCTCCAGGCCTGAGAAGAGGCCCAGGATGGGCATGGATGAAGATGGATGTGCTGAAGGAGCAGAGCTACTCAGGAGGCTCCCATGCATCAGTTACCCACTTTCTTCTCCTTACCTACCTGATACAAGGCTCTCCATCCCTCCCCAATATGTTTAGTGTTCCTCCTCATCTTCCACTTCTCTTACCCAGTCTTCCCACTCTTTTTTCTGCCTTTTTCTTAGGTGTCGTTTCCATTAATAAGCCATCCGTGTTGGCCCCATGCACCTTTCTTCCCTCCTACACCTCTCTCCAGTTTACCACATCCATGTCAGCTTTCCTGTAGACTTTCCACCCCCATATATGTTTAATTCCAAGCTGAAAGCTGGGCCCAACAATGGATACTTGGATTTTTGTTATAGTGTCGGGCATCGCTCACATTTCTGAGAGCCTGAGCGGTGAGAAGGTATACCCCAGGGGATCATACAATCATAGTACCAGAATAGTTTGGGTTGGAAGGGACTTTTAAAGGTCATCTAGTCCAACCTCCCTGCAATGAGCAGGGACCTCTTCAACTAGATCAGGTTGGTCAGAGCCCCATCCAACCTGACCTTGAATGTTTCCAGGGATGGGACATCTACCAGCTCTCTGGGCAACCTGTTCTAGTGTTTCACCACCCTCATCGTAAAAAATTCTTCCTTGTATCTAGTCTGAATCTACCCTCTTTGAGCTTAAAACCATTACCCCTTGTCCTATCACTACAGGCCCTACTAATGCCCTGCTTAACCACCGTAGTCTTGAACCATGGCACATTCAGGCACTGAGGGATTTCTTGGAGCATCGAGTTGCCAAATTCATTTCAACGGTGTATGTCAGGAGAGAAGTCTTCCAGAAGAGTTTGTATTTTGTTCAGAGTCAGTACTTTTTTTCTAGGAACCACAGAAAGCAGCTTTGTTTACACGTTTCAGTTTGCTGCTCCAGAGTGTGAAGTGATAAGTTATCTGATGAGGCTGGAGAAGGAATTCGTCAAGCTTTGGCAAAGCAAATCTTTTCCTGTCTTTCCCTCTCTAATTTCAGTCTGGAATGGAATATCTGAACAAGTTTTGCATACTTAAACAACAAACCTCAACCACATAACAGGTGAAAGAATTTTTTTGTTGAAAAATTATTGGCAAAACTGGAAATTCCTGAAAATAGGGAATGTCATAGAAAATTCTGAGCAACCCAAGTGCTGAAACCTCTCATCTCCTGTAAATAGCTTCAAGGTTTTGCTTTTAGCAGTGTCTCTAGAAATAATGAGAAATAGCGCAGAAGATTAATGATAGTGCCATTATCATAATGCTGATTATAATTGGATACATATTATAATAGCTTCACACCATGATTAGCTGTTCAGATTAGGATTATTGTAGGTTTAGAGTTTTTGAATTTTACAAAGGTTTACCATGGTAGTTAGTTGCTTTCTGTGACAGATTTTGTTATAGCTTTACCAAGATTTAACAGGGAGAAGTGAAACAAAAAATGTTCTTCCTTTATGCAGACTGCTGTTATTTGACATTCTGTTTATACACTTATGACAGTGTCAGGCTTGTAGACCAAGAAAAAAAATCCTATCTTACATTTTAAAGACATTTGTAAAATTACTGCATGTTAAATCCTTCTTAATAACACTATGTACAAGGCGTAACAGGACTATTACAAGACTACTGTTAACAAATAGTCCACCTTCCAGCTCCTTTGAACTTGCTTTTAACATGTGGATATGCATATAAATTGGTACTAGAAAAATCTTTCCTGTTTTCTAAGAATTGCTGGAGAGAGGGAATGAGCAATACAGACAGACAGGTGGACAGACAGGTGGCTCTAATATTGCACAGTTTGTGTTTGATAGTCACATACCCTCCAGCATGGATCTGGGATATAATTTTTTAATGTGTTCAGCATAATACAGAGTAGATGCTGTTTAATACACATGGAAATGCTTTTTATGTCCTTTCCTCAGATGTTTTCTTGCAGAATTTTAATTTAGTTATTCATAATCCCCGAGTTCCTTAGAAACCAGTATATTTTCAGCTACCATTAATCTCTACCAGTTTGTCTTCAGATTCCTGTGTTTTTCAAGGGAAGTCCAAAAAACCAGCATAAAGTTTAACAGCCTCATCAAAAAACTAATACTGTACAATACAATTAATTTTTACATAGAGATACCTCCACCAAAGTAATACTTCATATGAAAAAGAATAATAAAGTGGTAATTCTTTAGTGAGAAGACACCATGTTTCCATGCAAAAACACTTTTAAATGAAAATACAGTCCTTCACAGAGTTTTTGTTGTTAATAGTTTGTTGTAATTTAGAGGAATATCAGGAATGCATATGAGGAGCAAAGAGAATTTTAATAATTTGCTAAAACCACTGTATTACTAGATTATGCCTCCTGACTAATCATGTCCAGTATCTATCACAGTGAGAACATCTTGCAGTCCCTTTTGTAAATATACTCAATCGTATTTTAAAAATAATGAGCATATTTTGCCCACTTACTTTTTTTATCCTTCTTGCTTACCCCATTCACCCATGCACTGTTTCATTTTCACTTAATCTTGCATGGGTATCAGGCAAAAGTATTCCAGACAGGGTGCATTACGAAACAGCACAGACTCCTAGGATAGTATTGTACTCCTTTTTGTTTGGTTTGGTTTTGTTTTGTTTTTTTTCCATCTTGTTTGCACCTCCTAATCTTCTGGGCTGGATTTCATAACGTCTAATCTGAGTGACCTAAAAGGTGAGCATCCAGTCTAAAATAGTTGTTGAAGTGGAGACAAAAAGGCATCTAGTGTGTGTGATTCATCCCACCTAAGATACCAATTTTAGTTCAATATGAATCATGAGCTAAAGATACTCTCCACTAACCGCAGAGAAATCTTCAATCACTAGTTTAAACTAGACATCTTTTAGATGTCTGAACTGGGTAAGTTGAATGTGATAGTCTGTGATCACTTGTACACAAAGACTTTTTCTTGCTTCTCCTGGTAACAAAGAGACTTCCCTTGTGCAAGAAGGCAATAGAAACACTTGTGTAAAGTGTACTGCCAAGGAAAAAGCTATGAAGAGCCGGAGGATCATTGCCTTTCTTCTTGCATCTCTTCCCTTTTCACAAGACCATATGACACCAGCTATGCTGGAATTAAGTGTGACTCCACTGAAAACATGATTACTGTCAGATTTTGAAGTAGCACACTACTGCTCTAATAAAATGAATTCTTCTGTCTATACAGTTTCCCTCCAAAATTAGTCTTGGGATAAAGCGGTGGATTTAATCTAAAATGACAGCCTGCAAAGAGCTACACGGGAGGATCGAATACTTATATCTCAGCAAAACTGAGATAGCAGACTTCTTACTATGAGAGCTGTGAAGAAATATCAGAAAGAAGTTGCAGTAGTAAAGTGGAACGTATAGTTAGAACCCTTCTTGGTATGCACATTCTGAATAACTGAATTTATTAAGAAGAATCTACATCTAGAACTCTCCAATGGCTTTCACATTTTTCAAATTTTTCAGTCTTAGTGATACCTCATGTTGCAGAAACATTGATGAAGTAAAAGCTTAATTTTTCCTAATGCTTTATATTGTATTACCAACCTCAAATATAGTTTAAAATATCTTTTAAACTTAAATAATTGTTAGAGTGTTTAAAATAAAGTTTTAACATCGGTAACTGTTGAATAAGTTACTGACAAATTTTTTTTCTTTTTACTCTTGGAGAGCTCATTCTTGTCTTTATGAGCCTGGCAGCTTGCTTAAACATTGCCAAATGATTAACTAACCTCCCAATTAAAATCAGCATTTGATAGTTAAATGCTGATACTACGTTGATATCCAGTTGTAACGTGAAATGACATTGCAGTTTTTATACATAAACCACCTTTCTTTATACCTGATGATGGCATTATAAAGTATTGCTATTAAAAGCTGCAAAATTTTAGAATTTGGGGGGAAGTAAGAGTTTTTATCTTAATATTTGAAACATTCATTAGATGTAGCAAGAATTTCCTGTTGAATAATCCCCAACCATTACATAAACATTCTTTGTAATATTTAAGGTGTGTGAAGACTTCACAGACTTCATGATACACACCAACAGGAATTTCTGAGGGCAAAGTTGAAGTCAGTGCCTACTTTTGTGTTGTGGGATGTATTATTACAGATAAAAACTATAAGTACTGTAAGATTCAAATATAGGATATAATTCTTTTGGGCAATATGATGTACAGGTTATCTAAAAGTTGTACAAATACAAACGACTACATCTTAAATATCAGTTAGCCTTAGAGAAGCTCGTTATAAGGTAACTTTAGAAAACAAATTAGTAGAATTCTAATTTTTAGCTGGTTTTCTTGTCATTGTATTTGTTATCAGTTTTACCAGTTACAAGGATCATCTTATTTCTTGCATAGCAACCAAAAAAAGTCCTATTTGTCTTCTAGTAGCAAGAGATAATTATGGGCTGGTATTTCCCTTTAATCTGGGAAATGTTGTCATTCCCAAATTAAAACGATCTCTTATCTATACTCTTCTAAATTTCCACAGGTTTGCAAATACTTGTTTAAAGTTTAAAGAAACCGTAGCTATGTTTCTTGAATCTTTTATGCTCAGATGATGGCAGGAGATCAAGACACCAAAGCTTCATGACTATTACCTGTCAAATGAGCTATGGGAACTGATCATGAATCTGTAACTGTAGCCATCTGCACTTCTGAAGTAAAATACACGAGCTTAAACCAGGGCCACTCAACCTTTCTAACTGAGTGGACGATCTTATTATAGGGCCCTAGTGACTTCTGTCAAGAAGCACCCATTAGGTGAACAGCATCAGTAGAAACTGGGACAGAAGAAGGCTGAAGTACTGGAGACTTCCCAATGGCCATAAAACATGGTAAATGTTTTGATGACCCAAGTGTTTGCTTAAATCCCTTGGAGTAGGTGGTGTCAATTTTAGCTTTTAAGTTTGATACCTGAGTAAATGAATTTCTTCCGACTTCCTAGCAGTTTGCAGGTGCCAGCTTCTACTGCCAGACTTTTTTACATGGTGTCTTTTGCTGTTCACTCAAATAAACAGTGAAAAGAGTCATGCAAACCTTAGTCTTACTAGCATAGGTAAAATGTGATGGCATGAGTTTCAGCACGTGCTGTGTGAGGCTGGTGGGATCTCTACCTGCTGGGCTTTCCTGCCAATGCTGATCTCATGGCTACCATTTCTTCACTGCTATTGCTACAGGGTCACCTGGATTAAAGCTGATGTGAGCACTCCTGTCCCGATTGTAAGTACAGCTGTGTACACTGTGTACAAATGCTCTGTTCCTGGTCGTGGGTCATCAGCTTGTCTTTCATAGTGCTGTGGTGGGGAGAATTGTATTAGTACATGGATAGTTGGTATTCATGGGATGTGATCATAAATGGCTCTCCACTTTCTGCATCAGAAATGATTTATTTAACTTTTATGCAAGTTTAGAATTTTTTGTCGTAACTGACCTTTGCCACGTGCAATTAAAAAGCTGTGCCTCTACCTGGGTTTGTGGGTTTTTTAATTTCTTTTCAAAGTCCTAATTCCTTTTATTCTTAGAAAAAAGAACTGGTATGTTTTATGTACTAGTGATCTTTTTTAATTGCTATTATTTTCATTTTAGACCATGTCCTTAACATTTCTTATGCAATATTGCTGTTTCATGGAGATGTGAGAGCACTCATACTTTGAACAATCAGCTACTCAGTCATCACGCATGTTATACTCAGTAAAAGAACTTGATTCATTTGACTCTGCTTTTTTTTTTCTTAATTCATTTGAGCCCTTGGGTGAAGCTAGAACCTCCATAAAGATATGTTGCATGTCTTTTCAGAATGAAGAGTATTTAAGTTCTGTTTGGACTTCTTTTTTTTAGAGAGAAAAATGTAAATATAACCATGCAAATAGAACCACAAATTTGTTGCTTTTAAGGCCAAAGTGGTGGGTGTGTTGGACCATCTAGAGTGTCTGCCCAGGTGACAGAGAGTATTCCCAGGAAACCTGTTTGAGACAGCTTAAAAACTAACAAAGATGAAGATGAATGCTGTACTGATACAGAAAAATACAGAAACAAACTTATAAAGGAAAGTTCTGGACACTGACATTGGTGTAAATGCACATAGTACTTGTGCTTTGCTACCAGTAGATGAGCAGGCAAATTACTGCAAGTGTGATGTAGAACTGAGGGACACAAGGAGAAATATAAAATAGTGGAGATCATTCAGCATGACTTTTGTGGAAGGAAGTTATGTCACTGTCTGCTAAAAGTCTTCTGAAAGAAGTAAAGGAGCATATGGACCAAGGCGCATGTAGTTAATATAGTCTGCCTAGATTTACAAATATCTTTCAGCAAAATTCCTTACCAAGTCTTTAATAAGAAATTAAGCTTCTGTGGAATAAGAGGGAAGATCTTTCTGTAGTTCTATGTTTAAGGATAAGAAGGAAAGAATAATAATGAAATTAAAGAATAAAAATGCTCAATATTTGCAATAGTAGAATAGTGGAATTCCACAGCTATTTATCCCAACAGAGTGAGGTGCCAAAGTTTTCCAGTGAAACTGAACTATTCAGGGTAGTATACTCAGAAGTGAACTCAGGTTTTAAGATACTGAGTCAGTAGGTGATAAAAACAGCCAATGAAATTCAGTAATGATAAATCCAAAAACAGGCGTGGAAAACCAGTCTTATCTATTCATATACAGGGACTGTCTCTAAAACAGCTGTTAAAACTGTGAAAATGCATTTTCAGGCTTGGTGGTTCTATAAAACATTGGAGAGGGATGACAGGCTTGATCACAGGTATGGAGCAGTGTCTGGGCAAGGAGATCTAACTCGACTAAGGCTTCAGTAAGAAAAAAGTGACTAAAGGTGGATAAGGTGAAAGCATATAAAATCATTCTGGGGTTGAGTAGGAAAATGATTATTCACTTTTTCTCATAAGTATCATGGATCATTAAATCAAATTAGCAGGTAGCAGGTATAAAATGAGGAAAAGGAAATATTTTTCATGCAGCGCATGATGAATTCATGGATGTCATTTCCACAGGAATTTCTGGAGTCCAAAAATACACAGAGGATCAAAGAGTGACTGAATTCATGGAAGAAGATTCCCACAAGGAGTGTCAAACCCTGAGATGCAAATCTAGTTTACAAAGTCCTGAAATCACACATTTCTGGGAACTGGGAGCAGATGTTGTGGAAGTCTTACTGTGGGATTGTTCTGCATTTAGTAGATTTGTAATGATGGTTATATTCATTATACTGTTTCAGACACAGGATACATTGAAGGGTCTTTGTTCTGGCCCAGTACTCCTGCTCATACAATCCTATAGCCTCATCTAGCTGCTTGTATTCCGTGCTTTTAAAAAGAGTGATAACCCTTGGGTACCGGATCAGACCCGGTGTCCACCTGCCCCAATCTCTTGTGGTAAATAAAACCCAGCAGGGGATGCTTAGAAAAGGGTTTAAGGTGTGCACCAGCACACAGTTATGCTTCCAGTCCTATACACTCTACTGGCTGCAATCTGTGGCTTGGAAATTTTCAAAACAGGAGCTTTTTTCTTTTTTTTAAATAGCTACTGTTGGGTTTTCTCGATCTAAATGTATCTGGTTTTGAACTTACACTTTTGGCATCTATAACCTCCTGTCGCAATAAATTTCAGCATTGCCCAGATGCTGTGAGAAGTATCTTCTTTTTCATGTTGTGGGTGAATGACCTAATAATTTCATTTGGTATCCCTCTACTACTTGTACTGTAGTGCATAGTTCTTCAGGCACATAGTTTCCTATTCACCATCTCTATAATGGTATTGATTTTACATTTTTCTTTTCCAGTTAAGTGTCTTTATTTATCTGATGTCCTCTCAAACAGAAGCTGATCCATACCTTTGCTTACCTTTGCCATCTCCATCTTTGCTGTACATTCTCCAGTTGTTCTGTAGCTGCAGAGGCACTTCAGACAGATCTTATGGTGGGTTAACGTTAGACAAGTTTTTGCAGTGCTTGCTAGCAATGAATAAAGAGAAGTCTCACCATGCATCTTGTATCACTTGCAGGCAGGCCCATGGACTTTACTAGGAGCTCTTCCAGAGCAAAGTAACTAAGTGATGTAAACTAAGCAATGTAAAAATGCAGAGATGTCTTTCACTACTCTGGGCAGAGATAAACCCATACATATACAGTACTGTCATCATGCCAAGCTTTGCATCAACAACAACAGAGAGGAATGCAGGAGTAGAATACAAATAGCTTAACTGTCTTCATGAAAACAAATATTTGGAAATAACTTTTTGTCTCAATTTTTGCAGTTACTTCTGGTAATGTAATTACCATGATTTGAAATGTAAAATGCATGTACAGGTCAGTGGAGATAAGGGTCCAAGGAGTGTTCTCTTCTGTCTTCATATGGCAGTGTACTGGCCAGCCATGGTTTCAGATTTTAGTGAGGTACAAGTATAGCTGGTTTTTTTGGTCCCATAGGCAAAAAGGCAATGGCTTAGAGTGCAGCTGAAGAAGAAGCTCTTCTGCCCTTCTTCTTGTACCTGCATAGGGGTGTCATGGGGAAGGTTACTGAGATCCCTTCTTCTCCAGTCCACGGCAGAGAAACTGCTGCTTGTTGAAGCAAGTTGTGGCAGACTGAGACCATAAACAGTGTTCTTCAGTCTTATGTTATATCCTGTATTAAGTCTTATATCATACCTGAGCTAGGATTAATCTTGGCCAGCCTGGGGGATAATGATGTTCTTATATTTCTGGTTCTCATCTGCATTGTTAGCTGTACTTACCTTTATGCAAAAGTATTATTCTTTCCTTATGTTTTTGTGCCTTCAGAACAGTATCTATCAGGAAAAAAAAAATCACTTCCTTTCCACTTGCAGCATCCTTTGCACTCTAAATTATCTTCTTCAAATCCATTACAAGATCTGTAAAATCCTTCATTGCAACATTAATCTTTTCATGGTTTCTTTTTTCTGATTTATACTTCTTTGCATTTTTGTATTTTCTTACATCGTAGGTTTTGGGATGTAACAATATAGTCAAAAGTTACAAATCAGAATCCCATAATTATGAAATTGTTCTAAAAACCACTTTAATGTTTGTAGTGGGTGTTTTTTATACATGCTTCTTAACGTTTTTTGGGTTTTTTTCCTTATAATAAGGGTGGTTTTTCAGATGAAAGTTGAGTCTTGAACAATTATGTTTAAATGGATATCTAAGGAAAATGCTAAATAATGTAAGACTGCTGATGACACTGTATACCCTTAAACCACTGATGATATTTCATGATCTGTTTGAAGTATGTTTTACATTTGCACTCTGCAAATTTACCATATTTATGTAACAGAATAAAAATAATGGATACGAGTGGAAGTTTAAGGTTTGCAGACAAGACTCTTCTTTTAATCAAGATCTTTTTAATTTGGATACTCATAAGAATTCAGATAATGTAAAGATATTCAGTCACCTTAACAATGAAAAAGAGAAAGGCTGAACGTCCTCTGTTCGACCATTGGCTCCAGAGCAGGTTTCCTGACTGACTTAAAATGTTGCTTGTGTGTTTTGGCCCTCAAATGCTGGAATGCTTTCTCTTTTCATTTTTATCCTTTGAGGAGGAAAGACATACAGGGTATATAAGGCACAGTGGAAAAAAGTAGACATTTGGATCTGTTAAGGAAAGGGTTAGAGACCTGTTGGCACCAAAAGTGAGTGTTTTCTTAAAGGCATCTTTTTCCATATGTGTACTTTTAGAGTAATAAATAAATTCATTTTTGATATTATAAAGGGAAGTAGTCAAGATAAGATTTAAAATTTTAAATCAGTTATTTTGTGGCACACCATCATCAATTTATTTTCAACAAATTACTGTAAGTATTTTTATATACTTGCTAAAAATGTACTCTAATTATATGCTAGGATAAATTTGAGGGGTTTTGCATAAATAATACTCCTTATAGAAAATTTATATATTACTTTAAAATGAAACTTTTTCTTTTACATTTGATTTACTGCATTTACTCAAACTGACTAGGTACTTTAAACATGTAATTAAAAATTATTTTTTTTAATGTGTGCAATTTAAGCAAAAAGATGGAATGATTCCCAATCCATATATCCTCTTTGGTAAATGTGTACAAATATTATGCTTTAAAAAATAAATTACAACCCTGAAAAAGTAAGATTGTTTCTTCAGTTTTTCAAAAGATTTCAAACCTGATATTATATAGGTGTTCTTGCTTTAAATAATGTTATCTGTGAAAGGTGAACAAGTAAAATGCAGGAAATCTAGTGTCAAGACTGATGCCCTACATTTATGGCTTTGTGATACTTTCTATTAAATTATGTGAAAACTAACTTTTTCTCAGAGATTGTACTGACTTTCCAGGAATTTAGACTGCTTTCTTTAAGAAGCAATTATTGTGAAAGTATCAACCCATTGCACTGGTCCATTCCTTGCTGACCCTTCTACTTATTTTTACCTCATACTCAATTTGAACTGAACAACACAAACCAGATTTTATAACATGAGTAAGAGGAAATGACATTGGGGCAGGGGGAGGATTATATTACCTGCAGTGGTACCAAGGTAAATAAACACACTTCTGATATTTTTTCCTTTTTTTTTCCTCCCATTAGCTTTCACTGCTTCATGATTTGTGTCTTACAGTTTCAAAAAAAAAAAAAAAAGCACAAAAACGCCCCTAACAAGCACAACAAAACCAGCCTATAACTGCAAGTTCAATTACTTTCATTGTGTACTACAATAACAGTAGTTATTGGTTACGATTAATGCTCTTAGGCAGTAGACAGTGATCTGCCAACATCTCTGTTGGTTTGATGTAAAGATGAGAACACAACTGTTACTTCGAGTAAGTGGAGGGAAATTAAGAGCTTCCCTTTCATAATTTCAGTCACTGTGAACTCTACAGAAGGAATTTAACCTCTAAAAAACCCCTTCTTTGGATTGGTTATATAAAAATAAATTAAACACTGATTTTCTTGAATTGCTTAAGGTTGTTGCAGCTTTTCTTTTTTCCCAACTGCAAAGAAACACACTTGTTGAAATGGGCATTGGACTTTGTGCGCTGGATTTCAAACTGTCACGCTTAGCAAAATGGTGCACTGAAATGCAGTGCCAAGATGATGTCTCGATGCCTGGTCTGATAAGGTTGGGATGGCTTCCACATATAGAAGATACTGAAGCCCACTAGAGGGTTCATGAAGTGTTTGAAGACACTGAGTTTTCCTATAGTGCCTATTCTTTCCTGCAGGACCTGACAGTGGGCCTGGAAAGCACCTGCTAGCATCTGGAATATAAGTGTAGTGAGTAAAAGCAGAGAGCTCTCAAACTGTTTTAAGGACTACTATCATCTACAAATTCCCAATATTTTAGTGTATGCACCAAGCCTCTGTAGTACCCTTATACAAATGGTGCTCCCTAAGAACCAGATTCTGCACATACTTGTGCATATGTGCGTTTTCATTTGCCAGGAGCAGTTCAGTTTTCTACTCTGCCTCCCAGCACATGATTGAAAATTCAGTAGAGATTGGATTCAGCTTCAGAATAAACACCTCAACACAAGTATATACTCCTAAGTTTGAACTAGGGGTCCAGGCTCCCCATATAGACAAAGTAGTTTTAGGCAAAACAGTCATGTGGCCAGGAACACTATTCAGCCCACGTTAAAGTTAACACATTTTATGTGATTCAGTTGGCTGTAATGGTCCCATTTGAGATGCCCAGCTGGTTTACAGATGCTACTTCGGAAGGTTACAGGCATCCTGTCTGCCAGCCCCACTGGAGCAGTTTGGATGTGCTGTAAAACCTCAGATGGCGCAAGGCTCCTGGGCAGGCAGCTGAATTATTCACTTTTGGTCAGCTGAGTAACTCTCAACCTAGAGTAAGTTACAACTTTCTAGACCATTACGATTAGCAGAATATCTATCTCTATGCATGCAGTTTTTAATGAAAGCCAAAGCAATTTCTCCCTATTGCTTTCCACAGAGAACAAATGATACGTGTGCTTAATTTATAAGGATGTTTGGTATAACTCAGTCTTTGTGTATTATCAAAGCAAACATTACTGCTGGTAGGGTGAGAACACTGGTGCTCCTTATCCCTCCTATGCTGGGCCATCTTCCCCACAGGACCAGGATGAAGATTAGCCGTTCTTTGGAGAAGACTTTCTGTTTCATTCACGATGGCTATCCATAATACAAGTGCAGTGGACTCATCAGGACTGACAATATCCTAGTACCCTTGCATTGTATATCAGCATAGTTTGGCTCTCTTGACAGAGTTTCTCTTTTAACCAGGAAAACCCTATATATCCTTTGAATAACATTATTTTAAAACCAGTAGTACCAGAATAACTCAAGGTCATCAATAATCCCCTGCTTCTATCTGAAAAATTAAATGTGAGTGTTTGGAAAAGCTATAAATGTTGATAAGCATCTAAATCTTGAGAGAGATATATATAGCATCTCATACAGAAGGGTACTACAATACAAATACCAGTGAGACACAATAAGCCATCATTAGTTTGTTCCGACTGATACTAATGATACTATTTTCATTTTTAAAGCTTTTTTTTACAAGTGGCTGCTGTGTCCTTAGGAGGAAACACAGCCTATCTTCTTAAATATCTTCTCAACAGTTTCCACTTGAGGAAGTAAAGGATTTCCAAGCCCTGAAAAAGCATTTGGAAGCACATAGCTCAAACTAGGATGAAGTCAGGGTAATCCTCTGTCCTTTATTATGCAGCAGGTCAGATTAAAGGGTCACAGAGAACTTTATGGCTTTATAATCTATGATTAACTTATTAATTTTTAACTGTGTGCTTTGTTCCAGTTCTTTACAACAATACATATAAGCATGTCTTTCTTTGGA
Organism: Ciconia boyciana; assembly: GCF_034638445.1. Lineage (NCBI taxonomy): Eukaryota > Metazoa > Chordata > Aves > Ciconiiformes > Ciconiidae > Ciconia > Ciconia boyciana. The sequence continues at coordinate 163,709,762 of NC_132934.1, read as the reverse complement.
GCAGGTGGAGCTGAAGCAGGGAGTTAAAATTAGGCAGATGTTGAAGTGCTTTGCAGGCTGGAGCTTGAGTCCTGACATCCTGAGATCTTTTTGTCTTTCAGAATGTTTGTGGTGAAATGTCTTTTTTTGACATGGTGGTCTTCATGCTTTCCACTTTACTTTAAAAAAAAAAAGAAGGTAAAACTATTAAGGTTACAGTACTTTTTCTTTGCCTAAAGAAACAATTGTATTAATTAAGTAATGCATTAAAATAAGCTTTATTTACATGGAATAATCTGCTTCTTCCTAGGATTGTTTTTTTTAAAATTGACATTTTCAGACAAAATACATATATCTCCCATAGAAATATTTTAAAAGTTCAATTTTTCTTGTGGAGATACATTAAGATAATGTAAATGACAGAAAATTAACATTATCAACCTGATTTCTGTATTTCAGGATCTAAATTAAATCTATGAACAGTTATAACACAACTAAATAATATATCTTACATTTCTAATAACCTGTTAAAGTTTTGAAAAGTAATGAAACTGAGCATATGAGATTGATATCATTCTTAGTTAGTTAATTAAACTTCAACAGTAACATTGAACTTAAATATACTGACCCCTGAAGAATATATCTGACAGCAGTAACATGAAGTAGCTGGCTTGCAAAGTGCGACTAATTCTCCAAATATGGATTGGGGTCATTACTTCCATTACAAAGTGCCTGGGCCAGCTAAAATCAATAAATTCGTAGCAGTGTGGTACACCTTGAAAAGTATTGAGGGGAGAAATAATAAATACATATGCCTATAATAAAAAGGACCTACATCTTTCTGTAGGAAGGATTCATCTTTCTATCTCTCATCCCAGCTCCCTTTGGTACTGTAGTGTACGTCTCTCCGAATGTTTCTATTACAAGTAGAGTTGCAAACGTAATTCATAGACAATGATACGATCAACAAATTTCTTTCCATTTGCAAAGTTTCTGTCAAGTTTTCCTGTATTGATTTGTTATTCATACACCCAGTACTTCCAATAACATTTTCACATGCTCTTGTCATCAGTCTTCAGGAGTCTCAGCTGTGTTGGGTTTACTGGTTCTCAGCCAGTTTTCAGCTGCCATTCTCAGCCCTGCCAGTTTTTCAGTTACTCAGATGCGATGAGTTTTGCTGGTAGGGTAGCTGCATCTACTCTGTTTCACTGGTGAAATACACCCTTTCTGCCTGACTTTGTAATTTCTGCCATCCTAGAATTCCCTCACAGTTCTTTCTTTCTTCTCCATCGGTCTCCCCTGTGTGAGTGTTTTCATGCTGTGCCTTTTCTTTCTCCCATATTCATTCCATTTCATCTCTTCTGTCTGTGCTTCCACTTGCCGCAGTCTCTTTTCTGAAACCTCATTTTCCTCCTTGCTTGTTGTATAGTTTCTCTTCTGTGTACCATTTTGCTCTCTGCATAATTATCAAGGTTTAAAGTGTTTTGCCACAGACAGCTGTAACTGTTGACCAAAAAACTGTTGACTAAAAACCAAACCGACAGATGACCAGCAAGACAATGACTAGAATTTATATAAAAGTGTGGGTGATTCCAGATGGCAGGCTGATTTGGAAAACCACCCTGTGAGAGTCTTAAGACATTATGGTAATGAATAGTTTTTGAGGTCCTGTTTCTCCTTGCACAAGCAAGTTTTGGGGTTTGAGCTGGCAAGCTGTATAATTGTCAACTGAGATGTTATTTAGGACTATGCACAGGCAGCGATGGGAAAAAGAAAGCATAAAAGCAGCAAGAGGGTTTGTCCTGGTCTGTGCATGCCTCTACCTTTTGGCAAAGTTGCACTTTTACAGTCTGGTGGCAATGTTAATTTGCAGTTCTCGGCAAGTGTACATTAGCTGTCCAAAAGTCTACACCAGAGTTAGAGTTGCCAAGGGCACTTTCAGCTCTTGAGTTCAATTACTTTAAAATCTCATACAATATAGTAGTGCATTTTAGAGCACCAGAAAGTGATGAATTAAAGTAATGCTGACTTCAAATTATGAAAAATACTTGCAGGTATGCCATAAAATATTCTAACACTGCCCTTCTGAATCAGGCAGTAGTTACTGGGAACAGTAATAATTGTACAATAGTACAGCTAAGTAACAATGGAATTACTTGTGTTGTATGCCAAGTATTTGAGTTACAGCATATGCCTTGGTGCTCCATCTTCCATTCACAGTATTAAGTGCAAATGTACTGAATAGTGGGGGATTGGTTGAAGGAGGTTGTTGGTGTCGTTGTGAATGATGTATTAAGACCATAGTAGAAGCCTGAGGCTGGGATTCAGCACCAGTTATTGTCACTTAAATATAGGTGTCTGCAAGTAAACTTTGTGAGGAAGGGTGGGATTGGACTCGGTTACCTCAGTTTACGCTATTTGAGATGTCCTGGCATACCTGAGGCATGCACGTAGAGCTAGTGAATGTGACCCAGGCCCAAATGGATATTGGAACAGTGTCTTCAAGAACATTGAGGGCAGAATTTGTTTCCTGAGTGCCATTTGAGCTGGCCTAGTGCATCCCATTGATGGCAAACTAATAAATACTAACAAAGCTTACAGGTCTTCTGTAGAGCCTATGTTGTATCTGTGGTGTTTCATCTCCATGCGTGTGTCAGTGGTACCTCACCATCTTCTCAAGTGACTTTAGATGCCTGTGTTGAAGTAATCAATTCTATATGTAACTCCATGTTTCCAACAGTGGGAACGTGTTCATATTTAGACACCTAAATGTATCTCAATGAAGAACTGAGCGTATCTCACTTTCAGTACTAAGATTCTACGTGACTGAGAAAAACAGGGTGGCATTTAGTCATCATGATGGATAACAAAATAGTGATATAGATGATACAGATCAAGGCAATAACGACATGTGAATAAAGGCACTTTGGGAAAAATATTCTTCTTGTACAAGGGAGAAGTGATGAGGTTTGCACGGGTAGGTTGTTTGGTAAGTAGTAGATTCAGAGATAGAGTGGAAACCATACTTAAGTGGATTCCTTTTAGCTTGTGCCTAATGCACTCGTCTTGCTTTCACGTAATGCTTTCTTTTCCCATAATGCTTCTATACCGTTCTGTAACATCTCCAGCAGACATGTTCTGACCCCATTATTAAAGAGGGCAGAGTTGCAGTTAACATTCTTAAATCTTCTTTCTTTGATTTTTTAGAGATTTGGGGATATTTTAGTTCAGATTGTGACACTAGCAGGTGACCCTGACTATGCATGAGCTGGTGAGTTATACCTTGGCCAGCAGCCAGATGCCCACTCTGGCCTCGCCACAGAGGCCACCCCAGCAGCCCCACCACCCAAAACCTTGCCACCTACACCTGATACAGTCAGAAACAGTAATTTCCTTTTTGTGCCAATGAAAGGAATATCCATTCTTCCCTTCTGCTGCCTGTAGTTGTTTGAAGATCGTTCTGCTGGCCAGAATTAACCCTTTTCCTACTTTATCTTATTCTCTCTTTTATCTGTACACATTGTTTGACCTTCCTCTTTTGAGATAAGGAAGTGGTGTGAGTAAGTAGGGTTTGATGAGCTAAAAAAAGAGACAGGGAAATTAGAGAGACTGAATGAGATCAGATACTATTTGCAAGAATGGAAGGGAAAAGGAGATCGTTGTGACGTACATCCCACCTGTGCAGACTTACTCCCCTCTTTATACTGTCCTGTGTTGTGCTGGCAGTACTCCTTATCTCTAGGAGTATGTTCGCTAGCAATTAGAATCATAGAATCGTTAAGGTTGGAAGAGACCTCTGGGATCATCTAGTCCAACCGTCAACCCAACACCTCCATGCCTACTAAACCATGTCCTGAAGTGCCACATCTACATGTTTTTTGAACTCCTCCAGGGGTGGTGACTCCACCACCTCTCTGGGCAGCCTGTTCCAATGCTTGACAACCCTTTCAGTAAAGAAATTTTTCCTAATAGCCAATCTAAATCTCTCCTGATGCAGCTTGAGGCCATTTCCTCTTGTCCTATCACTAGTTACTTGGGAGAAGAAACCGACACCCACCTCACTACAACCTCCTTTCAGGTAGTTGTAGAGAGTGATAAGGTCTCCCCTCAGCCTCCTTTTCTCCAGGCTAAACAACCCCAGTTCCCTCAGCCGCTCCTCATAAGACTTCTGCTCCAGACCCTTCACCAGCTTCGTTGCCCTTCTCTGGACACGCTCCAGCACCTCAATGTCTTTCTCGTACTGAGGGGCCCAAAACTGAACACAGGATTCAAGGTGTGGCCTCACCAGTGCCGAGTACAGGGGCACGATCACTTCCCTAGTCCTGCTGGCCACACTATTCCTGATACAAGTCAGGATGCCATTGGCTTTCTTGGCCACCTGGGCACACTGCCGGCTCATATACAGCTGGCTGTCAACCAACACCCCCAGGTCCTTTTCTTCCAGGCAGCTTTCCAGCCACTTTTCCCCAAGCCTGTAGCGTTGCATGGGGTTGTTGTGACCCAAGTGCAGGACCCAGCACTTAGCCTTGTTAAACCTCAAACAATTGACCTTGGCCTGTCGATCCAGCCTGTCCAGATCCCTCTGTAGATTCTTTCTGCCCTCAAGCAGATCAACACTCCCGCCCAACTTGGTGTCATCTGCAAACTTACTGAGGGTGCACTCGATCCCCTCATCCAGATCATTGATAAAGCTATTAAACAAGACTGGCCCCAAAACTGAGCCCTGGGGAACGCCACTTGTGACCGGACGCCAAAGGGATTTAACTTCGTTCAACACCACTCTCTGGGCTCGGCCATCCAGCCAGTTTTTTACCCAGCACAGAGCACACCTGCCTAAGCCATGAGCTGCCAGCTTCTCCAGGAGGATGCTGTGGGAAATGGTGTCAAAGGCTTTACTAAAGTCCAGGTAGATAACATCTACAGCCTTTCCCTCATCCACTAGGCGGGTCACCTTGTCGTAGAAGATCAGGTTGGTCAAGCAGAACCTGCCTTTCATGAACCCATGCTAGCTGGGCCTGATCCCCTGGTTGGAATCCTCCTAATCCTAGGAGTTAGGAAGAGAAAGGGAAATTTGGAGTTCTTTCCTCTAATCACAGAGCAACAAAGGATCCTCACATGAGATACTGAAACAGGTACTGAAATAAAACAGGAATTATGGGAAAATAGTATTTGTAAAGGAGTTCGTTAATGGATGAAACAAAGTCTCTTGTCTCTTTCTTAATATTTGTAGTTCTCCTTTGCCACAATTCCCAGAAAACAAAGATCTTTATTCATTGATGGGTCTTAGAAATACAATATTTTTGAAAATCTACTTCTTAATTAAAGCTATAATAACCATATCGGATTCTCAAGAACATAACAAGGAATATCCATAATGCAAGTACTCTTGAGCCCTGACTCACAGCGTCGGTGTGAGTCGTAAGTCAGGTTCGCGTTGAGAGAAGAGTATGATATTGCTCTGTCAGTGTTGTTACCCATGTGGCAGTGGAAAATTATGTCTTTTGAAAGAGATTTAAACTTTTGAACTTAAAATCTTGAACTTCAATCTTTTAAATTAAAAAAAAACCAAAGAGATTTCAAGCTACTTTCCAAATTGTGAACACCAAAATTAATGTAACATTTCAGTAATGTTGTAAATATGTCTTAATACATCCAAAAGTAGTATTTGCTGTCTTAGCTGCAGCATCACACTTTAAATACATGTTTAGTTGGTCATTTATACTTAATTTTAAGTCCTTCTCAACTTCACTGAATTCCATTGAAATTCTTCTGTCGTGTGAGTATAATCTGCATTATCTGAGATGCAACTTTGAATTTAAGCCTCTGAAATTCACATTGGTCTAGATATTCCACATTACCAAAGAATCTAAGTTTTCTTTATAGTTGACCTATTTCTTCATTGCTTTGTGTCTCCAACAACTTTGGATTATCTACAAATGTTTTCTGTACTGATTTTGTAACTAGTAAATACTTGTTCTTATCCAGGAACTACTGGGATGATTTCTGATATTGCACTGGCATGAATACCTAGAAAAACACCCAAGTTGAGGGGAACTAAAATAAATTCTAGTGAAGTAGAAAGAATTTTTTTTTTTTTCCAAACAAGTAGATTTTCTCTATTTATGTTGTGTCATTTAGGTGTGTTTCTTTAAATATATTCCTATATTTATGCAGTTTTGCTGTGGAAGTACTTTGTATTTATGTAGAAAATAACTTATGAGAAAAAAAATTAAAAACCATAAGACGAATCCAGATTTTTTTTAATCAGCTTTTTAAAATTTGAAATTTCAGATACTTGAATATGTATGCAACACTGAGTACTAGAATAGTTTGAATGTTTAATCATCTTCTTTACTGCATTCAGTTATCTTGCTGAGAAAAACAGTATGTTTATGTACTGTGGGAACACAGTATGTGGGAACAGGGATAAAAAACTTCAATTTGAATCTAGAGAAAAAAAACCCATGTGTGTACAGCTATTGCATTTTTGCTGGTTGTGCCTTAAAATATATATTTTTGTACATCTTTCACTAGAGTATTTCAGCATCAGTACATTAGTCAATCATACCAGCTGAGGATATAGCCTATGGTCTCAGGTGATTGCTGGCATTTTCTCCATACTCTCAGAGATAATACAGGGAACTTCAGTAATTTACTTTTCACACAAGCAGGATTTTCCCATCAGTAGCTTTACAAGGTTATCTGTTTATACTCCTTCCTCACTTCTTGAACATAATTTTGCTCGTAACGCTAATGTTGAATCTTCTTGTAAGGATTGTCTTCATCTTTTGTTACAGGGGTTTTAAGTAGGGTAATAAAATCTAGTGATGTGGTCATTGTCGTATACTAAAAGCCTATATTCAGGCAACTTCTGCCAGAAGTGAAATTGGAAGCATTATCAATGATGATGTTTTGTAAGATAAGATGGGTTTAATTATGTTTTATAAGCACCGATGAGAAAGAAGTGTACTTGTTAACTACCATTTCATCCAATTTATTCTCTACATGTCCTCCAGTGTACTGTATACGTTTCACAGGAAGCTCTCCAAAGACAATATTTTGAAATTAATTATTGTTATGACTTAGTCTTTTTGCTTTCAAAAAAACAACACTGCAGAGAATCCCTGGACTTCCCAAGGGCGCAGTACTGGGAGGTCTTTTGATGCAAGGAGGGTCGCAGGACAATGAGAATGCAGCTTGCACTTTTCCCTGTTTACAAACCCTATATGAAGAAGAGGATCAGTGAAACTATTGCTTAATCTGCTTGCTGGTCCATCTGAATTGTGTCCCATGAGGGTAATTCCTATGCCTCCTTGTCAACAAAGAAGAACTATTTTGTTGGATTTTATTTTTGTGAATTGGTGATGTACTTCTTGGTTTATTTTTTTTTCCTTTTGCCCTTGAAAACACAAGGTCTCTTAACTGTTGTTTGGTGAATACCCTTGTTACCCTCTTTATGTTCTACATTGTAAAGCTTGCAACAAAAGGTCTAAAATCCTCAGATAATATAAACATTTTTAGCAGGGATAAAAATCCACTGGGGACCAACAGTAGGTCAAAGCCCTGATTTTTCTTCTTACAGCTTGGTAAGTGGGTTAAATTTTAAATTCTATCTTCACAAAATATTCCCAATGTATTAGTTTATACAGTGCTCTTCAGAAGTACACTGCCTTTTCCAGAAGCTCACCTTGTGTTGGCTGAGAAATAATGGTGGCAAAGTAGCAGGGACACAAAAAGAGTTCTTCTTACCTGACTTCAGATGTCCGCATCATAGATGAACAGGGCAGTAACTGTAAATGCCATTTAATGGAAAGAAATAAACACTTCTCAAACACTGTTAATCTGGTCAGCGTTAGGATTAGATGCCTACTTCTCTCCAATGACTAGAAAAAGTGCCTAGGATGAATTCCTTAGAGGTAGATCTCTATGGTATAAACATTGGGACAGATAAATTCCCATTCAGAACATCTGTCATTTTACACTGATGAAAATACAACACTTCATTAATGCTAACTGATATTTTGCATAAATAGAGGCAAATATACATACATAACCTACATTTTTGGTATCATTTAAGGAGATATTTTTCTTCTAACTAAAAATTCTATTTAAAGATGAGTGGTTCTGAAAATCAGTTTTCAGCTTGTTTACAGGAGGATTGATTGAGTTGAGCAGATTCTGCATTTAATGACAAAATAATGTAAAGTTGTAATATTTTAATTCCAGTGTAAGACTACTTGGTAAAATATTTTAAATATGATTGGAATGCAGAAGGAAGATATTATTAAATGAATTGGAAATGTTTTAGTGATACAGAAGCACTAGTTACTAAGTGACTGAGTATATTTAGGGAACTAAACCAAGATCCAAGCTGTTTTTCAGGATATGTAAAACATTACAAGCTCCTCATTTTCAAACATTTATATATTGAGTTAAATGCAGTATGAGTGTAAACAAATCAGCAGTTTATATGACTTGCATCTTCTGAAAACTTAAGGCCATATGCCAAGTATATGCCAAGAAAATGACATATTTAACTTTGAATTTGAAAAGATACCTCAGCAGATTGTGATTTTTTTAAAAACACTTTTCTTTTCCAATACTTTTTTGAGGGAAAGGAGTGGTTTTGATATGGAATAATTTTAAATTAGAATATTTGAGTCAAGTACAACAAATTAAATTCCACGATACTATCTGATACTTACAGAAGGTAGTAATAATACTCTTCAAACAGGGACTATGAACTGAAAAACATGTTTAAGGAAAGCTATTGCTCTGATTGGTAAGGCCATTCATGTGTAGATAATAGATACCAAAGAGGTCACATTTTTAAAGTAAGTTTAGTTTAATAGATATGTCCAACAATTTGTAATTTCTTCAACAAATTGTTCAATTTAATTTTGTGTTCTGAGTCAGTAATTTTCAGGAACAGCAATTTTCAAAACATCTTCTGGTTAAGCATGATGTTATGGTAAATCCTCATATATATCAATAATGATCTGCTATTTATAGGCTATTTTTAGTCTATCAAGAATAATCAGAACCCCTACTTGCAGGAAAAAAAATGCATAGCTTCTCCCAGGCCTTCCTGGCTTGCCAGGATAAATAGGGTATGAACCAAAGGCCATGGACATTATCAGAACGATTCTCCTATACCTCATCACCTTGGATTTGGCTTGCTGCCCCTTGACTGTTCCGAACTAGCTGCATATTTTAATTATGGTTTGTTCAACTGCAAGAAGCCTTTCTGTGTGATGATGAAGAGAAAGTAGTAGCATTACTTCTGCGGCAGGGCCTGCTTTGCTGTCCGAAACATACTGAGCTATTCATCTTTCAAGAGCTATTTCCAAGCCAAGCAAAACGGTTGTAGTGCTGACAGAGGCATTAGTTTTCTTGTCAGACTGTGACATGCATCTGTTTATGGGAAAAGGGGATAATAGATGAATGTGGAGTCTTCCTTCTCTACTTCCTTTGGACCTTCCTTGGCTTTCTGGCAGCTGACTACTTTCTGAGTTGGGAAGGAGCATAGGTGTTTAGTTCAAACCTGACATTGATGGTTCATGTTTGATTTTGTGTTTTTAGAATCACAGAATCATACAACAGCCCAGGTTGGAAGGGACCTCAAAAGACCATCAGGTCCAACACTTATACTAGAATCCCAGATTGCTCCACTTGGTTTCTGTAGACCTGCAATACTGATTGTTATCAAAAACACTGCTACTGACTGATATTTTTGTACCACTTGTTGAAAAGACAGAGACTGCTTTCTAGGGCAGCATCAAGGATCTTTTCACAGTCACAGAATGGTGATTTTCCACACCAGAATATGGAAGCATGGCCCTCAAGCCTGTGGTACCCAAGCTGACCCAACATGAGTTGGTAGCATCATACAAGATTGTGTAGCAGCATGTGACTGTATTAGCTTGAATCTAAGCCTTCATTGGGTCAGTTTTGTGCCCCAGCTGATAAGCGTTAGTTCTTCATTGTTGGTCTCACCAGGCAGATTGTTGCAGTTGCAGCACTGCGGTAATAAAACCATGCTACCTCTGGCTCTGCACCTTGTGTAACTACTGTGGCAGCTGGCTTGCGCTGGCCATTGCATTTTCATTGACAGTGATACCTTTAGCTCATGTATGTCTACAACTCTTAGGGAACTCCTCATTTGTGGTATCCTCAAGCATTTATTTATTTATTTATTTAACTATTTATTTATTTATTTTATTTTGCATTTTGCCTTTACTGCTGGTGGATGTATCATCTTCTAAGCCGCAATTACTTTCATTAACAATTATGTACTGTAAACTGGCAATTACATAAATTGTGACAAAATAATTAGTTGCAAAATGTAACTACATGTTTTAACTTCCTTTAAACAGCACTAGTGAATAGAAATATTATTTTCTAATTTTAAATACAATGAGCGGAAGTACAGAAAGATTAAGTGCTTTGTCCGAGGTGACTTGACACTGCAGGTCTTCAACAGACCTATATCTAGGATCCGGTTAACCCAGGAAACAGTTCTAATGCATCCCAGATAAGTTTTATGCTCAACTGAAAAACCAGAGAAAAACTAACAGATTTGAAATCCATTACAATATATATATATTTTAAGTAGATATAAAAGCAAATTGTAGCTAACTATTCCTTTATGACATATGGACTTTGAAATAGGCAATAACATAATAGTCACAATCAGAAAGCTGTACAGGAGAAAGCTGATTATTAAGCTAATGTTTACAGTAGAAGTGCAGGATTATGATACAGCAAGAGAAAGTCTATAGGGTAAATAATGGTCTCTAATAGTGTGGCTTCATATGATTAAGGTGACATTCTGTTGGCTGTAATAACTATTATGCTCTGTATGTTGTTTTGGGGAATATTTGTGTAGAATACATAAAATGCAAAACAATATCATGTGAAAGTAGCTTTCAGAGAATATTGAGGTCCTCTTTCTTACATATTTTATTTATTTTTGTGTGCTTTTATATAATGCATAAGAATAAATTTACTCACATTTGAGAGTATAGTGTATCATTATACAATCCAAATATTTCTGTAAAATGGATTACAGAATAATAACAAAAAAGATTAAAAACATTTTTTGTGGTGACTAAACTATGAATAAGATAAAGATCTAGGAAGTAGAAGTTCTAAGAAAGGTGCATTTACTTAATTGATTAAGTTGCAAATTGAACAATTATTTTAGATTATGAAAAATACTAGGTTTTATCAGTATTGTTTACCTAGAAACCATTGTGGAACACTTATGCCTGCTAAACAGAAAGTTCCCTAAATCCTCAGTACAAATAAAAATATTCAGCCACAAAACTGTATGGGAACTGAAATTAAAAGGCTGGTGCTCTCTGATGAAGGAGAAATTTATAGAATATTAAATATATGTTTACTTTTCTTTCTTGATTATGCCATTAATTAAGAGAATACAGATAATATTTTCTTTATGCAGTCTGGGCTAGTGAATGAAAAATATACCTGCTTAGGGATCATTCTCACCCCTTCCCCCAACACCAGTAGAAGACTGAACATTTTTTATAGAGTTAGTGTGGTTTTCAGTCAGATGTGCTTCCTAATAATCGATTACATGTAGCTAAGCATTTTTTCACTTGGTTTGTTTGAAGGTTTCTAGCGTGAATCTTGTTCATATATGGCCTGACAATAAATTGGTTTAAGGAAGGAAAGGGACATCTGATATCATTGATAAAAGCTTGTTGGTTTTTTTAACAGCTGAATACTTCAGCTACTTCAGATGAATGCTGCCGTAATTCTCGGGCCATTTGACTGAAATTAATAGGCTTTCCTCCCAAAAGAAGATGACAAATATGTTGGAAGGCAGACCTTAATTTGCCTGATAAGATGAAAATATATCATTTGTTTTATACTTATTACTCTAATTCTCCAAATATTTAGTGAAATAGCAATGAACCATACATCTTTTAACAGATTTTACTGGTGCGTATATATGCTTTGCATGTATATTTGTGCAATTAGCTGCTGGCGGTGGGCAGTAAAATGGCTATTACACACTCTCCTTTCCATATGGGAATGAATTGCAGAATTAAACTTAGCTTACTGCAGAGGAAATGTGCTCATCCACTGGCAGAAGAATGTCATCTGTACCAATGACTGTCTGCTCCTCAGGAGAGCCGGGGCAGTGGTAGTGCTGACACCGGTGCCCGGCAGGTGCTGGCGCGGCAGCCAGCAGCAACACCTGGGAAGCCAGGTTGAGTTAGCCTATACTGTGTAAGTTTGGCCTTCAAAAGGTTTTACGCCTTTTTCTGAAGCTACTCCACTCTGGTTTGTCAAAAACGGAGTGCCCTTAATTTACACCAGTAACTCCTAAAAAAATTTCCTCCATGTTATGGTTTAACTCCAGCTGGCAACTAAGCCCCACCCAGCCGCTTGCTCACTCCCCCCTGGTGGGACGGGGGAGAGAATCAGAAGGGTAAAAGTGAGAAAACTCGAGGGTTGAGATAAAGACAGTTTAATAGGTAAAGCAAAAGCTGCGCATGAGCAAAGCAAAGCAAGGAATTAATTCACTGCTTCTCATGGGCAAGCAGGTGTTCAGCCATCTCCAGGAAAGCAGGGCTCCATCACGCGTAACGGTGACTTGGGAAGACAAACGTCATCACTCCAAACATCCTCCCCTTCCTTCTTCCCCTGGCTTTATATACTGAGCATGACGTCATATGGTATGGAATAGCCCTATGGCCAGTTGGGGTCAGCTGTCTGAGCCGTGTCCCCTCCCAACTTCTTGTGCACCTGGCAGAGCATGGGAAGCTGAAAAGTCCTTGATTTAGTATAAGCACTACTTAGCAACAACTAAAACATCTCTGTATTATCAACACTGTTTTCAGCACAAATACAAACATCCAAAACCAAAACTAGCTACTATAAAGAATATTAACTCTATCCCAGCCAAAACTAGCACACTCCATCAGGAGTCCTCAAGCCACTAACCTCAGCCACTGCTCTCACTATATTCAAGGAACTGCATTGCTGCAAATCCCACATCTTTTTCTTAGAGGAATGCATTTGGAATAGGAAAATGTATGGTTTTTATTTGATACTGTTCTAATGTTTAAGCTACTTCTACAGAAATTCTGCATCGAAAAAAAAAACATTTCACAGTAATGAACAGATGAAATAAAGCACATCAGAAATTATGTGCAGCTCCAACGATGGGGTAACCATTGTTTATTAGCCTTGCATAATAAACTTTGTAGTGGTGTTATTTTTTTAAATTATGAGTTAGGCGTTTGTGATGACAGTACTGACAATGTTTGTCAACAGAAATCCTTTTTTGATACATCCAGCCAGACAGAAGACTGAATGGTTCACAGGATTAGAAATAGGATAAAGAACAGTAAGCTTTGCATTCCTCATTCAGGAATGTTGTGTTATTAGTACCTATTAATTGGTATCCTAGAATTTGGTGTTGTGGCTAATTTGCAGTAGAGCTATTTTTTATAAGCAAATATTAATATCACAACTCAAAAATTTCTCAGACAGCTGAGATCATTAAATCATGGAAATGTAAAGCTTGCATTGACTTGAAGAGATCATCTAATTCATCACCTATACTGAAAGCAGGATCAAGTACATCCATATGTGACAGATGCTGGTGTATATTCTGTTCTTAAAGTGAGAAAGCTTTTCCTGAGATCAGACATAAATCTTCTTTGCTGCAATTTAAGATAATGTCTTCTTAGCCATGGCCACAAGGAACAATTGATCGCCGTGTTTTCTATGCCAACTTCTGCCTACTCCAGTTGAACACCTCTCCTCTTGCCCCTTCCCGCTGCCACTTCCTCTCAGCTGCACCTTGTGGGCTCCTTTCAGCTTTCCTTCATTAAAATTACATATTTTGGTCTTTTAGTATCTTCTTGTTTTCATTTGGGCTCTCCAATTTGTCTAGACTAACTTGCTCCAAAACACTGACAGTTCTCTGGAAAAGGTCCACTAGTGCTAAGTAGAAGAAAGTAAATACTTCCAGTGTCTCATATAAAATATTTGTTTGTTAACAAATCCAAAGCGATACTGCTTTTTTCCCTACAGCAGTGTCATGTGTACAGTATGTGATGAAGATGAAGTCATGCCGTGCCCTGTGAGCTCTGTAAGCAAAGTCTCTTCTGTACCACTCTGCAGACGCTGGATGAAGCTGGGTCCAGGACAAACTTCTGTAGAGTTATGGTTGCCCATTGTCCCACAGGTCATTAAAGAAACATCAGCAGCATTTTGTGTGTTGTTTTTCAACATGTTTTGCACCATCTGGGGTTCAACTTGCATGTCCGGTGTAGACATTAGATCTGTTTGAGACATCCTGTGTTTTCTACTTGGCTTCCAGCTGCTAGGTCTTGTGGTCCAGCAGGGTGGGGTGCTCCCGAAAGGTCTGTGTCATAGCTATGAGCCTTGCATCAGGAGACTCACATGTGCCTGGATACCTCTCTCTCTTACGCCCCATGGCTTTTCGGATGTTTCTCTAGACTATTGCCTTATTCTTCCTTTTGCCTCTGACCCTATTTCAAAACCAAATCTTTGGTATGACCAGACTTTTGATTTCTCTCAGCGTCAAAATATACATAAATATGTATTTTTTTTCTGTAGGCTCTTCTTACTGGATTTCTTCAGACCTAGCTGTAGTCTTCCTTATTGATTTTGGGAGATTTGGCATGTTTTCTTATTTCCCTCAGAAGTGGACACAGAAAGAATCCTCTGCTTCAGGTTTCTTTTCTTACGCCTTTTATTAAGATCCATCAGTAAAGCTTTTTCCAAAGACATTATTCCATTAATTTGTTAGAGTCACATTAATTCAAAATAAAAATTATTTGGTCCAGCAATTAGAAATACACTTTTTATCCCCTCAGCTGTAAAGGGAAGTCATCATGTCCAAAATATGACAGCAACCCAACTGGAATATTGTTAGACTGCAATGTCAATATGTACAGAGATGTCATACATAAGTAAAAGATTGGAATCATTGATATTATATACATTTATATTTTT
The DNA here is from genome assembly GCF_034638445.1 of Ciconia boyciana. Lineage (NCBI taxonomy): Eukaryota > Metazoa > Chordata > Aves > Ciconiiformes > Ciconiidae > Ciconia > Ciconia boyciana. The sequence continues at coordinate 163,694,762 of NC_132934.1, read as the reverse complement.
GCAATTTTAATTTTTCTTTATGTTTACAAAGGATCAAGTGCTTTCAGAAGAGATCCTTTCAAACTACATATAAGCCCTGTGTAAAGACAGTCAGCAAAGCTGATAAGGATAATTTTAGAAATGAAGCTGAGTGGCTCAGTTTTTGCTACGAAAGAGATGTGTAACCTCAATAAATGAGAACATTTATATTTGGCTCGCGGGAAGAATCATTTGATTTAGTTGAGGCAGTTGTTGCTGATCTTACAGTTTCATTTTTTAATATAAATTGAAACATTCCCAGTAATGACATATATGTTGATATTAAACCTTTCACTGAAGATAGTAATCATATTGATATAAATACATTGCACAAGGATATAACACTTGGAAGTAGCATATTTTATGTTAATCCAAAATGGATAGCTAGAAATAAGTTGAAAACCCTTCTTGGGTATCATTTTTCAACATTATTTGGAACAATGGGGATTGTTTGAACCTTTTTTATCAGTATGGCTCCAGAATATATGCATTTATTTTAGTTCCCTTTGAAGATGATTGCCACAGGAAATTAGTCTTTATTATTGCATTGGCCTTATGCAGCAGAATGAAGCTTGAAAAAACAAAGTTCAAAAAAGAAAAAAAGTACTTTGCTTACTACATCTTAATTTTTTTCTCCTTCATTTTTTTCAATGGAAATCATTGGTTAACTTATGGTGAAATTAATTCCTTCTCACTTGGCAGTGTTTCTAAATTATGTTTGGGATTAAGTGAACTAGCTATAGATTGGGTAGATACTGCTGAGACTTAGAAGTTGGATATGGATTATTTTAAACATTTAAATGAACTCCTATTACTGAACCTGAGAAATCTTTGTCAAACACTAGGATTTGCCATCCACATAAAGAAATTTTTACCTTCCCAAACCCTTTTCTTTTGCATTCAAGAGTTAAACCTCCATGTAAACTAAGAAAAAAAACAAATAGCGGAACATCTGAAGGAAAAAGCATGTTTGCTCCTTGATATGTTTTAAGCGATGGCTGAATTTTGTTTGCAGTATCTTTATCATTTCTGATGAAAAATAAATGTTTACAGACATTTTAAAGACCTTGTACCACAGACACAAACTAACACATTTGGATTGTTGTAAATTAGCAAATTCTGAGGACCTCTCCACAATGTGCTGGGGAAGCCTTCATGAAAAAGAGAGGGAGACCAGATGTAGTTCAAAGGACAACTTCTGGCTGCCTTGACAGGCTCCAGCCCTGATTTGAACTCTCTGAGCTGCAGTGGAAAAGTGTGATTTATGACTGATGAAAATGATTAATGCTGCTGTACCCAAGGGTATCCAACAATCATTTTGTCTGTGGAGATACTGGCCTGCACAGTCAGACAGTTGCTGTCAGTGGTGGGGTAGAGAGCCGCTGGGATGCACATTGTCCTGACGGAGAGTGATCAGCCTCCCAGGCTGTCTTCAAGTTGCTGGGTCCACCCTCACTCCCATGTCATTTACTTTGACTTGTGTTCTTCATTCATTTATTTCCAGTGGTTGGCAAAATCCTTGCAAAATACCTAAAGCTGTATATGTGTGAGGAAAAAAGTAAGTTGACATGATGCTTCCTAAAAAACCCCACTATATCATGGCATTATAAAGCCTTTATTCTGGTTCTAGTGCCAAAGTGAATATTCAGTTTTACAAAGAAAATAAAACATCTTTTTATAGCAAAGGTAATTATGCATTTTAGGTATGGGTGCCTCAGCTATACCTCCTTCATGTGAGATTATGCCATAGAGATTACGTTTTAACAAAGGTATTTCAATAGTAAAGTCTTTTTTCTGGTGTTTTACTATTGGTTTAGGTTTCAGATGAAAGTTAGAAAATTAAGTTCCTCTTTGCCATAACAGGAGCATTTTTGTGATGAATCTCTAACATTCTAGCCTCTGGCAGGTAATGCAGTTGCCTGGAGGAAATTTTAAAAGCTTTTTGAAGTGCAGCGTTATCGGTAGATGGTTTGCAGTATCCCAGTTTCTGTTTTAAGACTGACTCAGAAATGTACAATGTTCAGTCATTATGCACAAGAATATATTCTAGTTTACCTCTAAAGCAAATGAGGTTATATGGAACAAGTTAAGCAAAAAATTCAAACGGATGACTAGGAACTTTGTAGAAGTGTTTGAAATAGAGAGGGGAAAATGAGAAGAATAAGAAAAAGTGATCGTCTTGTAATAGAAACAAACTCAATTAGTCTGAAACTAAGTTTTGTACAGTGAGTGGCAAATAACAGTAGCAAAAATTTCATTAGGTTTACAGTTTTAACATTGAAAATTAGAAGTTGATGAATGTGACCTCCCTGTCCATGGGGATGAGGATGTTTTGTGAACAACTATTTGAATTATCCAAAGCATAAATTTTCAGCTAATGGCAAACTCCAGCCATCTGCTAGGAGAGCAACACAGCAAGATGTGGAAGTGCTTGCAGCAAAATGAGTTAGGCAACATGGTGATGCGGGGCAGGGAAGAGACTGGGGTATTCAGTGCCTTCCTTGTGCTGGATCTGTGCTGGCAAGGCTTATCTCAGGTATATCAGGTGTAGGAGCAAAGTTTTCGGAGAAAGGTGCTGTCCAGCATAGATCGGGATCAAGGTAAGGAGTGGACAGCACTAAGGTGAGCTGGACAGACACAAATCCATGGTGGGCACCTGGCTGATATTATTGTGAGGTCGCTGTATTTTTGAAAGGTTATAGCAACTGGAGGACATCCCAATGAGAGAAAGGCAAATGTTACATCAATTCAAAAAAAAAAAAAAAAGGAAAGAGTATCCGGGGAGCTATACACCAGTCAGTTTCACCTCAGTCCCTGGAGAAAATATGGAGCAAGCCTTTGTGGAAACCATTTACAGATACATGAAGACAAGAAGATGATTTGGAGCAGCTGGCATGGATTTGCCAAGTGAAAATCACATTGAAACAGCCTGATTGCCTCGTATGATGAAATGGCTGTCTCTGTACGAGAAGAGAGCAACGATTGTCATTTACCTTAACTTTAGAAAGGCTGTCTACACAGTATCCCATTAGCCAAATCAGGGCAGCATGGGCTGGAGGGGTAGACTTCAGGGTGGGGGAAAAATTGCCTGAACCATCAGGCTGCAAGGGCTGCAATTAGCAGTACCAAGTCCTCTTGTCTGCTGTGGGTGTTTCTCGTGGCTGAGACTGGGGCTGATACTGTTTAACATCCTCATCGGCAGCAGTAGGAAGTGCATAGCCTGCTGTTGACAGGGACTGATCGATCCCTCTGCTTGACATGGGTCAAACTACATTTGGGAAACTGTCCAATTTTGGACCCTACTGTAAGAAATACTGGCAAACTGGACAGTGTCCAGTGGAGGACCCTTGAGACTGTTGGTAGGCTGGAGAATGATGTACAAGGAGAAGCAGAGAGAAATGGTTTGTTCAGCCTGATTAAAAAAATGCTGAGGGCAATCTAACTGCAGTTTGCCACTACCTGTAGGACATTGTAGAGAAGATGAAGTTAGAGTCTTTCAGACGTGCATAATGGAAGGACAATAAGCAACTGTCACAAATTGCAATACAAACTATTTCGACTAAGTATAAGGAAAAACAATATTTAGAGCAAAAGTGGTTTATCAGAAGAAAAAGCTGCCCAGAGAGGTGGTGGAATCAACTTCAACCTTTTCCTTGGAGGTGTTCAGAAGTACACTGACTTGAAGCCCTGAGCAATCTGATCCAGCTTTGCAATTAGCCTTGCCTTGAAGAGAAGCTTGGACTAATCACCTCTGGAGGTCCCTCCCAACCTCAGTTGCTCTGTGGTTCTATGAAGGCAGCTAGCAGGAAGCCCCTAGAAAAAATGTACCTGAAAATACAAAGGGGGTTTACTCTCACTTTTGTTAACCTGCTTAGTGAGGACATAAAATGATTTATTACATCAAGGAACAGAAAGTGCAGACCATAATAAAACCAATATACTATAAGAGAACAAACTAGTAGGGCTGATGAGTCAGATCTCACTGAAAATAAATCTAAGGGAAAAACATTTACAAGCACTGGCAGTTCCCCCTAGAAATTATATTTAAGGGAGAAGCACAAACCATCCCAATACTTGTGAAGCCTAGGAATTAGCTCAAGCTAAGTAAGCCTTAACTTCAGTGGCCTAAGGCTCAAGAAAAAAAAAATCCCTCAGAAAGTGGAAACTAGATCAAATTACCAAATTAGTGTAAATGAAGTAGCACTAATATGAAGGGTGACAAAACTGGGAAGGCCAAGGCACAAAATTATGCATGCCATAAAAAAGGACATAAAAGGGAACTAAAAGTCATTTTATAAACACGTTAATAATAAAAACAAGAAAAAAAAAAAGGTTGATATGCTATCAAACAGGGAAGGAAAGAAACTGAAAAATGGTATTAAACCTGCAAAACTGTTTAATATCTTTTTCAGTTTTCCTTAACTGGAACTCCTGTACTCAGTTAACACAACTACTAAGCCTAAGAAAGGGCTAAGCTGTCAGATTGGAATGATAAAAGGGCTTCTGAAAAAGCACATAGAGAAATTAGATATTTTTAAATGAGCCGGGTTTAATGAATTTTATTGTATAGTATTTAAGTAACTAGATGAAGCATTCTCAAGATCCATTAGCAGTTCTCTGTTGTGGAGAATGGAGGAAGTTTCAGAAAACTCAAAAAGAGCTGACTCAGTGCCTGCCTTTATAAAGGAGAGGAAGGAAGAGCTGGGGAATTACAGAGCCATCAGCGTAATTTAAATTTTGCAAAAAAAAATAGTGGAACAAATAATCAAACCAAATGAACTGTAAGCACCTGCAGAATAGCAGGGAGATGAGTAATAGCCAAAATGAATTTATCAAGGAGAAATTGTGTAATACCAGTCTAATATCCTTTTTTGACAGGGTAACAGTTCTTGAGAAGAGGATGAACCAGGAGATGTCATCTGTCTTGACAAATAAAGCTTCTGACATTATCTCACATGACATTTTCATAAGAAAGCATTAAAAAAAAAAGAAATTATGCTACTATTATGTGAATGTGTAGTTAGTTGGGAAACTATGCAGAATGCATTTTTCCCTGTCAAGCTGACGTTTGTTCTGTAGGAATCTGTCCTTGATCTTGTACTATTGCACATTTTTAGTAGTGACATGGACAATGGAATAAAAACTAGTCTAATTAAATTTCCACCAAAATGGGTGGGAGGGGAGGACGAGCTGAATCAGCAAGCAGGATGACAACTCAAAAATTGATAAGTTAAAAAAAAATCCAAAACCAAAATTCTGTGATGACAAAGGCAAGTTCTTATTTTAGGTGAAAAGAATTCCTTATACAAATACAAGGAGAAAAATGTTTAGAATTGAACCTTAGATGACCTGGGTTTGTCCTTTACAGTCACTGATGTGACTGTTATTTCCATGATTGTAATAATAATTCTTGGTCTCTTTTTTTTTTTAAGTTTCAAATAATGTAAATGAGATACTTTTACAGTACATAGTTTATTATGAAGGTAAATATGTGCAAATTTCATATAGATCTTCCAATATCTTTGACCTCTTTATAAAGTTGTTGCTAGCAAGAAAGATAGAGCTTACACTTTTGAATTTTAGGAAAATATATTTTGCTTCTTTCCAAAACTTAGAATCCAGTACATTTTCATTCTGTCTTATAACTTCTTGATTTCTAGGTAATAATTATAATTTTTCACATGCTCCTCTGGAACAATTGTGCCTGGTTTATAGTCCATGGTCATGACTTGAGACTACAGTGTCATAATATTTTTGGTAACTAATCCAAAAAATCATGCAGCGTTTATAATGTTTTCAGCCAAGAGTTTTCTAGAATATATTCCCAAGAAATGTTAAGGGCCCAGTATTTTTATCAAATCCTCATAGATGCTTTAGAAACTCTCTCTAGTGGATGCAAACGTGAATTTTAGGGCATGGATTTTCACCATTAGTAAAAGACTGTAATGATCTTCTGTATCAGTTACAAACCCATTGGAAAGGAATCAGTATTAATGTTGTTAAAATGATATTTTTATAGGTGTGGTTATTGTAGACTATTTATTATTTACATTTTTATTAACACTGCCTCAACTTTTCCATTTCCACACAGATAATTTTTTTGCATATATTTTTTCTAATTTTCATACTATAGCCATCTTATAGGTTAACGAAGTGTATTTCCAAAGGATGTCTCATATAAAATACAAAAGAGAGAGTAAAAAATACATATTAAGTTCATCTAGACTGAAAAAGGTGCATCAAATAAAATGATACAATTTATTGGTGCTCTTAAATTTTATTGAAGCTAAGCTAACCTTACTCTAAGATGAGTAAACTGAGAAAACTTTCAAACTAAGAATTCTGTGATCTCTGCTCAAAATACAAAGGAGCTAATGATAAATTTAGAAAAGAGGCATTATCTCTGGTTCATATTTTTTAGTTAAATACCACTGTGTTCTTTAAGAGGAGAGCAAAGACATTGAAGTTCCAAATGCTTGATTTCAGACACAGCATTTGGCTCTAAATGCTCCAGATTTGAAGCTGGGGGGAAAAAAACCAAAGCAAGCTGAGTCAAGACATTTGCCTCATACTTCCTATTCCAGAACATTTGTACGCACAGATAGTTTAACATTTTTAAAGCTTTGAGCAGGATATGCAGAGGACCAAGAAGGGAAACAAGAAGCTCACCACTGAAGTCAAGAAGAATTTTGCCAGATTAGTGACATTCAGGTTAAACTCTGGGACCTGGATTTACCTCATGTAATTTTAGACATCTAAGTATCACACCTCATTTATGTCAACTGGAAAATACTGTCACTGGAAAATACTTAAAGCACTGGACCTCAACTACTTCACCTAGATAAGATCCTGTTCGTAATACAGCAACTCTTCAGTCAGCAGTAATCTTATATATTGTATTGCATACTTTATATTGCAGGTTATTTATTCTACTACATCACCTTGCATACAAAGTAATGTGACTTTCAGATCAATCAGAGATGAGGTTTCAAAGATACAGCCCGGAAAGCAGGCAAAAACCACACAAATACATAAAAATAATAGTAATGCTCTACAATAACAACTTAATCATTACCAATTCCTTTGGAATTTGTTTTAATAACATTAATCATGAGGTACTCATTTGGGATTAATTTGGATGAAGTACTTAAAGGATTTCAGTGTTAATTGACCATTATTTTGAAATGTTCCTACATGAATTTTGAACTTGGCAACATCACACACTGAAGATGATTTGGTAGTAAGGTAGCTGCAGAGCTACAGAGGTATGTTCTGTATGACCATATGATTTAGGTCTGGGGATGGTTCTGCATCCTTATTGCGCAAACTGAAAACTGCACGTAGCATCTTTTGTGATTTGCTTTGGGACTTCACTAAGTTGCTGAATCAAGTAGTGTAGACCTATTTAAATCAGTTAGTACCTATGCATAAAAAGACTAAAATTTTAACCAGCAGGAATGAAGCATTTACAGCTAAATTGCCTCCATTTTGGGTAAATTATCAACCATTGGCTTTTGAATGTTGCTTTGGTTTTAATAACTTTATCTTGAAACTAAGCCGCATAGCTTCAATAGAGATTTTTGAAGTGTTAAAATTGTGGTTTTGGTTCAGGACCAGCTTATTTCATACTGAGCACTTGTCAATGGGCAGTAGATTCAAATAATCTGAAAGCAAATGGAACAATGGTGGTAGTAGCTGCAAGTGGTGATCTTTATGCTTGCAGATTGGTTTTCTATCTAACCTCCTTGTTTTTATTATCTCTTTCTCACAACTTTCTGAAACTGTCATCTTTTGGACTGCCCAAATTTATTTCTTCCTGAAAATATGTTTTCAGTTTCTGCTTTGGAAAATCTTCAGTGAAGTTTGAGGTCTTCCTGTGAAGTGACACCTTTGACTCAGAGGTTATCATTCATCTTCTGTCTTTTATAATCTCTACTGAATTGGGAAATGTATGCTTTTGTCTGAATTCGATCCATTTTTATAAGAATAGCTAAAGGTAGATGCACACTATGTAGCAGAATACAGACAAAGGTTGCTAACCTAAGTCTGACTTGCATCTACCGTGTGTCACTGTGCAGTACTCTACAGAGGCACTAGCTGCTGTCCCAAAATGCACATTAACTGAAACAGTTAAAATAGCTACCCTTTCTCACAGAGGTATTGAAAGAGAAATGAGTTTTCAAGAACTAATGTTGAAAAAGGAAAAAAAAAAGATTCATCCCCAAAATTCATGCCTGGCAAGTGATTAAGGGGATTGCTGGAGGGTGCTAGAGAAGCAAACAGAAGAGGTTATCAACCATGTTACCCAGAAGCCAGAAAGGTTGTGTGTTACCTCTCTCCATTGTCTGAAAGGAGGTCTACAGTTTGTCCGTGAGCGAGACTAGGTATGGTATTCTGGTTTTGGGCTGAAGTAACGGAACCTTGCTTTTGTAAGTGAAAAAGTCAGAAAGTAAACTAAAACCATAAAGCATTGTCATTGTTTTGTTTTAAATCTCTTGGTTTTAATCATATCCTTTGTGAATGACAAATGAGAAGAAACTTGAGCAAAATTCAGCACTTGCCATGTTGTAATTAAAAACAAAATCAGAAGCTGAAAATTACACTTGCTCAAGTTTTTCTCAGTTGTCAAAGTCCACAGGCAGAGCAGACTGAGCTGTCCATTTTGTCAATAGACAAAACAATAAATACAAATCTAGTCCAGGGTGACTAACTCAAGTTTAGAAATTTTAGACAAATAATTCAGGTCAGATATGCTATTAAAAAGAAAATTTCTTCTGTTCTTTCACTAGAGTGTGAAATACTATTTAGGAAAACAGAGAGCATTATTTATAGTTTTGCAGACTCGCTACTTTACTCATTTTGCTAAACTTCTCTACTGTAACATGAAGCAGTAAATGTTTCTGGGTAGACTTTATGAAGAAATGAAGCGGTAAATTGCATTATGTTTTGTATTATCTCTGTCTGCCACTAAACAATGCAGCGTCAAATTGAGCTCATATGTACAACAGCTTTTACTAGAAAAAACATCAGTTCTGATAAACTCATCCTGTAAATAGCAAGTTTTCTCCCTCATGCAATCTCAAGTTGGTTTTGTCTGCACTCTTTGAGTGTGTTGCACAGGACTGCAAGCCCAAGTTCATCAGTTTTTGAGGTCTGTGAAGATACTTCATTTAGTCCCTCAAACCAGCTATGTCCAGTTCCTGGGAGCTGCCTGAGATGGGGAGGGAGGATGCTGTGATCCAGCTGAATCGTGCTGGGCTGTGGCACCCCACTGAATGCCCTGTTACACATGGGTCCCTCAGCAGCCCGTCCATGCTGCAGGTAGCACACACTCAGTATAGGCATCAGTGCTAACAGCTCCAGTACTGCACGTGGGCTGCAGCCTTGGTCATGTGTCAGGAAAGGGGCTACAACCCACGGAACTCAGCTGCTGCTAAGAGAAGGTATGTGGCTCTGAAAGTCAAACCAGCTGAACCAAGAGTAAGAATTTAAAATGCATTAGTTGGGGAATGCTAAGTCAGTATCTGGATATTTTGGTAAATTAAGTGGTCTTTCTTCACAAGAAACTGGTCTACACCTGTGTGGTCGCATGCAGACATGTATTTAATACGTATTAAAGATACACCCATGGTCAATTGGCTTCACGTCCCATCTAGAAAAAAATTATTTGTTTTGGAAAAGAAAAGGTATAGAATATCAGACTGCTCAGTGATTTCTCTAAGCCCCTGCAAAGGTTAGAGCAATCATAAAGCACTTGTTTGGAGTTACTCCTTTATCTGCCTCTGAGCAGGTCAGTCTCTTCTGGAGTTAAACTACAGCGGTTATACTAATGGCAGTAAAACTCAAAGAAGATCAGGACATACTCCAGGCAAATAAATAAATAAGAGGAGCTGGAATTAAATACCTGACTGTGATATACTGTTTAATATACACTCTGTTCATGGTGAGTCACAAGTTAGAGCTGACCAATTCCAGTCATCACAGAGTTCATTATTCTTCATTACCACCCATTTAAAGATCATTATAGTGTAAGTAAAAAGCACTTTTGGAAACAAAGAGAGATGAATGCAACTTAAAATGGTAAGCACCCAGAGGTTTTTATGTTTCCCTGCTGTGTGCCACTTTTCAGTGGCCCTTATGGTATTTTTTCTTCCATTAAACAAATCACTTCTAAAAATTTGCTACATATTTCACCTCTAAAAATGAAGATGCAGTGCTCTGCATCTTTTAGCTCACACAAAAGTAGCTTGAAAGCTTTTCCTTGACAAAATCCCTTTCAACCTGTGGGAGAGGAAGAGTATGAGATGAAAATAAATGTTCTGTGTCATTGGTCTTCTAAGAATTTGAAGGAAGCCTTCCTTTTCGGCTTTTTGCTGTGCAGTTCATTTCCACAACTTCTTTATGCATGTTTTAGAAACTTGTCTGCTTTAACTGGAAGGACTTACTTTGAAGCTGATTTACTTCTTTTAATGTTTGCAGATAGTTAAAAAATTCTGAGTAAAGAAGCCTATCAGAGCACAGAGATTGGCCAGACATTGTACAGATATTATTAAAAATTAAATACAGGATTTGAGAAATAAAAACCTTGTAGCAAAATTGTGCTCCAGAAGCTGCAGTACTTGTGTAACAGAACTCTACTGATGTGAAACAATTTAACTATAAAACAGCTGTGTGCTCTGATGGCTGAAGAAATTCCCATTTTAGTGTAATGGCTCATATTGTTGAAAAACTCCACTAAAGATGATGAAAAAAAGAACAGTAAATGTTTTTTATTATAAAATATGATTAACTTTTCACATGATTGAGCCATATGAAAGAGATGGAAGAGGAAAAGGTAATTTAAAAAATAATTAAAATTGATATTTGCAAAAGGTTTATTACCTTGATTTTTATTAAGGTTTTCTGCTAGCTGCTCTACTCCCTGCTGCTCCAGATTTGTCTGCTAGAAATCCATCATAGATTTTAACAGTAATTTGCCTGTCACCAGGAATTTTAATTGTCAGTGTGATCATTTATTAAAAACCAGAGCTTGATCTGCCCTCTGCTATGCAGCATGTATTTCCATAGATTCAAATTAAAGCAATTGTGCAAGCATGTGTTATACAATAGAAATAACACTGCAGGAAGAAAAGCTGCTGTGTATTGGCAATTCTCTAGTGCTAATAATGCTGAAGGTGTAGATACCACTGAAGGGTTTAGTACTATGGGCTATGGTATAGGCTAACTTGGAGGAACTTCTTTTGTAGCACTGGGGATATTTGAAAAGTCTTTTCACCAAAGGAGTCTGTGCACTAAGAAAAAGGGACTTTTAAAGAAACTGCCCTTTATCCCAGCTCTGCTCCAGGCAGCAATGGAGCAGGAGCTGGGTGGGGACAGCTGGTGCTCTCCTGGAGTAATAGATGCTTGGGGTTGGAAATGAAAACACATGATCCTGTCTAAGAGGCTACGTGGTTAAATTTACATAGTTCCTCATTGATAGAGGCTGGAACTAAGTTATTTTTGCAGCGTGGAAAAAAAGGAAGACCCATAATGAATGGTAAATCGAGATCTATCTTTTAGGAATTGTGGCTTCTAGTCTTGTTCTTTAACTGTGGGAAAATACTGTTTCTCCTTTGTGTATATGAATTAATATCTAAAGATCTAATTTTGCTATGAAACCTATATGCATAAAGAAACATGAGCTCTTAATTGTTGGCAAGACAGGCCAGACATCCTTAACTTTACTTTAGGCACCTGCTTGAGGCACTGGAGCTAGAAGGGTAGTTGGCTACAAGCCCTCTACAATTAGAGTGCTAAGACCTGGACTGCTCTGAGGAAGAGTGTGTATATACTTCTTCATTGGCTCTAGAGGGAACTTCAGGTCATTAAGCTTCAAACTTAGATATTTCAGATTTCATAAATGTTGGACATTGTAGCCACATTTGGGGCACGGGATTCTATGGCCCTGTGTTGAAACCTAGTCTTCTCTGACATTCTCTACCTCTTTTCCCAGTTTTCCTATATAGTGATAGGTAACATTCAGGGAACAAGGAAGTCAGAATACAAGGATATATAGGTGGAGAGAAATCTTATTTACTGATTTCAAGACTACACGTATTTATACACATTGATGACTTAATGAAAACTATGCAAGTAGCCCTGAGTGCAAAGTGTCACCTTGCTCCCATATGAATGGAGAATCCAGCATGTACATCCAGCCAAATAAAGACTGAGATTGACTATGAAACTTGTTAGTCTATGTAGATTGCTGGTTCCCCTCTCACATTCTCCTTACAACAGTCTTACACCGATCTGCTTCTGTTAAATCAGATGGAATTTGACTGAAGTGGAACTGCAGCAGCACTCATCCAATCCAACACAGTCCTTCGAAATCATACAAAGGTACTTATTCAAACAGGTCACTTTTTATTAAACATGCAAATAAACAGATGTCATGATTTAGTGACCAAGAATGGCTTGGCTTTTAGCATAGTTCTCTGCCCCTGTGGATGTTGTAGCTTTCTCTGGAAAAAGGTTTCCTTTCATTGTGGGCTTGGTGGAGTCTTTCCTATGATCCAGAAATCTGCACTGTGATAGAAGGAGGATGTTGGATGTAAAGGATGAAAGCACTCCTGACAAGTTCTCAGAAATGTGTATGCCAAGGACAAACAACCTAGACCAGAATTCATTGCATGCCTACTTTGTAATATCTGGAAGTAGGAAATTACGGGGACAATGTGATGTTAAAGCAGAGATCTCTTTCAGATCTTCTAGGTATGGGAGAGGGCAAAGCTGCAGCCACACCATCAGCTAGGACAACTGACATTCGAGGTCTTTCAACAGGCTGATTATGAAGGAGTTCCACCAGGAACTTCTTTCAGAGGTTTGCTTTCATCAGAAATCTCCCACCTCTAGCAGGGAGGATTATCTAGGCACTAAAATGTAACTGCAGTATGAAATAGAATAAAACTTGTTCCCATGTCCTGCATTTACCAGGTTTTGGCTAGCAAGATATTTAAACTGGGGGGTTTAAAACGTCCCTCCAACAGAGATTTATGTTAGACTGGCAACACTGATACCCAAATAAAAAAAATACTACTGTGTGGCATGATGTCTGGAGTCCGCAGAATGCAGAATGAGTTCAAAGAGCCGAGGCTGTAATTTTCTCTTCTCCTCTGGACACTAACCAGGTTTACGTTTCCTTCTCTCTTGGTAAGGACGCTCTTTTTTTTGGTTCTTTTTTATTCTTTTATGCCTCATTAAGGTTTTCTTGCAATATTTACTGAGGCCAGGTTCCCACACACTTGGGTGACTGCCAAGAATTCAGAATTTCACTTAGCACCAAAAATTAATCTAGTTGTGATCAAGAAAAACACTTTATTGATGGAAGTGATAGTTGGGTAAATTCTAAAAGGTAGAATTTATTAAACCTTCTCCTTTTCAAAGGCTGGTTTTAAATTAAAAACAAAGGATTATGTAATCCATTTTATTATTTGTATGGAGCATCGCTTCAGTTAAAAGGAAATGCTATTAAACTAAGCAGTAGTCTAAGTCATTTTTATATGACTCCTAGCTCTTAATAAAAAGATAGCTGGTCGTGTAACTCAGTATAACGCTGGATAGCAATAAAATGTTTTCCTCATTACAATCAATACCTATGAATAGCAAAGACCTGCAGTGTGCCACAGCCTTTCTCAACAGGCAGCCTCACTTGGTGGTAAGGAAAATTGCTATCGTCTTGTATGAAACTATTTTAGCATCACCCTGAGCTTAATAGAGCAGTCTTTCATTGCCTGTTAACAAGCTGAGCTATTGCCAGAAAGTGTTTAAACTGACAAATGTTGTCAAGAGTCTTTCCTTGCAAAAATTTTTTTTTTGGTGTATTTAGTGTGTTAACATTAGTTTGAATCCTGTCAAAACATATGTTGATTATTTTATTTAACAAACCAATCAGTCCATTAGTTCAGGGTACAGAAAGTCTCTCAATAACAATAGCTGGATATCAGTGTACCTGTGGTAAATCGGAGCCAGTATGTTTGCAGTTAATTTCATCATGGTTCCAGCTGCGTAAAAATGTGGAACAGATACAAACGTTAAGGGTTGTGTTGTGTAGCCCAGCGTTTTGCTTGGTAGTCAGTCGTCGTTCCTATGCAATATATAAGAGTGCTGTTACAGCAACAACCCACATATATCAAATGTGATGGAATGACAAACGTCTCATAAAGGCCAGACATGCTGATATTCTACAGGCATTTATAATCATATATGTACTTGCAGCTGCATATGATGCATACTGATAAGAGCATGCAAAAAATAGGACAAATGAAGGTACACGATTTCTATAGAGATTTTGTGTAAGGTGAATGGTCACGTGAAGAAATTAAAGAACAGGATCGTTCCATTGTTCTGTATTCTGGGAAGGAAAAGATGAAACCTAAAACTGTCCAAATTTGTTAACAGGAGAAAAATAAAACATGAAGGCTTTTTGGGAACATACATCAATTTTATTATTTCAGCAGTTGGGAGTGTAATAAAGAGGCATTATTTGTGCTGCAACGACTTTCAAATTGCACAAATGCTCAAGCTGGCTTTGACCACCTGCCCTCCATTTTTGTAATGCTTTCACGGGCAGTTAGAGACAGGAAGAGGCAAGAGGACACGCTGAAGAAGGAGATAGGCTGGTGTATGCTGCTGTAGGCAGCTTCCTTCCTGCTTTATTTTATTTCAACCTCAATTCTATAATTTACCACAAGGTAATCCACTTCATCCTTCATGGCACAAAGCTCTACAGTCGCCTTGTACTTATCCAGCTGCCTACTTTGCTGAGTGCACTTCAGGTAGACCTGGTGGATGATATGTATTATTTTTTGAGTGTCATAGAACTAGTAGTGGTTTTGCTTGTAAGCCTTGCAGTTAGGATTTTACTTTTCAGTAAACCTGATAAAAAGAAGTCATAGTTTTTATTTTATATGGGAAATGTACTCATTTCATTCTCTGTGCCTCCCTGGGAGCCTGTAGCTTCACCAGATTTCCTAGACTGTAAAGTGGAGTTGGATGTGAAGGGGAAGGAAGACACAATTGTTAGTCCGAACCCTCTAATTTCAACTGGTTTTCAGGAAATAATTATCAAATTAATTATGTCTCTTGATTTGAGCTGGAACAAACAGTTATTAGGCTCTTCAGATAAAATCTTCTATTTTCATGCAGTCCGGAAGTGACCAAAAAGACCCTTGAAATAAATTAAGGATCTTTCATTGAGAGTTACTTTTTCACCCCTCTTTCTAATATGAACTAAGTTGTAGCTTTTCTGCGACATGTGGTTAATGTGTGGGGAAAAGTAATTCTTTAAAGATAATTGTTTTTCTTTATGCTCTAAGGAATGGTTGAAATACTGTAGTGATTAAAAAGGAGGAAAAAGAACTAATTAAATACCTTTCTTATGCCAGCTGTGGGTTCAAATCCATATTTCTTGCTACTTTTCTCAAGATACCCCGACCTACAAATAAAGCTTCAGAGCAAGAAAAAAATCTAAAAGAGATACAGAATCTCACAAAGGGGGGAATTGTCTTCCTTTCATACTTGAAAAATCACATGGAGTCAAAAGGAGGACAGAGCAGTGCTATACAGTCCCCTGAGAAACAGTCCTCCTCTATATCCTGGGGAAGGAGGATTGTGCATCAAAATCAGGCTCATGCTACAGCAAGCCTCAATACAAGCACTGTATTAGCTGAGACATGGGCAAAACGAGAGGAGGGAGCAATCAAAAGGGAAAGATACAGGAAACTCCCACTTCATTTAAAACACTTCCTAATTGCTAAGCTCCTGAAATAGTGTTTGAGACAACTCTGAAATTTCATGCATTATAATTACGTACAGCAAAATAAGATACAGGTTTTTCAAGAATCTAATCTCCATTTTTCCTTTCCATGTCTGTGAAATGCCAGTGATGGTTGAATGTACAGCCCTCTAGATCAGGGGACCAAGTTAAATTGAGTGCTGTTACTGCATAATAACTATGTTCTTCTTAACAAAATGTTCGTTACATTATGGGCCAAGGGTTTCCTGTTTCCCTGAGCGATGGGATTTAGCACAGTTCTGTTAGTGCTGAGAATTTTATGCAAAACCCAGTAATTTCCAGTAGCTATGCTTCTGATGTCATAGAGATACCATAAGTTTTAACTAACTACACTTTGTGCAGCTTGTGAGAAAAATTTGGGCACACATAATTTAGTTTCTAGTTCTTCTTCCTAAGCAGTGTTTGAAAGGCACTTTCTAAAATGCCAGACTGATTTGGTGTCGTGGTTTAGCCCCAGCTGGCAACTAAGCACCACGCAGCCGCTCGCTCACTTCCCCCCCCGGTGGGATGGGGGAGAGAATCAGAA
Source organism: Ciconia boyciana (assembly GCF_034638445.1). Taxonomy (NCBI): domain Eukaryota; kingdom Metazoa; phylum Chordata; class Aves; order Ciconiiformes; family Ciconiidae; genus Ciconia; species Ciconia boyciana. The sequence goes on along the minus strand of NC_132934.1, from coordinate 163,678,383 downwards.
GAGCAAAAGTAAGAAAACTCATGGGTTGAGATAAGAACAGTTTAATAATTGGAACAAAATAATAATAATAATAATGAATTATAATGAGAAGGAAAACAACGAGAGAGAGAGAGAGAGGAACAAAACCCAAGGGAGGGGAAAAAAGGGAAAAAAAAAAAAATTATACAACCACTCACCACCCGCCGACCGACGCCCAGCCAGTCCCCGAGCAGCGATTGCTACCCCCCGGCCAGCTCCCCCAGTTTATATACTGGGCATGACATCATATGGTATGGAATAGCCCTTTGGTCAGTTTGGATCAACTATCCTGGCTGTGCCCCCTCCCGTTTCTTGGGCACCTGGCAGAGCATGGGGAGCTGAAGGAAAAAAAAAAGGTCCTTGACCAATGTAAATACCGCATAGCGACAGCCAAAACATCAGCGTGTTATCAATATTATTCTCATACTAAAATCCAAAGCACAGGACTATACCAGCTACTAGGAAGAAAATTAACTCTATCCCAGCTGAAATCCGGACAGTATCTACCCCTTATTCTATACCATTTACGTCATGCCCAGGTTCTACCCTTTCTAATACAATTAATCACCACCACTTTTCCTGTCTCTTGATATATATATACATGTATATATATATATGTACACACAGTTATCATTCCCTTGGTCTATGGGCCATCCTTCTAAAATGTTTATTAAGTTCATTTAGTCCATGACTTTGGGCTCCATCTGTCATAACAGTCCTTCATGGCAGAAGAGATGGTGTGTGGTGTTGGATTGTTGCATGCTGAAGCCACTTCTGGTTCCATCACCACTGCACTTTGCTTGCTTTCATCGAAGTTCATTCTTCACTAATCTGGGTGATCCTTATTGAAATACCGTTGATATGGTGTATAGTAACCATAAAAGTGATGACACACAGTATTATATAGCAGTTAACATCATACCATTTAGTTCATTGGCTATTCTCACCCAAAATCAAATCCCCTTGAGGTACACATCGGGCTTCCCCATCCTTTCTCATTACCCACCAAGTGCACCCGGGTCCTTGAGCAAAAGCAATCCCACGAATGGGCTTGCCTTTGCCTGAGGCAGGAGTAACCCAGACTGTCTTCCCCAGCATGTTTTTTATGTGTACTACAGGGACCTTATCCCCTTCTACAGTGCATAAAAGTTTTGATTGGGCAGGACCAGCTCGATTGACAGATCCTCTAGTGTTGACTAACCAGGTGGCCTTTGCTAAATGTGTACCCCAATGTTTGAATGTCCCACCACCCATTGCTCTCAGTGTAGTCTTTAACAGTCCATTGTATCATTCAATTTTCCCAGAGGCTGGTGCATGATAGGGGATGTGATATACCCACTCAATGCCGTGCTCTTTGGCCCAGGTGTCTATGAGACTGTTTCGAAAATATGTTCCGTTGTCTGACTCAATTCTTTCTGGGGTGCCATGTCACCACAGGACTTGCTTTTCAAGGCCCAGGATGGTGTTCCAGGCAGTGGCATGGGGCACAGGATATGTTTCCAGCCATCCAGTGGTTGCTTCCACCATTGTAAGCACATAGCGCTTGCCTTGGCGGGTTTGTGGGAGGGTGATATAATCAATCTGCCAGGCCTCCCCATATTTATATTTCAGCCATCGCCCTCCATACCACAGAGGCTTTAACCGCTTGGCTTGTTTAATTGCAGTGCATGTTTCACATTCATGGATAGCCTGTGCAATAGTGTCCATGGCCAAGTCTACCCCTCGATCGCAAGCCCATCTATATGTTGCATCTCTTCCTTGATAGCCTGAGGTGTCATGGGCCCACTGAGCTATAAATAATTCACCCTTATGTTGCCAGTCCAGATCCACCTGAGCCACTTCAATCTTAGCAGCCTGATCCACCTGCTGGTTGTTTTGATGTTCTTCAGTGGCCCGACTCTTGGGTACCTGAGCATCTACGTGATGTACTTTTACAACCAGGTTCTCTACCTGGGCAGCAATCTCTTGCCACAATGCAGCAGCCCAGATGGGTTTGCCTCTGCACTGCCAGTTGCTCTGCTTCCACTGCTATAACCACCCCCACAGGGCATTTGTCACCATCCATGAGTCAGTACAGAGATAAAGTACTGGCCACTTTTCTCGTTCAGCAATGTCTAAAGCCAGCTGAATGGCTTTTACTTCTGCAAATTGGCTCGATTCACCATCTCCTTCAGCAGTTTCTACCACTTGTTGTATAGGACTCCATACAGCAGCTTTCCACCTCCGATGCTTTCCTACAATACGACAGGACCCATCAGTGAACAGGGCATATTGCTTCTCATTTTCTGGTAATTTATTGTACAGTGGGGCCTCCTCAGCACGCGTCACCTCCTCCTCTGGCGATATTCAGAAATCTTTGCCTTCTGGCCAGTCCATAATTACTTCCAAGATTCCTGGGCGACTGGGGTTTCCTATCTGAGCCCGTTGTGTGATCAGTGCAACCCACTTATTCCACGTAGCATCAGTTGCATGGTGTGTAGAGGGGACACTTCCTTTGAACATCCAGCCCAGCACCGGCAGTCGAGGTGCCAAGAGGAGCTGTGCTTCAGTACCAACCACTTCTGAAGCAGCTCAAACCCCTTCATATGCTGCTAATATCTCTTTCTCTGTTGGAGTATAGCAGGCCTCGGATCCTCTGTATCCCCAGCTCCAAAACCCTAGGGGTCGACCTCGAGTATCCCCTGGCGCTTTCTGCCAGAGGCTCCAGGTAGGGCCATTCTCTCCAGCTGCGGTGTAGAGCACATTTTTTACATCTTGCCCTGCCCGGACTGGCCCAAGGGCTACTGCATGAACTATCTCCCGTTTAATTTGTTCAAAGGCTTGTTGTTGCTCAGGGCCCAATTTGAAATCATTCTTCTTCCGGGTCACTTGGTAGAGAGGGCTTACGATCAGACTGTAATTTGGAATATGCACTCTCCAAACCCCCACAATGCCTAAGAAAGCTTGTGTTTCCTTTTTGCTAGTTGGTGGAGACATGGCTGTTATTTTGTTAATCACATCCATTGGGATCTGACGACGTCCATCTTGCCATTTTATTCCTAAAAACTGGATGTCCTGTGCAGGTCCCTTGACCTTACTTTGTTTTATGGCAAAACCAGCTTTCAGGAGGATCTGGACTATTTTCTTCCCTTTCTCAAAAACTTCCTCTGCTGTATTGCCCCACACGATAATGTCATCAATATATTGCAGATGTTCTGGAGCCTCACCCTGTTCCAGTGCAGTCTGAATCAGCCCATGGCAAATGGTGGGGCTGTGTTTCCACCCCTGGGGCAGTCGATTCCAAGTGTACTGAACGCCCCTCCAAGTGAAAGCAAACTGTGGCCTGCACTCTGCTGCCAAAGGGATTGAGAAAAACGCATTAGCAATATCAATTGTAGCATACCATTTGGCTGCTTTTGACTCCAGTTCGTATTGCAGTTCCAGCATGTCCGGCACAGCAGCACTCAGGGGCGGCGTGACTTCATTCAGGCCACGATAGTCTACTGTTAGTCTCCACTCTCCATTAGACTTTCTCACTGGCCATATAGGACTGTTAAAAGGTGAACGACTCTTACTGATCACTCCTTGGCTCTCCAGTCGATGAATCAACTCATGGATGGGAATCAGGGAGTCTCGGTTGGTACGATATTGCCTCCGGTGCACCGTTGTGGTAGCAATTGGCACCTGTTGTTCTTCAGCCCTCAGCAACCCCACAACAGAAGGGTCCTCCGAGAGACCGGGCAAGGTAGATAGCTGCTTAATGTCCTCTGTCTCCAAGGCAGCTATACCAAAAGCCCACTGGTACCCTTTTGGGTCCTTGAAATACCCTCTCCTGAGGCAGTCTATGCCAAGGATGCACGGAGCCTCTGGGCCAGTCACAATGGGGTGCTTTTGCCACTCATTCCCAGTTAGGCTCACTTCGGCCTCCAATACAGTCAGCTGTTGGGATCCCCCTGTCACTCCAGCAGTATAGATGGGTTCTGCCCCTGTACAGCTTGATGGCATTAGGGTACACTGTGCACCGGTATCTACTAGAGCCTTATACTCCTGTGGGTCTGATGTGCCAGGCCATCGAATCCACACAGTCCAGTAAATCCGGTTGTCCCTTTCCTCCACCTGGATGGAGGCAGGGCCCCCCTAATCCTGGTCATAATATTCATTACCCATTTCTTGTATATACGAGTCAGGAGTTTCTTCATTAAAATCAGAAGTAAGATCAGCCCTTTTACTCTGCCTGGGGAACTGTCCACTGGAAACCGGAGCAGCAATTTTCCTGGAAGAACCCCCTTGTGTGATTGTTTTTCCTTGCAACTCACGTACCCGTGCCTCTAGGGATGAGGTAGGTTTTCCATCCCACTTCCTCATGTCCTCTCTGTGGTCATGCAAGTAAAACCATAGGGTGCCCCGTGGTGTGTACCCTCTATATCCTCTCTCTTGAGCAGAAGAACGCTGACTCCTAATAGCTGAGACACTGGTCCATATAGGTGGGGAGTAGGACATATCTTCTTTGAACCATTGGAACTCCTGGGACAGTTTCTCCACAGCTGAGACAAGGGAGGAAGAGATACTTTCTTCATATTCCCGGAGGTTACTAGCAGCTTCATTCACTGTTGGACCATTTCCATCTTTCCAGGTCAGTATTGCCAATGAGTTGGCACACGACGGTGGTGCGTTTCGTACCAACTTCCGCCACATAGGTCTTGTGCACTGGACCTCATCTGGATCTGTGGGTGACCGCACGTCGTCCAGGTCACCATAAATCACTTCCAGCACAGCTAATTCCCTCAGGTACTGGATACCTTTTTCCATGGTGGTCCATTTCCCGGGGCGATATACAACATCTTCCTTGAAGGGATATCTTTCTTTTATAGCTGACAGGAGTCGCCTCCAGAGGCTGTGGGCTGGTTCCCCTTTTCCAATCGCTTTGTTCATGCCCCCTTCCCTAGAAATAGATCCCAGCTGCTTGGCTTCCTTACCCTCCAATTCCAGGCTACTGGCCCCGCTATCCCAGCATCGGAGCAGCCAGGTGACAATGTGCTCCCCTGGATGACGGCTGAAATATTTTCGCATATCTCACAGCTCACTCAGGGATAGGGATCGGGTGGTTTCTGTCTCATTTACGAGTTCTTCCTCTTCCTCTTCCTCTTCCTCTCCCTGTGATGGCCCTGCTCTTTCATCTTCCCTTTCTAAACGAGCTGACTTTCGCTTCCAGGATTTCTTTTTATGTATAGGGGCGACTGATACTGACACGGGTTCGTTCCCTGTTTGAACCGCAGTGCTTGTAACAGAGTTGTCCGGAGCAGCTGCAGCTGCAGTGCCTGTTGCAGGCGGGGCTGGAGCAGCCCCAGTGCCTGTCGCAGGGGTAATCGGAACAGCCGCAGTGCCTGTCGCAGGGGGAATCGGAACAGCTGCAGTGCCTGTCGTAGGCGTAATTGGAACAGCCACAGTGCCTGTCGCAGGGGTAATCGGAACAGCCGCAGTGCCTGTCATTTTGTCACCAGATCCTTGAGGGTTCTGAATAGTGTTGAACAGGGCTCGGTAGGCATGGGCCAGACCCCAGCACACTGCAGTGATTTGTGTCTCCCTAGAATTGCCAGGGTGACAGCATACTTTTTCCAAATAGTCTACTAGTTTTTCAGGTTTCTGCACTTGTTCAGGGGTGAAGTTCCAAAACACTGGAGGTGCCCACCGTCCTAGGCATTTGCCCATGCTATCCCACACACCCTGCCACTCATAACTATCCAGCCTTGGGGCAGATCTCTGAATTATATTCTTAAATTGCTTACTAACCTTGGACAAGATCGAAACAATATTCCCAAGCAATACCAATAGAAGTATCTTAACTACCCAAGGTTGTTCAAAATACTGAAAAGTTATTGTAATGAAGGAGGAAGCATTGTAGAAGAAAGTAGTGAAGGTACAATTCTGCATTTCCTCCATAAAAAACCTCTCAGAGGAAGAGGTATAATTGCGAATTGTCTCCATAAGATGATACCCAACATACAATAACGGTTTCAGTACAGCACTTAGATACCAAAGTAAACCCAAGGACAGTGTTTTAATAACAAATCTCACAGACAAAACATCACCAATTAAAGCAGAGCACAGCAAACTGCAAAAACCAACACCGATCTTTAACATGTACAGCAAAAAAATGAGCATGGTGCAGATCAGGTAAACCAATGCTAGGAACAGATGGATCAATATCACGTCCCACAACTACTAACAGATCTGAATTCCTTAATACGCTCTGGTTAATCTGTTATTATCTCAAACCCTTTGTGCCCCACGTTGGGCGCCAAAAAGGACTGTTGTGGTTTAGCCCCAGCCGGCAGCTAAGCACCACGCAGCCGCTCGCTCACTTCCCCCCCGGTGGGATGGGGGAGAGAATCAGAAGAGCAAAAGTAAGAAAACTCGTGGGTTGAGGTAAGAACAGTTTAATAATTGGAACAAAATAATAATAATAATAATAATAATAATAATAATAATAATAATGAATTATAATGAGAAGGAAAACAACGAGAGAGAGAGAGAGAGGAACAAAACCCAAGGGAGGGGAAAAAAGAAAAAAAAATAAAAATTATACAACCGCTCACCACCCGCCGACCGACGCCCAGCCAGTCCCCGAGCAGCGATTGCAACCCCCCGGCCAACTCCCCCAGTTTATATACTGGGCATGACATCATATGGTATGGAATAGCCCTTTGGTCAGTTTGGATCAACTGTCCTGGCTGTGCCCCCTCCCATTTCTTGGGCACCTGGCAGAGCATGGGAAGCTGAAGGAAAAAAAAGTCCTTGACCAATGTAAATACCGCATAGCGACAGCCAAAACATCAGCGTGTTATCAATATTATTCTCATCTTAAAATCCAAAGCACAGCACTATACCAGCTACTAGGAAGAAAATTAACTCTATCCCAGCTGAAACCAGGACATTTGGTTTTGGAAATAAAATACATTTTTGTTAGTTTATTTATAACCTTTTACCTGAGATACCTTATTTTGAATGTGTAAATGAAAAATGTCCCAAACCAAATGATCAAAAATAGTGCCTATGGGTACATCAGGCAGATAGAATGTAAAAGGTTAGTATACTGTAATAAGTTTGCATACCACTGGGGATGAGAACAACGTTTTTGTCATCTGGTCCTCATGACTATTTAAAAAAAATGCAGAAAACATTTATATACAAAGTACCATAAAACAGTTTGGAAGCAGGAATCTTTTTCTTCATAATCATGTAATTGTACTTCTGCTCCAAAATATGTTTATCCATACTCGGAAGTTTTGGAGTCTAGTTTGTTGTAAGTTCTGAATTGGACTTATAAGCATTTACACTTACTTTGAGCAGATTTTAATTTTTGGAGAAGATTCTCAGTGCTAAACAGAAGCATTTTCATTAAAGATTGCATCTGCTGTAAAGGAACAGCAAATGGGTGTTAGTATCAGTGAAGATATTTGCACATGGGGGCTTTTTTTGTTTTTTTGTGAAGTTTGCGTAAAGTCTCTGGAACATTTCTCACCTTATCTTCCTGCACCAATACATTAAAGCCTTTCCAGAACAGCAGGGATGCTTTCTTAGAGTTTGTATTGCATTCATAAAATTATCGTCAGATTTCTTTTGTTCAAGATCTCACATGATCTTTCTGAATAGCTGCAGAAATAAAATCAAACAGCTTGCTGGCCGCAAAAGGAAAGGATTTGCTGGAAATCTGAGGGTGGCCCTAGCAAAAGAGTAATGCTAGGGAGTCCGAATCCAGATCAAATAACAATCTCAAAAGTGTGGGGAACAGGGACAAACATAGGGGCTCTGTCTTCTGAGAACTGGACTGAATCTCTTTATTAAAGGCTGCTATGCTAATTGCTTAAGAAATCCTTGTTAGATTGCTTTTGGCTGCATGCAGGTGAAACTTCATTACTTTAAAAAAACAAATGAAAAAAAGCCCTTTGCAGTTTCAAGTACTTTGTGGTCAGTCTGTGATTTATGCTGTTTTATGCATTAAACTATAAACAGCATAGTTGGCTGAAGAGAGGGAAATGATCCTATGATTTGGAAGCAGATAACTGAAATCTACAATATACATTTATTTTCCTGCTTCAGTCATTCAGTCTCTTTTGGAGAAATAATTTAAGTGTGATTACAAGAAAATGTATGCACAATTTAATGTTAACCAAGGTAATGCTGAGGTCTGCTAGGAAGGAAGAGGATTTATTTCAGAGTCTGTTTGTAAAAATGCATCCTAATCAATATCTCAGGATTGTGTCTGGAATTTGGTTTCCTGTTTTGACTTCCAGTTTCACAGGATCTGCCTGCGTGAGAGCTGAATCTCTTTAAAATGCTGACATTAATTTTCAGGCTTTGAATCCAATTTTGAGGGAAACTTTTACTGTGGGGAGTTGAATTAGGACTTATAAACTGTATAGTCTGTGATGACACACCAAAAAGATGCAGTAGCTTTTTCTAATAAGGGCTTGTGTTTTCTAATACTTGACACTTTTTGAAGCTTTATAAATGCAGTCTCTTCTTTTAATTGCCCTCTGAATTCTTGCCACCCTATGCAAACCTTGCCAGGACAAACAAAAATTCTGATCCTCTCTCTTCCTCTGGAAATACTGAATGGAAACTCATAGGTAAATGTCCAGGCTTTCAAACAGGTTGTGGGGAGAAGTTTAAGGGCCAGCCTTGCGCTGACAGTTTGAGTTTAGTGCTGTTAAGGAGCATGCTATCTTCTTGCATTGCATCTAGAAATGGGGTTGCACTAATAAGCCACAAAACCTCTGCTGCTTTTCTGTTCATTTTCATGTAAGGATTGTGTTTTGTTGCTATCTGGAAATCTGCAGCTTTCAGTTCTCAAGCAGATTTTTGCCCTTCATATAGTCTGCAGTTTAGCTGTGATAGTAGAAGTATAATTTATTAACATGAATATGATTTTGAGCAATGATCATGCTGGAAATCCTTGGTGGAACTGTGTGACTACTGGGCTTCTGATTTTGCTGTCTAAAAACAGAAATTCACATCAAGTATCTTCAAGGTCAGACATTTGAAGCAGTTATAGCATTTTGTGTTAATGAAATATTGCAGTAGTATATAAATGATGATTAAGTGTTATTGACAGTCGTTGGTAAATTATTGGCTTGCGTTTGCTGCTACTGCTAGAAAAGTTCAGTTTCTGCAGACTTCCTACAGCACAGGTAAACAATTTTACATAAAAAATCAGTGATCACATAGGAGCTGCTTACAAATATGTTAACTAAGGGTTAAATTGTGTCTCATTTATAAAATATGAAAAGGCAGTATTTTGTATTGCGAGATTCATGCTTTTTTCTAGGGATTTGTGGAAATGAATTCACAATACTATCAGTTCACTAAACATGCCAACAAATATATAATCTTATTTCAAGCACAAAAATAAGTTGTCCTTTGTCTTGGAAAACTGCTTAGTCCAAAGCCTATTAAACTCAGTGGGAGTCATTTTATTGACCTTTAGCAAAATGGACTTTTGCTTCATACCTTTTCAGCTTTCCTCCCCAAACCTTCTGCTTTCCAGGCACTCCATACCTACCATAAATGCACTGCGTCTTCCATGATTATCAACAGATTCACATACTACATAATATAACAAAATATTCTTCATGCCTCTTCTGCCTGTTGTCCACTCTTCTTTTACTCATGCAGTCTCTCAGAACTGTCCGTTTTCTGGTATTTTCTAGGTAGGTCACATTTGTTCTGACAGATGTGCTACATCTGCACTAGAAGTTGGTGTGTCGAATCCTTTGCATGATTCACTTTGTTTCTTAAATGTAGGTGGTGTCAGAATTAGCCAGTCAGAACTACTGGATATGTTCATTAAACCCATGATCATAGAAATGCAGTGAGCAGATCTTTATCCATCTGTCAAGAAAGAGATCTAAAACCAGCTCCTTGGGAATGGTTTAGATTCCCCAGTGCAAAGTTGTGTCACTGAAAGACACGTCTTCATCCCTCAACCCTATCATGGCAAGCTCTGAAGCTGATCCAGGTATTTTCTAAGGAGAGAATGGTTTGTTGCGCTTTGGATATTCTGGAAATTGTGCCGAGGAGATAAAGCGCTTGTTAGCATGTTGCAATACCCACTTATAAATCTGCTAAGCAGTCCTGGATGAAAAATCCTGGCAATCACCCCTAGCTCAAATCTGTTGAAAATAAAAATGGAAAAAAAAAAGTTACCATTCTATTTTGCATGTCGTAAATGTTTCTAAAAACTGATCAATAAGTGAAAGAAAAAAATGCTTTATTTTCTGACATCAAGATTAAAACTGAAAGGTGTCTCTATGTCTGTATGCATTACATAGAGAATTATATTTTCTACATGCCGTTCAGGTTCATTTTGGGAAAGAACTGCTTCTTGGCGGGAGTGTTAGCTTTAGAACTAATCTCTTTTCTTGAATGTCAGTAGGACTTTGGATAGATTTACTTGTTCTCCTTCAGTTCTTTCTGCCTTATTAACTTCTACTTTTGTTAGGACTTAGTTTTACTGTTCTTCCAACTGAAATAGACATTTTCTTAAGGGAGCAAAGACAACTTTGACGGGTCAGGTATCAATTCCTGCATTTGACAGTCACCTCTGAGTGAATAAGGTGGGGTGTCACACTGCCCTCCTATCCGGTGACCTGCTGAAAAGCGTCTCCATCTAACAAACATCCACTTACGTCTTGTATCAGTCTATATGCTAAGAATACATTTGATGCAAACATGTATAGGGAATAATGTATGTAGTCATTACTGAGTCATGACTGTTCCTAGACACAGTGGTAACTAACCACTTTGAGAGGACAAGGAATTTATATCCTTGTCGATCTCCGCCATATTTTTTCTAACTATACCACTTCTGAATCCCATAAGCTAGTAATGAATCTAAAACCTACGAGAAAGCTGTAAGGTTCATAACACTGAGGTGCAGGTCACCACAACATATTGCGCTTTCCATAGTGCTAATGAGAATAACCATAATTCAGTCTAAAGGTGTCACAAATGTTTAGACACGAAATAAAGCCATAGCTTCACTTAAGCAGTAAGAGCGTGAAAAAAAGGTCTCAACAAGACAGATGAGGGAGACTAATGCTGAATGATAGCACTAAATACAGTAAGATTCAGCTGGAGAGTGAAAGAGATTACAGCATCTTTTCTTTCTACTGTCCCTTCTTTCCTTTTTGCCTTTTTCTCTGCCAGCCGGGTAAAACAGGAGCATCCATGTAGTGCATTGTGCAGCCCTGTATTTCCCACCCAGTGCCCCCCGCCAGTCAGTCCTGTAGCTGGGTAAATTCTGCCATCTGTAATTATTCTTTCATTATCTGTTATATGGGAAACGCTGCATTCCAGCCAGTAAGGCATAAAATTCTAATTAATTACTTTACTGTTTGTGTTGACAGAATTACCCTCAGATTAATATTATTTTCAGTAGGATAAAAGTTCTACCAAGGAAAAATGAGATTTTGTATGCCCTCAGACTCTGAAAATGAAGACTACTTTTAAGTAGAGTTTTTGAGAAGATGACCCTTAAATTTACTAGGGATGAAATTTTCTCAAATTTTCCATCTGGTTCCTATCCTTTAAAAAAATTTTGTTGGCCAAGAGACTCTCATTAATGACCTTATATATGATTCTGAATCTTTGTAATGAGCAGATGGTAACTGATACTTATGTCTGGTCATAAGTCAAGAATATTATATTATGCTACTTAAATATATCAGAAAGTTTTGGGAACCGAAGTCTACTTTAAAATTATGTTCATTGTTTCTCTGTGATGGATCTGTACCTTGAAATCTTGTGATAAAAAGCTTTTTAAAAGTTACGTCTTAACTATGTTGCTGGAATTAATTCTTCTGTAAATGGTACAAGAGTGTTAGATCCAGTATTATTTCCATTGTGGGTTTTGTGTTGTTTATTATTATTATTATTATTATTATTATTATTATTTTCTCCAGACTTCTAATAAGCATGCTGAGGTAGATCTCATTTTCTTTCATTATTGTTCCATGTACAAGACACAGTATAAAAATGTGTGTCAATATAAGGAAGGCAGATGGCTTCAAAGATGTTGAATAGCAGGTACAGAAATGCTACATCATAAAAATAGAAAAAAGTGTGATTTTAATTAATAGAATGGTTAAGAGTTGAGTGACAATAACTAGTTAGACTGAATTTTTGGATCAACCTAATGCTTCAATTTAACATGGCTCAGTTGGTAAAATAGGTGTGATAACACAGTTCTGTAAAAATACTCTTCCAACCAACTACGCAGCATCATTTTCTGGATTGCATAGTAACATAATTGTATTTCTAATGACTCAAGTGACCAAAGAATGCCTAAGAATGAAGCTCCAATGACATTGAAAAAGAGATGGTTCATCATCAAGGTGACTGAAGAAAGATGAGGCTTTCCCAGTCATCTGAAGAATGGAAAAGTCTTACAGAAGCACAGGGCCTAGACGTGTATAGATGTTTTTGGAAGGATATCTATCCTATTTGAAAAGTTAGGTTATAAATGAAACTACAGTTTTTTTCAAGGAATGCTATCATGTACCCGTTCCTAAGTAGCAGATGTGAATTTAATTTGGATTTGCTGAGGACAATTTGGTTATTACCTATGGAGACTGCAGTCAAAGATCATGTCTGACTACAAGTTTGGGAAGATACTCTTTGCCTTTGCTATGCCCGTATAACCTGGGAAGCTGGAAAATGACTGAGCTATCCCAGAAGTAGTTGGAAACATCTTTGCTTCAAATTTATACATGAAAAAAGCAAGGAAGGAATAACACTTCTGGTGATCTGAGGGGGAAAAAGTTCACTAAATTCTTAAAGTTAGTTTGAATTCTCATGAATGCCATCAAGTGCCCAAGTACTTAAATTGCATATTTTAGGAAGACAGTCAATCACATTCCAGCAGTGCTTCAATCTGTACTTTTCACTTTATGCTCTAAGTAGAGGAATGAAGTTATACTTAAAGGAAGACTATAAACATTCTGATTGCCTGTAATGGGAGTGATAGATTTTATGTTGTACATCTTTTCAGAGAGTTTTCTCAGGGACCCTTCCCCTCCACGGTATTTTAGGATTTTATGGATTGATTACTAAAGCCAAAAAAAAAAAAAAAGGTCTGTTTTGGGACCATTTTTGCTGCATCTTGCTCTTCTGTCAAATTGATATATGGACTTTGTAAAAGGAACTTTTGAGATATGTGAAAAAGGACTCTTCAAACTCTTCCTTCCCTAGTGTAAAGTGCATACAATTATTTTAATATCTCTTTGCTTGTTATAGAGAAGAGTGTTATATTATAGAGAAGTGAATAAGCAGGTGAAACGGCATTTATAAAGGTTGGCGAGAAGGATGGTGTACCAATGAAGACACAGATTCAGAATCTGGGGAATGCACAGCCTGTGTATTTGGATATGAAAGGCTGTGTCTCTTAACAGGTTTGCTGACTCTGCAACGTGGATATATATCCTGAATATAAGGAAGTAGAGCTACCACTTGAGATAAGTCTTAGGTTTTGTATCTGAGGAGGAGGCTGGAATTATTCACAGACATATAGAAAAGAAAGACTAAAGAGCTCTCAGGCAGAACAGTAAAATTAAGCGTTCTCTTTAAGCCATTATTAACTTAAGCCAATAGTTAAGAACTTCTTGAAACATATCAGAGTGTTATGTTAAAGCAAAATTAGAGAAGTAGGAATAAAAGCAGAATGGAGTGATCTCAGAAGCTGAAAGATGACTGTATTTCAAGAGAAATCTTGTGTCAGAAGTATTTGAAAAATAGGAGGGTGAAAATTAAATCTTGGTTCTGCTTTTGGCTAAGAAAAAGCACAGGGAATCTTTCTGGGAAAGCTGTGTCCATGGAATACAAGTACAGAAGTCATGCTGAAGCAGAGGAACTCCAGACAAAGTATAATTAGAGAAAAATATGAACTCAGAGATAACTGTAAGAGAATATTTAAGATGCTGGTGTCAGGGAATGTAGGCGGTTGATTATTACTTGTTTCTGTTGTGTTTTTTTGAAAAACAGAAATGACTGAGGGTTTGGACAGATATGCTCTGTCTAAAGAAATTAGTGTATTTATCTTTTGTCTCACTTCCATTCTAACACTATAAGGAGGAATAGAAAATAGCTTATGCAAGTCTTAGTTTTCATTATATTAATATTGCAGCTCCAGGGTCCAGTGTAGTATTAAATACAGTAAGATTAAAAAAATATATATATACATATATATATACATACATTTATAACCTTATCTACAATAAGAACATAAGAGTGATAGCACTGGATCAATCCAAAGAGACATGTAGTATAACACTGTACATCTGAGAGCCACCACTATAAGATGCTGAAGGAAGAGTATGAGATCAAGGGAGCATACAATGATGTCCTTGACTACTTGCCCAGACTCCAACAATTTATAGGTCTTGCGTCTTTCTTTTTTAGCAGTTCTTCATTTAATTTTCTTCCATGATTTAGGCAACATTGCATTTCACATTACAGTAAATTCGATGATGGGGCATAGCCTGACATAATCCTTTCAGTTATTTCTGTATGGAAATACAGCTACAGGTAGAAGCTGACATCTGCCTCAGTTATGATGCTACCTAACCTCTTGTTGCCACACAGAACTTTCTCTTACAGATGCTTGACTTAATACATTTCTCTTTGCATGATTTCCTTGTATAAAGTACTGTTCTTTTTTACTTACTATTATTTGCCATGATCAAAAAAGGCAGGAGGGATGACAAGATTTCAAAGGGTGACAAAAGATTAGGATTTTGTGCCTTTGTTTTGTGAAAGGTGAGAAAGTAAGGAGTAATTCTTTCTGGAAAAGATTCTGTCACCACATGTTCTTTTTTTATAGCTTTATAGCTTTGAACTTTAATAACTGTGTGGTTACACAGCTAAGTACCTCTCAGATTTCAAGGATTTGGTCTGAGAATCAATATTTTAGTGTCGGACTTTCAAACCTATTTCTCAAATCCCAGGCCTTAGAATAAAACCCCTAAACAGTTGCATGACATAAGGAACATTATATTGCTCCTGTCTTGAAATGCTATGAATCATCTTTTTTTAAAGGGATTTTGAGTGTGTCATTGTAAGATTTTTAGGGTTTTTAGTTACTTTTATTTTTGAAAAATCTGTTAAAACTTAAGCTGTGGCATTTCTCACAAGTGATTTTCTGAGTGTCTTTTTGAAAAGCAAACCCATTATTTTTTCTTCAACCAACTGGCTTTCCAAGACTTGGTATTCTACTATATAATATTCTACTATGTAATGCATCTAAAGTGCCTTCTGAGCACATGGCGCTTGAATATCATGCAACAGCAAATTCTTTCTTCTATCTTATTTTGGTGCAGGTGATCTTTTTTTTTGACAGGGAAATTAAATGTAGTTCATTGAAAGTATTATATAGTAAAGACTAGGAGGGGTGAATGCCTGCTTTTGGAAGTCTGCCATTTTAGCATCGTCTTTGCTTTATCATAAAAAATATGTGTCCGTTGCCCCCAAAGTCAGGATTTACTGACAGTCTGACTTAGTATCTTAAGGATTACTTAGGATCTTCTGTCAGTGAAGGCTGTAGTGGGCTAAATTAAAAAAAGGTAAGTCCATAAAACCACTCAATCCCTTTTGAGCAAGATGTGACAGAAACAGTGCTAATCCATGTCATTGATAGCAGATATGCCTGTACTTGAGTGAAGTTCAGACATTCATTTTGGTATTGATAAACCTAGTCACATTGATTATGAAAATTTTTTCAAGCCATACGCTTGCAATTTTGACTTCACTCCCACTACTTCAAAGAAGCAATATGGCTAATGCAGTCAGAAGAAGATTGCTTTGCTTTGCTTTGCTTTGCTTTGGTTTAGTTTTAACTCCCTGAAATACTAATTCAGTCATGGAAAAAAGGGCTGACTTTAGCTAAGTTATATCCACATATACACTCCAAGTTAGGTGATGCAGAGAAACACCATGTTGAACAGTAAATCTGTTTGAAAAATATACCTCTCAACATGCCAAGGACCAAAATTCCAGTTGTAACGTGGAACAGGGAATCGGAATGAAAGACACAAATCTAATGCAGAAAATCTTAAAATGCTCTGGGATTCATTCTTTCACAAAAAAAACCAAAACCCTCTTTCTGTAACTTCAGTTTAAGAATCTGTATTTCTGATCCAAATAATTCTTAACAGTAGAAGTAAGGAGAAAGCAAATGTAGTGGGGCATGCAGATACCTTAGGGATTAAAGATTACTGTATGACTAACATGACCTTCTTTAAGTGAGCATGAAAAATGTGACTCCCAAATTTTGCACTCACTAGAATGCAAAATAGGCTATGTAGCTGGAAAAATACATTACCAACAGCAGAAGTAAAAATCAGTGCCGCAATCTAATGTAACAGTCATTGCAAAATAATTCTTGAAGCTGTCACAAAGGAAGGATAATTTCTAACATACGTAAGTTATTTGAAGTGCCTCTAGTAAATGTTTGTACTTACAAGAAAAATGGAATTTGGGCCCATTTATTTCCATATATCTTAAGTTCATTCTTTGGTGATATTGAACCCTTCTGTAGTTTCACTATATTCAGCCTGTTTCAGGGCATTTTTATGTTAGCTGCAAGACAGCACTTTAAATTAGTTTATGCAAGTTGATAATATTTGGTTGTATTTCATTTACAGAATATGTTTGATTTATAAATAGCTTTGTTATGAACACCATGGCAGATATAGTCTGCATTTATGATATTGTTTTTTCTCCTTGAGTTATATTAAACAATTATTTTACTGTACTGTGTACAGAATCTGTAAAACTACTAACCTACAATTTGATGAAATCCTGAAATCCTTAGGAAACTCCTTACAGGCATCAGAGAACCTGCCAAAGCCAGTGAAGAGTCTTACCACACCTGGAAGTAGTTTCCTGAAGGCAGGCAGCCTTCCAGCTTGGTGAAAATGATCTGAAACTGTAATTGTGATTTAATGTTTGCTCATGCCCCTTTTACAATATTTTATAACCTCTGGAACCCAAAATGGTAAACTAGAGGAGGATACTAAGGCCCCCGGCTCATGTTAGCAGACATTTTGCAGGATGACTAAAAAAGATTTTTGTTTTCTCCTTTGCTGCCATACCTAACACTTGGCTTTACTAATGTAAAGTACTGTTGTTTTCAGTTCAGAAAATGCACAGGGCTGTGAACAGCAGTGGCATAGCAAGGTTTCCCTTTCTGCTGTTCCTCATGTAACTTCCAGCAGAGAGAGGAGCGTACAGCTTGGACGGTCACCGCTTCAGTGGTTTCAACATGTCCCATTTTTGCAAGCATTCACCATGCAAGCCTGAATCCTAGTTTTTAACTCCCTAAAAGAATGCTATGGTTTTGAAGGATGCTGAATTCTCAGGCTCTCTCTACTCTAGTAAACGTACGTTGAGGGTCATTCTGTGGCACTGATGCCACCAGCAGAGGAAGACCACATCCAGGGTATCACAGCCCAGTTCTGTGGTCACATATGCTCCTGGGGAGCTGGTCAGGAGAATGCTAGCTGGCACAGGTGAAAGCCATGACAGCAGCCATCCTAACCCTTTCACAGCATGGGCAGTCAAGTGATCGATTATTTGATAATTTCCAAACCTGAGTCTCAGCTAATAGTTATTAGCAATAATTTCTAGACTCCAGCTTTGCTTTATATATTACATGAGCATACTAGCAGAGTAGAAGACATGCACCATATCATGCACTGCATACTTCAAAGTAATGTATGGAGCACTGAGAGATGGCTTTAAAATTTGGCAAGCCTGTAAGGGTGAAGTCTTGTTGTCTATCACATTTTTCAGCCACCAAAAATGATTATATTGCCTTCTTTTTTTTCTTTTTTTTCTTTTTTTTCCCCCACTAACAGCCTCTAGGGAAAATGTGTTTATTTAAAAATATATTTGGAGGAACTATTCAAGGTTAAAAAAAACCAAAACAAACAAGCTACACCCAAAAGACTTTACTGCCGTTACACATAACGATAAAGTCTTTCCTCCGTTATTTCAATGTCCTGGCAAGTAACAGGTTAAACAATACTCTGCTTTCTGCCCCAGAGTCCCAGGCCTGAGAGGTTTTAAAAGGCATTTTATCTGTTTCAGGTGCTAAAAATTGTCCTTGAGCTGCTCAGAGTGGATGCTCTAGTGACTAGGTCTGTCTCTATTGCTAAGAAAGATAATTTCCTTCCTTCCTTCCTTCCTTCCTTCCTTCCTTCCTTCCTTCCTTCCTTCCTTCCTTCCTTCCTTCCTTCCTTCCTTCCTTCCTTCCTTCCTTCCTTCCTTCCTTCCTTCCTTCCTTCCTTCCTTCCTTCCTTCCTTCCTTCCTTCCTTCCATTGTGGTTTAGCCCCAGTCGGCAGTTAAGTACTACACAGCCACTCGCTCACCCTCCCCCCAGTGGGATGGGGGAGAGAATTGGAAGAGCAAAAGTAAGAAAACTCGTGGGTTGAGATAGGAACAGTTTAATAACTGGAACATCATAATAATAATAATAATAATAATAATAATAACAACAACAACAACAACAACAACAACAACAACAATAATAATAATATATTAAGTAATAATTAACAATATTTTGGTATTATTATTATTATTATTATTATTATTATTATATTGTAATGAGAAGGAAAACAACAAGAGAGCGAGAGAAGAACAAAACCCAGGTAAAAACAAGTTATACAACCGCTCACTACCCGCCGACCAACGCCAGCCAGTCCCTGAGTAGCGATGGCTATCCCCTGGCCAACTCCCTCCAGTTTCTATACTGACCATGACGCCATATGGTATGGAATAGCCCTTTGGCCAGTTGGGGTCAGCTGTCCTGGCTGTGCCCCCTCCCAGCTTCTTGTGCATCTGGCAGAGCATGGGAAGCTGAAAAGCCCTTGACCAGTGTAAGCACGGCTTAGCCACAACTGAAACATCAGTGTGCTATTAACATTATTCTCATCCTAAATCCAAAACACAGTACTATACCAGCTACTAGGAAGAAAATTAACTCTTATCCCAGCCGAAACCAGGACACTTTCCTTCCTTCCTTCCTTTGTCTTGTCTTGTCCCTTCATTTCCTATGAGAGACAGGGGACACTGTTCGTGACTGAGTAATTTTCTTCCCTCTTACTTACTGTTTCTCGATAACATTTTAGTATGTATGTATATGTTTATGTATATTTTATACAAACACAACTATATATATGACGTCATATGTTTATATAAACATAAACGTACACACGTATGTAAAACATTATGTGTATAAAATTATAAATATATATACACAAAAAAGTCCTGACTTCAGGCTTCTTTCCCCCGTAATTCATTTTCTCAAAATGAAATCAACATTTTGTATACTGTATCATGAGGACTGATAAACATTGGAGCTAATTCCATTGACTTGCTGTGCCATATTTAGTCTGTACGCAGGAGCCAGGGCAGGTAGGAAAGAGCAGTTAGGTGTGCAGTAAGAAGTCACCCTCATCCACTCATATTTGCTGTTAGTTTGGGAGCTCTTTCTGCAGACTCTAGGAACTAGAGCAATCAGACAGACTGGATGAAGACTGTATTGATTATAAACCGAAGGATAAGACGTAGGACTAGGTGGAATCTCCTTCTGTGCCATATGTTCAGACTACTATAATGAGAAGTTTTAAGATACCAGGAGTTCTCCTCCATTTTCTGGAATTCTTGGAAAATGCACCTCAAATTCTCTCTTAGCTGAAAGTACTTGGTCTAAACTTTCTAGACTTCATGCCACCTTAATCATGGATATCATAAGCAGTGCTCTGTTTCTTTCCATTCATTAATGAATTTTAGTTTTTGAAGTATAAAAAAATCATCTAAGTAATGAGTTCAGTTGCTTCTGCAGATTTGCTGAAAAGTGTAAAATCAAATTACTAAAGAGTCAGAGAAGTGTTGAAGTGTTAGAAATTACTTGTATTTCTATATCTCCATCCTAAACCAGAAGATACGCTTTGAGAAAATTGTCTGCCATCTTATCATTTCTGTTTGAAATGATAAAGTGTAGAATAAATAAGTGGCCATAAGAAAGGTGAAGCATTTAAAGCACTGAAAATCTTTAAACAGGGATCTAGACAAACCAAATTCATCTGACTTGTAGTCATAAAAACTATTGAGTGCTACTAAAACAAATGATCTGAAAAAATGAAAAAGTATAGATATGGGGCACTGACACGGCATTGAAATTGTCTTGTGAGGTAACTTACTTGAGTTCTAATTTCCATTTACAAAACTGAGTGATTATTGCATTTCTACATATTTGGGAGTTGGTAAATATGTTAATATATTTTTTCCCAATGCCGTGCTGTAGCGGATTGATGCACGGACTCCGATCGAGGGATAAATCGAAGACCCTTTATTGAACTATTACATGGCTTATATACTTTCTAATTGTTTGTACATGCGCTACTGAGAGAACTCTTATTGGTTTATGTCTTGTTCATGCGTCCTTCATGCGTTCCTTCAGCTAATACAATTGGCTATCTTTTTGCAACTTTGCAGTTCCTTTCTTCACTACAAAAAATCACGTGCGCCTTATCTCTCTCCAGTGCTATCCACTCCTACTCCTGACACACAGCCTCCTTCCCTCAGGCATAACCCAAACTCTCAGTACTTCAATCTTGTTAACCCTTTCACTCCTGCTATGCCTAATTCCTCCTCAATTCCCCCTTTTTGTTTTTCAACAACATATGTTTTTTACACCATTTTCTGCAGCATTCCTTGGACACGTGACAATAAACAGGGTAAAAGCAGCAAGATAAATAAAAATATACCAATAACCAATAACCAGTTTTTAATAATGATTTAAGCCACCCACTTATCTCAATCCGCAAAGCGGGTGCTAACATTACTGGTGGTAGAATTACATTTACCTGCAGCTAGCACTCCACTTGCTTCTTTTTGTATTAACCCTACCTCATCTATAGGCAATCCTACAAGACATGTATGGAATGGTTGTTCCAGTTGTTCCCTAGATACACAAAAAGCAGTTTGATTCAGCGTTCGCGCTAAAGACACCCATATGTTGCTACTGTTCTAGGTTATCATTGACATGGGGTTCGCTGCTGTTACGGTCGTCAGTGTCAGCAGTCCCTATGTCATTAGCAAGGGCAGGCTTGTTGGTGTCTTCATGATTCGCTTTTTCAAGGGCCAGTCTTACACATCGAGCGGGATGCCGACACCTCCTCCTCGCTGCTTCCTCCTCTTCTTCCTCCAAAGGCGCAGGGACAGGCAAAAGTCTTCGCGTAGCGCGCAGCAGCTCTGCGGTCGCGGGACGGCCCTGCGCGTCAGCCCCTGAACATCTCGAATTACAGGACACGCTATGAGAGCAGCAATATCCTGATAGCCACTTTTTTCGGCTTGTTGCCGCAACTCCTGCCAATGTTTCCTTGGATTATAATCTGTTTCAACACATTCAAAGTCCCCTCTGTTTTTCTCCTTGTACGGGTCCTCTGCAAATGACAAATCCATATTCATAGGTGACGGTGGCGGTGGAAAATCGGGCGAGGGAGGTGCAGTGGGCGCTAGTTCGTTAGCTGTGGCAGCCACCGCTTCTTTTTGTCTTTCTCCTACAGTGGCTGCTGCAGCAGCAGCTGTTACAGTGCGATCTGCCTTTAATTGCTTTAATGAGTCTGTAACTAAGCGCCATGCCGTTAACAAGCCCATAGCACTGGAATCCCCCCTAGTAGCCGCGTCCCATAAAACCTTTCCAGCTGTTTCCCATGTACATATTTCAAATATCTCAGTCAATTCTGGAGCTACACCTCGGCCTTTAAGCCAGGCGAGCAGCATGCGCAGTTGCGTCTCATCATACTTAATGCCGCGCTTTTCTAGTATCTTCTTAAACATAGTTACCACCAATTTTTCTTCTGCAGACATTGTTGCCCCCATTGTCCCTGGCTGCTCACCTGATCTAGGTGATTACTTTGTCCGGACTTTTCAGCTCTCCAACCGCTGATTATACGTTCAGCCAGGCTCCGCTACCGGTCGCTCTTTCCCGCGATTCTGTCCCGTAGACTTCAAGTTTCTGTCCCGCAGACTTCAAGTCTCCTGTTCGGGCGCCATTTGTAGCGGATTGATGCACGGACTCCGATCGAGGGATAAATCGAAGACCCTTTATTGAACTATGACATGGCTTATATACTTTCTAATTGTACATGCGCTACTGAGAGAACTCTTATTGGTTTATATGTCTTGTTCACGCATCCTTCATGCGTTCCTTCAGCTAATACAATTGGCTATCTTTTTGCAACTTTGCAGTTCCTTTCTTCACAACAAAAAATCACGTGCTCGCCTTATCTCTCTCCAATGCTATCCATTCCTACTCCTGACACACAGCCTCCTTCCCTCAGGCATAACCCAAACTCTCAGTACTTCAATCTTGTTAACCCTTTCACTCCTGCTATGCCTAATTCCTCCTCACCGTGCAAGAATATCCTTTTGAAAAGCATTTTACGCATACCCTCTTGTATGATTTTTAGATATAATTTCTTTCTTCTGGATTGATATCTTTAAGTTGAATTAATCAGAACTTAGAATGAAAAGTAAAATAGTTCTGCATTGGACTGTACCATTTAATAACAAGAATAGAGAAAATAACTTATTTTATTCCACTCTAGCTGTGCTGAAATAAATGTCCAGTTTTACAATATCTGCATATATTCAAATTTTCTGAATATTTAAAAAAATATATTTCCTGGAATTGCTATAAATTTTAGTTCAGTACAAGGAGCCATTTCAAAATGCAAAGTGTTGGTGTAAACATTTGCATCAGAGACGAGGATAAGCAGGCCTCTAACATGGCCTCAAAACATTATAGTACCTACAATTTATTTTCATGTTTGTGGAGCTATTGAGATTACTTTAGGGACGTTGTTAGACATGCGCTTAAATTTTATTTCTAGTAATGCTGCTTTCTAATCTGACATGTACAATACAATCTTAAAAACACTACAAAGATACATGTCTACATGAGAGTACATTTAATATTATTGTGCATACGCTGTGAAGCAGATGGTACTTTCAGTAAGTTATTCATGAAGGTTATGCTTTGCATCACCACTTGAAAGAATGAAGTATCTTGTTTGCTAGTCATATCCTTTTAAAATCTTTTTTCACCCTTTTGTTCTTGGCATAAGTGTCCAATGGGATAAAATTAATCCCTTCAACCATATGTGTTATACAGCACAGAGATCATAATATGATTTTTTTACTTTTTTAAAGTAACTTTTATGATTTTTTTCTGTATATAATTAATGATTTAGTGAGCATATGGTAGTTGAAGCCCTACAACTTTTCTTTTTGACTAGTTTTAAATTAATGTCATCCTTTTGATCATCAAAAATCCGAGAGATTCTGAGAGAAATTTGAAAATGCCTTATTCCCTAGCAGTGTTTTCAAAAAAATGCTATAAATTGATTTCACATCTTCTAAACATATTGTTAAAGTGAGTAATATGATAAAGTGAGCTTTATTGCTAACCTCAATATATGACTTTTAGCAGAAAGAGCAACAATCTGTCGAATGTGGATAGCTAAAATACTATAGGCTATGTAATATGGTGAT
This sequence comes from Ciconia boyciana, assembly GCF_034638445.1. NCBI lineage: Eukaryota > Metazoa > Chordata > Aves > Ciconiiformes > Ciconiidae > Ciconia > Ciconia boyciana. The sequence goes on along the minus strand of NC_132934.1, from coordinate 163,654,769 downwards.
TTGAGAAAGCAACACTATCTGGGAGGTTTAGCTAAATAGGAACGTACTTCTATAGTTGAAAGAAAGTCTTAGAAAGCTTTGGTTAGTGCCTTGGCCAGGTGTCCTCTGGTTGTGAAGTCCATTGCATTGCCTCCCACTGCATGAATGAACCCAGTTTCCTTCTGCGAGCTGCACTACCTACAGATCTCTGCCAGAAGCAGATCTCAACCTGCAGGACCTATTACCTGCAGCAATAACCAAACATAGTTGTTATCATCTCCAAGCAGAAATAACGTGCCCTTTCCAGCTGTTTTATTTGGAATGACAGGTTTCAAGCTCAGTGTCATCCTCTGTAATTAGGAGGCCTTGAAGATCTTAGCCTGGGGGTTGTTCAAGCAAAAGGTATTCTCCAGCACAAATATATTTTACCTCCAATAAAAGTATGATTTCGTGGTCTAACTGCAGTTAGTTATTATAGAGACATACACATTTAGCTTTGGGCAAACACTGTGAGCAGCATTTGTATTCAAGACAATAGGCACTCATCAGTGTAAATTCCTGTCGGCTATGCAAGGTGCATCTTTTTATCTTTTAGAAAGAGATGGAAAATTGGATGGTATTTGCAAAAGTCTTTCAGCGGAGAAATGTCAATAAAGTAATCGTGTTGAGACCAGTACATGGAATTGACTTCTTGGCGGGGCCACAGGGATGGTTACAGGTGCAGGAATGAATTGTGTAGCTCTTGATTACATAGACCGAAGTTCACAGATGAGAAATTGTGCACAGGCTCAGTGTCTCGGGGCTGTACCACAGTTTCTCATTTGACATGGCGAATTGGAGTGGAAATATCAGGATACGATTTTTCACACTTTTTAATGCAGTGTGTATGGAAATGCTTTATAAATACTTTGCCTTCAGCACACTAGTAAATACATAAAGGCAACAATGAAGTGTGATTGCACTGTTATGGTTGGTGCATGTTAACAAATGGGAGTAAATGCATAACATAATTTCTTAGTGAAACATTCTTTCACAGTCCGGCTCCCCACAAACACTCTTCCTCTGTGGATTTTTCTAAACTTGCAGTGTTTAATGTGTCCCTCTGCAGGTCACTGCTCCCTATCCACACTACTTCCGTAAATAAATAGAAATAATTGCCAGTGGTTTAAAATGATTATCGTTCATCTATTGCATGTGTTTGTTGTTAATCCATTAACTGGAAAACATTAGTGTTGTTTTAGTTTTTTAAAATAAATCTGGAAGAAGCAATCTAATGAGTATATGTAAGTCTTTTGTCCTCCTTCTTAGACATCGCTGCTTTGAATGCAACATTCTTCAAAGTTTATTCTTTTAATAATCCTGTAAAAATGTCGGGATGTTTGTGAAGTACAAACGCAAGTGCTGTACTCAGTGCAATATTGCAGAATTGCCAAGGTAAGCTGATAGTTCATTAAAAGGCTGGTTTTAATATAGGAGAGAACTAATCAAGAAGTGGAAATGAGAAAATAATCCAAATGGAAATACAGGGGAAGGGGGAAAAAAAAGGCTTAAGGGAACATGTAATATCAGTGCTTCCTTGCTAAGGTGAGCATATTGTATGTAGGAAGGAGAAGGTGGTAGACTCGTGAGTCCACTGCTAGAAATACAAAATACAGGTTTTCCTGATATCAAATCTTCAATTTTACTGATTAGATATGTCTTCTACGCTGTTCCTGGAGTAGCCAGCAGCACATAGAAATTTAACAGTGCTTACCTGAGCTGCGGAGAAGCACTTCAAAATAATCTCTGTTGTTTGCACATTAGTATCTTCCTATAGTTTTCAGTAAAGTATTTCTCAGGAAGGGATGCTACAACAGCTACTGAAGATACATATCTACATATCTAAATATGACATCTAACACTTGAGACTGACTTTTTTTTTGGCAATACAGGGCATCTTTTTGGCTATAGGATGGACCCATTGGTTCTTTGAGATTTTCACATGTGAGTTCTGGAATAGAAATATTTCATATTTTTATTTTGGTTTCTGTATTAAAGATAATGGTTAAAGAATAGCAAAAACCAGAAGATAGATATTGTTTTACAATACTTGGAGATTTCAAAGCACGAGACAGTGACATAAGAATATATGTAGCATATCAGATTAGACCAAATGTTCAGCCAGTTCATATCTTGACTAAAACAGATTAATAATAGGGTATTGACAGCCTAGGGAAGAGTCTAAGCTGCAAGCAACATTGCACAGAAATTTTCCCAGGACTTCCTGTGCCATAATGGTAGGTTTGTATTTAATGATTCCCAAATGGGCTTTTTTTCCATTAATTTGACCAGTCAGTTTTGGAACCTTTGTAAAAAGTTTACAAAGAGTTCCTTACCTTAACTTTGTGTTATGTGAGACAAGTTATGTCTTCCTTACTTTCCTTCTTTCCTTCTTTCCTTCTTTCCTTCTTTCCTTCTTTCCTTCTTTCCTTCTTTCCTTCTTTCCTTCCTTCCTTCCTTCCTTCCTTCCTTCCTTCCTTCCTTCCTTCCTTCCTTCCTTCCTTTTTTTGGGTTGTTTTTTTTTATGTTGTTGTTGTTTGTTTTAATAGTAAGTAATTCCCTTACTCCCTGTATCAGAAAAGAGAATGAACAGTCTATATGCACCTTCTCCAGACCACTGAGAATTTAATAGACCTCTATTATATCTCCCTCTCCTCTATTTATCTCTAATCCAGCTGGAGCATCCTTGACTGTTTTATAGTTCCAGATACTGAAAACCTGTAAAGAAGCCTAATATGTTAAGTGCAGTTTAATAATAAAAAAAACCCAAACTGCGTATTTTAAACAGCTGAATAGAAAGAGGTCTCTCTGGACTTCTAGAGTTCTCCCAGGCATTAGCTGATTTTGCTTATTTGAAGTTTACTCAATACTTTGTTGCTCATTTAGGAAGTGTATACATCTTTGAGTCTATCCTTTATAATTCTTCCTAGAAATATAGGTTTGATAATAAGAAACAGCAAATCTACATGATTTAAATGTGATCTTTCTGCTAATTTAAAATTCAAAAAAATCAGAGTCCCTTAACTGTGCTCTTTGACATGCACGTACCCAAATAGGGCAAGATCACCTTACATGCATTGAAGTTTATTAACTGATATGGTATGCTATTAACTATGACACTTCCAAACATTATGTTACTGTCAGGGGCTTTATTAATTCAATTATTCAGACTTGATTTTTGGAAACTTCTGTCTGAGTTCGTGTGAAAATGTAGATGGAAATTAATGATGAGACTAGAAGGAGTGAAAAAATGGACTTTATTGGCTTTTAAGGTTTGGTCTTTTTTTTTTTTAGAAGACAGAGTAAAGCAGAATTAGGGAGATTACATTTCTTGGCAGATGTCACACACAGGATTTACCATTTCCCAACTCCTAGCTTTGTGCTGAATCTTGTAAAACAAATACTAGTTAGCTCTCGGTTTGCAATTTTGAGCTGGATTTTAAATACTTTGTTGCCAACTCTTTCTATATATAATCTTACAGTTTTATGGATTCTGTGGAAACCCAAACTATGGGAAGGTGAGAAATAGAGTTAGTCATTCTGCAGTTCCCGTCTTGCTGCGATTCCTTACCACAACACATCCTTCTTGGGTGTGCAGTGGAAGAAATAGCATTAACACCCTGCCCCAGCTGTTTGGAGAGCTTAGCCAGATCCACACCTTCTCTGAATGATGCTTCTTTGATGCTAGGTAATTGTTGCATGGACAATTATGGACAGACTACTTGCTTAAAAAAAACCACTTTGGACCTTGGCATATGGTAATACTTGTGTTGGGAATGAAATAATCCAAACAGTTGATCGCTGTGTGGATGGGAATGGGAGTCTTCATTGGAAGGGTCTTTGCAATAGCATTGTTAGATTGGACAAGACTCCCCAAACAATTCTTCTAGTGGCTTGTGGTGCTACTTGAACACTCCAGTGCATGCATGGTCCATTTTCAGGAGCTATCTTAAATGACATAGAAAACATCTTCTAACCATCTTAAAAGTATGTGCAAAAGACTGTCCTACATGAACATTTCTTCATCTGCGGCAAGTTTCTACAGGCTATTTTCAAGTGGGTTACCTAGGTACAATTTTATCAATTCCCCAGTAGGAGCTGACTGGGACACTCTACTTAGGACGTTAATCAAGACATTTAAGCTTACAAATTGAACGAGGCATGGCAGGAGCTGCCTGGGGGAATCTCTACAACTCTCTGAAATTCCCACCTGGAGAGCTCCTGTAACTGTAGCTCCTCAGTAAAATAATTAATCGTGACAGAAGGTGGCTCGAAGTTCAGTCAGTCACTTAGCTTCAAGTCAGTCCCTTGTCTCCAGCCAGTCCATTAGCTCATCTGTGCAGAAGACTGGCCAGGGAAGTCCTGGGCCACTCAGTAAATTCATTACTGGGTGTGCACACAGGCACAGCCATGATATCCAGCTACACCACGGTTGCAACTGTGGACAAACTTGAGCTTCATACTTGGAGTTTATCTTCCGTAGCCCATGCCACAGAAGAGCAACAGGGGAGGTGTCTCAGCTGGAAGGGACATGGAAAGACAACAGTCATGGGCTTTGCTGCTCCCCCAAACTCTATTACTTCCTGCAAACTGTTACTTAATACTTGCAACCAAATTGCTCCTCCACCCGCAAAACCAAAATATTTTGCCCTCTTCCACATACTTATGTGACAGTGTTTCTGTTCTTAGCAGCTGTAAAAAGTCTCAATATCCCACCAAATTCTTGCTGTAGGACCCTGGGGCATAAGGAAGAATTCTGGATACCTGATAATACCACTGGCATTATTGGAGGTCCGTGTTCAAGTTTAGGGGATTAATTAGGTAATGGCCTGTGGTTCTTTTTGCTAGATTATGTGCGTTTTGCCAGTTATCAGTAGTAGGACTGGGCCTAGTGGGTATAGAAAACTGTGGTATGAGAAACAGCAGTGAAGTCTTTTACTGCTATTATGTCATTAAGAGCATGCCTCCTGGCTTGTCTTTAAAAAAAATTTGGATTAAAGTACCCACACAACATCACTCAGAAAACCCGATAGTATATCTCTCTCACTAGTGAGAGCTGACAGTGCCACAGTTCTCGGGTCAGTCACCAGTCTGTCTGGTTTGCTTTCATAAATTTAAAATACCCCCAAAGAGCCCTACAACAGTTAGACCTACTCTTCCGTGTCCTCTTGTGTTAGTGAGGATACTTCAACCATCAAATTAAGCTTGGTTTTGAATCATCTGCCTGGACTGACAGCTTGACATCTAAAATGAAATGTTATCCCATCAGAATAAATATTTTAAAAATATATCATTCAGTTTGCTAATGTCATGATTTAAAAATTAAAGTATAGGGTCAGCACTGTTTCAGAGAGCTCTTTTTTTGCTTTGACTAACTAGCCCAGATAGGTTGACACTTAGATTGTTATTATTATACTTTAGCAATACCACTAGATGTTTCTTTCCCATCTCTACCATTCCTGCAAATAAAAATTAAAAAAAAATTTCAATTTTATTGAAGTGTTACACATTATTTTGTCCTTGCCTGCCAGTCTTTCAGTAATGTACAAAATGTCAATGTGGCTTCTTCAAAGTTCTTGCGGAGGTGGTGCACTTTGAAATACATTATTCCAGACGATTGTCTCCCTACTGAAATTTGAACCCCATTTTATCTGGGACTTTATTAAAACCTCCAAAATCCCATTTACTCGAGGATGCTACTTAAAATGACAGTTCTTTAACTGTTAGATTGGTGACAAGATGCCACAGATGGAATATTTGGTATCTCAAAAAATATTTTGCAAACCTTTTACCCCTCTGGGAACGTTAGCTCCTGTTTACTATGCTGAGCTTCAGAAGCAGCTAGTAACATGCCTCAGCTAAATTATCCTCAGACATGAATGCCGGTTAAGTGCATGCCTTCCTGTCAACAATTTTAGTTGACACAGTAACTTTTTTTTTTTTAATCTGAGCAAAATTTAAGTTTAACATAACCTGGAAAGTTGACCCCTTCCTAATTGGCAGATATGCCTGGGAAATGCTGTAGCTTGTATGCCAGGGAAAGAACACGAAGACTGCAAATGAATATGAATATAAATTGATACGAACTACCACACATTTGCCTAGATTAAGAGTATGTCTGTGATATATTTAAGCAATTAACTACGTGTCTCAGTTTCTGGTCCAAAGGCCTTTATAGATTTGTCTTTTTTGTTTTGCTTTCTGTTGTTTTGTCTGACCAGTCTCTTTCTGGTTTTTTTCTTTTTTAAATAGATTATTCCAGTCTTGCTGCTGTGTCACTAATTGGTTTTGTTGCTGAAGTAGCATGATCTAAAAGTAAAACATTGTGTACTTGAAACAAGGACCTCTCACATATGCTTCACTATTGCTGGGGACATATTCTCTTACAAACCTGTACAAACCTTTACTTTAATTGCCAAAATCTTTTGAATTAGTGCAAAATATATTCACTGCTATGTAGGGCTTTTTCCATGACTGATTTTTGCGTATGTACTTCTAATGACTTGTGGTATAGAGGTATTAAATCTTGGTGACCCAGTTACACAACATTTTATACAAAATGTTTCTAGAGTGTCCCATATTTCAAAACTTGGCTCATAACTTTTCATAAACAGGTTCAAACTCACTGCCTGCAGCCAGAACTCCTTGCATTCATTTGCTCTCTTCCTCCTCCCCTATTCCATATTATTGCGGCCCTCGTGCCATCCTTCTAACTCACCAGGTTTTCTCCTGCAGCGGTGAAGCATCTCCTCATTTCCAACCTCTCGCTCCTGCATTGGTGGTGTTTGTTCCTTCACTGAGGCTAGCAGCTCCACCTATGCGTCCATCCATACAGAACTATTTACACCCCTTCGATTTCCACCCTCCCCACCTCTTTTCAGGGGTCTTCTTTGCTCCCATATTAGGATGTCAGCAAAACTCCAATGTGCCTTCTGATGGCAGCTTTCCCTAACATGGATTCCTGAGTCTCCCTCACCCAGGACATCTGGAAATCTCCTATTCCCCACCTCCCTAGTGATGGTGGCCATGCAGGGTAGGCTTGCAATGTTCATTCAACAAAAGTAAAAAGGGTTTTCTTTGGACAACTTCTTTCCTGTGGCTGTTCCCCTCTTTTGTCCATTGGGAAGCCTGTGTTAGTGCCTTACTTCTAGTTTTAACTAAGACACAGTTTTCCTTACTGAATGGAACTTTTTTCTCTAAGCGAAAATCATTCACAAGACATTTTATTTATATTAGAGATACAAAATTTAAGATATAACTGATTAATCTATACAGTAACTTCTTAAAAGTCATGGAAATATCAGAAATGTGAGCAAAAATGGGGGCTTTATTTTCCATCTATGCTTATTTTCGTTAAGCTGTTTTCATTGACTAACATCATGTGAGTAACAATATTTGAATGAAATTGCAGTTGTTTTTCATAAAGAAATGGTAGAAAGTCTGGTCTGGATTGAACAGCCAGAAGAAGAGACAGAGTAGATTAAAACTGTATGAAGCAGAAATCCATACAGGGTGACAGGAATCGATCAGACACTTATTGCCAGAAATATAAACATGAAAATGGCTCCCACAAACACATCTATACTTGCAAATACACCACAGCAAATATGTCAGCATATAGTACAAAACAAACTTTTTTTTTTTTTTTAACTGGTGGAAGAGCAGTTGTTCAGAATACAGATTATCTGAAAGTGCAATCAAGACTTTTTTCCAAGGCTAATCTAATCTTGCATTGACAGCACTGTACAACTATACAGCACAATGGTAGCTACTGCAGAAATGCTGAAGCTGGAAACATCTCACACCGACTCTGGAATCATGGAATATAAATTACAATTAAGTAATTTAAAAGCAATGCAACTGCATTTGTATGATGCCGTATCCAAACTGTATTCCTACTGAGAAATGTTCTGGTTTAGGCGTAATGTTGCATTTTTGTTAGGATATGTGCATCATGCTGAGCTGCCTCGTGCAGACATAGGATCTTAGTCAGCATTAGCTTCAGGACCTCAGTGATCTGCAGTGTGGTGGAAGGATGCCCTGTGGAGTCCCTTGTTTACACATAAGAAAAGTGCTTTCCCTGACTCTTTAAAAAAAAGATGTGTCTATCGAGCGTGCCACTGAGAAGTCTGTGCTATAATGACTTCCCTTGACTTTCATGTTTACGATGAATTATAAGTTATCAATATTCTCAGCAGTTAATTGCTGTTAAAAATCTTGGAGTCATCTAAATCTGCAGAGAAACTTATTTTCTGTGTTCCAGCAGAACATCCATCTTTGGTCAGCTACATTTCAGCAAGACCTCTTGAAGCTGAGAATTGCAGTATTTTTCACTTACAGGACAATGTCCCACTGGGAGACATCAGCAACATAAATACTGTACTGGGAAAAAATTAAAACTTAATTGTTGCTCCTCATGTTGATATTAAGCTTTGCATTTGTCTTCTCCCTTCTAATTCTCAAATTCAAATTTCTGTGCCTGTCATCAAGCATACAATGTACAGAATCTTGTAACACAACAAACTGGTATGTGAATCAAGTTGTGCAGAGAGCCAGGCTGTTGTGCTGGGAGAGCTGTTCCTGAAGGACACACCAATTTGTGCATTGTGCTTGTATGTAATTCTGCCGTGACTAGACAGATGGGTGGCTATAAATGAAGTATCTTCCTATTCCCTCTGAGATGTATGCGGTAATGTCCTTCTTTAGATGTTCTGTCATGGCAGTGCACACAATTAGCTACAGAATATTAGTTACTCTGCAGGATGCAAATCAACATCTTTCTGTAAGTGTAGTAAAGGCACAAACCTATCAAATGGTATCAAGATACCAGATTTTCACATATACCCAGCTTGTATTAGTGATTTGGTTGGTCACCAGCTGAGTCAGGGGAAGAGAGTATAATGAATGGACAGTCTTATGTTTATTTGTAATGAACCACAATTTAATGTTTTCATCTCCTTGCCCATTTAAATGCAAAAGAGTACATTTCACTTTGTAATGAACCACGTATACTGATGTACAACTTCACTGAAATATCAATTTCTTCCAAAGCTTCTCATTGAGATGTAATAGCTTCACAGTGGAGACTGACATTGTGGTTTAACACCAGTAAGAATCTAAGTCAGAAGTAGACTCTTCTTTAATGTCCTTTATATACAAAAGAGAAATACATCCTGCTGTTAAATTTAATTCTTTTTCAACCTGGAGGATTTCCCTGAAAGTCTTTGTGACCTTACCTACACCAACAGGTGTCTGGCTATCTGTTATGAGTTTGCTGAGTAGATTGCTTTAATTAAACAATAGATGGGTCTGGTTAAACACCTTAATCTGATATGTGCATATAAAGAAAGACCTAACCTCTGCCAAGGATCATCAATAGACTGAGGATCTATCGTTTTGTTCTTAGATGTGAAGTCTAACTCATTTCTCTTGCAAAATCCTGCTTTGAATCTGAATGTCCAGTGGGTGCCTTGCACTGCTGAGAATCAGGCTCTAAACTGGGATTTGAAACCTCAGGACATGACATAATTTTGGAAGCTCAAAAGAGCTTCGATAGACTCTGTAAAATGCCTACCTTTCTCAGTCATGGTGCAAATGTGGCAATTCTGTTCACTTATTTTATTGTGAGCCCTGTTGTGGAAACATCTAGATCATTCTTCTTGCATCACTTCTGTCTTGAGCAGTTAGTCATCTCACATTTCTCAGACAGAATAAAATTAATAACGCTCTGGAGGAATCCATTTCTCTCTATTGATTCTATGGTAGCATAGGGATGACCGGCTAGACGAAGGTGTCTGAAAGCTTGTTGTGCAAATTAGTGTTCCATAACCTTACCCTTAAATACAGCAAAACCTTTTAATGATTACAGTCTATGTTTTTATAATTACTTTCTGTTAGCATTCACTCAACAGAAAAATACATTTATTCTAAAGCTTGGGTATGGCTTTTGGAAGGACTAAGTCACCAGTAATTTTTAAAGCATAATACAAGTTCATAACTTTCTTTGTTCACATACACTTTTTTCACTGCATTCAGCTAGTACCCATACCCATAAACAGAGCTTCCTCTCACCTACTCCTAGATAACACTTCTGTGTGTTCAGATCTGCTTTATTTTAAGGTTTCTCTTGATATGTGATGAAGCACCACGAATTTGCATCCAAATCTTACAATTTATCGCATGTTAAGCCCTTAGAGAAGACCGACAATATTATGTTGTTAACCATCCGCTTCTTTCACATTTCCACAAGAACTTGCTGATGAGCCTTGATGATTCTGTAAAAGTAGGAAAGAGAAAATATATCCATAGCATTTAAAATGAAAAAGCCTTTGAGAAAATGAGTCTTCAGCATGATATGCCAGGAATGATCTTGAGTGTTGGCTCAATATTTCTGGAAAGCCAGAAAACTGATCTCCATATTGAAGTCAGATAGAGACCTTTAACAGCAATGCAAGCCAAATTTTAAGACACTTCAGAGAGTCTGGGAGTAGATTAAGCAGTTCATGTAGATATCCCTACTATACTCTCCTGTCACAGTTGGATATGTTTGATTGTGTTACTCATGGTAGATTTATCACTCTGTTTTCCAAGCATTTTTTCAGTCATTTTCTAACAAGTCTATTAGAGTTGTGGCTTTTTTTTGTTTTGCTTTTGTTTATTTGTTTGTTTGTTTCATACCTACTTTGCAGCAACCTTGCATTTGTTTTGGAAGAATTTTCTGTTCTGTGATTGTTAAGTAGACCTGTCTTCTGGAGCGCAAGTGTTTCTTTTTATGAATTATTTGTTCTTCTACTTAGGGAAGTATTTATGGTTGTCCAGTGGGGAACTACTGAAGGCTTTAGCATTACCCCACTTGAACTCAATCCTGTTATATTACTGCAACACTGCAAAATTTCTAACCATCTGTTAAGTCCTTTCTGAGATTCCTGACTCAAGAGAGTTCTTGAAAGGGAATAAAGCTCACCCTGGCCCCAAGCTTCTTCCAACATAGATAGATAACACCGAAAACAGTTTAGTGACTTTGACATGACCATCACCTTGTAAAAAAAGGAAAAAGAGAGCAAAAACCCACCCTCAAATCCAGATATTTGTTGGAAAGATCCATTGCCTTCTCATGTTCTTTTTCATTCTTGTGCTGTCTTCTCTAGTACATTTGTTAAGCTCTAGGAAGGTCTCAAAAGCAGGAATGCTAAAACAGAAGCACCTGCAGGAGTTCTCTTCAGGAATGAATTTTCTCTGCTGATAACAGAAGTGGTTTCTCACTCAATCTCTGCAGAAATGGATGTAATCATGGCAAACCCAAATATGCACTAGTAAGATTAGAATCATATAAAGTTCTTAATTTCTCCAACGATCCACTGGATCTAGCTATTTTATACCACCTCAGTGTTAATTTTGTGAGTGTAAAGTCAATGTGGATTACTACTTTGAAACAGATTAGGTTTATTTCCATTCAGTTTGAAGATGGGTGAACAGCCTCACACAATTTTTAAATATGTTCCTTCTAGTATAGCTAGTGTACATTAGCTATGTTTAGGTGTAATAACCAGGCTACAAGTAGCAAGTCATCCTGTAATTCTTTGTTTAATTCTTTAAATGCACATAGGCTGGTAGTGGGTATACCATGCTTTTGTCAGTACAGCCTTTGCATTAATTTCTCTTGCCTGACAGCAGCTTCATTCTCTTGCTTGGGCTTTGGCCAACTCAAATTAACTACTTACACTAAGCATGTATTACAAGGATTGTGCCGGATCTGCATAGTATTGGCAAGTTTTTGGAGAAAGCCTTGTGCCCCAGAGGTCTAATGTGTCTAGCCAATTTGGCGTGACTGTTAGGAACCCCATTCCTATTCCCTACAACCATTCATTCTGTCTGTAATTCCAGAAAAGCTCTTCCTCTGCCTGAAAGAAAAAAGAATTTTTGAGTTGAAACAGACTGATATCTCTTCCTTTGAGTGTTGGTATATTATGAATAGATGTCTTATATATATAAAATCACTTAAAGTATTATGGCAAGCTCAATTTTGTATTCAGATGACTGACTGACACTCTGTTTGTGAAACATGATTTCTGAGCTTTTAAGTTCAAGTCATAGGTCACTTCCATTAGTGAATTCAGAACAAAAGTTTGACTAGCATTGGTTATTTCATGGAAAACTTTTTAAATTATGACAGGCAGGCTGGTGGTCACTTCATCAGTTCCTCTGATGCTTTTCTACTGAAGCCTTTGATAACTGCTAATCCAACAAAGGTTTAACATTGTTTTTAAAGTCAGCTTCTTGTGTTCTCAGAAACCACCAGATGCTGCTTTGATCCCCTTTTGCACCTCTTGTCTTTTAGCCTTATTTAAAATTACTGTGTCCTTTTTGGAGTTTTTTAAACATGCTCGCATCTGCTCTTTTGTGGCTCATCAGAAAAACCTGCTCACAATTTTATCTTCTTGAAAATAAATTCTGTGTCTCCTACCAGCATTTCCCTTTCTTGAAGTGAGAAGTTAGCTAGTAATTAGAGTCCCGAGGATCCTTTGTGTTAGAGGAGAAAATGACAATGAGGTTGAATCCCTCTTTGTACTTACTTTGTGAAATAAATAGGGTTGTGTCAAAATACTGTTCCTGAAGCACAGTATGGTAAGGAGATGTGCTTTTATTCCCAGATTCGGTTCTTCCACCTGGCTGCTTTGTTGCCTGCTGCCTCTGCTTCTCTGCATTTTTTTAATCACCCTGCCTCAGAGATAGGCAAGCCTTCATACAATCCAGCGGAGCTGTCAAAACACCCTGCCCACGTCTGCCTGGCACTGGCCTTGGGACAGGGAAGTGGCCTGGGTTTGTTCTGTCCTGAAACTCCTGTTTCAGCAGTCTCCTTCCCTGGAGCTGCTCAGGGGCTGTCCCAGCCGTCTGGGAAACAGAGCGTTGGCAACAGCCCCCCCATTTCTGAGTCATTTAGCCAAAGCATAACCTATTAATACTTGCTAGCTGACAAGGTAACTGGAAGTGCTTTACGCATTTGGTAGCATGCGTAGATGGTTTGGCATCAACTTCTGCTTTGTCTTGGGCAGTGTCTGTTTTGAAGGAAGAGGTGTGGTAGGGCAGGGTAGAGAAAAGCCCTGCATTCAAAGCTGTCAGGCAAACCCTTCTGCTACTTTTACTTTGTCATTTACTCTTGCTAATTAACATCCATGAAGAAAAAGGTAATTTCATAGCCTATATAGTATGTGGAACTGACGTTTTGTGGTGAATCACTTGTTGAAATAGAAGGAGGAAGAAGATGAAGAGGACATCTGAGAAACTGTGTGTGAAACACAGCTGGGGTTGAGTAAGTTGACCTGCAGAGGTCGCTTCCAACCTTAACTAATCGCTGATTGATTCTGTGATTGTGAATAAACTCTGTACAGAAATTCCCAGATGGGAAACGTGGTGGCCCTCAGCTATCCACAGAAAAAGTGGAACTAGATACACATCTCCAGCTAATGGCCCACCAAAGATCTAATTGCTGTCTGTAAAACACTGCCTTCCTCCTTGTTGACAATAGTGGAAATGTCCCAACTACCTCTCTGCTAACACTTCACTTAGGTTGTATGACTGTCCCTTGATCCCAGGTATAGATGTAGGTATTGGAGGAGAATGGTTTGCATGAATTTGAAGCAATATCTGATTTTAAAAGACATGTATATTTGAAGGTTTCCAATTACACACTAGAACGAAGGACCTAGAAGCTGTCTGTATTAATTAATCTTATTTTGATCTGATGACTGAACATGTCTCCATCCCTTCCTTCATAACTGAACATTTTACTACTATAGCACTTTTCGTTGTATTCTACACATGTTTTGGTATTAAGAAATTGTCTTAATCACTTTGAGTATTGGAACAAAAGAAAGGCAGTTGCTAAAATCTAAACTGTACAATAAAGATATGTTCTATTTTTAATAGACAATTTAGGGTATAAATTTATATAGAGTTTGATAAACATTTGTAGCATGAATTTCTATTTCATAATACCCCTATCTGAATAATTTGGAATAGAAAGGAGAATGTAAGTCATACAATTTTTTCTGTATCTGTAGGCAATATTTAGGTCTTGAAAACAGAGCATGAAAGGAAACAATTTTTTCACTCTTAAGATACCTCTGGTATTTCAGAGCTTTTCCCAGTACTGTACTGGTTTAAAACCAGTATATTTTGGAATGAAATCAAGAGTATAAAGATGAAGTTGTACATCTGAATCAGGGAGAACACCAGTGTGAACCTGTCTCTCAAACATCACATATGAGCTTTGTGACCACCTGCCTCCTGGACATAGGAAGGTGGGGCCTGTGTATACATGTTCCCTTTCACAGATGATGACCAGTAATTCCATCTTTGCTAAAAGCAACACCACTTTTCTCTGGAAAACTTCTGTCCTCCAAATCAAATGAGAAATAATTTTGTCCAAAAATTCCAGCCGCTTTCATCTGCAACATTTTCCTTTGAAATACCAACCTAATTTATCATAGAAAAATGGAGATCCATGCTTTTATCTTTTGTTGCTTTTAAATACATTTTAAGTATTAGTTTCACACGTTACTACCTGAAAGAAACACAAAACCAAAAGCTTCTTCTTCAGATCCCCTTTTGTAACTGCTCCTCAGTCTTTCACTATGTTTTTAGTCAGTTACTCTGTTTCCATGGAGCTGTACGAGTTAGTAGACTTCTGGGTAGGGAAACAGGAAAAAAGGCACAAAACTAGAGTGCATTTTTTCAGAAGAAAAACACTGTGTTTTCTTTCACTATCAGGAATGTAAAAATGGACACATTTTGAGTGTTTTGAAAGTTTCGGTTACTCTTCAGGCAAAAGTATCATTACTGGAGCACTTCAGCAGAGCTCTTTTCTCGCCGTTGAATTGTAAACGTTCAGCAGATTATGGCAGCTGCAAGAGGGTTTAGATTTCATCCCTTCTTTTGTTGAGAGCAAAATAATTCCCTTTCAGTGAAAACAGCATTAACAATACTTCTCTATTTTTGTGGGACTTTTATCATCTTTTTGTGGTTGAGGTCACCATTCGTAACACAAGATTTTCCTTGTTGTTCAGGTATGCTGTGGCATGGTCACAGTTAAAAGATTAATCAGTCAATCAATCAATCAATCTCTGTATGCCTCTACAATGACTCATCAGTTAATCAGTGTGCTAATTTAATTGCTACTTGCCCCTTGCCAGGTCGGTAAAGATGCCATTGTGGTCCCCATAAATTAAAAATAGTATTGTGCTAATGTAATAGCAGTTGCAATTAATTATTCATAAATTCTTATTTATGTGATTATTCTTTTGACTGTGATGTAAATGATATTTAAACCCTAGGCTCTATTTTTGGAAAACTTAATGGCAAATTAAGAACTGCCACTTAATCTTAGGTGAATTGAATCTCTAAAGAATAAAGGGTGAAAATAAAAGGAACTGTGATCCACATCCAATTCTTTTCTTCAGGTCCATGGACCATTACATAGTGAAAAGGTTAACAATTTGCCTCTAGAATAACAAGCTTCAGATTGTTCTGCTTTAAAAATGCATTTTTTTATCTTCTCAAGTGCTGGAAACTACCTAGACAACTTTTATATCCTTATAGCCCTCAAGTAATTCTGAGACATACACAAAAAGCAAAAAGGTGGGAGTTGTACCCATTAAAAATAATTCAGGACAGAAGTAGATAATTAGAAGTGACAAAGTAGGACTTTCTGTCTGTGGACTTTTGTACTTTGCAGTGATTTTCTGCTGATTCTAGCAGCAGTATCTCTTGTAGCAAGGTAGGGCTCTCCCTGCTACCCCTACACTTCCACCCACAGGGGATGCAAAGAGACTTTGGGGTATTTAATTACTAACACATATATAAAAGAGAGACACACGATCTCTCTGCAATTTTGAGGTTTGGGGCAATACCATCTGGCATGTTAGAAGGTATTGGAGTTATTCAGGGTGAAAACTGAGCAGGATCCTTCATTAGTGTGGACAATGTGGATCATTTTGTAAGCAGCATTAAGATTTACTGCAGAATAGATCCCTTGACCCTGAATCCCAAGCTGTAGTATAGCTCTGCCTTCCAACTCCCTTCTCCTTTTTCATTATATTCCTCCAGGAAAAATGCCCAAATTTTTACCTAAAAACGTTAAGTGTCAGCTGCTCAAAGTGCTGCATTGTAATTGCATTTACTTCTTTGGTCTCCCTAGTTTCTGGAGAATTGTATCAGAAATCCAGGCTGACGGAAAGCACAAGGTGCTTCAGCAGAAGTGTTGACATGATACAAGTAATAGAGAAAAATGCCCACTAGATACAGTAGCCCAAAAAGAGCTGAACAAAGGAAGATGGCAGATTTCCAGCTGCTCCTGAAATTTAGTTTTGCCAACTCTCTTAAGGTGACTATCCACAGCATTCTCACTACATTAAGATCAGCGAAGACTGCATAGTCTGAATCCACGGAATATACTTTGTCTAAGAGCTGGCAAATACTCTAACCAATATAATAAAATAGAATCTCTTCTGGGGGAATCACCAGACGTAGAATGAGTAAATTATTTTTGTGAAGAATCTGCAAAATCCTATTTATTTCTGGGATTTCCTATTTTCTTTGGGTTGCTATGATAAATACATACTGTTTTTGAAAGAAAATGAGTAATATAGCTATGTTATAGAAAAAAAGGTTTTCTCTTTTTGATTAAAAGCAACACCTCACATTTGTCCTGCACTGCCCCGAAGTGCAATTGCAAGCACTTCACGCAGTCTTTTTTGCATTAGAAGCACTACATCCCTTCCCATCAGGAACATGAGACCAGTGGGGTTTGGGTTTTTCTCCTTGTAACTGTTAAAAAGGAGATGAACTCTTTTCCCCAGCTGCAATTTAAGGGGAAAAAATGAGGGATATAATGTAATCACCAGCACTGGAATCTCACCAGGATGCTGGACCTTATTTCCTTGAATTCCTCAAAAAAGTGTCATGAGACCCTCTAATTATAAGCAATCAGGACCACAGTTCCATATCTGACATGAAAGACTCTGCCTCCAGCAACACAGAGCATCCGTCTGGGCTTTTGCTCAGTACTAACTCAAAAATGCCATCTAATGACTCATAGTAATATTTTCTCATTTTTTTGTTGTGGTTTTTTTTTTTTTAATTTTGCTATATACCTAAAGCTTGTCATAATATCTTGATAACCAACATCTGTACATTTTACAACACTCTGTTCTACAGTCAGTAAAATAAGATCAGCCAGTACGTATAATCCGGTCTATACTCCTTAACACCATTTTGTAAGAGAAGTGTGTGGAAGATATAGGGCAATATTTTTGTCTTTGTTCATGTGATTTCATGTGATAGAAAGTAGGATAGAGATGGTATTTTAATTGCAAGGAGTTTTAAAAATATTCATGTGTGATAAACAGTTACAAATTCAGCAGAAAAGAACTGTACATTAGAAAGCAATGTCCCATCATACTATCCTGGCTACAAAATGTGTCACAGACTCTGTTTTACAACTCACTGAGAAAAGATATATCCATACTCCAGTTTATGTGACGAAGCTGATCAACATCTACCAATGAAAAAATTTACTTCACGTGAAATTTGAATTTCCTCATAATGTTGATTAAACAAGCCCTGTTACTCTTGTGCAAAAAGGAGTCACTGGTATTTTCAAAGAGAAGGATGGTAAACTCAAAAAAAAAAGAAGTTAAAAAGGAATTTGAATGGGCTTGCTCTCCCAGAGTTATTTTTACAACATACATCAAATAGTTGATGAAGATAGAATAAATGGATCATGGTTCATGTGCCAGTTTAATGAAATAACTGTAAATTCCTTGAGTTGAGGTGTCTAAGTGGAAGGAAGCGTGAATGTGTGAAAATCTTCCCATCCCAAACTATGAACAGCTCTAGTTTTTACTTTCGGAAGGGAGAACTGGTAATAGATATCAATTGTAGGAAGCATAGAAAATATCTTTATTCACATACTAACTAATTAGAAAAAACACAGAAGTTATTAGATAGAATGTATGTAGCTAATTTTTAATTTATCTCATTCCCATTTATGTGCAGGGGATGTGGTGAAATCAATGATCTGCATGGGTAAATGAAATCAACATCAACATGTTGACTTCATCAACATGAAAACAAAATCAACATCAGTGCTGCTTAGTGAAATCATTTTGGGAATGACTTTGATTTCTCAGGTTGTTTTCCGTTTTAGAAATCATGCTACTTAGTCTTCCTTTTCTAAAATTCCTGTCAAGCTGTTAACTTTATAAAATAGAAAAATCCCAGCTAGTGGGTGCCTGGAGAGAGGGAGGTGGACATCTCCCTTATTTTCCTGTGTCAAGGAGGAGAGTGCATAAAGAGTTTCCTTTCTTCATATGAGGAATCTGTAACGATTTTAAACCTGTATTTATTCTACTTCATCTAGCACTGAGTTTAGCTTAAGCCTGGCTTGTCTTTGATTTACACTAAGTCAGCTCCTATGTACTGTAAGGCAATAACAACATAAGGTTGTATAATAACCATTTCATAGAAGAGTTTCACCACTTTTGGACAACTGGTTTAAGTCATTAAAGTCATATTGTTGTGTCCAGTGAGATTAAAGCCTGTGTGGTTGCCTTGAATAACTCTTGGTTTTTTGTCTGGTGCTCAGTGCAGTGAGAGCCTTTTCGAAGTGATGTTGAAGCACAGTGGACATCAGTACCCTTAAAAACTGGTCACATAATCTTTGACCTCAGAATTTAGGAGGATCAGGCCCCTAGCTTCGTTACATACAAGTTCCTTTAAAGAAGCTTGCATGTGTGAAAATAGGACAGAATAAGACAGACTTTAATCTGAATTTAATAGTTAATTTTGGCAGAAATTCACCTGTAGCAATGGGGTTATCCAGGCAAATTCTTGTCTGTTTGTATCAACTAAGTTTAGATTATATTCCTCTCTGTGGGGATGTCAAGCTGAAAGCAGGTCAGGACAGATGTATTCACAGGTGTAATTCTCAAATTTTCAGGATATATGTAGGTGGCCTCCTATAAGGGAGACCAAAATTTAACAAGCCAATAAGAGATGGATAGGAAAAGTGGCATTCAACAGAAATACCATTACGTGTTTTTAAAATAAAAAAAAAAGTTTAATTAATTTAATTAATTTAATTCCTAATTGTTTCTAATTTATTTTCTAGTTAATTAAAAATTACAATTTTAATTTGTAATTTAAAAAATTAGTAATCTGAAAAAAGAAACCTGACAAGATGTTATAGAGAGAGTAATACCAAGTGCCTTGGTATGCTTACTTGAAGTAAGGGTGGTTGTTGTTATTGCTACATTGCTAACTTTTAAACAAACAAACTATAACCCAGCTCTGGAGTATTACCTCAGTGATGCTCCAGGGAATGATTTAAGTGGAACAAAGATATATTAGTCTGTTAATCGTTAGTGATTTAGTTGTACTTGTGAGATATTACTTTGCTGGACAAAGTAAGGCAAAAGAAAAGGGCAAGTAATGAAAGACATGCTTTTACTGGGAGGACCCACCTCCTCATTTAGTCAGTCAAGGGCTGTTATCCCTTTATTACCCTGTAATTTGAGGGCAAGTTCAGTGACCAGCTGTGGAGGCCATTAGGAGCTGTCATGGAGAATTTATTTGCCTTTGAATGGAAGGTGGAAGCAGTACGGCAGAGGCTGTGCTGCTTCAAAGTGGATAATTCTCCTTTTGCAAGCTTTTTAATACCGTGTTTATTGTTTCCTAGTATGTCTCCCTAGACTGTTCTTCGTTGCCTTTGCTGCTCTTGTCAGGAATAAAATTTATAGAAGTGTGGCCCAGGAGAACCAATCTTATTTTGTGTAGTGACTACACTAGCAGCCCACAGTGTGTCTTACTGGAAACTTGTAGAAAACAGTAAAATCCACACCTCTTCAGAAGCTAAAGGTCTGGTGAAATTTTTTTTTCTTCACTGCTGTAAAATACAGGTAGTTGTGGTAAAATAGACACACTGTGGTGAAATAAAACACTTTCTTACAGTGTTTTAACTCCAGAGCAAATCTCATCAAACTTTGTAAAAGCAAATTAAGTCAGTTAAGTTTAACATCCTAGTTTAACAGTGTAAGCATCTGACTTGCTATGAAAGCAGTTGTTGCTCTTGCGTTCCCTGAAGTGTAATAGACATCTTGAACACATGAAAAAAATCAGGTCCTTGCTTCAAATAATGCATTATATGAACTTAAAAGGCATAAAAAGATATGTTAATTTAGAGAAGAGACTGACAGCAATAAGATCATCCAGTTACAAACGTAGGGGACATTTATCCTGGAAGAACCGGTGCTACTCAAGAAGTGGAACCAACAATTTTGCTCCGACTGTGTTTTGAAGGTAAGCATGGGAGAGAGGGAGATTCTTTTTTAACAGACACTGTATATTAGACGTGAAAGATATCTGTAAGTAAAGATACAGTTTCCAAGCTCATGTCACCAGTACTTTATGTAATATTCACATATGCTATGGATGTGCTGTGTTACAGGAGTATTTGAGGAATGTATGTTATTTATTCTAGGTGAAATCAATCCTTGGGTTTTGAGCCACTTTATAGGTAAGCAATTTCCTTACCAAGGTTCCTCTTGCAAATGTCTCTGAGAAAGAACAAAGTCAGCTAGTGGGTTCAAAGGCCTTAAGTTCATGGTCATCTAGGGCTAGGTTTGAGTCCTGTGTATTTCTCTTCCCCAGTTCATGTCCCCATTTTTATAATAATTTACCCATTCTTCTTAATACTTTATCAAAATAGGGATTTTTAAATGGATGTCTGTGCATTCACTATCAGACTTACTCTCTGAATTTAAACACTGTTTTGTTTTCCTGAAAAGTGCAGTGTTCTTGAAATACAACTGAATGAATCTAAATTCTCTAAAAACTGTAGTTAATCTAAGTCTGCACTGTCATTCATCCGAAAAAAATGTTTACAGATACACAAAATAATTCCTGTTCATAGCTCTATTTCTTGCCCAGTAATACTCCATAATTATAGCATGAACTCTTAATAATGTTGATATACCAAATCTTCTTGTCCAGACAGAAGAACACAGTCCCAAGTACTTTATTAACTGATCAGCTGCATCAAATCAATTACAAAGGTTCTGGCACTAATTATTTTTTCCTCTTAGTTGCTTTATTAAGAAAAAATAATTAATATGAACTTTTCAATTGGGTATTTCCATGAGGCATGGACTGCTTCCTTTTATAAATACATAGACGTTATTTAAAGCATTTCTTTCAACCATTGGCTTTTAAGGCATACATTTTCATTCTGCTTTTCTTCTGCTTTTCTTTCCTTCTTTCATCTGCAGGGTTTTAAACAATTCCTAGAGGCCCTAGCAGAGGTTCCTTGTGATGTTATTGATAGCCTAAAGGGCATTTTATGGAATAGCAATAGTAGGTACATCCTAAGGTAGAAAAAAGGTTGGAGCAAAGTTGAAGACGCTAAATATTTCAAAATTGAAATTACATGATCTTCCGAAGGACAAGCAATAGTCATTTACTAACCATCATTTATTGGTGGAAAGGTTGTTGATTTTTTTTTAATTCTATCCTAAACTCTCTGTGGCAAACAGCTGTGAAAATGTAGCTATGTAGCTGTTATCCTCTATGTTTAGTTCTGGTGAACAGCAATTCCTTGGTGAGCAATGCGCTCGCCTAGTGGTAAATGATTAAATCAGTAATGGGAGAAGAAAAGAGAAACCTCTAAACATATGAACAAGCAGTATCTGACACTCCCAAGTCATCATGAGTCTGGGCTTACCTTTCGCATACTCATTTATTCAGCTGCTGTCATTTGTAGGCTACATCTACAAGGCTAAATGAGTGGGTTCCCAAGCGTTCTCCGACTCCTCAGTAGAGTGATGCAGGGTGGTCTGGCCCACGCTGGTCACGGCTAGCCTCCACTGAAGGGGAGCGATTGTGTCGCGTAACACAGTGCTTGGCTATGGGGGGTCTGCAGAGCCCCACGTAGTGCACATGCCATCCTGATACATTACTCTTACTCGTGTGTGTACAAGCATGTGTGCACAAGCATGGGTGCACGTGGGTGGTGGGGAGAGGCGAAAGCTCTTTTCAGTTCAAAGTATTTGAATTTACGTGATGGGTATTTTGCATTCCAGTATTTTTATAGCATGATATAGAAGGTATGCCATGCTCAAAGCCTGGCAACCCTCTTGTTCCCCATGTTGAAAGTAGAATCCAGTTGCTCATGTGTTACTGCGCATTGTGCAAGAGCTGGCAGTATGCTATATCCCTGTTAGAGGCACAGAGTTACCTTCATGGTCTTTATGTTTTTAAAGAAACAGTACTGGACCTTCACTACTGGTATTCATGTTCATACTTCCCAATCAGGCTGCTACCCTGAGGGGAGCAGTACTTTACATCCACGCGCTCTCGCCTGGCATGGTTCAGAGCAACAGGAGATGGCACTTCCACAGTAACAGTCTGAGCAGGGTTAGAGCTGCCAGGTGAAGCTCATTTCCATCATTACCAGTGACCACAATCTTAACTGCTGTGGCATCGTTCCCCCACCACTGGCCCTGTCCTTAGCTGTGCAACCCTCTACTCCTACCTTCACATTTTACAGAACTGCTGGCACACCAGATGTATACTTACACAACCGGTTCCTGCAGCTTCGGTGGAAAAGGACGCTTTGGATGTGTTGGCAATGTCAAATAAATCAGCTGCTTCTCTGTGAAGTGGTAGATATGTTACTTAATTCCCAGGCTCTCCAGTGAAGCAAACCAAAGTGTTTCCTCCCTCCAAGGTGAACCCAGCTGCAGTTCAGGAGGTGCTTCATTCTGAGGACAAATTGTTCCTCAGCCAGGACCATGCCAGGTTTGGTTTCTTCTGCCCTGCAGAGTCCTCTACACTATCCCAATGGGCCGTGTACTTTCAAACACACCATATGTTCTGATGCCGTATCCTTCGTTCCCTTAGCAGCATGCTGTGTACACACCACTCTGCACTGACAGATTGCATGACAGCCTTCCTGTTATTTCAGGTATTTGAACTGAAACAACTTAAAAAAAATCAAACATTTTTGTCTAACGGCCACAAAGACACTGTGTGAGGGAGTGGGACTGGACTGTACGCCACTATACTACCTGTCCAACCAAGAGGGAGGTTATTCACTGCATGGCCTGGGGCCCAGAGATGATTAGCAGTATAGATGTAGTTTTGTCCTTAACTGGCAGATGCAATTAATCCATCTGCTGCAGGATATTTACTTGCACAGTGTAGCTATGTTAGCAGAATGATGTGAAAAAGCGTATCATGTATCAGAGGTGGAATAATAACCTTACAGTGGCTCCTTTTTTTCAGCTGTCCACATTCCAGTGTAGGTGGCCAGTATCAGAAAGGTCTTCTTAGACCTCTTCACCTCCATTATGTCAGTGTGAAGAAGTAGGATTTGCAATCAAGACCTGAAAGAATAGCTACTTTGAAGTCATGCTCACACATTACGCCTTTTAATTGCCTGATTTTCACAGAATGGGTTGCTCTTGCATGTCCACAGGGCATACCGGTGTCACTTTATGGTGCATCATAGCTTCGTAGTGCACTCAGAGGGAAAACCGCTCATTAAAAAGATGAACAGTGCCTGCTTTTCAGCGCCTATTACTATCAAGACATGTCTGAAATATGCAATGCACAGTCTTAATGGGTACTGACAAAGTACTTTTAAGCACATTGATGTTTTAAATGTATATTTAGACTAATGAACAAGATGTAGCTGAAGATTAACCTTTTGAGTCTATCAAATCGGTAGGATAGCCTCCCCTGCTCCTGAATCCCACTGTTTTCTTTCTTAATGTTTTATCCATACAGTGATATATTAGGGAGATAGTGAGGTTCCAGCCCTCCTTGAAGCATCCCAGGTCATAGAGAGAAAGAGTGGTAATTCACCAGGGTAAAAAAGAACTGCATAGTAATGACATAAAGGACAGAGCACAGGCAAGCTTATTGAAGGTATGATTTTGGCCTCAGCAGTGACTTTGCAAAAATGGCACTGTAGACTCCATATTTAATGTGTGTCTCAGATTTTTCAGCTAAAACATGCTTAGTTGGAGAGTGAAGCAATGTTGCTCTTCCAGACCTGCTATCCCTACCGACCCTGCCTTAGCTCTAGTGTCCCAGCCGCTTTCTCTGGCATAAGCCACTTCAGCAGCAAGGGTGCTTCTACTAGTCGCCACCCACCCATGTGTAACCTTCACCTAAGCAATTATTTTCTGCAATTCCTGTGAAAGCCCACCAAAAGGCTATGACCATGCTCTCGCTGCATTCAATGGGCATGAGAATAACAGGTTTTAGTCATGCCATGAGTAGCGCTAGCAGGCTCCGGGAATGTATAGATTGAAGGCCAGGTGACATTGATGACAACGTATGATGGGAGCAATCTGTCTGGGATTGTTTCCTTCTGTGCAGGCTAGACTGAGGGCACAATTTGGTCTGTCCTGGCATGCAACCCATAAGCACCCATTTAGTTAGGAAAGAAAACAGAGCTTTGATTACTTGACAGTAAAAATAGGAAGAGATAGATATATTCCTGTTCAATCTGAAGTACTGGTTGCTACAGCAGTCAGTGTAAGAGCTGAGTGTTAGAGTAATTTTGTTTAAACCCTGGTTTGGTGGAAGAATATCCTATCTCCCTAATTTCTTTCCCCTGTTGTTGAATGCTCAATTGTTTCTTCTAGTTCCTAGATCCCGCTTTCTGATACAGTTTACACTTTTCTGTGCCATGTGTTTGTAAAACACATTTTCATGTGTTTCTAAAACATGTCATGATGGGACTTCTAGGCAACAGGTTCTAAGTCCTTGGATCACTTGTAAATGCAGGATCACCCACCAAGGTAAAATGTTGTGGGAGACTCCCTAGATCATAAATAGTATTGGAGTTCAGAATACGTAGAGATAAGCCTTGAAAATATATGACTTGGTTTACTTACCTTTCTACTCTATTTATTGTCTTAGTAGCAATTTTCATCACACCTAGCTTTAGGAATATTCTTGATGTTCCTAAACTAGCAGATTATTTGCCCTAGGCTTCCTTAATAATAGCTGAGGGAGATAGACATTTCTAACAGACAGATCTTCATGCTTAAATGTAAACATTAAATCTTATATTTTCTTTATCACTGCAGAGAAAGAATAAAAGTGTTTTTAGAATAGGAATCTATTAAAATGTGTGCCCCAGAGACTCTAATGCTAAGACTTGCTGTGCTGTATCATCTTTGTGTTTGAATTCTCAAGGATACAGAAATATGACTCTTCTGACTTAGATAGATCCCTCTGAATATTAGTAAAATAACTCATAATATATAAGTAGCTGCTTTAACTGTGTAGGTTTTTTACATTCACTGAGATAATAAAACATAATCATTGTAATTAAATACCTAAACTCACATATACCCATATATGTGATGTTTTTATCCATTCTTTTTTTAAAAGTATGGAAACAGTAGGGGCTTCAGTAGCATTGTATACACTGGATGTTTGGAATTTGTATTTGCAATATTGGTCTTTATTTCCAAAAAAGCCTCCCACATACTTAATGAACAGTTTTCCTTTATGTAAATTTAGTAAGAAGAAAATGCTTATGCCTGCTGATAATCTCTGTGTTTGTAAGCTTTCCAGATTTTAGCTGAATGTTTTGCATGTGACAGCTTGATCTCCTAATGAGTGGGCCATTCAGGCCAGATTCTTTCTTTCTACCTGAAACTATCTTTCTTTTCTTGTATTGACTTTCTACTTAGTTACCTGTTGCTTTTTCCAAATACATGTAGTTCCTCAAAAGTGTGGGATCCAGAAGACTAGAAGTAGTGGCAAAGGTCTGCTTTTTGGTTGATGCAGAGTTGATAGCTTCCATATGACTGGCATGTGTCCTTCTGGGACATTCAATGCTTCAAGTTAACCCAGTATGAAGGTTTGACAAAACCTTCTTAAAAGGACTTCAGAAAAAATGTGGTTTTCCTAATAAAGTGAAGAAGATAGAAGGGTTTGATTCCAACCCCATTTGCCTTAGCTTACACTGTTTAGATCAATAAGAACCAAAAGAAGTGTCCTGGTTTCAGCTGAGATAGAGTTAATTTTCTTTATAGTGGCTGGTATGGGGCTATGTTTTGGATTTGTGCTGAAAACAGTGTTGATAATACAGAGATGTTTTAGTTGTTGCTGCACTACTCAAGGACTTTTCAGCTTCCCCTGCTCTGCCAGGTGCAGAAGAAGCTGGGAGGGGGCACAGCCAGGATAGTTGATCCAAACTGACCAAGGGGCTATTCCATACCACATGATGTCATGCTCAGTATATAAAGCTGGGGAAGAAGGAGGAAGGGGGGACATTTGGAGTGATAGCGTTTGTCTTCTCAAGTAACCACTACGCGTGATGGAGTCCTGCTTTCCTGGAGATGGCTGAACACCTGCCTGCCCATGGGAAGTAGTGAAGGAATTCCTTGCTTTGCTTTGCTTGCGTGCACGGCTTTTGCTTTACTTATTAAACTGTCTTTATCTCAACCCTCGAGTTTTCTTACTTTTGCTCTTCCGATTCTCTCCCCCATCCCACCAGGGGGGAGTGAGCGAGCAGCTGCGTGGTGCTTAGTGGCCAGCTGGGGCTAAACCATGACAGAAGCTAGAGAGAAAAGGGCCTTAGTGAGCATGCAGATTTCATTGCAATAAAATTCTATTGAAAACAATGTCAGTGAAAGGCTTGTTAATTAGTTAAAAATTGGAAGAGAAATAAATATGAAATTTGGATCTTCCAGTTTCTTCTCTATTGCATTTTTGAAAAATTGTTGAAATCTGAAATTCAGCTGAAGAGTTTTGTATAACAAATAATCATATTATATACCACTACTTCTTAATTCCACAAAATATCCTTTTCTTTTAAAGTTACACATGTTGTTTCCTGATAAGCTTAATGTAAAATCTAGATAAATGTCATATTTAAAACTAGAAGTCTTGGGCATTTTTTCCTGATACAAATGATCATTTACTTTACAAGAAATTGGTGTTTCTCATTCAATCTCCTAACTTGTGCAAATCTATGTGAAGTTATTTACAATCTTCCATACTTCATTAACTGAAATTATCACCTGCAGGCTTCAACTATTTAGTCAACTTTCTCTTCCAGTACACTAATGAATAGATCTACTTAGCATATTGATGTTAACAGTCTCTCTTTCAGGAGACCATTATAGAGTGTCTTGAGTTAACCACAGGATTTTCATTTATTTATTTATGTATTTGATAAGTGACCCTCTCACAGGATTGTGATTTTTAATATTCTTTTGCATGCTAGGCCATATTTTGTTTGCATCCTTTTCTAAAATGAAGCAGACACTCTACTATTGACTGTAGTCTACAGTACTCCATATACTGACTGCTATGGAAAAAGGATTTTTTCCTGGTGCTGAATATGTAGACAAAAAAGATTTTCAATGAAATAAGGCCATTAACACATGGTATTTGCACAAGTCAAGAAATGTGGTTTTGTTTGGTTTGGGTTTTTTGCAACTGTACATGCAAGGGCTGCTCTAATTTGGCCCAATGTCCTGCCTTGGGAACTGTGGGCAATTGTCCTTTATAGTGATGTTGCTATTATATTCCTTCCATGATTTGTGGCTTCATGGCATAACTGCATCTATAGTGAATAACCTTTTTACAGAGCTATCCAAGTATCTGATTTACACTCAGTGGTTTGTTGCACTTAGGATTCTCCCTCAAGATTTCAATTTCTAAGGATCAGTTCCTGAAAAATGTCTTTAGGAGAGCACGGCAACTCCTGTCTCCTTTTTTAAGACTGACAGGAAAAAAGAAAATTAGCCACTGTGCTTTTTAACCATCTTTTTTTGGTTAGTATTTCTCCATTTGAATTGCATTTACCATATTTTCCTAGGTGTATTTAAAAAAAATACTTACTTTGTCATTATTTTCCTTTTATTGTTTGTCTTATTAAATACAGTAATGTGTGATGTCCATTTTCCATTATCTCCATTGCTCTTGATGAAGCTGTATATCTGTACACTTTTACTTTCTCCTTTCCACTCCAGGCCTCATTAAGAATTTCAGTCTGTGCAGTAATTTTAAGGTGAAGGAGATAGGAAGAGGGGCCAGTTGTGTCAGTGCTCAGCAGCAATCTCCTTATTAAGGCAAGAGGAGAGTAAGGCAAAAGCAAGTGTAGTAGTTGCTGTTGTCATACTTCCATCTGTTTTTTAAGGGATCAGTTCATTTGGGAAATAATTTCCTCTCATTGGAACAGTACCCTCTCTTGCAATGAAAGAAACACTGAATGTGTATGCATTTTGCTATTATTAACTTCCTAATGATCACTCGAAACCAGGCATCATCAGAAATTTTTAGATGGAAATTACAAGTCCATTGCACATATGTTATGAAACAAATTCATGTGTGCTTTATTTTACTCATCCCTGCATTTTTTAGTTTGCATTTTCTATTTAATGTGTCCTAGCTGGGATGGATGAAGGAGGGGAACTCTATAAAAAATATTTGACAGTTTAATGTCTTGAGCAGTTATTTCTTTCTCTACCTCACCCCAGTACATTGCTGATCTGATCTGAGACATGGCATTTGCATTTATCAAGTTGAAAATATATTGTAGGTTGCACTAATGGTTCTGAGGCCCACTGGGAGAGCAGCTTTAAAACCCACCTGGGATTACACAGGGGTCTCACGCATGCAGGGAAGAGGCAGTAGGTCGAACCTTTTCTACCAACTCTGGTTC
This sequence comes from Ciconia boyciana, assembly GCF_034638445.1. Taxonomy (NCBI): domain Eukaryota; kingdom Metazoa; phylum Chordata; class Aves; order Ciconiiformes; family Ciconiidae; genus Ciconia; species Ciconia boyciana. Next base: position 163,626,001 of record NC_132934.1, on the reverse strand, counting down.
AGTCTCTTTTTGGGCTTGAACTAGTCAGTAATGGGGCTTGTGCCTACGCCTTGCACTCTCTCTCTAGGAGAACTTTTGGCATAGATCCTGCTGCCAGGGGCCTTTGTTCTGCTGTCACAGAGATTGAAATCTGCCTATAAATGTGACAAATGTCTCCCGGGCGTAATTCCCCTGGCTTCAATACAGTTACACAAGGGATTATTTTGGACATTTTCAGCAGTACTTTGTGATTTTAATACCTGTATGCATACAGTTGGAGCACGTATTTAATCTGCACAAGCAATTTGATAGCTGTCCCAGAAAGATGAGCCACCTTTTGTCAGAATTATTGCCCTGTATATTCCACAGTTAAGAGACTATTAAATCATTTACTCTAAAAGCTTAACATACTCCAACTTTGAGACTTTGCTTTCTTCAAGGAAATATAATGTCTAGTCCAGCATTATGTAAATTTTTTCCTGTTGTTTTTTAATAAATCCTTGAAGAACTAAATAATTAATAATGCTGCGGTTGGTTTAGGACATAAGGCAAATACAGTTTACTAGGCCAAAGACCAGAAATGTGAAAGCTCTTTTTCTCTTGGATTGCTGCATTTCCAGGGTATTTGTTAGACTGTGGCCTGATATCCACCAGTCTTGTGACTAATTCCAATAGCTGTATCAAGTCCCCCGTATATGACCAGAGCCAGGAACGACCTAACAATTAAGCAATTAAGTGGGTGATGAGAGTTCCCATCCTTGAGCTTTCTCCTTGCCCTTTTTTAGTTTGCAGTATGGATATACTCAATTATTCAATCACAGAAGCTTTTAAGCTAATTGTATCTGGATACAGTCTGCATTTTTAGGTCTATGAGGCCAAATCTCAGGTTCAGAAATCCTTTCAGAGGCCCTTTGTAACTATCACTGAATAGCACTGCCTCAGCTCTGAAAAATAATGTCTGATGCATCTTGGTACTCCTTCGGGTTGCAGTCAGGCTTTTGGCACTCTGGAAATCCAGTCTGATTTATCTATTTAAAGATGATCTGCAGTAAAACAAGGCTTAGCAGAGGCCTACTCACCAGGACTTTTCAAAATATCCCATATCCTTCTGTTGCCGGCCCTTCAGTGAGTGTGATGTTTGGAGTTTGGGCAGAGGTGACTCCTGCCAGCCCTTGCTTTTATACAAGTCTGTTGGGCAGCCGGCAGTGTTTGGCTTCTGTTGAGCAGAGGACCTGCCTTTACAGAAGATATCCCTCTTTATGACCAGCAGCTTTAAATTTGGGAATGCTCCAAGCAATCCCATTTGTAATCTTATCATTCCCTATGCAGCCATCTATACCACAGATGCTTTTTTGATTTTTTTTTCCCAGTAAAATTTTAGTAGACGAAGAACAGTAGTAGCTTTTGAGCTATTCCGTAGCCTTTCCATAAGCGACCAACGTGATTTCCAGGGTAGAGAAAGCCCTTGAGGTGTCTTCAGGCTTGTGCAGGCCTGTAGAGTCACAGTGTCCCAACATTTCTAAACTCAGACCCAAAAGAGATTACAACGCAATTGAGAGGATCTGTTCTGTAACAGCTCTCCATATTGATGTTACAGCCTCTAAAGCACCGTGAGCTGGTGGAAAAGTGAATGTGCTTCATCCAGATAGGGGTTGTGACAAGTGGTAAAAGTTTATTTTTTATTTTGCTTTTAGCGAATTTTTCTTTGAAAACTGCAGAGGAATGGTCCTAGAAACATGAGAAAGCACTTAATGCACGAAATGCTTACAAGAAGGCAAAGCCGCCTGAGCAGAAGTAAAGGTTTCGTTACCATTAGCAGCAGCAATGCTAACTATTCATTAGGATTCTCCGGCACACTGGTACACTGCGTGAGAACAGTTTATTTTGTATTCTGGGTTTAATTACCGCATTAGACCTTAGACCTCTCAGTGAACGAAAGCTTCCTGCCATTCTGACAGCTTATTTGATAGCAACGATTGTTAACCTTGAAGGCACCTCGGATGACATTTGAATAGTGTTATGGATTTATACCGCGTGTCATGCTGTTTTGCTCACTCTCCATTAAACCAAACAGGACACCTCCAGAAGGCTGTATTGATTCTTGACCACAGATCCTGGCTCTGCAGGGTACTAGTCTATTCTTCAGAAAGGTCGTGCTCTCTCAGAAATCTTTTTTGCAGAAAATACATATTGCATTGCAGCCAAGAGCTGTGCAGATGACCACATAACCTAGTTTTAATGAAGGTTACTGTCCTTCTGCTCCTGCTACATCAATAGTGCAATACCTTTTGCAAAATTTGCAAACATGATTTTTCAAAGTCAGCTTTCTTAGTCTAACAAGTAGCAGACATATTAAACCCATCGTTGTTTTGTGTATGCTTCAGTGAGTTCTGCCTGCATTTTAGAAATAGAAACGTCTCATTTTCTTTTAATGTTTTTCTTCTGTTGCCCTTTACCTCTGCCAGGTAACACCTCCTCCTATGTCTGTAATCTTTTCCTGCTTATGTTCTATTTCTTCGCTCTTGAGAAAACACCACTGGGAGAAGTCACTACTCTGTTCACTCTTGACTCACCTTACAAAGGAGATGAGCCCTAGGTGTACCTTTATATCTTCTTTTGTACTTTGGAGAGGTCTGAAGACTTTTCTGCTTTAAATGTACCCCATAGACATTTTCATCTAGCTTCCTTTAGACTTTTTTTACAATTAGAGGGAAGTCCATGTTCAAATAAGTGGTCTGTGGAACATGTTTTACCATGCAGCAACCCATAAAAGCAGACAAAGCAAAACAAAACAGACAATCATATTAATGATAAATATATTTCTGGGGTTTTTATTTCTCTATGTTCAAACTACATGCATTTCAGCCTTGTAGCCTCAGCCTTTGTTTCCTGTAAGAGGTACTGCATCACCCACTCAGACAGCTCCTGATGTATTGTACTCAGTATAAAGCTAACCCCTTGTTTCCACAAAAAGATGTGACTTTGAATTCCATTGTAAACTGTCCAGAAAGTTCTGATGGACATTTCAAAATACAGGTTCATTTTTGGCTTTCTAGGCTATACTTACCAGTTGAGAAAATGATCTCTTGACTTGCAGAGTATAGATTCTGCTACAGGTGTCTAGATAATGCCATTTGCTAAACGATTTTATAATCCCATTGCAATAAACCAACATAACTGAGACCTTCTGTTGAAACCAAATTAATATAATTTTCAGAACATACTAGTCCTTGAATGATTTGTCCTGATTGTCTATTCAAGTTGATGGTGCCAGTTCATTCGTATATGTACTCCTGAATCTGATTTGCAGTTGCTGGAATATAATCTAGAGGATTGGAATTAGTAATTCTTATAGGAACAGGGTAGTCTGATAAATTCCAAAGACTGGTGAGAAATGGACTGACTTTTGGTTACAACTCCAAGGAGAAAAAAAACACTGACTGCACCGCTGCTTAATATAGGATCAGAGGATTAATAGCAGTACCCAGGATGTTAAAAGTTGATCTTTGGTTGGCCTCAAGGTGCGCCAGGGGAGGTTTAGATTGGATATTAGGAAATATTTCTTCACTGAAAGGATTGTCAAGCACTGGAACAGGCTGCCCGGGGAAGTGGGTACCATCCCTGGAGTTATTGAAAAGACGTGTAGATGTGGTGCTTAGGGACATGGTTTAGTGGTGGACTTGGCAGTGCTAGGTTAACGGTTGGACTTGATGATGTTAAAGGTCTTTTCCAACCAAAACAATTCTATGATTCTGTGACTCTATGATCTTCAGAATGAGTGCTAGCTCCCAACTCCTGCCAGTGCTTTTCACCAGGCATTATCAGTATTTTTAGTTATGATGTTAACGACAATACTAAGCTAATCATTTGTGAAACACTTTATTTTCTTTAGTGATGTACCAGCATTTTTTCAACTACTAGGCAGCAGTGGGCTACAAGCTGGTCTGTTACATTTTTCTGAAAATTGTGGGTGGTCTTTTGCTAAAACAGGATCCTGAAAAAGCCCTTCTGTGGATGGTGAGGGTTGTTTAATGTGGCATTTTAGAGCCACTGAGGGCATATGCATTTGCAGTTCTCTTGTGCTAATCAAGAATGACCTCTGGGACTTTTTAATTGTGTTTATCAAGCTAAGTCCTGAAGTTTTGGTGTAAAGCAGCTATTAAGAATGAAGGCAATGAACAGAAGTGTGTAGGTGTTGATGCATAGTAAAAAAGTTGTCTACTAGGCAAAAAAGATACAGAAAAGCATTTTCTAGAACATGTTCAGGTTAGTTTTCTTATTTTGATGTTATAGTCAACAGAAAAACTTTAAAAAGATGCTTCAATTCTGAATACACAAGTTCACGATGCTTGATGGAAAACAAAGCAAGAATCTAGAAACCTTCTAAGGTTATTTATTCTTTAAAAAGATATTCCAAAGCAAATTATTTTTTGGACTGTAGTCTTTATCTTTTGCATCTGCTATCTATTTAAATATGTGTTCATTTGCTTTGATGTTAATGACATCATTTCCCTATTTATAATAATCTAACGTAATAAGTCTAGTGAATCACGGACTTTTATTTCCCCAAGCTCCAGAATTCTTTGTATGTAAACTGAAGCAGTTGCTGATATAAACAGAATAATCAAAGCTATGAATCTGAACATCAGGCCTGAATTAAGGCCATTAAGTAAAACAATGACATTAGAGAGCTGAACTGTAATTTACTTTAAATTAAATTGAAACCGTTAGTGTTATTATACTGTAAGAAATTAAATACTTCTACCTTCTAGACATGCACAAATACTGGTGAATTTTTCTCATTGCTTTTTATTGTTACATTTTAGCAAAAATGCAATGCAACATGCATTATTTTTTGGCTCACTGAGTATAAAGGTTTCAAAAAGCAAACATTAGAAGTGACTTTCTACTAATTGAATAATGATATTGTAAAAAGACGTAAAAAATGGGGAACAGTAATAGATTACAAATTGTTTAAACAAAATATTCTTAGAGGAAAATGTAATTGACTGTGTTCCTTTTCTACATAGTGCTACTAATTACTGCCTAAAGTTAACAAGAGATCATTAGAAAATCCACAATTTTTCTTTTTTAATTTCAGATTATTGGGAAATTTTGAAAAATGGGAAGTATGAAAAGTAAATTCATCATTCTCTTGTCTTTTGGTAAATTAAAATCTTGTCTTCCACATTTAAAACACTTCCACTTTTAAAATGTAAACATATGAAATTAAGTTATTAAATAATTATGAAATATAGGAACATGTTCATATTTACTCTAGCAGTTATTTTTCTAACCAAGAATCACAAACATTTTGCAAACACATTTCTCAGATTTTTTAAGAAAATTCTGGAAATTTTTCAAATTTCTGAGGTATTTGTTTGGAGTTTTTTCTACTTCAGGGTAAAACATCTAATTTTTAGCTTATTACCTGACTATTTAGAAAAGAAAAATGTTTCCATGCAGAATTCAGAACCAGCTGTTTTACTAGTCCTTCCCAGGTTCTGCCTAGTGATAATGCCAGAGTAGCCAGCCTTTTCCCCCATCACTTCTGTGCTTGGGAAAATCAGTGTAACTGTCGTGTCGAAAGGATTGATCCTTCTGGCTCAGAATTTGGCCATGCTGCAGACAAACTGTTTATGTGAGTTGGGGACAAATATCTGTGGAGATTGTGTTGAGACAAAGGGACTATTCAGCTGCTATCACAGGGCTGCTTCTGCCCTCCCACTGCTTTTCCTGCTGACATATTTATTTGTTCGAGGCATCCAGTGGTTTATAAAATTCCTCTGGTCTCTCCTCAGTTCTTCACAGCTCTTTCCGAATACGCATGCAGACTCATTTACACACTGAAGAGATGTCTGAGAATTACAAAATGATATTCTTCCAAAAATATCCACATTCAGAAAAAAACCCCACCTCTGTTCATGGAGTCTGTGGTAGCGCATAGAGACAGGTCTTGCACATTGCTTGGTTGAATGGCAACTTATATTGAAGACACATGTACAGATTTTTCTTTTGTTACTATCTCTACTGCAGTTTACATAATGAGCCTACTTCCAATGTTTCAGAAACTGCTAACATCACCGTATTAAAAGGTACAGGTAATACTTATCTGGAGACATTGCATTTGTATCGTAAATGTGGTGGTTATATCCTGAAAATGGATAAAGGCAAATTTGCTGAGCTGAGACAGTAGTTTATTGTTAATAAATGCCTTATTGAGTTGAATCTAAGTAAGCATATTTGCTCCTTTGTGTGAGAAAGGCAATTAAAATCAGTAAACAAAGTATCAACTTGCAATGTTGAAGCTACCATGCATTGGATGTAATAAGTAATAGATGTAATGGTTAAAATGGTATACATGAAGAAGGAATAAGGAATAAGGAATAAGGAAGTATCCTCTTCTAATATTTAAGCATCCAGGTATTCATTAGTATGGTATACTATGTGTTTCTCAGAAGAAACTGAATTGTTCTGGCCTATTAGAAATCAGTCTCTTTCTGGGAAAAAAACCCCAAAACCTTGTTTCAAAGAATATTTCATTTATTTATTTATTCATTAGGCTGGTTATTACTCTTTCAAAGGAGGGAGGTAGGCGCCGCTTCCATTGTCCAATGCTGGCTGAGGTCTCGCTCCCCATGCAGGGTCATGGTGCTCCATGCACACCCCAGACACGTCTTGCACACCAAGCAGTCCCAGCTCATCCTTGGAGCTGTTTGGAGTTATTCTGGTTGCCCACCCAGAGTTGTTTGACTTCATGTGCAACACTTTGTAGTCCTGCAGATACGACTTGGACATTTAGGAAAGTCACTGGTGACATTTAGGAGATCCAGCTCTTCTGGGATTAGCAGCTGGAGGCCATGAGGGGTTGGTTCCCTGGATCATCTCAGATGGCACCAGGCACATACATGCACGCAAGTAAATTGAACACTTGATTAATATTGAGGAAAAAGAAAGACCCTTGAGGCCTGGGAGTGCTCACCTTGTGGCTGAGGCTGCTTTGGGCAGAAGGTTGGACTGGAGACCTCTGATGTCCCTTCCAAACTGAATTATTGTAGGAACCTATGAAAAGAAGTTAAATTTTGCTTTTGCACTGGTTTCTGATTACAAAATATCTCTAGGGTGGAGATGCTCCTGAGATTTAGGTATTAGTGTTGAGTCCAGATTCCTAGAGGAGACTGTCCTTCAGCCTGACTGTCTTATTTTAGTACTCATGTTTATGCATAAGTGAAATTAGTTACTGTGAGATTATGCACGGATTCTACATCACTCGTATCCCCTCTGCTGGGAAACTGAAACAATGGGTTTGTGCTTTTCCACTGAGATCAGAATTATACATTACAATCCTGCCTGTCACTGTTGGAAAGTCCACCCAGGCACCACAGAAAATGTAGGCAAGACCTGCTGGTCAGCCAGTATGGTTTCCTCCCACTGATACAGAAAGTTATCTCAGATAAGCAGCTTGCTAACTCAATTTCTTTTAAGTGTCTATAGAGGAAGATTGCTGTCATACAGCTGAAAAACTACTTGGAACGAAACCATAATAAACTGAATTGAACTGTGTTCCCATCGTGAAAAAACATGCCAATATGACCAGTCAAATATACTTGGATAATGAATCATCACTTGATGAATGCCATCCTTCTGTTCATTTCTTTTTAGCTGAGCAATAACTTGGTCAATAGAAGACCGGTATTTTCAAAAATATTTCTGTAAAAAAATTTACCTCATATCACTACAAATAATTGCGCTAATAAAAGCAGCAAGAATGCTGCAACTGTAAAAATTGTTACACGGAGTAGTACATTGTGCAAGGCAGTAAAGTCAGCAGAAACAAAGAGAGCATACTTAAGTGTTTACAGAGTAGAGATATTTCACACTCCTGGTCATTTCTGGTGTTAGCAATTCAGCCAAGACATGTACAGAAAGGCTGTGTAGGGATCGCCATGCAAAGATCTCAGGAGGCTGAGAAGATGAGCTGGGATCATTTTAATGCCATGGCTATTGTCTTCAGAGATTCCTTCTCATCGCTAGGGAATGATGGATTATGAAATAAATAATTCCTATCACCATTCAAAACAAATTTTGAAACACTGTTATGGACATCTGTGATTAGATGTTGATTATTTGTACAGGGGAATGTCAAGAAAAATATAAGCTCTAAACCACTGGTTGTTATATTTGAGATTATAGACCTTGATGAAAACATTCTCATAACTCGAGAGAAAAAATTATAATAGTTATTTAATTAAAAAGACTGTTTGCATTCTCAGCTTTCAAATAATTTAGAGCTGAATATTCCTTTTTATTGACATTTTTAAAAAGAAATGTATTAAGAATTTGTTTTTTCATAGTGGTGCCAGAACTGCCCATCCAGAATCATGCAGATTTACTACTGTGATAAGATAAGAGTGCAATGTGATCCTTGTATAATTTTGCATTATTTACTATTCTAGGAAATTTCATGCAATGGTGTAAGACGGATACATTTATGGAAGACATTCCTGTTTGAACACTCTTAAAAAAATACAGAAAGTAACATGCCCATTCTAGCAAAAGTTGACAATTCTTACTCATACGTTATTATTTATCAGACACTTATTTTGAGCTTATTTTTTGTTTTATTCTAACAAGTAAGCTTTCTCATTACATTAGTGATAAGTCTTTTTAAATTTGAAATAGTTAATTGTTAATATAAACTTGTTCTTGTGTGCTTCTGGGTTTTGTTATACCATAAAAATATATTGAGATAGAAAATTATTTTAGTAAAGGTAAATAGCTATAATATCTGTAGCTAAGCCAAACTTTTTTGGATGGTTAAATTATTTTTTTGCAATATGCAACTTTGAGCTCAATGAAAGGATTCATGAATTTGGGCCAAAACTGGTGAACAGATAAAATAATAAAATAAAATTTAAAAAATCTCTAATTTTCTAAAGACACCTTGAATTTCCATATAAGAATATTTTTAACCACTAACTAGCTAGTTTATTTCATTAAAAAATCTTTACACAAAGCTTTTTAGGGAAATCAGTTACAGCAGATGTTGGTTGGAAATGAAATATGCGGGAAAGAATTTTAGCTGTGAAACTGAAGAAAAAGCTATCCCCATGCTGCAATGAAAATTAAACAATGCTTGTTTATTTTTTACTTATTTTAGAATCACAATACTTAATAACATTGAGCTTTTACCCAGAATGTTCAATTAGCAGATCTCAAAGCATCTAGAGAGGATTTAATTGCAATTATATTCATTCCACCCAAGACCTTTGAAAATAATCAAGTATTAAAAATCTGAAAACACAAAAGAAATCAAGGAAATGTCTAATGAGACATTAAGTCTACCTCCTGAGGGAAATTTCTGCCTCTGACAAGTTTCGTGCAGAGTTTTTGTCTGAACTCTGAGAAGCAAAACCAAAAAGTATTTTGTCTTTTTAAAACCTACTTTATCAGTGTCTTCAGGCAAGGGCATGTACATCAGAAGATCTGTGACCAGACATTTAGTCTTTAAGGCATTGATCGTAAGTTACATATATAAGGTTAACCTACTGCCCACATTGCACTGCTTAATGTTCTCGGTTCTTCTGTGCTGGAGATACACTGTTTACTTTCCATACTTGTAAATATAAACTGTTATTCATCCTATTTACCAATTACACTTGATACTTGTAAATAAAAACTATCATTTATGTTGTCACTAATATAGGCACTCTGCTTGACTGTGTGGTCTGTCAGCACACCATATTGGCAAAAGCAAGAGAGCAAATTGACTCCAAGAGTGTAACACATACAAAATATTGCTACAGGGTTAAAGAAACTTGTAAATTCTGTTCTACTACAAGAATAATTTGGATAAGCAAACCATATTTCTGCTTGTAAATGTTGTTTCTAGAGATCTTTCATCCAACTGTCATATAAGGGACAAAACAATTAAATCATCTCCTCTGCTGTCATATTCTGAACTTTGGTAGTGTATGAAGACTAAGGCAAATAAACGTAATGGGAAACATTCAGTTTATCATTAATATTTCTTTCTCTTTTAGGCTACTCAAAGGCTAACTTACATTTATTCTTAAAGTTTTTTCTGACCCACATCTTTGAGTAATACTCACATGCACTATTTAGCTATTCAGGATAACTGTCAGATGTAATTACACCTCTAGCTAGCTAATTTGTTTCTTTGTTTCACTACAAATAACAAAAAATTGCAAATCAATATCTAGACAGAGATTTTTTCACAATATTCTTGGGATATTAGTACCAACAGTATTTTTTGTATATGTTAGAAGCTTCAGATAACCACCTTTAAAAAAACCTAACTTGGCGATGCATTTGTTGCTTCTTTGTAGTGAAATCATAGTGGTCTTATTTTAAGGTAACGTAATTTTAGAGAACTCTGAAAGGAGGTTTATGCGATCACACAGTCTTCTCACCTGTGTCTGTTTGGAGGCCATTGACTAATTTCCACATGAGCTTAAAGGACAGTAGAAATCTCACAGACAAATTCACAAACTTTGGGGAAAATCAGTGGTAGGGAATAGGAGAGAAACCAAAATTTATTTTCTTGATGCAATATTCAAGAGAATTCAGCTTGGCAGTGTCTGGCTGTGTAATTTTGTGATAACCCGCAGCACTGGTCTTCCTTGCCAGTGGACATAGAGAAGGAGGTGAAGCTTACTGTGGTGAGGGAGAAAAGAAAAGGACAAATATTCTTTAGTTCCTAGTGCTTGCAAACAGCGTGTTGCTCTTCTGCTGCTCTTTTACAGATGTATCACAGAGGTGCAGCTGGCACCTGGCTCTAATATTTATATGGAGTATATCCATTGGAGTGTGAACTATATGATGGGTGTAGAGCAGTCCCATTGAAGAATGCCGCTGGCAGAAGTTTATTAATTCAGGACTGGGCAATTCAGGAAGATCAATAGGTTCCTGACCATGTCATTGATTGTGGGAGCACCAAAACACTATGCTCAAATACTATTTTTGTTATCATCTGCCAATTTTAACAGCTTCTCTGGGCAGTTGACTGAAAGCCTCTTTAAAAATACAGTATAGGTTACAATCTGCAGGTCTTTCACAAGTGAGCACCCGTTGAAATCAATGGTAAAGGCAGAAATAGATTTCCTTCAAGGAAAAAAGGCTAATGAAGAAATGAGAATAAAAAAAATAATCTTTGTTTCACAGTGATATTTTATATTCAATAAAAACTGTGGTGTGGTTGGGGATGAAACAAGCTTCATACACAAATATATCCGCAATTGTTCTGATAGCTAGTTCATGGTATTTAATGCGCTGGAGAGGTAAGAAAACAATGAAAAAGTGCCTGTGCCTCTGTCGATTAGAGGAGATATACCTATTGTGCTATTCATAAAGCAAGCATTATTGGTGAAAGAGGTAGTTATATATTAGGGAGCTCATAGCCTGAAGACCTGGTGTAGAACTGTCATTAAAGTGAATACTAAATGAAGTTCATTCAGCTTAGTTCGTACATGATGCTGATGATTGATTTTCACAGTCAGGCTAATAGAACAGTTTTTGTCAGTCCTGCAATTACATGACTGTTAGAGCATTCTTAGGTTTTTTCCTTTGGTATTATGGTTTTAATAGAATTTCTGAGTCTCTTTTGTTGCTCGTAAACTTAGGTTTAATTGGATCTTGAAATCTCAATATTGAAAATTTCACCTTTTATTCTTTGGAAGAAGAACTGCTTTTTTGTATTCCCACCCCCTCAACTGACTGACCTCAAAAGGATAATCGATGCTTTCATGGTGGCAGATATTTCAAAAAAAGAAAATGCCTAAGTGGCTCAAACTCAGTCGTATAATTTATCAATGGAAATGCTTTATGAAGAAAAAAATATGATAATGTGTCTCTGTCATTTTAAGTGAGGTTAGAAGTCTGCATGTTTATATCACAATTTATAATGAGAACATATTTTGTCATGTTATTTAAGTGAACCACAGACATTGAACAAATAGTGTTTGTTTTTAACAGTTTTCCTGAAAAAGCTTTTCTTTTAAATAGCACAGATCAGACTGGTCCCTAACAGAAAGATACAAGCGTCCAAACAAAAAGAAATAATTTCAGACTGATTAAAAAATTCACAATGGTGCCTGTGATGTTGTTAGCTCTGAAAAATCAGACATACACAAATGGGAAGAAAAGAGAGCAAGGCTGACCAGTCAATCATGTTATATCATCAGGTACATACAGTTGGACAAGTACTTGCATATTTGTGTACTGAAAAATTGGCAGAAAAAATTCTGTTGTTACATTGCTATTTCACATATTGTATTCTTACTAAGAGTCAGTCAATAATCACGTCATCTTTTAATACAAAGTATTAAAAGCAAGAGTTCTCAAAGTGATGCATAGTAATTAATTCACTGAAATAATATTGAAATAGTATTTTGATTTTTTTTTCTACTTCTACTTGAAAAATATTTCTAAATGAAGCTGGAGTCATGTGGGTCAATGCACAGGCATCATGAAGCAAAGCCAGATCTAGAGGCACTATCTGTAATGTTATCACTATCCAAAGCACAATTGGTACACCCTGCATGGTCAAACAACAGAGTGTCTCCTTTGGAGTCACTTGATCTCTGTGGTTTATAATCCGTGAAAGCCAAGAAAATGCTGAATGAGAGGGGAATGTGAGTATGCATTGAACATAAACTCTTCAAAGTGAATACAGATTATGGACTTGTTTGTGCAAGAAGTACAAATGATCACCGAAGAAAAGATTTTCATATGCTAAAGCAAAAGTCTTTTGTGCTTTACACTATTGACCCTGACACAAATAAGAGGGTAAAAACAAAACAAAAAGAGAACATGTTTTACATGGTAATTTTTAAAATAGCTGGAAGTAGTTCCTATTTTATTTTCAGGTAGTTGGCCAGAAATGGATCCCAGGATGATTGTAAGAAGCAGCCATGTAAATACGCTGGGGGATAGTTTGTATCATGTAAATTATGTGCCTGGTGCAAAAGACATAATCAGCTGTACATTTGCCAGAAGAAGCAGCATGACCTTTTCAAAAAGTATTTGGGTCTGCTCCCCAGCTACTAAATCTCACAAGGCCGTCTTCATGTGTATTTACACATTGTATTTGAAGGTGTCTAAAATTACAAGAAGGTCATTGGTTTGAAAAATAATTAAGACAAAGGCATTTAATCTTTTGATGCAAAAAGTTGCATCTGCATGATGCAATTTCAGAAGGCTTAGTGTGAATAAAAATATCACAAGGAAAAAAGTAAATGCATTTTTTTGGTGATTACGTGTCAATCAAACCTAGAAATTATTGGGGTTCTTTGTCCAAAAATATTTGTAAAATGATGAGAGAGGGCACAGGAGTTCAAACACGATAAGTAAAACGGAAAGCCCTTATTAGCCTGTTTGTATTTTCTGTGAGTTCCCCTATAGCCATCTCTCCATTTCTATAGGGGTCTGCCCCAGGAGGAGATCTCTGTTCTCTAGCCAAGGGATCCAGAGAGCCTTTGTGTGTGCGCTGAGTGTGACCAGGAGGAGGAACTGTGCACTGGGACCTGTGTCCTTAGGCGTGATGACTGTCGCATGGGTGTTTCTCAAAGTCCCTGAAATAAAGTAAGGGCTGAACTACAGCCCAGCAAAGTGATATTTTCCTGGCAGGATGGTCGGTGTTGCCTTGCCTATCTTGGGATGTGGCCTGAGAAGGGCAGTGGTTCAAGGTCTGATGATATAATGTCAAAATGTAGTGTATAGAGCACGGGAGCCGCATCTATGCTTCCAATAGGAAGATCTCCGTCTAAGTGAAGTATACCAAGGATGGTGTCTGGGTTTTGGTCTTGGAGGGAGTTACTTGGTTCACTACGAAAGATAGATAATACATTTAAACTGCTGATTACCATACGACAAGAATCCAAAAGTGAATTGAGGGGTGAAGTTATTTGACCCAGTGGATTCTTACAGTGTTTATGACAGTAATCACTGTTAATACTAAGTCATAGTTTCACAGGTGATGTGTTGTGAAGGGCTCTAGCACCTGAATCTCTGTCTCCTTCTCTTTCTTTCTGTCTTTCTTACGTGATCTGGAAAATTTCCCTGCACCATAGAAGAGGTAAATCTAAGAAGAAGATTTTTCTTTATGAGGGCTTATTTTTGCAAACTCATAAGTACTTTGGGGGATCCAGCAAAAGTTCAAAGAATATTTTTAACATTAAGTGCATGACGTCATTACAGATTATGCTAATCCCTCAAATAGATTCATGTTCAACTATAGACCATTAGCACAAGATGTTATTGTCAGACTCAGGCTAGTGATTTATTATAAACCAATTGCATAAAAATAATTTGGGGGGGTCTGATTAAGATGGAGTGTGTGTATCTGACATTTATGACCCATAAACTTGAAACAACAAAATGGAAATGTGTTTTGTAGTACAAACTCAGGTTTTTATATTTCAGGACCGTGCAAAATCAGAAGCTAGTCTGAATTGTTTTTAAGGGCTTTGATAAATTTATAGTCAGCAATGACATCTGAAATTATTCCAATTCCTGAAAGATTAATAAAAGTTTAATTTGATGCATAGGAGGGAAGCTTCACATAAAACTATTTTAGAACATTGCCAATATGCATCCCTGCTTTTGTCATTATACTAAATTGCTAGACCCAGTGATGCTCGGATGCTGTCACTTGACAATGTACAGGTCAGATTCACTTGACCAAAATACTGTTATCATGAATGTCTGCTGGTTTGCAGCAGAAACAGGAGGCATGAGCTTGACACGCTGATCCTAGTCAATAGCCTGTGGAATAAAGAGGAGCCGCCTGCTTCCCTCTCTTCTCAGCTGTATCTCTCTTCAGGCGTGATGCCTGTTTGGATATTTTTTATGAGGCTCAATGTCACTGTTACTTCTGAGAAGAGCTGATAGGTGACGGGTGATGAGCTGCTTTGCGCTGATGAGAAATACTGCTGTGCTGTGGCCCTGTTGGTGTTTCTGAGCACACCGGACCAGTCGTGGGGTCCAGTTCTGCTCTGGTGCTGATGAAAGGCAAGAATAACTTCACCAGTTTATGTAATTGCATTAATTTTAACTTTGGGCAAGTATATCATAGGCAGGCTTCTGAGTTTTCTCTTACGCTTTTCTTAGCAGTCATCTTGATGTGTCGGGTATGGACATTTGTGGTTGTAACATCTGAATATTCTAAAATGAAAGAGTATTTTTATGTGAAGGGAAAAATAACACTGCAAGAGTTGTAAGAGTTTTCAAGCAATCAGGTATTGTGTTTCATAGTATGAGACAGATCACTCATTGATTTGCTGTCAGATACATTATTATTCTTATGCCTACACACCACTATAATATCATGCTCTCTGTTTTAGGATAAGTATTCAATACAAAAGTAAACCAACATTTGAACAACTGAGTGAATTTTTGAAAATTCAGCTAGTAAAACGATCAGACATTGTGTGTAGACAGTCTTTCAATCACATGAAATAACGTCCTCCTGACTTCACTAAGAATGGACGTCATAAACAACTCAGTGTGAGATTCTAGTCTATTCTTTAAGAAACCTTTTTAAAATAAATGGGCACGCATCACATTTTGTAGAAGAGTCTTGCCTGTGTGTTGAATGTAAGTGATTGTGAGAGGCAAAACCAATCATGAAGTCAGACCAAGGCTACAGAGAAAATTCACATTTTAATTAAAAATGATCCAAACACCCACTGTTAAGGGCTTTTCTCAAAGCAAGCTCAGTGGGAGTTAAAGTCCTTGACATACGAGTTATCTCCCCTTAACTAGAATGAAGACCTATTTGTCATTTTTCACTTGTCAGTACTTTTTCTCTTTTGAGTTTTTAGCAGTCTGATAACTAGAAGAATTAACGTAAGAACTTTTGAGATCAAATTTTGTTTCCATTACTGAAACTTTCCATGACCCAGTCTGTTTGTCTGTAAAATGGAATTGGGATTTACCAAACAAGGGTAATAGAAATAAATTTACTTTTTTAAGCCCAGTAAAAATAAAATGTGATAGAATATGTAATCAGTGTTTTGAACATTTTCTTACATTGCAGTAATATGCTCAGTTTCCTCTGAAAAACTTCTTCAATATAATTTGAATGTCCTATGAGTAATTTTGGGTAATCTGGGACCTTTAAACACTGATTACACCTGAACTGTTTTGCATAAATGATTTTGCATCGGTGAATGCCTGCAAGTTGGGTACCACAGGTATGTGGTCTTCAGTGGGTTCATCTTCAAAAAATAAGAAGAAAGAAAAGAAAAAAAAAGACAACGTGCTTCATCAGTGAGCCCAAAGTCTTGGTTCCTTGATATGCAACATCCTTGCACCCCAGCCGTGCAAGAGCTAAGTATTCACTGTCTCTGAATGTACCCTAATTTTCTTCAGAGGTTTGTCTTGTGTGGGCAGTAAGGGAGCCAGGATGTGACCCAATAAATGGGGGGTGGGTGTCTTGCAGAGTGCCCGTGCTCCCCGTGGGACACAGTGAGCCGGTGAGCGTGCGGCACGGGGGTCCGCAGCACAGGGCAGCCTGCGCCTGCCAGCCTGTCTAGCTGCAGACAGGGTATTCACCCACGTTAGTCTGATGGCAATTCTTCAAGAAGACGAAACAGGCCTGACACTTTTGTATCAGCTGGCTAATGAAGTTAAGCCCTCGGCTTCTGTTACTCCTTTCCCATATCAGAAGTTTCTGGCAGAGCTGAACACGCTCTTCTTGAAACGTTACCGTCCCTTGGCCGCTGTGCAGCTTACATCCAGTTCTTGGGAGGATCCCGATCATCCTTCCTCCAGGACTGGGGGGAAGGGAGATCCCATTGACTTCACTGGCCTCAGTGGAACTTAAAGATTAAAAAAAGAATAAATAATCAAATAAAACCCCAAGATCAATATAAAAAAAGAAATATGTGGTTATTTGTGCAGCCCATTGTAACTGTTTGCCATAGGCCATTGTGGGTAGCAAAACTTTACAGGAGTGCAAGGGGCAATCCCAAAAGTTAATGAAATAAATGCCATTTAGAGTTCCTAAATGAAGAGCTGTCATCCCTGAATCGGGAAATCTGTATGCTGTGGAAACACAAGGACCGACTAAGCGTTACAAAGTGTTTCCTTATATGCTTACCTTATTCATATACTTTCATTTTGGTCATTGCTGGAAACAGCTTATAGGGCTAAATACAGTGGTTTATGTTGTTATTGTGCTCAACAGAGCCAAGGTTTCCTCCTGTGTCTTTTGGTTCTCCGTGTAGGAGTGTCCTGTGTTACCCGTGTTCATTTTTTGCTGGCTTTAAGAGGAAATTACTTACCTGCATCATCAAGAGGAGGATACCACAATTATTATTTAGGAACAAGGGCAAGCCTGATGGCTGTACTAAAAAGGCTACAGAATCCTGAGTCTGTATTTCTCAGTTTTCACTGGGAACGGGGGGGTGTTTAAATTAGTGAAAACACATCTCTGTGGGGAGTTAAATGAGGAGCAGAAGCTGTGAAAGCAACAATTGGTCAGCAGCAACTCTCATAAGCCTTTGGGGCAACATTAGTGAAAATCTGCTTTCGCACGAGATAGAAAGCAAGTGTTAAGGTGAAGAGAGTTAAAGGGACGGGAATTTTACAGAACATAGAACAAGTAGCAATCTTATTCTTGCTGTTGAATTTTCAGAAAAGATGTCTTTATATGTCTTGTTTTAAATCAAGTGTTTCAATTACAATGTGAGAAGTACAGGACATCCTTTAACTCAAAATATTTACTAACAAACTTATACTTTATATACATTCATTGTGGTAGTAGTTGTAGATTTAAATAGCACTTGTAGTTTTACATAATGATCAATATTGGTTAAAATGTAAAAATGAAATAAGTTTACAGTAACGGCAAGTTTGCAACAATAGATCTTTGGAAGGAATTTTTGAAGGTATTTTTGAAGCCATCCAAAAGGAAAGTTAAGATTAAAAAAAAAAATAATGCAAAGTACCTTATATCCATGAATTCTCAAATATCCTGAGTAATTATAATTTTCCATAACACTGTGTGAATATTACAAGTGCACAGCACACCTGAAAATCAAGTGTCTTATTGAAGACATAATTATTTTGGATTTTTGCAGCAGGTGACATGTACAGCTAATTTTTTTTTTTTTCCATGTGACAGAGCTCACTTCATGAAGATTGGTAAAATAATTTTGTTCAAAGTTTTCTGTACTAGTTATGCACCTAGATATGTTTTTATAGCTGCAATTGGCCACTACAGCACCAATAAAATAATCATAACAGTCTTCCTATGTAAAGTACTTTAAAGTACTCTTGAGAATTAAAGAAATCACGACGTAAGTGTAAAGTAATCCATATGGTCACAGGACAAACATTTTGTGATAAAAATTGACATTTCATGTGTCCACAATGAAAATATTTGGTCTTGCTTTTGGAAGGCCTGTTCAAACATGGTAGTCATGGGAGCTGTGAAAAAAATGGAGGGAAAAGAGAAAAAGAAACTTTCAGGTTAAAATTCTAAGAGCATGTTTCATGCAATGGAGATTTCCAAGAAAGTTGCTTCACTAGAAAACAGAAGCTAGAAGATGATGGCAACAGACAACAAGATTAATAGATACAATTAACCACGGATCTGAGGGAAAGTAAAACGAAGGTATATGTGCGGTTTCCAGAGCGTAACAGTAAAGAGCGAGCAGACTGTCAGGGGGAGTACATGCTCTGAAAAACGTGAACTGAGAAGGACTGGAACTAACTTGAATTTACTGCCTCACAAAATGAGCTGCTGCTTTGCTTTTAATATTAAGAGGATATAGTTATAGCTCACTTTAGGTAATGTAGATGTTGAGATAAGTTAATATAATTATATTGAAGCCTTAGCGAAATGATAAATTATAGTGCTTTTAAAGTAGCCATTTATTTGTGTATTTAAAAGCAAAACATAGATGTATAAAGGGCAACAGACTGTTGTGTAATTTAAATATAATAGCAGATATTTATTTAGGAGAAATTTTTTTTTTTTTTAAAAAAGAAAAACTGGTTTCTGAGAATGCAGTTGTAAGTATAGGTCAGGAAGGCTCTTTGCAAACAACTCTGTCAATCCTTTTCATCAGTTCCAGTCCTCAACTCTTTTCTAGGAGAAGCTGTATTTTTTTATTTTTAATATTGTTTTTCTGTAAATATCAGAAATGTACATTTGAAAATTAGAAGATAGAGTGTGCAAGAAAGATGCTCTGGGGCAGTGGGACAGAGAACCAAAATTGGCTGTACACTATTTCCTATGCTGCCAAGTTTAGCTGGCCATTGAAGCAATTTATCTAAGGTCGGTTTATGTTTCCATTTTACTTTATTTTGAGTAATATAATTTAAAATCCATCCAGATAGTTTTTCTCTGACATCAGAGGAGGAAAGGCTAGGTAATTGTTTCATAGACCAGAGGCTGATATCATAAATTACCAGCTTTAGTAAGGTCAAATAAAACCCCTGATATTCAGACTCAGGGTCTTCATCTTCCTGCCAACACTGCAACGCAGACGAGTTTGGAAAGTGCCTGCCTGAAAAAAATGCGTAGAAGTTACTGTATATGAAACATCTACTTGTTCTCACATCTTGTTAAACCCTCTGCTGGTGTCTCCCCCCCCGCCGGGTTGTTCCCACCCCGCCTTACGAACGCTCTGAAGGGGGAAGGTCTGTGTTGGAATGCAAAAGATCTCATGGTGCAAATGCATTAAAGTGTAAGCTTCACCTTTTCGCTTCCACCTTTGCTTTGGAGCAGTCATCTCTGTCCTCAGATCTTGGTGGTTTGGATATTTCAGGTGAAATTGCTACTCATTTAGTGTTTTAAGGTAGTTAGTGAGGTTTCTTTGCTCATTCAGCAAGTGTTTGTTCAAATGTTCCTTCAAAATTGTTTTTTGCTGCGAGATACTATAGCCCAGTGCTACAAAATGGACAGCACTGTAGGATACAATATCAGGCTACTAGAAATTGTGTTACGTTGACAGAGATATATTTAAGACAATCAAAATTTTGTAATCTAGGAGAACATTTTATAAAATCTATATGAATTTTGGCATTTTTAAAATATTCTATTTAAAATGTCTAGCTTGTCTAAAACAGCAGTCTTTAAATGCTGGCTAACAGAGTTTGAATCTTTACATTGCAAATTGATGACCGTTTTTACAAAATGGCACACTCATGGTAACTAACAATATTTATTTTTCTCGGAAAAATCAGTAGCTTTTCAAGGTGATCATACAATCAGAAGGGATTAGTTCCAGCAAAGGACTGTGGATGTGGTAGTTCAGCAGTTTGAGCTTTGCAAAACACATGAAAACTAATAAGTCTTGTGAATCCTTACAATTTGGAGCTTCACTTTTTGATTCAATAACACACAAACATTTGTGAGCAAGGGGAAAAAAAAAAAGATGAACAGTTATTTTCTGGAAATTGTTATTCACAGAAGTCCAAGAAACCTTTTCCTCTTCTGAAAATCTATGGGGAAGCTTGACCTTGTTCTCTAAGACTATTTAATACAGTAAATTTGTTATCTGTATTTTCGTAGTGTTTAATAGCATGAACTGAGCATCATGTTCCAATTTTAATTGGTGCTGTAAAAACACAGATGGGAAAACAAGGTCCCCAGTATATGCAGAAGATAAGAACTACCAGATGGACAAATTTCAGTTGTGGAATACAAGGAATGAGTTAGCCAATGCAACTACATATTGCTGGCAGTGGTTTCATTGCAGTCTTTGGTTAGACAGTGATTTCACATGAAAGTTTGTTTCTGATCTGGAAGTGCAGTTGATTGGGTTTCGGTGAGTCTGAAGGTTAGGCCAGTGAATCTGGGTGCAATCTTGCTGTTCAAAGATTATGCGTCTGCACTGTTTTAAAATTTATGCTTTCTAAGTTCCTGTGGTCTTTCTAATTGTTTAAACGGTTCCCTTGCTCATGTTTCGTATTCAGTTTACCACATGGCAGGAATTAGTAGTAAATAGAAGAAAGGTGAAGGTTGCCTGAGTATTCTGAAGACAAAATGAAGTAGAAAATTAAAGATATTTATCTCCATTATTCTCTTTTAAACTTGTTATTAACAAATCCAAAATACAAAGAAAGTGATAAATTATTATTCAGACTCTGAGAGCAATATATGTTTTAATGGGAGGAAAAATAGCCTGCTGCTTGCATATCGTGCTCCTTTCTTTCTTTTCTGGAATAAATGAGGTTGCAGCTGTTCTGTGGACATCCCTGCCTATTCCAAGCAGTTGGTAGATTATATGATGTGCTTTTGTGGCAGACTGTACCAGTTGGTGCCAGCGGAGAGGTCAGTAATAACCAAAGCAGATTACCAGTGACAAGAAAACATGAATTGCCTCTCAAGCTCAAACTATTAATGACATTAAATTAACCCATTAATTTTTAAATATTAATAATTGTTAGATAATTTTTAAAGGAAAAAGTCTGAGATACCTTAAAAATTACATTCCTGAACATGTGATGTGTTGGATGATGTGCTTTTAGCTTGCATTTGGTGCTGCTCGCCTCATAAGCTTCACTCAGTAAAGAGCTTTTCATCATTTGGTTGCCAGCTTTTTCTCTGCCTCAGAAGAAAAGTTTGACCGCTTCTCTGATATTTGTATCTTTAAATCATGTTTGCTGGATAAGTTTACAAACACACGCTACAGCAGCCAGCATACCAGACTCTCTCATACCAGACATTGATGCCCGTGCTGTCCTGGCAGGACCCCCAGAGCCCTGGCCATGCCTCCGGTCCTGCAGAGAGGTCAGAGGGAGTTGGGCATTACGGAGGAGTCTCCAGGACATGAAACCAGGCCCCAGATCTCCTTTCTTTCACTTGCTGATTCCTGTTATTAACTGCAGCAGGGTGCAGTATGTGGGCGAGTATTTGGTTCTCCAGTAATCCCCAGGAAAAATGTTTTTCCTGAAGGATGGTAGTCATGCGGATTATAAATGCTTTGAGCTCCCTGGGGCCAGGTGGCTGCCGGACTCTTTTCTGTCTCCCTAGGCTGCACACCACTCAAAGAGAGAAACTTGGATCACTAACATAAATAACTGGAAAGTAGTGCTAGGTTTTACCAGCGGCAGTAGTACTCCTTTCTCTGAAAAAGAGTATTAGTAGTAGCTGTGCTTAACATATACCTGTTTGTTGTCAGTTCAGCTGGCTTAGCTGGCATACACTTTATCAGTGATTAGTGTACATCAACTGCCCAGCTGTAAACAGGGGTTTTTTTGGTCAGAACAACTATAGGAGTAACCCCTAAAAATTGTTTCAGGTCATATTGTACCAATTAGATTACTGCATATTGTATTTTCAAACATTCTTTGTTAACTTTGGTTGTAATGCTCCGTATTAATACTTTAAAAATACTCTAAACAAATTGTCGGTTGTCCAGGAACATTGGAGTATCAGGTAATCCTGATGGATTAGCATGTTTGCTATAAGTGTAATGAAGTGTATTTTACCTGAAAAGGTTTTAATTAGGAAAGTATCAGAGATTTGTATAACACCAAACCATTAATCTGAAAATGGAATTATAGCAAAACCAGATGAACACACCTCATCAACTAAAACCAAATTTGTTATAATTATAGAAAATGACATAGTCTGTTTAATACGTAAATTGCAAGATAATGAAATTAGGGGTCATCTACTTGAATAATAGTGATTGTTTTTGGAAAAAAACACACTACTGCACATAATGGAGTGGAAAAGGGGTTATGATAAAAGCTTTTCAAACAGTCTCTGCTGATGATCGTAAGCTGAAAAAGACAAACATGATCTTGAAGAATATTTCTAGAAAGATGGACATTAAATCATAATAATTTTGTAAGATACTTTTGTGCTCACAATATGATATATTTAAGAAGTTTTGGTAATTCTAACACAAAGAGGTATTTAAAAAGGTCTCAAAGTTCATATTCTGCAAATTGTTTTGTATTCTTTTTCAACTTCTTTCAGTCATAAAATGTACAATAAAAGGGCAAAAATTTCCCTAATGGAAGAAGTGACTTTATGACAAAAGTAGCTCTGTAAGTAACTGACTTTAAAATGAGAAAGGTTAAAAGTATTAATGATAACAGTTAAAAGTCTGTCTGTTCTATAAACTTAGTATTGTTTACTTATTTAATGAAAACCATGTCTGTGAATATCCAAGCAGATCCCAAAGTAGTTACCATTATGTATAACCAAGAGAGTTCAAAAGACCTCAAATGATTTGTAACTTCATATTATCAGAGATTAACTGTTCATTAACTTTGTTTTGTAGTTTTCATACATCTTTTATTAGTTTCAGAAAACTTGGTGTATTTTTGCCTCTAGCATAGATCTTTAAAAAGTAATAACACATTTTATCACTTTTGCCTAGGTACAATGTCCTAGGTAAGACAAATGATTCAGCTTATGAGCTCATACAAGGTTTTCAGTCATCCAGTTACAGACTTTCAGTAATCCTGATGCAAAACCAGATTCTGAGCCACCATTTCCTTTTTGCACTAGCCTAATGGTCAGTGCCCAAATCCAGATGTTCAACACCTTTACATCTGTACTGCTAACATAATCAGCCTTGTATTTTATTTTAGAGGATGAAAGTAGAATATAGTATCTGTTACTGTGGACTAACTATTATCAGCATTACTATTATCAGCATTGCCTAAATTTGGCAGTTTAGCAAAAAGCTTAGCAAACAGCAAAGGCTCTTGATAGGTTTTGACCACGTTCATGACAAATTCTGACTGTAGCTGTATTACCAGCTGGAATCCAGCTACATGTTAAAGAAATGTGCAGCATATGTGATATCACTAAATGTGTAATACTGATTATCAGATTCCTTTTGTAAGTTACAAAGTGTAACCAGATATACAGCAAGCAAATCCTCAAAAAGAATAAAAATGCCTTGAAAGGCCTAGGTTTCATTTCACGTTATGATAGATTAGTAGATCACCTTCTGAAAGTACACGTTGTTCATCAGAACAAAAAAAAAGTCCAGTGTGGCATCAGAATTCAATCTTTATAGATAATTTTTACCACTTTTAAAATATGTAAGAAATATATACATACATATATATATGTGTGTGTATATATATACACACACGCACACAAGCTTATCTAAATTAAGAAGTAAGACTCATTAAATAGAGATCACAATTTTGAGATCACAGTTTTGAGATCACAATTGACCGATCAGGTAAGATACAAGCATGACACCTAGAGACATTAAGAAGTGTTATAACCTATGCAGTCTGGTTTCACAGAAATCACAGCAGCTCTGCAAACATAATTGCATTAACATTCCTGGACACAAAAATGCCACCTCAGCCATTAATATTACTTTACAAAGAAGACCTCTTGCCTTGTAGTATTGTTACAGAACTGCCAATGCAGTATGTTCTTTGAAAATACCTTCCTTCAATATTTTGTATGCCTCAATGATTCATATGTCAAATGAAATTACATGTACATGCTGTAGCATAACATCAAATATTTTGTTCACATAACTTTTTATGACAATAATTCAAATATTTGCATGAGTCTCAGGTATGAGAATATTAATTCACAGGTCTATGTCAGTCTTAACATAGTTGTCTTTCCAAGTCATACTAATATTATTAGTTGAAACCAAAATCCAGGACAAACTACATCATAGATTGACTATTATTATTATTGGCCTTGGTATTGATATATCCATGATATGTGTCATGTACGTATCTAAACTTTAGCAGATATATAGGATTACCTGTGCAAGCTGTGCCAAAATACTATTTCTGCCTGCTGTATCCCTAAAATATGTACCACTGAGCAGCATTGTGTGTTCATATCGAAGCAGAAAAAATGTAACACTCACAACGAATTCTAGTTTTCTCTTCAAGCGTGTTATTTTCCTGTATTAGAAATGGGATTCAAAAACAGATCATAGCTACCTGTGTAGAGCTGTCTACTTTGGGGTAAGCCAAATAGGTGTCCAGTCTCCTCTGAGTATGTTGATCAGTCACTCTACTAAGCAGACAGTAGTCTAATGCCATTTTGATTTCCTGGGGCACCACAGCTGGCCTCCAGCTGCCAGTCGAGAAAGTCTTGGTGCTCATGTCGCACCTCTGTCATATCTGTGGCTGGCTCAGGTACTCCAGGGTCTCTCAAATGGCACTACATGCCTATATTTAGGTAAATGAGTCAAGCACTAGGGTTTGTAAGCTGGAGCTGAATTGTCCCCGAGATGACATTAATTTGACACACATTGCATTAGTCTTTACCAGAACCAGATTTGTGGTCAGGCTTTCTGCCTCAGTCAGAGATACAATTTTACATGGGGTTTTGTGTATTGTTTGTATTGTTTTTATGTAACAATTTTTTTCCCACAGTGATATGCATTGTGTAAGAACTTAAGCAGATATGGAAAGAGAATACAGTTACATCATGCTTGGGAAAACTAATAAGAAAATTGTAAGGCAGCTAACCTACAGAAATATTGAATAGACACAACTGCTTTGAAAAGGACTGGGGTTTCTTGTTACTGGACGCAGTTGGGTTCTTTCAGGTTGCCTACTTTAGGCCTATAGTAATTCTAACTGTTTTAGATTATTTCATCCCCATGTGCTTCAATTTTAAACATGAACAGTAATATAGTTTCTATTTTTCTATTAACTGCAGCATCTGAGAGACAGAGATGTTTAGCCTCAACATCGTGATTTTGGAGAAATTTTGATTCCTTCAGTCATTAACGGAAATACCAAGGAACCCCAAAGGACACTGAAAACTGATCCAGAATATCCAGTTGCTGTCTTTTTTTTTTCTTTTTTTGGTCTATTTAGGGAAATCAGCCACCTTTACATAGTGATTCATTTCTCCTGAGTACCAAAAACTGGACCAGCTAAGGTCATACAGAAAAAAGTTCAAACATATATTGGTGCAGAAAAGAGAGAGAAGTAATATTTAAATTATGTTAATTATTATGTGAATGTAAATTATTACATTCTCTAAGAATATTTTTTCTTCCTTATAATAAATGTCATAAATATTATAAGAACTCTTAAATGTAGAGAGCTGCTTCAGAACTTCATTGTGTGTGTGTTTGTCCCTAATGCCTTCTGGCCACAGTGTTAATCAAATGAACTAATGTTTATTGCTGCTTTAGTTTTTTCTCATCTCATTTATGTAAGGAGATGTCTACTGCTCACTTACGTAGTCTAGCACCTCTAGGCTAGTGCCATGTTAGAGTCACTACAGAAGTGTAATAAAGCATATGGGTCCACAGCAGCTGCGTACTCTGCATAGTATTAGACAAATTGATTTTATACTAATTTTTTTTTCAAATCAGCCAGAGGATATTTATTTCATTATCTTTCCTTGAAAGTTACATAAACAGAGAGATTCTCAGTCTCAGCTCTATAAGATGGTCTGTCCTTTTTTTTTTTTAACTTTGTTTTATTCTAGATTGTAATAAAAAAAGTTTATTTTAAAAAAAATCTGTCTTGCTAGATGGTAATTCTGTGCGTCTCATCTTTAGATTAAAAATTCATTTTCTATTCCTGTGTATTTCTAATGTTAAATTTTCTATTAGAAGCAGGATTTTAGGTTAACATTAAAGAAGACAATGCATCATGAACTATTCTAAAACTGTTGGGCCATCTTAATCTTGTCCTTGGCCATGAACAGCTTAGCACAGATTGCAAAACTTGCCTAAGAAGCAGGTAGACTCTTCATAATGCACTGTGTCTTGTGTCATCATGGCTAGATTTGAATACAAATGTGAGCTATATCTTGGACTGCAAACCGTTCAGTTATATTTCTTTACTGCTCCATTCAATTCCATTTTCAACCATCTGGAACTGTGTGCAAATTCATATCCATTATGAATTAAAATTTGACAGAAAACATTAACTCTGTTATGAGAAAAGTTTTGTGTACTGTGAGCTGTTCCTCAATTAGGCTTCTATACACCAGTTTCCTCCACTAATTTGTTAGGGGTTTGCATATGTAAATGCCATCCTCCAGTAAGGTCTACAAAAATACTGTGCATGGGTCAACCAGATATGCATACTCAGCCTTTCCTATCAATCAAATCTGGGATAATCAAACCCTCCAAATTCATGACTGAATGCTTCATGGACACAATATTTGTTCATACCCTTTCTACCATGAAGTTAATTTGTCTTCACAACAGTAATTGAAAACATGTCCCAGGAACAGCAGCTAAAAAGAGCATGTAATCAAATAGCAACATTTTAGAGTTTTCTCTCAAACAAGAATATTCTCATGTCTTTAATCTTCTCCACATGTCCTCCCCACTTTTTCCCTTCATGACAGTTTATGAAAGACAACCAGACAAAAAAAGAGAAAGGAATCAGACAAAGCCTACATTCAGGGTCTTCAAATTTAAACCATTTGTGAATCTACATAGAGAAAAACTTCATAGCAAATGCAAAGGGTATAAAATGAAGAACTGGATAATAATTAATATAACTGTTTACAGATATTACAGAAAGTCAGGAATTTATGGTCCATTTGAGGTCATTTTAGAACACACCCTAATTACAGAGTAGCTATGAATCAAGAAAAACAGATGAAACAGCACGATTCTTTAAGCAGTCTAAAATTACACAGTGTACATCAAGATGGGATACTCATCATCATTCATATTGTTGTATTCATGGACGTAGTTCAAGAAAAAAAAAGTTTCTATTGACAAAAAAGATTTTATTTCTTCTTATTTCAGTGAGTAAAATATAAATAACAGCTCTAGCAATCCTTCTAACCGTAAGTCTATTCATATATATGAAGTCTTTACATAACGATGAAGTCTCAGAACTTTTGTTTATACATAATATAGACTGATTTCATACTAAATACACTAACACTAAGCTATCACTATTAGAGGAATGTAATGTGAGGAAAAATTTCACAGAATGGTTCTGTATAATATTAATAGTGAAATTAAATTATTCAGAATGACAGGATGAGGCTGCAAGGTGTGAAAATTGTGTGTAGTCTGGTACACAAAAATGTGAGTGTCCATAAATTCGTTATTTTTCCCCCCTGATGTTTTTCATTGAAGAACAGTTCCAAAATGCCTAAAGTGTTGTCAAATGTAACTCAAAAGATTTGAAAGGATCACCACAAGGTATTTTTTCACTTTATTTCTTAAAGCTTCAGAAAATGCTATGGATGCTGGTAGACAACCATTATAATACTCTTCCAGGATGCAATAGTATTATAAGCATCATTATGAACAAGGGTAGACCACATGTAGTCATAATGATGTTTTGCTGCCAAAGAAAAGTGTAAGGGCAAAGGTAGCTGTTGGATACACAGACTTGGCAGTCTCCTGGATGTCAGCAGTAGAAATATCTTTCGTGGTATATGTCAGGCCTTTCAGACTATCCTGAATATTCCAGATGGACTGAGAAGACATTTGGATTTCACACTTTCACTGTGAGAGGTATTTTTAATGTCTTTTGCTAGCATTTTATTGAGGCTATTTGTCTACTCACCTGAGGTTGGAGAAGTTCTCAAACCTGTTACTCACGAAACTCTACTCTGAAGGCATGATTAGATAGCTCCAAGAAATGAAAGATGTAAGCAGTGTCATAAATGACTACTGTCTCCCAAGACATCCTCATTTTGCCAGAGGAGTAGAATATTGCAACTGGACAAATGCAGCCTCATTCTTGATTTCAATTGGAATGACTTACAAATATAGGGAATAGGTAAACATGCTGTGTCTGGAGGGCACATAAATATGACCTAGTAATAATAAGCAGCAAATCTCATTCACTATACCTCAGAAATACAGTTTTTCTTTATAAAAATTCATGGTGAGATAACAAGTGGTAAAATGCCTGTGGCATCCTTAAGGATGGTACAGTATTTTCTGTTTTTCCATTTGCTGGGTGTGCTAACACAGACTTCTAAATTTACAGATTTGCTGTGTCCTTGGTCAAAATTAGAGATTATATGGCCTGTAAACTCTGATAACTATTCATTCATTAAATACTTTTCTTCCTTTCTTCATTTCTCAAAATTGTCGCTTAAGTGGCATTGTACCTTTTCTTTTCCAAAATAAAAGTAATTGCTAGAGATTAAGGATAAAGTCCCAGCCAACACAAAATTGTAAGTGACTTCAGTGTACCTAGGATTTACATCAAGTCACTGAGTCTTCCTTGCTGTCGGGACATAAGGGCAGATTCTGAAGCAATTCAGAGAGCGCTACTAGGTATTATAAATGTAATTTATTGCTGGTAGCAAACTCGAACCCTGTTGAATGCACTAGAGAGAAAAAACATGCAAATATTAAATTTCCTCAGCTTTATCACCCTAGGTAACTTGAAGTATGGAGTTCTTTTTATCTTAGAGGGGGGTTTTTTGTTTACTTTTCAGTCTTTTATCTGAATGTATTCAGCACATTTTCAAGATTTCGGGGTTTACATTCAGGCCAAAGATCATGATTACTGTGTCTGTTGCATTCAGCACTTAAAAGCAAGTGTTTTTAATGTCATTCAGATAGAATGGGAACCAAAGCAAATTATTCATTCTGTAATAATATTCCTAGAAAATCTGTGACCTATCAGAAATACTGACATTGGACTCACTATAGCAGACAGATTCTGAAAACCAGCAGGAAAGGTTGTTTAACAGATAGTTTTAAGAAAATGTCTTCTGATGAAATATGAGCAAGAACCAACTCAGCCTTAAACAACACTAATTTAATTCTATAAAAAAGTTATTTTTAAAGTTGATATTGTACTTTAATGACTTGTTTAAAAATCTGAATTTGGTTTCCTGTAGAAATATACCTGAAAACATGAACACCAGAATTGCAGCTTTTTAAGACTTTTATCGTCTTTGTTGGCTTCATAATATGAGAGAAGTCTATGAGGTTGAACACTCTGCTATCAGAAAACATTGTATTTTCTAGTTGTATTTTTAAAATGGTAGCTGAATTTAACACTTCTGAATTTGAGAGATTAATAAATAGCACAGCCTTGAAATGGTCCTTACGGATCTCCCCATCAGCTTTACTGGTGTTCCCATTACTACTATTCTGAGCTGCTTTTGAGCAAAGACTGATTATGGGAGTGGTAGTTTGTAGTCTGTGAAACTTGAAGCAATCAATCAAAGCACAATCAAATGCATTTTTCCCTTTTTCCTCAAGGCCTAAACTTCTCATCCAGAAGCATGAATCTGGTATTCTCACTCTGTAGGTCTCAGTTATAATGTCAGGAGACCATTTAGTGATGGAGACTCCGCTTCCTAATGTCTGGGTCCTCTTATGGAAGTTGAAGCTTTATACTGTTTTTCACTCAGCCACAGAAGTAAATTACCAGACTGATTTTCTGTGCTGAAGGATGGGTAGAATGAGATCTAAGAAAAACTACACATGCACACTGTGCATACAAGTGTCCTCACATGACAGTTCCAGATATCAAAAGGTTCTTAGAGTTATAATTTTAGTTGGGAAAAAAAAAATCACTGTAAATACCATACAATTGCATACACATGAAGAGATGTCAAATGAGAGAAGCTGGCCAATACATACATGAGGAAAATTATTCAAGGACACTATCAGTTCACAAAAATGAGCTAGACTTGGCTATTCACACTCTGAAGTCAACTCTAAGTTTTTTTAGCCAGTAGCCTCCGGACCCATCTCTTGAACCAAATCACTCAGCAATATTTTGGGTTGGCTTTTATTCTGTTTTCCCTGCTTTTCTTATATTATTATGTACTGAGAAGGGAAAAGAAGAACTATGGAACAGTTACTTTCCATGACACAGAGCAGTTGATTTTTGGTCCATTTTCTACTGTATTCTCTTTTTTCTACTACATTGACCACTAAAGTGATATACAAATAAAAATACTTTCTTCCAGCAAAGCCAGAATTTAAGAAAACGGTAAAGGAACTTTGCTCAAATGAATGATGAAAGTGTCCTTTTTGTCTGTAGATTTTAATGCTAAATCTTCTTTCTCTTTTTCTTTCTCTGTTCTTTGACATTTAGCTGTTACATTCAATAGCTATCATTAGGACAAAGGTACTATTTCCGAAGAAGAATGTGACTCTTATTTTCCTTTTGCCTTAAGATTTGACACTGGCATTATTTATACTTTTATCCAATAAAGAGAAGCTTTCTAGAAAGTGATTCATATTCTGTCTGTTTAAAGAATGCGGAGGCATATACCCCATTCAAAGAAAAAAAAAAAGATTTTTAGGCCTTTTTTTATGTCATGTCTATCCTTTTTATATCATTTTAATGGTTCCTTTGGTTTTTATGGAATGGAAGCTTTATTGACTAGTCAGCCTAAAATACACCATTTACGGTGGTAAATATTATATAATATATTATATATATATTTTGCCAACTAGATGTCTGAAATATATGAAACTCCCCATTGTGATCATCTAAAGAGAAAGCTCATTTAGTCTCTGAAGAAACTATAGCAATGTTACTTCCTGGTTTTGTTGGCATTTATTGCCAGAAGCTAACGGAAGAAGTATAAAAAATTCACATCTGGGGAGAAAAAACAATACTTTAGGAAAAAATATTTGTTACTTTGATTGAAATAATAGTTCATTCCTTCCATTTTGTAAGCAATTTTTTAGATGACCCTTTCTCCAGTAACCTGAAATAGGCATTGGGCTGCAGAAGGGAAATCCGTTCTTCCGTAGGATATATCCCCATGGTATAGCAAAAATTAATATTGACTCTTTGCATGTTGTTTTCCTTCTCCAAAAACACCTCTTAAACTGGCTATTTACTTGCAAATGCTAAGGAAATAAAAGCAGCCTCCAGATGCCCAACATGCTAAGCTTGTTCTAACCCTTGAATTGCCGTATTTCTAGAGTTGTAACAACTGTAGTTGTCCTTAGGACAGCAAAGCGAGGAAAAGATTTTCCAGCTAAGGAGAGGGAACTCATGCTAAAAGACTAAAGGCTACTGTAAATAAGGTTATTTGCAGATGGAGGTTAGGTGCTACTTATGTGCAGGAGAATATATTTTGAAGTCTTTGAAGGTCTCACTACTAAAATTTACAGCTGCAGTGTTGGTGAAACTGGACACTTGGCTTCTGTCTCCAGAATCAGAATACCAGGCAACTAGTAAGATTTTTAAAAAGTTGGACCATTAAGAGAAATTTTTCCTTTTTAGGAATTTAAAATTCACATTATCAAGTTTTGTTTACAAAACTTGAGTGATCTTTTTTTCAAGGAAAGCTGCAGTGATTATGGAATTATCTGACTGCAGGTGTCAGTGGGTCTAAGGAAAACATTAAATACTATAAAACTCTTGATAAACCCACAGCAGTGACTACCCTACAGCTGAGACTGTGAGGCCTGAGCTACATTGTTGCAAATAAGGATTATCAATCAAAATGATTTCCTGAGCCAGAACATGCCTTATTCTGCTGAAGAAGGAAAATTCACATCCATTTGCAAGATAATAGGAAAGGAGGAAAAGAGAAATGGCCAAGGTTCACGTGAATCACAATAGGTTCTTTAGGAAATTACAGAATATTTGAAGTTGGAAGGCGCCTCTGGAGATTGTCTAGTCCAACCCCACTTTTCAAACCAGATCAGCTACAGCAGGTTGCTCATGTCTGTGTCCAGTTGGATTTTTAATATCTCCAAGGATGGAGACTCCAGTCCCATCGCCATTTTTGTGGCCCTTTTCTGGCCTCGCAGCACAAATAATAGTTAAAGTTACTCTATAAACCATAAGAGGAATAAGGCAAATTACAAACACCTACTTATTCAGGAATCAAATGATCTCTTCATTAAGTTTTAACGTATGGATAGATTTTGGGTGCTATTAACCAGTCTCTTGTCACTTGGAAGGCCAAAAGAATGACTGGGGGAAATTTGTCTGAGAATCTTTTGTGGCTGGGATGAGGCAAAGCAAAAATCATTAACTCATCTGATTAGCTACAAAAGAAGGTGGGGCCCAGACTTAGCACCTTTGAAGCTATTTCAAACTATTTCTTCCTTCCTTTTTGAGCAGTACTGAGTTTTCTTGCATCTTTTAAGGGCCTTGAGACAGGTCAAGTTGAAGAATGACTGCATGTAATGTCTCGACAACAGGCACATCTATATTAGCACTTTATTTAGGATGAAAAGTATTCTCTTGAAGATGTTCTGACCATCCCACCTTTCAGTGTTTTCATTACTATCATGGAAACAGCGCTGGAGTGTAGAAAGTGAAGGCTTTTTGGATGAAACTTAACCAAATGTGTTTCTACAAATCTCATGTGCACTACAAGAATGAGCTAGAATGAGCCTGTAGTAAAAACTCCTCAAAACTCAGAAAGTGCTTTGTTCTACAGAACCCTCTATTGCAGTGCACTGCTTGCTAATGTAAAGATAACCCACAATGCAAGCACAGATACAAGCCCAGGAACTGATTTTCTTTGTCCTTCACAGACAGCTAG
The DNA here is from genome assembly GCF_034638445.1 of Ciconia boyciana. Taxonomy (NCBI): domain Eukaryota; kingdom Metazoa; phylum Chordata; class Aves; order Ciconiiformes; family Ciconiidae; genus Ciconia; species Ciconia boyciana. The sequence continues at coordinate 163,592,607 of NC_132934.1, read as the reverse complement.
ACCATTTTGAGGTGGAAAGCCCCATCTTTTTAAGAGAGAAGTTGACAACATGATGAATCATTTGTAGTAACAGCTTCTTTGTAGCTGAACCCATACAAAGTGTTTAGATGGAGTTTGCAAGTTGCAGTTCAGCCAGCACAGGAGCTAATTTCACAGCATCTGGGCAGATGTTTGATTTCCTTCAATGCTGGTGTTGTATGTATGGGGATATGATTTGTTTCTTTGCAGATGTTGACACTGTTAAACTAATGGTCTGAGCAAACTTATCAAATATTAATGTGTACACACACACACATGCACACACAAACATATACACACACACCCCAAATGTACTGTAGTGTTCATAAAGCTCTGTACTCTACCTGCCTTCCTTCAAGTTGTTTCTTACAGAAATCTGGCTGAAGGAACTTTTGCTGGTACACATGTAAAAAAAATCAATGTGTCCTCAAACAGCTGTTTCTATGTAAAATACATTAATGCAATTAATTAGTATTGACCTTTTCGAATATTCATCATGCCATTGCTTTATTATCCTGAAAGTTCACTTTAAAGGAGGTATAGCTAGTCCTGCAGGGAGAGGCTAAAAGAAATCTCAGTTGGGTTTTATTTTTGTGCTAATGTTAGAAAAAAGTAAATGGTTTCTGCTGGGTAGCCTTAATTTGCAACATCATTACACATACCGTATTTATTTCATGTTATTGTAAACTTTCTTAGATTATATTATTCATCAGATGATTACTTGGGTAGAACATGAAGGTTATTTGTACTGAAATTGCTTAATAGTCATACGTTAGCATATTTTATTGCAGAAAAAAAAGTGTCTTTATCCAAATAAGCAAAGTAATAACAATCCCTCAAATACCATTGCAAATCCGTTGATTAGTAATTGCAAGTACTATTAGGGACTTTTTAATACAGTATATGAATGATTTCTTATAAGTCTTCAGTCAGTTTGTGTAAAGATGTATAAGATTATTGTTGTTTACTTGAGTTTCCATGTTTTCTGTTAATATTTTTCTGTAGCTCTACTGTGCAGACTTCATCTGCTGTTTTATGAAGAAACTAAAATGTGATGAACATTTGAAACTCAAACATGATTTTTAACAGTAAGCCTATCAAAAAAAGAGCTGGTGCAGTTCATAGCCATGGCTGGTCATTTTTGTACTCCCCCATTTAGTCTTCCCACATGAAAAAGAAATAGCAATCTCCTGATATGTAGTTTCTGTATCTGCAGTATCCAAGTTATAAACGTGGGTGGCAAGAAACAAACTTAAAATCTACATAAAATATACATGTTTTTGTTTTTTTTCCCCAGAGTTTTCAAAGTGCTAAGATGTACTCCTCCTGCATTTGAGGCTTGCACCTTGCAAAACCCTAGTCTGGATTTCTACAGTTCAGAATGTCTTTCAAATTCCTGCTGTTATATTGGGGTTATTCCAGTGTTTCTTACTTAACTAGGTGCTGGCACTACTGGATTTTCCAGTTTACAAGTTACTACGGTACCTACCAAAGATAGGTTTAGGGGACAGTCACTCTAAAACAGCTGCCATCTCAGCAAGGTTAATGCAAGTGTTCAATATTTATCTATGAGGTCATGTGATGAGCTAAACACATTTATCTCATTTTCATATTAGTATCAAGTGTGTTTGATAATCTCCAAGTTACCATAAAAAATGCATCTGTTTTTATAAATGTAAATGGAGTCACTGAAATTTTTGCTCTGAAATTTTTACACAGGCTGGAAAAGGAATTAGTACATAAATCAAAGAGATTGTAGTCAGTCAGTCAAGTGCAGGAAGCAACACTGATTCTGCCGCATCAGTGCTTGCATCTCTACAGCAGCAGCAGGACCACCTTCCTTTGGATGGGAGGGCTGTCTAAATCATCCCTCCAATAAGCTGAAGAGCTAAATAAATTTGGGAATTGGGAAGAATTGAATGTGTGTGTAACTCCCAGAAAGCACCTAGAGAAATAGTCTATAAAACCCAGTATGTTTCAGTAGGAACAGATGCTCATTAAGGACGTGCAACAAGAATACAGGACAGCAGAATTCCTGAGGGTGTCTCTGGGAGCTGGATATATAGAGAAATCTTGTAGGTTTGACGTTCACACATCTATTTTAAGTATAGATTACTATAAACATTTGCAAATGTTTTCTATTTTACATTTGCTTTTAAGGGCTTTTTATTCTACCTTAACTGAGTTAAAGGAAATGTTGAGGTATATCAAAACACTCCTCACCCATTTAGGGGAGAAAGAATACAAAACCCGGACTGCTGGAGACACTTTTACAATCGCCTAGCTTTGCAACAAGTTTTTTTCAGGCTTGACGCGTAGAAGTAACTTGGCCCAGTCTGAAAGTGAGCCCCAGAGAAGGCAGGAAAGCGACTTTCCCACTCAGAGATGAGTGACATTTTAGGAAGGCTCTTTAGTGTGAAATTAATAAAAAGTTCACATGAACATCCCAAGTCCCAAAGGTGCTTACAGTTGTACATACAGGAAAATAGAAAGACAGCCCTTTACTAAGTGTATTTAAAAAACTTACCACAGAGGGGCCACGCTTTGTCCGGAGTGTCTGTGTGCTGCTGTTCTGCTGCATAAATCCATTTCTGCTGGATCACACAAGAGTAAAAGTGGGCAATTTGGGCAGAGCTAGGCAGGTAAATACAAGGATGTATGGAGATACCTGTGTTCCCCTGAACCAGATTGTTCTTCAGTGTCTGGTTTAGGTTCCAGGCGCAGGCATCCAATAAAGCATAACTAAAACTCCTAATCTGATTTTGCCACTGCTGTTGTTCCTGCTGCTGCCATTCATACTGTCAAAGGACAATTAGTCTCATTAACCAAACGAAAGTACTGTTTAGGAGAATGCAAATTCAACGAATCTTACTCAGCGCTTGGCCTGTCATAAAGGTAAGCAATCTCTGACTGTCTGCTAAAACTTTACACTTCCCATGGGCAGTGAAGCGGTGAATTTTTAACCAGTGTCATGCTTCTTTCTATACCCGATGATTAATGTGCTGGTAAAAACTTTATGCACACTTAATCATTCATAACCAAACATATCTGATTCTGTGCTAAAAGCTTCAGCATTTATAATTAAATGACATCAGCAGAAAGAAACCGGCTAAATCTGGAACTAGACAGTTTGAAAGCTTAATGATAATGTTTAAATCTTCCTCCATATTGCACTGTGGCATTTAAGGGGGATTCTTGGTGGTTTTTATCATGAGGGAGGGAAGAGATAATAGCAGCTTCTTCACAGTGTTTTCTTGGGTGCACTGTGTTTTCTTGGCTAGGGAGAAAAAAATTGAGGCAGTGCAAGAGCTGCCTAAACATTTTTACAGGAATATATATTACAAAGTATGTTTGAAGCCATGGGCATGAATTTTCAGCATGTAAGTTTGAAGAAAATACTCAAGAAGACAGATGTTGGCCATGAAGATTGTAAAGAGGAGGGGAGGGACAGTCTTGAGATTTTACTTTCTCATGTAGGGACTCTTTTACTAAATTAGGGTGTTTGTCAGAAATAAATTAATGCCAAAATTACAAGACTCTCCCATCTGCCATTCCTTAATCTGCCTCTCCTTAGAAGAGAAGGAAGTTTAACTTTAATCTTGCAGCCTGTGAGACGGGGCTTGAACCTCTGAAGGACTGGGTAAAAGTTGAGGCATTGGTGCCTCCTCGTCAGGCTCTGCTTTTAACGGCAAACAGGGACTGCACAGCCAGAGGGGTATGCTTGTTCTCAGGTCACAGCCTGAGTGTGAGCTCAGTTTAGAAATAACACAGTTCATTACTTTTGACTAGATTGAACTGTCATTTCTCATAGAGTAAATTCAAGAATATAATTTTTCATATTGTTTCTGCCTATAATTTTTGTGATTTATCATAACTCATCAAATGTAACATATCTTAGATCAAAAATTAGTATTATCTAAAACATGGATGTGTATTTACGACAAATACCTATGGATATAAGGTGTTTTCTGTGAATGTTTGGAAGTAGACTTTTTGTATTTTCATATAATCCACTAAACAAATAAATAAATACATCCACTTTTAAATCCAGGTTTTTAAATGGACTTTTCACTGTTTTTTTCAGTTGGGAAGATGTTAAGCAGTAGTAAAGGGGAATAAATTACATGATGAAATGTTTCCACCCTGACTTTTTTTTTCCTTTTTTGTGGTCCCCCAAAGCAGGTGTAATAGATGGATCAGTGGTCTAATTTATTAATTCCCTGAAGCTTGAAAGAGATGTCTTAGGGCAAAAGAATATGGAAGCTATCTGAAGCAATGCAGTATTCAATTATTTATTTGCTTCTCTCCTTAAAGACTGCTTCAGTCCCAGATCTTCCCATTTCTCCTATATAATTAATGGGAAGTATAAAATACAGCTCAGAGAAACTTGGCTGGATTTGAAAGCATGTATGCATGTCATTTCTTTCTTTCATCATAGAGAGTACATAGGCATATGCATACCAGTTTCTGCATATTTGTTCAGCAAATACTTGACATACGTCACATGTTTCACTATGTCCTGAAAGTGAAGACACCTGTTTCGGCAGACAGGTTAGTTGTAAGTCTAATTTGCAGGAAGGTATCTGCATAGATATATAAAATAGATTTCTAAATTTGTAAGTGGTTATATTTATAGTATTTTTTAGGCCTAAACCATTATTTTAATTTAGTAGTACTGAGATAGACCTCAGAAAGCTACATATTCCTATTCATTTACTCACCATAGACAGTGTTTTACAACAGGAACATAAATCTTCACTCTAATTTACCGAAGCAATGAGGGCATCTTCTTGGAAGATAAAAGGTTTAGGTATATTATCCTGGCTGAGGAGAATATTGAACCCAGATCTTCCATTTAAAGTGTAGGCTCTAAGGTGACAACCACCACTGCATTCTTCAGCTGCTTCTTTGCTTCTTTTTCTTGAAAAAAAAATGAAGAAAACAACTGACTGCCTCAAGTGTCATGTGTAAAATCATTGCTAGTTGATTCCAAGTTTTTCATCCCAGTCCTAGCCAAATAGATTCCAGATCCTCTTCTGCTTTTGTTTTGTGTTAGCTTGGCATAATTAACCAGTCAACAGATGCCTTATTCCTAGACACTCTCTTTTTTCCCACCAAGGGAAATGCCCAGATGGGAATAGATAGCTACAAGCTCACACTGCCCATGCTCTGAACCAACTTGGCATCAAACTTGTGAAAAGTAAAACTTTCAAAAATCAGGGGCTAGACTTTTAAAGGTATGTATGTGCCAAAGAGTATTTTAAATATCAGGCTTTGCACAGCTGAGGAGCTGAAGCTCCACTGTTTCATGCCTGTGGAACCTTGGCTCCTAAGTACATAGAGGGTATTGAAATCCATTGACTTGCACATCTATTCATGACAGTAAATTGTAGGTAGTTGTTAGATTATAATAAAAATAAGCTTGGGTGTCAAGTAAGGTTTTCAAAATATAGAAAATGCTGGGGTTTTTTTAAAGATGTTTTGTGAAACAGATAAATGTAATAAAAAATATTTAGAACATTATAATTAGATTCCTTACTCCTGGCTGTCACATGTATTATTAGGCATAGTGAGGAAAAGAGTGTGTGTTTGTGTGTGTGTGTATGAAATTTATGAGCTGATTTCTAGACTAAGAATTCTGCAAGAAATATAAAAACTAAGTTATACGGTCGAACATAGGATATGCTTTGTATTTAGATTCCCTATGTAGTTTCTAGATAAGTAAAATCCAGTAAACATAGCATTTCACTACTGATGAAGTCTTCAGCTTCTAGAAGTCACCCATTTCCAGTAACTGAAGACTGGCTGGTCTTGTCAGGGGCACTTGTATATATCATTTTCCACAACACATATATTTAAATCTAGTGCATACTTATTGCTTCTATCTCGAAACCTATGATATAAAAAAATGTGCCTATGGATAAATGCATTCTCTTTCAGTGCAGCCCTCTCCAGGTTTGTTAGACTGATCTGCATAACTCACAAGATTCTCTGTAGGGAGACAAAAGCTCCATTGAAGTCACAAGCACTACTGTTTTCTTAAAATTCAGATCCTGTTTTACACACTGATGTACTAATCTGGGCCTTTCAACAGGAGAAAACAGATGCAAAAATCATACTATTAAGTGTGGTAAATACAGTGATTTATAGTATTCAGCCCTTGCAAGCTTTCTATACAGAGGTTAACAGAATTATTTATTTCTCTGTGTCTGGAGCTGATTTAGCACTAGAAACCTCAAAGTAAATACCGTTTGCCCTTGAACAGTGGTATCGTTTAGGAACGTAAGGCAGTTTCTTTATATTGAAAACTGCGTGAGCTGTGCGGATAACAGGTTTCTTAATTTGCACACATTAAGTAGACCTTTCATGTTGTTTTTAATGTTTAGTTTACAGTAACCCAGTTCATGATGTGTGACGCTGGAAGCAGGGTGAATGAAATCACAACCTTTCCCTCCTGTTTGTGAGAAAGGAAAGAGTGGGGAGGAAGATAAGTGTCTTAACAGCTGTCATTGCCAAAGATTATTTAAAAGCTGTAAAAGCCTTCATTTGCCTTCAGGAGTTGTGACATATGGTCAGAAACGGTTTGAAGATTTATTGTCATCTTTGTTGGATGAGATTCAAAGTGTTCTTTAACAAGGATCTTGTCCCTCATCATCCTTGGAAAAATCCTTCAGAAATTGTAAAGCATACAGAAAGCAGACAGAGAATAACGAGCCTCAGGTTTTTTCTTTTTTTTTTTTTTTTTTTTTTTTTAAGAAAGGCTGTAAGCAGAGTTTCCAGATGAAATAAAAGAAATATTCGTGGTAAAAGTGAACCTTATTTTTTACTTCCAATTCAGTTTTTTGCATGACACTATTTCATCATATGCATCAATGACAGATTGTTCCTTACCCAGTTAATTCAAATTTCAGGTGCAACTCTGCACACTACACATCACAGGGTCTTTCAGTTGTGATTTGGAGGCATAAAGCTTCTCCATGCAATTACAGCTATCCATTTTGTCTGGACTTGCCTCCCCATCTAGTTAGCAGATGTGGATTTCACATTTTGAAGGCATGATGAGACCTTTCCACCCATAAATCCCATCAAAACTTCTGAGCGACAGGAAGGTACCAAATGACAGGTTGCCTGATCAAGCAAAGTAAAGGCTAATGGCAAAGGGAAGACAATTGCCTGAGCATAGAAATGCTTAGAACCAAAAATAGCCCCAACTGTGCATCTTAAAATGGTAATGGACAAATCTTGTCTAACTTCATTTTCCAAGCTGAAGCTACATGGAGCAATATTATGCCTGCTCTCGCTCCCACTGACTGCTGCACCTGTGGGAATTTAGAATAAAGCCCATCGCGATGAATATTGAAAGGCACATTGATCTCGAGGTATACGAGGTACCAGTGAGATATGGCAAAGGGCACCTTTCTTATCCCTCTTAAATTTTGCATAAGTCAGACTGATTTAAGCTTTAGCTGAATAAAATCCTCCAATTTTAGCAGGCTTGACAAGAATTTATTGTGTTCCAGTAAGAAAATAACACAGAAACATAATACTCCAATCATATTTTTAAAGGTAGCTTCACAGTATAAAGTTATGGCGCTTGCACGGTAGAATTATAGTTACTTTCAGATTCAGTGTCCTTGGTTGTTTCCTAAATAACAATAATATATCACATAAGCGGGAAATGAATCATCTACATACGTAAAACTTCTCACTGTCTCCTAGCTGGGGTTAGAGCAGAGCCGTCACAAGCAGGAGGAGGACAGGAGATGGCCGCCGCGTTAGTGTTCCACTGGTTCATAGTGGGAGGAGGCCAAAGGCGCTATGGAAGTGTTGTATAGCGTCACTTTCGTGACGGCCTTGTGAAGACCATGAGGAAGGTGATCCAGTAGCAGTGACAGGCAGAGAAGCCATGTAAATGCATTTTCACTGGGGCTTCTTGGAGCACAAGGAATCAACTGAAGAGCATTAAGGGGAAGACAGACTTGGCCAGGGAGTTTTATCACTCCCTTGACTTTGTTGCTGTTGTCACTGAAATTTTCTGCTCCTTTTGGGAGGAGGAAGAGTGTCCAAATAACTCTCCGTTTCCAGGCTGGATGAAAGCTCAGCCAGGTTTACATAAAAATAAAACCACTCCTTCCAGCATCTGTTTACCATCCGAGACAAAACAGAAACTCCTCCATCAAATCTGCTGGAAAGTTCTGGCTACACAAGTGGTAGCAGACTAGGCCTGTCCAGAGCTGTCCTTTGGCAGTGGGGCTGTCAGGCATGCCTATTCAGCTCTTTACCTCCAGGTGTTGCTCCATGCAACATGCACAGTGGCTGCTATGTGCCACTCCTAACTCATTTTTTCCATACCTGCCACTGCAGGAAGGAAAATGGGCCATAACTCCCCTACTTCAGGGCTCTTTTTCTGATAATGTTTTAACCTGTTTTATTCTTTCTTCAAATGCCCCAAACTTTCTACAGAGCTTCATTCCTCCCGGCAGGAGCTTTGTTTTCCTAGCAGCAAGACCTTCCTAACCCTCAGGCTGTATTTTTAAGTTTTGATTTGCATAAATTTGCATAAACCCACCAATACAGGGCCTCCCATCTGCTTGCACTATTATCACTGAGTGATAGGAACAACACAAATGTTCGAAACAGAGCTGCCAAACCTGCCTGAGGTGCTCTCCTCTCTCACACAGAGGCTGCTGCAGTGCAGCAACTTGACACCAAACTTCCAGGCATGAATACCACCCACCGCAGTGAAAAATGCCCCCTTCCAGTCTATCCAAGGGTTCAGACTGGCAAATGCTGTTCCTAGAGGAGCACAGAAGCAGTGGGAACGTCACCGGCGGGGAGAAGCCAGGCAGTATAGGTCCTCACGGACTGCCCTGCTACTCTTGGTTGTGCCAGAGGGAATCCCCTGCTGTCAGAGAGGCACGGCTGTGCCAAGTACCTGATCGGCGAGGCAGCCACCACTTCTGCGACCCTGGAGGGGACTGTCTTCCTAGTGCCCATCTCCAAGTCAGGACTATGGGGTGGAAATAAGGAAGGAGTGCATAAAAACAGAGATGTACACTTCAGAGTGGAAGGGGAACCAGCCTTGATAAGGAGGAAAAAAAATTCTTTTCTCCGCACACCTACATCTCGAATAACCAAGATGAGCTATCCAAGACGATAGTGAAGCAGTCTTGGCCTTTTGTGAGAGATGAATCAACACAGGCCCGTGTATGGTGCCTCAGAAATTGCTCCAACAGGATAAGCTTCACAGTATTATTCACAGTTTCTGAGATGCAGAACTAAGCCCTAACAGTTTTCTGAATCACTTGAGATTTGCTCCTTATTAATGCTAATTTAAATCTTCTTGAGGGAGTTGGTAGCAAATCTGTCACAGGCAGAAAGTCTCCTTTTTATTTTTATTTTTTAAGGAAAGAAAGATTATACTTGGAAGCAAATCTTAGTCATTTTCATTTGATTGTTATGTGAATCACTGAGGTACCGCTCCATGACTTAAATTAACCTTGTTGATACAGTTATATAGAAACTCACACTTTTCCATGGCCTTTACTTCCTAGTCTTTCTTCAAACACCTGTTTTTGGACACAGAGCCAAGGCATATATATGACATATAATGGTGCAAATGTATTACTAGGAACTTAAAATATCCTGTCCCATGGATACTTATTGTCTCATTAAATAAGTCATGAAAAGGAGTTTGAATTATCCACACTAAATGATAGCTAGGAGACCTGCGTAATGAATTTATAAGTTTATCCTAATCAAATGCTGTTTTCCAGATATAATTTCTTGACTGAGCCCTGGGCTAAGGACAGCTCAGTAGGGGGCTAATTATAGTGGTGCTACTAGTATGAAAAATAGTTGCTTTCCCTTACGGGAAAGTTTCTGTAGACTACTAAGTCAAGATAATGAAGCACTGTTTGGCAGTCTGGAAAACTGCAAATAACAGTTGCTTTTCTTAGAAGTTGATGTAGAGGATTTTGTTGAAATTTGTGAAATTCTGTGAAATACTTGCCATTACTTTCAGAAAGTGATTCCAGTGAGTACAACAAATAGGCTACTGTACTTTATTTAAGATATTACATTACAAATGTCAGCATGAGAATAACATATCGTGTGGGTGAAGGAACCATTGCTTCTAAAAGGAAATCAATATATAATAACCACTAATATCAAGCCTCTATTCAGTGTAATGGAGGACAACAAAGAGCCTGCAATATGCTGGCAAGGAACATTCACTTAGCGCTCCAAGAATAGGTGCTATAACTGATCTTGCCATTTATGCATCATAATACCCAGTTTGTCCCTTACATTTTTGGTTTTACACAGTGAGCCATAACTCTGTAGATACAGAGGAAAGCGGAACTTTTTTGTAGCTGTACAAAAATAGACAGTAATTTTACTTTTGTGCATATATTGTAAGAAGGGAGCAGAATAACAGAGTTAGAATCTCTGGATCTAGGGTAATAAGCATGTTGGGGAAACCTGAATTATATGGATTACAGAATATTGGGACAATCAGGCTTTTGGCTTAGGCCTTAACTGCTACGTAGCTATTAGCATGTTGCATACCAAGGTCAGGGAAGATTTTATCTTACTTCTTTTTCTGGAGTGAAGACGTATATTTATGTGGTCTCAGAGGAGGAAGAGGCAAGCAGATCTGTGTTTGAATCCTTCAGTATTGATTTAAGTCTCTGAGGCTGGGTTCTGAAATTATTTTGCATGGTTTTGGTTGCCACTGCATCTAGTCTGTTTTAGTTTTAGTTTAGGGAATAGCTTAATATAGTGCTCTCAGTGAAGCAGTTGTTTCCCATTAAACACTGGCAAAATTCGAAGTACAGAGTGTAAAGTTAATGAAAAAAATACTGGTATGTGGTTTTCTAACATCAGCTGCAGTTCATTGTAGTTCTACAACTATGGTGTCTACATGGTGGATGAATGAATGTGCATGGTTTATAATGGCATTAGGTCATATGGATCTTTCTAACATCTTTGATGTCAAAGCTCCACTCTTACCTCTAAGACATTTAAGAAATCAGTCAAAAATTGTGGGAAAACAGCATGATCTTCCCAAGATGCAAAAAGTGTCAGGAAATTTCTTTATTACTATTGGTTTGGTGCTGATAGAATAATCCATATTTTTCTCTCTTATTATTTTATTACATCTTTTGTCATTAAGAACTATTTCTTAGAACAAGTTCTCTGACTTAACCTTTCTAATTGTTATAGATGGTTGGAGAAGTTTTGACTTTCTTTTGTCTTATGAAATGTTGCAAAATTGGACCTTTGAGATGTATGTGTTTTACTGCTTATCAGAGGGTGTAAAGAGAAAAAGGCTGATAAAATATAAGGCCATTCACAGATTGGAATGAAGGGCTGCTTTTCAAATGCAATATGTGACCTGAAGTGAATATGAGGAGAAAAAAATGCACCAAAAGTGGAAAACCACAGAAATACGGTGCATGATATTTGATTATAATCCCAGAATTCCTGTTCTACCTTAGGAATGCTATGAACGGTCAATTTTGCTTCTGTTTTATAATTAATATAACATTTGCAATCCTTACTAGGGACAGACAAAAGCCTCAGAAAAAAATTACTTGTCTAAGTATGTATACATAGGTACATATTTTCTACTATGATGGAAACGTGGACAATGAAGTAACTTAAATAAGAGATGAGGATAAAATAAAGGGTTTGTCTTTGTTTTAGTGCTGTTGAAAGTCTTCCTAAGACTTCACCACACAGCTCTGAGGGTTTCTTTTCTGTAAATTTTAGACCATATGCAATTTTGAAGAATTGATATGGCTCCCTCATCACTGGATTAAAATGCCAGTAAGACCAGTGGTGTATTAGCATTTGACAGTCTAGTTTAAAGAAATTCGAAGGTAAAAAGTGTATGTTTTTCTCCTTGGTGCCCAGGCATAACTGTAATGAGCTTTGGAGATACTGAGTTTTGAAGCAAACCCATTTCCTTTCAAAAGTATGAGAAACAAACTGATGTGCAGGTCTCTACAGTATATGCAAGGTATGAGTAACCCTGTCAGATTTACTCTTTCAGCATTCAGCAGACTACTTAAGGAAAGAGATATTAATTCATTTTTAATGTTAGGAAAATACAGTCATTAAAAAGCAGATAACATAAAATGCCAGAAATGCTTTTAACATTACACGAAGTGCACTACTTGCCTAAATAGCTTGCTACTTTTGGAGATCTAGATATGCTGAGGTATTAAATATTAAAATAGAGGTTGCTTTTTAAAATGCAGTGTTTCTTATCAGAAAAAGAGTTTGAACAAGCCGTGCTGTTGTATAATGCATGATGTTGCTAATAAGAGAGTCATGGAAAATCATTTTTCACGCTGTAAGAGTGACTAGTGTGTTGACTAAGAAAGATTCTTTCTCTGTTCATGTTCTCTTAACATATATATAACAGTGCTGTCTAGCTGCATGCACTTATAAATTTGCAATACATTCTGAGTCACATGAGGTCCATTTGGGCTTTTATTCTATTTTTGTATATTTACTTGTTATCAACTCTGTTAGCAGGCTATACATAACCTTGATTGGAAAGTCATTCTCAAAGAGTAGTTATCAGTGCTTCAGTGTTGGTTTAGATGAATTTATTGGAAGGGTTCTGCAGGGTCTGTTCTATGTCTAGTGTTATTTAATATTCTTGGCATTGATTTGGATGAGACAATAGGAACAATGCTTATTCAATTTTCTAATGACACTAACCTGTTCATGGTTGAACCTGCAGCATTACAGGAAAACATTCTGATATGTTGGAGAAACAATTGGGAAGAAAATAAAGTGAATTTAAATGAAAATAAAAATTAATCTGGGAGAAATAGCAGTTTAGGTGCAGGCTAGGGAATGGTTGATTATGTAACGTTTTAAAGAAAAAGGTTTCTGTGACCACAAGGCATTACAAACTGAGCAGAAGTCAAAAATGGCATGATATTGCCAAAACCCCCCGAAGTACATAGTGGGATGGATGGGCAGGAGCATTTTCAGAAGGATATATAAATATACTCTGTGCTGTGATGCAGGGGCATTTTGTCCAGATTTGGACACAACTGAGAAAGAGCAATTGCAGATAGTCCAGCCAGAGTAATAAGACTTACGAGACAATATAACCTCTGAGAAAAGGTGGAGGAAACTGAAGTTTTTCAGTTAAGAAGGAGTCTTGAAATGTGACAAAAGTAACTATTATTTAAAAAAAAAATATTATAAGTTCTCCAGATTTATTAAAAAAAAAGAAATAGGTATTCAACATCATAAACTTTCTGACACTAAGGCCATGGAAGCACTGGAATGAGAATTCAAGAGCAGATTAGACAAAAATCTTTCAATGATGGCAGAGACATTGAGAAGTGGGAGACGGATGAGAGCTGTGTATTGGGTTCTGAGAGAGATTTCCTTGGCACAAAAAGCAATTCTTGTCCAGCCCAGATACCCTTCTTCATCCTGCAGAAGACAGCAAACCACAGTCTCACTTTAGGATGGACTTGGGTTTGATAGAGCACCCAAACCTTTGACCTTATAAATCAGTGATATTTAAACTTTGCTATGATTTTTTCATGGTAGAAGTGATGTGTTGGTAAGAACCAAGTAGTGTAGCTGTGGGGGGTTTTGGGGTGTGACTTTGAATTTGTATTCAAATGGACAGACTAACATACTTTTTATCTATGTGAGTATTTCTTTTAAGCAAATTCCAAAGGCATTGGAAAATTTTCAGATCAAATAATTAGGGATGTGAAGCAGATGGGAATAACTCATTTGTTACTGTGTGCTTAAGACTATATATTAAAGTCTGGTTTTTGTTTGGTTTGGTTTGTCTTGGTGATAGCTTGCAATGATATGGCTTAAGAGCAAGTACAATAACATTTTCACTCAACATTAAATAATAAATGATCACTGTTATGGGAAAGTGAGAGACTTCAAATAAGGCCATATGATAACATGGAGCTAAATGACTTGAGAGCAAGGGACATCAGACTAGAAGGACCTGGGTACAGTTTTTGCCCTTGACTTGCCACTGACTTTGAGTAAATCACTTTGTCTCTTTCTTCCTTTCCCTTTGGCCCCACTTGCCTTATGTAAGCTAATTCTTTGGAAAGGAGTGCAATGCGTGCCTATCACTGTCTGTTTAACAACATGGCCACCCTTATTCCATTGGGTACTTTAGGGAACTATTATTATTTAATAACAACAACACTGTAAGACAGAAAAGGAAAGGTTGTAAGTCAGGTTCATATGCACAGCACACATCTAGTCTGGTTAGACACATGAGGCCTTGCAGTGAGAGATTAGTACTATTCAGCCAGAATCTGCTTTGCTACTTATTCCCTTTAAAATATTAATATTCATCACTTCCTCTGTTATTCACAGCAACAACAATAAAAGGAACTGAGTAAAAAAATTTCATAACAGTCACTCTAGTAGTCTGCATATATTCCTTGTGTAATCCCAATCCTGTTGTCTTTCATCTCTTCTAGTATTATAAGACTCTTTTTCAATAAGTACTTTAATCAAGAGATATACTTAATGCTATAAATATTAAAATTGGACGTTGAGTGTGATAGCTTGAAGAAGGTAGACATATTATCCCCAGACTATTTTATGCATACAGTGTTTTTTTTACATGTATTTACATCTTGCATGCATTTTTGTTCTAAGTCAGAAGTGTTGATCTGGTAATTTTATAACCCATTGATTTTAAAATCTACAATTCATAATAAATGTAAACTTTCCAGTAATCCATTATTTGCAAGCACTGTAAGGGAAATTTTTGGCTGCTCGTGAAAGGGATTAGGTCCCTTGAGGCAATTTTTGGGTAACTGAGTTACCTCAGTGTCAGGTAGAATAGCTTTTCTGAATTATTTCAGCAGAATAATGCCTCCAACCTAATCAGTTTTGCTGACTTAGGGGGTCCACTCTGGAGCCTATTGTGAGTCACAGCCAAGTTTTTCATATTCAACACACTTATGACTTTATGGGAATCAAAAATATTCTGGATTCTGGTGCATTCTTGACCAGTAGCTTAACTGGAAAACATTAGAATGAACTATTCAAGAAGAAAATTAAAGCTTATAAGACTGTATTAACCTTTCAAGAAAAAAGGTCTAATTGTATCTGAACTATAGTAAAAAAAGTAAATAAATCTCTTAGATTTTATAGCATGTAACATTTTGGGGGGGGATTTGGGAGGGGGAACTCCAGAAGAATAAATTGTAACTTTCAGTACTTGCTTGTAAATTATTCAGTCATTTGTTTCGGTCCAAAAATTAGTAATATTGATACATGGGATGATGATGAATGGAAAGCCTGAGATCTTTACTAACACTTGATTGAATATTTACTACTGCTAATACATCAGCACCTGGAGATCTAAAATCCTATCTAAGCGTAGTTTCTGTTGCAACCTTCAGTCTGCTCATAACTTCTCATGAAGAAGGTAGGGGCTGACCTGCAAGTTTAATTTCAGCCTTAGACTAACTTTTTTGAATTCAATTAAAAAAACAATGACTGAGGAAAACTAGATTTAACCACACTGAGATACTGAGGAGTAGTGTGTTCTCTAAATAGGCCCATTGACACTGCATTCAATAAGACTATATCAATGTGGTAATGAAGCAATGTGGCTTGCAGACCATACTCAGACTAAAGACTTCAAAAATTGGCACATTTTTTAGGGGGAACTATATTTTTATACCATTTTGATACTGCTTTTAAGATTTGGCTGCTACTGCTATGAGGTTTTTGTAAAACAGGCTCACAAAATCTTTTAGCCATTTATAATTTAAATTATTCTCAAATATTTTAATACATTTTTCTTTTTCAGAAAGATTTCTCAGTTACATTTCTCAAGATTAATGTTTACTTTCTGTGATAGCCATGCAGTATAGACTGCTTCAACTTCGTGCTTTTACATGCACATCAAGTGTCAGTTGTTTGAACAGTCTTTTGTATCTTGCAGTCACCATGGATAGCTTTAGACCATAATTTAAGTAACTGAAACTTCAGTGTCCAACCTTGAACTCCCAGCTTCCCTTTACAGTCAAGGAAGAGAGTGATTTCCAGACAGCGATTCATCCCATCATGAAATAGATATCTACATGGGTCAAACACATTTCCTTCTAGTAAGTCTATTTTTTCTCCATCATTGTACGTATCCTAACACTCAAATTTAGCCATTTAATTTTTAGATGTCTGAAATTAGAGGAGCTAAATCTTATCCCATTAGACAATCAGTACTGCACATAGAAAAATATTTATTTAACAGAAAAGTGTTACCTAGAATTTCAAATGTTGTTCTTGATAAATTTCATAAATCATTGGTTGAATTTCCAATGAGATCTGTTTATATTTGTCACATACCTTGTACTGAGAGCAGCCAGCAGTATTCAACAGCTGAGAAACATTTTGATTTCCTGCTTTGAAATATCTGAAGTTACTTATTTGCAAGGGGATATTGTATGCCTGTGTTGGTGAAAATTTTACAGACTTTTTTCATTGGCAATTGCCAAAGGTGAGAAAGTCATACTGTTGTTTCATATCAACAAAAGAAGTAGGATTTGATTTTGTACTGTCTTTCAATTGGTAATCATTTACACGTGTGCCAAGGACAGAACTTTAGCAAGTGAAAATAGTTGGCTTTATGTAATCCAGACCTGTCAAATCTCATGCATTGAACATGAGATTCCTGCCCTTCTCTTTTGATTCCTGTCTCATGCTTCTTTACGGCTGCACCTGTAT
This sequence comes from Ciconia boyciana, assembly GCF_034638445.1. Lineage (NCBI taxonomy): Eukaryota > Metazoa > Chordata > Aves > Ciconiiformes > Ciconiidae > Ciconia > Ciconia boyciana. The sequence goes on along the minus strand of NC_132934.1, from coordinate 163,575,831 downwards.
ATTTGCTATACAGTGCCACGGTGTCTCTCGTACTCCATGAATCCCTGCGCAAGAAGTGCTGCACTGCCTGGTCTGGCATCTGCTGACCAGCTGCGTATGCGATATGAAGTCAAGAAATAAATAAAGTATCAACAGTGCTGTAATGCTGCCAGGGCATTTCTTGTAGCCTGGTCTTGTTTCAAAGGACCCATAAGAAGGCACTTTCCCTTTTTGCAGCCCTGTGTGCAGTCATGTCACAGACATGATAACATATAGAACATGTAATCAGAAGTTTTCCATGACAGTATAGAAGAAAGCTAAGAAACCTGTCCATTTGTCTTTACTGCAGAGATGAAAATGGCAACTAAAGGTATAAGACTCTTGTGACTCGGATCCAACCGATTTTCTGAGGTTTTATGGCAATATAGATATAAAACAAATCTGAAATGAAATTCTTGGATTCTCTAGGAAATAGCACATTCAATATATTTTGTCATGTGTCAGTAGCAGTATGTGGCTAAAAGAAGCAATGTGATGTATGACAACATAACAAAAAGAATTTGGTAAAGGAAAGAGAAATCATTACCCCTTAATCCAAAGCGAAACTACTGCATAATCACCCAAGACCCAAAAGCAAAACGGTAACAAAAACAAATCAGTGAAGCCACTGCCTATCCCTTTCAGGGAGAGAAATCTACCCACAAGAAGCATTTGTTTTCCTGTATGCATGAAAAAGAAATAAATGAGACATTCAAATAATGGAAGAATCTGCATATTCATCAGTTATACGGAAATGAAATTTGCTATGTGGACACAATAAGAGTTGCATTTCAGGAGCGTTGAAAAGTGAATGTCAAAGCATACATTTTTAGGAGACAATCTGGTTACTTTGGCAACTCAAGCGTTATTAGTCACTTCTGATAAGGCATCCTTCTTTCATTACCACCTGTGGCCTTTGTCGCTCTGTTTCCTAGTAACATCAAATTGTTTTGATAAAAAGTAATTAACATATTCAGTTGTAACAAGACTATACATAAATTTGATGGCTCTTTATTGTTTCTTCTTGAGGCAGCATAACAGAATCTAAAAGTAAGCTTTGTATCCTTTTCTTTTCTTTATTCCTAACCAAGCCTGAGAGAATGATACTAAATTACTGAAGCATCTATATACCCAAGCCCATTAAAATAATAGAATTAGGTTTAAAAATGCCAGTTAGGATTGCTGCTTTAGATCAGGGGATATTTGATTAAAAAGGGGAAAAAATAGCCTTGAGTTATAATAAAATAGAAAATTATTATTGTGAGAGCTTTGAGAAAATTGCAACAATTCAGTGATAAAGAAAATAGTTAAAACCGCTTTCAAAATATAATTGTGAATTATTTCTGTTGTAAATTACCTTGATTTATTTAACCATGTTTTAAAGTCCTGGTATTCCTAAGTCAGGAAAAACACAAACTTTTTAAAAGTTTTGTACAAGGAATGTTGTTAGGTTTTATTCAGGTGATTACTCATGTTAACATACAGAAAAAAATACATGTTCTTATGTATGTATGTATGTATGTATGTGCTAGGGACTCTGTTTTTCAGGATGTAAGTTTCTTTTCTTGCTGATGCACTTAATATGGCAAAGAAGTCAAGGCAGGGAAACTACATCGCTGGTGGCAACAGCAATTCCCTGAACTGAATTATTGATTACTTCAATATATTTCAGAATTGCAGAATGGTTGAGGTTGGAAGGAGTCTCTGAAGACCATCTAGTCCAACCCCTCTGCTCAAAGCAGAGTCAACTACAGCAAGTTGCCAAGAGTGGAGTCCAGCTGGGTTTTTAATAACTCCAAGGCCCTCCACAACCTCTCTGGGCAACCTCTGCCAGTGTCCAATCACCCTTACAGTAAAAAAAGTTTTTTCTTGTGTTTAAATAGAATTTCCTGTATATCAGTTTGTGCCCATTGCCTCTTGTCCTGTCAGTGGACACCACTGAAAAGTGTCTGGCTCAGTCTTCTTTACTCCCATCAGGTACACACTGAGAAGATCAGCCTAAGCCTTCTCCCTTTGAACAGTCCTGGTTCTCTGAGCCTCTACTCATATGAGAGATGCTCCAGTCCCTTAATCATCTTTGTGGCCCTTTGCCAGACTCCGTCCGGTATTTCCCTGTCTCTCTTGTACTGGGAGCTGTGTCTAGCCCAGAGCTGGACACAACACTCCAAGTGTGGCCTCACCACTGCTGAGCAGAGGGAAAAGATCACCTCCTTCAACCTGCTGACAACACTCGTCCTAATGCAGTCCAGGAAGCTGTTGGGGGTTTTTTTTGCTGCAATGGCACATTGCTGGTTCATATTCAACTTCTTGCCCACCAGGTCCTTGCCTGCAAAGCTGCTTTCTGGCCAGTCGGCCCCCAGTCTGTACTGATGCATTCCTCCCCAGGTGCACAACTTCCCATTTCCCTTTGCTGAACTTCATAGGAGTTCTTTTAGTCTGTTTCTCCACCCTGTTGAGGTCCCCCTGGATGGCAGGACAACCCTCTGGTGTATCAGCTGCTCCTCTTTGTTTTGTATAATCTGCAAATTTGCCTAGGGTGCACTCTGTCCCATCATCCAGGTCATGTCCTTACTGAAGTCAAGATAAAATACATCCACTGTTCTCCCTTCATCCACCAAGCTAGTCATTTCACTGTGGAAAGCTATTGGTTTGGTCAAGCATGATTTCCCCTCCATAAATCCATGCTGACTGCACCCAATCACCCTCTTGTCCTTCATATGTTTAGAAATGGCTTTCAGGATTATTTACTTTACTACCTTCCCAGGGACTGAGGTGAGGCTGACTGGCCTGTAGTTCCCGGGGTCCTCCTTCTTCCCCTTCTTGAAGATAGGAGTGACATTTGGTTTCTTCCAGGCCTCAGAAACCTCCCTGACTTGCCATGACCTTTCAAAGATATTTGAGAGTGGTGTTGCAATGAAAGCAGCCAGCTCCCTCAGCACCCATGGGTGCATCCCATCCAGGTCTAGACTGTGTATGTCCATTTAGTTTACATGATCCTAACCTGAACTTCCTCCACTGAGGTAAAGTCTTCCTTGTTCCAGGCTGTCTCACAGTCTCAGGACAGGGATTGCTGAAGGCCGGTCTTGCCAGTAAAGATCAAGGTGAGGAAGATGTTGAGCATCTCAGCCTTTTCCATGTCCTGTGTCACCAGGTCCCCATTCCCATTCAGCAGTGGGCCCACACTTTCCCTAGTTTTCCATTTGCTGTCGATATACCTGTAGAAGTCCTTCTTGTTGCCTTTCCTGCCATCCCCAGATTCAGCTTCAGGTGGGCTTTGGCTTTCCCAGCTAAAAAAATTATGCAAAATATGCTAGTGTACATGTGGGTGTGTATTTATGTATGTATATTAGTGTGTATATACATATGTGTCTGTATATATTTAATATGACTGAGTAAACATAAATACATTATGTTGGTAAATTCTATTGACCATTCAAACAGACTGAAAAGGAATGTGATCCTATTCCATATATGTTACAGATTTCAGGGGCCTGAAAGAAACGAAACCCTAAAAATTAGTGCAGATAGCAGAACTGAGCATTTGACTGCCTGCCAGATTGCTGGTGTAGAAAGAAGTAACCATTCCTTGTCCTTGAAACATGACCTCCCTGCTCTTGAAAAACAGGTGTCATGGAGGGAGTTACTTGTTTAGACTAATGTTGGTGGAAACTTAGTGGCTTAGGAGCCTATTCTATATAATGTTTTCCAAGTACAGGAGCAGATGCATATGACAGAAAGGTTAAGTATCTGCCAACACCATATATAACCCGAAAGTTTGCATGTAAGTAAAAGTCATGGAATTAATTTTAAATTTAAATATATGTAATCTAATTTGTAATGTGGAGACAGCAACTCAACAACTGATTAGTCAACACTTTATACAACATTACATCCTATGCTCGTGAAAGACACAAAATAGAAAATTTGTGTCTGTATAAGAATGTGAGTTTGCGCTCTGGAGTGATGTGTATTAGAGTGTTGGTGGTATCAATCCCATTGATTACAGTCTAATAGCACTAGTAAATAGCAATTTACAGAGACATGAGAGGAATACTTTTTCAATAGCTGTAACTGAAGGCAGAGAAATTAGACAATATTTTTTTCTGTTGCAATTCAGACAGAGATATTAAATATTTTCAGTATGTGGGGTTTTTTGTTTTGTGAAAAGAAATTCTGAATATGTTCATTTCCAAAATAAAGCACTCTATTAAAACATTGTCAAAATATTTACCATTTTATGATGTCGCATGAAGTTTTTTGTTAGCAGTCATTCACATTTGTTTTTCTTTTTTTCTGTAGATCTATATAGTTGCTGCACATTGTGATCTGGCATTTTCTGATTGACTCTCCTTTTTTTATTAACACTCTGTGATTTTATTTAAGTGTCCAGAAATGTGTCAGTAAGTTCCTACTGAGAATCAGCACTTGATGAATATTGATACTAATTGCCCTGGCATTTTTTGGTATGCAATCTAGCTCTCAAAGATTGAAAAGATTAGAAACCAACTTGGGGGACTCCTGTGAATATTCTATGTGAACTTTAGTCCTCTGTGCAGTTCTCTGTAAGACAATGGCATAAAGTAAAGTAAGAGTTGTTACAGAAATTGCCATTGAGTAGTATTCATTGTTAAGTACCATTTATTGTTTCACTTCCATGATGAAATAGTTTTCAGAAGCCTGATTATGAATTTCTGTGACTTTGTACTATTTTTTCTGGTTAGCTTTGCAAACAAAACTCCATATTCTTTGGAAAGAGTGGAAGGAAGCAGCACATTTTATGTTATAATGTAGGAGTGAGATGATTGCTTGCCATTAGCTTTATTTCATATTGTTAATAACGGGGAATGTATTACAATCATGTTTATAATATTTATTCATTTTTTTAATAACAAAACCAGAAACATTTTCTCTAACTAGATATTTCTCATATTGGACTATTGCTGCAACTGAACTGGAAAGAAGCTTAATGTAAATTGTGAATTGTGTACAAATGTTAGATAGTATTTGCAGAAAACAAAACAATGCAATTTTAATTTTTTCAAAAACTATTCCCTTCACTCCTAAAATAGAATGAAACATTCTAGTCAAAATTTGTTCAAACCAGAAATACTAAAATATCAAATGTCACAATTTTTTAAGAGCACAAAGAAAAATGTATAATGAATTTTCTGTTGCTCAGTCTTGACTGTTACCTTAGAGAAGAGTATGAAGTCTTCACGACCAGAAAAAAGGACAAAATTCATCAAATCAATTATTCATTAAAAATGATTGCCCATCTATAGTGACATCATGGAGAGTAATGCTCTCTTTTTACATTATACTGTTCAGGCCAAATTTAATCCACAAGTGCATTAATATTTGAATTTGATATTCTGAACTAATTGACTCAGCATTAGGAAGTTTAATGGAAACAACAATTTAAGACCTTGCTATCTTCTATCTTGTTCTTAGAAATAGGCTCTTGCACTCATACTAGATTCTTCCCAACCTAAGTCCCTACAGGAAAGATTGGTGAAAATCCAGAGTAATGTTGAAGCTGTGATAAACATGGGAACAACTTTCACACAGCAATTGAATCCAAAATTATTATGTCATTTTACACAGTAAAAATCCTTGGTTCTAGTATCATTGAGATCAGCAGAGGTCCTTACTGTTTGTCACAGTATTGAATTTGTGCTTGGAGCTGTTGGGAATGATTCAAACACACACTAGTGTATGTGCAAAAAGACTTTTTTTCTGAGCTTAGCTAGAAGTGAGCACTACGATTCATCTCATCTAATTTCTAAGCTATTTAAATTAATCATTTTGCCTAAGTTGTCAGCTAGGATGTATTTGTAGGTAGGAGAGACAGTCAAGAATTTCTAGAAGGCAGCTAAATTATTTCCATTAACTACAGAGAAATGACAGTGGTGAATGCACATACATGTGCATCTGGTAGAAGAGAAACAAGAGATGCACTCACATGTGACTTGGAAGACTGGCAACATTTCTTTCAGTAATGTCATGATCATACTCATTTTACCCAGCGTAGACTTCTCTACTTCAGATGAATCCACCCCCCAATGCCACTTACTATCTCCTCTGACATTGAAAGTACTGTAGCTTAGGTGTAAATGTAGAGAGATATATAGTTGGAATAAATAAATCCTACCTTCTTTGTCTCTGAAGTTAAATTATATTTACAAGAAGGGCCACTGCTTATGTTATGGTAGAGTGAGTCAGAAGTTTGGTACCGAGTTCCTTGACTGCCTGGTAGAAGGCACTTGATGAGAAATCTCTGTGACTGCCAGCAGCTGGTTTCAGTTTCTGTAAATGGCAAGGGACATTTTACTGTGACTTTTGCTTTAAAAAGTTATCTGTGGTTATATTCTAGAGAAATACTTGTTACTATGGGGACAAAAAAAAGCCAAAAGCTGAATAAATTTTAGCTTAATTCCTGATCCTTTTGCAGCTCTTTACATTTCGAATAGTGTAGGAATGAATTTACTCACTATCTGCTAAAACACTGCAGCTATGTGGAATGAAAAAAGAACTATAAACTTATATGTGAATTTGCATATATATTTCTATCAGAATCTTGATCTGAAAATCACATATCCAAAGCCAGACCCTAAATACAAATTATATATACTATAACTGTACTCCCATATAAGATGTGTTGAAATTAAAGGGCTGTAAGCATAGTGCAATTTTAGGAATATAATTATGGATCAGGACTTATAATTGGAAGCAAAAATAAAACAAACTTGTCAAGCTCAAGCCAACCAATCTCAGTACTCAAAAGATGCTTCACAAAGAATTCCATCCCTTTAGACTGAGAGCTGTTTGAAAAATCTTTCTCCAACAAATACAGTTTTGTGGCAATAAATTCAGGTACACTTTTAATCCAGAAAGTAAGTTACTTGGATAAAGTAGTAACTATAGTGCATTTCTTTCCAAGGTGTAAAGGGGTGGGGACAGAATTGAATATTTATATATGTGAGGAGGAGTGTTATTAATATTCCATAATTTAATTTTTTTCTCTGTAACCTGAAACCTGATTTTGGAGTTATGTCAATGTTAATAATTCCTATGTTTATGCATTTGAAAATGATAATTTCTACACATGTTTCTACAGAGAGCTGATTAACTTACCTTGTATGTTTGTAAGTCTTATTTCTTTAAAGGGAGTCCATTCAAATGGCACTGTGTGTTGAAGTGGAGATTTGATTTACATGCTATATCTACTAACAGTACTCAGGTTTTCAACACTAAAAATGTGTTATCAGAAAGAATATTTATGCTTTGAAATTATTTTTTTCTCTGTAACTAGAGTATATTTCACTTTTGTTTGAAGCTTGTTTAAATAAGTGAAAGTATTTCAGAGACAATATTTCCACAAAAAGAGCTGAAGACAGCGATGATATCAACATGACAAGAAAACAGTTGCAGTATAGTTAATGCAGCAATATCACCTTGAGATATGGAAGCTGTATTCAGGGGACAGCAGGATATTAGGAAACCTGAGCTATGACTATAAGCAGTTGTTTAGAAAGAATGAGGCCTATGGTAGGAAAACAGATACTCAGCTTTATCCTCCTGTGTGCCTGGGAGTTGATGTAGCGGAACAGAGTACTCTGCTGGGATCAAGGAGAAATGACATGGCCATCTTCAGTAAGATGAGATGCAACTGACTCAAGAAATTCCCTTTGCAAATAAATCAGACTTCCAGGCTAAGAATAGGAAAATAATTTTGCTAATAGTATAGTACTGCAAGAATACAATGCTCCTGTCTCATCTGAGGGTATGGTCAAACTCTTTGATGGGCAGTAAGTTCGTTTAGCTCTACTGACTGATAAGCAGGTGGTAGCAGCTTCAGATAGAGGCCCAACAGATGAAAAAGAGCAAGGCAACAAGAAGTAAAACGTGAATAAGCCTTATGTTTAGAATTGGATATATTATGGTTTTACTACTTTCTGTTTAGGTTCTGCTTTGGCATATTCCTCTCGACACAGTTTTGAAAAACACTCCAGAGGGAAATACAACCAAAAGTGTGAGAACTTGAATTGCAATTGAGTGGTGATTTATTAAAAAAAAAAAAAAAAGAAAGAAACAGAATACTGGTAAAATAGAGCACAGACAGAAGACCAGCAGAGGGCTAAATGACTCTTCATTTTATTTAATTTTACTGCTTTATTTCTGGGGATGGAGTTGGAAGGAACTGCCTCAAAATTACAAGCTGGCAAAAAGTACTGTTAAAAACTAATGGTAATTGTATACCCTGTTGCTTAAATTTCCTCAGTTTCAGAGTAATTGGAGATGACAACTGCAAACTGACTGTTTAAAGGTGACCCTAAAAGACTGAGGGGAATATAGACCTGTTAGTTTCACTTCTCTACTGGAAAAGAAGTTGTAAACATATGTATAATTATGACAGAGAAGAGAATTATTCATCTTTTGTTTACAGAAGATCACAGAAAAGGGATTTATAAAGTTGTTAAATATACTTGATTTTCAAGAAGAAACTTTACTCAGTCCTCCTCAGGTTTTCTAGGGGAGTAATAACCGTTTAAAGGATAGGAGACTAAAGTTAGGAATGAATGGCCAGTTTCTCCAAAGGAGAAAGGTTCCACTCAAGCGTGAGATGAAACTTGTGCTCTTTAACCTCTTTATGAATGACCTAAAGAAAAAAAAAAAAGGTAGCAGAGGGGAGATAAAACTGAAGTGATTAAGTTGTTGATCCTATCAAATTATTAAGGGTGATAAAATAAAAAAAAAAAAAACCTAACTAATCTATGTTATAGTTATAGCTGTATGTAATAATAAGTATGTGGGTGTACAATGATGATCTATATATTAGACACTCCTTTTCAGGAAAGAGCTGTTAGAGGACAGTTATTAAATCTCATTTCTCAACAACTGTAAAAAAGACAAATAAAACTTCAGGAATTTTTAAGAATGGCCAGTGAAAAAGAAGCATCATTCTATTAATGTCCAAATAAATGTTCTGCCCTCATCTTGAACATTGCATTCAATTCTGCTCACCTCTAATAAAAAAGATTAGAAGAGCTTGAAAATGTGCAAAGGCAATCAAAAAAAGATCATCAGAAATACAGACTTCCATACAACCATAGGAAGGATTATTAAATAGATTAAGAGTCTTCAACATTGAAAGGAGATGATTGATTGAGGTCAAAGGAGATGCTGGAGATCTCCATAACATATGGAGAAAATGGCCAGGTCATGATTGGTCACCATGTTTTATTGTACAAGGAAAACTTATTGGCATTCAATTAAATTGTAAGGCAGTAAGTTTAAGAGAAACATAAGTAAGCATTCTTCTCACATGACCCACAACTGTGGAACAAGCATGGAACTCACAGGATGTTGCTGTGGCCAGATGTATAAAATCATTCAAAGAGATCATCACAAAGTTATCAGCACAAAGTCTGTTAAAACTGTAGCAAAGCTGTTAAATGCAGTTATATACAGGGGATCAGATTATCCTTAAACCACAGACTGCTGGCCGTTGGAAACATGTCTAAGGAAAGCATAACTGTACTATTCCCCTGTTCTTATACTTCTCCTCTAGGTATCTGCTATTTACTCTAATTATTATATCTGTGATGCTGAATTAAAGAGGTCTGGGACCCTTAGGGTCTGGAGGTTAAGTAGCTCATGGACTGGCTCCCGTCCATTCTTGCATTAGCCCTTCCAGGCAGATGATTGGCTAAATCTGGCTGCATAATGCTGAGTCTCTTCTCAGCCCCGTGTGGTGCTCCTGCAGGCCTAGCACACAGTTCTTGTTTTGTGTGTGTAGTTTTTTACTAAGTGTGCCTGAAATAACTTGAAAACTGTTGCAGCCTACCAGAAAAGGCTCTTCTAGGATGCTGTGGAGGGTAGGGGTTGCATGCCAGCAGGTATGGGGAAGTGATTATTCGCTCTACTCGGCAACCGTGAGGACACATCTGGAATACTGCATCCACTTTTAGGATACCCAGTATAGAACAGACATTGTCATATGTTGACATGTCGTCTACCAGGACACTGAAGCCATCTTCAGAGCTGCTGCAGTTGCATGTTGTTGTTCCATCCCAGATACAGGACTTGGTGTTTGTCTTTGTCGAGTTTCATGAGGTTTATGATGGCCCATTTCTCCACCTCTCAAAGTCTTTCTGAATAGTAGCTCTGACTCAAGCATATCAGATGTTCCTCAATGTGTCATGTGTTAACTTACTGGAGGTCCGTTCTGAAATATCATTCACATCACTGACAGAGATTCATTGATTCATTCAGTTGATTCATTAGCCTCAGAATCAACTCTTGAGAAATAGTACCCCAAATTGATTGCCAGTTAGACTTTGAACCATTAGGCTTGATTCTAATTTGCACAGCCAGTTTTTCATCCACCCTGTAATTCACACATCCAGTCCATCTTTCCCCAGCTTGGCTACAAGTATGCTATAGGAGATTTTGTCAAAAGCTCTACTAAAATCAAAATAAATGTCTTCCAATGCTTCCTCCCCACCACCTCCACCGTGCACAGAGGCTTTTAACTCCTCATAGAAAGCAAGCAGGTTGGTCAAGTGCAGTTTGCCCTTGGTAAATCTGTGACGGCTGTTCACAGTCACCTCTTGTCCTTAATGTGCTTGGAATTGGATCCATGGGGACTTGCTCCATAAGTTTTACAAAGCTTTCATATTTTCAGTTTAAACAAAGTGAACTATAAACCAAGGTAAAAGTTCTTTTCTAACAATTATTCTTTCATCCCGGTAGCACTGCTTCTGACTTACTCCAGTTTGCATTCATCTTTTTTGGGGAATGACAGATTTTGCATAGAGTATTCTAGATAAGTTTTAATATTCTACCTTACAGAGTTGCAGTAATACTTACCTTCAATTCTGCAAAAACATAGTGTGACACATAACATAGGCATGTTGTAGCCTTCATTAAGCTGGCATCTTTCAGTTATCCTCTCTTCAACAAGTAAACCTAGTTCTATCATATCTTTTGCTATTCCCTCTCCACTTAGTATTTCCTAACTATGTGGCCTTTTTTCCAATTCTGTTATTCCTGAAGATCCACGTATCCCTATATGGTATTCTTATCCTCCTGTCTTGTATCTCGAATAAACTTCATTAGTGTACTCCTGTTCTTTGTGCCAAAATCACTAATGAAAAAATTCTGAAGGAACTCCATGAGTAACTTCTGTCCAGCAAAATATGTTACTTTCTTCCCTTTAACTAATTTTGTCTCCACCTCAATTATTGTAGTAATACATGTTAAACATTTTTATATAAACTAACAACTTTTCAAGTGTTACCATATCTAATGTTTGGGGAAGTCTGAAAAAATATATCCATGATACTTCATATTTTCTAAATAATCTATTTTCTAGATATAAAGCCAGTCTGGCACCTATGCTTAGTGCATACCTTTATATCGTTTTTTCCCTTATCAACATTCTTTTAAAATATTCTTTCTTTCAAAAATTACTCTAAAACATATAATTTTTTAACATTCATCCTAAAGGAATGTACATTTGTATATGTCTTGTTTTCTCTTTCTCATAGGTTTTACATTTGCTCATGTCTAGTCATATGAAGCCCTGTGCAAGAAGCTAAAGTTTCTTGCTAGACAAGTGATAGCATCACAAAAACCTAGATGGAGAATTACAAAGTATCTTCCTACAAACAAATAGGATTGGACAGGAAGAAATCAGTGGGGCAGCTTGTCCCAGATAGCATCAACAAAAAGAGACAAGGCTGCTCACAGTCAACAGACATGTCAGATCTGTTGAGAATACTTGGCTTGTTTTCACTTGCCTTGAAAGGCTGAGAACTATCCTACCTTCTTTGAATATGCATGATGGATGCACCTATTTTTCAGACCCCAGAACAGATTTAGGGGAAGGAGAGAGTATGAAGGAGAGTCTAGCTTTTCCCATTGATGCCTCCAAATGTAGCACAGTAGTGCATTGTGGTTGTAGCTACACAGTTGCAGGGTACAAACTGTGACTGTACCAAGCACAAAGAGATCACAGGTACAACTGCCTTCACAGGGCAGGTAGAGTCACAGGGAAGAAGAGTGGTGTTGTATTGAAAATCTGTGGTCTGTAGGGATGCCTGGGATATCTCGCTCAGGCGCAACACCTGCAACTTAACAGGATCTTGATCCACACTTAGCCGAACTAACTACATTATTTGGCATCCCATATATAACATGGCTATAGTAGCAAAAACCATGGTGCAGGTGCAGGGATACCAACAATAGCATTTTGTCCTTCATTAAATCAGTGTGTTTTACCATTGTATTCAGCAGCTAAAACACAGTGTGATTTTGAAAAACTCACCTGGCATTCAAATATTAACACTTTCATTTTCTGGAATTATTAATCAAGAATCATTAAAAGATGATAATAAATAGAAAATGTGTGAGAGAATTGCCTTGACTACCCTTCCCAGATGTCTTTATTCATTTTCACTTATAAAGAAAGCCAGAAAAAAAATCAAAACATTTCCTTGTGGCTAAGAGAGTCTTCTCTTGCTTTCCTTTCAGACAAAATACGAGCTTATAACATTTACATTCAAACAGTGTTCAGATCAGTGAAGTGGAAGTAAAAGTAACAGGGTTGTTGGGTTCTTTTATAATTGTGTGAAAGGAGCAATCACGTCACTTTATGAACAGCAAGTTCTTAGGTCAGGGAGCATCAGAGACAAGCCATAAAATAAAGAATAATATAGTGAGGATAACAGTAAAATAGTAGAATCAGCACTTCTTACTCTATTTAACTGGAAAGGGATGAGGCCTGCCTTGGGAACTAATGCTTCTTAACAGTATTTGGGCAGAGAGCCAAAAGGAAAATGCATTTCAGAAAGAGAAAGACGGGCCAGTAGTTGGTAGGATAGGTAATCACGGCAAGCCACCCTAAACCAGCTAAATCCAGGATTTTAAATTGAGCATGAATGACACTTTCAAGTCCTTGTGGATGAAACTAGAAATCAGCAGTGTATTTATCAGAGTACTAGTGAAACAGGAGCTTGAAGTTTAGACATTCGCTTACTGTCCAATCCAAAACTGAATTTATGTAAGTAAATTAGTTACATAGAAATGTTTTTATAAAAATACTGAGTTTGATATTCATTTAGGTCTACATGGGCTTTGCATGATGTAACTGGAAGGTGTATTACCTTAAGGATGTGTCCATCCTTGAATAGTCCATGCAGAGTTCACAAAATCGAGTTTTTCAGTTTGTTACTGCTTCATTTTATTGTGTAGTTTGTTTATTTGAAATTTATTGTAAAGGACAATCGATTCAAATAGTCTAAGTGTAAATTCAGTTTAGTGCCCCTTCAGCCTTTTCTTCCACAAGTTGTTTTCAACTTTAATCCAAGGTTATAAATCCTTTCATAATAAGCAGCAAACATAACTCTTCAGGCACATACTAGGGATTTTTTTTTTCTCAAAAGTAATCACATTCTCAAGTTCAAACACATATGAAGAGCTGTTAGAACAGAAATCTGTGTTCACGCTGATGACAATCTTACTATAGTAGCAGTAAGTGCTCTTATGATATGTAAATAGCAAAGCTAAGACCTGAAAACTTCTGATATTAAAAAGAGTGATAATTAAGGTACAGATAATATTAGAATATCTATTTCCTTTTAACAAATATTTGACATTGATTTTAATTTGACTCCTAAATAGTGTCAGCTGATAATTAACTTTGGCATCAAGACTAATTTTGGTTCTCACATGTTAGTCTTTTTAAACAGAATATGTCTTGTATGTCTTTATGATTATTCATATGTCTATTAGCAGCATACAGAAGAAGAAACCTAATGGTCTCAAGTCTAAATCCATCCTTATATTATGAAGGTTAACAACCTGCCAAACATGTTAACTTTCATACCTTTCTGTCAACTAACAAGCCCCTCTAATCTGTTGCCCATTTATCTTCAATAACAGAGTTTAATGATATTTTAGAAGTATATGATTTGCTGTTTGTTCAAAAAGATTTCTCACACCATTGAAAACTATGCATTTTTAAGATATGATTTTTAGACATTCAGTTTGTACTCATTTATCTTAAAAACATATAATTATAATTTTCTTCCATAGCAGAGTTGTAACAGTCCTTCAATCTACTACCAATAGTTCTCTTGTCAGAGAGAGACTCTGAAAAAACTTGAATGCTACATATCCTCCACAGCACCCTGCTAGCCCCTTAAAACCCCAAACTGCATTGTATATTATGACCTAATGTGTTACCAGACTATGATAGAATTTCTCATTTTTATGAGAGGGGGAAAAAAAAGCAACAGCCAGCATTGAAAATTTCACAGCATCTATAATATTTCTTCAGTGTGAAGGTGCAGTTTTCCTTGTCATGGAAAGTGATCTTGTAACCATAGATGTCACAAATAAATAGAAATAAATAGGCATATCTGTCATCAGTTGGTCTTTAGAGTTGAAAGATTCACAATACTGTGAATTACTAGTGATGGTTTTAAATATAATAATCACTGAGTTTTGATTTTAGAACTTGTCCTCTGTTCATTTCAATTTACATCCATAGATATAGCAAAAATATATGTGAGCAGACTTTCTTTTTTGAATAAGTTCTTGTGGATTCATTTTGTTCTTTTATAATAGTAATTTTCATAGTAAATTATATAATCGATTTTAATCTTTCTGCAACTTAATATCCATCTTACGCAAGTCTAAACACTGTTCCTTTGATCTCACTCTTGTGTGTAAATCTGCACAAGCACAGGGGGAAGCTAATGAACAGCTGTGCCAAATACATGTGGTACATAATGGGGAAACTTATGGCTCTCTCTTATGAATGGTGGAGGCATTGCACTCTTTAGTTTTTCCACAAGTAACCAAACAAAAAGACTGAGCAAATACCTGAAAATTTGCTGCTGTGAAGATCTGATGTGACAGTAGGGAATTATTACAGAATCTTTGTCACTCTACCCTCACTAAAAGGCTACTGAGTATTTTCTAGAGAAATATTCTGAAAGATTGAAATTATTTTTAAGCATGTTATCCTCATATTTACTTTTATTTGTCTCATGGCTTACAAAGACTAACAAGACATGAACTGTGCTTTGGTTTGGGAAAAGTATCAAAAAAGCTGCTAATCCCGATCTTAAGTAAAGGTCTTAAGGGATAAATGTACTTAGCTCTCCTGATTTATATCATAAGTATGCTGTAACCTTTCTGCTGAGATCAGCTCTTCTACAGGTTCATCTTTCATTCTTGTCCTAAGTAAAGCAGTAACGAAGTAATTGATTATGGGAGAGTGTATAAACATAGTTAAATCTTGAACTTTTTTACCGCAGCTTCAGATACGTTGTATATATTATGCTGCTAGAACAATACTGAAAAAGAATAGGGTTTAACAACCCTTTCCCCCCATTTTATTTAAAAGCAGTATCAAAATGAGTAATGTGGCTTAATTGCCAATATTCCTTTTGGTTTTAAAATATTTTAAAGGATTTTCAGTAGACACAGCAATAGTGTGCAAAAATACAGTTATGTGTAAAAGTTATGTGTACAGTTATGTGCTGTGAAATGGATTTCACAGCAGTTTTTTGTACGCGTCTGTAGAATAAATAAAACAACACTTTCAGCATGAGAGAAAATGCAAAGTACTGCCCATAAACACTTATTTAAACAAAAGTTCTAATCTTCTAAAATTGTCTAAATATTTTTAAGTCAGTAGCCTTTTCTCCATAGGATTGCCTGTGTATTATAAATGCACAGTTGTACCACAAATGCCTGCATGCTGATCTTCTGAACTATAGAATCATGCCATCAGTATCCATCTTACATAAGAAATTTAACGTATCTTACATGTCTTATGTATGTTAAGCTATTCCACAGAAAATGGAATAGTTTCAGGAGGAGAGACTGAGAGAGAACCAACCTTTGGCATTAAATACCCTGACTGGAATTCATCTCACAAAACTTTAGGTGATGAAGAACTATTAAAGATTTTAGTCTGAAGCAGGAATTTAGTTAATAGGAAGAGTTAGGTAATGTGAAAAAATACAAATAGCCATAAGTTAAATGACTCCATCCTAAAATGGTCATCATGAATAGATTGCTGTTGTAGGTACTGACATTGACAATTAATGACATTTATACAGCTAAATATAGGTGAGATGTATCCAGCAAGTCTAGAATGGATAATTTGAGTACCAGAAGAATGTTGATCAGGTTCCCTCAGGCAGGGTAGAGAGCTGAACTTGGTTCTCTTTCGTCTGGAGTAAAGTCTCTATCCAGTGAAATACTGGCAGAGAAGCACGCCAGGCACCACAGCTCTTGCTCTTCCAAATTGTCTCTGCACCACGTAAACCCCATTGTCTCTTAAAGCGCCTACTCGCTTCGGTCATTTGAAAGCTGGGTGGAGGAATACTCAGTTTCTGAGCCCAACAGTAGTTAGATGTGTGCCAGAAACCTGCCTGCTTACTTTGGTCAGTTTGCATGCAGTCTGAGTGTGCTCAAACAGGGAGACTTTGGTGCTGGAAACACACCTGTAGTAGTTTAGGTACCTGAGGAAGCCATGTACTGCCAGTCTTAGGCAACAGTGCTGCGTGGGTTTTGAGGAGCTTAATTTTTGATTTAGGCATCTGCAAATGGCAACTGAACGCTTATGTCCCATTTGGGAATTTAGTGTAAATGAAATAAATCTGTTCTAGCTCTTTCCTAAGTCAAGTGGGAATACAAAGTCTTTGTTTTGCATATTATTTCTGATTTCTTTTGAGGAGAATTCTTGCTGTACCTTATTGCATTCCCAAAGGATGATCGTAAGAAACTATGTGCTTTAGTCCCTAGGAAAAAAACCTCTTTTTTTAAGGAAGTATATCCAGAGACTGTGAGTATATTTAAGTATGTCCTTAAAAAAGAAACACACAACAGGACAGCTCTTTGCTTTGGCCACTAAAAGCAACAATTGCGTTTTAGTCATTGAAATTGTGTTAATATACTTCATATACTGTATACTTCTGTGTACTGTATGCAGTTACCTTTATGCTTTGAGGTATATAAATGTCTCTGCATGGTACAGGAAACCTAAGAAGCTAATTTGGGATGGTGCATTTGAATTAGTCACCTGAAAATTGGAACACATCAGCTTAACACTTACTATTGCATCTCTTATTCTTTAGTCCTCAGTGATGGTTTTGGAAAAGGGAGGCTGGGAACAGTCATTTAGCATAGATTCTCTATGCTCAAATTTACAGAATGTCATAACAACCTCATTAATGATCCATACCTTTTCTTCTCCCCTCAAATCATTTCATACTGAGTATTCAGAAAGCTAGCAATTCCCCTGCTGATTCTGATTTCTGACATTAATTCTGGCCTCTGTTGCCAACCCAAGGACTCTTTTCCTTGGCTACATTTTCGTTAGTCCTAGACTCTAGTAGCCAATAATAATAAAATAGTATGTATGGGAGTCTGAATGATAAAGAACAAAATAGCATACAGAAACTAATATCTACTGGAGCAGTTCAGATGTCAATATTTTATGCCATTATCTTCTCTCTCAGATCATTAAACAGCTGATGATACTGAAATGGAGCAGAGAACTGCTTTGGCAGTGTTTTGTGTGTAGCTATTATGCTTCCCTTCCTAGACTAACTATTTGTAGAAGCATTGGGTGGAGTTCTTACTTGCCCCAAGGAAAACTTCCTTTACATTTCATAAATAGCTGCTGAATTAAATGCCCAATAATTTTCAAACTTTCTGGATATTTATGGGCTGAGTTATTCTACTCAAAGCTTTACAAATGTACAGACATTTGAATAAAATACAGCTAGTCCCCTGTTTTTTCCATCTTTTTTCTAGAAGAGAGAGTAAATGGGAAGCAACAAATAAATACTCGACAAAGCATGTGTATTATAACATTAAACTGGGAAATGTGAAAACACTAAAGTAAAATGCTACCAAAGTAACAAGAAAGGTAATATTATGCCCGATAACTGTAATAGTACTATAACTAATAGTAACTCAGTTTGTGAAACTGTGACCTAATAAACAGAGGTGAAAATGTTTTAAAATGGGCGTTCAAAAGAGATCTGAGATATACAGTATAAAGAAGTTTAGCCACCTGTATGTTCCAGAAGGACAAAGTGCCTGGAAAGCAGAATTATGGCCGGAATTTAAATAAAATGCCAGTGCATTTTGGGTTTGGATTTAAAAACAGTGCCGGGATGGATTTTAAGTATGCAACAAAGCTTTAGAATATAATTATGTGAGGTTAAAGGATGATAGGATTCCTGCCATATGAACATGGCATTGTCATATAAATTTCTCAAACTGTCAGGGGGACTGCAATGTTTGTATTCTCATGTGTCCTTCCTATTTTCAGTGAATGAGATCAATTTCATCAAATTCTGCTCATCTCTTTCTCTGTCCCATAAGATGCTTCAGAAAGTATCAGTTGCTTTGTTTCTAAGAGGCCTTTTATCCCAATGCAAGCCACAGGTGATGCACTGAACATTCTTCTAAGGCCATACTTACAGCCTTATGACTGTACCAAACTGATGCTATAAGCAAGAGAGAAAATAATAATAAAGTACCAGATAAAATTTGGAATAGAAAAAAAATTCTTTCAAAATTCAAAATAATGAACTAATGTTATAAAAGTGCAGGTCCTTACTTTACAGCTGTTGGGCTGAAGAGATAAATATCAAATAATCAGGAAAAAAAAAAGTTCTAGAAGGAACTTCAAATGTTCATGTTCCCCATTTTAATCCAAGACAGAATCCTATACCTACAACATTGCAGATCTAACCTTTTACTGAGGATGACTATTTCACAATTTCCACAGACAATCTATTCCTGTATTCCTGTATTCAATTAGCTTTACTCCTAGAGAATCTTCATATTTCTTAACTAAATTTTCCTTGCTGGAATGTAATACCATTTTTTTAACATACTGAGGGCATGGAAAGTAGCTTATTTCCTTTCTCTTTACAACTGCTTCTTAATACTGGACACCATTCTTATATTCCAGCGTCAGTCATTTTTCTTCTATGAACAATAAATCTGGCTGTTTCTGTAGGTTATGATTATTAGACATCTGGTTGCTCCTTGTAGGATCTCTCTAATTGTCCTATTTTTCTTTGAAACGCAAGGCCCAAAACTGGGCTCAGTAGACAGAGAAGGCTGTGCCCATCCCAAATAATTATTTCATGTAGCTTGCAAAAAGTATTTCTCTTTATACATCTCAGTATGATAACCTTTTTCCAGTCACCTGGCATTGACAGCTTACTATCAGTTGAGAATTCAATATATGCCTTAGACTTTTCCGTTTACAGCTGCCACCCTGCCAGTTGTTTCCCATCTAGTATTTTTGCATCTGATTATTCTGCCTCTCTGAAGAACATTGTGGGGTTTTTTTTCCATAATGAATCCCATCCTGTTTCTTTCAGACTACTTTGTCAATTCGTTGGTCCTGTTTTCCAAGCTTTTTTTTTATTTTGTTGTGTGTGAATTCAATAGATATATTCTCTATTCTATCACCCAGATTGTCAATGAAGTATGAAGACTATTGAGGTATTACTGGGCCTACATCTGTTGATCGTCATATATCCTTCCGGTCTTACAATGAACTATTGATAACTACTGTGTAAGTGCAGTTCTTAAACCAGTATTGCACATGTCAGAATAGTTTTGTCCGTAACATTCCTTGCTTATAAAAATGTCCTGTGAGGCAATGTCAAAAGTGTTTTTAAAGATAGTATATTTTCTGCTACTCTGTTTTTCATTCTGTTTTCTTACTCTTAGAAGGAAATTGAATTGGATTCGTTCTTGACAAATACATATTGGCTGATATTCATCTTTGTGTTATCTTTCAAGTTGCTAAAATTCTTAATTTCTTCCAGTATTGTTTCAGGAACTGAACGTAAGCTGAGTAGTTTATAATTCCTTGTCTCTTCCTTTTCCCACTTTATAGAGATAAAGGTTGTGTTTGACCTTTTTAAATTTTCTGAAATGTCATCGTCCTCTCCAAATTCTGAAAGATAACCACAAATGCTTCTGACATTGTTGTAGTCAGTGTTTGATGTATTCTAAGGCAAATTTCCCAAGAATCAGTTGATTTGACAACATCTAATTAAGCCAGATATTCCCTCCTCAGTTCTTTCTCTGTTTTCACCTGATTTCTTGCCTCTCTGTTACAAATGTTAGCTGCCTGATAGCTACCTGGTAAACGCAGTAACTGCCCCCTGATTTCTCCAGTACTAGTGAGATAGGCTTGTGCTTAGGAAATCAGTGCAGACTGGTTTTCAATGTTCTTGTATCTTCTTAAACCAAATTTAAACCTCTGCTTACAAATACTTTTCATGCTCAGACAGAACTAATCTCTCTCCAGGTAGCCATCACAAAATTTTCTGAAGGCAGGCAGAAACTTCCATATGGTCCCTGATATGGTGATGTTGGTCTTGTTGGTTTTTTTTTCCCCTCTTCTTTTTTTAACTGAAATTCCATTACAGAAATAAAACTTATGTCTCTAAATTGTCATTAAAGGCAGGATTCAGACTGTGATTCAGACACCTCATTGTGGGGGCTCAATACACTTGCCTAAACATAAATGCTCAGGTCTTTCTGATACATGCTACAATATCCAGAACATCCTTATAACACAGGACTGGCACAACACAGTCTTCATATGTGAGTTCAGTTCAGGTGTCTGGTACCATCTGAAATGTCCTACAACATCCTGCTTGACCTTCAGCTGCAAATTCAGAAGGTCACAGGTCTCCCATATGTCTTCGATCTTATCTGATAGCTCATGCAGTTATCCCAGGTATGCCAGAATGTCTTAGATGGGGCTTGGCACCTCTCTTTAGGCAACTGATTCCCCCTCACCATTATATACATTTAGACACCTATACCCTGTAAATTAGGTGTCTCATTTACAACTTAAATCCCACCCCAGATTTCAGAATAATACAATTATGACTGGTTGGAAATAATCCTGCTTCTCATGAAAAGTGCTTGCATGCCCTTTTCTTCAGAAACAGTTCCGTGCTTATATATATTTCATTCTTTTCCTGTATTCTTTAGTACTAGGAAAATTAAATAAGAACACCCCTCCCCCAGCCTGTTTCTAAGATTTAATATTCTTTCTGCTCTTTTGTATACTGAAGTCATAATCCTCTATTTGTGACATCAAAACTGGTTGCTGTGGAAATAATTGCACTGTTACCAAACCTGATTAAGAGTTCAAGTACAGAAGCAGCAGGAGAAACAAACAAATTCTTAGAAATATTCTAATTTAACATTAATATCGTTGGTAATGAATACAGTATTAAAGCAAAATTGTTTCTACACAGAATTGTTTTTTCCAAAGTTCTCCAAGATGTATGAATACTTTTTCAGCCATCATCAAAATTCTTATTTTTTCCATATTTCTATATAAATATGTTTAATAAGAGCAAAAGAAACAAAACAGAGAATATATATAATACAGTGAACAAAAGTGTTTCTAATATATATTCTGAAGTGGCAGAAAAAAATCCCTGAGCTACAGTTGCTGCTGGCATGCATTATTCCTGCTTCTCTTGCTGCACATTAAAACATCCAAAAGTATTTTTCTCTTAATCCCTTTTTTCACGTTAGTGACTTTTTTTTTGTGAAAGCATATGGTTTTCATTCATGTATGATAAGCTTAAAATTAATCTGAAAAAAAAATAAAATGAAACAAAGTAAAACTAGATCACTTCAATAGAAAAATGCAGTAGAGAAAAAGATTTCTTTAATAGCATCCCAAAAGCACAGCTTACTTTAGGGTAAAGTGAGTAATGTTGCCCATTTATCATCATATGTAAATAATATTGGCAAGCCTATCTCTTGTATGCTGAGAGCTCCACTAAACAGTCAGTCACAGAGGTTTACACTAAAACCCTTTGACAGCTTGCAGACATTTTAACCCAGAGACAAGTATCTCTGTGTGACCATTAATGATTCTGATGCATGAAAAGCAGCGACGGAGCTGAAACAGTAAGAGGAGACAAAGCTACTAAATTAAACGTAACTCTCAGATACTTGAAAGCATTGCTGATAGTTTCTGTAGTAGGTGTACACCCTAATTGTGAAGCGAGAGATCCAGACTCCTAAGTGCATATGATTTATTTGTACTTGAAAAGTAAATCATGTTGATGTTCTGTGCATTACTTTGGCTAAATGGGTAAGTCAAGAGGAGATAAAGTCTGAGGTTTTGTTTGATCAGATGTGCTTAGCAAACAAATGTTAGAGAATTAAACCTGGCAGTAACAATCTGCAACACTTAGCTGAACTGGCTGATCAAGTGTAATTAATGTATCTTGTGTCATAGGTGGAATACAGCTTTAAATATACTGCATCCTTTAGCTGTAAAGCAATATTACATTTGTAATGTGAAAGAGAACTATATTCAGCACTCCACTGAACAGTGAAAGGAGTCTGTTCCCAACACGGAGGAATTTACATTGCAGTCAGGTTAACTTGTTTCCGTTTCTTTGTTCCTTTCAGTTGTCAGTATCTTTGCTCCTCTGTACCGCTGTTACTGTCTCCCGCTTCTATGTCAGTACCGCTCCAGCTGCAGGAGTTGTTTTGCAGACATGCACAAAGAATGAGTCCCAGGGATCCAAGCATACAAAGAAAAAGCAAAATGTGAAGGCAGGGAAAAGAGACAGAATCTAAAAAGTGTGGAAGAAAGAGGGATGTTATGAACCATGTGTGTTTCATCTGTGCGAATTCATATTCTGGACAAGGTGTTAAAGACAAACTTCCTGAAATCACAGAGACTCTTAAGCCATGCTAGACTCTCTCCCCTGTTGCTAGCCACACCGCAAGCACCAGGCTGTATTTCTAGAATCTACCTGCAACGAAGAGTTTGTGTAGCAGCACCTTATCACTATAAATCTGCACCCTTAAGCCCGAATTATGTTAAAATATCTCTTCAAGTTCCAGTTTAAATCACAAGTTTTGTAGATTTATTTAAGAGGAACAAACCTCAGCATTCCTACCAATGCATACAGGCAATGCAAAATTTCTAATACTCATGAAGCAATAGTGACCAATCTCCCTTCCTCAAAGTTTGTAACAGTGCCATAAAAATGTCTCTAATGGTGACATGGAAAAACTCAAGTTTTAACAGATTTCTTTCATAAAATCTGTTTGCAATTGAGTAAGGAAGTTAAAATGTGGAAGAGTTTTCAGCCTACTGACTGCATTGTCAGTCAATTAATATTGCAACACCTTTATTAGGAGCATGTTTGTGCTGTGTAACAATTACAGAGAAGTAATAATCTGAACTAATTTTGATCTGAAAAGTGTAAAATCCTGAGGCCGTAGTAGATCTTGATTTCTCACTTTCTGGTACAACAACATGAAATTATTAGGTCAAACCTTAACACATATTCAGTTGAATTAAATTGAATTTGTTCAGATGAAAGAAAATATTTTCTATTTTAAGTTCTACTCCAAACTTTATTTCAAGCTTAAGAAATGCTTGGTCGTTGCAGCCAGGTTGTTCACATGTACTTTAATTGCTCCCTTGGGATCTTGTAGGGTGTCTTTAATTTGCAATTGCTGGCCCTGACAGTCAATGGTGCCTTTTAAATTTGTGACTTCTAGCACTGCCAAGAGAACATTTATCATTAACTTTCCTGTCACCGCTTTCATTTTGAGCCTTCTGTTAGGTTCTCTTTTTTTCATTTAATTTTATCAAAGTGAAGCAAAACAACTCATCAGTGGTTACTAAATAAGGGTTATGGCTATGTTAGCAAATAACGCAGTCCAGTAAGAGTAGATCTGTAGAGTGAAATAGCTGCTGCTGAGGACGTGATGTCTACATTATATGCATTTCAGGGTGTTTATTTTATTCTAGCTGTAATGGTTCTGTGGACTTTATTTCTGTTAGATGCTGGAATACCTTAGGTAAAGTCCTGGAGTGCACCTTTTCACTTGCTGCAGTTTAATTGGAAAGCAATGCAGTTTGTGCCTACTGTCTGAGACATGACGAGAACCAAAGCACCACAGGTGCAGGCACTGCAAGATTCACTTCAAAAATCTCACTCCTGATCCAAACCAAAATGCTAAAGTAGTACACCCAAAGATTAAAAGCACATAGGACCACTATGAGGCAAAAATTCCTGGGGAAAAACATTCTTTTTCTCAGAAGACAAAATGTTGCATGATTCTTGATCAAACAGTATCAACTCCAAAATGTCCAGCCTGTGTTCAAGGCGCTATTCAGCTGTGTGCAGAGGCATGCAGCAGTACTGAGAAACTTGCTTAACTCGGTATTTCACAGAATCACAGAATCACAGAATTGTATAGGTTGTAAAAGACCTTTAAGATCATCGAGTCCAACCGTAAGCCTAACACTACCAAGACCACCACTAAACCATGTCCCTAAGCACCTCATCCAAACGTCTTTTAAATACCTCCAGGGATGGTGACTCAACCACTTCCCTGGGCAGCCTGTTCCAATGCTTGATAACCCTTTCAGTGAAGTAAAATTTCCTAACATCCAGTCTAAACCTCCCCTGGCACAACTTGAGGCCATTTCCTCTCATCCTATCACTTGTTACCTGGGAGAAGAGACCGACCCCCACCTCTCTACAACCTCCTTTCAGGTAGTTGGAGAGAGCAATAAGGTCTCCCCTCAGCCTCCTTTTCTCCAGGCTGAACAACCCCAGTTCCCTCAGCCACTCTTCATAAGACTTCTGCTCTAGACCCTTCACCAGCTTCGTTGCCCTTCTCTGGACACACTCCAGCACCTCAATGTCTCTCCTGTAGTGAGGGGCCCAAAACTGAACACAGTATTTGAGGTGCGGCCTCACCAGTGCCGAGTACAGGGGCACAATCACTTCCCTAGTCCTGCTGGCCACACTTTTTTTGATACAAGCCAGGATGCCATTGGCTTTCTTGGCCACCTGGGCACACTGCTGGCTCATGTTCAGGCGGCTGTCAACCAACACCCCCAGGTCCTTCTCTGCCAGGCAGCTTTCCAGCCAGTCTTCCCCCAGCCTGTAGCGTTGCATGGGGTTGTTATGACCCAAGTGCAGGACCCAGCACTTGGCCTTGTTGAACCCCATACAATTGACCTCGGCCCATTGATCCAGCCTGTCCAGGTCCCTCTGCAGAGCCTTCCTACCCTCAAGCAGATCAACACTCCCGCCCAACTTGGTGTCATCTGCAAACTTACTGAGGGTGCACTTTATCCCCTCGTTCAGACCATTGATAAAGATATTAAACAGAACTGGCCCCAACACAGAGCCCTGGGGAACACCACTTGTGACTGGCCGCCAACTGGAGTAAACTCCATTCACCACCACTCTTTGGGCCCAGCCATCCAGCCAGTTCTTTACCCAGTGAAGAGTACACCCGTCCAAGCCATGAGCAGCCAGTTTCTCCAGGAGAATGCTGTGGGAAACCGTGTCAAAGGCTTTACTGAAGTCTAGATAGAGAACATCCACAGCCTTTCCCTCATCTACTAGGCAGGTCACCTTGTCGTAGAAGGAGATCAGGTTGGTCAAGCAGGACCTGCCTTTCCTGAACCCATGCTGGCTGGGCTTGATCCCTTGGTTATCCTCTACATGCCGGTGATAGCATTCAGGATGATCTGCTCCATCAGCTTCCCCAGTACCGAGGTCAGGCTGACAGGCCTGTAGTTCCCCGGGTCCTCCTTTTGGCCCTTCTTGAAGATGGGCGTCACATTAGCTAATCTCCAGTCAGCAGGGACCTCCCCAGTTAGTCAGGACTGCTGGTAAATGATGGAAAGGGGCTTGGTGAGCACATCTGCCAGTTCCTTCAGTACTCTCGGGTGGATCTCATCAGGCCCCATAGACTTGTGAGTGTCTAAGTGGTGCAGCAGGTCACTAACCATTTCCCCCTGGATTATGGGGGCTCCATTCTGGGCCCCGTCCCTATCTTCCAACTCCGGGGGCTGGGTACCCAGAGAACAATTGGCCCTACTATTAAAGACTGAGGCAAAGAAGGCATGAAGTACCTCAGGCTTTTCCTCATCCTTGGTCACTGTGTTCCCTCCCCCGTCTACTAGGGGCTGGAGATTCTCCTTAGCTCTCCTTTTGCTGCTAATGTATTTGAAGAAGTATTTTTTGTTGTCTTTTACAGCAGCAGCCAGATTGAGCTCTAGCTCAGCTTTGGCCCTTCTCATTTTGTCCCTGCACAGCCTCGCTAAACCTTTGTAGTCCTCCTGAGTTGCCTGCCCCTTCTTCCAGAGGTCATAGACTCTCCTCTTTTTCCTGAGTTCGAGCCAGAGCTCTCTATTCATCTAGGCCGGTCTTCTTCCCCGCCAGCTCGTCTTTCGGCACCTGGGGACAGCCCGCTCTTGTGCCTTTAGGACTTCCTCCTTAAAGAATGTCCAGTCTTCCTGGACTCCTTTGCCCTTTAGGGCTGCCTCCCAGGGGACTCTCTCGACCAGTCTCCTAAACAGGCCGAAGTCTGCCCTCCGGAAGTCTAAGGTGGCAGTTTTGCTGACCCCCCTCGCCGCTTCTCCACGTATCAAAAACTCTATCATTTCGTGATCACTCTGCCCAAGACGGCCTCCAGCTATCACATGGCTCACAAGTCCTTCTCTGTTTGTGAACAAGAGGTCCAGCGGGGCACCTTCCCTAGTTGGCTCACTCACCAGCTGTGTCAGGAAGTTATCTGCCACACACTCCAGGAACCTCCTAGACTGTTTCCTCTCTGCTGTATTGTATTTCCAGCAGACATCTGGCAGGTTGAACTCCCCCAGAAGAACAAGGGCTAGTGATCGTGAGGCTTCTCCCAGCTGCTTATAGAACAGTTCGTCAGTCTCCTCATTCTGGTTGGGTGGTCTGTAACAGACTCCCACCACAATATCTGCCTTGTTGGCCTTCCCCCTGATTCTTACGCATAGACACTCCACCCTATCGTCACCATCATTGAGGTCTAAACTATCCAGACACTCCCTAACGTATAGGGCTACCCCACCACCTCTCCTGCCTCACCTATCCATCCTGAAGAGTTTATAGCCATCCATCGCCGCACTCCAGTTGTGCGAGTCATCCCACCATGTTTCCGTGATGGCAACCATATCATAGTTTTCCTGATGTACAATGACTTCCAACTCCTCCTGCTTGTTGCCCATGCTGCGTGCATTGGTGTAGAGGCACTTCAGCTGGACTGTCGTCCGTGTTTCCTTCATAGAAGAACACCCCTTGTGTGCTTTGAGGCGTTTCACTGGCATTTCCCTCTTGGCTCCTGTTGCCTCAGTATCCCCTATCCCCTATGCCTCACTATCCCCTCTCCCCTCAGTATCATTTGGTGGATAGTGTTTTGCTCTGCCTTGAGGATACTAGTGGATGTTTGCTAGGCACCACCAGAAAGCCATCTGGCAAGATATAGTTATTAAGCAAACCGAGCAGCTAGGGAACTTTGAATCTCCAAGATCTGTTGAAAGTGAATTCAGGGTACTCAGCTTGAAATAGTGTCCTGGTTTAACCCCAGCCGGCAACTAAGCCCCACCCAGCCACTCGCTCACTCCCCCCCAGTGGGATGGGGGAGAGAATCGGAAGAGTAAAAGGGAGAAAACTCGTGGGCTGAGATAAAGACAGTTTAATAGGTAAAGCAAAAGCCGTGCACAAGCAAAGCAAAACAAGGAATTCCTTCACTCCTTCCCATGGGCAGGCAGGTGTTCAGCCATCTCCAGGAAAGCAGGGCTCCATCACGCGTAACAGTTACTTGGGAAGACAAACGCCATCACTCGTAATGTGCCCCCTTTCCTTCTTCTTCCCCCAGCTTTATGTGCTGAGCATGACACCATATGGTATGGAATAGCCCTTTGGTCAGCTGGGGTCAGCTGTCCCAGCCGTTCCCCCTCCCAGCTTCTTGTGCACCCAGCAGAGCATGGGAAGCTGAAAAGTCCTTGATTTAGTGTAAGCACTACTTAGCAACAACTAAAACATCCCTGTGTTATCAACACTGTTTTCAGCACAAATCCAAAACATAGCCCCATACTGGCTACTATAAAGAAAGTTAACTCTAACGCAGCCAAAACCAGCACAAATAGAAGGTGACTTCATGTTGTGCTTGACAAAAAAGGTATGGTAATGTGACAAGCATGGAATGACCTCTCTACCGGTTTGATTTTCTGATAATCTGCTGTCTGGGCACTTTCTGAGCAGGAAATTGCATCTGTGTCAATATATTCTGTAGACATCTTATTTGTCCAATAACTCCTGAGCCCATTCAGAATTTTACCACCCAAACAGAATATGTGGCAATGAGTCAAATACTGAATATCTACTTTTTAAATTCACTACTTGATTTGATGCCTTCTGCTTTGTGCAACATAGGATATGCCTACCTTACCAAGTAATACAGTGCAATGGAAGTGAATATGTAGAATGAAGCAGTTCATGCTGATGACCTGATACCCTACAATATGTGTTTGAAGGGGTTTTACTTCAAGCTAACTGTAGTCTGGTTCCATGAACACCTGTTAGTGGTTGGATCATTTTAGGTGAGTATCTGGAGTGCATCTTTCAGTTTATTTTCCTTTTAAAGGAATCCATCTCATGTGCACTGAAGCTGCTCTATAGTGTGAACAAAAGTGGATATTTGCTTCAAGTGTTCTCCAGATCGAAACAAAACACTTACATGGATTCACATTGCTAGTAAGAGCTCCCTACTCTTCTCTGTGTTATTCATCATTTTACAGATCTCCTTCACATTTCCTCAGTAATCTCTTTTTCTACCTGATGAGCCCTAGTTTATCTATTTCCTTCTTGTATGAAAGTATTCCATAGTTTTTATCATCCATATTGCCTTCTTAAGTTTATTATCTCCTTGGGAACTGAACTGCAAGATTCAAATCCTTCACTGCTAGGAGAGCTCTCTGACTGTGCTATAGCAGGGCTAAATGAGGAAATTGCTTTGCCCCACTCATGGGACCCCAGGGTCAGTCCCTGGAACTGAAGGCTCATCATGTTCTTGTTCCTTAGGTTGGTATACAGTCACTGTGGAGGAGAAACCTCATTCAACGACAGGGACAAAGTGGAAGAGAAGTGGAAGGAGGCAGTCAGGAAACTGGCAATTTGCAGGACGAAAGAAAAAAAAAAAACTGGCAAGGGGAAATTTGAGTAAATTAAAGATAAGGGAAATGGGAAAGACAGAGTATGGAGGTCTAAAGTCACAAATTTCCTTCAGAATTTGGAAGAAAAGTCAGTATTCCTCTGCAAATATCTGAGGCAAAATAGCATCCTGCTTGCACAACTGGTTCCGTTAGGTTGTGTCTACATTCATTGTTTGCTTTGAGGCAGAGCTGAAGTTCTGGGCAGACCCCCCAGGTCATCCCCACCTGCTGCACATCAGAGACCTGGGTCACAGAGCTGTTTGCATTTTCAGAGGAAACCAATAAAATCTTCAAAACATACCCCCTCCTGAAGAGGTCTCCTCCAGGTAAAAGCCAAATACACTCTGACCCTTCTTGGAGAGTTAAGGGTCCTTACCAACGACTGGTCCTTTGGATAAATCAGTTCCCAAATACCTGGTGGGAACACTCAGTCCAGGGGACTAGATTCAATCTCATCTGAGGTAAAACTTCTGTACCAGATATATCATTGTAAGGACCTCATTGCCATCTGTTTTGATCTGCTGATCCTGTACTGTTGCTCCAAATTACTTGCTAACGTACACATAGCCTGTGAAACTAACTGATAATTAGCTTGAACGTCCAGTGTGTCTAACATTTAGTGTAGAGCTCATTATAGTTTCACAAAGCATTTGTGACATTTACTTTCCTTTGTTTATATACAGCAAAAAAGTGACTTTTAAAAGAGCGATAGAGCCCTGTAAACAGGGTCTGGAAAGGCTGGAAAACCACATGCTCAAATGTTAGGAAATGTCAGCATTATGGTTGCAGAGGTGCCCAGCAGTCACAACTGCAAGTCAAGTCAATTAGACCAATATGACATGCGTTAAGTGTTAATGCTATTAAAACTCAGGTTCTATGTAGCTTTAAGAAAAACAGAGTATATAATTTGGATGGGTTTCCTTTCTCTTTAACAAAGTGCTTATTACTGTTAGTTCTCTAGCACTTTCAGAGTGACTCTGCTATCAGGGATGTGTGCATATATTGTGGCATAGACATATACATATAGCTCTGTGAGTTTTACCATCTTAGTCACTGGTAATCTATACCAAATTGCAATCAGAGCATTTTTGAATTACAGCCAAACTATTGCAGGACTGAGAATAGTCCTAAATAGAAGTCAGGCTGTACTGTCTGTCCTGCTGTGATCGTGTCCACCCTCCAAATGGAGCGGTGCGCTGACGCTGGGAGCGCGTTGCTGCTGGGTCACGGTTTTGCTCTTCTTCTGCAGCACCAGACATAGACTCCACTGGCGCTTCCCATGCCCAGCCTGCTGTTTCTGTTTCAGTAAATACATACTTTTTAGAGGGACTCCCAAACTTTGTCTGTTGTGTCCATGCTTAAAAATGTGATCTTCCTTTCAGATGAATTTGCCTAATTTCATATTCTAGCTGGGATGAGGGGGAGAGAAGAGAGAAATGGACATGGACCTGATACTCTCAGATTCTCTCTTATGCCCTGATATTTTTTCCAGCACTATTGTTAGCTGAACTGACAGTATCATCATGTCAAGTTTTCCATCTGTGTTTACAGACATAATGTGGAATTCTTCTTGAAGTTGCCTAGCACTGAGATTAAACATGGCTGAGTCAAATGTATTGGCTTGCAATTCTCCTGTTGTCTGTAATTTACTATTTGCTCTGATGTTCCCATGACTGACTGCGCTATAGTGGACACAAATTGAAAATACACACACACAAATTTAACTAAATACTTACTTGGCTCTAATGGGTTTTTTTGGGTAGCAAAATACCATGTAAGTCAGGTTATGAAAGGTCTTTTAGTGAGATTTTTTAAATGGTACAGAACGATAATGTGCTTTTTCAGAGACACTTCTAGAAAGATGTTTAAATAAATCTTCTTTTGTGTAGGTTTTATCTGTTTATGTAGTTTTGGAACAGAAATATAAATCAAATTATTCTAAATACCTTTGTAAGTCAAGTAAAAGACAGCGAAATACTTTTTGTGTGGAGGAGATGCTTTCAAATATCCAAGAAATGCCTGCTATCCCATTTTAATTTGCCTTAGTAAATTGACTCCTTTGTTATTTGTTTCTGGTTTGCATAATAGTTACTTCTGCTCAAACTGCTTTCTTCTAAGGAGGGTTTGCAGATGGTATAAGCACATTGATTTTTTGACGGCATATAAACTGCATTCCTTTCATAAAAAGGTAACTTAAAGATAACATTGTGGTAAACATACTCATGCCAAAATATCAGGTTTTTTTGGAAGATATGACAATCTT
This sequence comes from Ciconia boyciana, assembly GCF_034638445.1. Taxonomy (NCBI): domain Eukaryota; kingdom Metazoa; phylum Chordata; class Aves; order Ciconiiformes; family Ciconiidae; genus Ciconia; species Ciconia boyciana. Next base: position 163,544,440 of record NC_132934.1, on the reverse strand, counting down.
AATTGCCCTGTCATTGTGAATGTTCAGCTATAATCATTAAAAAAACATATTTTGATTTTGGGGGTTGTTTCCCATTTTAATCCACTATGTGAATAAGTTCAGCAATCCATGTTGAAAGGAAACCAAATTCATAGAAAAATATTGTTACATTTTTCGGTATACCAATACATAATCCAAGTGTCAGATTGTATTGTAACAAGATGCTACAGGAAGTTATCTCTAATAAGAAGTACTTGGTATGTCAAGAATTACACAAATTTTCTTGAACAACTGTTTTCTATCTTTTTTTTTGTTTTGAAATATTTCTTTATTTGTTGTAAAAAAATCTGCTTAAAAGTCTTCTATAACATGAAATTACCACTTAAGTCTGCTTTCTTATAGCACATGCTTTTTTATTATATGCCTCAGTTCTTCACATTCTCCTGCCAGTTTGACTTTCACATAAATCTCAAGCCATGCCGCCCCAGTTTCATCAGTGGCACCAGTCCTAAAGCCCAGCTGCTCTTCTGTCACTTTTGTCGTCTCTTTGCATGCCTCTTCAATGCACTGAATATGTTCCCACTGAAACACATCAAGTACAGCCATCTGCCTGTGCTAACACAACAGGAAAACATCTCTTGTCTTCTTGTTACTTGAAGCAAATCTCCTACCAGATCGCTTCTTCCTTGTTTGTGCAAAAAGTGAGTTGAAAAGGAACAAAATATCCCCAAGTTATTTCCTCCTCGTGTATTCCAAGCTTGTCCATTCTTGATCCAAAGATTTCATGTTCCCAGTGTGGATAGTCCTCCTATCACCAGGGACTACACTGCCACTTGAATAGCAATTTATTATTACCTCAAGTGATTCTGTACTATGTGTAATTCTAAATTAACCTCTTAATCTTCACAACAGTTGTATATGCAAAAATTGACCAACAGGCCCTGGTATAGGTGTTGTGTATCATCCAAGCCATGTCATATTTTCGTGTGCATTGCTTTTACTCATACTCTCAAAATCAGTAACAAACAACCAATACCAATAAAACAAGTCATGTACTATTATACTGTGGACAGAATCACCTGTATTTATGTAATAAAGATTCAGTAATTCTCTGGTAGAATTAAGTGAAGGACTACTATTATCCGAGACTGGAAAATCTCTGCAAAACAGAAAAGCAGGATGTCAAGTTAGGCCCAAATAGGTAGCTATTCAGGAAGACAGTGGTACCCGTGAGCTCAGGAGGTAGCCCTCATTTGTTTTCAGAAAAGTGGCTATGGAGCATCTGAAAAAAATGTACATGGTAGGGAGGGAGAAAATTTAGATTTGAGGGTGCAGTAGGAGTAGATAGATGTCTTGGAGAAGATCTACAGAGGTCCTAGCTATCCTGCTGGCACAGAGACATCCACAACTGTCACCACTTTAGGATATAGAATAACCCACCATTAGGGACGGACCCCTTCCTTAATGGACACATGTTCACTGTCCAAAAGTGGCACGTAGAAGAGCAGTATTTGTTGTTGCAGTGTGTAAATGTCCACATAACTGAGTGATGTGGAGGTCAGGTCTTTGCTTTTGAAATCCATGTCTCAGGGGGGCCTTTGTGCAACAGCTGCCTTTGATCCTTACTCTTGTAATGGTAAAAATTTACTTGTAATAGTCAGGCTATAATCTTAGAAGATTAGCTGAAGTATTTTGAGAGGTAGGGTATGGCAAAAGAGAAGGGGGTCAGTGAGGAGATAGCCTCACTTCATCTGATCCAAAGAAGAAAAGTTCATGCTGTGATGAAGGAATTATCTTGCTGTACAAAAAAATCATTAAATACATGCTTCAGCATGTAAATTTTAGAGTAACCTATGTAAATTTTAGAGTAACCACTGAAACTATTCTTTTTCAAAAAGCAGTGTAGTTTCAAATAAGTATTTTAATTTTTTTATTTTATCCACTTTTCAACAGTAATCTATTTTTTTTTCAGTTTCTGATATTTTATATAATCAATTATATTACATCTAATTAGGTTTAAGTTTAAGTGCAAGTAATCAGAGGAGTAGACCTTTAATTACAAGGTAATTATGAAGCTATTGTGTTGTACAATTACATATTCATCCTCATTAAAACTACCACATGGTGTATGCATAGGCAGAATTTATTTTGAAGTTCCATATTTTCATAATTTCAAAATTTCAAGAATAATTAGTCTAAATTATAGTTTTCATTGCCTTAGAAATACAAAATGATTACAAAATCTGGATGTGAAACTGTAGACGAGTTTCGTTTTGATTTCCTACTGATTCCGTAAGCAGAAAGACCCTTGACACGGCTTCAGGGTTTTTATCTTTTTAAACTTTTGGGTTTAGAAAATTATTATAAAAATCTCTTTCAGGTGAATCAAGTTTGCAGCAAAACTTGAAGCATTGCCAGCACTCAAAATCATGAAACAGTTTACTGTTATTATAGCACTTTATTTAGAAAACAAGCTGCACCGAGCTGCAGGACAAAGCGTAGTGATATGTATTTGGGTGTTCACCCCTGCTTTGGAAGTGTAGAAATGCAATTCAATTCTCAGAGTAGTTGTAACCAGTGATGCTTCACAGCAGCTTCACAAAGCAGTTCCAAACCAGCCCGCTAGCAGATGGGCTTGCTGACTTGATCAGCAGACTAGCCTCAAATCCCTGCAGTCACATCTTCTTGTTTTGTTCCTGCCCACTACTATATTTCATACTATGCTCACAGCTGACAAAAATTTACAGCAAGTGATTAGTGTTGATGAATGTTTCTTATTCCTAATGCTTTGCTGCATGGCCTTATTACATCTCCATTGCAGTGATTCAAGAAAACTTTTTAATTAAAGATTGGAAAGGAAATTATTATTTGGATTGAAATCTCCATTTTATAATACATACGAGATTTGAAACACACAGGGTTGTAGCCTTTTTCTGAATGTGGGAGCAGCGGGAAGTTGAAAGTTTGATGATAATGGTGTCTCAGAAACCTAAGATCTAAGCAATAACTAAAAGAATTTCTCAAACTGTAATCCAAATGGCCAAAAAATAGCTGTAATTAGTAATATTTTTAATTGTCCCTGTAATTTACCTGTGATGAAAATCTCAGTTTTATTTTTTCTGCTTTCTTTATTGATGGTCATTTTCAGAAGAGTAGCCCTCAGGTATCATTTTAAAAGAGCATTTCAGTACAAACCTCAGGGAATAGTCTCATTCTTTGACTCTTTCAGAGGGAGTTAAATTTGACATATTGTGCAAAGAGATAAATTCCCTCATTAAGGAAAATAAACCAAATCACCATATTCCTACTTCTCCGTATACCAATACAAACTTCTGATATGGGACCTGTGTTAGGAACCTTATCATTTGCAGATACCCGGAGAAGAGTTAGTGATGAGTTGTTGATCACTTGAAATGAAGAAATACTCATTTTTTTAATGCCTGCTCATATGAATGAGATAGATACCTAAAAATGATCACAATATTAATGTGACAGGACATCTATATTTCCTGTTTTCTGTGGCAAAGAATGACAAATGAAAGGTTCACAAGTGCCAGAGGGAGCCCACTGAAACATAGGCTGGATAACCATCAGTCCAATGCCTAAATGATGATTATGATTGTTGTTGTTGTTGTCAAACATTTACTTCAGTAAAAGTAGGTATGTAGGTCAGCGAAAACTGTATAAAAGATTTGATCTAACCTGGGAATCATTTATGCTGTGAAAAAAAAAAATCAGAGCAACAAAATGAAAGAAGGAAGGAAAATTATTATTTTTCTTGTTTGACTACCAAATAAAAAAATTCGGTGTTCCCACATTAGAGCATGATCTTTGATATAGCTGATGTTCTTTAGATACTCTACAGATAAAATACTAATGGTAAACTCTCAGCAACTTTTTTTTTCTATTTAAATGGAATAAAGACTGGTGGGAACCTACCCTGCAGCTTTCTGGTTAACATACTGCTAATGAGAAGGGGAGAGTGGATAGTCTGGCCTTTAACATTTTGCATAACATGTTTTATTCTTGAGGAAAAAACTATTTCTTTCAGTAGTCTCACAATGGAAGTTCAAAGAACTAGGAAGGAGAGAAAAAGTGAAAGCAAATCCTTTAAGTAAAAAAAAAAAAAAAAAGCCTTAACAAAAGTGTTCCAAGTAAGTTGCTGGAGCTGTCAGTCAAGAACTATAAAACAAACCAATCATCTACACTAATTGTTTTCCACTGCTTGAAAAATACATTATTTGGAAAAAAACCCGCAAAATCACAATACTGAAAGATACTTCCGGTACCTTGGGAAATCATTTCTTCTGTAAAAAGTTGAAAACGAAGGACCTATTTTTTTAATTGGCAAACACCTCTTTTGTTCTATATTAGCTGAACTCCTTTTGAAATTTAAAGTAATTGAATCTTACTGAAGAAACAACCCCAAAGCTTTAATCAATCTTTTGAAAGGTAAGCCCTATTTCAGTACTACGAAACTTGTGTTTCACTCAGTCTGACAAAGCCCACTGACGGTTACAGCTGATAAGTTAAAGAGCAGATATCATTTAAATTTTGCATTTATAAGATGAGAACTAAAATACTACCAGTAGAGTTTTCTTTTGGGTAGAGAGAGATATTTTGAGTAATGAGCAATCAACTCCTTTTAAATATAAACATATTTCATTTCATTCTGTTTGTCTCTCGGGTACTTTTGTGTCTCCAATAGTATTACTCAATATTTTTGACAGTCAAAACGCTGTAACTTAAATTGACTTTTGACAGTATCAGTACAGAAAAATAATTGGTAATGTGCTACAATCCTTCATGGAATTGTATTTTATTCTCTTAGTAGCATGTAAGAAACTTATAATAAGCAAGTATTTTTCAGTGTACTTATTATTGCCCTAATTAGACCTACAAACTTCTAACAGTAGAAATGAGAAATTGATGATATGGTGAACTGATTATCCTCTGGAAGCAGTGTTTAATGGATCAGTTTTGCTTCAGTTTTCTGCCTCCTTCTACTACAAAACTTACTCATTTCAGGCTGCCTTAAATCCCATAATGATAGAATTCCCAGAAACTTACATATGAACTCCTAGTTTAATTAGAGGATATACACATATACATGTGCACACACATACATACAGATACAGGTGCTCACACACATATATATGTATACACCCCTCAACATACACATGTATCTGTGATCAAAGAGGAAGAACATGAAGAATTTATATTACATCTATGATAACGTTCATCAGCTGAAGTTGAAGATTATCATAAAAGACTGGATGCAAAGGAAATAGTGCTTGTAGTATACAAACTGGTTTGGATATTGATGAAAGCAAAATTCCCATTGTGTGGAAGAGCACTTCTTATTGATGGGAAGAGTTAAATGACTGTGCCAATGTATTGTTTTTAGTTCAGCATCCTCAAAGCAGCAAGACGCATGTAGGAAAACTCTCATGGAAAATTTATAAATAAAGGCAAACCAATTAGCTCACAATCTCTTAGATCCCTGAAATCCATGTGAGGCACTCAGAACTGAGATTTACTGTATAGTTCGAAGATGCCATGAAGTGTGAACACCATTAGCTCAACCTCTGCCAGACTTCCCCAAAACTTAAGGTTCCTACTCTGCTTGCAAATATCAGTGTGGCAGATAATGATATTCCATAAAGACTGGTCTCCTCCTCAATGGAGAATAAATTACACAGAAAAGTATTGTTATTAACTAAATTTTTAAAAGCTTAAAACACTGTGCAAGCTCTGTTTGTAGCCCAGGCCACAGTATGTGTGGTGCTCAGGTTGAAAAGTAGATGAGAATTTCCTGGCTATAAATCAGAACAATAAATCAAGTTGAAGTCCACTGAATTTGTGTCAGTGGAGAATATACACATCAGAGGTAGTGAGCAATCCATGTAAAAATGCATTTGAGCCTGCCTACAAATTTATTGTGGCTCCTTCTTGACCTCTCCAACCCACAAGTGATGTGTGTTTTAAAAAGAACATTAACAACAGCAAACCCAAACACTTGCAACTTCACGGATTTCTGAAGAGCAGAGATCAGTTAAAGGCTTGCAGCTAAACTTCAGTTGTCCTGTTCCTGGAGAAATGCTGAAAGCAGGGATGAAGCATATTGGAGAAGTATTAGCTGTTCACAGGTCCAACTCATAAACAGGGAATGTCCTCTTTTAAAGACAGACACTGATTCTGCTGTACCATTTTAAGGACATCAGCACAGATAGTGATATTTTTGACAATGCTATGGCTTCTCTGTTTTAACTACTGCTGGCTGCTTCCCTGCCATTCATAAAAGGCTATGTTTATTTTCTTCATTTGTAGCTATTACTGTGCCCTATGCAATTTAAAAAATACTAATTTCTCTGAATTGATAACTTTTATCCTTCAATATAATGAAAACAAAAAAGGGAAAGCTGCACACACCTGCCACTTGCAGGCTTAGCTTTCTCTTGGGGTTAGGGAGGTTTTCAAAGTATGTCTCTTGATAAAACCTGAACACTTCAATGCACTAACCGCCAGTATGGCAATTTTGATGTTCTGAGCAAGAATCTATATACATCTCATTGTTCTCAGAAAAATATATTTAATGGGTCACAATGAAATAGAAAATAATCTGAAGAATCTGTTAGTGTAGATGAGGCTTAAGATGGTAATCATTCATATGTATTCTGCACCCTTATCACAGACCATGGAGGAAAGCATTGCTCAGATGCAGTTCTGAGAAGGGAATTTTTAATTTGTCCTCCTTCTACATGTACTTAGAACTGGCTCAGGAAGAGAAAAAAGTATTTTGCAATTTTCGAATGCCCCCATATGAAACTAATGGCAGCTGTTTACTGATGACTTCTATTTACAATACAAAATTGGGCAAATGTGAAATAGAGGGTTCAATTCCTAAGCATGTAGAATATTCTCTTTTACCTGAAGAATCAAAGCACAAACCTGATAGATGTAAAAATGTGCTTTCTATATTTATGCCACATAAAAAGACACTTTTTTTCCTTGGTTAACCTTTTAAAGACAGTGTAGATGCATGCTTCATAAAGAGGAAATATCATATAGTGAGGACAGTATTAAATATGCAGGTTCCCAGAGACTGTTTCTGGGATAAGAGAAATATTTTATTCCCCAAGGTAATAACCAGTGCCACTTGATGACATATGTAGTAAATGGTGTAAAATCCCAGTTTGTGATATTGTCTGAAGTACTTTTTTCCTCACCCGGTGGAGAATTAGTTTTATCTTTTATTCAACACAGACAAATTTAGGAGTCTTTTTTTTTCTTTTTCTGCTCTTAAATCTCAGAATCTTTTTTTAAAACTCTTTTATCATATATTGCATTTCATGGTTTATTTGTAACTAATAACAGGAACAACACTCTGTTACACAATACCTTTGGCTAACATGGATGGTATTTTAGTTTTTGGCAGGCAGAGAAGAAGGAGGTTTTAGAAGCTACTGGTAGCTATATAACAATAGATTCAGAATGTGTGTATGGTTTTTAATTTTAAAATATTGTTGCAGTAACCTTGATATTTCACAGGCTTTTTGATGCCAAGTCCTCTAAATATTCATGTCAGCTGTACAATTAGTCATAAATTTTCAAAACTTTCTATCAAAAAAATAATCACCTCCAGCATTTTGCAGAAAGTGTGGCTATGCAGCTACATCATCAACACTCAAATCAAAGTCCTTATCTATTACACCAGACATCCATTGGCTTAAGTTAGAATAGGACAAATTCGTAGATGAGAACACGTAATTTTCAATCAGGTACTGGATATGGACTGCTCTGCACTGATCTAGCATAAGGAAGTCTTTTATATAAGGAAATACTGTTTTATTTATATATTTAGGTAGTATTGAGTGAAGGCAAAATATTCTTCTCTCATTTTTTATGTTATCTAAATATAGTTTCACACAAGTCTCAAGAGGATTTGTTTATGTTTCCATTGGATTAGCACACACTAACAGGCATCTGCTTAAAATTATTTCTTTGGGAAGAATGACTTTTTTGCATTTTTCCCATGTGTCTTAATTTCCTTTCAGCATTTTCATTTATACAATTTATCCTATATTGTCAAAACAATGAGTACATCCTTCAGGACCAAAATACAAACATGTCAATACAGTGCTATTTATTGACACAAATGTATTTGCCTTATGGTGGGGTCTCTTTTCTTTTTTATCATCTACTGAATAAATTAATAAATAGATCTTTGGCCTTCATTATTTCTTTCTGTACTCTTAGATGATGAGACAGCTATGCAGCACTGTGCTTAGGAAATGTCAACAGTTTACCACTGATAGAACTTCCTGTTCTTCTGAGAATATCCAGGTTTGCATGCAAACACTTATGAACGGAGAGACCATATGTAGGTTTCTCCCAGCTCCCAGTTCCTTGCATTTGTAGTGCAAATTTACTCACATTAAATTTTGACATTTGTAGTGCCGTATGCTTACAATGTCAATATAAATAAGTACATGAACAATGACCTAATTTCTGAAAAAGAGCAGCATCTCAGAAAATAAATTTTCTTATTTCTGTGTAACTCTTAACTGCAAGTCTCTACTTTTCTGCTAAGCTTTAGGTCAAGATTAACATATTTAATTTACAAGGGGAAACAAATGAAAAGAAAAATGTTGCCTAACTTTGAGACTTGTTACAAAATTGGTTGTCAAAATGACAACGAAAATGTATCTTTTGTCCATAGTCACTGAGACAAAATTTTGTAGTTAGACAGTAACTGGTGATCTAGCAGGATTCCCAAACCAGGAAGGTTTAGAAACATCAATGACGCTCTGGGAACTTCCTAAACTGTAGGGAGTTCCCAAAAGTATTCTTGCAGTTGTACTTCGGGAGATGTTCTTGCTTGTCTTGTAACTAATAGAAGTTTCATCTGTTTGAGTGTATGTTGAGAGTATTCGTAGTGGAAAATTGTAATTGAGCATGTCCCAGATTGCATAGGCTCCCAAATCATAGTGAAATGAATTCATAGCCTTCTAAAGTGGTGTATATTAAAGCTGGGCAATATAAGTTTATTTTGAAATATATTTTAAATGAAGTAGAATGAATAGTCCCCCATTAGCTTCTTTGTTGATAGCGCGTTTTGCATTTTTTAAATTGAAATTTGGATATATTTAGGGGCTTTTTTTCCCCTACCATTCCTTCCTTCCTCCTTGTTTATCTAACTCCTCATGCCAATAAATGAATTTGCAGTAAATATGCGATAAATAAACTTTATTATAATGAATTTAAGTGCCTGAAGGAAATTATATTGAAAAATCATGTATTTTTTTATTTTACAAAAAAAAAATCATTTAAATATTAATTTTATACACTGTGAACTGGAAATATCTTAGACTTTCTAAATTTTATTGAAAATTAAGTTTGGACCAATATTAGCCTCTATTTTCTTGCATTTCTGTCCTTGACATAAGTGCTTTGATATGAATCTTTGCACTTTGCTCTGCAGAGATGTAAGTCCTCACAGATGTAAGTTTATAGTTTAAGACTCTGATTGCAGCAAAATGACTAATCTTTTGTCTGCACGCTTGTGAGGATTATTTATCCAATAAATTGAATCCATACAAACCTTCTACTATGTGGTAAATATGATACTTTATGTAAATAATATGCAAAGACTTCTTTCCAAGTACTATGTGCTGTTTTTTTGTTTTCAAGGACAGTGACATAAAACAAAAACAATAAAATAATTTTCAACATCAAAACAAGTTTCTGAATATTTATAAGAGATGTAACATGGGGAGAGGTGTACCCAGTAGACTATCACTTTAATAGACAGCTCATTTTAGTCAGATGTAAAAAAGTTGAAAAAGAATTTAAAATGGTCATATCTTCCTATTATTTAAATGTATTACTTAGACTGAATTAAAGACTGATCCCAAGTGAATATACAAACTGTTGGCTGTTTTCTGAAAGAAAAAGGAAAACAGAGCACTAGGAGTCAGAAAGGCAGCTTTTCTAATGTGTCACACGAAGCAAAATGCATATGGAAAATATTTGTGCAGAAGAGGTTTCATAAAGTTATAGATCTTGAAAACTGGTAAGAGAAAAGATTTTCAGTCTGATGAGTCATTCCAATCATCGTATCTGCAGTCTGTTCTACAGAATTGAACTGAACAGAAGATACAGACCACAAAACTCTCTTTTTTTTTCTGTTTGCATTAAATATTACTCAGTAAAAAAGTCAGCGTACTGAGAATAAAAATATCTTTTGTTTTCTCTCATCACTCCATGATGAAACTGGAAAACATCTTAATTCATTTTGTGAGTAAAGCATCCTAGGTAAATTTGTCCCCTGAAGGCACCTACAACAACATAATACACCCAGCATGTAAATCTTTGCATCTTGATAAGACACCATCCTTACCATGGTTTAACAATGAAAACTCTTGTCTTCATTTTAATTTCTTAGAGGTATAAGATTATGATCATGGAAAAACATTTTTAGCTTGCAGCAGTATCTAAGTGTATTATTTTAAAATACTGTATGATGAGCTGCAGCGTTTTTACCCACAGCTTTTGTGAAACCCTAGCTGCCTTTAGTTTAACGGTTTTAGTTTAACAGCTGAGTTGCCTGGGTTTTTTTTTTTCAAGTTTCTGTCTAAAACTGAGCTTTAATTCATACTTTTCAAGTTTCAGCCTGCTGCCCTTAGATAATTTATAATTTTAAAAGGCTGATTGTCCTTGAACCTAGCCCATGTAGTAGATTTCAGTGAGACCGACTAGTCAGTTCTGAAGACTGAAGACATATATATTTAGGACCATATGAATAAGGAAGACTATATACATGAAGACTTTACATGTAGCATATATCTGAAGTTGTATGCATATATCTAAAGTTGTATGTGTTTGTTTTTGTTATTGTGGTACACTGAGAAATAGCAATGTAGTTGCTATAAGTGCAACTTTAAGGCAGAAACATCAGTCAGTAAAGTAAAAAGATCTGAATGAGATTATTTAAACGAATTCCAGAAGTCTGGAATGCTACAAATTACATCTAGAAAAATAGCACCACATTTTTACTTTTCAGTGTTTCAAAAAAAGGCTAAACTTCATATGAAGAGTTATCTGCTAGCTCTTCTTCAATGATTTCACTCTTCTTTTTCACACTCCATATGCTTGATTTGTCACCCGTACACAGTTATACGAGCTCCTTGCTGTTATCCTCTTTTGGATGGGTTTTGGCATGAAAAAATATGCTAATCAACATAACCTCCTCAAAGTTACTGTGGAAACAAGGGGTCTGTGAAAAAATATCAAGGTATTGCATTCACAGCAAAGCTGTACAACATTGGGCAAAATCTTGAAAGCAGAACAGAATTACCAACTGCAGTGCATGTGTTGCAGAGCGGACCTTCAGGAAGGACGACTGCTGCTTCCTGGAGATGGGCAACTGTAAAGCTTCCATAGATCCAAACCATTCAGTCTGACATTGGATCTTGCTTTCTTAAGAACCATGTCTCAGTTAGGAAGATGTAGAAGACCTGGAGATGTTTTCTGCTTGCAAGCCTGGCTTAACTAGAAAACTGCTAACAAAAGGGGCTGATTTGTAGCCCCAAAGCATGTGGCATAGTCAAGTTCATACCCACATTACTCTACCTCTTCTGGAGCAGAAGTTGCCTACCTGATCCCACATTTCATATTCCTCAACCTTGATTCTCCTGTGGTCCCATAATGCTGTAATGCTGTGGCATCATTGGTGCATTTATTCAGGTGGCATTATTGGTGCATTTATTAGATTCAAAGTATCTAAAATAACGTGAGGGTTTGTTCTGTCTAAAGAATTAGTGTGATATGCTTTTGTATTCTACTTTAGTTGAGAGCTTATGAAAATTAAAATAGCTGTGACATGGTTCTTTCTGGACAAATGTTACATTATTTATACCCTCAATTATTAATATACTTTGTCTGTCTCTCTCTTTTTGTTTCCCTTTCTTTCAGTCCCCCTTTCCTTCTAATATTTCATAAGCATTAGGCCTTTGTTTGACAATTTAATTACACACTATCTAAAATCAAATTGAGACTATATCTAAGGGTTGTGGTCTGATCATGGGTCACAGTTGAGCCTCACAGTTATGCAAACCTATGCATTGAGTAAGCAGGTAAGTAAGGAAAATATGACAAGTTTGAATGAATTTTCTTTTTTAGGTTTGTGGGTTCATTCAAACTTGGAAAAGGACAACTTAAGCAGATCAAAACTGAAGATGATATTAGCTTGACTCTGTGAAATGAAATAGGTGAACTTTGTTTAGTTCTGAGCAGCAGAATTAAAGTGCAGAAATGATCACGCAATGCTATGGGAGCATTTAATAAAGTAAGATGTAGTTACTCAGAGATAACGTGATTCCATTGTATTTCTTTGATCAATCACGCTTTCACCAGTGTGGACATCGCTCACTGTATTACTTCCACCTTTCATCTAATTAATCTGTTCTGATGATACAGCCCCTTGTAAAGGAAATTCTACAACATTGAGAAATCTGATTTGCTCATAAAATAACTGACACAATTTCAGTTTAATCATTTTGTGCTTTGAATGTGTCTTGTCAAACAGGTCTTAGATGGTGTCTTGACTTTGAATGATGCATCAAATTAGCATTAAATCACTGCTTGCTGCTTCTCTTTTCGAAGTCTGTACTCACAGATCTGCAGCTTGACATGTAGTATGCAGTATCTGCCTTTAAAAATGCAGGAAGCTCAGTTCATATCTTTACTCTAGAATTCATCCCTGAAGGAGGCAGTTTGGCTAAAGCTTTGAATCTCTTTTTGTATTACTTATTTCATCTTCATAGCTATACTAAACTGCAAATCAACTTAGAATTATTATTGTGGGACCTTACAAGATTCTGTCACTAGCACACACGCCTAAGTCTTATTATTATATGATTATCAATTTTTTAAACTTTTAAACAGAATTTTATGTTAATAGTAATAGTAATAATAGTTTCAGATTGTTATAGGAACTTAAACCCTTTATTGCACAGTATTGCCAGTTTCTTGCACTGGAAGCTTGCCTTAAGTGTCACTTGAAAGAAGAGGCAGGTGCTTAACTTGATATTTTCTTAGATATCTTAGATATCAGTACATTAAGGTTGTCTCAGTTGAATTTATCACTAGATTATGTATCAGTAGTCATTTAAGTGTGACCACATATTTATATGTTATAATAAGGAAAGGCAGAAGCAAGGACTTTGATAATGTGATACATGAATCATGCCAGTTAATTGTATCCCAAATAAAACTTTACCTAAAAGCCAGTAGGTTTGATTCATTTTCGATCCTGTTTGGCCAAACCTAAGGAAAGCAGAGTCTCAAATTCTTGCATGGAGCTCATGATCATACCCAGAGCTTCCTATATTTTAGAGTGCTATAAAAAAGGGAAATCAATAATTCAATAATCAATAAATGATCAATAATAATTCAATTATAAATTTTAAACCCATAAATTGATAAAAATTATGTACTCCAGCAGCTTGTGCTGCTGAATTTTATTTCTGGCAGTATTTATGGATGAGTAACTTCAGGTGTGTAAGTCACCCCATAGAGCTTACTGGAACTTTCAGGTGCAGAAATTATTGCAAAATTATTATCATCATCATTGTCATCATCATCATCATCATCATTTTGAAAGTTTATTTTGAATGTTGTGGGTAGCTTTTCATATTTTAGGAAGTAATGTTAAACTGAGGTAGTTACTTTACAAGTTGTCAGATAACAGTGAATTATTAAATGACAGCAAGCAGTAGCCTAGATGGCTGTTTTATGATTTGTTTTTAATAGTTTTTATGTAAAGTTTTACAACTTTGTCTTGAGACTTTGCGGTATTAATTTTGAATGGTAACTTCATTAAGATACAATTTTAGCTTTAGATACTTGCTAACCATATTATGAGAGGGCTAAACCTACTCAACCATGCAATGTTGTTTTTAAAAAGCATGCTGTCCAAGCGGAAGGGGATTGAGAGTATTCCTAAAGCGATGTTAAAAGAATGCAAGTACTAATCTGATTTTCTCTTTAGGACATTAATCTTTTAACAGTAGTATCAGCTAAAATTGGCATTGATAATTCAATCACTCAAGAAGTGAATTTGCATTTAGCAGAAAACGGTTGGAAACATCTGCAACAAGTGCTCAAAACTGCTGTTGTGCTGAATGGATGTAGAAAATAGCCATAAAGTTTCAGAGAATATTCATTAAACACAGTATTCATTAAGCAATTTGTGAACTCCACCAAATTAATTACACTGCTTAGAAGTCACCTCCAAATACAGACATTTTTTAGAAAACAGTACATGAGGAAAAACTTTGACAAAATGCTTTTGTATTTTCTATTTAGTGGAAGATGTACAGGATTTGCTCTTCCTTTTTTACGCATAGCTTTTAGTGAAGTTAATAGCACCTGCACTATAATGTTCCTCATTATAAACCTATAAATCTCTTTCAAAAACATAAAATGCTGTGAGAGCTATTAACCGGTAGTATATTGTATTTATTAGGATCATTAATCCCTAATTTGTAATTTAGAAATGCGCCAACTCAGTGAAAAGATTATTAACTGGCAGGTGTGTATATTTTTGTATATGTCTTTTTCATAAACCATTCTGATTTGTTTTGTTGATGACTGAGTCTTAGCTTTTACAGAACATGATTTGTTGCCTTATCTCATAAACCCACTGTAAGCAGACCAATCTTGCTATTTTTCGTCACAGAAGCAGCCAAACTTCACTCCAGTTTTTCTGAGAATGGCTTTCGACAGTTTCACAGAAAGTATATTTTTTCATACTGTGCATTTAATTACATATGTAGTTTTGTGCAAATGTTCATGATTTGTACATGCTATTTCCAGATGGATTGTTTAAATCGCCGCTCTGTAGCAAAGTTCCAACTCCTGGTATCTCCTTATTGCCCATAAATCAAATCAGGAAAGAGAGACTACACAGGCTGACATTCAAGAAGTGTGACACAGTTGTGCAGTAACTTGAAGTCATATAGAAAGAGAAGGACCGTTCCTGTGACAAGCAGTGGAGACCTTCCTTTAGATATTTTACATAGTTTATCAGATAACTTAGGCTTTTTTTCTTTTTTCTTTTTTTTTTTTTTTCCCTCTGTAATTACAGACATTACGTTTACTTGCCAAGGAGACAGATACTCTGGAAAGACTAGAAAAGACAATTTAATGTTGTTCACACATATAGTTTACTAGATGTATTCCTTAACTGAAACTTGTTAGTCATCTTTTATAACTGTATTTGTGATATACAAGGAAAGTAAAATATATATGTCCTCCTTTTGATAGTCTATAAAGACAGAGATAAGGAAAAGCATAATGTGGGTTTTATTAGGATATTTTCTACTAAAAATAATTTTATTGACAGTAAAAGTCAATACTGTTGACTGAAAATATCAACATTACTAGAATTTAGCAATTACTAGTAACTTGTATTTAAAGAAAAACTTCAGGGGTATTGCCTAGTACTATTTTTTCCTCTCTTCAAGTTTTTTGCCAGGGTGACAAAAGAAAAATATTCCAGGCAAAAGATTTTAGGCATGCATTAGTCCAACACAGCACCAGAAAGTACTGTAATATATTTACTACTGCTGCTGTTGGGCCCAGAGTAGAACTATATAATTCATCCAGGGAAAAAAAAACCTCCCAAAATTTTACTCTTTCCTAAGTATAGATGATTCATATTGGTATTATGTGCATGTTGACCTAGCTCTTACTTTACAGATTTATTCTTGCTGTTTGCAGAGATTTCTATAGGTAACCATAGTCATTCCCTGTTATGAGTGTAAATGATCACCGCTTTAGCTCAGAAAGCACTTCTATTTTGGGAAAGGGACAGCAGCACACTGCACAGCCCCACCTTGGTAGTGAGGGCCACAGGGCTCCCTCTGAGGACAGCCTCGCAAGAGGAGAAGGGAGGGAGGGCAGGAAAGCAAGAAAAATTCACACTGTTTAACCCGAGGCACCCAGGGAACGCAATAGGCACTTCCACAGGGAATGATAAATCCTTAGATTTAGACCTTCAGACATAATAAGACCTGGAAGCATTATCACTGCATCTGCAATGCAGACTTGCACATTTTTATGAGTTATACAGTTGTTGGTTTTTTACAGTTTTTGGGGTAAGGTGGGCAAAGTCATTTGAGGTTTGGACAGACATGCCCAGAGATTTCTTTAAATTTCCACCTGTCATTACTGTCATACATCTTACTGTGGCTCCATCCATGCAGCAGAGGCCAGGGTATGCCTTATTCTGAGTAGTTTCTGAGGGAAGGAACCAAGAGAGAAATGTATTCAATGGGCTCTGAATTTAGACAGATGCCTTAGAGTCTTCCTTATACTAAAGAGAATAAGCACAAACAAATATGACATAGTCTGCCTACTTTCTTCCTGGCTCCATCTGCTACAGAACTGCAGAGAGTTTCCTCCATGTGACAAGTATTCTCTTTGGATGATATCTGTCCATATTATGTCAGCTGAAGCGCACAGAGTAAATAGGACTAGAGAATGCCTTGTCTTCTTTGTAGGAAATAGCCCATTCAGCCATAATGAAGAATAATTATCAAGATTCTTCAAGGAAAATACAGTGCCTATCAGACCCAGCATATGATGTTCTTTCAATAAATAAATTAAAAAAAAAAAAAAGGTTGATTGTTGTTTCAGGGCTTTTTTTCCAGAAGTTTGGGCTGTAAGGTAACCACAAGTTAACTAGAGGACACTGCTGTAAGCAGGTAGTCAAAGGCTGTGGTTGTACTGGACAAATGTGCCAAAAAGGCATGTTAAGAAGGTAACAGTAGTTCTCTGAAGGACTGATTGAACCTGTCTAGCTTATTACTGTATCATTCTATATTTAAATGCTTTGATTAAGTCTATAAAACTGCACAGAAGCCTTTTATTTTTGCAGTCAAAAATGTCCATTCAAAAATACGGTTACGTAAGAGAAGACTTCAGACATAGACAGGGATTTCCTTTCAAGCTGATCTTTAATCATAAAGGTCAAACCTCTAACATTAAAACACTTGAAGGGCAAGAAACTGTTACATTCAGTTATTGATTTTGAAGACCCTGACCCTTGCCAAGTATCACAGGCCATGGAGGGCATTGACAAAAGTACAGTAATAAAAAGAGCTAAAAAACTTGTTCAGTCTTTTTTGTGTCTAAATCCAATAACAAAAAAAAAAGGCAAAAAAACTGCCGCACACAAACAAAAAAGCCCACTGTGTAGGATTAACAATAGATTCAGATCTCAAGCACTATTGGGAATAGTGCAAATCTGCAATTGTTATGGCTAAGCTACTATCCTCTTCTCTAAAAAGCTTTGATTTTCCTTTTGGCAGTGATTACTGTGGCTGGCTGATACTATGGAAGCATAGTTTCTGTTAATTAGAGTGAGCTGAAAGTTTTCAGAGCAAACAGTGTTCTGCTAGAAAATATTTTCTTAAAGAAATATCATGATATTGTAAGCAGGTTTTTCTGTTAGACTGCAGGACTGGCTACATTCCCAAGCTTGCAGCATCAGCAGTGCAGGGCACACCTGCCCTGTATCCTCCTCCTTCAAGCCAGAAGACCTCTTAGAGTCAAGGACAATGTCATGCCTGCTCTGCCAGGCTCTCTGAATTCAGAGTCCTTTGACCTCTGAAGTACCCTACTCTAATTGGTTGTTAGAGTCATGGAATCATAGAATCATTTAGGTTGGAAAAGACCTTTAAGATCATCAAGTCCAACCGTTAACCTAACACTGCCAAGTCCACCACTAAACCATGTCCCTAAGTGCCACATCTACACGTCTTTTAAATACCTCCAGGGATGGTGACTCAACCACTTCACTGGGCAGCCTGTTCCAATGCTTGACCACCCTTTCAGTGAAGAAATTTTTTACAAATATCCAACCTAAACCTCTCCTGATGCAACTTGAGGCCATTTCCTCTTGTCTTAAGGCTTGTTACTTGGAAGAAGAGACCAACACCCACCTCTCTACAACCTCCTTTCAGGTAGTTGGAGAGAGCAATAAGGTCTCCCCTCAGCCTCCACTTCTCCAGGATAAACAATCCTGGTTCCCTCAGCCGCTCCTCATAAGACTTGTGCTCCAGACCCTTCACCAGCTTCATTGCCCTTCTCTGGACACACTCCAGCACCTCAATGTCTCTCTTGTAGTGAGGGGCTCAAAACTGAACACAGTATTTGAGGTGCGGCCTCACCAGTGCAGAGCACAGGGGGACAATCACTTCCCTAGTCCTGCTGGCCACACTATTCCTGATACAAGCCAGGATGCCATTGGCTTTCTTGGCCACCTGGGCACACCTCTGGCTCATATTCAGCCAGCTATCAACCAACACCCCGAGGTCCTTTTCCACTGGGCAGCTTTCCAGCCACTCTTCTCCAAGCCCGTGGCATTGCATGGGGTTGTTGTGACCCAAGTGCAGGACCCGGCACTGAGCCTTGTTGAACCTCATACAATTGGCCTCAGCCCATCGATCCAGCCTTTCCAGACCCCTCTGTAGATTCTTTCTACCCTCAAGCAGGTCAACAATCCCGCCTGTCAGGATCTTTGAAAAACGGCTAAGGAATGAGTTCAAGCACTGGACCCAAAATTGTTAGGTCCTACCCTGGCTCTTTTTGACTGGTTCAACTACTTTGCTCTCAGAATCATTGCATACAGAGGGAATTTGCCCTAAGAAACATGGGTGTGAGCTCCTCTGACCACATGGATCAATTGCTGGCCTCTTTTTGCCTAGGGGTATAGCTATAGCCTTTGGATGCACAGGGAAGGGTACAGAAACTTGACAACTTGACCTGAAGCAGAAGCTGAGAGGATTTCTATCTCCTATTATATAAAACATGGAAACCTCAAAGGTTTTCAAAACTGGCAAGTTCTGAGAAAGCCTTGAAACTGTAACAGGAAAGAAATCTCATAGTCCAGATTCAGGAAGCCTTCAACACTTACCAACTTCTGCTGAAGAGTGACAGCACTGTTGTCTGAACCACCTTCAGTCCAAACACCTCCAGGCTTCTATGGAGCCACACCAGCTGCCTCCCTCTTCAGAGGGTTGCCTGTGAGTCCAGCTTGCCTGAAAGTTGGGAGCACCTGGACACCCCAGCCCAGGCTCTAAGAGACTTGGTTATTGAAACTGAGAATCTGATCGCAGCAATGAACAAAGGATTTCAAGAATGTCAGGCTGCATTGCTTAATCCTGAGATTCCTAAGGAAATATCATTTATTGAAAATGTTTCAGCATTTCCTGCTTATTCATCAAAAGTTTGCCTATCTATGGTGTTAATAATAGAATGTCTAGTCTCGTGCTATAGTTGACAATATCCACAGAAAAGCTATAGACTCATACTGATAGTCAGAAGCCTTGTAATTCAGAATGTTTTTATTCATACTTTAATGCATGGGTTTTTTTCAGTTCAGTGAAGCTATATTTGTCACATAAGTGAATCAAAACAGTCTAAAAATAGTCAGAGAAAGTCAATAGAAAAAATCTTGCATAAGAGAACTTTCCATTGGCACAATCTCATTGGAAATCTGTACCCGCACTTCTTCCTCCTGTGTCAGGTAGTGTGCCCCATCACTGAAGGAGAGTCTTTTCAGCAGTGTGAATTTTGGTAGGAGTGGGCAGAAAAAGGTCTGAGTTCCTAAACTGCATAAGATTTACTGTAGGAAGTCACAGAACATTCTCTTGTGCACCTTTAGGAAAGAACTAAATGCTTATTTCTGTAGTTCTGAGGCCCTCTCACCTGAAGGAGATGCCATTAGCAATGAGAAACTTGCAGAAAAAAAGCACCCCCCCTGCTATGGTGTCTTCTCCCACTTGGCCCATCAGGAGTAGCAGCTGGGGAAGTTTTTCCCCTAACCCCTGGGAGTCAACTCTCTCTGAGTCACTGCAGAATATGCACAACTGCAGAATACAACAGTACAAAGCAATCGTTTTCTGGTTACTGCATATAATAGATAACTAGGACTAATGAGCTATGAGGCTAAGCAATAGTATGACTGTCATCGATGATAAGACACCCAATAATTCTCTGGTGACCACACAGTCATCAGTCAGGTTGGGAGTGGGCTGATCTTCTTTGTTGCTGGGTTGCCAACCTCCAGTTCATCACTTTTTTTCCATGGGGTATTATACCTTCCCATGTCAGTAGTTTTTCTCTTGAACCCTTTAACTCCCACAATCCTGTCAGTGGTTTTGCTTCCAGTACCTTGCTTGGCTTCAGCATGGACTTTCTCACACTGTAACAGCAATTGGATCCGTTAAACCATGCCAAGGACACACAAGCTTCCACCAAACTTGGCTCACAGACCATGGAACTCCTGCACAGGGGTAAATGGACATTATTTTTTGCATGTTTTGGACTCTCTTGCATTGAGTGATTTCTCTGTCCATTTTACTTAGGGCCATATTCTTAGCATGCTTCTCTGGGGAAAAAAAGGGAAGGTTTTTTTCTCCCCTATAAAGTCAAAGACAAACAAACTTGGAGAAAGTGCTTTGCTTTTTGCCTTACAACTTGTGTCACAGCAAGATTAATACTTAGGAGCTGGTAGGGGCAGTTTGTACTTTACAGTGGTTGGTTCCAAAGAGAAATGAAAGGAGAGGTGCCAGAGTTTCTGGCCCTGAAATTTCATGAGTAGACCTTGAGCCAGTGTGATAACAGGACTCTGAAGTCTTTATAAATTGTAGCCTCCCTTTTTGTACCCTCTTTTCCTTAAGCGACTAGGAAAGAGATTAAGCTGAAGAGTATCTCAATAAAGAGCTTGTGGCAGAAGCACCAAAATCTTACCACTGGTGTACCCATTACAGCCTCTGACTTAAGACCAACACGACCTATATCGTGGTTGTCTTTGTGAACTGTTTCTATGACTAGCATTACAGGAAAGCATGTAATTATCAATCAGAAGGCGGGAAGGTAGATTCTTCTGTTTAATGGTAGCATGAAAAGGTTTCCTTGGACTGACTGAAGCCATATGAATACGAGAAGAACACTGTGATTAAGGACTTTTAAACAGTTGTTGCTAAGTTTAGTATTTTAGAAACATGGATTTTATACATGACAATACAGTGATCAGCAAGGGATCTGCACAGCTTTAAAATATACTTGACAGTGCAATCAAATGACATGACTGTAGCTCATGCAGCTTTAACTTCTGCTGCATGTATATTAGTAATGGTGTAACTATCTTAAGGACTTGTTTTGGCAGTACAGCATACCCGGTTAGCCTCAGGTAACTCACTCCACTCTGTCCTACTGTGATTGTATTTCTGGGGGTACATGAACTAAGTGGAGTAAATCTGTCTCTGATATATCATGTTCTGCAATCACAACTTTGGATTTCAGTTTTATGTGACGAATGTTGATTAAAATCTTTATAAATGCATGAATGTGTACAATCTCATCCTGTTATCTTAATAATAAAATTGTTCTGAGAGCAGCTGAAATACAAAACCTGCTTGCACTGTGTTTTATGGTCATGGTAAAATGATGTGCTGCTTGTGTTCTACTTCTCACTATAATACTATATAAGATATTTCTGTTATTATCATAGGGGACATAATAAACAGCAAAAATCAATTGGGAGGGAGGGGAAGGTGGCTGCCATTCCCGGGTGGAAACATGCTTTGAAATCAGAAAATCGCAGCCATGTAGCCAGCGAAACGATGAAACTATACAGTGCTGAATCACAGCCTTACTGTTTGCTTTCCACAAGGCACTGAGCACAGTGCCAGTAATACGCACCCCAAGAGGTAACTAAAGATTCTTCTCACAAACTATGCTATCAAAACCCAATTGTCTGACTGTGTATGCTTGGAAAATAAAATGAACCTGAGTGTTGGAGTAGTGGTACTGCTTCTAGTAGTTTAGTTAGGAAGACTCTAGGGACTTCAGCTCTTTCTTTACCATCTGTATAGTCCTAGTCTGAACAGGTTTGCCCTGGCCACCACTTCTGTAACTTATTACTGAGGGCTTCCCAAGGACAACAAGGTCAGGGCTTCTTGTAAATGAATGTTCCCTGTGGGACCTGTAATGAAGAGACTGTTAACTAATTATCAGTCTGTTTGGAAGGCATTCATTTTTTAATTGACCTCAAAGCACTCAAGGAACAAAAGGAATCTGAGCAAAGATTATTTGGGTCCAAGGCAAACAAATGAGTCATTTTCTTTCATGGGGTAGTTGCACGGGTTTACTGGAGTCCACTGCACATACAAGTTTTTCAAGTTCAATATTCTGTTGATTAAAATTAGGAGAGTTGTATCTGACGATATGATCTGTATGTTACAGACAGCTTTCCCTCCCTTCCTTCAGCTGTCATTTTCTCTGCAAATATTGCTCCCGTCATAACTTGTCAGGCCAACATTACAATGGAATTAATTTAAAACGTGATCTGTTTCCTTTTAGTTTGAGTAGGAAAGTTCAATTCTGCAACTTGAATGTCATGTGCAATTTTACAGAGGCTGCTTGCAGGGCTGTTATACCCCACGGAGAAGATAATTACGAAGTCAGAAGGAGCCTTAGGACTTTTTGGTTAGGGAAGAGGTTTTGTCCAACAAAATTATGTTTTAATTTTCACTATTTGAATATTGGCTGAAATGATGAAACTTATGTTTCTAATTTACTTTAACTGCTAAATAAGTTAATGCAGAAAACATGATACTGCTGTTTGGGTTTTTTTTAAGTTAAAGATGATTGCGGGTCAAATTCTTCTACAGCACTGTTTTGCATATATTAGTGACAGAAGGGTATAAGTGTACTGGAGGAGAATAGCTTTCTATAATAGGAAATTAATAATGTGATCACTAAGAGTTCTTCCATGCTCCTGATTTCACCAGTAGAGCACTTAAATTGAAAACTTCAAAAAACAGGTGTTCAGAAATATCATTGCCAATACAAAAAAAGATCCAAATCTCAAAACAGTAGGCAAGGATTAAAGCTGAATAAGGTTTTTGTTTTAACGCTATTAAACATATTTTTAAAATAATTTAAAATAATATTTTAAAATAATTTAAAAAAATACAGAAAATGAGGTGGAAAATATTAATTTAGAAACAAGGCATTGTGGGAAAGGGAGCCTAGACAGGATTACCTAGCACCCTGTCCAATCACATCTTGAAAGCCTCCAGTGACGGGGACTCCACCACATCCCTGCAGAGGTTGTTCCAGTGATTGATTGTTCTCACTGTAAAAAATGTATTTCTTATGTTGAGATGAAACCTATTCTGGTGCAAATTGTATCCACTGCCCCTTGTCTTCTCCATGTAGCTCCTTGTGAAGAGCGAGCCTCTGTCCTCTTTATAGCTTCCCTTTAAATACTGGAATACTGTGATGAGGTCCCCCCTGAGCCTTCTCTTCTCCAGGGAGAAAAAACCTAACTCCTTTAGTCTTTCCTCAAGGGGCAGTTTCTCCAGCCCTTTGATCATCTTCATGGCCCTCCTTTGGACGCTCTCCATTCTGTCCACATCTTCCTTGAATTGTGGGGACCAGAACGGGACACAGTACTCCAGGTGCAGCCTGACAGCCACTGAGTAAAGTGGGATGATCATGTCTCTCTCTCTGCTAGTAATGCCCCGGCAGATACAGCCCAGTATGTGATTTGCCTGTGCTGCTGCCGCAGTGCACTGCTGACTCATGCTCAGCCTGTTGTCCACCAGGAGCCCAGGTCCTTTTCAGCAAGGCTGCTCCCCAGCCACGCAGATCCTAGCCTGTTCTGGGCTCTTTGGTTATTCCATCCCAGGTGCAGGACTTTGCACCTGTCTTGGTTAAACTTCATACTGTTAATAAATTACACTGCCTGCTCCTCAAATGGCTGAAGATGAGCAGGTGTGAAGAAGGTATTTCTAATTTTAAAGAACACGGTTAATGACAAAGCCCAATCACATTAATCTGATCTGCAGGATGAAGGATGTAGAGCTGTCATCTTTTCCTTTAGCCTCTGTTGATGCATACAGGGTGACTAAGTTTGAAAGCACACCTTGAATTTACCCCTTTTATTTATTAACATTTATTCATTGCTGGATTTATGAAGTAGTGTGGTGACTGTATGTTTCTATTCTCACCAGTCATATAGTTAGTCCTACCATTCTGTCAACAGAACAATATCAGTTTTTTTAATTTATGATTAGGGTAGAAACTATAAAATATTGACTGCTTCAGAAAGAATTGTTTCTGAAATTGTTAAACTTGCAACATGATCCATAAAAACATTCTGGCTGATGTAAAATATTTTATGTGATCATGCTTCCAATTCTAATAATGTAACCAATGCTTGCATCAAGTTTTCAGGAAATCTGGCAGTGAAATTGTTAAGGATAATGTTATATTCCATAGGGTTTACTGCTCCTTCAGATTGTATCTTCCGCAAGTAGTTACCATGCTCAAATCAGTTCTGGCATTTTGATACACAGTAGAAGCATTTATTCTGCTTGAGAGTTGTAAGTTGCAATTTTTTAAAGACTCTGGTGAGGTTTGTAGCATGTTATGGGGACACCAAACTGCAATATATCTGAATATAAAACAAGTGCTTATAAATGGTTTTATCACACTTCAAAGCAACATGCTAGCAGGATTGCCAAATTCAGCTGCAAAACTTGCCAATTTGGATCATGTGAAGGCAGGTGTGAGATTACAGCTGTAATAAAACCGAAATTGAATACTGGTAGCTGAATTTGTAGTAGGCAATTGACTTGATTTATATAACATAAGCCACATGAGGAGACATATGTAGGTCAGCATCTTCAGCTGGAAACAGTGGTTAGAAGAGTTGTGGTAGGTTGCTGGGAACTACTGAGTTAATACTTGTTTAGTCTGGCAAAATGCTGGTGCAGCGTAACTACATTCTGTCAAACTTGTCTGGGGAGACACCATTTACAACAAGGAAAAACTAGTCAGTTATATCCAATGCCACTTGTGCCATAAAAATCTTTGCTAAAATTAGCATAAGAATGTAGACCATATGGAGTTTCCCAGGGCAAGAATTGGTACATTAGCTGTGAGCACATTTTCAGCCTGCAAAATACTTAAGGTGTGCAAATACACAAATCAGTGATTAAACTCCTTTTAGAGTAATAGAACAATATATTACAAAATGCAAATGGTAAATTATCCTGTTCAGGGAAACAGAGGAAGCACAATCAAATATAGCCTGCAGAGTTATTTCCAATCCAAGCAGTCTGTTATACCACAGATTTGCACAAAAAAAAAACCCAAAATCCAAAATAAAGCACACACCCCTTAATTAAAAAAAAAAATCATGTCCACTTTTTTTGTCCAAGGAGTGAACTAATGACCTGGTGATTCTAACATGAGTTGATGGTTTAATAAGAACAAACACAAAATGGTAATTGCTGCTTTTAAAAAGGAAATTGAGATTAAGCATACAGAAATTACTGTTTGTCAGAGTTTCCATTCGCCATTCCCAGGAAAGGGCCCAAGGTTTTGTCCAAGTTGTGAGCATGTGGAGACTGCAGCCAGTCATGATCAGTACAAACATGCTAGGGCTTATGAGCCACAATTTCTAAATACTTCATCTTTGTAAATTATACTTGAACCTCTTAGGCCTACAAACACTGCATTGGCACAGAGCAATGGAAGATGCTTTTGCTTTATCTATAATCTCACCTGAGCCTCCAGTGCAGGAAACAGGAGGAGGAAAAAAATCTTGAAGGAGAATATGAAGAGTAGCACAATATTTACATTATTATTTCTTTCTACTAAAATGCAGGGAGTATATGGCAGGGGAGGAGAAAAGAACTAGAAATGTTGTTTTAAAAAAGCTGATTATAGTTTAACAAAGTTTTTGTAATGAAGATGGTTGGTTAGTATAGATGATGTAGAAAGTTACATCATCAGGAGAGGAAAGCAATGAGGTGGTGTAGAAGTTGTGAGCATGAGTTTCATATTTCAGCAGTCAAGAGCCTCATGAATCACTGAAGATCCAATGAATTTAAAAGAAGAAACTTAATGAAAATACATGTATAAGAAATAAGTGCAATAGGAATCTGAATGAGTTGGTAGCAGGCAAGGTAGAAAGTCATTTTTGTAGTAAAGAGAAAGACCGTAAATAAATAAGTGTGAGAAAAATGAATATTGCTACAAAAATGACTGCTATACTGAGTTCAATATGCTTTAATTTGTCATAATACTCAGCATAATATAATGTCTTCAAAATCTAGACCCATGGCTGTTACTCACTAAGCACAGTGCCTTGATGGTTAGCATTAATTCAGCTGATAGTCTGGCAATTCTGAAAAACAAACAGAGCCAGACAGAAGAGAAAAAAAACCTGAACAGAGGAAATAAAACTGAATTTTATAAAAATTTTTGACTGCAACAACACCAGAGGACATTATCATTATAGAAAGCATAAAATACCACTGTGGCTGGAACTGGGATAGTAGGTCTACCCAGTGCTTTCTAATGAGCAAAAACCCCTGGGTTTATCAAGGAAGGGGGTTACAGATGTTATGAATGGGGCTTATTTTTATTTAATCAAGCACACAGCATTGCTTCTAATGACACAACATTTCAGTTTTCGTTGTCTTTCTGACATCTAATAAAAACTCAGAACATTACTGTTACTAAAATAATTCTTATTGTGTCTTATTACAGTACGTCCACAGTCACGTTACCTGTTGTATAGTTTCACTTTAATGTGACAGCAATGTAGAGGGTAAGGCAACCATTATTTTGCCACTATCATTTGTGTTTGACAGCAGCTGGCTCACCAGTCCCTGTATGTGTTGTTTATGACTTAGATGTGTGATTTTGAGAATGGAGAGGAATTAATTTATTGTGTTGGGAGGGTGTAGTAGACATGGGAAACATTCCTTACAATATTTTGATGGTCATGGGGTATCTCTTTTTCCAGGTTTATACAATGTTTTATATCATGGTGCTTTTGGACATGACTGGGACTTGTAGGTAGTACTGCTGAACAGTAACTGATAAGTATTGCTCTGAGCTTTTAAAAAGTCTTGAGACTGCTAAAAGAAGTCTCATGGCATTATAGTTCATATATTATGAACTCTTGCAGAAAAAACAAATTAAGATGGGGGTGATGGGTCAAGGTTGAAGAATGACTAAATTTCAAATTAAAAGACTTCATTCAAAAACTGAAACAAAAATTGGAATACGGTGAGGGCAAACTCAAGACAACGTTTATTCTAAGCATGTGCAAACCTGTTTTTGATGCTGTTTTCAAAATGATGCAGCAGCTAAATGTATTATACCCCTGGGAAGAATAAACCTTAGGGCCTGATTCTCCTCACTACATAATAAGAATGGTGAAAAGTAGTCTTAAAGTAGGTATAAATTGCATTTAAATCTTCTTTACGGCTCAGCAGTGGTAGAAAGGAGCCTCAATATAAATGAGAATCAGGTCCCCAGTATTTATTTAACCCTTGGGCTTTGTATATCATTTTATTTGCACCTTTAAGAGATTTGCAGAGGGATTTTTAATCAGGATTCAGTGTACAGAGAGCTAAATGTTTTCATTGCCTTACAAGTAACTTTAATCATAGAGGCAGATCATTCTTTTTATTTCTCAAGAGGGAATGGTAGGATTTCCTGCCTTTGTACAAACTGAGCTAAATGTTTCTGACACCCATAGTACAGTGTCAATTGGAAATTCACATTTCATGTAATAACAGACCATTTTAATTTCATGAGGTAAAGAATTGGTTTCCACTTGCAAATTGTACCGAAGAAAGCAATATTGTCAGAAGAACTGGCACAGTGCTTCAAGAGATAAATCTATTGAATTAAATAAGAGGCTTTCATTACCTTTTACATTGCATTTCTGTATAACATAAGCATTAATTAAACTCTTCATTGCTTTCGCCTATTCAGCAGAGTACTTGCTTGGTCTGACAAGAAATGCTGCCCAAGAAAACATGTGGCACCCAAACACAGTCATTAAAATACACTTACTCAAGCAGAAGGGAAGGAAGGGTAGAAGGGGAGAATGTTTCAGTGTGTTTGGGCAAAGAGGGCCTATCTACAGAAATACATAATTTCTGTTTTTCAGGTTTTGACAGCAACACAGCTCCGATGGCTTGTAACAGGCCATCTCACTAGGTATTTCTCGAGGCATTTTGAATACAAATGGAAAGCAAGCAATTGTCTTTGAATTTTTAAGTATATGTCTGTTTATGAGGAAGGCTTCTCCAGCGTGAAGAATCACTTTTGTCATGAGACAGTCCTACCTTTCGAAGTATCAAAACAACTCTGCAAAGTGTGTTTCCTCTCCTGTGTGAGAAATGCCCAACTATGGCAAAGCTGTTGATACAGATTCAAAGTGTTCCCAATCAAGGAGTCAAGCCTTAAAGAGCTCTTTGCGTAGCCCACCTTCCTTAACTGAAGAGCCATCATGTATGTTTGGTTCTGACACATTTCTATCTGTATTCAAATATTTCTAATTCCTTTTTTCTTGTGATTCCAGGGGAACATTTGAGAATCTGCCCTCAGGAATATACATGTTGCACCTCAGAAATGGAGGACAAGTTAAGCCAACAGAGCAAACTGGAGTTTGAAAACTTAGTGGAGGAGACAAGTCACTTTGTACGCACCACTTTTGTATCCCGGCACAAGAAGTTTGACGGTAGGCTGGATATAATTTACTTATTTTCAAGGTTATGGGATTTAAAAGTCAGTTATCCATAATAAATTCCAATGCTCTTTTCTTTACAATTAGATATCACATTTGCAGTTGTCAGTTTGGCTAAGATAAGGGTTAACTTACAGCTGGTATGCTTATCAGCCTTGTGAGTATTGCCTTTAATTACAATGACATCAAGAATCGGACTGTTAAGCGCCTGCAGGCTTGGCTAATGTTGAAAAAAGAGATTAGATATGCATAGGGAGGTTTATAATTTTTGTCTCCTAGTTTCAAATGCAAAATTTAGGTTTGCAATTATGTTCACTGTTGCAAGATGAACCATGGGTCTCCCATGATTTTTGTTACTGCAAAGCAGTTTTTTTGTAGTCTGCCTTTTGTAGCCTTAAGGCTGTAGTTTCTTCTTGCATGATTTTCTTGTGATGTACAGTCTCCTACAGGGCTTCTGGCTTCCAAACACTGAGGCCTCAGTTGCATTTGAGAGGGAGTGTCATGCAAACCACTTAAGCAGTATCGAACATGTCTTTTATACCTAGAAAGAATTGACAAGGACAGTTTGGGGTTTTTATTTGTTTCTAATCAGTACTCCAATCTCTTCTGGTCCTCAGCCTTTGTAAGATCTTTGTAAGATCAAGGGTTCAGTGTCACAATTTGCTAAATGCTTGTCTTTAAATAATGAACATTGAGCAGTTTTTATGGTTGTGTCCATACGTACAAATCATTCTGTTGAGCTTTTCTCATAAACTGCAGATTAGCAAAGAGTAAAAGAGCTTCAGAATATTCAGTCATGGCTTTATCTAAATATGAAATTTGTATGTGTGTTGAAAGTGTCCCCCTAAGAATTTCTGCATATGTGTAAGTTGGAAAGGGTCTGGCACTGAGAGGTGTAAATCAGCATTGCAAAGAGGATTGGAGAGCTGCATCTTTCCATGTAGGTAAAAAGCCTGCAAACAGATGCAGTAAAGCTGGCTAACCCCAGGTAACGGGGCATATGCACTCATGTGGGAGAATGGTGGAAAGGTTATCCTTGAAGTTGGAAGCTTACTTTGAAACTCTGAGGTTGCATTCAGGAAAAAAGTGAAGATGTCCCTAACTCCTTAGGGTAATTCTGCATCATTCTCTTTATCCAATTAAAGATTTTTTTTTTAATTAAAGATTAATAAATTAAAGATTGTCTCAATGTGACACAGAAAGGAAGATGAATTATAAAGGGAGGGAATGGGAAATGTGTAATATGAGGAAGAGCTGGAGAAAAGTCCCCAGCAGCAGATCAGATGCTAATATAATCCTTGGAAGGACTGCAGTGTGGATGACTGTGCAGCACTCTGCATTGTGATTGCTTCGCTTTTTAATGTGAAGTTGGAACTTTTTGTGTAGTGGATTTAAAAACTTTTATTTGGCTTCAAAGGACCTAAAAAACACCCCAGAAGTTGTGAGCAGTATTACAAGATGAGTATGCAGGCAGAACAGACATTTCAAACCATCTATGGCACATATAGGGCTTTTCTCTTTTTCTAGAAGGAAACCAAGATGATCACTGCTGTTCAGTGAGCAGTGCAGTTTACTGAAAATGCTGGGCTCATTGACCACAGAGCTCAGATACTACCTTACTAATTCTTTGGCAACTTGAGGCCTTTTTATATTGCAATGAACTTAAGCACATTATGGCTTTTTCAGTAACCTGAAATTCTGTATCTTAATACTGACGGTAAGGTATATAGCTGAAAGTTACTGACCTGTTGTAAATATTGCATTCTGGGATTCTTATGGATCTGCTCTGCAGGAAGTTGGATTAAAAGACTAAGTGGTTTCTTCTGGCTTATCATTGATGTTTTAAAGGGAATTTGCAATGTGAAGTCTTTTCAAAGAGCAAGTGAACTTTGTGTACACTTTCAGTATTTTAATGCTATTCTAAAACTATTCAAAAGTTGTTCACTTATATGGAAAAACTGCTTAATCTTTCTAGAAGGGCAAATACATTAATGGAAAAATATATTCACCTAACAGGCAGTCTTTCAGTATAAAACCAGCTAGATTCGTTGCAGTTTAAAATAGGATGTCATTCTTTGGTGTAAATATTGGATTGTTAGATAATGTCAATGTTTTAATTCTTCAAGAATCATCTTTTTTTTGTTTTAATTTGATACTTTGATTGCACAAGGGAGTTCTAATACATGATTCTGCCATTTGATGCTAGTACACCACAAATAACAAAATAAATACAGCCAATTGTGATGATTTTATGGAAGTTGCGTACAGGACTTGTGTTTATCAAGAGCAGCATATCTAAGCAATAACAGAATATATGAACATTTAAGTAATGTTGAGATAAAGAGTATGTTAGCATTGCTCCCATGAGGAGTTAATTTAAACTACTATTACTGCCAGCCTCTTTGTTCATGCAGATATTTATATAATTTTGCAAACTCAAAGGACATGGAAGGTCTTGTAGATTTTTGCCATTTTTTTTCTGCTGTACCAGGCATGTCGTAGGATAATGCTAATCTTTGCAACATAAGACTTTCTAGGGGTATGTGAACTCTTTGTTGATTTACGTTCTGACCTTCATATGCCTTGCCTTTCTTATCTTACTTGATTTCTGTCCCACATCCATACACTTAAGCATAGATGGAATGATTTTCTGATTCCCATTTTGAGAGGTAATTCGAGGTCTGTTTTCCTTTTCAGGATTTTGCCCCAGATTCCTATTCATGATCTAATCTACACGGAAACTCAATCTGGTATAACTTAAACATTGTCTCTTTAGCCTCTGGTCAGACACACATTCTTACACAGAGTCACAGAATCAGAGCATGGCTGAGATGTGAAGGACCCTCTGGAGATGGCCTAGTCAACCCCCCCTGCTCAAAGCTCGGTCAGCTACCACAGGTTGCACAGGGCCATGCACAGGCAGGTTTTTAATATCTCCATGGATGGAGACTCTACAGCCTCTTTGAGCAACTTGTGCCAGTGTTGAAAATCCTTACAGTGTTTTCTTGTGTCTAGATGGAATTTTGTATTTTTTAATTTGTGACCATCGCTTCTTGTCTTAACACTGGGCTCTGCTGTGAAGAGCTTGGGTCCATCTTCTTTAGTCCCCCCACCAGACATTGATACATATTGATGAGATCCCCCTGAGCCTTCTCTTCTCCAGGCTGAACAGTCCCAGCTCTCTCAGGCTCTGCTCATATGAGAGATGGTCCTGTCCCTTCATCATCTTACTGCCCTTTGCCGGACTTGCACCAGTATGTCCATATCTCTCTTGTATGGGAGAGCCCAGACCTGGACCCTGCACTCCAAATGTGGCCTTACCAGTGCTGAGCTGAGTGGAAGGTTCACCTCTTTCAGCCTGCTGGCAATGTTCCTACATCATTTCTATCTCAGTTTTATATTTCTTTTTACCTAAAGTGCAGTACTTTCCAAATCTACAAGAACTAATCTCTATAAAAACTATAAGCAGAAGCAGATAAATATGAAATTCATAACAGACAACTTTAGAAACTATTAAGTGTTTTGGAACCAGCTATGATCAGAAGAAATGTTGTCTTTCTTTTAACTGGCAATCAGTTCTTGCATCCTAAAGCCCTGTAAAACCCATTTCTTGTTCATTTGCCTTCCACATTTCTAAGGGGCTGTCACTGTGTTGAGACTTTTAACTGCTCCATTCTTCTAGATTCATTTTTTCCTAAGGGTTTTATTCCTCATAGTATGTGAGGTTCGAAGATGTCTCAGACCCAAAGATCTGACAATAGTATTTTTCATTTGGTTTCCATATTCTAGAGAATCGGTGTGAATTAGCATGAGTCACTACACAACATAATACCAGCTGCCGACTGTTTCTTGGCTGAGCTTTAGGTGCAGATGTTTACATCTGTATTGCCCACATCTGTATATTTGCCATTACATTGCCATACTGGATGGTCATTTAAAAAAAAATCAATATCTGCAATGTCAGTAATGGGTGCATAGGGATCCAGGGAATCTTCTCCTGAGAATATTGCCCGAGAAAGCCAGCCTTGAAATGAGAAAAATTCCTTTGAAACAGTAGGTGCTCAATGTTCCTTGCAAAGAATGCACTATCTGTTTTAGCAATGGGACTCAGAAACCCTTCCAAAAACCGGGAAAAGGAACAAAAACCCTTCCAGCAGACAGGAAACACATAGAAAGTGAAGAGTTCCAGCAGATATGGATTTTTCTTTTTCCTCAAGGCTTTGGGTAGGACTAATCCAAACAAGCAGACATGTAATGAACAGCTGTTTCTTGTTCC
Source organism: Ciconia boyciana (assembly GCF_034638445.1). Classification (NCBI taxonomy): domain Eukaryota; kingdom Metazoa; phylum Chordata; class Aves; order Ciconiiformes; family Ciconiidae; genus Ciconia; species Ciconia boyciana. The sequence goes on along the minus strand of NC_132934.1, from coordinate 163,511,546 downwards.
TACCTATAGACAAGCAATCGTGATCCAGTTCTTGGACCCCCACTGCATACCTCAAAGAAGCTTGAAATATATTATGCTCCCAGTGTAGCTGTAATACTATCATCTTATTATGACCGATTCCCTTGCATAGTGGCATTGCTGAGCAGCTGTTTCACAGACAAGCCAATTTCTTGTAAGTATTGCTCCATCAGCAGCTGAAACCAGCCCTACCGGAAGGTTTTGTCATGAATGTTAATGAGGAGACATTAGCTGTTCAGTGACATTTTCTCACTAATCCTTTGAATTAGGAAAATCATAGCAAATAATTTTAATTTAAGCTAAATAGATCTGAACCTGATAAAAGAGACACTGTCTCCTTGTTCTCATTTAAAAAAGTACAGTAGTAGTCTTGGTAATGGAGTTAAAAATGAAGGAATGTCTAAGAATAGCTGTCGTGAACTTGAATGGATATGGGTAGCCATCAGCAGAATGTGTGAGGCATGATGCCATTTAAGGAAAATAACCTGAATAGCATAAGAACCGATCTGCAGCTGCATTGATCTGTCTTACAGGGTCATCATTCCCCATGCTCCTTTTTTTTTTACAGTCTGGGAGAACAGTGATCCATACCCATTAGTGCTGCTTATATTTCTTAGAGTCATTACCAGCAGTATCTGTGTAAATTACAGGGCAGGAAAGAAAGTTTCAAAGATAATCCTCCAAAACAACACCTGCAAGAATAGCTAGCATCCCAGAAACCCTGTATTCTTTTTTCTTTTCTTGCACAATTTATGAAAGAACTTGGAGAAAAATAATGTTTCTGAATGTTTCCTTGATATTAGAGCTGACAAAAATGTGTTTTGTGAAGCTGCTTTCCAACAAGTAAGAACTCTTCAATGAGATGAACTCTTGTAGCTAGGTACAACTCTCTCATTAAACTTGGCAAAAAAAGCGTGGAAAGTAAAATAAGGGAGATGCTGGAAATTGGAATACACTGAGGTTCAGTCGTGCGGCCAATGCAAGTCTTCTGCTCTCTGCTCTCCCTTCCTCCCACCCTTGCTGCCCAGCTTGCCAGCCCAGCTTGAGCCCCAGCTCATGCCTGGAGCCACACTGACCTCCATGGACTTCTGCAGAGGAGAGGGAGTGCCACAGCACAGGAGCCCACTTGCAGTCTGGTGCTGTCGTGGTCAGCAGGTAAAGGATGGACTTTCAGCAGGTTATTTTTTTCATGCTTTGCTTACTTTCAATGTGAAAGGACATGGTTTTCACAGGAAGAGTTTTGCTTTGTTTCTTTGTTTTTTGGAGGCAGGGAATCAGAAAGGTCTGCCTTTTCCACAGACCTGTTTGGGAGGCAGGAGGCTTCTAAGGAGTGTGGGAAAGTCAAATAGATATAGCATAATCTGTGTACTTTATGCAGCTACTCATATTATTCTAGTGCTGCCATGTCTGCGACAGAACGTAGGCTCCGCCATATGAAAGCTGGCATACCAGATATTTTGGTTTTAGTTCTGGGCAAGGTGGTGGTGTTTTGTTTTGTTTTCTTTGTTTGTGTTACAAGATTCCAATGTCGCTTTGCAATGTGTTTCCCATCAAATGCAAAATCCATTGCAGGACAGGTGGATTTTTAAAACTCCACAACTGTTCAGCTGTAACAGTGCTAGCAGAGCCACAGTTTCCATATAATTCATCTACTGTTTTAACACACTACATAACTTCTGCACTTGCCAAAATACAGGCCTTAGAGCAGTTAGAAGCCTTGAAAAAAGGTAACATCTGCTGGCTTGTAGTAACCGCTTGCAAGCCTTCATTGGACATCTGGCGCAAGTTTCTAAACTTTACAGAGATTCTTGATAACAGATCCCTTACCTTATATTTGACAGGAAACACTAATTTGAAAATAAAATATTCTACAACTGATTCAAATCCTATCAGAGTTTATAACAGCCTAAGAGGAATCTATTGCCTACAAATGATTTTAAGGTCTAATCCCGTAAGATTTGCGCTGAGATTACTCTTTATCAGTTTCACGTATTAAGTCAAAATTTGTGAATTACATTAGATCAAAATAAATTATTTTTTTTAAATTAACCAAAAAAGGAGGGATGGCAAGCCTACAAAACTTGGAGAGGAAGGATTGGCCCAGTAGTAAGAACAGGTTCCAGCCAGGGGTGCAAATTCCTGTAACCTGGTCAAGTCCTATACTGAAAGGCAGTGCTCTGGAAACTGGTGTCTTCTGCACGCTCCCTGCAGCTGGAAATGCACTTCATGCATTTGGATGGCTTGTTCTCTCTGCTCTTCCGCAGCTTCATTTGCTAAGTGCGGCTGGTCAGCGGAGCATGTAATCTTCTAACCGGTTCCATCAGGATTATGAAGCTGCGAAGCAAAGGACAAGCTGCTGCCCTGTGCTGGAACAGGCGGACATGACCCACTCTCAAATGAATCTCATTAGAAAGCATGTTGTCCAGATATAGCCAAATCCAAACAGGCTTTGAGAGGGCAGGCATCCAGGGTTTTTCCTGTGAAACAGAAAGCAGAATTTGCCTTGCTGAATATTAGATGTCCATGGTGTAGGGTACTCCTATAGGTTCCCTCAGTAGTTAATAGGGAATGATAGGTGTAAGTCATGCTAGTCTAACGTTTACGGCTCAAATAGGTCAGGAAAAATCTCTCCCTGAAGTGCTTATTTCACTATATTGATTAGAGAGGGCCTTTAGTTCAGACATAGATGCCTATACTGTGGACTTACGCATTTGTTCAGGTAAATTCCACCCCGAGGAACATAATATAGGAGTGAAACATCTAACACACTCTTGAGGCTTTCTTTGTGCTTTATCTACCTCTTTTACAAAAGTCATCCTCTGTTTTTTTCTGTAGTATTTTGTGGGGAAAAAGACCTGAAAAATATTGAGGCAAGTAAGCACTATGGCGGTCAGTTTTTATGGTTGAAAAAACGCTGTCCTGCTGAGTTCAAATTACATCTAATCTTCGCTGAAGCTCTGTACATTGTATGTTTTTAATATTTTATGATGGAAATTGTTTTATGAACTTAGCCAAGCCTTAAAAATACTAACCCATAAGTAAAATTACTGATTTACAAATACTAAAAATCCTGTGATTAAAAAGGTTTCATATGCATATGGACAAGAATAGGATTAATGAAGGACTCAACATCAGTCTTCTGACAATCAGCCATCAGAGGCTCTATTACCCATACCTGATTCTTACTGTGATGGTAGACGCTCACCTGACACACAGCAAGGACAAAACCAGGCTGTAAGAATCAAAAACAAGGACTGTATATAAAAACCAAGGTACAAAACAAGGATATTCATACCTAGTGTCAGCACCCTGGATAATAGGAACTGTAGCCTTATCATTTCTCATTTGTTGTCCTCAACCCTCATTAAATGCAGAAATACTGTTTTTTAGAAGCATCTCTTGACTGTAATACACAGGCATTGTCTTTTTGCTGCCCTTCTTTTCTTAATTCTTTTTCCTGTGTGTCCAAACAACTGGGAAATTAAAAGCAAACTTAAAATAGTATATCATGAAAAGGATCCTGGAATATTTGAAAAATGATTTAGTGAATCTCTGTCCCTGTATCTCTGCTTATCTAAAAGACTTTTTAGAGATTATTTATCTTAAAGTTTCCTTTTTTCCTTTTACCTCTGCTCTGTGGTTTACCAGAAAAATATGGAAATGGCTCTTTCTGGGAGGAGTGTCATAGGAATGTCACTTTGAGCAGTAAGATAGATCCTTTAGGGAGAGAAGGGAACTATATGCCTATGTGCCATAAGAATACTCTTAGAGGTAGTTTAAAAGCAGGCATTTTAAGGTCCACTTGTGCTATACTTAGAGGTAACTATGAAAATTCCATCTATAAATCACAGCTACCAGATCTTCAGAAAGAAAGTAGGAAAGATGTGGCACAGGGATATTGCTTCTGAGGTCTTCTCTGCTTGCTATACGTTAGCTCTCATTCTATCCCAACAGCTGAGAGGTAAAAATAAGCATATGCTGCCTACACTCCTATAGTGCAATCTAGCTGCTTGTCTGTATAGGTGCTGGTAGAAAGGAGCAGCAGTCAGTCTCTGTGTGGGCAGCCCCACTCGGTGCTGGTGAGGGCTGACAAATGCTGTGCGGGCAAGCTGGTTAGCGTAACACCATGCTTGCAGCACAACAGTTGTTAGATGTGACACCACCGTAACGAGAGCAGTTGCTGCTGCAGACTGCTACAGACAAAATAAAAGCAGATCACCAAGATATAAACTCTACTAGAGTATCTGTACTGCAGTATTTCTTGCTTGTTGGTACTGTGTTCGAACATTCAGGTATCGTTTCTGAAATCTTGGGACTTAAAAAAATGCATGGCTCAATAGGTAGAGGCACCTAGATTATTGAAATGTTCAAATTTTCCTAAATATATTGGATCACTAAATTTCACTGATTCTCCATAAATTTTTTATGGATTCTTTTTCTGAATATTACTGATACAGTTCTCACTCTTTCACTTGGGATATTTACATAAATTGGGATCTTTATTTTCAGCTTTCCCATCTTTTCCAAGTTATACTGAAATGGTTTTGCTTCATGTTTTTATTGTATATGCATCACATGCTCACTTTACCCTGGGGTATGTATAGATTCATTTACGAGCTTTATCAGAAATAAACTCTTTCATTTTCTTCTAGTTGTAATCTGTGCGCTTTATGCATTCGGAATGATGTATCACTGAAACGTCAGCTGAATGTTTCAGCAATGTGCAGGTCAGTTACCTATCATTAACAGCAGTGATATTGCAAGGGCAATTGTAAGGAGATTAGCTGGGAAAGGGGGGGGGGGAGAGAGAGGTAGGACCAAAAATACTGTGCCATGAGCTATCTATTATGACTATAATCATGTAAAGGACAGTATATATCTTACAGGAGCAATCTTAGATGGGTAACTTGATGCAGCTTTTGTGGAAGATGGTCTTCGTATTAGTGGAGAGACAGATGGTGGACACCATTGCTACTTCAAGTGTGCTTTGAAGCTATAACAAGAATTTTAATAAAATGAACAACAAACCTTAAGGCCTGAAATATATCTTCTTTAATATATGGCAGGTTATTAATTTAACATTCTTAGGGGAAATTATTTACTGTGAATTGATACTTTTTGTGGTATCATGGGAGCATCTAGAAGCCATTTGCGATTTCAGAGTTAGAAAATTCATCAACACACAGCTAAAAGGCTGTCCTTGCTCTTGAAAAGCTACACTCATAGTGAAAACATTAGACATATGTGAAGCAGGAAGGAGGTGAAAACAGCTCATTTCAGTAACGTAGGACATTTTCAGTCAATGAAATCTCAGCAAGATTATGGCCAAAAAAAGGCAGCAGGAGGTAGTTCTTGAGTACTAACTTCAGTGAGTAGGTACAACGTATGTGATTTAATTTTTACTCCGATAAGAGCAACTTGACTGCGCAGGTACTAAAACTGCGCTGAGGAAATTAATTCTTTTCTTATCTGCTTTTTCCTTCTTCTCACACTGAAGCATTTTCATAGGGGTGTGCAGCTTAAAGAAGGCATCAATTTATGCATACTTGTATAAATGTTGAATCAAAGTTCGGTAGCACAATGGAGTAACCGCTGGAAGATGAGGTGATCTCTGCTTGATGTGAACTAGTTTTTGGAGCATGTAAAATCTCTAGAGGGGAAAAATATGACAAGCTTACCTGTGAAGGAATACAGACTAGGAAATTTACTATTTTCTAAGAGCAATTAACTATTAAGACTAAGCAAATAATGACTGTTTGGGTTGTTTAATTTTCAAAAGCTGGAAGCGATTGCTTGAAGAAAACACTTTGTTTCAATCACCACACAAAGCAAGAAGCAAGATTTGAAGTTGAAATATGTATTTCATGTCAACAAAATGCTATACAGATTTAGTTTTGAAATTCAGTAAATTCAAGTATTTTGAAGGATTTTAAATGAATGGTAAAGGTTATTTTCAACTGAAAACTCCAACATTGGCATTTAAAAATGAGGAAACCAATGATTATAAACTTTTTTGCAATAGTATATTTTATGGCACAGTGAAATTCTATGAATTTGTGAAAAGCATCAGCACTGCATTTTTAATTTTTACAAGTTTCTGATGTTAACATTTTGAGCAGCTTTACAAGCAAATCTCAAACACTCCCAGGAAAGTAGTGTTTTTTCGTTGTCTACTGTTGTGTATATCTCCATAACTTTCCTGGCACTCCTACAAGTAAATAACATATTAATTTAAGCTCTCATTAAATAACTTGCAGGGGGAACCTGTCTCACCTTCTCTGGTGCCTAATGAAGTTTCAGTACTGGCCATGAGCTGAAGATGCTTCTAGGCTATGAGGAGTGGATTGCAGAGTCTCAGAAATCTCAGGATCATTTTTGGGCTCTACCCAAACCCAGCTAGCTGGGATCTGCTGCCTAGTGAAAAGAGCTACAGCTAGTGGAGAGCTACAGCTGTGAAATTAGTCCTGGTTTTAGTGCGATGCCCAGAAGCCATCCTCTTCCTATATGTAGTCTATCTTTGAGAGTCAGCTTCCTATTTTGATACCAAAATATACATGAGCTGATATTTTAAAAGGCCACTGTGCACTTGTAAGCATGTTGGTATTCAGCTCCTAAAAGTTATGATTTATTTATTCACACATTGGATTTTAAGTCTAAGTAAAGGTATACTGGCTTGACCATTCTCATCTAATTGTATATCAATAGGAGAGGAGATTCTTTTTGTTTGTTTCTTTTAGCTGGAAACTTGAACCAGTGAAAATTCCATGTTTAGTGAGGTTCATTACATTACCACATCCTACTTGGTCCAGTTTTACCACATTAACCCAGAATCTGATCATTCTTGGAGTTTACTTTTTAGACTCTTCTTCTAGCAGTGCAGTCAATGGGAATGGTGACATTTCAGACAGAGGCAAGATGCTGCTAAATCAAACAACCTTCTTAACTACTCCCCAGTTGTGTACTGCACCCTATACCACACGTGGCATTTTTCTGTGCCAATGTGGAGCTTGAAATGCCATGTCTGAAAAATCACAGCAGCATGAGAACGGTTTGGAGGTAGGGGAGAAGAAATGGAGAGCTGAGTGATGCTAGTAACACTTTTCCAAATAAGCTATTGAGGTATACCCAATATCACACATCCCTGTCTCTAGGATGCTTCTCGGGATTTGTTCTTGAAATGTCATTAATAAACAGAGCCTTCCAACACATTCGTCCTTAACCACTCTTTTAATGTTTTGGCATAGCCATCATTTTATGAATACCAATTATTAAGACATTGTAAAGATTCAATTTCATTCTGTTCAGTCTATTGACTTAAAGATATTACTTAGCAGATACACAGTTGTACTATTTAAATATCAATCAATCCATGTCTATGTCACACTCTTTACACTGGGCATAGATATATCCCCAAATGCCACTAAATGGATTGAAACAAATAAGTTAGTATTCTGTGGAAGCTTGTGTCCAAGTTAAAGTTATTTTAGTGTATTACATTTTTTTCAGCAGTCCACTGCCAGAGACTACTTTCTCAAGCAATTTGTATGGTGACATAATTAAAGATAGGGATAAAATAAAATGCCTTGCAGGATGGGGATCCCTACGTGACAGTTTCTCTGTTAAATAAAAATGAGAAGTTAAATATCAAGTGATCATTAAGGAAATTTAAATTAAGAATTTGTACAGCTCTTATACTGGAAATTACCCTACAACAGACTTTTCTTCCCCTCACATTTTATAGTCACAGTATCACACTCCTTGAATAACTATGGGCATATCTTTGGTATTTTTAGCAGTTTCAGTGTCATGCATTCTCTGTATAGATGTGATCATTGGATCAGGGCCTGCCTTATTATATCTACATACCCTTGTGTAAGTACTTCTTTTTATGCCAAAACAAAATATCATGAAAATAGGAGAGGCTTTGGAAAGTGAAAAAGAAACAGGAAAAAGTTTTCAAATGGCCCTTTAATAATGCTCCTTGTGGAAGGAAGGTACTGCTGGTCTGAGGAGTCTGAGTGTACCTGAATTCTATTTTTCTCTGATTTTACTTAGTTCTTGAAAAGGAAAAAGTATATTAGTTCAAAGTAATAATTGGCCAGTTCTAACAACAGAGCCAGGGAGACAATACTATTCTTGCCAGGATAATATCATGCTTAACTGTTCAGAGGGAAGCCTAAAAGCATAGGGATTTATTTGGATTTTCTGGCATCTTACATTCCTACATTCTCTTCCTTAATGTGACTGCTTTCTTTCATATGCGCTGAAATCCATGACAGTACATAAAACTAGAAAAATCCCTCTTCAGTTCTTAGCCCAAGGATAAGTCTGTGCTGGACCTAAATATACGCAGGCTTAATGCCAGGCCTTTGCATGGGGATCCATTGCATTTTCAGCTAATGCATAAAATAAAATGCAGCAAGCCAAAGCAATGTTGTGCCACCATTTTTGAAAAAGCACTTTAAAATAAAACTCCTTATCCTCACCTTCACCTGGGCTATGCTTGGGATCTATGTAGTTACATTGCTGAGAGATATGTTTCTCTAGCATGATCTGGTTTTCTACTTAGGCATCAGTAGGTTGCTTGCTAAAACTTTATCACTGTTGTAGCAGTGTGCCTAGGAGGAAATTGTTTTGTTCATCTCTTTCTAAAGAAGCGCATGGAAGAAGAGCAATGCAGAAGAGGAAGGGAAGATTAGAGGTGAGAGAAGGACAGATGAGAACTGACTATACTTTTATGGTGGCCTTAGTCCCATGAAAGGCTGGATAAGCTTTGAAACCTGGTGGCCTGAGGAAGGCTACCTCAGCAAAGGTCTCTCACGGGGCAATATGCAGGGCTTTATTGCCATTTTAGTCAATGGATTTATTTATCACAGGTTGCAGGATCTGGTAAATCATCTAAAGGTATGAGCAGGAGAAGGCGGCTGTTACTGAGGATTGTTTACCAGCAGGAAGTTTTTGTTGTTGTTGAGTATTATGTAGTATGTAAATCTGCCCTCCTCCTGGCACCTGCTTTTCCTCTTCAACTCGAAAGAGACTTCAGATTGCAAGGAGTATCTGTAATTAGGCCTTCAAATGCACAGCTTGAAAGGAAACAATCTCAGCACAGCACAAAAACAATAGCAGTTTCCTGGTTTGACTAAAATTTCTAAATGTCTTAAATTTGCTCTTCTAATGTTGCTTTCTACAAATTCCCTAAATAGAAAATGTGTTACTATGCAGACTGGCAATGCCCTTATCGATAACCTATATTGTATGTATTTATTTTTACTACTTTAAGCATACCCAGTAAGGCTATAATCCATATTTAAGTTAGGACTAGCAATGATGTGAGAGGTTTTTTATGTAATCTCTGGAATAAAAACAAATACAGCATTAGGGGGGGAAAGCATAGACCCAGTGACCATTTACAGGGATGATTTGTGCATCCCTAATGCAGTGCTATAGGTGTGCAAAAGTAGGTATCCCTGGACATTCTATTGGCAGGTCTCAAACTGAGACTCAGGCAATAATATTGCTTGTGAGTTTGTGCGGTGCTGTTCATGCCCATGTGAAAGTAAGAAGTTAATACTGTGGCCATGTCTTATTTCTTGTTTGTTGCTTGCTCAGTATTTTTGCTGGTGGCTTACAGAATTTTTTTTTTTTTTTTTTTCCATAAGGAGATGAATATCGATCTTGCATTCTAAGTGTTGTACCATTACTAGACATACTGGTAGCAAGATAATGTTCTGATGGCTATAGGGTGCACCGATAAAAGGGCAAAACAAGACATCTTTGTAACAAGCACGTTTTTAGATCAAAATATTAAAAATCATTAAGAAGAATAAATTGCTAATGAAAAAGGAAAATTTTAAATTACTTCTGCTTGCAAAGATTTAAAAGATACTGCCTGAAGTTACTCTTGTCTGAATGAGTGACCTTTGCTTTCCTTGCATACAACTTGTATACAGGACCTCAGTGTTCCTAGGTGTGAGTTCTTTCCTTCTGTCTTTTTTAAATGATCCTTTGTCTACTCAGACCTTACATATGCTTCTCACTTGAAATTTCCTTCATTAATATGATAAACATGTTTAGGCTGGTTATAGTTAAACTCATATTGTTCAAGAATTTTAGATGTTGAAGTTTAGGATCAACCACAAGGTAATCTTACTGTGATGGTCATGCGTAGCATCAGCCAACTAAATTGGTTTAGCTTGTTAAATCAGCAAAAATGTGCTGCAGTTTCTTCAGATATAAGAAAGGGGAAGAAGGGGTAGAAAGAGAAAGAGAGGTGAAAATTCAATGGTCTGGCCATGTAGTATGGCAAGTAACTCTTGGGCATAAGAACAAAATATTGTCAAGAGAGTAACAAAATTAGGAGGTGGAAATTTTGAGAAGGAGGAACTCAATAACTTAGTGCTTGGCCATCTGCTTATGTTCAGCTGTGACATAAAAACATCAAAGTACCGATGCAGATTTCAAACTCCTAGGAACGGGCCAGACCCTGCTCCCACCAATGACTTATCACTTAGTCTATTTAAAAGACTTTATTAGACTACCCAGTGAAACAGCACACTATCAAATTCACTAATAGACCATCTACAAACAAGTGCAGCAAGTTCTGCAACAGCTAAAAGGTTTCTTCTCAGCTTCTGTTTGCAAAACATGTGTGAGTTAATGGAGTATCACATTCATATAGTGCTGGGGCATTGACCTGAAGTCTCTTCAGGAAATAGATCTAGGGTTTACCTAGATGTACTGTGCTTTACAATGGAAACAGCCCACATTTTCTAATAAGACAACAGTGTTATTTGTTCATTAAATAATAAAGGTGGATGACAACTTTTCTATCCCTGAATCTTTAACATCTATGCATTACTATGCTATTCCTCCTCGGAGGGAAGTTATTATCCAAATAAGTCTCATTTCTCTGTGTTTGTCAACTTAATTATTGAGTAAACCAGGGCAGCTCAAAGTTTACAGTAATGATCCCAGTTTGTAAGACTAGGGGAAAGAAAATAATCTGGTTTTGTTTCCAAAGAGTTCAGTGCCATTTGGGAAGGAATTTAGGGAATGGTTTAGAAATGCCTAGAGAGTAGAGCACTTCTAAGGCCACATTCCTTGTGAAAGCATGATTCTGAGATTAGTCACACAGTTAATTGATAAATAGAACTTTTTCTGATGCTGGTGTCAATCTATCTGCCATATTTTAACTGTTGAACATAGAACATGCTTATGGATTGTCAGGCTTTCCTGTTAATGTTGACATCTCTTCTTAGATAACGTGAAAAAAGGCTGAAAACAGATTTAGCAATTAGAATTCAGTAGATAAATTAACATGGTCTGAAAAGTACTGTCCCCTACTCCATCCACTACCAAAAAAGACAATTATGAATTGCATATTCATTCGCTGAATGGCAGGGCTTGTTTTCAAATCTGCATCTGCTTCAAACATTTCTGAAAGTAGACTCAAGACACTTTGCTGAAAAGAAAATTTGTAGTCAGATTTTGCAGAGTTGTCCTGCATTGTCATATTTTAACCAAATACACAGTTCTCTCTAGCCACGTAGAAAGACTTCACACATATTATTTACAGGAGGATAAATATGCAAAGGATCGTTGTCCCAGAATGACAGAGATGGATATCATAGGTGTTAAATGAGAATGTAAATCACATATCCCTAAACCTTTGAACCACAAGGATGCTAACTCATTCTTTCAAGCAGTTTAACCTATCCAGATCTTGACAGTTCTTCTGTATGTAGAAGTATCTCAGATATATTTTGTTTTTCACCCCATGTATTTTCATTCTACTATTTATATTTTCTCTTAAGTTTTTTAATAATTTAAATAAAGATTGGTTAAAGTCTTGCAACTTCTCTGTGAACTAAGAAAATATTCTTATAATATTCATATACCTATAAAGATGATGAAGATACTGAGGCACATAAAGGCAATCTGACTTTCCTGAGGTCACACAATTTGGTAGTGACAAAATTGCAAATGGAACAAGGGCTGCTTTTCATCTGCATTGTCTTGGACCCTTAGATATAGCCTCACCTTTCTTGATGTTAATGCCATAAAGTTTTTCAAGTCACAGTTTTTCTTGATTTTCATTGATCCAAGCTTTTTCTGTAAGCAATAATTCTTTTTATTTTCTCTCATGAGTTTAATTTTCTCTCATAGTCACTTTTTATTACTTTTTTGTAAATTTCTTTCAGTTCAGGTTTTTGGTGCAGAAGTGTCCAGACCTATACACAATATTCAGTGAGTGCACCATGTTGCCACAGAAGGGGTTTCTGGTTTACAAAGTCCTTTGCCTTATGAATTGGAACTGATTTTTTTATCTTCCTGCAACATTGTGTAACACATTCACATTACATTTATTACCCTCAGGTAATTTGTCCCCGGGTATTCCTGTTGAATTTTTTCTTATTTGTCTTAAATGCATTCACTTGTATTTTTCTAGATAGAACCTACTTCACTACTGACTGCCAATTTTTATTTTCAATCACTACAGGGTTTTTGTCTTACCTCTATATAAGTCGTTGCAGCACCTCCCATTTTGGAATCATCTACAAATTTAATTAATGTGCTGTTTACTCCTTCTTCCAGGTTATTAATAGATGATTCATTTGAAAAGAACACCCATTCTTTATCTGACACGAGCTCTTTGGGATATACTACTAACATAACTAATTAGACTGCTGAAATACTGCCATAACCTCCTCTCATCATTGATCTTTCAAAACAACAGTGCTGTCGTTGTATCAAATTTCTGCTGTGGAACTTCATGCCAGCTTCCCACAGCTAAAGTGGATCATTGAAACCCCGTTATTTATCAAACAAAGCAAGACTTTTTCTTCAGATCTGTTACCAAATCGCAGTAGACTTGTGGCCTTCTTAGATTCAATGTTCGTAAAAACATTTAAGGTTGGCTGGCACTAAAATTGTTTCCATGAGTACTATTACTGTATTGACCACTCCATTTCCTGTATCTCACTGGTTGTTAAGATGCCTAGTATATCTCTAAAACAGGAAATAACTGCTCATCCTTGATTTCCTAAAATTTTCTCCAAAATTAACAAATAAATATGTTATTTCACTAGACCTGGCTGGGTTTTGATTTTAACCAGTAAATTCTGTCCAAGGCACCAAGCACCATTCTGTAGTGAGCTAACTATAAATAATGAATATTAAATTTCAGCATATTTTGCAGCACTTCTTATCTGTTAAGCAGAACTTCCTGACTATAGATTCTGTAGGTAAGGACTTCAAATACAGTTTCTCTATTAGAAATTTTGTTTCAGTTGCCAAATACTTTATATTTACCGTATTTCCATACAGAACTGGAAAACCAATGTTATCCTCATGTAATACCTAACAGTGAACAACAGTTCAGCTCAGTGGTACCTACTAATTCCTCCTCTTAAGACTATGTCTTCTTCATAAAGGCAAGACAATGCTGCCTTTTAGGCTGGAGAGAGGTTTTATGCTGCTTTCTTCTGGCCTGTGCATGATTTCCAAGAGCCAGCTTTGCTCATAACTTTCAGAAGAGGAAGAAGGGTAATGCTTACAACACATGCACTTAGTAAAGTGCAAATTCATTTTGTGGCAGCTTCTGGCTTTTACTCTTTCTTCCTCCTCTCCGGCTATGCCACATTATTTGTCCTCCAGGAATGTGTTCTGATATCACAGGTACTGGAAAGTGGCAGCTGTTGCTAAATAATGGTGTTTGAATGATAAGGATACTCTCTGATAGAGTTAACTATTACAATCACTGTTTACAAGATGTGATATAAAGAGCTGTAACTGCATATCCAGAATGTCAGCATACCTGTATAAAACAAACAGACAAACAAGCAAACAAAAATATGTACAGGTAAAAACAATAGAAATGGAGAAACTAACCATTGCATCTCCTTAGGACCAGAAGTGAGTCCAGAGGCAAAAGCACAGGTACACCTAGCATAGTCCTATGGACAGAAATATTTAGGAAGAAAAGATATAAACAACCAGAAAGCTGGAAAAAGAGATGTATTCTATGTCTTCAACAGATGAATATGATAGGAAATTTGTTTGCAAATACTACAAATACACTTAAATGTCCATTCCTTCAACTGACAGTGTACAATACATGTAATTAGTTTGCTGGCTGGCCTAGCACCTGCCTGTTACAGCAGTTAGCTCTGAGCTATCCAGCATCTTAAAGCTCTGTTCTCAGAGGACTGATGGGAATCAGGATGTCATCTTGAGTCTTTTCTCTTGAAATATCTGTGCAGAGAATACCAAGGTAAATGTTCTTCTATTCCTTATACAGCTATTGCTTGAAGACAGCTTATTAGTGAAATGATTGATTTATGCTTTGACCTTTACTGTTCAGTAACTGATCTGTTTGTCTTTGCCTCTGAAAGACAGAAATGCATGTCTTATAAGGCAGCCCTGCCACGATTTCAAAACATGCTATTTTAAATGGAAACAATGAAACCTGGTATTTGAAAATGCTGCATGTGGAATATCTTAATAGAGATGATTGTATTGACAAAAATACTAACAGTAATTACTGTGAATATACCTTTATGTGACCTGGGAACCTAAGATGTACGTGTATTGTGTATAGCTGTATACCCTTGTAAACACAAATAGATGTTATCATTTATTCACAGAAGATTGCAGTAAGGAATGCTTTTAATTGGATGTCTCGTAACTAATGTTTAGAACATCTGAATGACTCTGAAAACACTTTATCTGTTTATTACTCAGTAGTTTCAAGTTAATTTGATTTAGTTTTAAGGCTTGATTTGGGAAATAAAAGACAGCCCCAAAGAATGAGATGTGGAGGTATTTAGGAATTTAATATTTCTGTTATTGCTTGTTAATTTGCAAGTATGATCTTACAGAGTCTATTGCCATCCCTAGAAACAGCGCTCTGAAAAAATGAATACAAATCTATGATGTCCTGAAGTGCAGCAGGTGCTGGCTGTGTCATTTCAACATCAGTTTGGGGTTCAACAGCCTTGCAGGACTGAGATTGTCAGTTTGCAGGTGTTAAAATTAAAAGACTGTGAGGCCAGCTGCATTCAGGCACTACAAGTGTTCACGGCAGGCATTCAAGGGCAAATCATGCTTGAACAACCTGATTGCCTCTCCAACAAAATGACTGGCTCTGCGGATGAGAGAAGAGCCATGGAGGTAATATACCTTGACTTTGGTATGGCTTTTGACACTGTCTCCCACAGTGTCCTCATTTGGTAGCTGAGGAGACCCTGGCTGCCTAATCTGACTGCTGTGTGGGTAGAAAATTGTCTGGGCTGTCAGGCTCGAAGGGCAGTGATCAGTGGCTAGATGCCCAGCGGGCAGCTGCTGAAGAGAGGGTACCCAGCATGCTAGGGGACGAGTGCTGGGGCTCATAGTGTTCTGCATCGTCATCTGTGACCTCGATGGTGACATAGAACGAACTTTTTACATGGCACAAAGTTAGGGAAATGGCTGATGTGAGGAATGTGAACTTTGGTCCAAAGGCTTATCAAGGCAAACATGGATTAACTTGAGGACTAGTCAACAGGAATCTCATGAAGTTCAATGAGGAGCAGGCAAAAGCTCTGCATTTAGGAATGACAATCCACGTGCAGGCTGGAAAGCAACTGCCTGAGAATTAGCCTTACTGAAGGGACCTAGGGGTCAATGTGGATGCCAGGCTGAACATGAATAGTTTGCTTTTTGTCTTATTGTAACAAACACATGTAGTGGGATATATGAGGAGAAGCATAGCCAGTGGAGAGGAATTATAACCCCCATTTACTTGGTGCTGCTGAGGCCACATCTAGAATAATCCATCCATTTTAGGCTCCCACTTCAAAAGAGGTGTGGAGAAACAGGAGAGGGTCCAGCAGAGGGTTACAGAATGGTCAGGGACCTATATTACATGTTATACAAAGAAAATCAGAGAGAATTTAGTTTGTTTAGTCTGACAAAGAGGAGGAAAAGGGGAGCTGGAATAGCTGCTTATAATTCCTTAAAGGATATCTAGTGCCAAACATAATAGAACCAAACTCTCTTCAGAAGTGCCAGATGATATAACAAAGGACAATGGACACAAATTGCAGCTTGACAGCTTCAGGTAAAAAAAAATTCTCTAGGACACAACACAGCCCTGGTGCATGTTGCCCAGAGAGGCTGTGGGATCTATACCCATGGAGGTTTTCCTGGTCTGGCTAGACAAGGCCCCAGTTGGCCATGCTTTGAGTGGGAGGTTGCGTTAAATGACCTCTAGATATCCCTTCCAACCATCATTTCTGAGATTCTCTGGTTTGTCTGGTGGCAATCTCTGGAGTAGCCAGAACAACAAAAACTTCAGATATTCTAAAGATTTAAAAATCTTAAATAGGAGCAACAGGCAAATGGTGTATATGTTAAAAAGGAAGCAGGATATTCTTAACCAAATATGTAAGGGAGCTGTATGGGTCCAGAAGAGTTAGCCTTGTGTGGAAAGCTGGGGAAGTTTCCCTTCCTGTTGTGTTCTAGCTTCAGTGCTCTATGCACATTTATACCTCTCTTTTCTTGCTTTCCTCAGGCTTGGTAATATAGTTATTCAGAGTGTTTTCCTCTGTGTCTTTGGCAGTTAAATCTATTAATCACCTTGTTCAGTTCTGAATTATGTCTCAATGTCAATCTGTCCGTACTTTTTGCAATAACATTTCAAACACTGGCCTCTCACTTTCTATTAATTGTGATATTTATGTTGGTTGCTGTTGTTCCCAGTTCCTGATGATTCTTCTTCTTCTTTACAGAGGACTTAAATATTAAAAGTTAGTCCTCCTGATACTAGGCCTTTTCCATTTAGCTTAGTTCTTTGTGCTCTGCATCTTTCATACCTCTCCCTCTCCCTC
The DNA here is from genome assembly GCF_034638445.1 of Ciconia boyciana. Classification (NCBI taxonomy): domain Eukaryota; kingdom Metazoa; phylum Chordata; class Aves; order Ciconiiformes; family Ciconiidae; genus Ciconia; species Ciconia boyciana. The sequence continues at coordinate 163,494,660 of NC_132934.1, read as the reverse complement.
CCTCTCTCCCTCTGTCTCTCCCTCTCTCTCTTTTTTGAATGGGGATGTCAACCAGTGCATGGATGACTTCATTTGAGCAAATTGTCTTGACTCCCTTGATAGTCAGTGGAAAGAAATAGGAACTCTCAGGGCACAATATATTTACTACTTTAGAATAGGTTAGATCAATACATCTTATATGTGGCTCCTTTTCTCTATTGACTATACGAGAAATGAAGATTAAGCCCCCCAGATGTATGTCACAGGTATCTAAAGTTAGGTAAGATGATATCACAATAAATCAGAGTGATCACAGCCAGAAAGAACAATGCTGCCACTATCCCACGGTAATAGGAGCTATTCCTTCTTCATGTTTTAAGAACTTGTCATTCCTTCCATGTTCAGATTCCTCTACCTAAATTTCCGTGATGACTTTTGTGTTTCCCCATATTTTTAAGCTTTTTTTTTTTATTAAAAGGAGGGAGACGTTACTCCCCTCCTTTTTGTGCAGCATCTTGTATGTGCATGTATCAGAAGGTTTCAGGCACTGAAATCGCTTTTCACACTCACAAAAATGATCGAGGGATCACAGTACTGGGTACCTCACTGTTGGATTTCCAGATGCAGATTTCACCCAACAGAAACAGAAAATACTTTTTTTCTGGTTATTTTCTTTCCATCTTTTACATTCCAGTTAACTTATTGGCCTTTGTTATGTTGAATACCATCAATGTTCCCCAATCTGAGAAATATTATAATGTTACTGGCTGGTACAAAATTCTCCTGCTGTGTTTTAAGTATAGCAATATACGGCCAATGAGATTTTAATGGCTCTTTATCACAGCTGGACTATAGTAATAAATGCATCAAGACTTCAGACACTTACATTCTCCTTATATATGACTGAGGACATTGAGGAATCCAAATACAGGGAAATATAATCAGAACATTTTGATTTACAATAAAGTAGCCAATGCAGTAGCACTATTTTCAGTCTCCTCAGATTAAACTTGGTTCATTTCTGATTTTAATGCACCAGAGAATCAATATTAGGCTAATTTTATAGACATAGCAGCAAACCTCCAAATTTTTTATTTCCAGATATTAATGAAATCTCTGGTGACTCTTACAAGATGAACTTTTCCAATCACAAGCAATAATGAAGCCATCTGCTTTAGAGATGTAAGATCATCAGGTATCAGGTTTCCTACTCTTCCAGATTTCATTAAAACTATGATTTAAAAGAGGAAACGTTGACCTAAAATTTGTTTATTAATTTGGTTACTGACTTTTTTTCTCCTTTCTTCTTACAGGCATTTTCTCATTGTTTGACAATCATTCTTGTAGCACAAAATGCAGCCAAGCAATTTGCATGCCTATGTGAGCATAAACTTATGTATATTATTAAGTAATATTGCACAAATATGGACACATTTGTCTTTCACTTGTATTGAAAAGTATAGAATTGAAAAGGTAAACTTGGAGCAATTCTTGGCAAGCAAGTTATTGTATGTTTTAGGTCACTGAAATGAAAGTCACTTTCAGTGACAGTGTAAACAAAGTTAAATGTGAAGTTAAATGTGAAGGAGCAACTTAGCTCTCTTCACACTGCATTTTACAAAACAGCCTGATAAAAACAGTTTTTTTCTAGCTATTATGAATTTCAGATGAGCAGCACAGTCAGAGACAATTGCAAGTCACAGAAAATACAAGACAATCTCCCGTAAAGGAAATTTTCTCATCTTTTTCAGTAAATGGAAATAACTTTACCTCTGAGGACACCATTCTCGATGTCCCATTCCTGTTTATCTCACTGAGATATTAGGACCAAAGGGTCTGCTGTTATTCATCCTGCACAAGCCTCCCTATTTTGCATTTGGTTACTTGATCAAAAAGTTTGAGTGTGACAGTAGAAAGAATGTAGTGCTGTAATGCTGCTCTAGTGTAATACTGGATGAACTATACTGGAGGTGTTTGATCTGTATCTTTCTCAGGAACAAAGATGCATTTGTATATTTGGGTTAGCCCCATATTTTGTTTTTGAATACTCAGGAACTGTCTACATTCATATTGTCTTTGATTTTCACTGCAGAGAAAAATCCCTCTTCACTGAGTCCCTATCTGCATCATGCATACATGAATCCATATCCATCTCTCTTCTGCATGATAGTGTTGCCTAGATTAATAATTTCTGATTTGTGTGGGGTTTTTTCACATACAACTGGTTCTGTAAAATCCACAGAATAAGCCTATTCTTTGTATTTTAAAAAGTATTTTAACTTTTCTGCTTTGAGTCAAATGTGATGCCCCCAAGCAGTGGTGGTGGCAAGAATTTAAATGTTATTGTTGTGGTTTCTCCAGCCCATTCTGTCTAGGAGGGTTTCCTTGTTCATTGTAAGGGTGGTCTGCATTGTGGAAATGGGAGGACAATGCTGCACGAGCTTTGTGCTCCAGAACAGACACTGACTATTTCGAAGTTCACACTCTACTAGACAAAGTGGTAAGCGAGTATTTTATAATAGGCAAAATGATAAGTCAGTATTTATAACAAAGGTGTAATAACTTGAGTTAACCACGATGCTGTTTCCTTACCACTTCTTAAATAGCTGAGGTGCTTTATATGACTAACACCCCAGTCTGAAGCCCATTTTCCCTTCCCTTTCTGACTATTACATACTGTTGTAGGTAGTTTTACTAGAAGTTATTGCTTAACCACAGTCAAGTGTTCCTTTGCAGCATACACAAGTGGGGGTTTTAGCATATTTTTGAAAATGGTACTTTTGTCTCTTTCCCCTTGAAAAGCAGAATGAAAACTTTCTTGACCCTGGTCTCTTAGCCTTCCCTTTTTTTTTTTCAATATATAAAAACGTAATTGAAAACAAATCACTACACTGCTTCTGCCTTCAGCCAAAATGCCTTTCCAGCATATTCACCATGGGTTAAGAAGAGTTTGGTCTTTTCAAAAATATGTACTTGCATGCCAAACATCTGCTATTAGATAGATTAGACTTTGTTGTGAACATATCCCAGTAACATCTCTCTATGGTCAATCTTAGGCTGCTTTACATGGCTTATTATGGCATCACATATGATTGTTCTCCTTCAAAAAGAATGATATGCCCATGGAGAATGAATTAAATTTATAAGGAAGCAAAATTTGCTTAAGGGCAGAGAAAATATGTTTACCTATGGTTATATTCACCATTTATTCCTTTGTGATTATGGGGTTAGAGGAGTTTATTGATTACCTCTCTTCTCCAAAATTAACATAACAAGTTTTTGTCATAATAAAATTGAAAACAAGAGTATGCTATTTTAACTCATTTGAGCCTCAAAATCCTTCTTTTGTTTCTAAAAATTTTTTATGAATACATTGGAAATTTAAGTTATTTGGCCTTAAACCAAAATTCTTGGGTTTTTTAATGAAAATGTGTATTTAGGAACAATACATTATAATTACATTGTCTTGTTATCTGCTGTTTTCTGCTATTCTAAATGGTTATCAAAGTTAACCAAATATGTTTAAACTATTTTGTGGAGAAAAATGTGCCTGTGGTTAGCTTTTATTCTTTCAGACTCTCAGGGTAGTAGATTGTACACCTCCAGATTGTACACCCCGAATTGCAAGGGGGGGATTCATTCACCTAAAAATAGACGTTTGCCATTTGAGATGTTTCAGAATTCCCAAAACAAATGCAGAGGTTTGGCAAATATGGTACAGTATGTGTGGGAGATGTGGAGGGGCAGCTGGACGCCGGAAGGACCCATCTCCCAGTGTTCAAAATAATACTATACCCTTATATTTCAGCAACTGATTCACATGCTGAATGTCTGCTTATGAGCAACGTTTCCTCCTAAATGCACCTAATGCCATATGAAATCCCTCCAGTTTTCCTGCCTGGCCTTCAGCTGCCCCTTCAAAAGGGCATGGTTGACCCAGAGGTGGTATGCCAGCCTTGTTAGCTCTGTAAGGATGTCTTGCGTGCCCTAAAACACCTCACATGGCACCAGACCCCTCTACATGGATAACTGAAGTGAGCCATCAGCTTTTTCAAGTGCAGAATAAGGCTAAGGCAAGGAGATATAGACTGGAAACCTAGGAATTATGGTTTTCTTTAAGAGAAATGGAAAAGGCAGTGTTTCTGTTATCAAATGACAAAGAAAAGACACAGCAGCTCAAAAGACAGTAGAAAGAGTTTGTGAGTTGTCCATGGAGCAGTCAGGTGTGTCAGGTCGCTTTAGCAGAGCATGGCAGGCACAGCACCGTAGAAGTTCATTGACATTTGTATTTTGAATTGGTGAGCGCAAAAGGTGTGATGGTTTCAGCTGATGTCTGCAGAATAATTATGTGAATACCATGGAGTCCCATCATGAGGATGTTACAGTGAATCAAAGCTGGAGTTGTCTAGGCTATGGTCAAGAGCTGGAGCAGCCAGGGACATTTTGCCTCCTGCTATATTGTGGAGGATGGAGAGGAGAAAATTAGATACCTCTTTTAAATATAGAGAAAGTATGATCTCAAAGTCACAAGCCTTAGAGGCCAGGAGGATATATGGCTTAGAGCAATACGCAATAGTGATAAGGCAGAGGGAAAGTAATAAGAAGATGACAATTTGGATGTTTTGAGACTTTTTTGTCTGTCAGTAAAAAAAATAGCAATAAAAGAAATCCTCTTGGGAAGGTGGGGTTGCTCATCAGTAGGAAGCTAATTCATGCTTGATTAGAGGTAACGTTTTTTCTTCCTGAGATTTTTTTTTTTAAAGCAATGTTTATTTTCCTGCTCTTATTTCAAAGAATGCATTTTCATTGAAGTAAAAGTCAGAATCTGCATATAAATGGAAATCCTTCAACACCATCACAGGAAAATTTCATTTTCTTGTGCAAGGATAATATTATTATATACACTTCTTAATACTGAATGAAGTGTAAACCAGAATATTTTATTTAAATGTAAATTTTGAAGAATGAATGCAAGGGTATTTCTAAGTTGATTCAGCATCAAAGTGCTGTTATTGGGTAAAATGAATAAACAAACTATACTTCTGCTTCTCTATGTATATCTTTTTATAACAAATTTTTGAATGAGTCTAAAAGCAATGCTACTCGACATTTTTATTTATGAAAAGTGATTTGTGACAGGTAGGACATAAGTCTAACTTTTTAGTTTGCTTCTGGTTTGTGTTTGAGAAAAAAAAGCAAGAACTTTCAGTGTCCTCCTCACATAAGATATTTATCAAGGAAATTACTATTGGTGTGGCTGCCAGTATGGTGCAAGAACTCTGCTTGTCTTAATCCCAGTTTCCCTACAATTAAGTATTACTACATACTTTCCTTGTTCTAAACATCTGCTATTGTATACTTGCTGTTGGAGACAATACATGGAACTAGACAGACCGTTTTAGTTTGTTTTGCATTTTTTTCCTTACTTTTTTATTTAAAGAAAGAACTGTTCTGGCTTGTTGAATCCAGAAGAGGATTCACCCAAGAGCAATAAAATGGTAGTGCCCTACTCTTTCTTATTTCCTTTTGCCGTAAAAAAGCTGATTCAATAATAGTTTCTGGTATATTAAAATTAAAGTAAGGTACTGTTTTCAGGACTCTCTCTTCTTGCATCCAAAGAAGAGCAACTAAACTGGTGAAGGGTCTAGAGCACAAGTCTTATGAGGAACAGCTGAGGGAACTGGGGTTGTTTAGCCTGGAGAAAAGGAGGCTCAGGGGAGACCTTATCAGTCTCTACAACTACCTTAAAGGAGGTTGTAGCAAGGTGGGTGTCAGTCTCTTCTCCCAGGTAACAAGTGATAGGACAAGAGGGAATGGCCTCAAGTTGCACCAGGGGAGGTTTAGATTGGATATTAGGAAAAATTTCTTCACTGAGAGTGTTATCAGGCATTGGAACAGGCTGTCCAGGGAAGTGGTTGAGTCACCATCTCTGGAGGTATTTAAAAGACATGTAGGTGTGGTTCTTAGGGACATGGTGTAGTGGTGGATTTTGGCAGTGTTAGGTTTATGGTTGGTCTTGATGATCTCAAGGGTCTTTTCCAACCTAAATGATTCTATGATTCTATTCTTAGTTATGATACACATTCAGTGTGTTGTTCACAGTCTTACCTGGCAGTTTCTATTTGCCGTTTTAAAATCGGTGTAGTATTTAGTAACTTTATTAAGCTCATGACACACCTGGTCTGAAAGAGACTGCTAAGTATTGCCAGTACCTTTTTCCTGGCTTTAGCAATTAAAAAACCTACAATTTTTGGTCACTACGGAGAACCAGGTTGCTACAATGTGATGTTTTACATCTGTAAACAGTAATTAAACATCTGTGAATAATTGTACATTAACAGACTAGCATTGAATTTTAAAAAAATAGAAAAATGTCATTAAAACACAAACTGTAGCAATACACAGTTATAAAATTCATCACTGTTGTAAAACAACAATAACAAACCCCAGCTCCCTTTCAGAGGGATTAGTGTTGATGCCATTACAGCTTTCTCACTTTCTCTGTTTTGCAGTGATGTGTGGTGGTCCACTCACTTTAACTCTTCATCTATCTGCAGTACTGGAATCTATCGTACACCAAACCTGAGTAATGCAAATCCTTTTAATGTAAAATCAATAAATCACTAGGTCAACCACCCATTCCTGCAAGTAGAGACACATTTTATTTAGGAAACAAAGCCTTCAATAGATGGCTTTGAGAGCCTTAGAGTCTGAGAGTATCCTCCGGTTCTTCTGTATTCTTCAAGGGTAGGAGGATCAGCATCTGGATCCATTAGATATCTGAGAAGGTCCATTGTCTAGGGAGTCCTTATGCAAGAAAGATAAATAAATGTCTCACTGCACCATGAGGGAAGTTTTACAAAACCAAAAAAATTAAGTTAGAAAAACACTGCCTGACATGATGAATATTGTATGACAAATATTCATCTTCTTAATAGCAATCTTTTGGAGAGCTGCAGTATCATATGGTTCTCTCCTTTAATTTTTTTTTTCCCTTTCCTTCTCTTTTCTTCCTTTTAAAAATCAAAACCAGTGTTTGGATCAAGTAACGAATAGATATATTTGAATAGCAGTATTTGCCTGACTACAATTTTCAAATATCAGGTAGTCTTGACATATTACATTTCTTAGAAGCCTATTATAACACAAGGAGTGAGCAGAAGTTAACAGAAATAACAAATATGCAGTGAAAAAGCATATAAATTGACATTAATGGATGTCTTTGGGTATAAGGAGTCTTTTTGTTGAGAACTCAAGTCCAATCTTTTTACAGTCAACAGGAGCCTTTCCACAGACTGCAGTGAGTTATGATTTATTTCTTGCTATACAGGTATGAAGAGACAATATTAAGGATATCTGTGCTTTAGAAAGGGACCTTTCAAATCCACAGGGTTTGCTTTCAGGTTATTAGGATAACACAGATTAATATTTTAGCCAATTGTAAGCTGCTAACAGCATCCGTATTATAAAAAGTTCTGCAACTTATTCTTGAAAAACTCAAAGCTTCATACGCTCTACTTAGTGAGCTCTTATTCTCCTGTTAAAAATTACCGACTCCGGTATTATTGCAAATCCAAGTAAACTCCCTGGTGATTACAGATTACAGTCACAAATCCAAAAGGTACAACACAATATACTTTTCATAGCTAAATTAATTATTTCAGTTCTGGGCAACTCAATAGTAAGAACTGAACCACCAGCTGGCTAATATGTACAGTCAAAACATTTAGCAGCAGGTTTTTACATTAGTAACAGCAAGAATCCATTTCATGGAAGACAACAGAGAATAAATGATTCTCATTTTAAGAGTCCTTAAGGCTAAAGTGCTTTATCCTCCTTAAATGTTCTGACTAACTAGCTCCCCATGATGTCATCAAGATTAATTTTATGTAGGTAGTTTCTACTGCAGAAATACAGTAGAAATGTGTACAAGGCTATAGGAAGTAGGGGAGACAGAGCAGAACAACTCATCTAAAACAAAATTTTCCAGTTTCATAACCAAGCCTTACAAGTCTTGGTTCTCTTTAGAGTGTGACAGAATCTCCTTTTTCCAATTGCTGATGTTGTGATTGTAAACTCAAAGACGGAATGTACTAAACTCCTCCCTACTCTCAGAAGTTTTCTTTTCCATGAGTCAACATGTAGGCTAGACATTTTTAGAGACTAATTTGCAAAGAAGTGGTGCCAACATTCTTCTGGAAAGCATGCAAAAGACAACATATCTAGGAATGTGCAATGTTAGTTTGCTATTCAACTGGGCCAGCAAAGATATACGGTAGGTTGGGTTATGGTGGGGCTTTTTGGTTCTATCCCCCCCCTGGAAAACACCTTTTATCATGTAGTTTGAGGAAACTATGATAGTTGTTAAAAAACATCTTATTCAACAACACAAACAGTAGTGCTTTAGCTAGCTGAACTTCCATTAAAGTCAAAGGAGGCACAAATCAGTTACTTAAGCGTCAGTGTCTAGTTTCATTGGAGAAAACCCAGAATACCCAAAATGTATCTACCAGAGTAGCAGGTATGACACAAGACTTGTTAGAGACATTGATGAGTCTGCTTTGGTTTGTGTTGGTCTTTTTCATGAGAACTCTGATCCAGGCTTGTTGCAATCAACAGGAATTTGTCCATTAATTGCAATGGAAAGATATGACACAGGACATTTTGGAGACCCACATTCTTCTGGTGTGACAGTTTGAGGCCAGGGAGATTACAGTAATGCATTTCAAATGGCACTGGATGCCTGTGATAAAGAAGTTGCAATCTAGCCAAAATCATCAGTGGATGCTGGCTTTTCTTCAGCTATCCAGTAGGATAAACTGAGTAGCTCTCCATATCCATTGAGTTTATTCATTTGCCTGAACATAGTTATCCAAACACACATACAAACATTAGACAATTATCCAGTTGCTTGTGTCAAATTCTATGTGAGATGTCCTGTATGATCCAAGATACATCCTCGGTTGTATTAGTTTTCAGCAACTGATTTTCAGAAATTAACTTGAGACCCATCAGCTTCCCAGATCTTCAGTCAATGTAACAGGAGGCTTTCCCATTCCCAGAAGATGTCTCGAATATGTTAGGATGTTTTGAATTAGACACTATATTAGATACTTGCTCTGGAGACACCTACATTTAGATTTTTCCAGTCTGAAGCTAACACTTGGGGTGGGCACCAAGAGATGCGTTTGGTGACCTAATCTGGGAACTTAATGCAGGATTTGATGTTCCCTAAAATTCAACATAGTGAGGAAAGTAGGATCTTCCAATGGGAATTTCAGAGTAGGAGCTTTAAATAGATGTTTTTCCCTCCATGTTATGCAGGTAAACTACAGCTGGGGTGGGCAGAATTCATTTGTCCATTTGGGCCATTTGAGGTTCCCTAGATTATCTGTCTCATCATCATGGGGCTGGCAGATAAACCCCAGATACACTGGAGATCCACAGCATTCCAGCATGGCAGCTGAAAGCCAGGCATAATATTTTGAGGCATCTCAAGGTGCTCTAGACGCTATGTCCAGGCATCATTTTTTCTTGTATGAGCAAATTCTATTGTACACAGAGAGAGACTCGGCAAAGAATGATATATGCCACTTATGAGTGCAAAGTAATTATGTGCTGGCTAATACACACAACAGATAGGTAGGACTAATGAGCTACTAGGCTAAGCATTAATATGATTGAGCAATGAGATACCCAAAACATCTCAGCTCAGCAACCACTCAACAGTCAGGTGGGGAACAGTCTGATGTTCAATATTGCTGCGTTTCCATTTCTGCTTTTTTCCTTTGGGTTTTATAGCTTCCTGTGTCAGTGTTCTTTTTGAATTCTTGATCTGCTAGCCAAATGCTAAGCAATTGCTCAGCTGTCTCTTTCTTTGCTTTCCTTATATTGCATGATGTAGCTAATGGACTTTCTCACACCTTCGTAACAATTTTCTCCATCAGGCTGAGCCAAACCAGGCTTGGCTCACAGAGAGCAGACCGCCTGGGCTGAGGGTTACAGAACTGAGCACAAGATCTCCAGAAGACTTGCAGTCTTCTGGGGAGGTAGCTTGAGACCAGAAAGGATACCACACTGCCTGAAATAATGCTCAGTTTGGGCAATTAAGTCCTTCACAGGTCAATATTCCTCCATAGCCTAGCTCCTTGATAAGTGCAGTCCTAGTGAAGTCACTAGTATTTTGTCCAGCCTACAATTGAAACTCTGACAAATTGTGTCTAGAAATCCTAATTTTACAAGACATCAATAAATTAATTGTGCAATTTTGCTTAGTGAAAATAATTGCAGGAATGAATAAAAGAAATTATTTTTTTTCTTTTTTTCTGAAGAACACTACGTATGTTTTAAAATCAAGACATGTTACAGTGAGAAACAGTGACAGAGAAGAAAATTGAAATATTTCTGTGGCACACAAATGCACAGACATCTGGAAGATTATATTAGAAACACTATTTTCAACATTTAACTCGTATTTCACATAACCCACATTCCTCTAACTATCCATGAAATATCTCTACAGACATTTTTTCCAGACAAGGGAGGGAGGACTCTGCTTTGTCTGTTGAAAGAAAGGGCTGGGAAGATTGCACCAAATGCCAGCACAGCATATAGGATTACATTCTTGCTAGGAATAGCAAGAACTGGTATATTATCTGCTCATTTTTTATAAACTTGCCTGTGTATTATCTGCATGGAAGCATATTAAAATATTGCCAAATTAAAAAATTTTCCACAAGTAACTCACTGGCTAAGAAATTATGATAAAAAAGTGTATTAAATAACTTTCTTACAGAAAATTAGAAGACTGTTTCAGAATCCGATGGAAGCAATTTATTAAAATATTTTTCTGGCCTACTTCTTTAACTCTTTGATGACCTTTTTTTTCTTTCATCACTGGGAGAGGACATTCTTCCACTCCACAAAAAGTGGAATGGAAATGAATAGAAATTTCATATTTTACTGTGGTGGAAATTATTTGTAATATTGTCATAATTATGGTGATGATATTATGATTGTTCTTTCTTTTTCTTTTTTTTTTTTTAATCGATAGATGTAGAATATTTTATCTAGACATCCAGATAACTTTCCGAGTTGGAGAAATGAGGATGCTTAAAATTGTTTTGGTTTGCCCAGGGACCAAAGTTCTAGGACAAAATGCATCTGTGTTTGTTTCTTAAGCGTGCACTTTTATCTCACTGGAATTAGTGGGATATAGAAAGGTGATTAAAGTTAAAGTATTGCTTGCATGCATTCCTTAAAGGCAAAAGATATAATTCTGGTCCTGTCCTGTCCTATCCTAATCAGGTTTATAGTTTTCCTTTAACTTGAAAGTTGATTAGACAAATCAGAATAGGTGAGGGGAGGATATATCAGTTGAATACACAATGTTTTCTGCAAATTTTTAATGAATCTGAGAATTAATATATTTAGAATGAAAATTTCAATTAAAATTAAACATTTTTGTGGAGATTTGGGGTATTTTAGTGTGTTTCAAATAGCATTTTAGAGAAATGACAAAGCACAAAATAATAATAGAATCATAGAATGATTTAGGTTGGAAAAGACCTTTAAGATCATAGAGTTCAGCTGTAAACCCAACACTGCCAAGTCCACCATTAAACCATCTCCCTAAGTGCCACATCTACACTTCTTTTAAATACCTCCAGGGATGGTGACTCAACCACTTCCCTGGGCAGCCTGTTCCAATTCTTGACCACCCTCTCAGTGAATAAATTTTTCCTAATATCCAATCTAAACCTCCCCTGGTGCAACTTGAGGCCATTCCCTCTCATCCTATCACTCATTACTTGGGAGAAGAGACCGACACCCATCTTTCTACAGCCTTCTTTCAGGTAGTTGTAGGGAGCGATAAGGTCTCCCCTCAGCCTCCTTTTCTCCAGACTAAACAACCCCAGTTCCCTCAGCTGCTCCTCATAAGACTTGTGCTCTAGACCCTTCACCAGCTTTTTTAATCTCAACTTAAAAAAAATAATATCCCACTTTTTTTTTTCCTGAGTTGACTCAGTTAAATTGCCCGAAATTCACAAAATGGTTTGTTTTAGGTGAACCCTATATTTTTCACAAAATGAAAGCTGAATCCAATGTTTATATTTTGCCACTTTTAGACAGGGATATCAAGTAAGCACGTGCTGAACTAATTTGCTGACTTGATGGGTCAATGTTTCAAATATCTTAGGTATTGAATCCCAAAGTCAATTTTCCAGATATTTGGGCAATAAGACATTGTGAAGGAAATTCAGAATTTCACTAGGAAAGAAAAAAAAAAAAAAGTAAAATTAGTGTTGTGATTGCATGTAAAATATTTCCAAAAGTTGAAATAGAAGACGGATGAGCACCAGAACAAGTTGGTGCAGAAAATTATAGTAGAAAGAGGTTTAAAGCAAGAGAATAACAGTAATTGTATAGTCAATTTGTCCAATCATATATGGTTTATTTGATATGATTTCTCATTTGCAGATAAATGAGCCATCAGAAACCCTGGCTGGAAAGAGAGACATAAAACAGTAAAATATAATTTTAATAGCAAAAATGGTAATGCCAAATATAAGGAAATCTAAGTATTTATATGGAAATTAATATGGGTCTTGAAATAATGTAATATAAATTCATCTTTGGAATATACCATTAGGAATACTTTGCAATTATAAAAATAATAAAATGTAATCACCTCTTCCAACAAAGATCACAGTTAAGGAATTGTTTTCAGTTTGTTTTCATAGGGCAACATCTTAGTAGGGGTTTGAAAAAAACTTATGGAAGGATATCCTGTCTACCCCAAACACTATGTGTATAACATTATTCTTTAAAAGTGAACTTACAGCGTTTCACAGAATGGCATCTCAGGGCTGTTATTACCTTTAACACGTGCAGTGTTGCATGCAAAATTTTGTTATGGTCAGAAAAGGAACACACCTTTTATATAGATCCAATGATCCAAGTCTAGTACAAATCTTACCAGTCTAACCAAATAATTATTGCTAATCCAGGTCTAATTACAGAAAAGAACATGATCTTAGAAAATAGTAATACAATTAAAATGTTATACTCATACTCCCATGTACGTGTGTAACTGTGCCTCTTTTCCCTGGGGTTATTCTCCTCTGGTTCTTATGGCCATCAGCACCCATTTTTCTCAAAAAGGAGGTGGTGGAGGGGGTGTTGTGGTGAGGTCTCAGCATCCCAGCTCTGTTTGAGCAGAAGGCCACTGCTGATGCTGGGCAATTCTTTGTCCCTGCTCCTGGGTTTGCTTGGGAGGATCTGCTTGCAAATTTTCCTAAATCTTCTGTTGAGTCTGCTTGCTTGTTTTTCCTTCATTAGTTCCCAAAGCAAAGCTGTATATGAGGTTCTACATAGGTATGATTGATCTTTGATCTTTGTTGACCTTGAACGAAACCCAGTTTTACCCCTCTCCCAAGACTGCATTGCATCCCTGTAGTGACCAGGAATTGGCCACTGGTGATTTATTCGTAGTGTTGGGGCCTCTATTATCCTCCTATGTCAGCACCTCCACAGTCTATGACCCTATCCTACGCTTGCACTGCTCTACATGACATTTTTATTCTAGAGCCAGAGATACTTAATTCTGTGCCATTTTTGTTTTAAAGCCATGGATAATGTTCATTCAATACAGAATTACTACTTGCTGTTACTATCCTTTAATTACATATATATGTGTGTGTGTATGTGTATAAATCAAAGTTACTATAACTACTTCTGTGCCACCACAGAATTGCACAGAGCTAAAGCTAGAACAAGTTAAGTCATAGGAACCAGGTTGTTAGACCACTGCTGTTAGAGATAAACCAAAAGAAGGTCCAGGCCAGAACAGCAATGCCACATCAAATGGAATACACAGTACGATCCCTTTGCTAAATGAAGAAACTTAATTTGTAATTGTAATCTAATCCCTGACTTCCAGGTAAACAAGTTAACAGACTGTTGTCCAGTTTTGACTCCTCTGAAGAAGAATTTATCTTATTTTTGTATTTTTGGTGTCAGTACAAACAGAGGGAAAAATAAGAAAAAATTCCACTAACAAATGTCAAATTAGCAGCTGCTCAAGAGACAACTAAGAGCAGATGTTGGAAAAAATGCTTTCAGATATACAAAGAGGTCTGTTTTCGGAGTTGGTCTTTACTAGATCAAGGTGGTAAAGTCAGAGCATGGAGTTAGATTGTTTTAAGGAAGATTTGAAAGAATATGACAATTTTGCTCACCACTTATTTTACATAAATACTGAAGATTTGTAGTATGGCTTCTCTCTCCTTCATATGATTGGAAGCAAGTCTGTTACATGATGAATATGTGTGTTACATTATGAATATGTCTTTGTTTCTTGCTGTCACGTAGCACTATGTGACACAATAAAATGATGAACACATGGCTCCATACAGAAAATAAAAAAGAAATTTGAAAATTTCGAGGTAAGGAAAACAAAATGAAAATGTATGGAGTGACTTTTAAAAATATAACACAGGCTTGCACAAAAAAGTTTTTTCTTAAAAAAAAACGGTTTAAGACAAAATGAAAAAGCAAAAGATTTGTATTATTTTGGATATTGGATTTTTGGTTCTTTTTCCATTACTTAACTCAAGTTTTTCATTATTTAGGCTCACATTTAAACAGTCTCACTTTTGGATAAGAGTAGGAGGAAGGCATGGATTTAATACTGAACACAGAAATTTCACAAACATACAAAGTTTAAAGAGTAAAATCCCTTAAGCTCTTTCAAAGGGTCATAGTACTTTAAACTCCAAGAAGTTTAAGCTTTCTGATAGTTTTGACCTTTCGGTTGTATTTCTCCAGAGTGTTATCCCAATGTAATTTGTTTTAAGAAGAATAAAGGAAAACAGGAACCTAGTGCAGCTCAACAAATGGAAGTGCAAAGCCCTGCACCTGAGGAGGAACAACCCCAGGCACCAGCACAGGCTGGGGCCGAGTGGCTGGAAAGCAGCTTTTCAGAAAAGCACCTGGAGGTATAAGACATGGTCATACTGGAGCAAGTCCAGTGAAGAGTCACTAAGATCATTACAGGACTGGAGCATTGGACATACAGGGAGAAGCTGAGCGAGCTGGGACTATTTGGCCTGGAGCAGAGAAGGCTCGGGTTGGGGGTGTGGATCTTATCAATGTGTAGGGAGGGTGCAAAGTGGACAGAGCCAGGCTCTTCTCAGGGACAGGACAAGAGACAATGGGCACAAACTGAAACACAGGAGCTTCCCTCTGAACATCAGGAAACACTTTTTCACTGTGAGGGTGACCAAGCACCAGCACAGGTTACCCAGAGAGGTTGTGGAGTCTCCATCCTTGGAGATATTCAAAAGCTGTCTGGACACAGTCCTGGGCAACCTGCTCTAGGTGGCCCTGCTTGAGCAGGGGGGTTGAACCAATTGACTTCCAGAGGTCCCTTCCAACATCAGCCATTCTCTGGTCTTGTGAAAAAGACATAAGATTCAATAAAGTTCATGGTGCTTTAACGTTGGTGATTTGTGCAACTGTCTAAGAAATGAATAATAATTGGGTGTCATAGGTCAGTATTTACTATCAACCAGGGCTTTATGACAACCTGCAGAGCATCTGTTGATTTTAACTAGTGCTTTCTCTGCTATTGTTTCTTAATTTGGGGAGAGTAAAGTTCATAAGCTGTATATCAAAATAGTAATGAACCAAAAAATAGCTGTATAAAGGGGAACCCCTCTCTCCCACAAATGAAGCACTCTTGTAATCACAGAACAGTAAGTACAAAAGTAGGTTCACTTTAAATACTTTGTGAAGCTGTTGTGAGAATATTTTGTAAATAATGTAAAATAAATAAATGTGTGATTTATTTTCTACTACAGCAATAAATCTATGTGAAAAACTTCTGTCTGACATTGCTGAAGCAGCCTCATGTCGTTTGAGAAAAAGCAGTAAAATTTCTGAAGAGTTTTCAAAAGGCTTTGTAAGAAGTCTTTGCCAACTGTAGACACCTGATTTAGAATAAAATTCCCACATCCCAACAAGGAACTGGAAGGTATTTTATGCGCTAACTTTAAATGTAAAATATTATTATCTCCACAAGTAAAAGTTTTTGCCACTAGTTTACAAAAGAATTCTGTGATTGTGAAAGTAAGAACAAAAGTTGCTGTAAGAGATGTGAAATTCCAAATATAATTCTACATAGTTGGGAGCATGTAATCATCTAATGATCTTTCAGTACTTAGCAGACCGAATTTGAGTTTCATCAGCATTTTCAATTTAGACAAGCAACTTGGGAAAATGCAGTTGTATGGATTGCAATGAAAATTACTTAGCACTATTTTGTAATACAATTGTCATTTTGTACTGTTGTTTTCTATATAGCTGAGATTTTTGTCCGCTTAATTTGTATGAAATAGCTGTTACCGGGCCAGAACAAGCAAAGCCGGAAACTGAACCAGGTCCCTTCCATGACACTGAAAAATACAAGTATTCTCTTTCATCTCATGATTTAAATTCTTGTGAGAAAAGTTTCAAGGAAGTAAGAAATAGACATACTTCTACAGAACTACAAAACAGGTACATTTAACTTTGAATGGCATACAGGAAAAATGCTTTTCAGTGTGTCTTTCAATTCGTGCCAATTTGCATTAGAAAAGTGTCTATAGTAGTTAACATATTTAAATAGAGCTTTGAAGAGAGGTTTTATATTCTGCATAAAAGATAGGTATTCAGCAGTGTTTACTGAATTTTTAAAGCTTTGAGTGTTAAAAAGAGTATCTTTCAAGAAGAAAATGTATTTCTTCACATACGTGCATGAAGTTTTTTTATGAAGACACTATGCTAAATGCCTGAGTTTGAGTTGATAATTTACAGAGACAATCAAACGGTATAAAAGTAATTTTTTAAAAAGCCCGTGTAATTAAGCTTGTCAAATGCAACCTCAGTAGTATTTGGGGTTATATTTGTAGCTGTGTTTATTCATGGAAATGTTGCTGAGAAACCACAAGTATTATACATTTTAAAATTAAATTATGATTAATCTGAACAGTTGTTGAAAGAATCTTTCTGAGACACCAAATTGAATTTCAAAAAAATAATTAGCAGCACCCCACCGGTGTATACCAAATACCTGTGTTACAGCATCCACTTCAAATCTAAATACTATTTTGAAGAAAAGCTTGCACACTATGAGTAGATGATATACACATGTTTGATTGTATCCTGTTGACCCCATTTTGACGGGACATTAACTTCCATTATGCAGTTCACTTGTATTTCACCTGATATGTCAGCCACAGTCTATAGTAAAGACTCAAGGCTTCACAGAGTGTTCAGATAACATAGCCAAGATTTGCTGGGATATCAAGACCAAGTATTTGCTCTGAAGCACATAGCAGAATGGTTTTAGTGTAAATAAAGTTGTGCAAGGAAGCATGAAATTGAGAGAGTTCTTGAAGCCTCTGGGAATGGAGGGAGCTAGTGCTTCTGCTACATTTGACGCTCTTGGTTGGGTGATTTGTCTTCAAAATGGGGTGAAATGGGATAAGAAATCAAGAAGTGCCCATTATGCAGACCCTTTAACTTCTTAGAAGGTTATAATGTTGAGAGCCAGTAAAATGCATGGCCAAGGGAGAAACTATTCTATCAGTAAAAGGTTATGGTGATGTGAAGTGAGTGTATCGAAAACTTTACTGCAGTTTAGTTTTAGCTAGTGGTTTTTTGTTGTTTTCTTTTAAAATAGACTAACTTCTATTACTAGCAAAATTCTTCACTATTATTAGTGCTGCCTTTCTTTAATTCTTTAAAGCAGTTCAAAAGTAGTACTTATAAATTATTTCACAGAACTTTGAACGGGTTCCTTGCCTACTAGGCGTATCACTGCAGCTCAGCCAGAGCATGCAAGAAAATTAATTAACCCGTGTTTTCCGAAAAAAGCAATTTTAGAGTGTCTGAACAAAATGCGTCTGTATGAAGTGATACAAGGTAGGAAATGGGCAGGGTGATAGTTGGAGAGAGCTCATCCAACTGTAGATTTAATCTCAATAGACGTTTACATTGAGGTCCTAACATTTCATTCAGAATGGAGAACCAATGATTGTAGATCAATTGATTTATAACAAATGGGAGGGTTTGAAGCTCTGTTTCTTGTCTTTTAATAAACTGAGCTTATATTCTTAAAGTAGTTTTGTATGAAAGTACAAGATAGAGAAAATATAAATTACTTTGCTGGTCTTCTCTATGGACTTTCTCTCTTTGGTTTGGAACCATTGGCTTCTCAACATTTAGCCATGCATGACTGGGACGGGGGAGGGGTCTAAACTAAAACATCTGTGATCACACTGAAAAAGAAACTGTAGATGGTTTAATTAAAGTACCTATAGTCATCCAGTGCCATTTGAAATGCCATGGGATACTGTTTTTGACCTCCAGATGCCACTTCAGAAAAGCACGGGCCTTGATATATCCCATGGCATAATGCCTCATATCTTGAGTATCCTAGAACATCCCAAATAACACCAGACATCTTTGTTTAGGCTCCTGAATTGACACCAAAGTTATATTACACTCTTGGAGAAGGATACAGTTGCTTAAACATAGGTGCTTGATGTCATTCAAGGCCCATGGTACTGTACATACAAGGTCACTAGAAACTTATGTTTAGGGAACAGTATTCTTTGTATGGGACTCAGTTTCAAACTGGAATGCTTAAATTTAGTTGTATACTATACAGGTGCTTACAAGTGAGCCAAGTGTCTAAATCCCTGTCATAGTCAATGGAAGTCTTAGTAAATACAGACAACAGAGTCTAACAACATGTTTATGGTCCCAATTCAATGTCCATGCCTGACATCTCAGAAGGAAGTAGACACTGCTTAGGTAATTGAACCAAGATCAGGGATTAGCTCTCAAGGCCCTGACTGAATTGGCCACAGACACCTTGTGGTTCCTGCACATAGGTGCTTAGTGCTACCTGAACCACTGCAGGCTTTCTGTGACATTTTTCCAAGGCTGCAGATATGAGACAGCACTTATGTCACTTCTGGAATAGCAGCTGAAGGGCAGGCAGGATAACCTAGAGATTTTCAAATGGTGCTAGATACTTATGTTCGGGCAAATTAATTAAAATTTGCATCCCTGCTGATGATAGTGGGAGCCGGGGCATGTAAATAAATGTAGGTATCTTTACCTGAGAGTTGAATCTCATCCTTCATGTCTGTTTTTTTTTCCCTAATGTAGTTGTCTATGCGATTTGAGACGCCTGTGGTATTCTGCTTGTCCTCTAGCTGCGAGCCCAGAAGGGCATGAATCTCTCATAAGATCTTGCATCACATCAACCAGGATCATGCCAATATCTCAGATAAAATAGGGCATGTCAAAGCGCCCTAGACACTTTAGGTTAGGCAACTGTGGGAAATCTTTAATGTATATGTCAATGAAGTGATAACACTTCAAGAGCCTCAGAATCTGAAAGTGACCCTGAAGTATAATGGCAAGTAGTTTGCAAGCGTAAGTTTGTTAAGACCTCAGAGCATTTGGAAACAGGAGAGGAAAAAATAAAATCAGTTTTACATGTCTGTATTTTAAAAATAATAATTACAATTTCTTAAAGTGTTATCCTTCCAATAAATTAGATGTCAGGTATTCCCTAAGTAAGATTTACTAAGATTTTCACAACAAAAATAGGCATACCATGTAATATATGTGCAATACACATAGTTGTTTATTTTAAACCCAAGATTTTAGGTGATCTGGGAAACAATCAAATCAAAACACTAAGGACCCAAAAGGAAAGAAGCTGATATTAATCACAGAAATGTTACTATTTTAAAAGTTGAGTGATAATCTAGAATACTTAAAGAGGATACTTCTCACCTCAAGGTGAGGAGTAGAAGGACAGCTAATTGTTTTCCCACCAACTGAGGTGTCGAATGCTGCCAGTTTCATTCTTGGCTGTATTTCCTGTAGCATTCTCCATCAAATTACTTAAGCAAAGGCTTGAATCTCCTCTGGGAACATACGAGACATGAACTGTGACTTTCTTAGTAGGTACTGAAACTAAAGAGGATTGATACTAGTATGTTTTATAGAGAAAAGAAAATAATTTGTGTTTCTACTAAATGTTGACACCCATGCATACTTTTTAGTGCACATGCTGTTTTTTTGTGTGTTTCCTGTGATATAGTGTGGCCTTTGTAGTAGCATTATCAGTAGTATGGTGTCAACTAACCGAGAATAGCTCTTTTTTGCTAGTTAGAGAGGGCAAACAAACTGGCAAAGAGCTATTTTTGGTTTTAAAAGTAGAAGTATAGATAGAGCCTTTGTGAAAGGAGAAAAAAAAAAAATCAGATTATGATATGCATAAAAGTAGATTAGAGTATAAGGACATTGGTCTGTTATGGTTCAGAGGTCTATGTCTCTTGCTTCACAAATACTTGCTGCCATGAAGAACTGCCAAGCCGCCACGTCTCTGGCAGATCAATTCTAACCTCAGATGCTCTTTTCCTTTTTTGCTTTGGGAAGTTCTTGAGCACAACCTATTACCCCCAGTAAGTCAGACAAGTCCTGTCCTATCTCTAGTCCTTACTGCTGCTTCGAAGAGTCTACTGTTTGGTTACATTCTAGTGTAGAGCTACTGGAATGCTTTTATAACTCATCATTTATTACTCATCATTTCAAATCGCTGCCTATTGCACTGCAATTAATCTGGCACTAAGTGCCTTAGATTCTCGACTGTCTCTTGCCTTTGCCGTACTTCTTGGCTTTGATCAGTTTGCTAAGTGTTTTCCATAATCCCTTGTCCCTGTAGGTTTTGTTTCTTTGAGTCTGCTGTGTTCTTACGGACTGACTCTGTAGTAACAATTTGGACTTTTTATCTTCACGGTCTGTCCTTAGGTTTCTGGTACCCAGCATTTACCTCGGTGCAAAAGTTTGGTTCCTAACTGCAGCTTCCTCCATTATATAGATAGGATGCAGTTATACATAGCTGCTTATCTGTAGATGACTTTAGGCTCTGAGTGACCGACATTCATAATCAACCATAAACTGAAACAGAAAATTGCCTGGTTTACAAACTGTACTTTTGTCTTTGGACAGAAGTGTCATTTTTATAACTAGACCGCAAATCATATTCTTTACTAATAACAAAGTTTTGGTTCTACAAATGAGGAAAAAGAAATATTTTATTTTACTCCAGAGAGACTAAAATAAATCCACAGTGTTTGGCTCTGATCTGCTAATTTTCTGGTGGTTTTGTTTTGTTTTGCTTTTATTCCCCTAATTTGGCTTCATTTAATACTGAATTAATGTGCTGTCTCTCCCTCGGTCCTAATTTCTGCATCAGAAATTCTGCTTCTAACGCCACACGTTATTGTATTTCCAAACTGCTGCTGTTCTGGGTGATGTGATTTGATACCATGTGTGAAGGACGTGGATCAAAGTAGACTTTTATTTATACAAGGCTGGGAGTCTATATCCAGTGAGACTCAGAGGTTTATCCTTACTCATTAATTTTTAGGTAAATAATTATGCTTTGATACACATTCTTTGAGACCCTTTATTCCTAAGTAGGAATTTAGAAAACCATGCCTAGGCAACTTTGCAGTACGTACATTTTCTGCTTTTTCTTTACCTATACTGCTTAGCAACAACCTATAGCCCAGGTACCTATGTCTGTAGTCTCATTGTTTGGAGGCTTCTGCTACATTGCTATGGAAAGACTGGTTCCTCTGTCCGCTAGCTTTCCATTACATGGATTCTCAGAAAGTATAAGCTGTGATTATACTTAACCTTCTCAATCTCTTTCCTAGTAGAGGATGACTAAAGAAAAGAGTATGTGAGTGCCATGAGATGTGAAAAACTTGTAACCCCTTCCAGTAGGTTTAACTCTGCAGTAACACAATAGAGCTGCTACTGAAGAGGGACTGGTGGTCCTCCGCAAGCTCTGCGTCATTTCAAAACTCACCTACACTTGTATGCACAGGTCTTGCAATTATAAGTACATGGGGATATCTATTGTAAGCTGTAATGAACTTCAAAATGTCGTCTCTAATCTTTTGCAATTGTTTAGCTTTGCTTTGTTTTGCTTTGCTTTGAATGGTATTTTTTAAAGGAACACAACCTGAATTGCTTGCAAGGTAGAGAGACACAGATGGCTGTGAACTGATCTTGTTAGAGTTTGTTAAAATAAAATGACAGATGTACCTTAGAAATTGAATACAGGTGCTGCACAGAGAAAGTTATTACTTTGTATCTGACTTTGTCTGGAGACAGCTGGTGCTGCATCTTTTTTTCTTTTTTTTTTGATAATGGGGATTCAGGCATTTTATTTGTTCTCATCTGATATGTCACTTTCAAAACATAGTTAAAGGGTTCTAAAGATGACTACCACCTGGAATAAATAAAGAAGGACTTTATTTTCAGAGTTGCCAAGTATCCAAAACTCCTACATTTCAGTATGTTTTTTTCAAATTGAGGCCCTCAATCAAAAAAATAAAATGGAATTATTTTGTTTCAAATATATTTCCATATTTGCACCTGAGTCCAGGCTAATCAATATAAACATAGTTAGACATAATGCCTATATGTTTCACAAAGGAAATGATTTTTGATATATCAAAATACTGAAAATTAGATAGTTCTGTACTTCCTGCACGGTACTTCATGTCATATCTTCAACTCCCGTTTACTCTTTACTCTGATCAGAGCTAACTGCAGAGTTATACCTTTTATTATTAAATCAGGAAGATTCTGTGGGACTTTGTGTCCATATATCACCACAATTTACAAATCAGAAAAAAAAATTAAAATCAGGGTCTTTTGTTGTATTGACTGACTGAGCTGAAGAGAAACAGGGCACTAAAGCACATTGTTTAGATGTGGACCAGAAAGAGAAAAGTGAAAAATTAGCTACCGGTTAGAAACAGTTGTGTTCAGTTTCATTCTGCTAATCGGTAAAGCGATTTGAAAGAAAAGGGTGGTTGGCAGTTGGTGAAAGAAGGTAATGTTAATAAAGCTGAGGTGGGAAGATCATTATTCTGCACAGAGCTGACAGAAGCTGGTAGTGAATGCCTATCAAATGTTCAGGGGTAGCTGGCAGGGTGTCACAGGGAAAAATGGAATGTGCAATATCTTTATTCAGTCCATAACTTTTACTGTCCGGTATAATAATGGGTTTTAGTTTCCAGGCTCATCTGTTGAAGGTATTTTATAGGTCTCACTTGACGCTCGGGACAGAGAGAACAGTGATAGAGAGATTGTTCTGTGAAAAATGGTTTCCTCCGATGACTGGATGTTTCTGTCCTCTGCCAATTGGCTCTTCGTTTTGAGATGCGGCGTTCATTTGGTTTCAACTATATGGCTTCTACAAGGACATTCTTTTCAGTGACTGAAATGTATTACAGCCTGGGATGAACAGCTATAGGCATGTAGCTTTTGATGACTCAGTTGTCCAACTAATTAACCATAGTAGCTTAGGAGGTAAATTGAAAAGTTTTACGCTTGTTGATCACATATCACTGATGTTTGTTAATTTGGGGGAATTCTCCCTCTAATACTGTTAGGTGAAGTTAGAAGATGCTTTCTAGGCTAGGGAAAAGCAGAGTGCCAGGAAATTTTCTCCAGATACATGATTTTCTTTTCTGTATAGATTGCAACGGGTTAATTACCTTTTTTTAAAACAGATTTCAGAGTAGAATGATATGTAACACTGAAAACGCTCAGTTAAGCAAGGTTGGAAGGTCTTTTTCATGGCAGGGGTCGGTAGTGTAATAAGGATACGTAGAATTCATGTATAATTCAGGTCTGTTCTAAGATACGATCCTGTTTTGCCAGAAGAGTATTGAGTGGAGGTCATCTTTCAGTTATTAAGGTAGTGTTGTCCTCAAATCAAATGCTCTTGTGTTTGAGAACCTAATTGTATGCCACTTCTTCTTTGACTTGTCTGGGTGGTTGTTGGTGCTACACATGCATAATACTCCAAGAGAGGCTTCCAGGCATTCAGCTGGGTATTGAATTTAAGAAACTTTCAAACATCCTACTAATGCTGAAGAAAGACCTTGTGACACATACTTAACTTGGAGCACCTTAAAATGAAGGCATCTAAAATTATAAGTCCTCTTTGAAAGATAACAGCATGGTCATCATTAATTTACCAAAGTTTCTTTAGAAATTAATATATAGAAATGCAGTGTGAAATTCTTCTTTCATGTTCTAAATTTGCTTATATTTTATCCTTTGGTAGTGTCGTGGTTTAACTCCAGCTGGCAACTAAGCCCCACCCAGCCGCTTGCTCACTCCACCTGTAGTGGGATGGGGGAGAGAACTGGAAAAGTGAGAAAACTCATGGGTTGACATAAAGACAGTTTAATAGGTAAAGCAAAAGTCACGCACTCAAGTAAAGCAAAACTTTACACAAAAGGTATTTTTTGTTGTCTTTTACAGCAGCAGCCAGATTGAGCTATAGCTCAGGTTTGGCCCTTCTAATTTTCTCCCAGCACAGCCTTGCTACACCCTTGTAGTCCTCCTGAGTTGCCTGCACCAAGGTGTACCTTCGAGGTGTACCTTCTCCAGCATGGACTTATCCTTGGGCCACAATCCCTTCAGAGGTATACCTGCTGCAGCACAAACATAACCATGGCCACAGATATTTCAAGATATACCTGCACTGGTGAGGACTCATCCACAGGCCAGAGATGCTTTAGGGTGACCTGCTCCTGCGTGGATTCATCCACAGGTCACAGTACCTTTGACTCGAGTTCACACTGGAGTTCCAGCCTGTCCGGTACAACAGCACAGAAACAGCAGCGATGCCCTGGCCATCTGCCAGCCCAGGTGCATGGCCATTGCTGTTATCAAAATGATCCCAGGCACAGCAGAGTCAGATGATCAGCAGTACAGCAGCACGGCAAGAGGCATAAGCAAAAAGCAGGCACTAACGAGCCCTAGACTCTAATATACAGTAAGGCAAGCAAGCCTCATGGCAAGCACAGAAACCTGACGATTAATAGCTAAACAGCAATAACACCTATAAATTCTACCTAGCACATTCCAATCAAATCTGTCGTTATCTCGAGCCCCACGTTGGGCGCCAAAAAGGACTGTCGTGGTTTAACTCCAGCCGGCAACTAAGTCCCACACAGCCACTTGCTCACTCCCCCCTGGTGGGATGGGGGAGGGAATCAGAAGAGTAAAAGGGAGAAAACTCGAGGGTTGAGATAAAGACAGTTTAATAGGGAAAGCAAAAGCTGCACACGAGCAAAGCAAAACAAGGAATTTATTCACTCTTTCCCATGGGCAGGCAGGTGTTCAGCCATCCCCAGGAAAGCAGGGCTCCATCACGCATAATGGTTACGTGGGAAGACAAATGCCATCACTCCTAATGTCCCCCCCTTCCTTCTTCTTCCCCAGCTTTATATGCTGAGCATGACACCATATGGTATGGAATAGCCCTTTGGCCAGTTGGGGTCAGCCGTCCCAGCCCTGTCCCCTCCCAACTTCTTGTGCACCTGGCAGAACATGGGAAGCTGAAAAGTCCTTGATTTAGTATAAGAACTACTTAGCAACAATGAAAACATCAGTGTGTTATCAACACTGTTTTCAGCACAAATCCAAAACATAGCCCCGTACCAGCCACTATAAAGAAAATTAACTCTATCTCAGCTGAAACCAGGACAGGTAGAAATCTACATCACTTACATTAAAAAACAAAATACCCTTTGTGTAAAATACTAAAAGTTTTTAAATAAGTAGAAAAATATATTCCGGTTTACTGATATATTTCTGATAATGATGCTGGCAGCTCTGCGCAAAATCATACTTTGTGGATAGTACTGTGAATCACTGGGTATTTTGATTAACCACTGGAATAAGCAGAGCTCTTTGAAGCACCAGTAATGCAATGCCTACATTCATATAGTCCAATAGACTTCTATCTAGATTTTGTGTAACTGGTACAGAGAAACAAATATTAGGATGGAAAGGTGCTAATCAGATGGCTAAATTTTTTTTAAATTCACAGTGATGCATTGGTAGTATTCAAAATCTGTAACTGTTAGGCATAAATACATGGCTTGTGATTACTATTTAATTTAACTGTATTTTTCCATCTGGTTTCATATTTTTTATGTTGGAAATAATATTTCCAACTAGAACTGTGGACAAAAGTTTGCTTTGAAGCCTGTTACATTAGTCCCTCTGAATATTGTTGATTAGTTCTGCTTTTTGAAGTGATAGCATAAAATCTGTTTCCTGTCGGGATTATAAGTAAAAAGAGTGAAACTGTTTTTTCAGTAATCTCACACTGTACTTAGTACGTGTCTGAATTACACTGTGAGTATCAGCAGCTGAAGATTTGCTACACTTTGCACTTGCTGTCATGTTTTCCATTGGCCACAATTGTTTTAAAGGATTTAAGGGAACAAATGAGTACATTAGTACCAAAAGCATGAAAAGAGGTTTAATTATTAAAAAAGTAATAAAAAACCCCACCACACATTTGAACCCTAAAATGACCAAAATTAATATTTCAATATGACAAATCTCCTATGGTAAAGGTGTTGGAAATGAAGAGACCCAATGCAATGTTCAAAAATGAATGAGAAGCTGCATGTCTAGGAGGTTATGGTGAGATGTACACTCAGTAACGAGCAACCAGGATACTTCAGACACTGGATCTCTGTAAACGATTAAAGTGGTGGTAAAGGCTTGTTATAGGCCTTTGAAATTATAATGATAATAATCCTTAAATGAGATAGATAAATGGCTAGGGAAAAGGCAGGACTGCATAAAAAGTACGTTGCATTTTTGAGTTTGTTCACTGCATTCTTACACATATCTGTGATGGCTGGGTAAAATTTTTAGCAGTTGAACTGAAGGTCAACAGCACCGATTTAGTTATTCTTGTCCCAGGGAAGGTTAGCTAATTGGACAGGTATCACACCTTCCCTTCCTCCTTATATAGTCTAGTACAAGGGTGGATTTAACATTGCATTCTTGCTTCATGAACTGCATTAAAAATAAAGAGATTCTTATGCTAGAATAGAGCTGTCCATAGCATTTAGATTATGCCAGTATCATTGTAACAGTTTATATCCATGTCTTGTTTTATACACATGCAACTTTCCTAGCTGGGAAAGTCCCTTAAGTTCCTTGATAACTGAGGCACTCCTGAGCCTGGGGCTTCAGGACTCCTGAGGATGCTAGTTCATACGGCTTGATCCAAAGTCCTCTGGAGTTACTGGAGGCCCATTGACTTCAGTGCACTTTCAGTCTGACTAGTATGCAATTGTGAGCCCCTGTGTAATGACATTAGAACAATCAGTTATCTATCATTTTTGCAAGTGTAATGACTGTTGGCATACTCACTTCATTATAAGGAAAGACTGCTTTGGTAGAGAGACTTGAGAAAGCCAGATGGACTTACTCAGATGTTGGCAAGGAGAAGTGGTCTTGAACATTATTCTTTTCCTTCTTTAACTCAGCAAGAATCATTTATCATCTATTGCTCTGCCTTTCTATAATATTATACCATTACTGTAATGCTGAAACACTGTTTGCATACTGTTCCAGACCATGACTGTTGGCAAATCTGTCTTGCTTCTGTGGAATTTGAAGATTACTTTGGAGGCAAATATGTCTTCGCTCCTACTTTTCAAAGTGTTTTCTGCTTTTTTTTTTCTTTTATTTTTTCTTTTTACCTTTTTCTTCCTCTGCTCTGTTATGCAGAGCCAGAAAATTTTTTTTGGTGCCTTCATATTTCATTACTTGTGACAGAGTGTGCCTCGGGAGACTGCATCACTCTAGGTAATTTCATCAGTGTCGAAATGGATGTTAGCCAGTGGCCTTGACACTGCAAGTTAGTCTTTTATGAAAGATTTAAACAGACAACAATAAGGCGTACAGTGGTATCTTTAGACTAGACCATGGAGAACTCAAATGTCAAAAGCATACAGCATTCGCTTTAGTGTTTTCAAATTTTCTTGAAGGTTTTACATTTGCAACAAGACACTTACTTTGAAAAATCAAAGCAGTAGTGGTAATTTCCAATGCGTTGTCAAATTTACATTTCAGAATCTCTCTTTCTCTCCTTTTGCTTGGATGTAATAAAATGCCATAAAGTCTGACAGTCACCCACACATACTAATATATTAAGTTCCTGTGAAGTAAAACCACAAACTTTAAACTGCTGACTTTTAGCTCCTGGAAGTGCCATGTAGTAATCACAAAAACACAGTATTTTATTTGTACAGTAAAAAAGTTAACTTAGTATATGGCATGTGGCAATACTGAAAACAATTCTGAGTCTTTAAGATTTAAACTGAAACGTTGTTAAATATTACTCAGGTTATCTCATTAATACGGAGGATAAAAAGACTTCTACAATGGAGAAGCTTATGTTGTGTGTTGTTGGTAATCAGTACGTTGTATTTCCCATTTTGTAATAAAAATTAGTCAAAAATGTGGCTTATGTAAAATTTCAGAACATATTCAGTAATAATCTGATTTTTTTGCATGTACTCATAATTATTTGGATAAATAAACAAATAAGTGATCTCAAGTTTGTCGTGGTTTAGCCCCAGCCAGGAACTAAGCACCACGCAGCCGCTCGCTCACTCCCCCCTGGTGGGATGGGGGAGAGAATCGGAAGAGCAAAAGTAAGAAAACTCGAGGGTTGAGATAAAGACAGTTTAATAGGGAAAGCAAAAGCCACGCACGCAAGCAAAGCAAAGCAAGGAATTCCTTCACTACTTCCCATGGGCAGGCAGGTGTTCAGCCATCTCCAGGAAAGCAGGGCTCCACCACACATAATGGTTACTTGGGAAGACAAACGCCATCACTCCTAATGTCCCCCCTTCCTTCTTCTTCCCCAGCTTTATATACTGAGCATGATGTCATGTGGTAGGGAATAGGCCTTTGGTCAGTTTGGATCAACTGTCCTGGTTGTGTCCCCTCCCAGCTTCTTCTGCACCTGGCAGAGCAGGGGAAGCTGAAAAGTCCTTGACTGGTGCAGCAACAACTAAAACATCTCTGTATTATCAACACTGTTTTCAGCACAAATCCAAAACATAGACCCATACCAGCCACTATAAAGAAAATTAACTCTATCTCAGCTGAAACCAGGAC
This sequence comes from Ciconia boyciana, assembly GCF_034638445.1. Lineage (NCBI taxonomy): Eukaryota > Metazoa > Chordata > Aves > Ciconiiformes > Ciconiidae > Ciconia > Ciconia boyciana. Next base: position 163,465,578 of record NC_132934.1, on the reverse strand, counting down.
AAAGTTGTATAAAAATATCAGTATTTCTTCTATACTTGAGTAGTTTTTTTCCATTTATAAAGTTGTTTTTCCATCATATTTTCCACATAGTCCATTAATGATAAATGATCTGGGTACATGAATAACAAGCTATGCAAGTTGATCTGGTTACAGGCTGAAACTTCAATTTATTTTTTTTTAAAGAAATACACTGTAAGAGGTTAGTTTGCCTCCTTTTAGGGATCAGTAAATACGGGAGATGCAGCCCTACCTGATTAGGGCTGCAGATGCAGAAAAAATCAGTTCAGGTAGGTTGAGGGTAGGTTTTTGTTTAAGGAATAGATGCAGATTTTTGGTCTCCTGACTAGATTCTGTTTATACAACATAACTTTATATCAAGGACTGTCTGAGATTTAAAATAATGATTATAATCTAACAAATAGTAGAAAAGCAGTCCAGACAAACAGATTCTATGTTACTTACACAATTGGTTTCTGGGGAGACCTCAGAAGATGTGACAGGATGGTGGCTGAAGGGGCATTTCTTCCAAAGTATCACCTTTTGTATCTGCTCGCTTACTTTACGTTTTGCCCACTTGATTTACGTACTTAAAAGTATTTTTCTTTTTATCAGTTTTGATTATGAGCCTCACTTTATTTTAGGGTCCCTATTTTTGAGAAGTTAATAATCCTCCATCTGTTAGAACTATTAATGTTACTTTAGTTGGTTACCATGGAAAAATTGTCTACAGTCTGGATAGACTTAAAGAGTGGTATGTGCCCATTCTTTATCTGAACAGATCCCTTCTTTGTATTCATTACCCATAGCTCTCCATAGCACTTCTGTAAGAATGCTGAGATCTTGTATTTGAATCTTGGTTTTGGTTATTTATCCAGTAATTCCGTAGTCCCCTGTTACACATTTGTGTACAGTTATGCTATACTTATATTTTTACTATTCTTGCTGTAACATAATCTTTAGATAATTATATCAGTGCTAAGTGTATCAGTGTCCAGTGTTGATCATCTCTTGTAAAAAGGAGAACTTTTTTTTATTTTGAAGGTCACGGAAACAGCAAGAGAGCTTTAAAATGTGCCATATCTGTATCAAAAAGCAAAACATACTTGTAGCTAGTCCTTCCAACAACATGACTCGTACCAGAAGTGTGCAAGAATACAGAACGTGACATGCCACACTGAAACCCGTATCAAAATCATCCATTGAGCAATAGAGCCTGTTGACTGACAGATGAGTGACAGCAGTGAGCGCAGAGGTTTCATGTAATCAAGCCATTGCTGGGGCAGTCTTTTCCTTTGTGACTCTTTTTTATTATTAGATTTGCAAAAAAATGGACCAAACAAGATGCTATCGCAAATCTTTCTTCCGTGGAATTATTTAATTTCTAATGTAGGCAGAGGCATATTACTTGTTGATATGTAATATGTATGCATTTGCAGGCTGTTTGGTGTTCTTCTGGATGAAAGACATCCCAGTTTTAACTCATCCATCCATCCACCCAGTTTTAACTCATCCATCTCTGTATGAGTTGATACGACAATATCAAATATCTATTAAAAATAATTAACAAATAATTAAAAACAAGAAAAAAGGAAGAAGAAAAATGAATAATTTCAAACTATATGGAGGTATTTCCCTCAATAGGAAGCTTCCAATTCAGGTATTGGTGACATCATGTAAACCAGAAATGATTCTACCTTCCCATGAAGAGTTCCAGGCTCATCAAGAGACAGCTGTCAAAGAAGGTTTCTCTCTCAAACCCTCTTCTTTTTTGCATTTCTTATATTGAGCTCTTAACTTTTCAGTGTTGTGGTTTATCCGTTTGATATACTTATGTGTGACAACAGTACTCTCCTCTCTCAGCTACTGGAATTATATATTTTCAGTTTATATATATTGTAATGAGGGAAAGAAAGATACAGCAAAACAGTGTATTTAGAAAGAACAGGAAACATGAATGGGGTTTTCACTTATTTTTAACTTCTCTAAGGATATGTAGGATTCAGTAGCAAACAGGGAAACACTTCCTTATGTTTTTAAACACAAACTCAGGGAAAAAAAAAAAAGAAAACCAAACTTGAAAAGAGAGATTAATCTGCCCAGCCTTGACACATCCAAAGCATGGATGTGTAAATCTCAGCCAGTTCCCTAGGCTTCTTTTAAAGTCAGCAGGGATAAGCATTCCAGAGTGTAATTCATCTTACTCTTCTTAGATGCCTTTCTTAGCATGAGATTAATTTCCCTTTGTGGATTGTAAAGGGGGCCTAGAATGACTACTTGAGACTTAAATGCCCAATCTGGAGGTGCCTAAACTAGAGCTAACTAATCTGTCTCATAATTTAAGGTGGAAGGCACTAAATGTTAGACCATTTAATCTGAATTTCTATCTATTAAATTTCACTCAGTGGCTGAATCCAACAACTTCAGCTAAAGCTGACATGAAGCTGAGTCGATACTAAGGTCAGCTTTAGCTCATCTATTGCAGAGGCTTTTGTCATCCTGTATCAATCTGAATTCCAAAACCTGTATTGGAACAAGCGCCTCTGCAAGAAAGTGGATGGGTGAACTCTCAGCCTTCTATTTTTCTATCTCTGATGCTGAGCTATGACAAAATCTGTCCTCTATGCAAGTGAGCTGGGTTTTCTGATTGTAAATGAAGAATAGAGAGAATTATTCTATTCCAGCTACTAAGACCCTGTTTCATTGGAGTTGATTGTCTTGCCTACCTGTGGCCTGGTTCCAGACATGAAATAATTGTTGCAACTCATTGCTCTGCTTCAGACAGCTTTTTGTTCATTTCACATGCAGTAGCTTTGTTCCCTCCCAGGCAATAACTTTCAATATCCTCTCACTATTTCCATGTATTAGGTGTGAAAAAGTCCCTCTGAATGCTATGGTTTCCAATCTATTTTTGAGAATCTGGTTCTTGCTGCATCTTAAGTTTCATTTTCCCACCTTCAAAATATTGCCATATTGAGACTCAGTTTAATACCAAATGCAGCAGCTTAAATCCTGTCTGATTCCAGTCTGTCTCACTACATTACACCTGTTCAAAAAATCTCTTTACTAGCTTTCTATAAAATTTCTTATAGACTTAAAAGTGGCTTTTTTTCCCCCCTTACTAATGCTTCCACAATAGAGGTCCAGTATGCTGTGGCTCTGACCACCTTTTATCCCGTCACTAGTTCTCCATCTAGACACGTATGCATCAGACTGTTATTTGGAATGTCCTCATTATCAGCTGGATTTAGTCTTTAGCAGCTATAGCTCTGACTGCAGAGTTACCCTGTGATCCAAATTCAGCAAACTGACACTGTCCTGTCTTTCAAGTCCACATTTAAGGAACACAGGTATGCTGGAGATTTTTAATTAGTTTTTAGCCTGTCAAGCACACGGTGTCTACTGTGAAGAAAGCCCTTGATGTCTGTGATTTCAGTACTGAGAACATCTAGGATTTAATTTATGATTTAATAGTTAGCATTCACCAGAGGAAATCACATGCCATGTGATTTCCATGGGTTGGTTCTTAAAATATGTTCAGTTTCAGTAAATCACTGACTTTGCTTGGTTTCTGAGATGAGGGAAATTCAAGAGACTAGACTGGTCATCTAGTATCATTGTCTCAAAATACAGGATAACTTAAAATATGCAACAGTTGCAATATATCTAGAAGTATATCTCAGCTTGACAGTTGACAGTCTTCCTATGCCTGAAGATTATCCTTTTTTTTTTCTCATTGTTTGTCATGTTTTCATACTGATCTGCAAGTATGACAACAAGCTTTTTTTCCTATCAAACTAATTTCAGTCAACTTCTGACTCCTCAAACCAGAGGTTCACCACCAGAATGCTTAGGGAGCACAAGCTGCTTGCAGACATCTATGCAAATCCCAAACAATACACTCTTGCTTTGCATAACTGGGATTTATGTGCTCTTCCTTAGCCTCCTCCTCCTCTGGCTTGCTCACCTTTCACAGAGCAGCTTAATCTTCCCCAGCTTCATCAACCATCACTATCACATGTATACACAGTAATACAGCGGTGTTTACAGCCCTTTCATCCCTGGATGCTATCCCACTTGATAAATACCAGCAACTAAACACACTTGGAGTCACGGCATTCATCAGGGCTCAGATTTCTGCCAAACGTGAGCACTGCAGGTGATATTTATGTGAGTATTGCAGGACACAAGAGGGAAACATTCAATGAAGAAAATCCCCTCCTCTTCAACCTTTGCCATATCTTAATGTTAGTTATTGTTTTTTCCTCTTTTCCTTTTACTCAAGCTCTGGTCTAGTTATTCTGACATAAAATAAGGATAACATCAGTCAGTCAGCAGTCACGTTAGCAACCTGTGCCACAGTGGGAGAGGGTTTTTCCCGTGGCAATTGGAAGTAGAAGGCTCTCGGCTTGATCAGCAGCTCATACTTCCCAGCGGCAGTGGCTGGGGCACCAGTGGGAAAAGTAGATGCGCAGTTATGGAGAAGAAACAAGGATCTGCTTATGACTAAATGAGAAATACGGAAGTTTGAATCTACCAGGCCTGTGTACCTTCAGAAGTCTAAGAAGTCCAAACAGCTACATATACAGCAGAATCACAAGTATGTGGGGAAAGGCAGGGGTGAGGGGAACAAACAACATAGAAATTCAGGTGAGAGTTAGCAGGAGGTTGGCTGTAAGCTGGTCTAGTTAGTTCTTATTCAGCAGGAATACAAGTACCTGGTACAATTAGGAAGTTTAGTTATTTTCTTTGACATAGCAGTTCCCTGTTTCTATCAATCAGTGTATTTTGACTTTCTAGCTTCATCCATTATAGCAAATGTATTATATACTAATATTCAGTCAAAAGACAATGTGCTTCATACTAACCAATGGGAATGACAATCCTAAAATATATTTTTAAATATACTTCCAGATGATTCAGTGAGATTTGCTTATGTTCATAGCTACGCAATATAAACATATAAATGACAGTATAGGTGTATATATACTTTGTGATATATATGTGTTTTACATGTAAGTATGCAAACACTTTTAAAAAAACTATAGTAGGGGACATGACTGAATTTTTACTTAGAATTAGAACTTAGAATACCTAGCATTAGAGAATGCTAAAATTAAGGTCTGCACACATGAAGGATAATACAGTCTTTGCTTTTATGATCACATACATTTTTAACAGAAGCCTTAACCCAATGCCTTGTTCTCTCAGGCTGCATTGAAAGAAAATGCTGTCTGTAGGATGCCTGATTAATTTCTTTCTAGTTTGAAGATGTGTAACAGCAGAGATGGAACTGATGGCTGTGAAACAGGATGATACCATCATTAATGCAGACATGTTAAAAGTAGTATCTTTATAAGTGGAAAAATGAGACAAGCTTTCAGGAACCTATGCCCTTTTTCCATTCTTAAGTTGAAGCAGCAGATTTTAAAGTTGAGTACCCCTGTTGAGAAGAATTGCTCAGATGTCTATCAGTTAGAGCATCTCTGGTAGAAAGAGGTAGCCTATGGAGCAGAGAGCCACAAGAGGAGAAAGTGAGAGGTGACAGACTAGTTATCTCCTAGGGAGAAGAGAGAGACAAAGCTCTAAAGCATGGCAGAGTCTGGAGGGAAGGAAAAGGAAATTCCTGGAACCTACATCTGAATTTCAAAAATATTTCTTTCATCTAGTGCATGAAATACTCTTGTAACAATGTTTCTTACTTTCTGGATACACCATGAAAAATGTGGGGTCAGATTTGCAGAACTGTTGTGTTTCCAATTGTAAATAAAAACAATTAAGACTGCTCTGAATGACCACAATGTTATAAAGTAGTGTATGAAGAAGTCAGGTCTCAAGTGATCAAAACTGCATACCCAAAACTAGCAGGCATCTTAGTACAACTGTGATTGATTTTCAAACTGAAAAATGGCTGTAATAAATTGAATCATAGGAATTTGTATTTATGAAGCATTCATGCACTATAGCAAAAGCACCATGGAAATGATGATGAAGAAAATAATTTTACTTTCAATATGAGGTTTGAATAATGTGTGCTAAATAAGGTATGGGGTCAAACACTGAATAAGGAAAACAACAAAAAATACCACCTTGAATAACAATAAATGCAACTAGAAGCTTTGGGGAAGAAATATAATGAGTCATGTAACTAAAATATTACGACAAATGTGTCAAAGAGGCTGTAAAGTTGCATATGCATAGGCAATTTTTCTGACAAACTTCTGAGTGCTTGGATACGTAACCATGACATTCTGCTCACAAAGGGGTGTGCGTGCTCCAGATTAATAGAATACTGCATATTTCTAACTTCTTACAAAACAATCGGCCATCTGATCAGCTATAACTGTGTTGGTAATGAATTAGGATCATCAGCATTTTTCCAATCACTGCCGCAAACTGCTTCAGCTTCAGGCAGTGGAGTAAAAAGTAGCAGTAGCAGACTGTGCATCCTCTATGTGCCAGCTGCTATGGATAATGTGACATAAGGAATCCAAAGTATAAAAATATTAAGGACCTTTGAAGTTCAATTACGATTTCTTTAATAAAATGTACCTTACTGATTAGAGGCACTTCTGCCCATATAACATTGACTAATCTGGTCCTCTATTTCTATATACCTGCATATCTTTTTTTTCTCTGTCACAACTCCTATTTCTCACGCTTCTGCAGAGTATAGGCAATTGCCTCTACTCTCATTTTACATTTATACCAGGGAGTTATAATAAATAATTTTAGATTAATAGCTGAGCTCCCAGCCATAGCCAGTCCTCTCATGGAGCACAGCCAGGTTGGTCAGACACAACTCACCGTTGGTGATCTTGAGTGGGCTGTTCCCAGACCCCTTCTTGCCCTTCATGTACTTGAAAAAGGCTTCCAGGAGGATTTGATCCATAACCTTCCCAAATACTGAATGGCGCTCATCAGCCTGTAGTTTCCCTGATCCTCATTGCTCTTTTGGAAGCTAGGAGTGGCACTTCCTGCCCTGTGTGTACTGCTTCACTCCACAGACTGGGACACCTGAGAGCAAACCTGGTCAATGGAAACTGAGAAAAATAAGTCATTGAGTACCTTGACCTTTTCCACGTCTTTTGTCACTAGTTTTCCTGCTTCACTGAGCTGCGGACCTCCACGTCCCTTAGCTGCCAATATACATACAGAAACTCTTCTTGTTGCCCTTCACCTCCCTAGTTTGTTTCAACTCCAGCTGAGCTCTGCCCTTCATAACAGCATCCTTTCATGCTTGGGCAGTGCCCTTGTATTCTTCCTGGGTAGCCTATCCCCACTTCCACCTTCTCTGTACTTTGTTTCTGGTTTTGAACTTATTCAAGTGTTCCCTGTCCATCCATGCTAGCCTTCCTACTTGCTTGCTTGACTTTCTGCCCATTGGAATGGACCATTCTTGTGCTCTGAGGAGGTTTTCCTCGAAGATGAACCAGCTGTCCTGAGCCATTGCTCAGATCCCTGAGCAAGACAAATTCTTTTGAAGTTCAGTATTGTAATTATTTGTCTTGGTCACTCCTGTGAGCATTTTAAGCTCCACAATCTCATGGTTACTGCAATCAAGGTTGCCCTTGACCACCCCATCTCCTAATATTTCTTGCTTGCTTTTAAGTAGCAATTCTAATAGACCATCTTCCCTAGTCAGGTTGTCCATCACCTGTGTCAGGAAATTGTCATCAGCATACTTCAGGAGTCTCAAGGGTTTACTTAATGTGCACAGCTATTCAATTTATTCTGTTCTACTTCTATTCTATTCTATTCTATTCTATTCTATTCTATTCTATTCTATCCTATTCTTCTATTGTATTCTATTCTATTCACAGATATTTGCCCTTCCAGCAAACATGAGAGTTGTTATGTACCATAAATAACGGGACCTGTTATTCTGATGCTTCCTCTAACTTTCTAAACAAAGCTTCATCTGTTTCCTCTGCTCAGTCAGGTGGTCTGTAAAAGAAGCACACCATGGTGTCAGCTGTGTCAGTCTGTCCTCTGATCCTTACCTATAAGCTCTGAACTGGCTCATCACCAGTCCCAAGGCCAAGCTCTAGGCGTTCAGTGCACTCCTTTGCACAGAGCTCACCTCTCCTCCTCTCTTTCCCAGCCGGTCTTTCCTGAACAGCCTATGTTCACCCACTGCAGCTCCTATCAGCTGGTGCAAGCTCCCCTGCTGCACCTCCTCACCACACGTGGGATCATTTCAATGGTAATTCCAAGAAATAACCCAGCCTTTTTTAGATGACTTTTGCAACTCCGTGGCTGTTAGGGTAGCCACCAGATGCAATCATTCCTTTTATGAAATCCTGTAATGAAAAAGTTACAGTACTTTAGAGAGTCAGCAGCGATTTTGGAAAGCCATGGAGCAATAGGGACCTCAATCAGTCTCTTAGTTTTTCAGTTGGTCAACAGTACAGGCTTAAAGATTTGAGCTTTCTTAAAAGTGAGAATGCAGTTAATAGTAATTGAAAGCCTCTTTCCAAATAAATAAAAATTCAGTCTTCACATTTCATTAAAAAAATCTCAAATGAATTAACATATCACTAATGGGGCAGAAGACTAGCTTTAAATATTGGACCTCTGAGGTGTCATAAACCCCCCCAACAAGGAAATTAACGGATATGATTTAAACCATCAGATTATTACTATTATAAATTATGTTAAGTAGTAGCTACTTTGTATGCAGCTTGACTGTGTATATTCATTCATTTTACTTCAAAATAGAGGATCTGTCAGTTAAATCACACACTATATTGTAACATGTTGTGAAGGCTGATAAAATATATAATATGAGAAGCTTGCTATTAAAACTTTCCTAATATTATCACATAATATTATGCAAATCTGTGGATTGAGGAAAATCAGAAGAGATAAGATCAAGGATAAATTTGTTTCATCTGATAACTTATGTGTATTCTGGGATATACCATATAGATTTGGCATATTTTGTATGAGTATTTAATAACTATGAAAAATAGGGTTGTAAGGTTGCCAGACTCCATCCTAGTAGACACAGGAAGTAGGGGCGGTGCAAAAGAACAAAAAAAAAAGGAATTTAATTGTGTAATCACAAATTCTGAGATAAAGAGATAATAACAATGTCAACATTTTCGTGCTCATTCTGTTACCTTAAGCTTAGCAATATGGTGGTTGATTAAAGCATATAAGAAAGTGCAGGGAGAGAAAATTAAGATAGGGCGAAAGCTATGTTCTGAATTCCGTGTCATCGGGGCAATGTCATCCTGTTTTGGTAACAAGAATAGTGTGTACTGGGGACAGAGTGTAAAGCATTCCTAAGACTTTAATGGCATGCAGCTGCCCAGTCATCATATATGGCAGTATTCTTTTCTCACCATCACAATTAAAGCCCATTCATCTTGGACAGCCAATGAAGATACATTGAATAAGAATGCAACGTAGCTCTCTGAAGCACCATACTTTTTTATCAGAGTTTTATCATTGTTCCAAATGTCATCAGTTCTCAGATGCAGCAGAATATCAACATAAAGACTGGCTCACTGCCAATATATGACTCACTGCCAATATGCCATTATACCATACAGAAAAAAGCAGTGTGCCTTTACCTTGATGTGACGCTCTTAAAAGAAATGGCTGAAAGGTGATGCATTGTTCAGAAATCATGCTTTATTTTTTATTCTTTCATACTTCCCCTTTTAAAGAAATAGTTTTTAAGTACTCAAAGCAGTATTATAAATTCTTAAGTAATTTTAAAACTACTGGTGATCCTACAGGTTTTGTTGTCCCCATGTGTTTCACACCTCTTGCCAACCAAAATCAGATACTTCATTGTGTTAATCCTGCTCAAACACCTAGTAGACTAAATTCTCACTCTGAAGCCCTGATCTTTGACTCCTGGTTATGGGATATATTAGAATGTTTCTGTTACTATTTATAAGCCTTGGAACACTGCACATTTTACATAATATTTGGTACTATCCAATCATTGTGGGAAATAATTTTTTTCCTTTTTAATCATAGAAACCATCTCTCTCTCTGCCCTTCACAGAGGAGATATAGATTCATAAGCATTTTGTTTGTGTTGTTTTATGGGAGGAGGAAGTTGTACTACATTAAGACTCTTCCCGCTCCCTTTAAATCCAATTTGTATTTGTTTTACTATACGTAAGCAGGGAATTTGTTAATGCATTTATTTTTTTACTCTGTGCTGAGCTATATCCCCTATATGTTGAAACATGTCACAGTACAATAAAAAAGAGACAGAATTTAATTCAAAGAATTATTAAATGTATCAAGTTGCCTAAAGTAATTTCCAAATCTTTGTCATATTTGAGTTACATCTCCTGCAGTGATACACTCTTGATTCAAGCAATATTATAAAGAGGGAAAGTAAGCAATAGGACTAAGATACATGGAGGAAATATTACATAAAATAATAATAAAAAAATCTAGTAACTATTGTGTTACAAATCCACTTCTAAATCAACTGTTATGTCTTTCATTAACAAGGCAACATACAAACATTAAGGGCTGCTTAACCGACACCTACAATAGGTCTGTTTCCATCAGCTTAGCAAAATGCCACAAATCCCAAAAGTCACTGCAACTGTGAGGCAAGAGAGTTGTCTCTAGTATGGAGAGAGATGTGCTGCTAACAGCAGGCGTGTACATTTGAGTAAAAAGAGAGGTGGTAACTATCACTACTTACAGCACAGGTTATCTACTAACGTATCACAGAGCTTAAGCCCAGACAACACAATAAAATATCCAATCTGGCCTTTAGGTCTTTGTTTGGCAATATCTGAGCCTTGAGTAGATCTCAAGACCTCAAATGCAATTCAAATATTCATCTGTAAAGCTATATGTGACAATATAATACCTATGCAAGACATTAGTTAGATAAAACCACTCAAACCTTCAGGAGACTAGGCAGCATGCCAGAGGAAGAAAACAGTGTGCAATCAGAAGTGCAGCAAAGGAAAAAGACTATTTAGATGAGATGTGCAAGATTTGAGTGCGGCAAATCTTGCCTTTTGGAAGAAAGATTAAAAAAAAAAAAAAAGAAACCAAAAAAACCAAATTCTTTGTCTGAAGAGGGGAAGAAATTCCTTCCAGACCCCAAATTAGCAATCAGTATGATCTTGATTTTTTAGGGCTTTTATATGAAGTGTCAAGCATCCTAATTATGATAAGTCAGCAATACTGTATTGAAAAACTATTCTTTTGACAATTGCTTGTAACAGCTGCCCAATATTTCCAAAAAGAACCTGAGGCGGCCTCATGATTCCCTCTGTGTATCTAGCACAAGGAGTAGGTGGTAGCAAGATGTTCCTGAATGCTGTACTGGAATGTAATTTGCAGACATGCATTAAATCTGCATGCCTATTCCTGACCTCCCATGCTGCATTCATTTTAGTGTACCATTATGTTCTACTGGATTAAATTAGTCGTGTTGAGGACCATACTTAGTCAATAAGAGAGGGAATTTAAAAATGAAGAGATTGGTGCTCCAAATTTGAAAATAACTGTTCAGGGAACTTGTGTGTGGAGGAGAATTAAACAAAGAAGGTTACAAATGTGCTTTAACACAGCTCTTCAGTACCTTTATGAACCTTTCATGTTTTCATTTCATTTCAGAACTGTAAAGTTGGGTAAGTCTGATGAGGTTTCAGGAAGGTTTCCAAACCCCTGACATTTACTGCTATGGTCTCTGAATCCAGGTGTAAATGTGCTAGTGTATGTTGGCTCATCTGGACTTTTGGCAATGTCTGGGACTAATTCAGTGCCTCCTCCTATGTGTATTCTGGCAACACCGGGGGGCTGGGCAGCCATATGCTTCTATATTAATTTTGGCAAGACTAGCATTGCTTCACTGCACATTCCACAGCACATTCATAATATAGAGCCTACTGTTGTCCCAGTGGTGCTGCTGATGACATTACTCTGAAATCCTAGAGGTAAGGCAATAGAGGGGTTTTGTTGTTGGAAGGGGGGGTATGATTTTTGGATTTTTTTAGTTTTAAATGTTACAAGTAAGTGAGGGAAAGATGACACTTGTAAAATACTCCATATTTCTATAGGACGTGAGAACTCAAAGTCTTAGTTTTGCCTTTGGATATGAGACACATGATGAGTTAGTGCAGCTGAAGCTAGACCTAGACTGTCTGAGCCAGTTTAGAATAATATTAGTAAATTTCCTGGGTTTTAAGATAAAAATGTCTTAAAGTTTTAGTGTTCATTCTTGTTCCTAATAAAGCTAAAACTCTTATGTTGCTTAAACACCCTTCAACACGAAATAGGCTTCTGTCCATGTACTTTTGCTAACTGAACTGAGTCAATGGTTGTTCACATAAAGTAATACTAATAAAACAGAAAAAAAAGGCATTTTTGATTTTTCATTATTTTACTACTAAAAAAGCTGTCTGAACAGGTCAGACAGATCAAAATAAAATTTTTCATTGATGAAAAGCCAATCTGATTCAGAAAGATTCCTCATCAAAGAATAATTTTGACTCTTTTGGTAAAATAATAATAATTTATGAAAGCAAACTACATAGCAGAGTGGGAATAAACATAATGGACTTGAAAGTTCTTGCAGATTTCTACTTTTACTGAACAATGCATCATAAAAACAAATTCAAGTTGACTGTGGGAACTGTGGTTTATGGCTTCTTGGTCTCTAGGTGTTCATAAAAAGTGTTTTAAGAGAGCACTTTATTTTAAAGGCATTTCATTCTTAGTATGTCTCCTTGCAAGGTAGTTTTTATTTAAATGAGAACGTCCATTTTATTTTATTGTACATGCAGTTAAGAAAAGGGTAGCATTTTAATGCTGTATGACAAATAACGCGACTGAGAAGCTGAACATATACTTGAAAAAACTATAAAAATCTAGTTACTGAGGCATAATCATTTTACCTATTGTCTTGGCTTTTACTGGTATGTGAAGAAACCAGCAGTGCATCTAAAACACTGCGGAGCAGTAAGGGACATTTTAGAAATTACTCTTCTCTACAGATTGCTACTCTTTGCCAGTAATTATATAACATTAATGTAAACATTTTCATGGCTACCCTAGCCACTTCCTTCTCGCTAATTCAAGTTACAGACTGTAGCAATCAACACGGTCAGTAGTATGACCACTGTGGTAAAAAGTAGACCATAGAGAAGAAGAAACATATTATTTCCATTGAAGAAAGATACTCAATTACATGGTTTACTATCCATAGCAGTGAATATTTAAAGAATCTTTCTGAAGCTTCAGAAAAAAAATCTACACTATATTTTTTCAATATTCTTTGTTTATTTCTTCAACACAAAGCATTTGTTTTTAATTTATGCATAATACCGTGGAAGGAAATTTACTCATCAATCCTCTATTGAAGTTGATCTAAATTGTTTGATTCGTGGAATGGCTTGGAGAGGAAAATCTACCTGTCATTTGTCTCTGCAAATTAATGCAAGTTTTAGTGTAGTCGGACAAAACTTAGTTTCCATATATGCCTCATTAAACCAAGAGGAAGTGTAGATCTGTATTTTCAAAAGTGTAAAAAAGTCAAAGAAAAAGTGTGCAATCGTTCAGAGGAGAAGAATGTATAGGTCTATCATCCATAAGAAATATCTGGGGTAAGAATATTATATTAATTTTCCTTCTCCTTCAGAATTTTGCACCACAGACTTCCAGCTGACATTTCCTTGTACTTCTTGCATTTTAAGTTCTTGCTGTTAAATGTATTTTGGCTCAAGACCTCTAAGGAGTGAGGCTGAGAGGGTCATTGCATCTTCCATTTTGGGCACAACAGCTAGAGGTGTATGGTTAGTCCTGCTATATTTCTTCCATTGCATAAACCCACATCTTTGAGTTGATCATTTTTGTTTTTCAACAAGTAGCAATGACGAGGACTAATGGGAAATTCATTCAGAGATGTGTGCTAGGCTAGGTGAATATTTGCAAGAAAGACTTTGGAACCACAGCTGAACCAGTACTTTCCTATTATACTTGAATTTTGATTTATATTATGAAGTAAATCTTGCCACTGAGTGTTGAAAATGAGGTTGTACAGGAAAATATGCCTATTTTCACTGCAGTACTGAGAGCAAAATCAAAGTAAAACCTCTTCTCCATGGCTGGGTAGCACTGACCAATCTAAATGGGTTTGTAATTTACAAAGACAATCATAACACCGAGGAATGAGGAAATATAAAACTTGTTATCACAAACCAAATGGAGTTCATTGAAGGAAGGACAGACTCCACAAAATTCTGTGACTTTACAGGGTGGAAAGGTGACAGTTGCTTGTCTGTAACATTATAGATATTATTCAGTAAGCTAAATCAGAATAGTACTCTGTAAATTGTGCTGAATGTATATCTAGTGTGTAGTTTATGAAGAGCAAAATGCCCCACAGTCAGGTTTCTTGCAAATAATTTAAGGTTATTGTTGAATTGCCTAATTTCTAGACGTGAAGCAATTTAAAAGGGAGTATATTAGGTACAACATTCCCTTGACATTTCCTTTCTCCTTGATTCTGTCCTTATAATGCTACTGCTGACATTCCTTCTTTGACATTTATTTTACTCCCTTCAGTAGTTTTGTAATTCTGTAAGAAATTAACAGATTAACAGATTCCCCCTCTTAGTTTCATTCTGTATTATGTTGTTATTGGCAATACTGCTTTTTATTTGGATGAAATAAGTTTATCTTGTTTCCTGCCCAGAAATAAGTGTTAGTTAAATGAGGGAAACCCAGTGGGATAAACTAGTCTAATTCTCAAATGTTTATATTAATCCAAACAGGTAAATTTGCTTAACCACTGTGATGCATCCAAAGCCTTAAGTTAGGAAGAGTGTGGACCTTTCTCTAATTAACAAGGACCTTAAAAGTCTTTATGTTTAAAAACAGATTAAAGATAATGCACCACTACACTCAGTAAGACATTCTCAGTATAGACAGACAACTCAGTATAAAAATGAGGGTGACATATAATACTTTTTTCTTTAGTTGGTTTAATAACATTGAACATACAGCTTTCACAAATTAATTGGGAGATCTGGAGTAGCACAAAGACATTTTTATTTCCAGAGGTTTGACTGAACTGGATTACCATTTTTTTTTTGCTTTAAATTATGTATGTGATTATATATGGACTGCCCTGTGGGCTTTTCATTTTTTAAAAATATGTGTTTTTCTCTAATTAATTTTGCTATGGTTTCATCTTAACACTGATTTTTGGAACTCATAATTTTGACTTCCAAACCTCAGCAGACATCATTGTCTGTTAAACTGTTGTATTTTCCTAGGCATCATATATAGTTTGATTTTTCAAAGTTTTTTAGCCCTATGAGTTTTTGGCCTTGTGAGGGCAGTGAAATACCTGTTTTCTTATGGAGACAAGGGAAGGGAAGGGAAGGGAAGGGAAGGGAAGGGAAGGGAAGGGAAGGGAAGGGAAGGGAAGGGAAGGGAAGGGAAGGGAAGGGAAGGGAAGGGAAGGCAAGGCAAGGCAAGGCAAGGCAAGGCAAGGCAAGGCAAGGCAAGGCAAGGCAAGGCAAGGCAAGACAAGGAAAAGAATTTTTAAAGAAAAAAATCCCATGATTTTCTGTGCTTGGGATCTCATTTCTTTGCTCAAATATTATATAATATTTGGAAACTCTCACCATTCTTTTCAGAAAAACTACATTACTTATTAGATGTACCTCTGTGTATTGTATTTTACAGTTAAGTGCCATCTTAACTCAAAGATAAAGATTCTGAATATAATTTTGAGGAATATATGTTGGTCAGTATCTGCATCATCCCTATCTCTGAACAGTTTTTTCTATTTAAAAGAATAGGCATTAGCAGTCCATTTATTGAAGATTTTATTTTCTCTCCTTTTATGCATAGAACCCTTTACTCAACTTTCCCAACTGCATCATAAATTGTTGTATCTGAAATTAGGTTCTGAAATGAACTACTGCTCTTATGGACTGTAACATACAGATATTCTAGTACTTGAAACAAAGCTCAATAAAATATTTTTTATTTATGTTCAGTTTTGTCTATTTCTTAATACATAAATACATCAATGAAAAGATATGTTTTACTTCAGTCACCCCAAAAATATATAAAATTATGTTCCTTTAGCATAATTTCAAAGGAAGACTGAAGATTCCAATGGAAGATGGATTGGAAGATTTATTGAGTATCTTTCTGAGATCCACCTTCCTGAGAGGTTCTGATGTTGTTATTGTAGACACATGGGAGAGCTACTGACCAAATACAGCAAGCTGAAGGAAACTCAGTGCCAGTGACTAGAAAGCCTTCTTTCAACTGCCTCCCTAGTCTGAAACTGTTTAATCTCCTTAAGTTTCTTAGAGCCTGTGTAGAACTAGAACTTTATAGGCATAGATCTTCTCCATATCTACCTAGATCTGCTCCATAAATGCTGTCCACCTCTATGTGTGATGGAGAAACAAAATGTTTTCCAGAGACTCTATACTTCTGCCCTTAGAAATTCTCAGAATATGTTTCAAACACAGATAGGTATGACTGGTGATGTATAACATGTGGCAGCACCTTTTATATAACATAGTGAAGCTTACCCAGGAATGAGGGTGTCAGAGGGTGTGCAGTACTCAGGAGGGAACAAAAGCTGACTGGGATGTAAGCTGGGCATGGAAACTTTCCACTCCTCATAAAGTAGTTCCATTGTTTAAAAAATTTCTTCAAGTGTTGTTAAGCTAAAGAAAGCGTATAAAAGGAAATGTGAACCTGTGACCCAGAAATTAAGGAAAGCATCTATAAGAAGGGACCTTTACTGGTGCCTGATGTATGGATTAACTTTTGTACTTTACATAAAATAGTCACAGGAGAAAATATAAAAAGGACTAACCTTTTCTGGCTCATTTAAAATAAAAATAAGTTCTCTGAAAGATTTGCCAAAGATTTGTAGACTGGTGGTAGCAAATGAACAAAGAATTTTGCCTAAAGCCCAGAGCATGGTATCTGAGTCCCATACAGGAAAGGATAAGAAAGGATTGCAGAGATGCCCACTGCACAGTGTTTCTTACAGGCTGGCTCAGGTTGAGCTTCAGCATGCTAGTTGGTTTGGATCTCCTTGGCTCCTAGTATTCTAGTACAGGAATTAAAGCTCCTAAAATTCTCCTTTGGAAATAAGACATAAAGGCAGCTAATATATAAGTACCAAAATCTTCTGTTAGACTGTCATCTTATCATTGTTTGATACCTAACCTTTCCTAGAGCAGGCCACATGTCTGAAAAGTTATGCCTACAGACAGAAGGATTGCTTCTTTAATTTCCCTTTGCGGAAGGGTCTCCAAAAATCTGGAGATCAGAAGTTTAAAAAAACAATCAAGAAAATACAAAAAGTAAGAAATAAATAGTGGAATTGGACCATAATCCTGCAGTCAGATTTTCATGGCTACATAGATCCCCCTCTACAGATGCTGCTGTACAAACAGTGATTTGGCACGGTACAACTGTAAAAGGTGTCATATTTTTTTAAAGAAACAAATTTTATCCTTAATTAGACAAAGTGATCAAATGTAACAAAATCGATCTTAGTGCCATTGAAAATGACCAATAGAAAAATTGAATAAAAACAATAAATTAAGATGGTTACAAAGAGCCTGAAATGTTGCCCAGTTCTTTAAAAAACAGAAGTCAGACAGACTGTCTATGGGGCTGTAGGCTTAGTTTCTATAAGAAGAAACTAGTGGTATTTCAACCAGGTTAATTGCAGATTAATATACTTAACTATTTACATTCATTTTGAATCTGATTGTGATCTATATCTGGTCTCCCAAGTACCTCTCAATCCACTAGGTAGGAAAAATAGCTTCTTTCCCTGAATTTGGGGGCAGGGGATGTACCTCTAAACTTGTCTTGCTCTGACGGGTTTCATATGTGGAATTGGTGAGGATGAAGAATGCTTCAAGTGCTTTTTGTGTTGAAGTTCCATTCCCACATTTATGGGGGATTGAGGTCGCTGTGGCTTGTGGCTTCCTCCACGGGAGAGAATGTATTGCAGTAGCAGGAGGGGTTTCAGGGTGAAGATTGCTTTGACAAAGCAAAAGCATGGATGGAGAGTCCTGTCAAGAAGGAAGTCCTGTCAAGAGTACTGCCAAGAAGTGGACAAGTAGAAAGGCTATAGCACTCCTCCTAAAAAGGCAGTTTGTTTTAAAAAGCAACAACATTTTTTTGTATTAATAAATTCTTGATTAGAAGCTGGATGACTGAGAGGTTACAATAGTGGTGTATTATAAAACAAGACATGAGTGACTCTACATTATTCAATAGCTTTTACTAACCTGAAAGAAAATAAAACAGAAAAAAAAAAGAGAAAATACAAAAAAAAAAGGAGAAAAAAACCCTATGGAATGGTCAGTTATCTTTTATCACTTAAAACTGCAGTTTCATTTGAGGAGTATCTGCTGTAGCACAGTTAAATATAAAAAAATATTTATTGAAATTAACACTGAATGTTGTACCTGCTAGATGTATCCTCAAGTGCAGTGTCGCTGAAAAGGATCTTGAGGTCAGGGTTGAACATGAGTTACCAGTGCAGGACTACAGATAACAAATAGGCTGTAACTACCAGGAGTGATTTCCAATAACCCGAACAAAAAATGGGACTAGGGAAGAAGTATTACTTAGTATGCAGCATCAGTGATATTGTTACTGAAGTACTACGTTCAGTTCTGGTGATGATGCTTTAAAAACTGTTGATGGAGATGAATTACTAGAGGATTAAAAGAATGGTTAAATTCAGATTTATCTCTCATATTATGAATTTAAAGTAGTTCTCTAGTTTAACAAGTAGAAAGCGAAGGGTGGCTCATTCTAAGTCTCCAAATGAATAAATTATTTCTGGCAATAAACAGCTCTATAATATAGCAGAAGTAAAAATAACCTGTACATGGAAACTGAAACTGGATAAAAGATCAGCCTAGACGAAGGCATTATACTTTCATATCTGGTCATTTGGAAAATGTGTTCAGTGATATGGTAGTTGCTCCGTGACTTTAAATTCAAGCCACCGCATTTCTCTCAGACACATATGATAACCCTAAAAGAAATGAAGGGCTTAATTCCTGAATTATTGCATGACTTTTTTATAGCCTGTGTTATGAAAAGACCAGATGACTCTAAGAGTTCCTTCTGGCCTTTAAATCTAAACCTCTGCGAAGAAGCTACTGAAAAAAGAGCTCACTGAAATTGAAGCTGACACTGGAATCTAAACCCCATGAAATAAAGTGAATGAAATATTGCTCCACTGGAGAAGACGAACATTCTCTTGTGTTCTCTGATTTCATCCCACATACCTAAGTTTTTAAATTATAGTCCAAATTCATACAAAGACTGATTTTTGCTGATTGTCAGAGCATAGCAGTATGTAATATTGTCATCTAATTAAATCAGTTTCTAGATCTGCCTTCATTACTTGTGTTCATTACAAAAAATATTGGATTCATACTTGTAACAAAATACCATAGCGAAAATTATCAGATGTTAGATGTGTTTTGTTAAGTTGAATTAAATCATTTCATGTTGAAAATTTTGTAGGAAGATGAGCTGGGATATTTGAAGTTTTTGTCAGGCAGCCATAGCTGTCTAGTCAAACTTGCACTTTTCAGGTGGTTTTGCTACTGTGTCTAACCATGGGTTGTCTAGGAAAAATAATTAGATGTTTTAGAATTATGTTGCTCATGATCCATCCAAGATGAAGTTAGATGCTGTGAATTAATAGTACTAGTTCTTATGGAAAAACAGACAAGTGCTGTAGTATTTATTTTGCTATTTTATATATATATGACTAAGCTACATAAATACTTAAAGCATTAAGTAAGCCTTATGAAGATGAGCTATAGCTCCTCCAGTAGCATCATAAGTACTGATGGAAACCAGGAAAGAGACTCCCATTTTATGTTAATTAAAAATCACCTTGACAACTGAAGAAATCCCTTTATAGACTTCTTAGAATTAATTTACATGTAATTAATCAAAATGTTATTTACGAAGAATTAAATTCATTTCAAGGAAACATACAAGTGTTATTTCCTGTTTTAAAAGCATGTTTGAAGCATTGTATGAAATGCAAATTTTTTGCTAGTGACGCAAGTTTCAAAAACTTCTTTGCTGTGAGCAAATGAAAAAACAGTGGAACATTTTTGTCAATAATCTTTTAAAAATCTTGTTAATTAATAGCTATTTTCTCTTTTATGGAATACTTTTAGCATATTTAAGGACAGAACCAAATACACAGGACCATCCTAAAGATCATCCTATTTGCATGACCACACTTTAAAAGAACAATCAAAGCTATTGTTTCCTACAACAGGAATTACGTTCTGTGCCACTTGTTCACTTTCCACAAGCCCACAATCCACAAGATTGAAAAATCTATTAAGAGTCACATGTGAGTGAACCCACTAGCCTTTAATGTGCAAGCATAGTCATCAGTCATTTCTCTATCCCTTCGTTGTTCTAGTTTTACTCACTGACTAGGATCGAGTGCTGCATGAGTATTATTATACATAGGATTACCTGTTTCAGTGGCTGAGCCCCTTGAAGTTAATACTGATATGTGAAAAACATGCAATGCAAACCCTTTTGCAGTTTTGCAGCTTTGCATGTTCAAAGTAATGTGTGTCCATCCCAGCTTGCTTATTTGTGTGATAGTCCAAGAAATTTTCATAAAGCCTAATCTATTTTATGGTTGAATATAGAATTAGTCTTTTGTTCTTCTGTAGATGCAGTGCACATATCTCTTTATAAGCAAGGCAGGCTTCACTGTCATAAACAGTTTGCAAGTCTAAATCATAAAGGTGTAATATAAACAAATGAGTCAAGAAAGCAGAACTAAAGCTTGTTGGAGAGAGTATAATTTCACGTTCTCTTTAACGTGTCTCAGGGAAGAATACAAGTCATCTTAAGCTCTTTTAGATCAAGCTTTTGCAATACTTCACATTGCTTTCCGATAATCCTATGATCCTTAATCAGGTACTTCATGAGCCAGGGGTATTGTCTTTACATTAAGTCGCTTGATGGATTTTCATTTCCATCAGTAGGGCCCTTTTTGGCCCTATGCATATGCCATTCACAGTTTTCAGATGATAGAAAGGTAAAAAGAGGAAAACAGGAGCTAATGAACATCAGTCAGTGCAAATGAAGGAGAGGGACCTCCCAAGTGCAGGAAGCAAAATTTAGAAAAAATATATTAACAGTGCTTTGTATGTGTAGCCCTTCTGTTTCTAATGAGCTTTCAAAATAAATGAAACATAGGAATATGAAAGCTAAATATAACCGTCTATCGCACCTTTACTGAAATGTGGCTATTCCAGCAGCTCATGTCATCAGTACAAAAGGGTTGGCAGGAACTCAGCTGGATTAACACATCGAGCTGCAACCCAGTGTGTTTTCAGTTACCAAAGGGTAAATTCTTGTATTTGTCTATGATACAAGAATTGATGCCTTTAAATGAAAACACGTAGTGCAGTTTTACTAACTGAGCTTGGCCAGGACTGGGATTGTATTTCCTGAAATATGATGGCCCCCACATCACTGTCCTGATGCCGCTTTCTGCATCTGACAGGTGTTTTATCAAAAGAGAGGAGCAGCCATACCGGCTGAGCGTAGAGGTCTGTCTAACCCGGAATTTGTCTCTGACAGTTGCCAGTAATGGATGATTATAAGAGCGGGGCAAATAGTGATCAGTCACTACCTTGTTTAGGTTTTAGCCTACCATAGAAAATAGCAGTACTGCAGACTAGTGTGCTGCATTTTGACATATTTTAAAGCTAGCGCTTTCTGGTATTAGAAACCACAAGTATCACTTCAGCTGTTTCCTTGAGCAGTAGGAATACTGACAGCAGCTGTACAATGAAACCTGATATAACCATTGTGCATTCCCTGTATTTGTTGAAGTGCTAGCTGCTGGTATTTAGGGACTCCTCATTTCTATTTATTTTTTATTCGATCTGCTTTTGTAAGTGGGCTAGGCTGTACACTGAGTAATTTTCCCCCCACAGCTTCTGGTGATAAACACCAGCTGTCAACAGTGAATGCAGTGACATGAGAAGCATACAATGATTTTCAAGACAAGGTCAAATGACAGGTAGTTAAATAATGTAGAAAGGATAATCTTCTGAACAGGCAAAAATCTGAGGTTGGCGCAATGTTTTTCACAGAATTTACAATCAGCAGATGGCAATGCAGAGGTCAAGTTCCCAGACAGAATATATCATGTACCTGAATAAATAATTTATGTATTAATGATACTCTATGAAAACTAATTTTTGCTATTGAGATACCTACCTGACCTTGTGATGTTACTGTTAACACTCTTTAAATTGTTGTCTGAATTACATTATAAGGTAGTACTTGAAATCATATGTTGCTACTAAAGTCACATTTATATTGTTACACACATATGTTTAAAGGTCTAATAATTTTGAAAGCCTGAAGGCTGTGTTTTCTGTGCTGCTGTGTATCCTTAAAAGTGTCTTATGATGGGAACATGACAGAAATCCTGTTCTTCAGAATTTAAGCTAAACTTAGCTGGTTCTGTGATTTTGTCTGGTTGGTCTAGTGCCTTTCCTTGCATATTCCATTTTCACTTACGTCTGGCTTCTTGTGTTTCATAGTGTCTCTTGAGAGGTGTTCCTTCACATTGTCCAAAAGCCTACATTTAACTGACACAAAATTAGCAAAGTATTTTATACTGCTTCCAGAGCTTAATTTAAATTCTCCCTTAAGCAAGAGGTTCTTTAAATTTCTTTGAATTAAGAGCATCACATACACTTGTTATGAAAAAGTTTAATTGAACTCAGTAAATATCTTCTTACTACTCTTTTAGAACAAAAACAAATTAATGTTTTTCTAAAGTGGACCTCTTATGTACGTTGAAAAAAATTCAGTAAAGTGATAATCTAAAATCAGTATGTAACCATAGAACCCACAGTGAGCTGTCACAGACATAATAATATAACACTAGTGGAAGATTTTTAGTGGAAATGTCAAATACAATTGTATTAATAGGAAGTTAGCTCCCTATGACAATGTAAGTCCTATTTCATTGTCAGTTGGGAGCTTAAAAGATTCCTTTCCTTTTTTATATTATATTTTAATAAAAGAAATTAAAATATCAGTCAAAATCTATGCTAAAATAATGTTAAAGGTTTTAAGGAACTAGGCAATGTAGGAAAATTCACAGATAAGGCTGCCACAATATCCAGAGATTAAAAGCAGTGAAACAACCCCCAGGAATTGCTTGCCTTCCACGAATTGTCAGTTGATTATGAGCTGATAGCAAAGTGAAATATTTCTTCCCAGTGAGCTGAAGGTGTGATATTGACTTTTGAAGGTGCAAAGATAACTTGATTAGACTGAATTTATTCAGAATTCGCTTTCTAGTTTTAAAGAGACAATCTCCCTTTGAGTTAATGGAATACCAGTAAGCAGAACCTCATACATTATATTGTTTTTAACACCCAGGACATTCTCCAAAAGTAAAGAAGCATTTATGAATTACTGCAACTACACTGATTCTAAAGATCACAAAATCTTCTTTGACCATCATGACAGAGAAGACAGTTTTGAAGATGGAGTATACAGCTACCCTACTTACTGTTCTGATAATAATCTTACGACCTTGGTTTTGAAAAGGAAGTTAATACAGAATATGAAGAAGTGGGGGAATTTTTCTCAGGAACCAAAAAATAAATGATGCTGCATTCTTTCTCTCTGCACTCATTTTGTGCTAGTGACATTCCTTCACTGAGCCAGAAAGTGTAAATAAACTGTAGGGTTCTTATCCAGCAAAACAAGAAAAAATGTTATTGACAGCTTGAAGATTATAAAAATTACTGGCTATGAAAGTCAAGTGTTTATGTAACTCAGAGGAAACCTGTTGCTAAAATGGCATTATACTCCAGTTCTAAAAATCTTTTTTGCAATACCACTGTCAGTAGCTACAACTTTTTCATATGCAATTAATTATTATTTTCCTTTTTATAACATTCAAATAAGAGCAAGATCCATCTCACTGAAATAATAAGGATTAATTATATTGTAATATTATATAAACCAAGAGAATCATAGAGGATGTCATCAGGTTCTAATATTGCTGTTTCTGGCATTTGAAGATGACCTCCAATGGTTTAGCATATGATATTTTTATGAGCATCTCTAGGTTGAAGCAGAGAAAATTTTTTAATATATGTCTCTCTCTGGTTTAGCTGAGAAGGTTTGGAACCTAGAATGGGTTTTTTGCTTTTTAATCCACACTTTTATTATCTTTGAAGTTGTTGCACAATATTTACAAGCTGACATTTCAAATAACCTAATAGCAGTATAATAATCATTTGGTACTGGACATGCATTTCCATTGCTACCATCAATGCTTTTGAAGGATCTATTTATTCGCATAGGTTGGAAATTATTGAGAAGATTGAAAATCATAGCTGTTGTACTGAGAAGAGGATCTGTCTGCAAGAAAGAGGGTTCCACATAAAT
Source organism: Ciconia boyciana (assembly GCF_034638445.1). NCBI lineage: Eukaryota > Metazoa > Chordata > Aves > Ciconiiformes > Ciconiidae > Ciconia > Ciconia boyciana. The sequence continues at coordinate 163,441,092 of NC_132934.1, read as the reverse complement.
GTTATTTCTCTTGGCATAATTTACCTTTTATGATGCAAAGTTGCTAGCTGACACAACTTGTGTATCACTGACAAACCTGAGCTGGTAAAAAGCAATTGGGAAGTGAACAAAGGGGTTCAAGTTATGTGTCTGTATCTTGACTTTCTGAATAGAAGGCAGTTTTTAAGAACTGTATTTCCTCAACTGTTACATAAAATATGTGCAGATCACATTTTAAGCTCTAACAGAATTAAGGAATCACTATATTTTTTTTCTGAATCCTATGTCTTCATATCTATTCTCCAACTGAATTTAGCAATAATTATTGAAACAAAAGACTGGAGATCAGGATGCAGTTGTAGCTACATCAGAAGTGAAATTCACAGTGAATTCAATTACTGTGTGAGTATTTTTCCCCCATTTACACATTTTGGTGAACCTGGTGCTCCTGAGACCTTAAGCGATAGTCTTAAGGAATGAAGTCTTCTATTTAACTACAAAATAGTTATAACACAGAAGCAACAAAACATGTGACACATAATGATTGAAATGAATTTCTCTTCATTGCAGTACCTGCTAAAAGCAGTGAGAGAAAGCAATAAGAAGGAGCGTTTAACACAATAGCATATCATGCTTGGTGAAGCTGAGTATAATTAGAGTCTGATGCAATGCATGCTTTTAAGAGTTGTTAGCTTTTGTAAACCTTTCTTGTATAGAAAAGTGACTAGGGGAATACTTACCAGCAATTTTGCAGATTATGTTTTATATAAGGAACATTTCAGCATCAGATTGCCATAGACATTTAATCAAGTAAGTCGGTGGGGAAAGATCAAGAAAAGATTTTGATCTGAGATGTCAGGGAATTCTTCCAATCCCACTGTCTTAAAAATAAACAGTAAATATTGTTAAAGTCTTTCTGTTGCTCCAAAGCAGATTCTTCAATGCTGCCAATAATGTAAAATGTACCGCAGGTGGGGTGCCCTTACAGGGAACCGTAGTTCTCCTGTCACCCAACTTATCCTTATCTTTCATCTCTTCCACCAGAATTATGTCTTGTCTGATAGTCATTTTATATGATTCATACCATAGTTTTATAATATTTTCTGATCATAATTTTTATCCAAATACATTACAGTTTGTGTTTTTACTGAGTTGTCTTCTAATCAGGTGTAATCTAGTGTAAAAATAGTAATGTATATGTTTTATCGTGAAAGCACTCTGGAGATGTCAATCTTTATTGACTGAAAATGAAGCCTACATGATCAGTTTTAGGTGACTGCCGCCTGTTATAAGTCAAGTATAATTAGCAAAAGTTAATCCAAACCTGTGGTGTTAATCAATGTGCAACAATGTGTTTCCTTTGAAACTTGAATCTCACATAGAAAAGAAGTTTTGAAAGGAGTGATTCATATCGGTATAAACATATCCATATATGAGATCTTTAGTTAAGATATTATTAGAATATTTTACAGATCTGTTTTTAAGGGTAATTTAATTATAGAGAAGATTTATCTCCTACCATTTATGATAATGTTCATATCAGAGTTTCACTGAGATTCTTTTAGGGTATTTTTTCTCAGGATTTTTTTTTCTTTCATAGAGCTACACATTTAGTTTGGACATAATGGTTCAGTAACATGCCATATATTGAAGAAGTAGCCTTCTACTATTGTATAAGCATTCTGGGGTTTTACATCTTGCAAAAGAAAAAGATGAGAGCAAGTAAAATATTTTACTATTGCATGATGAGTTTAATAGCTATGTGACTTCCTGAATGTTTGAAGAACACAAAAATGTGAGTTCCAACCTGCTATACACAAGGTGAAGCTACAAAGAGCTAGGTAGTGTCCTATGTTATCAGTTCAGAAATAGAAGATGACAAACAGCTGTGAAATCAGGCTGATTAACAAGGTTAAGGGTAACCAAAATAAAAATAGTAGTTTCATATGAAAAATGTCACATTAATCATGAGTAGGTAGGTAAAAGTGATGCATTTCTAGATGTGCTTATTGGAAAAAGTGTTTTGCAAAACAAAATTAAAAATGGAAAAGACTTATATGGTTTTTGTTTCTTCTTATTACCACATATTCAGATGAAACTGAATATAAATTAACTTGAAAACAACTGAAAACCAACAACAAAAAACCCATAAAAAGAACATACCCCAGAATCATACAGTTTAGAAACAAAGCCACAACACCATTCCATAATCCTGTAATGCAGCAAAGGTGAATGAACCCAGTGGCATCACACTGAAGTCTCAGGGGAATGCTCAGTCTAAACTAGAATACAGTAAAACATATGCTGGAGATTATCAGACAAAGCTAAATTGTTCTTTTCTTTTACCATTTTCAGAATACGGCTCGTATGCTTGGTTTATGCTGATTTACAGGATAGGGTTTTTCAGGAACAGTAGTCCTGCCATAGTGATGATTCAGCTGTCAGAAATGTTTGCACTATGTAGTGGAAGGGATGTGGTCAAGGCTGCATAGAAATGCAGTGATTAGGATCACACTTTTTGTATTTTCCAGGGAAGGAGAAACCGTACAGTCAAGCTACAGTTTCCACCTTCATTTTCCTCTATGGCAAAATCCTGGAGAAAATGTGGCTAATATTTTACTTTATCTTTCACTCTGGGACTACTATCTGGAACACAGGAGATAGATAGCATGGGAGGAGATGTACATAATTTGTGCTGGATATGATTCTGTATTTGAAGATAATCTATAAGGAGAAACGAAAGGATGCAAGGAGGAAGTCTCAACTCATTTCATACACAAAGCTCTGTCTTCACGTATCTTCTTCAGAAGAGAAAAGTTTTTAACTGCTTATCTACCTTTAGCACCAATTAGTGGTTAAACATGCTAAAATTATAACACATGCATGAGCTCACCTCTGACTGAATACATTCTGTTCGGCAAGCTGCCTTCACATCCTTTACAGTCACATTTTTTCTATGCTTTAAGTGTTTTTAGTTGTGCATGGAGGACATTAATGTACAAAGATATCCTTGTAAAATGGATAGTGCTCTTTTCTATTTTTGTTCCTTTAAAACACTCTAAATATAAATATGTAAAAAATAGAAGTAAAAAGGCACAAGGAGAAGAGAAAGCAAGTTAAAAATACTTCAGGAGCAAAGAAGATATTCAGTCAGCAAAGTGGAAGTTATACTTCTTGTCATACGTCACTTTGAATCTTTGGAGAATACTCAGATACCATTGTGATGGGCATTAGCATAAAAATACGAATATAATTGCTGTTAAAATGCATCAGTGTGGGCAGGACTCAATTTCACTTACATAAGGAACTATGGAATAATTTATTAGCAAATTCTGGGCTGATAAGGAGGTAAGAGAAAAGAGAAGAAAACTCTGTTTCTGTCAGTCAGGATTGTAGTTGTTCTAGGGAACTGGGCAAAGACCCACATTTCGTTCTCATTGCCATTTGTAAATATGTAATTACTCAGTCTTTATATTGCAGTTGTTAGTGATATCCAAGTAATTAAATAGTCTTAGCATGTGAGAAAACCAGAGCATCCAAGAGCATATTGGTTAAACAGTTATAAGAAGCTCTTAGGGCACAGATCTAGGACATGATACAAGTAAAATGTATAATGAAAGCATGTAATCATACACTATGGATCCAAAACAAAGTAATTACCATCACATATGTAAATCATAGCTTTCTTCATGTGATTTTTTATATGTTGGTATGGACTGCATGCAATTAGTGAAAGCCATATACTTTACATGTTGGTTTGAAAGAATGTATTAGTCTGAAACTGAGTCACTGCACCTGGTGCATTTACACGTCACAAAGCAGCATTTACAGGAAAAACTGCAAACTTTATCTAGGCCACTGTCAGGGAGTGATGAATGAGGTCAGTGGTGGGGTAACCCCAATTCTTTTCCCATGGGTACAATTGGCTCCCTTGGAAACATTTGCTAGCTGGTTTCAGAATATGCAAGGTTTTCTACCGAATATCTGTGGACTAATAGCTTTTACAGGGCTTCTGAAAAGTTTTCTTGTCAATCAGGAGGGAACAGTGTATGCAGTGGTGTACTCTTTTTAACAAGCTATACAGTACTATATGCCATTAATAGAGGTAGAAAGTTGTTTGTTGATGTAAGAACATGTACAGATTCAGTCACCTATCAACTTTAAAAACTAACATTTGAATTACAGTAAATCAGAAATTTGACATTTGAATCATTTCTAAGCAGTCTGCTATACTGCCTCTCATGACTTTTTGAAATACCAACTTTATGCTGGAATCAACGGAGACATGGTAAAAATCACAGAGAGTAACTGATATAGCAAATTTTCTGTAACGGTACCTAATGTACATTTTTCTGAGCTGTGAAAAGTAGCAATTAACTGTCCTATTTTCTATTTGATTTGTGAGTTTCTTTGATAGCAAGAGGCTATATTTGTGTAGTGGCATAAATGGACTACAGACTACTGTGAAATTAAGGTTTAATTTGCATTTTGTCAGTACTCAGATCAGAATTTAAAAGAACTAATAGATGAGATTTTTAGGACCTTAGGACCTTAAATATAATGGTCCTTTGTTGTGTTGATTTCAGATCAGTGTAATTCTCTCAGTGAAATGGGCGTTTATCTCCAGAACAGGCAAGGAGATAAAGGACTGTGTTCTCTGACAAGTCCTATGCTGGACTAATGTATTTCATGTTCATACAATTTACTTCCACATAATGTCTTTCAAAAGCATCACTAGTATATATAAAAATAAGGAAAATATGTGATGTAGATCTATGTTTGTGTCTAAATTCTAAATTCTTGTGCTACTCAACTTTGTATTTACCAATGAATACCAATGCTCCCTACCTCTGCTCTACTGCTAGGAATGTTTTTATCATTGCCAAAACCATAGCTTTACAAGAAGAAAACAAATCAGATGATTAAAAATTAATGCATTCATTATAGTGGCCTTTTTCTCTCCTGACTGAAGAAATCCAGCACCTGTTAATAGTACTTAGACAAAGAGGAAGAGGGATAGAAAATGTAATTTCATTGCACTATCCATTAGCAGCAGTTTTTAAATCATCAGCAGAAAGATGACAGTATCCTTTGATTTCCTCCATGCCTACGGAGGAAACATAAGAAGTTTACAGTGAAATCAATATCTCTGATTATATGGTGATAATCTAGTTTTTGAAAAGGAGCTACCCTTATCTTCTTTATTCCAAATATGAAAAAAACCCCCACCCAACAATACAAACAAAACCCTATCAAACAAACTATGGAAGTCAGAAGTGATAGAAAACAAGGACTGATTTTTAACAGGCTGGAAAAGGACAAAAGTAAGTTGCTCTAAAATTATATCAAAAGGCACATGGCATTTTAGTTCCCACCTGCTTATTTTGTAAAATTTTTACCTTGTAGAAAAGAATGAAAAAATAAAAAAGAGGAGAAAGAAGGTAGAGATGGCTGGCTGGAGGCCTGGGCTAAGTACTGTTTCTGAAGCACTTCTGGCTTATTCTGCCCATTAATGACATGCACTGTCTATCCAGATCACAGCTGATCTTCAGCAGTTAACAAAATCTCATACTCTGGTAGTCTCATACTCTGTAATGCATGAGGCCAAGTGTGATCACGCTGTTATCCAGTATCAGCAGATTTAGATGTTAAGTGCAAGAAGTACACTGAAGTCTTGCTTTCCATGGCAGAGTGACAAGAGGTAGCAGCATCCTTTAGTGATGCTCAAAAGCACATCCTCCCGCCAACATCTAGTAAATTCTGCTCTGTGAATAAGGTATTCAAAATCATTAACACCTTTTTTCCCCAACTCCCCTTCTGTTGGTCTTATTTTCTTTTGTGAAAATGGAATAACGCACCCTACATTTCCTTTACAGGAAGTTTTTATGTCTTGGCAATGTCAAGACACTTTTTCTTGTTTCCCCCCGAAATGGCATAGGGCTTTGCGTCATCATCCAAGCTCTTCAAAATTCTGTCACTGGGAAATGTTTGCCTTTGGTTTCAGCCTCCTCACTTTTTACTCACTTCTGAGGACATTTAGTAATGCTAAATATTGATGGCAAATAGTTTCCTTTTTTACTCTATAAAAAAACCAGATGCTTGTGTTCTCAGTTCATGTGCTGTTTCTCCTAAGAGTGTGCCCATACTTTTGTGCTGTCTGTTTGTATAGGTGTGTGCATATATGCAATGTACAGTCAGACAGAAAGCACAGAACTAAAAGACTTTGTTCAATCAAATTACTGAGATGATTTGTTCATGTATGCTAATGTTCCCCAGACTCTTGTCATATTACTTCCATCAGTGTACGATTTGCTTGATGTATAATTTCAACAAGCGTTGTAAAAGTTTCAGGAAACATTTAGTAATCTAATGTATTCTGTGAGGAGATGGTATTTAAACTTTCACAAGACAATCTGGTGTCTGATGGTATGACTTGCTTGACCCTTTAATTATGCCCTTACACCTAGCTTCAGAGGGCCATTGATGTCCACATCAGCAGCTGCAGCTGGCTCATTTTCCCAGGCCTACCCAGAACCTCCCAGCTAGTCTCTTCAGCCAGTCACATCACTCCACAGTGCACATCCCTACCTCAAGTACTTGGACACCTTTCAACAGATGAAGTTTGGTTGTTCCTACCACAATGGCTTGATTCCACACCAGCTGCAATTTCAGCTTGTGAGGCTCCACAGTACGTATATGTATTTCACCTTGCGTGCTTACTATACTTCAATGTACTTGTGTGCATTTACATCTTATGTGCACATTTTGTGGCTATGATGTCTTAAGGACTAATAATACAGAACTCTTCATAAAACCTAGAGGAGACTTCATAGGATTAGAAAACTAGCTGGATTTGGTAACCTATTAAGCCTTTCCCATCTCTAAGTTTGTAGTTGCAGGTCCTGGTAGATAGCGTGTGTTTTCATTAAACTCATATGTGTTAAAACAATCTGTAGAGCAGAGAGTATCCATTCTGCTGTTATTGAACAATTTGGAAATATTAGCTCTTCATTTTCCAAAGCTGTGCTTAGATAAGACATAATAACTTGGAATGAAAATAAGGAGACCACTCAAAGAAAAAATGAACCAGTGAAGCAGACCTCCTAATTTTGTTTAAGAGAAAGAGAAAAGAAATCTGATTATTAAAAGGCAAAGTGAGATCTTCACCATTTCCTGCAGCTACAAGTTTATGTTCTCCTTTGTTGAGAATACGGACCTGTATGAGCACCCTGCTTCACCTCACAAAAGTTTGTCAATCTTCAATGACAAAAATATTATAATAAAGGGTCAGGGCAGAATCAAATGTTTCCATCTGGAAGAAATCTTGTTATGTAGGTCTGTCTGCAAAAGGACCTTCTACAACTTCAGTAGCAGCACTAGCTACATGCACGTAAAGAAAAATTCCCCCCTCTACGACAACTTTTCCTTTGCTGCAGGACATGAACTGTTAAGCTTTAAACATTGACATGTACTCATCATAGCAGTGAACGTACTGTGCTTGGAACAGCACGTGCCCTAGGAAATTTTCTTGCAGGTAGCATCTTTGTTATTGATCTCTCCTTTGTAACCTGGGACACAAAAGTTATGGTGCATTTGATTAATCTGCAGGTTTTAGAGCCTCTCTTATGCACAGCTTTGTAGCCCTGAATGACACCAAAATCTGCTAGATCTGGCCAAGGTAGACCTTTTCGGGGAAATCACAGCTATGCACTCAGAAAACTGGCCAGCACTCCTCCTGCCTATGGAGTAATGGTGACATGCAGAGCACTTTGTATGACCAAAGACAGCCAAGTTTCAGCGTCTTCATCTAAAGAGTCTTCAGTTTCGTGAGGATTTCTGCAACTTAAGGGTTTAGGGAACACTCTATATTTCATTTATGGGTACTGTAGCCAGTTTGTGTTGGCCAGTAAATCCAGAAACTTCCAACAGTTCTCTCTTATTCCCACACATTTTATTTTCCAGCACTGAGCTCATGTACCAGTAAAACCTCTTGCCCACCTAATCTGAACAAGTACAGTTGTTTGCTTGTTCTTTTTCTTGAGAGAACTCACTGAAAATATACTGAATGTTTTTAGACACACATAATAATGAGTATACGTAGAAATTAATTACACAATCTTTCTGAATAGGATACTAGCAGATTAAAACATAATTATGAAGTCAAATATAATTTTCAGTATATAGATCAAGCTTTAATTGCTAGACTAATTACAGAAAGACAAGAGACCTTTGAAATTATTTGACTGAACAATTTATCAAATGTGGGGTTTGTATTTTTTCCTCTGCTCTCCCTGTTCCTTTGCAAGTAATACCAGTCTTCACATAGTCATGTAATAAAAGCTTTTTATTTAGTCATTTAGAAGTTTAACTTCTTGGATAAGACTAATGAACCATTGCATTAATATGCTAATTGGTACTTTAAGGGGTCTGGAAATGATTAAAGTCTTAAAATATTTATTGCTGTTTTGCTTTCAGCCAATGTAGGAAGTGAGCACACAGTCTAAGTTTAAAGATTTTTTTGTGAAAAGATTCTAAAATGGAAAGAACTTTTAATAGTATTAAGAAAAATATTTCTGATTTGGATATTTCAGCCCCTTTCAGCCCCTTCAGTCAGATATTTTTGACTGAAATAAGACATTCCCTGTTGGGTATAATTTCATTCTTTTGGGATGTTTTTGCTAATTAAGCCAGCTGAAATGTGAGACAGTGTCATTCAGCAGCTCAGACTTTTTCTCCGGCTATGAAAAATAATACAGAATGTTAAGGACTGACAACGTCTATTCTAATGACAGGCTTTTCCATCAGTCCAGGAATGAGAGTCTATGGGGGCTCTGCTACAACTCACGAACATCACAGAGTATCAACATGAAACATTATACAGAAGTATTTATAATTAAATTACAGAGATAAGTTTGAACATAAAATATTTTACAGCTACAGGAAAAGTAGCTGCCTTATGAAAATCAGGATTAAATTGAGTTTTGAATTTCTTAAAAAAGTGAAAATCAGATTTTATTTTCAGGTACTATATTTTCTATAATCTGTGACTTAATGGTATGTTCTCTAAAACAGGAAATAAGTATTTAAAATAGGATTCATTTTTATTAAAAGGTACAGTATAACGTCCCCTAATCTGGTTACATAAAACCATCTCTACAGAACTGTGTGCTTTCTGAACCTGTTTGAAATAGTACACATAATATACAAGGAGCATGCTGCAGCTCGTTGTGAGGTGGTTTGCTGGAGGTGTCTTCTTTTGGAGGGGGAAACAGGTGTGTTGATTTTCAAATTACAAAGGGGGAAATACAAGAGACAGATGTTGACTATGATAAGGAGATGATGATGTATATATGATTAATATATCACTAAGTATGTTTTGGGACAGTTCTGTATGACCTCTTTATTCAGATTAAAAGTATGTGCTCTAAATAACAGTAGGCTTTTAATTTAATCAGCATTTGCCTTTTTACTGCCAGGACTCAAATGGAAATGTCATGGGCATTTAGGTTGATGAGACCTTGCAGCTACTATATCATTCTTGTTAAGGACAGTAAATGACTACATATTTGACCTTTCCGGTTATACCCAGTTACACTGTAGATTGAAAAATTATAGGAGCTGTAAATGTTGTCATTATGTGCCTTGCTAACACAGATCAAATCCTATTTTGTGAATATCTTACTTCATTGTTATTCTTGAATACTATCATTTGTTGTTCACATGGAATCATAGCCCACCCTGCTTCCATGAGACTAAATTTAAACTTATATGAAATATATTGTTTAACATAAATTCTGCATACCAATTCTGAATGAAGCCATATATTAGAAGTTTGATATCACAGTACCAGATTGTTCATAAACCCAGCAGAAATTCCATGCCTTGGAAATTAAATTCCATGCCTGCAACTTAAAGCCTTGAGTTTTATTGAAACACAATGTAAAAAGAAAGCCAGAATATATGTTTTCCATCAGACTTCACCTTACCTCAAAGTGCATATAAGAGCATGTTGTACATGACTACATTTTGGGAAATTTTTTTTTCTTATTCAAGGATCATTCAAAATCTGTCTTGATAAACAGCAAAAGTCCAGTCAGCCTTGTTATACGTTCTGAGAGTTGTACCGTGATATTGATACATAATGCAAGCAAGAAAACTACTTTTTAGAGGCAAAACACAGGTAGAGCTCTGGTGGTCTAGTGGAAGGCAGCTATGCATGCACTTCTATGATAATGCAGCCTACTTTTAAAAACCTGAATAACAGTTTCTGCAGTCTTGCAATGAATCACTACCCTGGACTGGATGGAGGTGCCTAAAGGTAAATGCAAACATTTGAATTAAGTGTCTAAATTATGTCACAGTTAATGAAAATCTAGGATCAATTCAGTTACCTAACTACAAGATCCAATGCCACATGATCTGTCCTCTGACACCCACTTTCACACCATATTATTTCTTCGTGGTGTTTTTATGGATCTTGCATCATATCTACTAGTCCCATGTGACTATTCTGGGTGTGGCAGGGCTTCTCATATGGCATTGGAAGCCCATGTGCTACCTTTATAATCAAGAGAGTGACTCATCTACTTGGTAATGGGAGAAATGTTGCCTGGAAATACTTCTAAAATCAATAGCAAGAGATGGGTAACATACATGACAAACCTACACATGGGCCTACATTCTGGACAGATCAAATTTGAGGAGGTGTAGCCTATCCTTTTTGCTTTTTTGTTGGCCTCAAACTTTTTCATAACAGTAGACAACATGCAACTGACCTAATCACTTATTTTCCACCCCATGTTATAGAAAACGTTATGATTCTTGAAAGAATTGAGTTCACATCAAGTGAAATCTTTGTACAATAGAATTTTTTTTTAATCACTACCGAATTCCTTTGATTAAAAAAAAAAAAGATGCTTATGCAATTCACTTTCACTTTATACCTGCTTTCATTTGTGTGGCTTTCATTTGTAACCCTAATACAGATAAATAAGTATTTCAATCATGATGCGCTGTTGTGAAATTCCAATAAGAAAAAAAAGAAAAAGGAAATTTAAAGTTGGACCACTGATCATAAAACATTTAGCTACTGAGAATACAAACAGAATGATCACAAAGAGAGAGAAGGGGACAAATCACTTTTCTGAGCTAAGAGTTTCCGTTTTTCTGATCTAAGAGTTCTCAGAGGTAAGAACAGAGGAGAGGGTTTCCCTGGCCTTTCTGCAAATATAGATATTACTTTATTTGATAAAACATGCAATTTTAGCACTCAATCTATTTTTCCATAATAGAGTCTCCTGGCATTCTTCTGAGCTTCTTTTTCTCTTGAGATGATGTACAAAGTCACTGTGGGCAATGGGACTGTCAAGTGGCTGTGTATCCGATAAATTAAAGTATAGGAAAATAGACTTACTCTTGAAATATCTGAATAAATTTAATAAAATTTTCAAAAGAGACCAGAAAATATACTACAAGTAATTGAAGCCTTTAAACAGTCTTATAATGAAGTTCATGCAGGCCTTAATTATACAAACCTTCTGTGAGTGTTTCCAGGCTAAATACCCACTACAGTAGGGGTTTTTTTAATGTAATGACATTTGGAAGAAAAATCTTTTTAATGAAATATAGAAGCATGAGTTTGTGAATTTCAATTCATTTCTACTTGTCAAAATTATTTTATGTTATTTATTCTGAGAAAATAGTCTTCCTAATTGCTTTAATGTATAGACTTTACAGTAGGTTTTAAGAGCACAGACCTCTCTGTAAATCTGTTTATACAGATTGCTCAGTTGAAATTAAATTTGGAATTGTGTAATATAGAGAAAACTTCAGTGGTTTTGCCAAAATACAATAGAACAGATGCAAGTTACATACTGACCTACTGTAAATCAGGAAAATATTCTCTAAAAAGGCAATGAATACTATATAAGTCTCGATCAGCAGTTTGAACCAAAGCTATTCCTTTTAAAAGGTCTCATTATAACAACATCTTTCATTTTATTACTGTTTACAAAGTTTAGCTTTTCGTTTACTGAGGGGAATCTCATCGGTTCTTTCCTCCCATGCTTTTGAGTTGTGATAGACATGAGCATGAGTATGTGTCCTGATGAAAAAAAGTTATTATCATCTGCATGAATAAGAGGTAGGTCAGGCTTAGCACAGTAATGGCTAGCTTGGGTATGTTGTATCCATATAGATGCAGAGTGAATACATACCTTTATAATAATGAAGTGAAGAGCAAAGCAGAGTAGCTACTCCCATTCCCCTTACTCAAACTATGCCCATTCCCATTCTGTGGCACCATCCTATCTGACCCTCTATCCTTCATCTATCCACAGCTAAGCTTTCTAGAGCTATACTAGAATTATACCAATTGATGGCTTCATAATAATAGAGGAATCATTTTTTCTCCCTTTTGATTAACTTTCTTCAGACAGATCTTGACTCACAGCAATATGAATTTTCTAGCTGGAGAACTTCCAGTTGAAAATGTGTTCTCTCAATCATTGTAAGATGAAATAAATATGGGAGAAATAAAAGTATAGGACTACAATGTGGAAGTTTTTAGTTTAACACCATAGAAAGGTTTGATGAATACAGACTGTATCATCTGAAATAGTCTTCTGTTGCTAGGTTTCGGTGCAGTGGGCTGTTTTGCTATGCTTGTCACTAAGCTTTCTTCTGCCATACAATTAAGTATGGAGCAGGGAACTGCAAAGTAGCACTGACTTAACTCGTTCCACAACTGGAAGCAATATAGTCGTGCTGGTATAGAACTGCATCCGAACTCATCAAAACTCCTTCTAGGCAGCAAAGTTAATTAGGACCACGCTAATGAATTTAGACTGCTTTTGGGACCTCAGGTGTTTTTTTGACCTGGTCCTGCACCAACTTTATATAATCTGTCTCCTTTAGGGATGTTTTGCATGCTTCTATACCACGCTTCACTGAAAAATACAGATACGCTAAACAAAACTGTATGAATTAGGTGCTCACAAATATGTTTGTCATAGATTAGAATATCAATGCATGATGAAATATTGCTTTAAGAAAAGTAATTTCTGTTCTCTGTTCATTAAATAAGACATGAAATGGTTTTGGTTGATTTATGCAGTTCTCTAGAATAATATCCAGATGTGTAAATGTGTATGTGCACAATTTGTGGGTGAATTAATGTAACTGAATGCAGATATCTAAAATATAGATGTCTTCATCTGAGTTAATCATACTTACTTCCACTTATAATCAGTGGAGAACAACAGAACTTCTAGAGTGTGATTCACTGCATCCTAAAATAGACTTCTAAATCTGACTAAAGGATTACAGTGCCTGTTCCTCCCCATTGACTATACAAGGATCCTACAGTGACTAGCGCAGATATAAACTACATTGCAGATATCTTAGGTCAGGAATGCCATGCTAAATGACCAAAATAAATTCTCTCTTAGCACGTACTATAAGGATCTGAGTTTCCCTGGAAATACCATGATAATGAATAATCAGTGTAGGCATTAAAATACCTAATTAACTTTATAATGGTAACATCCCTACTGTGTGTTTGTCAAAGTGCTTATGAAAATGATAAATACGTTTAACATTCTCTTAAAATAAGTGGTAGGTTTTCTTCAAATTGTATTAAGAAGTTCCAGAACAAAATTGCTGTACCACATTGTGTCAACGTGGTATTGCTTTCAAACAATTCCAGTGGGTCAGCTTGAGTAAATCTGAGTGCCTACAATGATAATATTGAAAATAATAATATGAGAAAGTAATAATAGATATGAAAATTTGAGGAATTGTTATACAAATGTGTGGTAATGGACTGTGCAATTTTTCTATTTATCTACGAAGTGTCTGGACCAAAGGATGGCTTCTCTGTTAGCAAAGCGAGATTTCTGGCTGTACTAAAGCAACCTAGCACTAGGCCATTTCCTATTATTTTTTCCATTTTTTGTCTCTCACATAGCTTTCTAGTCTTGAAATACTCGATTCAGGAGATCATCTTTATGAATAACAGCACATTTTTATCAGAAGAGACCAAGGAAAACTCTTCCTAAATTACCTAATAGTGTTTATGAATGTACTGATCATTCTTCCAGTATACAGAATTATCTGACTTGAAGGTATTGTTCCAAATTCGTGGGAGAATGAGGTTTTGGAAGAAAACCCGAGATCTACAGTCCCAATGCCAAACACCTGTTTCTGGTCCTAAATATTGTGGGACAGTATATATCAATATATAAGTATGTGTACATATAAACTGTCCTATAAAAAAATGTGCAGCATAAGGATGGTAGAGGGCTAGGTATGGGGAACATTTAAGGGTATTGCTTAGACCTAATGATAGCAGTCCCCAAGCCTAACAGATGCCTAGAAGTTTGAAGTCTGAACTTCAGCTAATGACTGTAAGTTTTAAGGTAGTCATCTCTAAAAGCCTTCCACCTTTTGGACCCTTATTTTAGGATAAATTATTTTGATTTTAGATTGATCTATTTGTCTTCAGATATATGAGGAGGGTTTAGGTTACTAGTTCAGTTTTAAGTGGTTAGCTTACATGTCCATATGTTGGAAACAGCATGCCCAAAGCGCAATTCAGCTGCCTAAAGGCCCCTCAAATCAGTAGGAGTCAGGTCCAGACTAATTTGCAGATGTATTATGACTTTCTTCTGCAAAACTGAGTTGGGCTGCTGCAAAAATTATGCCAAGAGCAAAGTGATCAGACTCATAGCAGTCAGACTTGTAAATTAGCCAGAATAGGGCATGGGCTACCCCTTGAAGCTATTGGTTATATTAGAGAGTTTCTTCTGCTCCTCCATCATAGGATGGAGGCCTTATTCTTTCTTTCTCCTGTTCTGTGCCCTTTTCAAGCTTAGAATTATCTACCTACATCTTGCTGTGAGCTACTTTTCTTTTGTTGTGCTGACTGTAGTTATCATAATTTCCTGGGATCCTCTTCTATGAAGGACAACTACATTACTGTTCAATATACAGTCCAGTAGTGATTTTGTACTCTTCAATTTAAATATCTTTATATCTTATATCACTGTCTGTTATGAGAATTTTTTGGTAGATAAAGCATAAATGGGAGTTTTAAACATTGCTCAACATACTGGTGAAATCCTTAACACTGGAAATATAAACAAGCTGTCTTTCTGGTGAATATAAATCTCAGGGGGTTGAACTACAACTATGACATGTTAGCATAATCATTGCATAAAAGGGAAATATGATAATACTGATGATAAAAGAAGCCTCTGGAATAAATGATAGCTGAAATTATTTTAATCTCTGTTGTTAAGTATTCTCTCAAACTCCCTTTTTAACACTTTTTCATAAATCCTATACACCAGATTGGTGCAGTGAGGCAAGAGCATTTTTTAAAAGAAAAAAACCTTTCTGTTGTAACTGATAATGTAATAAAAAGTGACAGAGATTGTCTCTTACTTTTGACCAATCTCAAGATATAATATTTATACTGCTTAGTGCCCAAGCAATGGGCATGTCAGTTCAGTGAATCTTCAGCAGAAATCAATAGCTGCTTATGTATACAGAGGTAAATGTAAAGAGGTTATGTATAAATAAACTGAGTACTAGGAGTTATATGGTTGCTGGCTGCTTTTATTGTAGGCAGAGCTGACAGTGATGCTAAAGCTTCCTATTACAATCAGTGTTTTCAGTAGGTTGAGGAGCTGTGAGACATCAACCAACATTTGGTTCCTGCTAAAGGCAGATATTAGTCTTTTAAAAGTTTTATTCAGCTTTATTTATGGCACTTTCTAAGCCTTACATTCTTGAATTTGAAGTATTACTCTCCTTATAAGAAGGTCGGAGGTTTTCTCATTTTATATACAGCATAATTCAATAAGCAGGAAAATACCTTGTTAGAGATAGCTATCAAAATATGTGCAGTGTTTACTATGCACTTTCCTACTGCAATACCTAGAAGACTTGCACACTTGATTTCAAAAGAAAAAAAAAAGTAAAAATATTGTTATAAATAAATTTGTAGTGTCAGAATATTTTACTGTATATTTTTTATTCTTTCATGAAGATTTGTGTAGTAGCTTCATTAAGACATTGAATCAAATGGAAAATTTTAACTTTTCTTACTAAAACCACTTACTATACTTTGCCCCTCTCTTGCACTCTCTTTAAATGCCTATCTTCAGTATATAGATTCTATAGACTTATTTAGATTTTCCTCCATTTATCAGGCTCTATTCTTGCAGCTTGAAAGGATGACTTTGCAAGTGCCATGCTGCATTGCTTCTACCACTCACAGCTTTGGAAACCTCCTTCTCTAATATAGGGTTTTCATTATTTATTGTAGCTGATATATCAGTGCATAATGATACAGTAATAGAAATGCATAAATAGGAAGATCTTTTTGCCTGGCAAGAGATGGAAATATTGAAAGAAGTAAGGCTTGCCTTTTGTGTTGGAATAAAATACCTTACTGCTTCACAAAAACTCCTGTAATTGTTGTATGTGGTAACATTTGAGGGGTAAGAAGACATTTCATCTGGATATGTTATCAAAGGGACTTTGCTGATATTGTAAGTGAAAAAGAAGGGAAAATTACAGTGAAATATTAGAAATGCTAAATTTCTTCTGAGAAATATAAAATCAGCTTACTCATCTAATGATACTTGTGGTTAATCTTGGAAAGAGAAGTAAATTAACAAATACAAAATTCTTCTGTAAACTGAAATGTCCCACAAATAAATACTTTCTTGTGGGTAGATCCCATTCTTGTAATAGGAAGGGGGAAACAGCCAGTTCTGTGGTATAGGGATGCCTTTTCTGCCTAAGTGGCCAGAGTATTGTGTTCCTCTCATTAACTCTTACCACTGTTCAGACATACTGCCTGCACAAGGCACAGAACATCAGGTAACCTATTTTCCAAATTTTATTTGTTCTTTTGTTGTTGGTGGCATGATATCCTGCCTGATTTCAATGGTCATAGTAAATACTGATTTTTTTAGGGAATGAAGGAGAAATCCAACAAACAGATTATCTTCTTACACCAATCACAGGCAAGCCAGACTAAAATATGAAGTGGTTTATGGAGCACTAAATTGAAACTGTCTTGGTTAAAATACAATCAAATGACAGTGGATGGGCGTGCTTTATTTTAGTTCATTTCCAGTCTGTCAGGAAAAATTGGGGATATCAGTCCTCCTCTCTGTTTGATTATTCTATTATCGAAAGAATGGGGAGTGCCAGAAACATACATGTTGATTTAGTATTGTGCTGATGAAACCATTCTGTTTGTGTGATGTGTCATTTTTCATTGCTTTCTTATCAAGGTGCTTCAGCTGCACCCAACCCAGGTCTTGTAATTGCTTCGGTTGCTTGTGGCAAAGTTATGTCAATGTCAATCGCTGAATAACTTTTGACTGCTTCATGCTGGATCTGTTAGAAAGGAAAGACAGTGCAGGATGGACTTTTACATACTGGTGGTGTGTCACTCCAGATTGCAAAAGAAGGCTTTCTACCAAAGAATGTGGCTGCTAGTAAATATATTAAATGTAAAGTGTTAAACATGAAACCCTGATACAGGGTTTAGAGGAGTGAAAAAATACATTTATATTGAAAAGAACTATAAAGCCAAGAGGGGATCGGATGACACATTCATAAAATATCAAGTAGAAATCTAAAGGCAAACCTTGTTATCCATACTAGGTAAAGCTCCTGAATTTCAGCAAAAGATATGTCCCCAGCTGAGATTCAGTGGACACGCAATGCTCACCTAAAGGCAGAGGTAACACCCATTTGGGTACTGTCCACAACCGTTCCTGCATTTTGTTGAAATGAGATGGCAGTGCGATAGGGAAGGACTGTGTGTCAGTGGTAATTAGCAGTTACTGGAATGTGGAAGCTTGTTCCTCCTGCTGAGTAGACAGCTGCTGAAGCAGATTCAGGAAGACAACACGATTTTTCCTGATGTCTATTAGGTACAGGGAGTGAGAACCTCAGATTCTTGTATCAGCCCTACATTATTTTAATATCATATATCAAAACAAAAATGGACTGAGTCTGAAAATTAAATGTGCCATGTGTCAGACAAATCAATGCAATATAGTATTTCTCTCTTGAAATAGTCATGTTAACTATTTAACTTACTACAAGTACATGGTCATATGTGTACATGTAAAATATAAGAGAGAGACAAGCACAACTAGCTGTTTTGTTGTGTTACAAGTTTGGAACAAAAAGTTGACCATCAATTCTCAAATTACATTTTTCAGTAACTCTATGTCCAGAAACCAACTGAAACATATTTCTAAAAATAATACCACTTTTTTACCACTCTGAATTTTTCATATCGATGACATTCACTAACTGCTATAGCTCAGGTAAGACCATGCTCAGCTTAAAGTGATTAAGTTTAGGAGCCAAGAAGCTCTGACATGCCAGGAACTGGGATCTCAGGCTGTTGTGAAGACATGCAGTAGAAGCAGATATGGGAAACTGGGGTGAAAAAGATAGGAAAAAAAGGAAGGGGCAATGGCAGATTGGTTTTCAGTATCTGCCTTTGCTTTGAAGATATGCTTTGGAAGTACCTTGGGTGCTCTGGAGTCAGAATGGGGTCCAAACCAGAAAGAGAAACAGATTTATTGACATGACCACCATTGGTGTGACCATCAGCACCAATCAGTGACCTTTGCCTGTAACCATCCAGACTTTCTCTACATCCTGATTTTGGCATACCTTAGGAATGAAAGCCACTCAGTCTGTGTCAGAGAACCTGAGGACCCTGAAAGATGAATCGCTGAGTTTCCGGGCTGATCGCAAAATAAAAATAATAAACAGATATTACCACAGGATTTCTAGGTGGCTTTGCACCCTGGCTTGAACAGGAGTGAGCTCCTACATGATGGAACCTCCAGGGCTTCCTGAATACTGCTCATCCATGTTTTCTTCACATCCACTGGGAGACACTACATTTACAAAATAGCTCTTGTGTCCTTATTCTTACTGTGAACTTTGGAACTGATTAAAGCAATATGACTCATGAATATGTGCAAATGAGATCACAGCTAATTTTCAAAGAGGAATAGAAAATGGTTTCCATTACACAGACTGGACAACACATTCTGGTAGAAGGAATATTTCTTGGCTCTGTTGCATTTCCTGAGGCTGAAATCACTACAGACATTTAGTTTTGCAGAATCTGGTCTTTAACTCAAAAATAATGTTTCCTACACACACACACACAGGGCACTACAACAGAGTTTACCTCCTCCTGCTTGCCTGTCTTCTGAGGGAGGCAATTATGAAGGTGTTGTACCTACTCAAAAAGGCTCTATAATCCATGCTTTGATGGTGGGTGCAAGAGCTATCTAGTGGTATTCCCTGGGGAATACTCCCTATTATACAGGCTTTCTTTCAGCCAGGTAAGGACCAGTAAAGATACAGGAGATAAATTCTTCAAGATATGGTACCTATGTGAAGAGGTCAGTGCTCCTAAGCCATCCAGGTGCTCCATCAATATGACAGCATTGCCCTCAGTATCTGTACTTAGCAGCCCAGTTCTGCTGCACAGAGCAGGACAAATGATCTGATTTCAATTTCCTGACACCACCAGACACATATTCTTCTTGATTCCCCCAAGTCAAATTAAGCATCTTCCAGAATCCATTAGCCTTTCTGTAACCCCACCCACCCATCCGAGTTTTTGTTGCTATTGTTGTAAATTATTATTGCACGTATATTATCCCCTAAAGTAAAATCAGTAGAGCCACCAAAGATAATAACATAAAGATTCAGATGGTATTCAAGATCCTTGGGTAAGGATCCATGTTTGTTCTCTTTTGAAAGAAAAAGGAACCATTCCAACTTCTCCGCATTGGAACAACATTAGAGATCCAGTTGCTGTACGAAATAGTGACATTTACTACTTAGATGATTTATATTTGCCAAATTAACATGAAAAGGGGCCTGCATTTCTATTGCCAACTCGTCGGAAAGTTAATTTAAACTTTAATCACAGAAAGACATTTTAAAATTCCTTTAAAGCTTTTTTAATTTGCTCTGAATGATAGTGGTGTTATTTCATTCCAGAGATGTGGTTCTAGAAAGGATATTCTTCAGGTTTTAACTGAACAGAAAGTAAGTATTTCAGACCACCTCCTTTGGCAGGATTTTATTTCTCTTTTTTCATTTAGCATTTCTTCTGAAGTCTTCAAAAGTCTGTCATTTCTGATCCATGAGATGAGTATAGAAACAAAGCAAGCTATGTCTCAGTTGGATCAAAGCAATACAATCTTCCTTTCTTGGTTTTCAAATTTTTTATTAAATAACTATATTTTTGTAGTCTCAGAGTTTCATGATAACCTACCTTTCAGATTTTAGAGCATTTAACTGTCCCATACATTGATAACCTTTGTATGTTTCAGTGGCTTCCAGGCTATTTTTGTGTGCTTTATTTTCTTATGATTGCTTTTGATACTTTTATATTCACTTAAGTCCAGTTAATTGCACTGATTTTTTGAGTCAATAATTTTAGAAGAACACATTTTCAGTTCTTTGCCTGAACAAACTTTTTTTTCCCTGGTGATTTTTAAATGCTACCTTTACTTTCATGTGCATAAATTTGTGCGTGCTCCAAGATGTTTATAAAGCTGTTGGAGACCAAGAGAAAATGGGAGATGTAAATATCTCTTTCTAATCTGTACCTGCTTCTAAGCTAAAGAAGCTGTCAGAACAATTTAATTAAGTTTATGTTTTGTTTCTTAGACACATTTCGCTGTGCAGTATCAATAGTTTACACACAGGCAGTGAAAACACTTCAACATTTCAAAAATGTTGAAAATATTTTATTTTAGTTGCCTGTCTTTTACTTAATATACACTGCTCAGCTGCTCAGAGTGGTTGGTGTGTACTTCTACAGCAGATGCCTGAACTCCCCTTTCCTTTTCACAATCACTCCACAGTTCCAGTTTGTCATTATCCTGCTTCTGAGAGGGAAGCATTTAGAAAGGTGTAAAATGTGGACTGTTGTGGACATTGATGAACCTTAAATAACCATAACTGAAAGAATAAAACTTTGTTAGAAATTAAATATTAACCCCCATTTATAAGATAGATAAATATCAAATATTGTTGTAACTATATTTATAACATCATATTTTGAAAAGAGGGCTAGCTAACTTTCAGATATTGTGTCTATCACTATAGATTCCATAGGAGATGGTCTTGTAATTGTTGCAAACTGCAAGATAATGATAGCTAAATATATATTTATAATGCATATGCTAATGAATTCTTGAGGAGAACTTTACACCATTTTAATTCTGATTGGAGTCATGCGTTATAGCCTTCCTTCAAGCTCAGACGGGAGTGATGTGTGGTGAAAGGAGTCTGTTATGCCAGTGGTATGGAATTATGCTGCTCTCACAAAGGCTGAACCTACACTGTCAGTTTGAATCATTCAATTTTTCAGTCCAGAAGCCTGTTCTTCCTGATTGTTCACACTTCATGCATGCGGAATCACTCCTGAAATCCCTTTTGGAGTAGACCAACTGTGTCTGTCTGCAGATAAGAGTCAGGAGGGGCTCTGTGCAGACTTGTCCAAGGATTGGTCCAACAGGCAGGAAGGTTGCTATGCCTTTCGGCACACAGCACATTCTTTCAGCTTCCTGCCGTTGAATCAAAAACTTGACAGGCACCAAGGAAGCCATTTAGCTTGTGCATTTCATATAGAAATATTAATTTTTAAAGAATTGTAAAAATACTGCTACAATGTTTCATACCCTAAAATTAAACTGACCTCTGTTAAGCCCTTGATGAGAGCTGGTGTCACACGGCGAGAGAAATGCTATGTATGGTGTGCTGAGTATGTTGAAAAGGCTTGTGAAATACCTATTACATCCAAATTATATATAGCCTGAAGATGCATCCAGACTAATTTAGAAAGAGAAGGATGGGCTTGAATCATACAGGACTCATTTAGTTAAGGCAAGGGTCACTCCCTGGAGCGTATCACAAAGACCACATAACCCAAATGTGTACATAGGGTTATCTATATGTACACTATGTACATAGGTACATCTATATGTATGTATATGCATATAGACAGAAAGACAAAGTTTGGTTTTGAAAATCTAGAAATGTGGCCTAGTTGCAGGCATGAGAGAGCAAATGGTTCTTTTTCTTTCAGTAGGACTAAGGTGTCAGTTTTACAGACACTATAAAAGTCATAGTAATATAAATATGAATTACCTTCTTAGAGAACTTTTAGATATTTTCCCTTTCACCTGTAATTTTGCTGTTAATAGTATTCATTTGCTTATTAAAGGTAACAGTAGAAGTTACACCAGATTCATTAATTTATGATGACATACTCATTTTACCTATGTAAACTGGACCAGAACCAGCCCCCAGACATCTAGAGAGAAAACAGTCTCTCTGGGAATGAGAACATGGACTCATTATTGGATGCAGAATGGTGGGTTTTTGGCAGAAGCTTCAAAATTCATATTAAAATATACACTTCTTTTTAACTACATAAAGCTAACATTAGAGCTCCAATGAATCTTAGCAGACTATTAGTACTGCTCTTTAAAACACAGTGCTGAGCAACAGCAGTATATATCACTTCTAAATAACACAAAACTGTTTTAACATTCAGTACTAACAATTAAAAACCATTGTATAGAAAAAAAATATTGAAATTAGGAGGAAAACAATGAGGGGAAGGCTGCATAGACTTTCCTTAAAACACGCCTATGACAGTAGCTGCCTAGCTCTGATTGCTGAGGCAATATTATTTTCAGGTGTCACTCTTTTGCTTTATATCCTTATGTTACTGCATATGTACTTATGCCTCCCTCAGTACCCTGACTGAAATGACTTATTTATTGCCATTCTTTAAATTTCACTAGACAAAGTGTGAGCTCACACAATAAACATCTTCCTGAGCTGACTAACCATAACACAGTATATTCTTTTTCCTATTTTATATGTATGTTGATCTTTTCTTTTCTACATCAAAAAAGATTTCTTTCATAAAATTTTATATATCGACCTTGTACTTTTTTTTCTGGGAACAGATTACTGAATCTTAATTAAGCACCAGTCAAATAGTTGAAATGCTAATGGAGAGTGAAATTATAAAAAAGATAAACATGATACTACAGAATGCTATGAGTAGTGTCTGGAGAAAAACAAAACCAAACATTCTCTCATTTCTTGTTTAAAGACCTGTAATAGATTAAAGTGGTGGATGAAGAGAAACTTGACGGCATAATCCATTTTCACCTTGAAAGAGACTCCAGTGAAGTCCTTCACAAGTGGCTGTTAGCAGTAGGGCATCAAGGACAAGATTCAGAAGTAAGCTCAGTGATGTCTGACTAGTAATTTAGAAGAAAAATTTCCATATTTGAAGGTGATACAAAATTTTTCAGGTTATTCAAGAAACAAAGAAATGGGTAGAACCTCAAAGAAAACTAGACAGATAAAGAAAATGGGATCATGGTTTCAGATAAGTTCACTGTTGAGAAATGCTAGGAAATGTATTTAAAGAATATGTGAGGTGTTTAACCAGCTCAAACTTAATTGCATAGATTCAGGAGAAAGGGGAGACCAAAAAGACTTAATAACTTCTGTGAAGAAATCAGAGAGAATAATGGAATGGGCAAGAGCTGATAAAGCTACCGGAAAAAAGAAAAAAAAAGATTAAGGCTTCTCACTTGAAACATACAAATGAAAGGATTAAAACTCTGCAAAGGGAAGGGCAGAAGTGATAAAGACAGGTAGAATACAGAAAGTTGATCAGACACTGTGGACAAGGTACAATGATCTGTCCTACACTTTAGAAGTTGCAAGAAACAAAATTGTAACATTTGGTACAAGAAAAAGTAAAGATTATATCAACCTATAAGCTATATAGGTACATTTTCTTTCATGGTCGCCCAAGGAAGTTGAATTTACAACTGCGAAAAGTGTGTGCAAATGCTTGCAGAAATCATCACACTAGAAGTGGTTTACCTAAATTCTTCTCTCTGTCTCTTTTGCTAGCCAGCCTGGGAATTGTAGCAATCTCTTGTGATGTTCATGACCACACAAGTAGAAAGAACAGCAATTTGTTGCATGCTACAGAGAACAGTTCAGAATCTAGTAGGTAGAGATATTTTTTTTTCAGAAATATCCAAGAACATGATACATATACATATGTCAGCTTAAAAAGATGAACTTTATTTGCAGATAAATGCAAAGTGAAAGAGAAGTTACATTTATTTAGTAACTTGGTCACTTTAAATGAGAAGAATGCTTTAACAGTAAATAACCTTCCTAGTATGTATTCACTGAAGTTGCACATGAACTGAAAATATTTTTATATGAGTGGGAAATTGATAAAATTTCCTGCTTCATAATTATGATTTTTATGTCTGTGCATTTACCCTATTATTTTCCCCTTCTTCTGTTTCTTTCTTCCCACATCCACAGAGGAAGAAAGGTTTGGGCACACCATCAGTAAATGTGGAATGTGGTGATATTTTCCATCCTTATTTTAATAACTCTCAAGAAAAAAAGTACGAAATGATGCTTGTTGGTTCTTTGAATAATTCCTGGCGCTTTTTATCACTTAAAAGAAAATCTTAAAGTATGTGCAAGAGCACAAGTAGATGTATAAATATCTAAAATCATATAAAAGGAGTTTGCATAAATCTGTATATCAGTTTATACTCATTGATTCCTTTTTAAGTTTCCACAGGGACTTTAACAATAATAAGAATAATAATGATAGATAGATAGATAGCTGAGTCCCCAGCTTCGCTTTTTACCCCTTACTTCTATTGTGCCTGAGTTGAATTGCTTTATTATTTCTGTTTAGGGAGATGTTGCCAGTCTCTGTGTGATTGGTAAATGACAAAAGATCTTATTTTTAAAAGTTTAAATAAGGAGTTAGGATAAAGTAAGTTTATTCTGTCTATGAATAGAAAAATGTTTATAGCTATGAATAACTTCATCAGGTTGTGTTTTAAGTTATTTGTTCCCTTTTCTTTTACACATAAACATGAAAACTGTTGCCATGATGCACTCATTCTTTACGTTGTCTTCCTTGTGAATCAGGATGGACAATGAGAATGTACTCAGAAAGAAATATCCTCTTCATGGTTTATTATTTATTTGGAAGCACAGATTTACTTTTCTATTAAACACCTTGAACCCTGGAGGGAAGGCCTGGTGTTCAGTTTGCCCTTGTAGCCCCAGGACCGTACACCTACATCTTCGCTTGAAGTGGCATTTGCACCCTTTGCTGCTCCCTGGCACGTATCATGCACAAGTACAGAGCCAGCTGCCAGCACACCCTGCATCCACCCTGCAGCTGGGTATCATGGGGCCTCAGCCTGGATTTCCACCGGCAGGGAAAACACTTGAATAAATCAGTTTTGCGTGCAAGCATGCACTGCAAGGCTGCAGACCAACTGTAGACACACAGGAATTTTTTACCAGAAAGGAACCCTTTGTGTTCCTTCTTTATCACCCCTAAAAATGCAGTTCTGTGAGCAGACTCCAGCTATGAACTGTAGTGTAGTGTGTGATAATAGTCTACCACTGGAATTATTAAGTTTACTATATATTATGTGTATATATATGTACTTTTAACATACATGTTCATGGTGCCCATCACTGTCCTGGGAATTTTTTATTAATACTCTACTAATATGAAGGGATATACAAAAGAAACATATTTTACATACAGAAATAGTAATTTTTTTAAAAGATTACAGTGTTCTGGTATTGTAATGTCTCTCCAGTGGGACTGAAGTTTTATTTAGGAATGTTAATTTTGCATTGTTTCATTGTGGTTTAGGAACTGTAAAACTGCATACGGGCTAAGGTGGGTTTTTCTTCAGAAAAGTCTGAAGGACGTTTGCATTCTATTAATTTTAATGGAAGATGTGTTTAATTTTATGAGGGCTGGATTTGTTTAAAATAAGCCTTTGTAGATAGGAGGAATGAAAATTGATGTGATATCTGAAGATTAACATGTATTGTTCTCTACATCCATTTTGTAGAAATAACAGAAGACTTCATGTCTCATGCTTTATATTCTGCAAATTTAACCAATGCACACTCTCCAAGCCTTCAATTTGCTCTTCTCTGTAGGGCACAAAGTGGAGAAAAAGTCAGAAGAAACTGATAGAAAGATCACTACAAACATCAAAAAGTTAGAGGTCTCAAAGGCCAGGTCCACATAAGGAGCAAAAGTGTTTATGGAGAGAGAGAGAAAATTTTTAGGGAAAAAACATGTACTATTTCTGTCTTGGGAAAAATATGATTGAGAATTGATAGTTCCACTGTTATAAAATTGCTTTTGTTACCATGGGCTTGTATGAACCAAACTTGTGAGAGGTCTAACTCAAAATACCAGGGTTTTTTGTTGTTAGAAGTTGAACATTTACAGGTAAATGTTAATTAGCAGAATAATTTCTCACATAACCCCAGTAAAAAATTCTTCAGTGTTTACCTCCTCCTTAGACATCGGAAAAGCTAAGTATAATCAGGGTGGTTCACTGAATGTGGGTCAATGAGCTTTCATTATTTTTGTCTATTTTGTTTGTCTTCAAAACTGGACTACATTTCTATTTTAAAAAAGACAGGTCATGTATGCCTAGGAAACCCTATTTATTTTTAGTGTTTCCTTTAAATATTCTGAGTGGTTCAGCATCTAACAATCTTTTTAACATTAAAATATTTTCATTTCTACTATATTTTCCAGGCTTTAAACATGATACAGACTTGTTTGTGAATGACACTACCAGAATTGTATCTCCTCAACAATTAAAAAAGCAAACACCTATTTTTCAAGAGTTTATTTGTTAGATAAATGTTAATTTACTGGGTCGATCTGCTGTATGCACAATACAACACAATTAAAATTCGTTTTAGATTCATTACACAATTATTTTTCTTCATGCTGTAGATAGTGGTTTTGTAAACTATTTTATTAAAATAGGACAAGCTTAGGAAAAAAGGTTTCTTGTTATTATTAAAATTTATATTCAAAAATGTTAATCTTATGCTGTTAATACTCTAATAGCTGAGGCTGAGGTATTTTTGTCTGTGAAAATGTATTCAAAAGCATGCAGTGGTTTGCTGCTAGGCTTAAGGTAAAAGAGTTTCTGAACATTCTGTAATGAGAATGTAATCCAGGAAAATTATTCATTCTTAAGCATAGGTTCTTTAATACAGTTTTGTAACCTCCTGAATATGGTGAGTGTACTTGAAAGGACAGAAGTCATTATTTCCCAGAGATATACATGTTTCTCTCACTGCGACTGGGAAAACTTTGAGTAATTGGGGATGAATGAAGTAGATGGGAAGTCATAAACTCATCTTTTACACGCAGCTTAACTTGCACAATATATTTTTTAACTACCTGGAATAACTTTGTGGAAAGGACACATTTTAAGAAGTTAAAAGTTTATATTAGTATACAAGTTTATATTTACATACAAGCTGGAAGCACAGTATTTGTAAATATACTGATTAAGAAAAATATTCCCACTGAGGAAAGCATATGCAAAGGTGCTTAAAGTAAAGCTGACTCTGAAGTTCAATTAGAGGTAATTTAAGTGGAAGCATGTCAGTAAATTCTTCTCTGTTTTAGGGAAACACGTACACCTCTGCTTTACAGTAAAATATACCATGAAGTTCTTTGCCAAACAGGGTATGTGAGCCGTCATGTGTCTAAACCAGGAACTTCTGTCCGTAGACACACCATTGTGTACGGCACTATACACATGAATTAATTAAATTTATTTTGCTGCTGTTTTTAAGGACTGAAACCATGCATGAAAATGAACCATCTTCCCAAAAGGTGTAAAGCTCTCAGATGTGACTTTCAACAGGATAGCACTAAACTCAGTTCCAAACCACGTTATGCCATCAGATTTAAGGAGCGTTTCTCTTTTCCTTGACGAAACTTGTTCCATTTCCCTTTCCAGTCCTGATGCTTGCCAAATGCTTCATGTTCAATTAGGTAATCCTACAAAAAAGGAGTTACTATCTTATGAATCCTGGAAAGTCATTTGACTTTCATAAATTTTTATACCTGCAAATATTGCTCCCAAATGAGTACTCCCAAATATACTGCCAAATGAGTAGATGTCCTGACAGCCATGAACAATTTTTGATAGAGATGATGGAATAAGTAATCCTCAGTTAAATCAAATAGATTTTTTTCTTAGAATGGCTTTGAAGGTTACTAAATAAACAAATTGTTGAAAGGTTAAAGGTGTGCTTATCAAGGTGGCATGTTCAGAATGTGACATTTTATGTAGCTGGTATCATGTCCACTGCCTTTGATTGCACATATCAGATAAGTTACCCCTTTGCTGCTGAGTCAATATGAAGTGGCATTTGGGAGGCTGCTAGATCCATTTCTACTTTGTCATTTCAATATTGATTGGAATTTAACTGTGCATTGTTTTGAAACTAGCAATCAAGACTTCAACTATGAGGACATAGTAAAAGGTGACTGTTAACATTTAATAGTATTTAATGTCTCTGAAGTGCCATTACAAAGCCTTCTAAAAATTGAACTACCCAGCATAGTATCAGCCCTATAAAACTAATAAATTAAAAAAAAAAAAAAAGATATGTTTGGAGAGAGTTGAGCAGATAATTTGTTTAGAGACTGTGGGGATGGATAGATGACAGGCGGACAGACAGATAGGCAGAGAGAGATATATATGCATACATATGCAAGCCCATGAATTCTGCTAGATGTCCATTTGTGTATTTCACTGTGGCAGTTTGTGCACAGCTCTCACATCCTCTCCATGTGTCAGGATCTTTTGAAGAAATTAACTGCATGGAGACCACAGAAGCATTGGTATTTCCTGTTAAAAAACAAGTTTTAAAGTTGCTCTTGTCTGAGAGTTTGCACTTTCTGATTTTTATTGGGATTTATATGCAAAGGGGTCTGTAAGCCTACTGTACACAGGTCTATGACTGATGGGTAATAGAGAAGGGGACTGCTAAGAAAGCAGGTCAGCAATGCTTAAAGCTGAAAATAAAAATAATCTGTAATTTATTATTTCTTCATATATTTTGGACTTTTAATATATTTAGGGTCTTGATTCTTCATATTTCAAAATATGCAGTCAGTTGTGTTCCACCTGCAAGATTCTTACTACTGTGTAAACCAGAAAAAATCAAAACCAACCAAAACTAGATCAATTTTTTTTTTTTTAAAGTGCCCCATTTACTAGGATTTCCATTTAACCAAAAAAGGACAGCAGTCTATAATCTCATATCTGTTTCCAAAGTTTTCAGGATGAAGAGCAGGAAAAACATTGATATCAAACACTTACTTAACTAGCCGCTTCAAACAATAAAGACTGAGGATAGGACAGCCACAGTATGTATAAGAAATCATAAGATCTGATCCAGACCATTGTCTGCATTTCAAAACATTACAAATGCTAGTGATGGTGCACAGGCAGACCCTGTGTCACTTTCAAGTAAATGGCTTGGTTGCACCCATCTTTATTATGTATTCCGCATTAGCTGAATTCTGCTGTAGGAGAAGCTATTACTTAGTTTTAGGTGAGATCGATCCCACCCCAAGCGCTCCAGTTCTGTTGCTGTACACTCTTTTGTGTGTTTTTTTGTTTTGGTGGGAGGCGGGATTTCTAGGGGCTTTTACACATAGTCTTTTACAATGGCTAGCTGCATCTCCCCTGTTGGGAGAATTGTGCTGGTTTGGGAGTATTCCTTCAGAAAGTACATTATATACTGAAAGTCTGCTGGAAACTTGTATTTCTGTGTTTGTGCACCAGAAGAGAGTTTGCCCTTGCTTGAGAAAGGGAAATTCAGGAAACAATTTTCAAATTGCACTGCCACAGGTGTTGAATCTTATCTTATTGGAACAAATGTACAGATAAACCCCTACAGTGTGATCTCAGGTTCAACAAACAGCTTAGTTATTAAGGTTAAACAGTGCTCCTGATAGATATGCTAATGTCCACCTTATTTTTAACAAACATAGTTTGAATGGTTTTGCAGTCTGAAGGGACACTGGGTTGGAATGGCTCATACAGGGATGATTAATGATTGGATCTAGCACTGGAAAGTAATAGCAACTTTTGAGAAATTATTTTTAAAAAATGGTTTATGTAGGAAATACCCTTTAAGCAAATTGTTAAAAATTGACTGCATTTTACTTAGTAATTAAAATATATTGTATTTTTTTCTTAGTCCAAATAAATACTGAAAAATGTACAGCTTCATTAGAAGTGATTCTTTTCAAGGACTACATTTCCAACCAAAGAAAAAAGTCATTTTTCCTCTAGTACTGAAAATGTAATACAGTTAAATACTGGCATAAGTTCAAAGTATGAATTGAATTAACAGTTAATGTAGTTTAAATAATACATCGATTTAAGATTGAAAAGATTTAAATACTGAATCTGTTGTAAAAAGTAAAAGGTTTCCTAATATTTCTGCTGTATCAGTAGTGGTATATAAACCCAGAGCAAAGCTATTGCAGCAGGTAAAAGACAAGTATTTAAAAGCTTTTAACATAAAGGTATGGTGTACCTTATTATAGAAAATATAGCAACACTCTAACAAATATTCATAACTTCAATACTTAAATAGCATTCTTTTGAGTAGTAAATCTTTCTTTAAAATATTCTTGGCTAAAGGGAATGATATGGCAAATTTTTAACGTCTAATGAAGCAAGTCATTCTTCTGGCCTGGACAAATGACAGTACAAATCACTGAAGAGCAACCAAATCTTCAGTAGTGTAAAGACTGTATATAGGTTGAAAAGTAGTTTGCAAAGGCAGCATGAGGAGGTTCAGCAATCATCATGTCTTACTGTTTTTCTAGACAAATTGGTCTTTTTGCATTAAAAAAAGAGGTGGTTTTGTAATTGTCAGAACTGCAGGATAACTCCAGGCCCTGGTCATCCAGGTGAACTGTCTTCCTGCCATGCACCTGCTGCCAGAAGACAGCAGAGCAGTTGCACAGGTTTCACCAGGGACATATGTTGAAGACAAGTGTTGCTTAGCTGTAAGTTAGGCATTATGTAACTGAAGACTCCCTCCTACTGGAAGGATGAATGGGATGAAAAATATCAGGTTTGGTTGTCAGATCACGTGGGAACATATGTAACCAGGTAATATGCTGCATTTTCATTTGCAAACTGTGCAATTTTTGTGCAGAATGAGAAACGCCAATGTCCAGAAAACAAGAGAAAGTTCATTTTAAGGTTCAAAACTCAGTTTAGGATTTGTGTCCCCAGAAACCGTCTTAAAATCTCAGTGCTCAGACCCAGGAAACATAGTGAAACTGGTTCTCACTTGATGTAAATCAAAGTGACAATATTTAAGTCCATAAAGACAGAAGCATAAACATGAGATTATGCTGTATATTTCAATTCATTATTAGCCTTAGATATTCACTCTTCCAAAGTATATTTTGACCTAAACAATCAGGCTTTTAAGCAGAGACATTAATTCATTTGTTCTGATGATTGTAACATCAGATCAAGGATGCAAGTGAATGAACTGTAGCAGCCCTGTTTCCAAATCTGTAAGTGATGCTAGCATCACTCTTAGGGGAGCAAGCATCCACCACATGCTATGCAAAATGTCATGGCTTTGGAACTTTCACAGCAATACAGCCATAAATACTATAAATCAGAGTTATTTAAAGCTGTAATTCCACACAAAAAGACAAAACTACAAAAAAACAACTGGTCAGATAACTTCAATATCCTGATGTTCTGTTGTTTTACATGTATGTTCTCTTACCGTGTGTAATGGCAT
The DNA here is from genome assembly GCF_034638445.1 of Ciconia boyciana. Taxonomy (NCBI): domain Eukaryota; kingdom Metazoa; phylum Chordata; class Aves; order Ciconiiformes; family Ciconiidae; genus Ciconia; species Ciconia boyciana. Next base: position 163,409,316 of record NC_132934.1, on the reverse strand, counting down.
AGTATAAGGATGGATATTTCATACAGTTCAATATATTTAGGTTAGTTCTATAGATAATCTCACCATCTCGTTCATTCTGTGACGGTGTGACATTGCAGTTGTGGAAATAAGAAAATATTTGCTAGTAGTAGAGTTTTACTATTCTGATTGTCAGTGTGAAATTTATAGCATGTATTTGTTTCCAAAGCGCTTGAATACTTTATGAATGTAACTGAGTAAATTAAAAGATATATTGAAGCAGCTTCTCTATAAATGATGTTAAACACAAATAATCAACACAAAGTAAGTAAAGTGAGAATAATACTAGTACAGAGTTATACTTTGCGGATCAGAAGTTTCTTCATAAATCCATCAAGGTAATTTCTTTCTCCTCCCAGTGGAATGAGAACAGTACATACATGTTTTCTCTTTATTTGCAAACAATCATCATCTCAGAGCAGAGCTTTTGTTCTTTCTTTTTGCAACAATCAAAGAAGGACAAAGCTTTGGGTGTAAGGATGTGTATTTATGCATATATGTGTAAGAACAGGGATTGTCTGTGTCAATACAGCTTCTTTTTTTAACATCAGAGTCACTGTGAATAGACAGAAAACACATTAGACAGAAAATGCATTAGATAGAATGGGCAGTGTTATATAATTTGTGTAAGTGAAAAAGGAACTATGAATCCTTCCCTTAAATTTAAAAAAAGAAAGAATTATTTTGTAAAATGTCATCATCGTACAAAAATGTAGAGAATGCAAACTTCCTGCACCCGGCTGGAAAATCTTGGATGCTTTCATAATGAAGTCAACTGCTTTAATTAGGATTTTTCACAAGAAAATAGTAAATATTATTCTGTACCAATGTATATAGATTTCCAGTTAATGACCACTACAAGATAGAAGAATCCTCAATAATTAGAGTTTCAAATAAGCAGAATATTGAAGAAATTGGGGAATTGGGGAGATCTTGTTAAAATCTGAATAATTTATTTCCTTTTCTTGCCCTGTAGACTCTCATTTCAGGAATTCAAAATGTTCATCACTATCATCTGTTATCTTATTTAATGAATGGGATTTTTTTTTTTTTTAATCAAAAAAATAGGTACATATAACTCTGATGTACCAAGGTAAAAGAGGATGAAAACGAAAACAACTGGACACATGTTGGTTCTGATCACAGCTTGTGTCCTGGTTGTGTTTGCAAATTTCTCTAATTATTGTTGATAACTATCAGTTATTTTCTCTAAGGGGGTATGTGATAATCCCTAGATCCTCTGGCATTTCACTTCAGATCCTGACTAATCCTTGAGAAAGCCTTCTTAGCTGCCCAGATTATATTTATGCTTGTCTCTGATAGTTCTAGAGGAATCAAAGTTTGACTACAGACTTTGTCTAAGAGTTTGAAGTGATTTACTTAACAATGGCCCAGACCATTTGGTATTCTGAAGTCAGGAAATGAGGCTTTAAACTTTATTTCATAGATGAAATGAGGAAGATGTGGGAGATCTGTTTTATTGTTCTTGAGTAAATGACTGTGCTGGAGACGTGACCTGCCACTTTTTTATTCTTGATGGATTTGCTTTAGTGATGGAGGCTTCCTGTCTAGAGAATTTGTGTTGCTGAAGTACAGTGGAGAGATAATTTCAGAACAATCAGATGATGTCAGGTCATCATCTACCAAAAGCAGAATAGATTCTTCTCATCAATGAAGAAGACATTTTTCATTCATTTATGAGCTCTTCTTACCAATGAGTAGTCTAAGAGTTTTCCTAAACTGTGGCTCAAGCTGACCAGTTGTGGGCATGTGCCTTAAAAGGAAGGTAATGATTCCACAGCTAATTTTTTCCTCTACAAATTTCCTTGGCATATTACTCACAGTATGCATACCATTCTTTCCCTGATAATATGATCTTTTTCTGAGAGCCTTTGTTAATTTAATTCAGTCCAATAAGAAGTGGGGCATGAGGGTGTGGAGAAAAGCTTTAAACTAAAAGTACAGTTGAAGGTATATGACTCCTTAATCTCATAAATTATTTATTTATGGTGCTTAGCTGGAACAAACCATCCATTTTATTGATGCACCTTTTAAGAATGCTTAATAACAGCTACAAAATATTTTCAGAAGGAGTACACAGGTTTCAGAACAATATCTTAATAACGTATGCCTTGGGATGCTGAAAAGGACACCTGAGTGGGAAGAGCAGTTAGCTTCTTCAGGGTAGCAGCCATATTTCTTCCATGTTTATTCTATCAAAGGAGAACACTCATGCAGGGAAAGCTTAGAAGAAACACTTGTAGGAGAGATTAATGAAATAAATCAGTCAGTAGCACTAATTGGAATTTAAAAGAATGAACAGATGGTCTTTATGTGGCTAGAAGTATCAGGATAAAAATTATCACATGTGTTTGCTAAGACAGCTCTGCTCCAAGAAAACACACCTGTTTACTTTTCTGATAACAAAAATATTGTTAATACAATTTTTATTTACAGTTATCTTTGCAGTTAAATTACTCTGCAGTGTTTTAGTCCCTTTTGTAATCAGACAGATAATCAGCTTTAAACTACTTAATATTATGCATATAAGTGTTTTTCCCCATGGGTCCAATAACATTAATCATAACATCAAAACAGCAAGGTGATCTTTCCAGTTTCCTTAATCCTATTTATACCATATGGAAAACACAGTCCAACTAGAAATAGAACAAATGTTGTATCCTCACAACTGGAAAGTAGGGTTTCTTCCAAGCAATAACAAATGAAATCCAAGTTTTCGCTGGAACATATTGGTAGTAAATCTCCATATTGCTTATCTTCCTAACTGCATTGGAATCAAAATGTAGCTACAACAAACTTTTCCTACATTGCCTAAAAAAGGAATGGGCATTTTTCCTTAACTTAGCCAAGTCACAAGTGGTGCTGTGACAAAAGGGTTCACCCTGTGTCACCTTCTGACTGCCCCTTCCTAAGAAGTGTCTGTCACCAAAGGATTTGCTATGGCAAGACCTCAAACCAATTCTTGGAGTTTAGTGGGAAACAAGACCCGATTACAAGGACTCCCAAGCTCGTTTTGAGTTTCAGAAACACAAGAGGTGTGGCTGCAATGTGGCTTTATTTGGAATCTGAGAAAGCAGATTGCCTTCGGTGTTCGGATGGCCTTGTGTACTCATTGAACAAGTCTACTAAAGTGAAAGCAAACTTGATTATAAAACAAATATCTAAGGATTTAACTGCGAAGTATGGAATGCAATTGTAAAGAGGAAAATAAAATAACATGAATCTCTGTGTGTTCTCACTGAACTCACTGAAAATCTTCTTTTGCTGCTTTCACATTCCTGGTAATTTTGAGAGAATTGGCATCTACAGTTTTCTGAAACTGCATTTTCTTACTGAAATTGTTCAGGATATAAATATCCTCTACTATCTTACTTGTGCCTTTTAAGAAATTTTTTCTAGTTCATCTTTATTCTATAATTCAATCAGAATTTAACATTACTAGACCAGATCTCTTAAATAAGTATAATTTAAAGTTTTACCCAACTCTGGGTTCTTTTGGCATTGGTGTTTAAAAGGGAAAATGCAAATGCATCATTCCCCTCTGGCTAGGGAACTTCCTTGAATGTACCTTTAATCATATTTCTTAATTAGCCTTTGCATGCTAAGCTGTGTTCATACTACTCAATACATTTTCAAATGTATTAAACAGCAAATAATAATAAATAATAAGTAATAAAAATAAAAATTAATTAATTGTATATTTTCAGGAGAGTTGCCTGTACATATTTCATAATAAAATAAAGTTCTAGTCATTAATGACTACAATTAGATGAAGACGATATCTGCTAGCCATAGAATTAACCAATTAGGCATGAGAGGATACTTTCCCTTTCCCTGCCTTCTTCCATTCCTTTTACCAGTTTTAAAGCTGCTGATGTCATGAGATACATGTGAGTGCTGCAGAAAAACAACTGGTACAATTCTACATTCATAAAGATTCTCTGATTCAGGACCAATCAGAGACCTAATTCAGACCAAAACCAAAAATCATGTTCTTTGACCCAAAACTCAGTAGATAGCTCAAGTGACAGGGCTTGTTCTTGCATTTTGCATTTAAAATAATAGCCCTTGCAGGCATGGTAGCTGGGAATGATGGAAGGGAATGGCACTGAAGGAAAATAATACCTGGTGAACCATAAGTAGCCTGTGAAATAAAAGGAATCATAGAATCATAGAATCATTTAGGTTGGAAAAGACCTTTAAGATCATCAAATCCAACTAAACCTAACACTGCCAGGTCCACCGAAACGTTGTCTAACGTTGTTAGTAGGTCTGACTTCTACTGAAAGATCTTAAAGACTCTCTGGTCTCTAAGGTATTTTCATACTTGGCTTATCAATATTGTATTGAAATTCAGTAATTGAATTGATAAAATTCAATAAATAGTGATATTAAAACCTTTTCATGCAGACTAGCTTTTATTACAAAGAATGTGCCCATGCCCCTATAGTCATTTTATCGTATTTATGATTGCATATGAAAATCAAAACTAATGATTATATGCAAAAGTAGTATGGGAATGGCATTTAATGTATTTTTAATGGCAATTTAACACTGAGAAATGAAAGAACAAAATGACTGTCTACAGGATGCCCTGTAGACTAGGGTTTTGAGAATCTACAATCCCCACAACTAGGATGCATTCTTGGTCCAGGTCTGAGCTCTTATATACATTACAGTGAATGGAAGAAACTTGAATCTTAATATAAATATTTTTTCTGAGATAGTGTATATATTTAAAAAATTATGAAAACCCAGTACTTTCCAGCTGCTAGAAATTCTTCAGTTAGAGAACAGTTAAAGCTAATTTATAACTAGATCAGTAGCAGTTAACACAGCAAAACTTCATGGTTCCTTGAATAGTTGGTCCCATTTCAGGTAAACAGTTCAGAAATCAGGTCAGAAGCAAATCAAAAATACACGTCATGCCCTCAAAGCCAAGAAACGTTTGCTATATCATTTACAAAAGCTCATTAAGTTACTTACAAACCATGGGTAGCAAGTTATAGCAAAAAAAGGTAGAATAGAACAAAAGTAATTAGAAGATAATTTAGCCCCACATATGCCCCACAGAGCTTAGCAGTTGGAGATCAACCCACACTGTGAGTGAATTTCATTTAAACTTCCTTGTCTTGCTTTGGAAATTAGAGAGTGACAAAAAAATACCTTGTTAATCGACATCAGACTACACTTCACCCCACTGAAAATTTTCCTTCTCGTGTGCTAAATCTTATTATCCATATGGTTGTCATTTAAGCCACAGCTATCCCATTTATCTTTTATTGTTCTTTAATTTTATCCACAAATAACAGAATTTCAGAAAACTTAATTCTTGTCATCTATCACTATATGTAACAAGCATGAAATTAACTAAAGAAAACCGTAGCTTTGCACAGATGGTCAAGTGCTGTCTGATAATGGTTCACATGATGTCTTTCATCACCACCTGGATATATATTGCTGCTTAAGTAAAATATACACACATATCCCCCTTCTTGTTGAAATGCTCTCATCTGCCTGGCATGAAACCTGATTCTAATACCCAGATCAGCTTCTTTTTATTCTCTATCATGGCCCCAGTTCTACAAGACACTTAAGCCAGGGATAAAATTAAGAATGTGAACATCATTTGACTCTATGGGATTATGTATAGACCGGAGGCAAAATATATTCCAAATTGGAAGCTTTCCTTTGAAAGGGTTTGGATCTTGATGTTAAAAATGCCCTAAGTGTTTTGCTGAATCAGAGCTGCTAGGGAGAAGTTCAGAGGGTGAAGAAGTGATTACTTCCATCTTCTAAATTTGATACCATACCATTCTCTTCTACACAGCAATTGTTGTGATGGCTTGCAGGAATTCTTGATAGATAGATAACCCATTCAATCAATTAAGTAGTTATCATCTCATCATTCTTTGTTTCACTTATGGCTCATTTTAGAAAAGAAGTTTGTATTTTCAGTCTCTTTAAATGCTTTTAGAAGTGCTCAAAAGATGTTCTTTAGCAATTTCCCATGGGAGTAATTTGTACTTTACGTATTATTTCCATGGTAACTTCAGAGAACAGGAACAGGGTTGTATGCTATGTTACATCCATCTTAATTTAGTTTAGGACATATTGTTTTTTTTTCCTAGGGTCAGTTTTCATTTAACAAAATATTAAACAGCCTGTAAAATGAAGATTGAAAAGGCAAATGTCCTTTAATATAATACTGTACTGAAGTCCTTTTTCACAGTACATTAGTTTTCATCTATGAATAAAATACCAGGGATCTTTTTATTATTATTATTTTTAGCAAAGCAGCAACTGAAATCTGTTATAAGTTTTCTGTGATAGAACTAGAATAAAATGATGTGGAATTTATTCTGAATCACTTGGAAACTTGCTTCCTGACCTTTTTGCGCTGTGCTATTCCTAGTTAATGAAAGTACTAACCATGGACAGAGGCAACTTTTTTCAAGTGAATCCAAGCAGCTGATTGGTTTGATATATCCTCAGGAGACATCCTCAGGTGCTTCTGTCTTTGCTTCTTTTTAAATTACAATGTTGAAGCACATTTCTCTGTTCCTACCTGGCTCCCCAGCCCACACATGCTGTCAGTATAATTAACAATTTTTGTGCTCTGTATCCTCTTTAAACCAAGCAAACAACAAACATGCTTTGATTGACCACAATGCTTTTATAATCTTTTGGTTCCCAATTCTGTAAATTACTTACATATATACATATATATAAATATATAAATATATATATATATATAATTACACACATATATATCACTAAATTAAACTTCCTATTCAGCTAGTATTGTTACTTAGTATTTTTGCATAGGTAATGTAATTCTCTCCAGAGTCAGACTTCTTATTGGTTGTCTTCATATTTATATCCTTTGGCCAAATATGTATTAATTTCTACGTAGATTACATAAGAAGTATCGAGATAATGAAAGATCTGTAATAAATGAAGCTACGAGAAATGAAAACAGCAGGTACTACTGTTGGGGGTAGTGGCATGCTAGCAAGAGACGTTTATTAAAAGATTAGGTTTCATTTCTCTGTTTGAGTGTGTGTCCTCCTAAACATTAAGAAATACTATGTAAGACACTGTACAACTTCATCATGAAGCTGTCAGGGTGCAAAAGCACGCTTTCCAGATCCTGAAATATACTGGGTGGGAAGTATTTTTACAAAATATCAATAGAAAATATACTTCAGGGAATAGTTGTGCTGTGTACAGACAGAATTACATTATAGTCGTCTCCATTAAGATGTCAGCAGTCACCGATTGATTCCATGAAGTCATTTCCTGTTTGCAGCGGGGGGAATAGCGATCAGCTGTATGGTGGAAACAATTGGATTTAATTATACATAATGTTAACTTATCAGCAGTTAAATGACAATCACTGTATCTCAAGTACAACTTTAGAATATTTGCGTGTTTACTTCACAGTGGGGCCATTTTTTCACTGGAAGGCCTTGAGGTTTTAAATATAAAATAATTCTTCATTTTGAAATTCTCAGTGGTTTAGACTAGAAATTTTCAAGAAGGGTAAACAGGTGAAAATTGAAACAATGTTTTCAACAAAACTTTTCAAAACTGAATGTTTCTATTAGACTCCTCTTATTTTTCTAATTTCTGTAGGGAGACTGACTTGAATTTCCTGATTTGTTAATTCTTTTTTTCCATCTTTGAAATGTTCCTATATGTTTCTCACTCACTGCTGGTTTAGAGTGTATTGATTTGGGCACATGGTTTCAAGTCCATGAAAGAAATAGGGTGCATTAAGATTTGGCTGAAGCAGAGAAAAGTGGAAAGCAGAGAAAGTAGGATTTTGTAGGAAGTGTTTTCTGTAGCAAGTGTCACCTTCATCTGTAAAGATACTTTTGGCTCTCAGCTCCCTTCTCCTACTCCTCACAGCCTCTTCTCACTTTTTACAGTTGCTCCCACTGTTTGCTCAACTTGGTGCTTAGAAGAGGGAGATGGAAAGGCTTGAGCATATTTTTGCTCATTACATGCCCTTTATTGTGTGTTTCCTTCTCACACTGTATTTAGGATTTAAAAAAGGATAGAAAACTACAGCTGACATCCAGGCTCACTTTCCTACGGAAAAATGATCCCTCCTGAGTAGCTTTGAAAGAGGGCATTGAAAGCAGGGTCATTGCATCTCTATAACTGCGATTTCAAAAATGAGAGGAGAGAATTGAAATAGTTGGTTATCAGTGGAGGCACCAAGTTCATATATTGTGCATATGTTGCAAATCCCACCGGACCCACAAGGTTTGGATGTTGTGGTAAAACAAAAATATTAATAGCAAACACTGTAGCAGAATCTCAAGGTTTTTTATATCTTTTTCTGAGTCCTTGTGAATAATTTTACTTCCTATTCAGAAATAATGTCTTCATTAATTAAAAGAAAATTTCAACATAAGAGTGAAATTAACAGAAAAATAATATTTTGTCCTTTTAAGTATAATGTTTGATTTAGCTATTTCTTTGAAATTCATGTTTTGTTGTTCAAGTGCAGGCAGACCGAGAATCTAAGTGAACTTTCCTCAGTTTTGTGAAACATATTTTTTGTTTGTTTTGAGTTTTTATGAAATCATTGTTTGATAAGAATTATTAAATGTTAACCAAGGTGGCATTAAAACAAAACATAGGATCACATTTTGTTTGAAGTAAATGCAAGCTGACTACAGACATCTCCCAAAGATCACCTCCTTGAAATAATTTAATTTGACATAATCTTTGCCTTTCAAAATGACTGCCTCGCTCTTTTCTTTCAAAAAGCTGTTACATCAGAGGAGGCATCTGATCTCTTTTGTCATAGAATCATTGAATCATTTAGGCTGGAAAAGACCTTTAAGATCATCGAGTCCAACAATCTAGCATTTAGGATGTGTGCCAAAAAGTAGCAGACCTGGGTTCTCTTACCTTCTTATTTTATGGGGATTTAATTTCATATTTCCCAGGTCTAGGGCAAATTCTTCTTGAAGCTGGGTCTTTGTATTGCCAGAAATGTAAGGCACAAGGGGCCATGAAGTGAAGTCTCAGGAAGCCTGACTTGGTAGCACTGTATGCAGGTACCAAGATTGCCTTTCAGTCTGTGAACCTTCACAGAAAAGAATAAGGGATGCCTGCAATGCGGATCATAACATAACATGGCATTTCTCCATGGGACCCTTTCATTCTCATTACTTATCCTTTTTGGTGCATGCGTTCTGTGAAAAATGGTATGCTTGCATGTAAGGAGACAAACCTTAACCAGCATGTTACTGCATGTTCGAGAACAGTGGACAGAGGAGACCTCTAAAGTCAACCTGACCTACCCACAGCAACCCTGAACTTCAATTGGAGAAAAAGTCCTGAGGAACTCTGCATTGTACCATGCCATTGTAGACAAAATCTTCTGAGAATTTAGGAGTCAAAACCTAAGCATCTGCTGAACGTACGAGAAATGTAATTTTTCAAATCCCTGCAATTTTGACTGAATGTGGGCAGATCTGTGTTAGGAGTGACAGAAATTACTCACTGGCACAGAGGCTATGCAGATGACACTCTGTATTCTACTTGCACTAGGTTGTGGAAGTGGGGCCAGTGTCTCAAGTTTCAGCTTTTTCTTCTAACTTTTAAAATGATTTCTGCTCTTGAACATTTTGTGTTCTAAATCAGCTTTTGGGGCCATTCTTATGTGCAGTGCAGTGACTGTCTGCCAACTCTCATTAAGGTATATTTACTATCATTTGCAAAAGTAAAACTAGGCCATTAATCCTTCCTTATAGTGTGACCTCATTGTATATTGAGATGGTGCTGCTGCTGTTGCCAGTATCAGTGCTTTCCTCCTGAAGGTGGCAAAATGCCTTGAAGATGCTAATGAAGTAGGAGTCCCAACACTCCAGCAAGATAATTAGGTAACTTTATTCTGCATTCTAGATGGAAGAAATTCAGGTGCACAGAGGACTGATGATTTTCTCCAACGGGCATAATATTTTGAGACATACTAATTTACAGGGCCAGAGTTGAACAAAGGTTTCTGTATAGCACTGTTCACTCCTATCATAAAAAGATATTACAGTGGCATATTTTCAGTGTGAGAATGTGTGCTTTCTGCTTTTCCAATCATCCCCTGCAAATTCAAATATATTTCAAGATGGGGGTTTGAATTGTCAAAAAATTAAACCTACTTCCATAATTCTTCTTGGGTCTAACTTAAACAAAATCAAATAAATCTAGGTAGCATCTCCTTCTGTGGAGACTTTCAAAACCAGACTGGATAAAGCCAAGAGCCCAGAACCTCATCTGATCTCATAGCTGACTCTGCTTGGAGCAGGAGATTGGACTAGAGACCTCCTGAATTTTCCTATGCATCAATGTTTTTGTGCTGTTTACTGCTAGAAACTGCATGCCCATGACAATTACATGCATGTATCATTAGCATATTATTGTGTGTAGGAACTGAATATTCAAAATAAGATTAATGGAGAATGCATTCTATTTATTGTAATATAATACCATAGCACTTAGAACTTCTTAGCATTAAAGGAATGATGGTATCTTGTAGAGCCTCTCCTGCATTAAATAAGCAAATTACTTAATTATAACTAAAATGCTTCCTAATAGAAACAGATAATAGTCATGGGAGTTGGAACTAGAGGATGCAAAATGTAAATGGCTCAGAAACTATTCTGGGTACCTGTAGCGCACATTTTCAAGTTGATTTAAAAGATATTAAAAATCTGAAATCAAATTATGATTCATCTATTGCTTCCATAATAATTGTAAAATATGTTTTGTCTGTGAAATTACGAGAAGTTACGCATAACATTTATACAATGAGTATAACTGAGTTTACATTGAGTATAAATTTATCATTAGCTTGCACCATCCAAACCCTAGAAGCCTAGGGACTGCAGCCTAAATACCATATCCTTTCTGCAGATTAATGCATTAATTGGCACACAGTGTATGTAAGCTTGTTTATTTAATGAAGTTCATGATGGTCTCTGTGGGTGAATGCATGCATTAAAATATTACAAAGCATGCCTAACACTTTTTCTTCCTTTAATTCGTGGAACTTTTTTGTGTTAATTCTTGATTATTTTCTAGACTCTTCAAGCTTAAGGCAGAGGTAATCCATAATTAGGGAAATCTAGGGAACCCCTGAAATCAGGGTTGTGCTCTCTGTCTCTCAGCCTGACTTGCACTGCATCAATAGTTTGCACTGCAAACTATATGCTCTGTGAAGCTTTGGCAGATGAGAATGCTGCCCTTTGTGTTTGAAAGATTATTTCACCTCCTGCCTGTGTAGGCAAGCTATCTTAAAAGTCGACTGTCTGAGGATGAATAACTAGATCCAGGCTCTTTTGCAAGGTCTTTTCACAGACAGGAAGACAAAGACAAAGACCTAATGCCCCCATTTGAATGTGCAGTTCACAGTGCAAAAACTGCAGCCTGTCAATCTAGTAAGAAAAATCTGCCAGTGAAGGTTGCTACAGAAATCAGTACAAAGAGACTGCTAGAAAAGTAACTTACTCCAGAAAGTAAGAATAAAGGAAAAATTAAAGAAACAAAAATGTTGTACTAAGAAAAGCATTTTTTGCCAGCTGCTGTAGCACGTTACTTGTAAAACTTGATCCAGAGGTCAAACCCATTTAGTGGTGACTGCCTATAGGTAGTGTCAGGATCCCTTCCTCAGTGTATGACTGTAAAGCAACAGCATCTAAGAAGGCATTAAGAGAAAAATTATTTTGACTCTGATATATCTGAACTTTATCATCTCTTCTCAATTGTCCAAGTAAAACCAAAGAGCATGATCTGACTTTGTTTCCACCAAAGACTATATTAGGAAGAGGTAAAAGAGAATAACAGAATGCAAAGCAATTGCCTCCTTTGATTTTACTTACATGAAATATTTATAACTTGCATTCACTTTCTGTTTTCCACTCATGTTGAAAGCATACCACTTAATACTTATGTGGAAAGCATACATCTTAATATTTGTCATCTTGTGAATGGACCAAAGCAGCAACCTGAAATCTGACCTTCTGTCTGTTGTCTGGCTACTTAACTGGAGCTGTTGTGGGACAACTCTGCATACTGAAAAGTGTTCGAAGTACTCTATTTTTTGCATGTATTACATATATTTGGTTATTATATTATAGGCAAGACTGTAAATGTAGTGGATAAGCACAGTCCATATGGCCACAGGCCACATGGCCATACAGCTATGGCCAACTGGAAGCTTCTTTTTCCTAAAGGGAGGAGACATTTGGGTGCTGTGGCTCCCCTGATCACCGCGTGCTCCATGACAGAAGAGACACAGCGTTCAGGCAATATGTTGACTGCCCAGCTCAGGTATCCTATCCTGTTCATTAGCTATTCTCTGAGCACATCTGGACAATACGGATATTAGTCCTGCAAGGAGCACGTACATGTTTAACACTTAGCAGACTTTCAGGGTCAGGTCCAATTAACTTAAAACCATGGCAGCAGCTAACAAGAAACTTGTGCTGGGGCATTGACTTCCAGCATTGATAACATCAGTGGACCAGAACCAGAATCAGCAAGGAAGGCTAATTTTAAAGAAATAGTCCATAAACATGACCTTGAGGAGATTTGCTACACAGTGTGACTTACCAATTTTTTTTTTTCCTCAAGGAAGAGCAAGATAACAGGAGGTGAATACAATTAATGACAAAATTAATCTGCAGCACAGATTCTCTTTCACGTTTCTCCTGACACAGCTGCACCAGCCAAAAGAAACTTTTCTCCTGCCACCACCGCTCTTCCCCATCTCCCAGATATAGCTCTGGCCACTGTGTTCTTCTGCCTTCCCCAATTTACCTCTTTTGCCTTCCCCTGTGCATGGGGAGCATGCATAGCGAATTGGGTCAGCCTGGCTGTGCCTTATTTCTAATTCCTTCAGAAGTGGCACCCTTGTAACAAATCATATAGTGGGGTTTTATTCCTCTGAGTGATAATGGGGAGCCCTCTGGGTTTGGAATACGCAGCCTGAGGAGCCTCCTGAGTCCTGGTTGTTTGCTAGGTCTTCAGAGAGCAGACCAAGAGGGAACAAGAGGCAGCAGAAAGCTCCAGCCTGCATACTCTCTTCTTGCAAGGTATGTGGTCACCACCTCAGTCTTGGGGATTAGAGGATTTTGTCAGTATAGCCATAATTTAAAAAGTCCCTTCACGGATCTGATACGAAGGCTTTGCAAGCCACACATAGTGATTCTATGATGGTGCATGAATCTTTCTTGCTTTCTTTCTGTAGCAGCCAGCACTCTCAATACAGATCAATACATTTCAATTAGCTACAGAGGCTTAAAATAACCAGGCTTAAAATCTGTAGAGCAGCCTTTAGATCTTTCCTTTGTCATTTTTTATCTTAAAAAAACTTAGTGAAAGTGAGGTGGAGAATATTAGTATCATGCAGTTAGATCAAAAAAACAATCTTCATTTGGGTTCTTTCGGTCTTTTAACTGGTATGATTTTGATTTAACAAGATACAACTGAGCTCCTGTAGAAAACCAGCATGCCCAAGCAAGCTATTCTTTGCAAGCTGTTGGGCTTGGTGGATGCTTTTCTGTTCTCTATTGGGATTTAACTTGAGGTCAGATTACATATGGGCTAAGCTGATACTTCATATACAATACTGTTGGACTTTTTGCTGTATCAAATATTGCTGATAAGGAAGGTTTAGCAGGAAAATTGTGTATGTGTTTCTGCAAAGAGATTTCTGAAGAAAGAGAAAAATAAGAAGTAATCAAAGTCCAACATTTACTGAGACTGTGGGTGACCTAAATTCAAATCTCTCATTTCCTGGATATGGGAGCTTGCATTTATATTTCCCTATATCCTGGTCATACCCCCGACTTTATGGACATTCTTATAAAAGACTCTCTCATTCCTTTTTTGGAAATATCTTTATTAATTATGAACTATTTCTGAAAGCACCAACTTTGTAGCTCGGCCTCCTGCTTTTCATAAGTTTTCCCTACCCACATGGATCTGTCCATCCAGAAACTTTCGAAGATCATAGGTTTCAGCACAAGGAAGAAGAAAGAACCTGAGGGGGGAAGGTGTTTTTTCTTTTCTATAGAATGGGAAACTTTTCCTTCTCAGGGATCTTTCTTCATTGTTGGATATCCCACTTGAATTAGAAAGGCAGAAGCTTAAATAACCTATAGTGGTAACACTATATGACTTAATGCTTCCATTCCTACTTTTTCCTCTTGAATATATTTCAAAGTTCATATAAGATTACCATATGTCTAAGTAAATTTTGGTATATAGAACATTGGATCAGATCCTGTCCCTTCCAAGTTCTCATTATGATCCTGTAAATTCAAAGGGATCCTTTGTGCTTAGTGTTTTTTGGAATACATAAAAAATAGGGAACAGTTCGTTAACATGGAAGGAGTGCATTATACTGGTAAAAATTCCCATATTAGCTGGCATAATTTAAATCAGCAAGTCACACATCCATTCTGATCTCAGATGGGTGGGCGAATAAGGGTGACATGATGTCCTTTCCTATCGTCATCTGAAATCCATACATCACATATTTTCAATGGCTGTGTCTATTAATATTTACTGTTGTTGCACAGTTTCTGTAACATTGGTTTTGGTAACATTGGTTTCAGTCTTTAATAACTCACAGTTAACTGAATCATCAGTCTGTCTTCTAATGCTCCCTTATCTTTGTTAAGAAACATGCACACTGAGGTGTTATTTCTAGTATACACTAATATGTTGTTTCTGAGATGCTTTGATTTGCCATGCTGGGTGAAGTGCCAATTGTTTAGAAAACAATCTCTGCCTCCCATGGCAAAAAACCACTCACATAAAGAACTGCCTGCAATGTGTGGATAGATGGGCAGTGACCAAGCCAGACTATACATCAAATTTATGTCTCAGGAACTTTACTATTAATAATTTTTACTGTCAACTTTTAATATCAAAGAAGAAAGTACAGCACAGTGTTTTAACACACTCCAGAACACTTTATTAAACAGCATAGTGGTATGTTGTTGTAAATTGAGGTCAGAAGGAAGGGTAGCAGTACTTTACAGGCTTGGGAACTCGATACTCTGGTATACCACTGGGCTA
This sequence comes from Ciconia boyciana, assembly GCF_034638445.1. Classification (NCBI taxonomy): domain Eukaryota; kingdom Metazoa; phylum Chordata; class Aves; order Ciconiiformes; family Ciconiidae; genus Ciconia; species Ciconia boyciana. The sequence goes on along the minus strand of NC_132934.1, from coordinate 163,394,172 downwards.
AGAGTCTCTCTTCCAAGGCTGTTTGCAGCTGACAGTGCTATCAACAACTCCAGCTCATTAAGACAACAATAACAATAACAGGGTGGAAAAAAAAAAAAAGAAGTAAGTATCAGAGATATAGATAAAAACAATGATTTTGTTTATCTCAAGCAAAAAAGTCAACCAAAAGGGACCCCTGGGACACCTGAGGGAAGAAACTCTAATGCTAATTGACATGATTTAAAAAGATGACTCTGTTATTGCCAACAGTCTAATTTAGTCATTAGCTCCCCAATGTTGAGGCAATCAAACCAGTTGTTATAATTTTAGTAGATGGATAACAAGGTATGCCTCAGTGTACAGATGTGTATGCTAGAAGGTAGGCTAAAAGAATGTGAAAAGAGCTTTCCAATAAATACATTTTGTATATCTTTTTATGAAACACCACTCCTTGATGTTATTTGTCTGCTGAATGAGCTTCATTATATTTTGTGCAAACATGTAGTAGTAATTTGTCATGAGGCCACAGAAAAACAGCAAAACCAAACAAAACTATCTATATCCCCTTAATTTCACCATTTCTCAAATTAAAAGGTTTACATTTTTAGATAAAAATAAATATTAGTTAGAGGGAAAATGGTTTGTGGTTTTTTTCCTCCCTATACTGTATGCTTGCTTTGCAGCAAATGTCCATGTATTGAAGAACTCTAGTGTTCGCCTGGAAGTTGTCAAGGATGTAAGAATTAAAAAGCAGTTGTACTTACATCCATGGCACATGTAAGTGGCTATCTGAGCTCAAAGGTTTGCTGTGATACTGTCCTCACATCTGTTCCCTGAGTACCCTTCCCACTCTGAAAGTGTCTTATCAGTATCATGCATTTTTACTAAATGATGTGACAACGTCCTGTAATGGGTTACACCTGCTCTAACCAGCCTCTTTGCTAAAACGTACATGGTTCAAATGAAGAGTGAAGGGGGAAAAAAAAAAGACTGTATATATAAAAGTGTCTTTCCAGACCTCCCTGCTGCCCAGAAAAGCTCTCTGTGCCTCTCATATAATGTTGTTGTCCTCTCTTGACTTTTCTCTTTAAACTTGCTATAAACTTTTACCTTTTTCAGTAAGTTTGCTGCAACACAAAATGCCTGTTGTCATAAGAATAGGCTTCAAGACAGGATGCTGATACTTTGAATCAAGACTCTTGTCTCAGTAACAGGATTAGGTCAGTCAAGGAACGAATGTCTGAGTGAGAAGGGGAGTAGCCAAAAGCTCCAAAGATGAGGTGTTCTTATGCCATGTGGAGATCAGAGGTTCAGTCTTTACTTTGAGTCAAGCAAGGTATGAACAAACTTATATACGAATGTCCCTGTTTCCAAATTCCTTAAATGTAAAATTTTGAAAGGTCTATACGAAAAGTTCTAAGTGGTCTTTTGAAATTGAAGGGAAAAAAAAGTGCAACACTCAAAAAAGTTGAACTTTGAAATTAAATGTTTAATACTAATAACAGGTTATTTTTGCTTACACTTTGTTTTGGGCAGAGCAACATAAAAATACTAAAGATGAGCTTTTGAAAAAAAAATCTCGTTTGCTTAGCTGGTATCTGCCAAGAGTTCTAGAAAATTCGATAGAATTAATGCCCTTCCATGACATTACTACACTTTATCCCTAGATGGTATAAATGGGCTTTAGAAAATGACACTGCCAGGAATGGATTAAGAGAATTAACTTGCATAAGAAGTCAAATCTCTGACCTCTACTTTGGTTCACCTCTCATGAGTGCCGCAATCCACTGGGAGAAAGATGGAAGTGATAGCCATTACAGAGCAGAGCAGATGAGTGCTCTTGTATGCAGAAGGGCTTTTGAAGAGTTGGATTGCATGTGGGTCAGTCCAGTCACAATTTACTGCTGTCTACTGCTCTGGCAATTTGCATAGGGGAGATTTTTGTAGAGCTTGTTAAAACAAGTGTAAGGGAATCATTGTAAGACAGGAGACTACACAATGGGAATATTAACAAGCCAGCAGTCTGTCATTTGCTGTCTGATTTTTTTTTTCCTAATAGTATCTTAAAGTATAAACTAGTCATAACCTACAGTGTATAGAATGGGCGAGTGCCATGCGATCCCTCCTTCCACACAAATACCTCCAGCTCTGTTTGGGAAAAGAGTAGCCTCACAGCAAAAAGGAGCCAGTACGGCAGAAGCTATGCCCAAATGGTAGTTCTCTATTTCACTAAAAAATTTGCCTGTGTGCTTTGCTGGTGCATCCAAAGGGAGAAGGAGAAGGACTAAGGACAGGAGGAGAGTTCTGCAACTGTAAGCACCGTCGTGAGTCAGGGTTGAATTTCTGTGAGGTTCACAGTTCTGGAAGTGTAAAAACATGCACGATGTGGATGTGAAATCACAGTAGTTTTAGCATGAATTAAAAACAACCACAATTCACACCTGGATGTCAGCAGAGCATTTTTACCCCTTGATGTTAATATATTTTCTGTAGATGGCGTGTGTGTAACGGAGGGCTGCAAAGAGTTAAGAATATACTTTCTGACATTTGAACCATGCAACACTGTGCCTGATAAGGGAAACGTGTCTGTACCTCAGGTAGAAGGTGATTAGTAAAGATTTCTCTATTGGCTCTTGGGTAGGGTTGTAATGAATTATAATTTTGTTCAGTATTGAGAAGGGATTGAGCTAGGACTTGGATCTAACAGTTCTGATATTTGTAGTTGTATATCACAACCACAGCTGAATTTTGGCTCCAGGAAACAGTTTCTCAATTTATTGAGAACAGACATCTGTGCTGCTGAAAGGAAATGTGCGTTCCCTGGGCAACGGAAGCCCTTGGTGGTGCTTGAAGTTACATGCCCAGTGGACCCTTGATGGCTCTAGAGCACACCTACCCTGCTATATTTTTGATTATACAACTTCTATGTAGGAAAATGCTGTTGCTTTGGTGAGCTTGTTACTTTATTTCTCTATTCAGAGCAGAGCAATCCTCACGTGTTAGTGCTGTCACTGCTCACTTGCCCCGTGGCTGGTGTTCCCAGTGCTAACCTCTGACTCACACAATGCACACCTCATACTATATAAGTGGCTGCACACACTTCTAAACCTATCAGTTAGCATATACTGTGAATGGCCACAATACAGAAACAAAATACTTTCCACCACCAAAGAAATTTCTAAACCTGTCATTCAAAGCTAAACCATGTTTGCACATAAACTATGTCTGCTAGTAGCTTTCTTTCACTTATTTTATATGGAGTGCCATAGACAAAAAAGCTTGGGCTTGCTGAGAAAGGAAGGACACGAGACCACATTAACTTGTAACCATGAACTGTTTGCTACAGCTTTCAGCTTTCTGGTACAGCCTGCACCCTTCCTGTACCCCGTAGAGTATCATACATCTCACCAAACTCCTAGATAACCAATACAGTTCTGCACTGCTTAGCAGTTTTGTCTTTTCCTAATTGCACTTTGCGATTTAAATATGATGTGCAAACACGGAGAATGGGTCACTCATTCACTTTTCAGAAGTGCTCTACTCCAATATAGCCACCTTAATGAAATGCCAAGCACACCAGTCCCGTTGTTGTCATAGAGAGTTAGGTGATTGTATGAAAATATGCCCTTCTATAAAAACCTGTCTAAATTATCTTCCCGGAGCTTGTATGGTATTACTGATGATGAAAAAGGCGAAGGAGAGTTTTTGAGGCTTATTTTTTTCATAGAAGTGCTTAATCGGGAAAGAATTAGAGCTCATTGCTTATATTATTCTTTATGCAGTAAAGCCTGTAGGAAGACACTCATATCCTAGATCATAATTTTGAAGGAGAAAATCTCTGCAAAATAGGACTTTAGAAAACATTTTTTCTGGGACTGCTATTAAACAATAGAAGTACTTTTTGCCTGGTTTTGATAAGGGGTCATATATTAGCCACTACCAAGAAGACATCAGTGTTTAGTGTACTTTAGTCCTCAAAGTCTCCAGTAATTTACATTTTAGCATTAACATTTGTACATAAGTATAATGCCTTCAAAGTATGTGAGGGGCTATATAGGCATGCAGTAATGATTCTGCCTTGGAAAGTTAAAAATCCATCTGGGTGCCAACAAGTAAGGGACAGAACAATATACTGAAACCAAGGATATATGTATTTATATCTATTTTTACATTTTAAACTTACAAAAATTTTAATACACTTCAAAGATCTGTAGTATACCTCTAAAATGATATTTTTTAGAGTACATAGGATAATGCAATTTAAGTCTTACAGTTAAAATACAGGGCTCCTTCTGAAAGAAGTCTGGTTATGACAATGACCTACCTCTTAAATTAGTTTTTTCTCAACTACTAATATTTCAACTGTCACCATTTGTACAGTGTCTAGAACAGTCAGGGCTCCTACTCTGTAGGTCCTTAAGCACAGCAAGAATTAACATAATTAATCATGATAATTATAGGAGGTGTACGCTTCTTAAGCACGGTGCAACAATTGAACGACGTGACAAAGGGACTGCCAGCAGTAAGGCAGTAAGCAAACAAATGGGGCAACAGCCTTGTTTTAATGTACTACATTATGAGATGAGAAAGATAAGCCTGAGTGCAAGTAGATAAACAATCCAATACTCCAGTGGGATGTTGTGCATTGGAGACAGAATACAGTGCAGATCCTTTGAGATAAGAGTCGTCTGATCATATTTCTTGACTCTCAGCAGAAAACAAAGAGCAGTATTTTAAGCATGCAGATTGATACGCTGAATTTAGGAACTGAGTCGAATGTCAGCAAGAAATGGGTAAGGTAGAAATATGAAAGCAGGGAGAACATGACACTCTCATTTTGTCATCCCACAGGCATTAAGGTAGAAGAAAGTCTGACCCCATGGCTATATTCATCTGAGAAATATATTTATTAAGAAAAAATGCAGTGTTCCATATATATGAAAATCTGCAAATAATCACAGACCAGCTGCACCATTTTAGTGTATGGTAGATTAAACCATATATTTAATCATTAAGATTTTCAAACATTTTATTTAAACAGTGAATTGCAATACCATTTATGAGATATATTTGGAAAAAAAAGCCACCAGTTATACCTTGGTAGGCCTTTGAATTTTTAGCTGGAATTTGTGCTAATCCAATACAACTACAGAATAATTTTATGGTTTGATGAAGTGCAGGGCAAAATGACAAAAGAAAGTAATGACATTTCTTCACATTTTCCTTGTCATTTCCTCCATAAGAGGAAATTTGTGACTATTAGCTGTTAAAGTGACCTGCATATCTTTTTAGAATATCATCATATCCATAGGACCTGATACTTATTGCCAGTAAGACACTGCAGATTATTCTCACATAAAAGGTTAATCATGTGCATAAGTGTTTGTGGGAAGAAGCTATTAAAATGTGCTCTGTACGTGCCCCAGAAGCAAGGCAAACCTTGAAGAAAAATGAGACAGAAAAATTCCATTCTTTAGACCTTACTGCTTATCTGGCAATTTTTAGCCTTCAGCTCACACAGCCACAGTCTGGAGGAATATCAAACAAAAGGAGAGAAATCAGCATTGCAATTATTTGGAATATTTCATATCAAAGCTTATAAAATGACTAGGAAGCAATCAGGACCAATGTCTCACTGCTAATATGTGAGTTGGCCCTTCAAGGTGGAATGCCCTTTATTCTCAGTGATATCAGAAACAGGATACTGAATTACCTACCTTTTGCCATAGGTTTGGAGAACAGTTGCTGTGCATCAGCTAATACACTGTTAACATTCTTGCATGCTAAAACCTTCAGACACTGTTTTCAACCCACTGCCCAACAGAAGCAATCACACAGTCCATTCTCACCTGCAACTAGCAGTTCCCTCACCTTAATTTCCCTCCTAAAATGTTTTTAGAATCCCCAAATCCACCAAGCAAACTATCATTAATTTTCTATTTTGAAATTAAATTGAGAAATTCAAAGCCACATGTAGAAGCATGAGCTGCAAAAGCTAGGAACAGATTGCCTTTAATTCTAGTAGATATGACAGGATTTTATGTAATTATAAATATTTTCATTGCTCCTTTTCTTATAATCAGATCATAAGTGGAGGCTCAGTCCTACGTCCTACATTTCTACCCTTGGAGTACTCACATGAGGAACGACACGATAGCAGAACATGATAGCGTATGTCGGGCTAAAATGTTTGATTTCTTAGTTGCTATGAAAGATCTGTCTCTCTTGGTACCTTGTACACAAAGCATTCCAGCCTTCAAGTATTTTCTGAATATCTCTGTGTCCTAGTTTTATTGGCTTGTTTGGTCTGGTTTGGCTTTGAAACCAGTCTTATGAAATATTTTTTCCAAATTAAGCTACAACTTTCTCTCTCCACATCTATACTTGACTGAGGAAGTTGAGCACATTAGTTGATTTATATAATGAAATATCTAGGTAACACTGTGCAAATCTTTCCAAACGCTTCTTGTGAATCTGCATTTGCCAGACAAGGTTTGCTTTCCCTTTGGGTGCACTGCCTGAGCCACCACAAATACAGGAGCATAACTCGACTGTGGACTCCAGGCAGAAACTAGTCTGGGTAAGGCTGCAGGGTCTTAACATAAAAAGCCTAAGCCCAGTGCAGCCAGCAGGGATTTTCCTAAGGCACTTACAGCCCTCATCATGCTAATATATTGCAGGACACTGAACAGCATTAGAGGCAGCACAGTTGTCGTTACGCAGAGAGCAGAAGTCCCCAGTACAAGAGAAGATGCCATATACTTTCTGATGGCAGGAATGGGCTCAGCATCAAACTTTTTTTACACAGCTGTGCCCACACAACTGAACAGCTACAAGCACTTCAGATTCAAATACCAAGACCTGAGTCTGTGCAATAAGCTCCCACCATGAAAACCAACTTTTCATTTTTATTAAACATGCAAAAAAAAAGAAAGAAAAAGTCTCAAGTGGCTGAAAATGCACGATAATCAATAAGTCTTGCAATTCTAATGACCTCGATAGTTTCTAGAAAAAAAGTCCTTTCTGCTCCACAGTTTTTAGATAGTAATGCTGATGATAGTCATTACTGAGAAAGGTTAGCTGAGAAGGACTGCAACCTTCACTACTCCAGTTCTGTCTTGTTTCCCTGAAGACAACATAAATCAAACACATGCAGAAGTGAGAGGAACAGATAGCCAGAGCAGAAAATACAGCATCAGTGATGAGGGCTGAATTGTGCATCATTGCTTTTGAAAAAAAGACAGATATTACACACAATCTAGTCAGCTAGTCTGACACTCAGCAAACTTGTGGCAGTGTCGAGCTCTTTGAGATATTATCATTAGCTGCCTTTCTAGTGATAAGCTTATTGCAATCGAATAAAAAATAGAACGTTTTGAGCAGCCAAGGCTAACAGACTTGCAATGAAATGGATTAGAAGTTGTAATCTGCGAAACACATCTGTTTAGACATTCCCTGTTAACAAAGTGTGACCACTCATGGTGTAGCTGTGGTAGCTGTAAAAGAGGTATTTCAGCTATTAGCAAGAACCAAAACCTAATATGTTGAGTGTTTCTATCCTCCAAGTCTATGAAGTAGAGCCCTACTCTGGGGTAGAGTTCATCAGATCTATAAGTCACTGAGTTGGTGGACATATTTGTACAAATACAGCTCTGGTCATCTCTCTCTTCCTTCCTGTTTTACTTGCACTTAATTTTAGGTCTGTTTTCTACTGCAGTGTTTTTCATGTTGATGGAGAACATGCTAGGGGTTGCTGGTGTGGGTTTGCAACTGGAAAGGTTTGAAAAGAAGAAATAGTAAGTGAAGATGAAAAGGATACATGAAAGACAGTGACGTTAGGAACATAAGTGTCACGTTTCAAATAAAGCTTGATATCTGACTGAGGACAGGGAAAGTGATGATAGCTTCTACACGCCTTTTCAGTTTTGTTCTGGTTAGGTCACTTCTGCGGGTCAGGATGAAGAAGAGTGGTGTTAGGTTGGGGGAGGAAAGAGACAAGAACAAACTCCAGGAGGTGGCACGGTCTGTGGGTAATTCTCATTCTGTTACTGCCAGGCTATGGATCCTGATGACTGGGACACTCCCTCGTCCTTTTTATTCTGTTCACTAGTTAGGTCCCATATTTTATATCAATTTAAAGTAAATAACTTCTGATCTATAGTACATATGTTCCATAGTTACTAGGTGATAGATGTAGAAAATTTAGCTTTGAAATGTTCTGGTTGCATATTGTAATTGCTGACTGACTTAATCAATCCTTTATGCAATTAGATGAGTCGTATGTTTTTGTTACCTTGGACAACTAAGATAAGAATTTTTAAAAAATATGGTGTCTATTAGTTCTCCACTGTGAATTTGTCTACAGCTTCATTGGAATAAAGTTAGATTAGACACCATTTCCTCTGTAGTCTCTCTAAAAGACTTGGAAAGAATCCAACCAAATCCAAGATATAACTACTGAACAAAAAATAAGCTCAAGTTTAGCATTAATTAGGTTAATGTAAAATTGACACAAACCCAGCATAATGGCAGCCCTAGGTATTGAGTTAAAGATGGAGAAATACGCCAGCAGGATAATGTTGGGTAAAGCTGAGAGAAAGGGGAGAAGACACCGAGAAGAATATCCTGATTGTACTCCAAGGCACCTAACCATCAACTCCTGCAGGAGGTCTTGTTGCCTTGATGAGTGAAAAGGCTAGGAAAAAATATTACCATTATAATTCCCCTGCTGAAAACGGCAGGGAATTCTCCTCAACGAAGGTGAGAGAAGACCCCATGTCAACTGGACAGAAGCAGACTCATTAAAAAGTCTTTAGTTTATATGATATAACTCACTGGACCCTGGAGCAGTTATTTGCAACCAAGTCCAGAGGACTTGTAAAATGTACAGAAAGGATAGAGCACTATTTCCAGAGAACGAAAAAGCTAATAGAAACCTGGAAGAGTTATAAAGAAACTATCAGATGGAGAATTGTAATTGTAGTGTAGAAGAAACAGGTTAATTGCTAATCCCCTCCAACTAATAGAAGAGAGAGACTGAAATTGAACATCAACATGCTTAATTTATTTTTTTAAATTATTGTGGCATTTTGAATTCTTGTTTCTATTACTTATAAACGTTTTATGAAGTGGGTCTTGGGTATATATTATACTCCTAGTCATTATGTTAGTACATTTAATATTTAAAAAAAAAAAAGAAAAAAAAAGTCAATTATTTCTGGACAGGATGTTTTGTGACCTGTTTAAGAACCTCTTAAGACTAAGAGTCTTCTGGAATTAAATGTGGCTTTTACCTCTTCCCCAAACAGACCCGAGGCCTGTTCTGTTTCAAGCCCCAGCTGATCAAATTCCTCTCTAGGCAAGCCTGAGACTTCCTTAGGAATATACCTGATCTTTCTGCTCTCCTTGATATTATGTCTCCAACTGCAAGCTGTATTAAATTCCCTTTTTAAAATCAATAATGATAAAGGAAGCATGCAAAACTGTATCATCCAAGTTGCACTCCATTGAAGCACCCTGTCCTTCTATTTTCCTGTGCATCGCTGCCTTCAATCTCAACAACTTGAAGTGCCATGTCATTAAGGTATCATCTGACTCCTTCCTTTTTCTGAAGACATGTAAGATCTGAACAAAGAGGTGAGATCTATAAGCAGAGGCTTCTTCATGGCGAAGTCCAAGAAATCTTTCTGCTAACAATGATAAATAGGGATTCCTAACTGCTTAAAAAAAAAGGAACTGATGGGATTTTGAGAGAGAAAATGATCTCTACTAAAAAAAAAAAAGTTTGAAAATCCCCAAGCTTAAAGAGGCAGAAGTCAGGTCACTAAGAAAAAGGGTTAGCCGTAAAGTAAATAGTAATTCCAAATTTTCTGGTTACTGAGAAATTAATTAAATAATTGAAACCCTGGCTCACTACAAGTTTTATTACCCCAGTAAACAGACAAAAGCAGATTTGGGGTAAAAAAGTAAAAATCGGTAATAGCTTATTCCTATTTCTACAAGAGCCACTGGAAAAGCTGTCAGTTCTGTGTCCACTAGTGAATGGAATGTGTAATTAATTTGCTCTTTTTGCTTGGAAGAGATCATCTTTCTCTGTGACAGTTTTGATCAGAACAAACCATCAGACCTCTAAATCACCTACTGCTGTGAATGATTAACATGCAGAATTTTAATAAAGCAACAAAAAAAATATGAATATGTTTTTCATAGCTTTAGCTTAGCATACTAGCCTCAGCTTACGTCTTCTGTCATATTAAGGGCTATATTTTTACACTTACAAGTGTCTCACAATTTTGACAGAATCATAACGAGCATATGCAAAATTTATTTTTCATTGTCAATTTTAAACACTTTTCAAAGGTGTCAGACTGGATGCTTGTTCAATGTTATAAATATATGGAAATCAAACTTCAACATTTTTAATATTTCTGTTATTTCTTTGAAACAATTGTATTGTGCATGACTGGTGTAGAGCAGTATTTTTCCACACATTTCAGTATAAATGCCTAGTTAGTTGTGCAAATGCATGGCTACTCATAGCTAACATTATGGCTCTTTGCTTTTTTGTTGGTTTTTTTTTTTGAAGAATAGTATCTTGGTGTTGACTTCATATCATGAATACCACAACATGGTCCCAGATGGAAGTATTGTAAAAAGAGTCCAATATAAGGATATAGTCTCTGTACCATCATATTTAAAAAAAAAAAATCTTTCAAATCATACATTTTTAGTAGTATTGTATAGTTCATGTATTATGTGTCAATAATTTATAAACACTCATATATTTATGAATATAAAATTATTCTCAGATGGGAGTTAAAATCATCAGAACTATGTTATTCTGCTTCACTTTAGCATCTAGACCAGTATTACCTTCTTTAAAATTCAATTAAATGTTTTAGGGCATTAGAAATTACACACATTTTGTCACTGAGATAAACCAAGGCAAATAAATGTGTATTAATGGAAACCGACTCCCAATAGAATCTATCCATATTGTTTCATTAATTGAATAAAGTACTAAGCATTACAAATTGTGATGGATTTTAAAAGCTACCTTAAAATAGAAGTATTATATTGCAAATGGTGACATCCGTCCTTCGGACTTTATCTAACGTGTGTAATCTCTAATGCCCAAAAACATTTAATTGAATTCAGCTCAGCTGCCCACACATACAAATTCTGTATTGGCTGAAATGCTTGCTGGATCAAACCATTGTTTGGATTGAATTACATATTCAAATATTTGTCATTTTGTTGCCAATTTGTTTTCCCCAGTTCCTACCAAATATACCACTGAAATACCGACTTTATTTACAGGCCTTTTGCCATTTTTTCTATTTCACATAAAATAGTGTTATTTACATAAGTTTAAAATATTTACACTCCTTGAAATTGAATTTTACCATATGATGTGACTTTCTAGAACCGCATGCAGTAAATAAAATTTTAATGCTCAAAGTTAAGATGGCATACATGAGGGTACCCATAGCATCAGGCTTGGTGTTTGTTCTTGTAGAGGAATAACAGTAATTCTGTTTTCTAACTTGTATTTGAGTCACCGTTGTGACTATCAACAGGGAGCTTGTCTAATTATTCTCTGAATTGACATGCAGCTTGGGTTTCCATTGTACAGCTGATAGAAATTCACCATGCTAACATTGTAAAATAGAGGCGCTATTTCTAGTATTAGTTCTAATCAGATGTTTGTTCCCTAAACCACATATACCTGCTTCTTACAATATAGCATTCCAGTTGCTGAAAGACAGAATTCCGTTTACCTGGTCTCATCATCCTGATTTTTGTAAATATTTCCAAATCAATTGATTCCTTGTTTACAGGCTCTCTTACACAGCTTGACCGTAAATCTTCTCATGTGATTCAGATCTTCTGTAAATTATCACACATTATGATAAGTATAAAGAATTGACTAATGTTCATTTACACTGCAGTCATCTTACATTCTATTAGGCATATATTAAAAATCTCACTTGGGCGCTCTTTGAGAAAGTCAAGGCTGTAAGGTCACAGATTTCATGTTGAACAAACCCCACGTTAGTCACAAAAGACACAGCCTGTAGCTGTGCAAGATCTTGTGGGTTTGGTTTTTTTTTTGAGGAGACCAACCACTAACATACAGTATTTGCATCTTGAAACTTCATTCTAGCAATGGTATCTTAAGGTTAATCTGTACTGAAACTGAGTTTTCTTCAGCTAATTGATATTCAGTGAATGGCCTGACTTGCACTGCTGAAGAATCCTTAATCAAGTAGTTTTTTCATTCCAAGTCATGATGTTGTGAAAAAGAACCTATCAGTTTTGAAAAGGAATTTTAGATTATTTTCTCTCTCTTCTCAGGACCCGGTATAGAAAGATAGGTTATTCCCAATCCCATCAAGGACCGTGACAATTACTGGCTAGATACATACTTGCAGTGACACAGTTATTGGGGTAATGTTACAGCGTGACTGAGCAATGTACCTGTCAAACCTACTACTGAAGTTTATGAATTAATGCTCAAATCAATTCAGCAAATTGTAATACATTAACTTGTAACTGATCTTAATGTTAGAAATGGAATTGGTCCAGGAATTGTTTTGTGCATATTAGAAGTGGCCAAGAACTTCCTGACAATGTTTTGTTTGTTTTATTTTAGCTGGAAAATCCAAGTAATTGAAACAGAAGCTCATTATTGGTTTGTGCCAGTATAAGGCGGCTTTTGCTGGCAAAGCCTTCTCGGCTCCCTAATGGAGTTACTGTTCAAAACCAGTAGTGAGAGAGAAACTGGATCTAATGTGTAGGGTTGTGGTCTCCAGCATGAGAAGAGAGTACCATGATGAACAGGTTATTCATTATTCTGGATTAGTCTTTTTCAGGTTTTCCTGATGGAGCTGTTCCACTTTGTGTGACTAATTATGTATTAATTGATGAATCAGTGTCAGCAATGTCCCAAGTAACTCCCCTGCCTACTGAATTTATCCTTAATAATTTTATCCAAGGTAGAAGTTCTTCAAAAAGGGACAGGCATAATAAATAAGATCCAAATCCAGTAACTTCATCAAATGGAGCATCTGTGAACAGGGAAACAAAAATGGACATAAGCCAGCCAGAGCCAACAGGAAACATTGGTATAATTCAGAACATGTTGAAGGCTGAACATCGCACGTCCTCCAGTCATCAAAGCAGTGATGGCAGTAGGACTGAAGCAGAAAAGTTAACTCATATGGAGATAATACTGTATGACACCTGAGATAGCAAAGAATTAAACTCAATTCGATTCAACACTGTTCAAAATTAGTCCACTTAGTAAGGATCCCTAGGCACTACCCTGCCTTCAGCAATCACTCCTCAACTGAGGATTGCTGGTGCATATTATGTCCCCAACTTTATTTCTCTTCCTTTCTTTCTCAACATTTTGGGGCATTTTTGCTGCCACCCACTCATCAAGATTTTTACTCTGCTCACATGCAACCAAACAGAAGAGAACTTGAATTTCTGGGAACTACAGCTCGAGGTAATCCACCTAGCGGGTTTAGTGGAATGACTGCAGGATCCTGGCTGAGCTGCTTCCCCAAATAATGACTGTAGATTAGATGTCATAATAACAGCTGTCAACAATCAGCGTGCAAAAGAGTTTTTTGAAGTCACAATTCCTTGACAACCTCTGTTCCCCTCACATACCAGAAGCATGTTTGATGTGCCGTCTGTTGCCCTCCCACCTAGCATTACCACTGCTTTGGGCACCGTACATGCCTGCTATTGCTTGCAAGATGAGTCACGCAGCTCTGCAAAGCCTATACTTCAGCTGTGGAAAATGAATAAAAGTGACACCAGTGTTCTGGCTACATAAGATGCACTTAAACTAGTGCCTTTTCAATTCAGCAGAAACTGTTTTCCGTTACATTTGGGATTGGTGTTGGCAGGAGGTTGGAAGTGACCGCTCTGTGATAGCTTTTGTCTGTAATTGGCCTTTACTATCCTGACATAGTTGATCTCAGTGGGAATAATTAATCTTTCACCCACTCAGTATATTGACTGGGTAGTTGGAGCTGAGAGAGATCAGCTAGAATTGTTCTGAGTCACCAAAAAATTGGCATGGGGAGAGGAGGGATGAGAAAGGATAGAGGTCCTCTACGGTCATGAATGTAAGACCACGCAGGGAAAGAAAATAGTGCATTCCTTTGCTTTCCTTACAGAGTAGCTGATCAAAGTGTTTTCTAAATAACAATATAAAACATTGTATTGATTAAGATCTACCATATGGAGAAAAATATTATTTGCTCTGTTTAGAAGGCAGATATCTAATACTGAAAGGAGAAACAAGATTTTCCTGCCTTAAAATTGATAAGTTTGTTACCTAAAAATAGGTTCCTTGTAAGATGATTTTTAAAGAAAAATATACAAAACCTGTTAGAGCTCCAGTAACGTATTTTCTTGCTGTTGCTTCTCTCTGCATTTAAATTTCATCATTTCAAGTCCTTTAAGTGGTATATAAATCCAGAAATCCAGTATTCTGAGAATGCCTAATGTGCATGAGGATACACATTTTGACAGTGCAGTAAGCAATATTGATTCAGCCAATTCTTCACAAAAAGCAAGTGCAGAAGGAAAAGTCTCTCAAGTGTTGCTTCTTGCGCTCCCCATGTTTCAGTTTTAGGTGTAGGAAAGCCATTTGTGGGTGTGGGAATTACTGTTTCGGGCCCCTGTTAGAGCTCCTCACGTGCTGTGAGCAGCCAGAGGTGAATAAGAAGAAGAGAAAAGATGGGTTTTTTTAACCTTTAGCTATTGCTGTATCCCAAGGATGAGGCTACCTACCCTTTCAAGTGTGCTCAGTGAGTGGCACATCTTTTGCACTGTCTGAAAGTCTTAGGGGAATTCTGGAAATCAGAGCCTGAGCCTGGCCCACACTGTACTGACTATCTTATGTTAAAATTCTGTTTAACTCTTCATAAGCCCAGCGGGACTTCCATACAGATTTAAATGCATGAGGAAAAATTCAGGACATCAAGTCAGGAAAGAGTTACCCACCTTTCTCTCTTCTAGAATTTGAATGCACTCAGAAGTCCTCCTTGTGACTATGGGAATTCGGACATAAATTTAGTTAAATGTTTTCTAAACCAACCCTCCTGTCTGACTAAATACGATTTTCCATTCGCAGAGTTTCAGGACATACACCCCCCCCCCCCCCAAAAAAAAAAAAAAAAAAAGAAATTATTCAGTGTAAGCATACACGGCAGAAAAGGAATTGATTTAGTTCTCTTTGTAGATAATACACCATTAAGTTTGACTTAGAAGCCACGGCTGGTCCCAAACTGTGAATTTTCATTTTGAATTGTTTTCAGTTTTCTGTTCCAGATTATTTTTTATTCAAAATTTCTTTTATTTTTATTAACTGAAAAGTTGGAGGTTTTTATCAAATGAGATCTTGCTTTCAACATGAAATATCTTTTTTTTTGTTTACTTGATTAAAAATTAATATTTGGTCCAAATTGATTTTCCATTTTTTTCCCATGCTGTGCCAGCAAAGCACAAAAATATTGTTTGCCAAGCTCCAGTCACAAAATATTTAGTGTATCATACAGAAATAGTACAATGTGATTTTTACTTTTTCATAAATTTGGTTCTGAATACATTAATCTTTATATTTCCAGGCAAGTAGCTTAAGTGCATGTAAAATACTGTTACAAGAAATAGATATTTTTGTCTTCTGTTTCCCTCATACAAATTTCATGATCTTGCTAGCTGTACTAATGTTAACAAATTACCACGCACTGATAGGTTTGGATTGGGTTGGGGAGGGTGGGAGGAAGGAGGAAAGGTTTGATTCTCAGACCTTAGACACACATTTAATTTTTTTTATTTTAAACAATTCAAAAATTATTTTTAGTGGAATGATCAAATGGTTAAACCTTCTGGATTAACTCTTTCAACTAGGCAAGTATAGATCACATATAGGGGTAGTTGCATAGTGGATTCATGTATTTTCTATGTGAAAGCCTTACAGTCTTCATAAAGTAACAGATAATTGTAAGATACTAGATAACAACAGATGATTGTAAAAAAATCAACTAAAGTTGTAATGATAAAAGAAAATACAGTAGTATACAGAATTCAGTTATTTCAATTTATAGCATCTTCTTCTGTTCTACTTTTCTAAGTTCTGATTAATAGAGCTTCTAAAAAAATGTTAGACATTTTAAGACTGTCCTCCAACTAAGAAAAGATGTTTTGTTGAGAACTCAGAATTTGGCCAGGTTATCCAGGGTTCAGATGAAGCTCATGAAAAGTGAAACTTTACCTCAGCTATTTTTTTAAGTTTTAGCAACATCATTTCTTTACCTTTTTGTCTAAGCTTCCTTGGAGATCTTGTTAAAGTTTCACAACTTGCTCCTTCATCCCTGATGAGTTCTATTGTTTCTCTGTGCATTTAACAAATAAGGTTTTGAAACTTTGGGGTTTGGGATTTCTCTAGGGTATGAATTAAAGAATTCACATTTCTTTCCAAAATCTTCTCCATGGACATCCAGCAACTTGATGCTATTGCAGTTTCACATCTTCCTTTACTTTAAACAGCAAAAATTTGAGTTTTATAGCTGCACACTATTAAAGTAAAGAAAAGAACATGCTAGAAGATGAAAGTTAGAAACGAGATATACCCTATGGCCATGTCAAAACTATTAAATCTCCATCATAAAACTAATCTTTTGCTGCTTTTCCCCTGAAGCAATAGACTCTGATCATATTGTGCTTTATAAGCTAAGAAAGGTCAGGCCAGCCTCCCCACTCTTTGGACGAATGAAATCCTAAGAACTCATCTGTGCTTAGGATGATGCTGATTAAGTTAGTGCAGAGACAAACAAGATCTAGCTAGAACAGTTTGAATTTACTTTTCACAGCTGTTTATTGCTGCTTCTCTAGGTAATCATTACAGCCCCTGCAGCTGAGGCCCAATAACAGTTTGTGGGAGTCCTCCCACTCAGTTTCAGTGCAAACCTGCTGTATTTAATTTAAGTCATTGTGGAAGATGGCTCAGGTTAACCCAAATAGTGACTTATTAGTGCAGCTCAACATGGAGATGATGAGGAACAACCGTTAATACTGAGACCTAAAACTACTATTGCTGCCTTCAAAGTCAGTACTTTATGGTTCTCTAAGCTACACTGCTATGGAAAGGTAATGGCAGGATGGAGTTCTAGAGTATTGCAAGTTGTTTTGGGTGATATGATTCTTATTTTTGAGAGCTTTGGCCCTTTAAAACTCCACACTGAAGACTTTCTGTGTAATTAACAGTGTTAAGTGCCAAAGAGGTTCAAATAGTTTCACAGTCTTCTTTTTGTCTATAAAAATGGGTCCTCTCTTTCTCTCAACTTCAAAAAAATGAAGTGAAAAAGAAAAAATTTTTCAAGTGAAATTAAAATTTCTTAATTCATATTACATTGGATTGATTATTTTTTTCTCCATGCAAATGCAAAGCAGTGCTGTTTAATAAAAAGAATGAATGGAGCTCATTTCTTTACAAATAATTTAAGTTTCTCTTACATATTTTTTTGTTCATGAGTAATACTAATTTTCTGATCAAATTTGGACTAAAACACAGTTTAGGGGTTTTTTTTGTTTGGGAAATATCAACTTTATTTAAATGGGAAATATTATTTAATACTTCTTTTTCACACTACTCCATACTGTTGATAAATGCTGTTAGACATAGCCCTCATGATCAAAGATAACAATATTGCTAAATAAAAGAGACCCAGGAAATCAGCTTGAGTCTTCAACCTCTGTTCATCCACACCATTTGTTTTTTAGGTCAGCCTTTTGATCTGTTTTGGACCTCTCTAACTAGCTCTCTCTGATAGCCCTAAGTGTTGTGGACACAAACCTCATCACTTCACAGAATCACAGAATCACAGAATTGCACAGGTTGGAAAAAACCGTTAAGATCATCAAGTCCAACTGTAAACCTAACACTACCAAGACCACCACTATACCATGTCCCTAAGCACCTCATCCAAACGTCTTTTAAATACCTCCAGGGATGGAAACTCAACCACTTCACTGGACAGCCTGTTCCAATGCTTGATAACCCTTTCAGTGAAGTAAAATTTCCTAATACCCAGTCTAAACCTCCCCTGGCACAACTTGAGGTCATTTCCTCTTGTCCTATCACTTGTTGCCTGGGAGAAGAGACCGACCCCCACCTCTCTACAACCTCCTTTCAGGTAGTTGCAGAGAGCGATAAGGTCTCCCCTCAGCCTCCGCTTCTCCAGGCTAAACAATCCCAGTTCCCTCAGCCGCTCCTCATAAGACTTGTGCTCCAGACCCTTCACCAGCTTCGTTGCCCTTCTTGGGACATGCTCCAGCACCTCAATGTCTCTCCTGTAGTGAGGGGCTCAAAACTGAACACAGGATTCGAGGTGCGGCCTCACCAGTGCCGAGTACAGGGGCACGATCACTTCCCTAGTCCTGCTGGCCACACTATTTTTGATACAAGCCAGGATGCCATTGGCTTTCTTGGCCACCTGGGCACACTGCTGGCTCATATTCAGGTGGCTGTCAACCAATGCCCCCAGGTCCTTCTCTGCCAGGCAGCTTTCCAGCCACTTTTCCCCAAGCCTGTAGCGTTGCATGGGGTTGCTGTGACCCAAGTGCAGGACCTTGCACTTGGCCTTGTTGAACCCCATACAATTGACCTCGGCCCATCGATCCAGCCTGTCCAGGTCCCTCTGTAGAGCCTTCCTCCCCTCAAGCAGATCAACACTCCTGCACAACTTGGTGTCATCTGCAAACTTACTGAGGGTGCAAAACTTGTTTATTTTTCTTTTCTTTTTGAACACTGATATTTTAGGATAAGCTAACTGACAGAAGTTACACAATCGGTTTATTAGACTATTTGTGCATCTGTTTAGTAAAGTTCAGCTCTACACTGTTCTACAATTTCTGATCACCTTTTTTTCCTGAAGTTTCCTGAAAATCACCTCTTTCCTGTGACACCCCTTGCCTCTACATATGAAATTATTACTTACAGAGAACAAAAAGGGGGAGGTAAAGCTTTTGTTTAGATCATTTGTGTGGAGTCAGGGACAGATAATAGCTCTTTTGACTGTCACAGATGACTAAGTATATGCAATCTTTGCAGTAATATCATTACTTATTATTTATTACCTGAGAGAGACACCAAGCCTCTAGCAAATGAGGGATTGAGTTGCTGCCAGTACCATCTTTCCACTGGCCATTGCTGGGGGACACAAAATATTTCCCCCTGGGCTGTTTTTTTTGTTGCTGCTTCTTATGCAAGGAAACTAGAAAAAGTTATCTGATATGTTTCTCCCATTTGATCTCAAAGATCTTTACAAGACCCTTGGAGAGATTCTTAATTCCAATTATAATGACTGAATTGCAAATTCTGAATTACTAAATGGTGCTTATACAAACATATCTGAGTGCATAAATATATGCATACACATATACATATCCACGCATATATCTGAGAAACTGCATTGAAATCAGGGAAATAAATGTTTTGTAATAGGCACTCTCCCTTTTCTCCTAAACAAATTTTAAAATAACTGTCAACAGTAGCATATGATTAACGCCACCATTCAATTAATGCTGTAGTTTAGAGATGGGTTTCAACTAGAATTGCATTAATTTATTCTTATTCCTCTCAGACTAAGGAGAGGGCCTGCAACGCTCCGTGGATCATTTTATTACTTTATTTTGGGACACTGATAAACAGCAGCTCCATGATCCACCTATGTGGAAAGGTTCATATTAATTATGATTCATAAATGTTATCCTCCTGTTGTGCTATTTTGGAGCAACACTCAATCCAGGTAATTATGGTCCGCTGCCTCCACTGAAAGCAGACACTATATAAATCCTTCAGCCAAGGTGGGCTTGTCAGGGTGAGAATAATGTGCAGGTCCCCAGAAAGGATTTATATTCAAGGTCCATTTGGTAGGTGTGTTTTCTAGTTTTTCATTTCTCAGAACTGACAACAAACCGAACTAGTTGGTTATTCCCCACCAATGCTGTTCTAGTGATAGGATGATCGACAATCTGTGATTAATTTAGAGTCACTCATATGTTAGTACTAGGCAGTTTCGACAGCCTTACTTTAAATATCGATTTCTTGTGTAATTCACAAAAGAGAGGCATACCAGATATGACAATGCTTTGGAAGTTGTTTACATTCTTCTTGTAGACAATCCCCCCCACCAGAAAAAGCCCTGTGGTAGGAAGTTCACTTGAGTCGAATACTTACCCCTGTTAGGGAACAGTCTTATTTTGTTTCCTCTGTCTTTCATTGATGATGGATTTAAATTCAGCTTAAAAATAAATAAATAAACAAGTGTCTGTCCCAGCAACACAATGTCCTAGTCCCATGTGTTCTGGATTTACAAGGCCTCGCAGTCTCAAGGGCTGAGAGATCAAGGTGTGTTTTGCTTTGTTATCCATTCAAACAAAAGCCCTTTTTGGTCAGAGTAACTAAGGAAGTACATAAGGCCATTTAACAAAATATATGCACATTATGGTCATATTTTAGATATAGTAATGTTTTCTTTGCCTGGGAAAACGTATAGTGTTAAATTCAGTTTTCTTTTTTTTTTAAAAAAGCAGTTTCCATTGAAATCAATAGCATTATTATGGCTGAAAAAAGGGCTATTGGTAGTATATCAGGGCGTACAGTTGGAGCACATGGAAGTTCATCTTATGGAAATGAAGGATAATAAAAATTGTAGTGGAGAATCCAGGACTTTTGCCCAGTAAAACACCATTTTAGATAACACCTTATATTTGGAAACATCAGACAAACGGTTTGGAAGGTTTAATGAGGCCTAAGGATAACAGTCTTTAGTATATGGAAAAAAATAGTGAGTCAGTTATAGCAAGAAAATATTCCTCTCTGTTAATTGTGATAAACGATTCTTTGAATAGTGGGTTAATCTTCCCTGACATCTTCAAAACTGTGAAGATTTTTTAAGCAAATAGAAAAGATTTGTGGTGAAAATGAAACTAATTCACTTCCCTTTCTTACTACTGAAATCATCAAACTGTAAGATATGTTAATCATTTTGCAAAAAGAATTGCCCCTTGGGAAATTTGCTAAAATGTATTTATTTAATTATTCAGTTTCATTAGAATAATGATATTATTTACATGAAGCCAAATCATAAAAAAAACAAAAACCCCTGTAACTTTATATGAAAAAAATGGACACCAGTTTAACAGAAGATCAAACAAATGCGCTGCTGATAATGTTAAAAACAATGAGCTCATTTTCTGGGTGTTTTTTGGATTGGCAAACTGCCCTGTGGGACACAAAAAGAATACAGGAATAAACTAGTTTGGGGTTGGTTTGATTGCTTGTTTGTTTGTTTGCTTGGGCTTTTTGTCATCAGATACCAAGCTAAGTATATTAGTAGCTGTATTCCTGCTGTCAAACTAGGTATATTCCATATAGCACAATGCACAATATCACACAAACAGCAGGTAAATATGCAGCTGTATATACAAGATGAAATCAGAAAGCAGTATGCAAAGCAACCTTCCAAAGCCATTGAGAATACAGATGCATTTAATGTGATCTGCAGAGCTGACATTTTCAGCAGGAAAAGGGATACATTTTCAGCAAAGGTGCAGCGTACACAAAAATACGCATCTCACATTGGCTGTATCTTGTGACTGGTTTTGATTAAATTTTCTTTTGCCCACTCTTGACCAAACTGAAGGCATCAACCACTCAGCCTAGGTGAGAAGGACAAAGGCTGCCTAGTACAAAGGCTGCTGTGTGCTGCTGCAGAAACAGAAAGGTCCCCCCGTCAGCAGCTCGTGGCAGGAGGGTGGTAAAAGAGTTTAAAATACAGTTTTGTGATTATGGCTCTCTCAGGAGTAGAGCAGCTTTAATTCTTTCCTAGGTGAGAATTTACCCTCAGTTTTGACAAACGTGCACATCTCAGGTGATCGAGGCTGTGCCTTGTGTCTGTGTGGCACAAAGCAAGCATGCGCTAGAATATTACCCACTTTATTTTAAAATATTGTGACACAAATTCCTGTGTTATAATGGTAAGTAAGGGCATACTTTGTCCACATTTTGCTGTTTATTATGTATGATATCAACTCTAAGGGTCTGATCCCACCACCATTTGCCATCTAACATGGTGATAACGTAAAGCAGCACCGCGAGATATTGTGAACAGTAGGGAAACTTTTCAAAGAGCTTCACTTAGGCCATATGTATTTTAGAAGGACCTTACTAATAGGAATCCTTATCCTCCTCATTGATGCACAGAAGCCTAGGTTTATTCCAGGTAATTTAGGCATCTGATGAAATATCTAAGTCAGAAAACATTTTCCCTAGAATCCCACAAAGTCAACAAGGAGCAAGAGATGCAATTCCACAGATTCAGATCTTAAATTTCAACAGATTGTAGAAAATTCCATATTATGCAAGAAGTCTATAGAAGTTATGCCTCTTCATTTAAACTCCTAAAAGGAAGACATGTGAATCTGGTACCACTGTACATTGATCTATTTTGAAGACCCGTACTTATATAACTTGCAATAACTGAAATAATTTGTAGGAATTAACCAAAGGAATTCTTAGCTCGAATCACACTGAACATAAGATACATGTCAAAATTCTGAAGAAGCAGGCATGTTTCGTATGCCCCACAAATTATCCTGCAGAAGGAAGAGTAAACTCTCTTACTAATTTACATGCGTACTCAGTCAAACAATGTATGGTGGCCTTGAAAGAATCACTAGTGAGTGAATCACTAACAGGTCTGTGAAAAAGTGTAAGTCAAATTTTTCAGAACAAGTGGGTTAAACTGTCAATGAAGTTGTACTTTATGTTGTAGGGGGGTTCATGGAATTCATGAAGAAATGAGGAACCTGGTTTATTGATTTCCATCGCAGACCTGATATTTTTCTAGTTAGTATCTGTTACACTAGCAGCTGCCTTTGGCTTTCTTCACAGCCTGCTTCTGGGGGTTGGACAGCTGGGTAAGGGATTTGCACAGGCATAGGAAAGGAAGTTAAGGGTTATGACAGCAATGACCACAACAGCATGAAAATCCCAGGCAGGGAATTTCATTATAATGTTAGATCATATTTAGTGCCATTCCAGAATGTTTTTATTTTGGTTATTCCTGCTCTTTTTCATCCTAAAGCAAAGGAAAGCATGGGATTCTGCATTTTGTTTGCTTGTTTGTTTGTTTGTTTTTTCAAGTCTACAGAAAATACAGTTAGTGAAAGGGAAATGACAACATTTAAAAGGAAGATGGGAATGACAGGAAGGTTAAGGAGGCTTTTACCTTCAACATGGGTCCAGCAGCCAAGGTACTCATGGGTTAACACATTTACCAGGTTATGCAAGTGGAAGTCCATCTGATGGCTCGGTAATGAAATGACATGCAATATTCCATGATTGCCCTCAATTACCCTATGCAAAGCAAGAATTAATTACTAGCATTGAAGAAGTTCACCTTTGTCCTTCATTTCAGGCTCTCATTTATACTGAGTGTTTCTCAGGCAATATTAATAGAGGTCCAAGTACTTGATAGCTGGTTTTTTTCTTCTTTTTCCTTGTAATGGGGCTGATCCTTTTACATGATAACTGTAGTCTAATCAATCAATGGCTGGAGTAAGCATTAAGGTATATACAGAGCATTTTAAAAGTGCTGAACCCACCCATGTACTGTTTGGCACTTTGTTGTCCAGAATTGTAGTACACAGGATGGTTAATTTGATCCATTTGTTTTGCAACAAAGACTGCCACCACCAAGTTATTTTAATGTAATGCTATAAATCAATTTGAAGGCTGGATAAATAAATAAATAAGCCAAATAAAAACAACCTAGAGATTCATCACATTTTGTCTGTTTTTCCTTGTTGAATCAAGAGATGCATTTCTAAAAGAAAAACAATGCTAAATGATCATTACCCTAGGCTCCCTTCGATTCCCAAGTTGCCAATATAGTATTATATTGGTGGAATGAACCGGCTGCTTGCATGTGATTTTAAAATACATTCTGTCTGTCCATATTTAGTACAGGTCTAGACATAAATGCAGAGCCAGAACCAGAAATTTAAACATAAATGACTCAAAAATTTAAATTATGAGAATAATCATATTCCCTTATATCATATTTATTTTACAGTGAGGTTGACCCTTTATTCAAGTCTAATTTAACAGATAGAAGCGATGCTG
Source organism: Ciconia boyciana (assembly GCF_034638445.1). Lineage (NCBI taxonomy): Eukaryota > Metazoa > Chordata > Aves > Ciconiiformes > Ciconiidae > Ciconia > Ciconia boyciana. The sequence continues at coordinate 163,369,979 of NC_132934.1, read as the reverse complement.
TAGTAATAAAAGAGAGTGTAGTGATATAGGAGAATAGACACTAAAATCTTTATTTGGTTCTAGACATTTTCTTGCAAATAAAAAAGGCTTAGGAGGTGTGTATCCAGACAGTTATGAATGATACTGAGGTGCATTAAGATTTTTTGCAGGTGCTGGTATAACATTCAGGTGCATACTAAGGCTGAAGACAAGTGCATGAAGAGTAAAGGTAGCGGATGAGAAATCAATTCTAGAGACTCAGTTACTTTGAAAATTTCCACTCCCCAGTGTCAGCTGGGGAGAGCTGGTAGCAAACTGCTAGTGAAGTGAGAGCAGCTTCCGAAATCAGTTGTTCAAATTAACCTGCTTGACTCTGCTGTGAAAGGTACCGTAAATACTCATTCGCTCAGGAAAGAGTGGGAGGAAGTTTCAAAAGCACTCTCTCTTCTTTCAGCAAAAATCCATGGAAGGAGGCCTGTCATCTATGTAGACATCTATAATGTGTCAGCAGTATCTGAAGTGGTCATTCAAGCTTCCTCTACAGAAGAAGAATAGGCACTTCTAGAGTGCCCTTTCCCTCATTTCTTCAGTAGAGATCTGATACAGACAACTTTAATTGCTCTCTGTAAGTTCCTACTTCTCACTACCACTAAGAAAGGAGCTCTAGAAAACTAAATCTGTTGTAGGTGTCTACAGAGATCTACAGGTGGATGAGATAAATCCCATCTCCAGTAAGTGATTTGTGAGTGCTTCAGTCCTGTTTGGTGCTAAGTCAAACTGGTTATTTTGAGTGATAACTAAACATTTAGGAAGCTGATCCTAGCCATTTCCAATAGTTAGAAAATTTCAACTGAAAAACATTTAAAATGTTTAAATTTAAAAGCTGTTCACCTTAGCATTGAAGTGGACTGGAATATATCACACACCAGCTATAATCAAGAAATACTTCAGAAAGCATCTCCCATCGAGCAAGTGGTATTTGACTGTAACAGAGTGGGTGGGCATCCATGTCAATTTGGCATATTAACCAGCATATTGTGAATGAGTTCAGGATAGACGGCCAAGACACCTAATCATGTAAATGTATTCTTAATTGCTTCCTAAATAAACAGTAGCAACAGAGGTGCTCAGGCAGCACAGAAACATGATCAGACACTAGTCAAAATAAAGACTCACTCACTGAAGATTAGCTTCATTTTATATATATACACTGCATTTTGTCTCTTCTTTAGCATTTTTTAGTTTGTTGTTAGCAAAAGATACAATTTTTCCAATGTTTTTTTATTTTTCCAATAACTTAATATTTTCTTCATACTCTATCTTCTTCCCACTTTCTTACTTTCCAACTTAGGGGACTTTTTTTCAGGAATTTTTTCTGCTGAAGGGGAATTTATTTTTTTTTTTTTTTAGAAAAGTTGAAGTATATAAACCCAAAGGATTATAGAAGTTAGTCCATGACTCTGGAGTTGGGGTTGCATTTTCACGGAAAGAGGATTAAAATCCTTCTCTTTCACACATCTGTAATTGAAGTAAGTTTTTAACCTAAACTGCAGCCTTCACAGAAACACGATACAGCTGAGGAAAAAAACAAGCTCAGATGTGCACATTTTGCTGCTGTTGTTGTTGCTCCCCTTGTTTTCTACCTATATTATTATGAAGCTAAACAGAGAAAATATACACCCGAGACTGTTAGTTGTTTCATTGAGCTGCGATCTCTGCAGAACAGCTGTCCAGTGGTTTACACTGCACTGACCACCTTCACAGCTAGACACGCTAGAAGCTTTGCTGATCTGTAGCATTTTTAATGGAAGCACAGGCTCAGAAAAATAAAAAGATTAACAGAAAGAACTTAAATCCTTGGGTTTTCCATGCCTGTGACAGAATATCCCCAACACAGTAAATTGTAGTTCTATACAAGAAAGTCATGGGTCTATGTTTCGTTCCTGACTTTAGTTAATAAATAGAGAACAGTTGTAACAGCACAGCACTGGGCTTGGTGAGAGAACCCGGCTGACACACTGGTTGACGCAAGCTTTTGTGTTAAGAGCAGTGCTAGCAGAGAGACTTCTAACAGAGGAGATACAGCGGGTATCAGCAGAGCATTGTGTAAGAACACTGATGCTGAATGAGTCAAAACCACAGTGCTTTTTCCCTGGGCAATACATAGTGTTAAAAGCTTCTTGGGTAATCCTTAGAATAGGGTGAGAGAAAGGAGTGAAAGGACAGCAACTGCATATATTCACAAAAGCACATGGCTTCGTGGGGTAGGTCAGTGGAAGCCTTTTGGTTGTTCTCACCCTGCTTAGAAATCCAGCAATGCTGAGGCCAGAAGAGACTTTCACAGAAAACCTGATGATGTTAGTGTCTGAATTATTCCTTTTTTCAAGACTGTATACGCTGGTGGAATGGTAGGAGGCTTTGTAGGATTCTAATGGGAAATAAGTGTTCGCAGATTTTTGTTTATGAGATCATTATGGTTTACAGGGTAATGAACAAATTTAAAGTCTGGTCCTGAAGCTGTAAGCAATAAATGTTTCTCTGCCCTTCAAGATGAGACTAAGATGAAACTTTAAGGAGAAATTAAATGTGTCATTAGAACATTCATAATATCTGACTGTATTTGATCTGTAAATGAATATGTTTCTACATAAACAACTGGTAAAAATAGGAGCTGCTGAAAGAATAGATTTGTTTTCCATTGGTTTTCAGGAATCTTTATATGCAGTGAAACATCCCTAATGAATATCCAATCTCAACACAAAACAGTTAAATGAGTAAAAGCTCAGACCAGTAAATTGTGGGCTACATTGATTTTTCTGACCTGCATACACAGTAAATTTTTCACATTGAGGCTACCCACAAAGTCTTTTGTTTTCCACTTCTCAGATTTCAGTTTGAAATAATTGAGAGGAAGCTTTCAGAATCTCCTTTCAGAGACATCTTTTGGAGGTGACCTTTGACTTGGAAGGGACAGTTAAAGCAGCTCTACAAATATTGCAGAATTACATTATTTTCAGGGAATTTTTTCTGTTTGACCTAGTAGCTAAGATGGTGAAAATATAGTATTAAAATCAAAAGTGTCCAGAAAATCAGTAATTACTTGGTTTTTTAAATTCCTTGGATGACGATTGAGAAGGAATTAAAAAATGCAATCTTCTTACTGAAAAGTCAGGAACCCTCCAGTTAATATGCTTGCATAGTCTGTTTGTCATTGACACAAGGGTTCTGTACATAAAGGGTTTGGTAGGGATGTAGATAAGATTGAAACACAAGAAAAAAATGGATACCAAGGCAGAAAGCAAAAATTTGTATGAATGCTTAATGTTTCAAGAGAGGCAGTTACATTCCTTCCAAGATAGCAGTAGTCTTTTTGTGTTTGGGTTTTTTTAGGGAAGGGAAGGAATAATGTGAATAGTGTGATTCCAAAGCGTTTCATCCCATTAAAGCTGGTAGGAAGATAGGAAGCTTTGTGTTTGGTCTTCATACTACAAATAACCAATTTGGATCTGGCTGCTCAGAGCCAGCTCTTTTCCTATGTCTGTTTAACTTTTGGGAAAATAGCCTGCCATTTGCATCACTGACTTAAGATGCGATTTTTGACAAAATTACATGTTTTCAGTATTTTTCAGTCTTCACTTTTCATTGTAGGAAACTAGACCTCAGGAATTCCTGAGGAAGGTGAGAGAAGGAAAAAATAAAACTAAAACTGAGCACTGAATGCCTTATCTCCATGTGAAAACTTTTTCCTGTATTGAAAAAAATAGTGATCCTTGAGACTTACAGCACATTTTCCATGCATTTACACTCTGATTTGGTGGGAGAGGACATTTAGGGCTAGTCTGGTAATCAGATTCTTTCTAGCAGAGATTGTAAACATAACTTAGGGCTTCACTGCCAAAAGCTGGGTTGTTATCATGAAGTAACTGTCACACATCAGATGCAAAGTATAATATTGAAGTAAAGACAAGACAGTGTTATTTTATTTGGAACTAAATTAAGTGAGAGCTCTAAATGCCTCATAATTAAAAAGAACAGTAGCTCTATCAGGTATTCAAAAATGGTTAGTGAGGAATGGTATGTGAGTATTCCCATGTTAAGGAAAAAAAAAGACCCTTCTTTTCTCCAGAAGACAGGACTAGACCACAATGGAAATTATTTTAGTGTTGCTATTTTTCTTTAGTCAGGCTGAGCCTAGACTGATGCTGATAGCAAAGAACTGCAAGTTTTGGTTAATACCTCATAATAGTTTCCATGGTGTGAGTAAAATTTTCCACTGAATTAAAATGAAAAATAATTCTTGCAGCTATACAAACATTTACTAAAAGAATTCATCGTGTCTTCTCATGGCCACATCCTAAGACGGACAAAAGCTTGAGGCCCAGGGCCTGAAACGCCTCCAGCAAACAACAATTTCAGCAGCTGCTGGCAGGATGTCCCCTTCCCTTTACCACTCCCAGTTCTGATGGAAGACTCTTACAGAGCCTCGCTCCTTGGCTGCATTTGCTATTAACTGCGTTTCTGTTTCCAGATCAATTTATGTCCAGTTGATACTTACCTGGTTTTGCACCAATATGGAACTTAAACTTAAATAGTTCTTTTCCATCCCTCTCTGAAAAGTTATATATCCATAGAACTGTAAATATGTTACTTTCTACATATATATGTGGGTGTATATATATTGTACTTATGTGTAGTGTAAAGCACAAAAATGCATAAAACATTTCAAGGTAGCAAACTATTTTTACGTTTGAGAAATCAGGGATTTAATACCTGTGCACTGTTTGTATTTTTGGGTATGAGTCACAGCTAGGAATTAGTCTGCAGCTAGCAATTAACTGTTAGCTGGTGAAACAGCTTATGCAGAAGGGAATCTTACCTGCACTTGGTGTTCATGGGTGGCACTTCAAAACTACATATTGTGCAGCAGAAACATAGTATTGCTTTCGTCCTGGTTAGCTTCTGAAATGTGTATCTTCTCAGGCTTTGATATGCCTCTGAGCCATTTGGACTAAGTCCAGGTAAAATATTTTCAATTCAGCAAATCAACTTCCTGCTGTGGTACATTGTTGGGAAGTACTGAAAGGTGCTTTCGGATTTTGTAAATAACAACAGATCATATAAAAATGATTCTTCTATTATAGAAGTCTTTATGTAAACCAAGGTATTAATTTCAAACTTTGGATAGGTATGGTGATGTGGGAGAGAGTACAAACATCTGGACAGCCTTGTTGATAAGGGAAAGAAATCCTACAGATTATATTGTTAAATGTAAAAATCACTAGATTTTAATTTTTCATTAAAAATTGTCTCAACTCCTATGCTGAAAGTGATGTTTCAGGAGTATAGATGAGCAGACAAAATATGTTTATTAAAGCCATTCCAAAAGAGAACAAAGAGAAGACGATGGAGTTTGGCAGCAGACTTTTGAAATACAAAACTATACTTAATCTCTGTGCTGAAATTTTCACTGACTGTACTACAGGTCAAGAGGGTCTCAAAGGCATAAGAAGCGCCATAAGTTTAATAAAAATTATTACACTTGTGAAGAACAGCTATGCCTTTTGAACATTTCATAATACTGTTTTCCACTAGTCCTTTTTTAAACTGATGGTATCGTATAAAATAAGGTGAGCAAACCAAAGTGATTTTCTCTTGCAGAGACCAACCCACTGGTGAAAGTGTATTAGACCACGATCCTATGCCTACTTATAAAAGATATGAATTGCACAGCCCCCAGATGCAAAGTATTGATGTTGTTATTTCAAGCTGCTATGCTATACTTTTTTTTTTTACTTTTTTTTTTAGCAAGTTCCAATAAAAGACCTAAGTAGGATTTGGACAGTATTTAAGCATATGCATGCAAAATTGTAATTCTGAAGTTTTGCACGATTTTCCTGCCCTATACTTGGAGAAATGGATCTTCCATCGCATGCACCCTACTTTCTGACCTTAAACTTTTGCACTTCCACACCACTGAATAGCACAGTGTCCCAGACCAAGTCAGAATTGCAAAACATAGGTCCTCCTCTGTCCAAATCCCTGGAAGCTGCATCTAACAGTTATTCCTGGAGCATCCCTAACAAAACCTTTACGATGGGCTTCCCCACAAAATGCAATGGTGATTTCCACTTCTTTTCTTCGTACGGGAGGCAGAAGCAGCAGTAGTCACCATAGCAGTGCTGTCTGCTGTAAATGTTTGTAACTAATTGAAGCACTCTCCCAGAAGGACCTAGCTTCTGTATCTGCTTTGGTATACATGGGTACAGCTCTGGATTACTCAGGTCCTGAGGACATTCATGTTTCAATACCAGGGTACTGATGTTTCTCCTCTTGAAGCTGTGTGGCTGCAAAGAGTCAGAGGGGAAACCTACGTATAGGGAGCCTAAGTCCTCAACGTTTTCTACAGTGGGAAACATTTGCCTAACTATAGAATCCTCATGTAATTTTTAGTGCTGTGAGATATCCCGCTTGGTCTCCAGAATTCTTGTGCTCTGTCTGCTGGACTTGGCTTAGGTGTCTCAAATGACAGATGAATACTGCCCATTGGATTTACCATTTATTAACCTGATAATGAGTAAGGTTACTTGGACCCTTGCTTATATAGCGTTTTGCATATCATTTTCCAAAGGTGTCAGTTCTCCCACTGTGGGTAGCTGGATTTTGGATCTCTCTACAAACCTTCCCAGGACCCAGCCCTTGAGTCTGGAAACCCTCTATTCAGTTCATTCAATATTCCATAGGCCTAAAGAACAGAAGTGCCCATTATGATCAATTTGCCTGCATTCGGGATTTTTTTAAAGGCTTTTTTTTTGAGAAAGGGTAGTTGCATCTACTTTATAAGTATATTTTAAAGCTAATTACAGTTGAACCTGAATAGCTGTCAACCTTTTCAAATAAAACACTAGACATAAACTTGCTTTGTATTGAGAGGAACCTGACCACACTGTAACCAAAAGTAGTACTTAGCACCCTTTCTTATCTTTCAAAAATACTTTGCCATGATAAACGTACAAGAAGTATTCTTTAATTTGGACACTATTCCTGAATATCTCAGTCTGTTGTGTTTTTACTTGAGTTATTAAGACACGAAAACTTGTTACTAAAATTAATTTATTCCTCTTTTGTCCACTTTACTGATCAGAATATGAAAATCTCTGTTGACTTGGAGACATTCTGCCGATTGCTTAGATTTTTCAAGGTAGAGGTCACTCAGTGTTACTTTTGGACATAAATCAAACTAGCTTTGGTTTGGTTTTGGTGCTAAAAACTTTTTTGTATTTTGGCAGTGAAGAACCACTTATAGGGAAGACAGTACAAGGAAATGCTCCACGTAAAACAACTTCCTTTTGTTTTCAAGCAGGTTACCTCTTCAACGTTCACTTCACTGTGCTTCCCACCACCCTAAAAGTATTTTTAAGGAGGTGAATATGAAATGAAGATGAGGACTGAAAAAGGCCGCTGCCAAACACTTTCTGTTATCATGCTCTCCTTTAGAACAGTTGGTTTGAACCTTGAAAAGGAGAAATATTGTTCTATGTCGTTACCTTTTGACACTATAAATGTTTTCTAATGTTGCCAAGCATGTTTCAAGAAGGAATATTTGAGTTATTTGGATACTCTAGGGCAGACAAACACAATGACATCCAAGACTGAACCCATTAAATTAATGTACTTACAATGTGAAATCACATAACAGTAACATTAATATAATAGAAATGGATGTTGCTCTTGCAGCTCATTCAGTTCTTGTCTGTACAAAGCATCTTGCATCTACAAACTCCTCTCTGCTGAGACTTGATTCACAGAGGTGAGAGAAACATTCAAATTGATAAGTATCTCCTTAAAACGTCAGTTTGCAGCCATAAACTTTTCTAGGTGACAAGTGAAATACTTTTGCCCACTCAGAAATATCAATGAAATGGCTTAACAGACAATATTTTCATTAAAGAAGGAAATTCTAATGAGATCAATAGAAAGGGTAACAAGAATTAGCTCTTAAAGCAGAACTGTGACAGTTTTTCAACTTTCTTTTTTGCTTTTGGGAAAAGAAGGGAAAGGAACACAGTTCATAAACACATTGTATAATACCCATCTTCACTGATTTGGGGGGGGTTCATGTAATAATGGTAACTTTGTATTTTGTTTGACGTGCAGCACAGGTTTACAGACATGTTTCAAATAACTAAGGTATAACTGATGGAAGGGATTAATTTGGCTTAATTGGTTACATTAATAATATAAAAATACCAAGGGCCACTTCAGGATCTTAATGGACCTGATACCTCTGACCATCATCTGCTGCTTGAGCTGTAGCACAGTCTTTACATGAACTAGAAAGGACCTTCCCTAGGCTAGAGCAATTTGAGACAGTTTCAGTATGTTCTTCTGACAGTCTTCAATCCCAAACTGTAGGTGTCTGCATTTAGGTATTTAAAAGTAGGTGTCTATATGCGATATTGTGTCTGTGGCCCCATTTTAGTCAGGAGAGACCTGGGCCTTGATTTGGTTGCCTTTCTTGGCCATTTATGCCCATTTGAGGTGCCTTAGTGTATCCACAAGATTGGCAGATGTGCTAGAGCTACATATAGCACAGTAGCTGTGACCTATGATGTCCTGCGCAGTGGAAAGGCCAGACAGAATAGCCCCAGCTGTCATCCATTTACTGTAAAAGGGCTTTGGACCCATAGCTGAGATATAAAAACCTAAATGTAGATCTTATTCTGAGAGCTGAATGCTGCCCTTCTTGTTTAGCTCTCAGGTTTTTATAGGGAAAATAACGTAGTGACAGACATTATTATGCTTGACTGGTGGGGAATTCTGGGCTGTAGTAGGGCTTATAAGGAGCCCTGGGAGCCAGTGGCAGATTGGAAGAGCTAACATGGGTACAGGAAAGGGGTTCTTGCAAGACTGCATGAGAGTTTCAGGATTCCTCTGAGCTGACTGCTTGAGCAATACCAAAAGAGTGGGTAAATTGGTTCACCAAAATGGGGTAGTGGAGAGAACCTGTGTAACAGATCACCTTTGTAGACTTATGCAGACTTTAGAAATAGTTTGGAAAAATTTTACCATTATATTTACTACAAATATAGCCTGTTATTGGCTATATTTCTTGGGTGTAGTCCATTTTAAAATATATTTCTTCAGCAAGAGGAGTTGTATTTCCTTGTTGAGGTTAAATCTATGTATCATGTCTGGAATTATAGTAGTGAGTAGATAATCTGATATACTGTGTGGTTCAGCTACAGTCATGCATTCTTAAAATAGGGACAGATAAATAGGAACAGAAAAGCTGAAATGATTCCTGATAGAAGTAGAGATTTTCTATGAGTGGCTGTGTCTACAACAGAGCAATAGGAGCAACACATTTATGCTTCAAGAGCTCTGCAAAAGATGAGACAACAAAACACATGGAATGAAAATTAGTCAGTGTCAAGAGCTACTTGAAGTGTAGCAGAACTAGAGAAAATCTATATTATTACATTCCTTGTAATATACTTTGTTATTTTGTATTTTTGTAAATGTTGTACTCTTATTGCAGGTTATATTTTTAAGAAAACATATCATTCTAACCTTATATCTTATCTTGAAGTGGATTTTTAGTGATTTACCACAACTCGGCATTCTATCCCTGCAAGTTTTCAAATCCTTAGAAACCAGAGTCTGAACAGTTGCAATCAAAGAAATCAACACTTTTACTCATAGTAAAAGAAGAGAGCATCTCTGAATACACTGCCATGGGAGCTCATTTCAGGATAACTTGGTTAGATGGTATGCTATCAGGTTTGACTGTCATTCATTTAGCATTTGATATGGCATATGATGTGCAGCTGGAGATCCTTTTGTGCTGCCTATTTCATAGGATTATAGTATCAATAGCTAGGAGGGCTTAGAGTCCATTTCACTTCTTTATGTACATGCATTTCAGCAGTATTTACATTAAAGAAAAAATGTTGAGATATTTTTTTGCCTTGGTAATTTCGCTGGTTTCCCTCACTCAGTAAGTCTTGCAATTGGTGAAAGGAAGAAAACTGGAATTATCAAAAACAATGCATGCTGAGTGGGTTCAGGTACACTGAGGATCTGTGCTGAAAAGATTTGTGTGGAGAAATGTTTAGGGCTATAGAAAGACGTGATAATTTACATATAAATTGATTTTTTTAAAGGAAAAGGTTAGCTTTCAGGAATTTGAGGGAAGAGGCATAATGCAAATTATATTTTGTTGACTGCTGAGCAAGCTCAAAAATTAAATTATAAAAAATGAAATTATAAAAAACCAAAGACATTTGGAAAGACATGTTTCCATAAAAGACACGGAAATTAGTTGTTAAAACAATAGGCCTCAAGTTTCAGAACTTTAACAAAAGTAAAAGTTCAGAGGTTTTCTTGTGTGTGACTTTTCAGGAACTGGGAGGAAGATGTTTTAATATTGGTGAAATTTGCAGTGAATAGCATTTTGTTTTCTGTGAAGTTTTAGGATCATTCTTTCTTTTTATAATACATGGTTATGTTTAATACATGTGTTCTGGATATGGTGCCAACTCAAAACAAAGCTCTCAAACTAATTTTTTTGTTGGAGTTTTCCAAAACATTTCTATATTTAGGGATGTTGATTGTGTCTCTGTAAAAGAATGTCTTGTGAAATACAGAAGATGGGGCAGAGGGTGTGGTACAGAAAAACTGATATCCCAGCACCAGTCCTCTATTCCTTGAGAAATAAAGACGCAATATCCAACAGACTAGCAACCCCTCTTTTTCCTTACTGGAGGACATGATCTTTCCCTAGTGTCACTTTAAGAACATGTGCCAAATCATGTTACCTCTTCCTGTACCATGCTGTACATTTACTATGTTTAAAAGAACTAAGAAATTTTATGTAACTAAAAAAAAATTTAAAAAAAAAAATCTCTCACTGCACAGCTAACATTTGTGAGGCTTAACTACTAGGAAAAGCCTTTTCTCCCCTCCTCTGTTTCTCCTCAGAGCAATCATCTTGTTTCAAAATGTCAGTGATTAAGGATTTAGCAAATGCTGCATTGCTTTTTGGCCTGGCCAGAAGTTCAGTTCTCAGTGAAGTGTTAAGCACCTTCAAATGGGCAACAAGCAAATTTTGCTGCTTGATGATTGCTGAGAGCAAATTATGGCTTCCCTCAAGGATTTTCTCTCCCATAAGGGAGGAAAGCAGAACCCAGCTCCAGCAAGCGAGGACCGGCTGAGCACCCCGCTGCAGCAGGCTCGGAGAAGATTAGCTGTTAGCTGTTGTCTCGAGTAAAATGCACCAGCAAAGCTGCTTCGCCGGGGCCATTTCTTCTTTGTGTGGAAGGAGTGAGACAGCCCCAAAGTGTCCCATGCAAGTTAGGGGGTTAATGCGTATTTTAAAAGAAATATTTTTAATATTTTGCTGGCCTGTGTTTCTAGGCTTTAAATTTCTTTTAATTCCTGCTTCTTTTTGTCGGCCTCTTTTCCTGCATGGCATATCGCCCTTCCAATTCTCTCCTGTCTTCTCTCCCACTGTCTCCCTCTCTCCCTCCTTTCTTTTTCTTATCCTTCATATGAAGCCTTCATGGTAAAGGCTTGATTCCTCTGCCTAATAACTGGAGAACTTGAATGAGCAAACAAAGTCAGATACTGAAATGGGAATAGGGATAGTTTTTCCAGGTAATATCCATGCGAGAAGCCAGCTCCTGCTGCCTTCTGCCACGACCACCCTGTCCAGAGAGAGAGGGCACGCTCTTTGCTGCTGCTAGCCTGGGTTTTGTTTCTTCACAACAATTTTTGGCCAGCAAGTACCAGAGAAGCACTATCTTTTCCAAGACTAATCTGATCCTTCATTGGAAGCGATACAATTCTTGCTAAGGGTTGATAATAACCCAGTTCAGATGATCCTTGTAGACAGGTCTGCATGTGGACTCCCTAGCTCAGGCCTTAAAACGTTATGGTTTCTTTCAACTTCACAGTGACGTTATAAGAATTTATTAGTGAAAACCTGGGACAGGACCTTATCCAGTATTTATATGCCTAAATCAGAAGGAAGGATTAATGTTCTGCATATTTAAGAGCTAAGACTTAGTGTTCGACTTGTACTCAACAGGGAATGTTCCTGGGATTAGTTATGAATTCAAACTTTGGTGGAAAGGTGTGGAAGTAGGAATGCCCTTTTTATACCAATCATGAGCTGCTTGCAACACAGTGCTTTTCAGAAAATCCTTTGGAAAATTGGAAAATTGGAAAATTGGAAAATCCTTACAGGACAGTAATATTAACTTGGAAAAACAACCTATTTTAAAACAGATTCACTCAGGCAAGATGATAGTACTAAGAGTTGCAGAGAAGCATGTTTAACATAGTCCAAAGAAAAAGATGAGAAAGAGGTTTTAAGGTAGAGATGGTGACTGGATAAAGACACCTAGCTCTGTAAGCAAAACCATTTTCTGTGCTTTTTGAGCCCTGTGGTGCTTGCAGAAGCTCCTGCATTTTTGATAAATAAACAGGACTCTTGGAAGAAGCACTAGTCATTATGTCTTTCTTTTGCTAATGCAAACAATTCCCCCCACCTCTGAGTACCAGTTAACCCCCTTTAGTAAGAACAAAAGTCCTGAATAACTGCTTTCAGTTTCTGATTTCTGAGTAGGAGTAAAATGAAAAAATAAGATTCCTACCAATGCAGGGTTGTTATTTCCCCACAGCAATTTCAAGTAGCACTTCAGAAAATATTGGGCTAATTATTCTGTTTTATTCTCCCTCATTTATCTAACCCGAACCTTGAGATCTGTCTGTTATTATTGTTGTACACATCTAATTCCAAGCAGGACAGCTTAAGTTCCTAATTACGTGTTCAATACTCAGTTTTCAATTGCACAAATAGCATGTAATGTTTCCAAGTGTGTAGCCATATAGGTCTTTCTAAACATGACAGGAATGAATACTCACTGAGACTGCTAATCTCAATGACTATGCAGCAGATCTTATTTCCTCTCCCTCCTTCAAAGCTGTGAACTTTAGAATTACTACTAAGGATAAGAGGTTTGAGTTTTAAATCCCTTAAAATCAGGTCAAGAAACCAACACCTTGTAAAACCAAAATTAAACAGCAAGTGATAATGTTTAATCCAATTCTGTTAGATTTTGCACCAGAAGAAACACATAAGCAATATAAATCTTGTGCTGCGTTTTACTCCAAGGTCCAAATTTGCTTGCTGTTCCTTCCCCAAGCTCTATTAAAAATATTAAAGCTTGGCTAAATTAAATGTTTGTATAGTGCTTAACATTTAGTTTGCTGAAGTATACTTTATGACTTCTGTCACTATAGTACGTAAGTACTTCATAGATTGGTTGGATATGTTGTTAAGGCTTTCAAATCCTCGCTGAGGCACGCAGTCTGATTAGCCCCATTTTTCTGATGAGAAACTAAAGCATAAAGTTATGTATAGCTCTCTTGCAAGCAGACACCTCACTCTGCTGGACCTACAAATAGCCTCCTTGGTGGGATCTTTAGGAAAAGTTAATGCAATTCGCTTCTACAGCATCTGCCGAACCAGAATGCAGACAGATATCACTTGACTCTGCTTGCAGGAGGTTGTGTGCTCTTATCTTTAAATAGTCACAACTGCAAAGAAAATCAGAGTAAGAGCTAGGATTTCAGCCTTGAGCACCTACATTTGAGGCTACCACATGAATGTCTAACATCATTGTTTTTCTCTGATGTTGCTTAAAATGAGACAGAGGTACTTACCCCCTACTGCACATGCTGTAGTACCCATAGTCATTTAGTACTGAGGGGCAACGATATGAAATGCTGCATATAATGGGATTCCCATACCTCCATCCATTGAAGGAATGAGTTCGGGCTTTTCATGGTCAATACGTGCTCCGGAAGTGTACAGAAACATCCTTTCCCTATCCAGTTACCATGATTTCACTCACTCTTGTAATGTAGCAAGTTATTATCTTCTCTGAAGACAGTGACCCAATGATAATTGAAATAACATATGGAATTCCAGCATAAAAGGCCTTTCCATAGTTACAGCTTATTTCTCAGACAAAATCACTAGTCATCACCATTTCTTTAAATTTTAAACCACCACTGCTTACATGGGCTGCCTAAGTGCTTCTGGTTTTAACCACACAGTCAGAGATCCGGGCTTTTTGGCTTCTCATGATAGTACGTCAGAGACACTTAGTAATGATAAATAGGTATCTGTAACATGCATCACAAAGCTTAAAAATTATTTAAAAAGACAGAAAATTTGTATAGTGTTAGACATTTCTTGTGCTAAGCTTTGACTTTGTGCTATAGAAGAAAAAAAACCCAAACCTTCAAAAAATGTAGAATTCAGGAACTAATCCATGTCTCTTTATGGCATTTCTTTATTTCCTTCTTGTTCATTGCTATTCTGTCTACATGTTGATTCTTAGTAGCTTTTGTTTTGGGATGTATGTCTTTGGAAGAACCAGATGTTGCATCACAATTGCTGTTGATTTCTCGCAGGGTGTCACACTGTTGTAAAATCCTAATTACACATGTTTTTCACAGTTCCTGAAGCTAAATGATGATTTTTTTCCTACTGCAACTTCTTTGTATCTTTCTTTCTTGCATGCTGTGGTAACTTAACTTCTTCCAGCAAAAATGTACTTGAAATATACAAATTTAGTTGCATACCTAAAAAATGTAAAAGACTGTTTTCTTGGCAGAGGTCCCGTAACCAGTTGGAGCCCATTAACTCTGCTCGCAGAGAACATCTTCTGGTTTGGTTGCATTTCAAAGGAATCTAGTCGCACAGTCCAAGACCATCCTGCCATGTGAAAGAAAGCATGGTTAACTGCACCAAAAGTACATGCCTGATCCAAACTAAAACGTCTAATGTAGATTCACCCCTGAAATGTAAAGAGCAGTGTCCTCAGACAGACACAAACTTCCTCCTTGTGGAATCTGCTAACTTATCACAAGTATTAACTCTTACAAGTAATGATGGTTTGGGATGGATGGAAAAGTAAGTGAGATCCCTAGGTCACCTACCAGATACGGATGACATTACCTGAGCATGCTATCAGTATGCTCATTGTTATGTCAGAAAGTAGCTTAAGTAAATATGTAGGGCAGAAAGAGGGGATTCACCTGCAAAAGAGATTAGAAAAACATGGCGATGCTGCCTTATTGAAAAACTAATTGGTACTGATCCAGAATATTTTATGAAATGGTAAATTTTCTAAAATATCTTTTGCCTCACTTATACCTACAAAAATGCGGGTTTTTTTCTTGTAAATTATTTTATCTGTAAACCAAGTATGTGAAATATGTTTTGTAAAATAAGGACAATTCAGTGTAAATAAAATCTGTGTTAATGTTGGTCATTTGTAATGGATTATTTTGTATAGATGATATTCATCAATTTTCAGTGTAAATCAAAAGCGCATAGGTCTTCCATGTCTACAACATGAACTTCTTTTCTTAAAAGCCTTCCTCAGCTTTATTGCCCAGTTACTTTCATTGGAAATTTGTTGCAGAAACTCTCTATTCTGTCTAACAGAAATCATCTAATTCCTAGACAAGCTGTATTAATGTCCTTTTGTTCTTATGCCTATTTTATCCATCATCTTAAAAAGCTCTTTTTTCTCCCTGGTGTTTAACACTCATATGTACTAGAGAGTAATCATATCTGGCCCTGGCCCAACCTTCATAATGTTAGGTTAAGCATGACAAGCTCTTTTAGTGTCCTGTGGTATGTTCTTTTGATTATCCTAATGGTCACATTAAAATGACCAATGAATCCCTTGTTGATATGTTTAATTTGCTATTATATTTCTTTTCAAAGTGCTGAGAAGACGACCATAAATAAATGAAATCCATTCACTGCATGTTCCTTCCAATGGTCCTTTCTGCCTGTCCTTATTTTAATAGAAAACCAGATTCCCTAACTAGCAAATAACCCCTAAACGCAATTATGACATTCATAAGCTGTGGTTATAATCAAATGAATGTCAGGAGGCAGCTATGATTCACCAGCTTGTTGCTGCCCACTGGGACTCCTTGCTCTTTATCAGCCATCAAATCAGCAGTTACAAGAGCGGTTCACACAAATGGAACTCCAATATACTATGTTCCACCTTATTTTAAGCCAGCCCCAGCACAACACTTTGCTTGACAGTTTGTTTCTCAAATTGCTATCACCCACTATGCTTTTCCAGCTACAGGTTGACAAGGTCTGTTCCATGGAAAATCCCAAATCTAATAGTTACCCTGAAGTTAGAAGTAATGTTTCTGTTCCTTGGAGGGAATGGCTCACGTCATAGAAGAAGACTTGTTGGTCAATCAAACCGATTAGCACATGCCAACTTGCCTTTCTCATCTCCCAGGGTTTGCAATGTGTCCTGTCATCCTTAGACATATTTACCAGCAATGTGCTTATCATCTTTAGAAATATTTACCAGAAATGTGATTGCCAGAATCAAACTCCAATGGTAATGGCTTAAAAACAACATACAGATCTGCCAGAGCTACCATTTTGGTTTGAGGTGTTTTTTTTTTCCTTTGTAGAAATGCCTCAGAAGCTCCCATAGTTGAAACATAGTTGAAAACAGCTTATAAAGTGCTTTAAGACCTCTGGATGAAGAACAGAAAATAAATGCAAAGTATTAGTTCCTTTTCTTTGGGCTAGCATCATGCATGATAGTATTATGCTTATTTAGGAGGTAGAAGAAGAATTTCAGTACAATATGCAAACTAAATATCATATAAATACTATGGGACTGATATAGATAAGGAATGATAACATATGGAGAAAAATACTGGTTTAGTACCCTAATATTTCTTTCCTGTTCTAATTTATATAAATGGCATGAAGCTCCAGAACCCTCTTGGAGGAGAAAATTTGGGAACACTTGGCCCCTTAACATCAGCCCAAGTTTTATCTGAGCAATCTGAATAGATTAAGTGATTAAAAGGGCTGAGCAATGCAACGGTGAGATAATCACAAACTTATCTTTTCAAACAGGGAGAGCAAACACTGACTGTGATTCACATGACCATGTACATTGTAGACATCTTCATCTGTATTAGTCACTCTTGGTATTTTTATAGTCAATGAAGAGAAATAAGCACTTCAGGGTGCGGTTTATATGTCCGTAATGTGCACTCCACATTAGGTCAAACCAACTGTATTCTAAGAAGCACTAATCCTATTCCCTAACTAAAAAGGGACCCTACTGTGACCAGTTTGGGTACAGTTATCAGCACTGACAGCATCCAAAGTTAGATGACATGAATCCAAACTTTTAAATAATTAAGTCACGAATCAAACTAGTTGGAGGCTGCTGCATATCTGTTCCCAAACTCACTCTTTACTTTGCAGTATAAAACATAGACTTGTGAAAGTGAATACTGTATTACCTGTGCTTCTGTGTCATGAATTGTGACAAAATAGTGAAAACAGCATTTCCAGACCAGTCAGAGAGCAATCATGTCTTTAATGAGCTGTACAAAATTAGCAAAGGCATCACCCACCTTTATACCTTGTCAGTGAAGGAGTGCACACATACACACCCATGAAGACTTCTCTCCCATGCAGCACAGTTTACACTAGCTGAACACGTCTGACCATGGGTAAATTCTACTATGAAAGAAAAAAAAAAAAAAAAAGGAAAGTTTGTGGGTTTTTTACTAGTTTCATCAGTAAAAAAATAGGGGTTTACTAATTTTTACCCCTACTAAATTTATCAGGGTTTTTTGCTTGTTTACAAGCTGGCCATTGCAACCTGGATGCTTTGTAACTATAATAAAGAGCAGCTTAGGGAAGTGCTCCTCTCTATTGCAGTCATTAGGTATTTCTCCAGAGACAATTTAGAAGTGCTGTATTAGGAAAATAAACATTTAGAACAAAAAAGGAAAAGAGAGTCATAAGAGGTTAAGAACTCAATAAAAATGTAACATTCAGTCATTGACTATAAATATTTAAAGTACCATCGGTGGTGATGAATGAAGAAAAATGGCTATCATGAAATAATGGATCAGTCAGAAATTCTGACTATGTATTTGTAGAAATAAACATTTTCCTGCCAACTAGGCACTTTTCTGGAAAGGAATGCATTTCTTAGTCTATACAGTTAGAAGAGGCCTACAATGCATGTTATTCCATAGCAGTTAGTTTAAGTCAAGATTTTTACCATTATTTTTATTGTGGCATGAATAGATATGCACTTAAAGTTTACAAGTGTGGATCTAAGTAATGGTAGTCTTAAAAGATGGCAATGAATCGGTAATCATGTCTATTTTTAACAGTTATAGATTTATTACTTTCTGAGGTTTTATGAGAAAGATCTAGAAATATTCTGATTGATGCACAGTTCTGTATTTTATGTACACTTACTAAAGATTGCTGTGGCTAAGTACATTAGTGTGTAAAAAATGTGTAATACTGACTTTAAAAGTTACATCTCTAGCACATGCATAAACATGCATACATGAGAGACAGCATAACATGGAAGGTATATAGTAATGTCAGGGTGATTAGTAGGTTATTATCTGTTTTCCCCAAACTTTAAGAGCCACGTAATCTTATACCACTGGCTTCTTTAATGGCGTAAGTGATATGTCAGAAGTCATGCTGAGAGGGAAAAGAGAAAGAATCAGCTGCTTTGATTCTATGACTGCACAGTTCAGGTTGATTTGGACCTCTTCCTCAGCTCCTGGGGTTTTTTGTTTGTTTATTTGTTTGTGGTATGGGGTTTTGGGGGGGTTATTTTTTGTGTGTGGAAAGGATCAGTCACACGCTTATTTAAAAAACTAAACATGATTCTTCTTACTTCATGGTGATCTTCACTGTTTTGGACAGTGATGGGTGTAACCTTTCTTTCAAGGTTTCACACCTCCAGCTCCAAAAGGACTGTGTGAATTATCTTCTTGCTACAATTTGGTATAAACATTTGCATTTTATTTTCTTTATGCTTTTCTTTTTCCTTCTTTCTATGCACATCTTGCATTGTGAACATTTTTAGCAAACTGTCATTGAAAAGAAAACTGTGTGCTCTACTCAAAATTAAGAGAATCTGATTTTTATATCACATTTGAAAGTGATCATGCTAGCAATGCAAGCAGTTAAGCACGTTTGACAAGAATTGTCTACTAAAGTATGTGTTTGTTCTCACATTCAGACACTCACAGACAATGCCTTTAGAGCTTGCTGGAGTAAGGTTATAATAAATAGGAACAGGGAAGAGAATTATATTAGTTCTGTGGCCAGCCATGAGTTACTAACGCCATACAACTTTTTTAAAAGGTTATCCAAAGTGTGTATTATTATGTATATTTCCTTAATGGCCAAATGTGAAAACCTAGTAAAACTGCTAAGAAAACTCGAGGTTGTGGATGAATGTATCCAAGTGTTGAGTTTTGGTGCTTTTTTTAATCTGTTTTGACACATGACAGTCTTTTTTAACCATAGGCACAGCAAGTTCACCTTTTGGGACAGTTCATTCTCCCTACACTTTTGTTGACCTATGTCTTCAATGCAGAGTCTAGTTAGATAACAAGAGGGCCAGCCTTCGATATCAACAGCTACATCTCCAACCCATACCTGACCAACCATGCTTGCGTTGTTATACTATATGTGTATGTGAGTTACTACACTGGTTGTAGCGCTCAGTCTGAAAAACCCATGTAATCATTCTGTCATTTCTGGTGAAGAAGCATGGGGAACTGAAACTCGGTCTTGGTAGGTATATGGAGAATAAATCTTGGCAGAGGTCTATAATGGTTGCTTTGTGTCCACATGGCAAAGTGAAGAGACCGCTGAGGTTTTAGATTGTATTGCTGACCTTGTAGCATGCGTGTTAAAGGTAACCTGACTCAGGCCACAGGACTTCATGTGCAAATGAGAAACAGAATGAGACAGCAAAGAAGTAAAAGATCTGATAACTTTGAAGGGTAGGAAACATTTCTGGCACTTCAGAAGACCAGCAGCTTCTCTGGTCCTTCAGAGCTTCCCTGTCCTTTCCAAGCTAATCCTCAAGGTGCATGAGAGACAGTCTCCCACATCGTGTCATTAAGACTCACCTCAGGAATTTAAAAGCCTGTCATTAGCAGTTTCCTGAAATAGTGGATAAAAAATAAAATAAAAATCAATTCAACTGCCAAGGTCAATGCCTTCTTGGACAAGATAGGAAAGAAAAGGAAATAGTTTGCTGGACACTTTTTAGTTTTTTTCAGAGAATGATATGACAGTTTACAATAGTGAAAGCACTCAGTTTATTTTCCTTTTTAAACCTGTGTTTAAAATCCTCTTTAATAACAAATGCTACAATTACTTGTTATCGTAATGGATTGTTGTCATTTTGTAGTTCAATCTAGAATAGACATATCATTTGAGGGGCAGCAATTTGTCATCAGATCCATGTTTGTTCATTTGTTTATTTATTTTCTTAAATTATGGATTTAGTAGTTTAAGAAATCTGTACTTGGTTTTTGTTGTTGTTGAAGTTATTTGAGCAGCCAAAGTTGTATCAGACATGTGAGCCTAAGGTGATATGTTCCTTAAGCACAAGTTTACTGGTAATGTGCATTTTCGTTCAGCAGAACTTTTTCCAGCATTTGCTCAAATGCCTGTGGCCAAAAAAAAAATTGATGTCAGAATATTGTGCTAACAAGAAGCATTGCCAAATGATAAAATATTAATTCTTTTACTTTATATGCAGATATGAGAGAAGAAGCAATTACCCCTACTTTAATTGTTTCATAGATGAGTACAATTATGATGTTATTCATTCCGTTTGCAGACTGAATGTAAAAAATAACATCCACATCATATAGTCAGAGATTTCATTTTAAAGTAAACCTTACCAATGTTAGATATATTAAAGCAATAAACCAAGAGATTAAACTTTCATAAACAGTAAGAGCTCATTGTTTTGTAAATGGATGCATAATAACGTCTTTGTAGCTCAAATGAAACCATAAAACTGACTGGGCGCTTTAGTCTTTCTGCAAACTTTTGATTTATCTGTTTAATCACTTGTTAGCTTTTTTTATGGCAATTAAACATTGAAAATGGGCTCCAGTCTTCTTGCCGCATTACTCTTCTCTTATTGAACTGCTGTCATTTCTTTACGATGACAAGCAATTTAGAGGTGCAAAAAAACAATTAAACTGTATGTGGCTCCTGCTGCTACAGGTGTTTGTTACTAATGAATGAAGTGATAGCTGTTGTTGGAGTGTGAGATTTATCTTTCTTTGTGACTTGTGTAGCAGAGGGTGGGTGGGATACCTTTGAAAAGCTGGTATAAACAGTCCACAATCACAGAAAGGCTGTAGCTAGAGTTTATATCAGTCATACTAGAGTTAATGTTAGGGAAAGGTTAACTAGATTGGTTAAGTAGATTGTGATTTTGAAGCTTGCTGTAGCTACAAATAAAAAAATGTGTTACAACAGGTGTTATGGTCCATCCGTTACAGGTACCTGCTAGTGTTCCATCATTTTTTTAAAAAACCCACCTAATACTTAGATATAGATCATTAAGAAAATGCAACATAATGAATGATCAATACCATAACTGCTCTAAAAGAATTAAACACTCTATAAAACTCCTTGCACATGTACTGTAACAGCCATTGATAGCAGTAGCTATATGTAAGATTGGGAGGCAGCTTCTGGAAATCCCCAATTATTTCCAAGTTCTCCAGCTATGTCTTACAATCAACCATTTTCTTTTTTTTGAGAGGGAGAGAGAGAGAGAGACTGTTCATGCCTAACAAAAGTTACTAGGACCCTCTCTG
Organism: Ciconia boyciana; assembly: GCF_034638445.1. Lineage (NCBI taxonomy): Eukaryota > Metazoa > Chordata > Aves > Ciconiiformes > Ciconiidae > Ciconia > Ciconia boyciana. The sequence goes on along the minus strand of NC_132934.1, from coordinate 163,348,241 downwards.
CCCCCCTCTTGTCACATTATTGCTTCAGGGCTAACAGGACTAAAGAGTGCTAAGAACATATTTTGTCATTGAACGAAACTGTTGACTCAAACTGCCATTTTTTATGTGGCGACTTCTGAGAGTCAAACAGCACCCTAGAGAAAACTGCTCTCTGGAAGAAGAAAAGTAATAACAACAGCAGAATTTCATTTCTCATTTCCCATTACAGTCCAGCTACTTAGAAATATTATCCATCTCTGTACCCAGTTCTCAACGAGGAGAGAATTGTAACCTGGGAATGTTTCAGTGCTGATAGGATTGAGTCTTTCATATTTTTAAATGCTAAATGCCCTTAGTGACTTTTTGTTTCTTCCTTTGCTTTTAATTTCCTACATCCTGTCTTCATATTTTTTACTAAAGCATTTATTGAATTTCACATTCATGTATTTAAAATGAATTATTTTAGTCTGTTACATCAATTACTATCTGCATTCATTAATGATTTTTTTCTGCCAAATACAATCAATGTGGCTCTGCAAATAAACCTGACCTAAAAATAAACCAGAGAATTAACATCTGATATCATGGAAGAAGGCAGTAAATCCTGAAGTAGCATCAGCTTCGAATTCTTTCTCTGTAGATGATTTTCCATCCACAGCTTGTGTCAGTCAGTCTGTGTGTTGCTAGGGTACACCTACTGTACAGCATTCATTTAAATACTTTTAGTTGTGTGTTGTTTATGTAAAATGGAATGAGCAAAGGAGAATTCCAGGGCTAAGTCTGAGATTTTTGCTTTCATTTGTTTAAGCTACCACCACGATTTGCATGTAGCTTTTGTGGTATAATTGTTTGGTTTTAGTTCTGCTGACATTGTGGTGGGTTAGCAGTGCAGATAATAACAGATGACAGTTCCTTTTGTGGAAGTTAAGAACGAGCTGATTAATTGTTATTATGTTACACTCTAGAGGAAAACCTTGTAATTAAACCACAAAAAGCTACATTAACATAATGTTAAGGGTCTGACTTAATCCCACGGAAGCAAGAAAATTCAAAGTTAACAATGAGGAGCGTAATGTTACATGTTTTAGGCCAAGTGCTGTTCTTTGGAAAAGAGCTTAGTCTGACTATTGTCATTGTTTCTGTGCGTGATTAGGGCAGCTGCATTTAAATCAAATTAAGTCCTTTGACTTTTCTTTGTGTGTGCTTGCAGATCAGGCTTTATAAAAAAGGTTATTGAGCGCTCAGCTCAGCAGTTATATTTGGAGCTAGGTCTGATGCTAGATTTCATGCTTCCAGGTAGCTAGTCCTGGCTTTAAACCAGAGGATGAGCTCCTCAGTAATTCTTTTATTTTCAAGTATATTTCCTGAAAGCCTACCAGACTAGTATTGGTATATTTACATGGCATATTTTGATTTTTAGTAAAACACCGTTTCTTTACTTGTATAATTGGGAAGAGGGACCTGGTTTATTTGAAGAAGTGCTTTTCTAGAAGCTAAAATCTCACAAATTTTAATACACACTCTGTTCTGGAGATAATTTTAAATTATTTTCACGGTCACACTTCCCTGTCTTGCTTCATGTGTCTTCAGCTTTTTTATCTCATCTGTATCTACTGACTGAAAATTTCAAACCCTGTAGAAAAGTCTATGCAGACATACTATTGGCATGAAAGGTACTGCTAAAATTTGTGTAGTTAAATGTTTGAGGTAAGTCAGTGATTAGGCTGATCACAGTGACTGCTTCCTCATCTCTCCTTCCTCTATCCCAGTCCTTGACTCTTGGAGAGTTACAGCATCTGCCTGCAGCCTGGGTTGTTAGTTGTCATACCCTTCTCCATGGCAGCTGATTGGAAGCTTTGATTTGATGTAGTCCCCTTTTGTGTGAACAATTTAGGTAACACAGACCTTAATTCTCTATTCTCTAGCCTGTATGATCCTGTGGCAATTTCATAGCCCGTTTTACATCTATCATGGGTAGATAATTATGCATAGGCTGATGGAGTCGGCAGTGAAGTGGCAAAGACAGATGATTATCTGAAAAATTCACATCCTCTAACAAAAAGACTTAACTCCTCAGGTATGGGCATCCTCCCACCTTGTATGCCTAAAGATTACTTTCACATATATTTACAGAAAATTAATGTCCAATGCTTAGTACTGAAACCAGAGAAAGTAACACATAAGTGCACAAGTTCCTGAATCGGTCACAAGATTCATGTGTAGTGAGTTATTTCTTGGCATTTTTAAAAACATGTATCATAAAATTAATTTCAAAAGCTTCTTACTATAAAGGACAATAATGACAAGTGAACTGTGTATATTAAAACTTTTTGAAAACAGAAACAGTTTTTGAAATATTAAGAACTCATTCAATTATGAAATTTAAACAATGTAAATGGGCTCCAGAGATATGACTGCAATTCTAGGAATAGAACTAGTTTGTGAGCTGTCACAGCTAAAACATTGAAAGTGAGAATACATTTTTCATGTAGTTCTAAGGCTTTAAAAACAGTAAAAAAACATCTTTAACTTTATTTTCCAGTTTCCACATTTTAGATGTAGTCCAGTACACATTTTAGATGCATATTCCATCAGATCTGTCCTACTTAGTTACCATGCGAACTCATCAACCACTGAATTTTAAATATGATGTAGTCATCCATGTTTTAGGAAGCTAAAAGAATGCAATTTTACCTCCAAAGGGTTTGTTATTCTAAACTCTCACCCCTATAAATATGCAAGAAGCAAGTTCTGTAGAAGAAAGACATGGTTTAATATTTTTGAGCAAATTTTTTTTTTTTTAGTTTCTAGAGCATACTCTTTTTCAGTGCTGTCCTAGATCTGAGCATACAACATCCCTCTGACTGTCTCTGAGCTTTCCTGGCTCCCTTTATGTGCGCTTCTGAAGTGCTTCATTTGCTTTTCGTCCCCTCTCTCCCTCTCTCTCCTGAAGAGGAGTCCAGCTGCTAGTATCTGTGCGCACAAGCCAGCTCCCAGCTTCCAGCCTCCTGGCTAACTCATGGAAGTGCTGTAGTTTGCATGCAATTGATACACCTGCAGCTTTAGCTGTCTGGTTTATATGGGTCTTTTAATTATTTTTATCCTTCTTCTGAATGAAGGCCAGACATTATACTCACTGGCTTCAATAATATTTGTTCTCTAAGCAGACTAGTGAGAGTAATTTAATTTTGCTTTACTAAACCACAGAGCCAGGTTAATGGATATTTTTGAATAGGTGCAATCTACAACCTTAGAGGTTGCAGAAGATTTTACCTATTTTATCCGCATAGGATCCTAATTGATCTATGTAACACCGAACACCAAAACTGTCATCTAGAGGAATCTTCTTTCAGCACCTGTAAGAGCCTTATCTTCATGCCTGTAGATTTCTGACTTAAATATTTGATTTGTAAACACTTTTGCATAGTTGTGTTTGACAAGCACATTAAAAACGGTCGCTCATGAGCTACAAATCTCTTAACTTACAGCTACTGCATATATTGCACAGCTGGCTGTCATGATACTAGCAAGATTTTTGGCTCCATGATCAAACATGGAGTTTAAAATTCAAAGCATTCAAGATGCTTATCATTATTGCCATTTCTATTCCTTCCTGAAAATGCTAAGAAAAACTTTTCCATCATCCAAGCACCACCCACCTAAGATGCACTTTTAGCAAAGTTGCCAGCTCCATGCTGAATGAGTACCTTGCTATTTTCATTGAAGCTAGACCCTTGCCGAACTCTGCCTGTTGGGGCCCACTTAATTTGAAATAGTTGTAGCACTGCACAGAAGCCAGACGCAGAAGGACACAAAAACTACATTGGCAAATGATCTGTCAAGTGACCCATGAACAAAATCGAGATTGAGTTGCCCTTTGAAATAAACCTATTTGAATTTTATTATCTCTAGAGCACCTTGTGTCTCTAATCTTGTGAAAGGTTAGTATTCCATCCATCAGAGCAAGATTAGCGCTCTAGTTGATGCCTGTGCTTGATGATAACTGAATGCAGCAGTTGGGGCTGGAAGAAGGAGATTCATTACCATCAGCGGTTCAAAGAAAGATTGGGTAAACAGACGCTCAGGGAAGCAGGTTCGCAATATAGACCATATATATTCCAGGTCAGGATAGCAGGAATCAAAGGAGCAGAATGTCAGCAAAGACTTAAACCTTTTAACAATAATCCAAGCAAAGCAATGTTACCTTATTCCCATCCTTTTATTTCGTGTTGCAGATTAGCAGACCCAAATGGCTGCTGCCTACTAGGCTGAAATGCTAATCACTTCCTCAGTATATCTATCAAGAAAAAGCTAAGACTGAAGGAATAAATGAGAAAACAATAAAAGAAAAAAATCCAGGACTCATGACCAGGTTAGTGTCCAGCTGATATGCATAGGCAGAAGCAAAGAATGCAGATTCTGTGATGTTAAAAAATAATGCTCTGTTTTTATTAATTCAGAAGTTCTCCCACTCCTACCTCAGGTAAAAATCATTTCTCAAGTGTTATGTCTTTTTAAAGCTTACCTGACATTTTGAAAAAAAGTTTAGTGAACAGGCATCGTTTTTCCATGTCCTTGTTTGCCTGAACTTTCTAAATTTTATATTATGCTCTGAATTATATATATGATTAAGTTAATAACAGCAGTGACCTTACTTCTCATTTTAAAAATGAGATTAAGTAAGTTCTTCATTGTTCTGTGGCAATGTCAGCTCCAGCCCTATGCACTGCTTCAAGGATATAGGAGTAATCCAAAGGATTAAAATGTGTATATTTTTCTAATCCTTTAGTTCCTCCTGGTGGGTATGGATTTGTGCCTCTGGCTTTTCTATCCATCCAGAGCAGACCATGTATTTATGATCTCACATTTGGCTTTGAAGGATAACGAGAGGACCTTCAGACCTGATGCCAATGTACCAGCCAGCAGCAAAATAACATGAGACTGGATTTTTTATTTGCTGTCGAACTTCATAACATCACAAAGGAAAAAGAAATAGAGGATAGGTCTGAGATTTTCCAGAGGCAGAGGTATGTTAAAGCAGTAGAAATGGTTGTATGCAAAGTAGGAACCTGTTTAGTTCTTAGGTAGTACCCACAGTGTAGTCACAAAATTAAAAAAAAATAAAAAATAAAACAATGCCAAAATAAATTTCAATTTGTACTAGATTATACTGATGCTCAGAATATAAGAATTCATGACTTTCAGCTAAATCAGAGCCTGTGATAGAATATACAAGCTTTAATGGCTCCTCAGAATAAGTAAAAAGGTTTAGAAGAGGCCACTTTTAAAGCAAAAACAGGTAGTAACAACAACAAAATCCAGGGTATTTATGGTGTTATGAAATATTTCTATACAACTCTTGATTCCGGAGACAAAAGCTGCTGTTTCTGTGTAATCAACAAAAAAGATTTTTCAGTACTCTCTACAGCTACATTTTCAGCTACTTAACTAATTTTGACTGTATTAAGGGACTAACACTATAAACTATACATGGATGTGTAACACTAATTAAAGTGCTTAATGACTAAATACATAATAGGTAGGCTGTATGGCACTTATTGCAATTATTGTGACATTAAACATAAAAATTTCATTTGAAATGTATTATACATACACATATTATGGGCAAGTCTGAGTGAACACGTGGTCTTTACAAGAGAGGAACATGTGACTGATAAAGCAATGTTTCTTCAGTGAAAGTGGAGAATATTTTCTAGGTAATGGGTTGAATGAGCAATATAATTTAATGCTGAACCCTAATATAAAAGTCACCTATTGGAAACACATTTCGAATTATATGGTTTGTAAATGTGGAAGCACTTAAAGTATAAGGCCATCTAGGCTACATAAAATTATAATGTACTTATGAAGTTTCTTATTATGGAAAAGGAACAGTGTAATTAGTGTCACCTAATATGTAACACACCTAATGTTTCCATTTTTCAGAAGTTATCACTGGTTTAGTGTGAGTTGGAAAGTCTTCTCACAATTTTTTAGGTCCTCATTTGAGGAAGTATATTGTATCTATTTAAAACCAGTGTGCTGGTTTTGGCTGGGATAGAGTTAATTTTCTTTATAGTAGCTAGTATGGGGCTATGTTTTGGATTTGGGCTGAAAACAGTGTTGATAACACACTGATGTTTTAGTTGTTGCTAAGCAGTGCTTATACTAAATCAAGGACTTTTCAGCTTCCCATGCTTTGCCAGGTGCACAAGAAGTTGGGAGGGGACATGGCTGGGACAGCTGACCCCAACTGGCCAAAGGGATATTCCATACCATATCATGGCATGCTCAGTATATAAAGCTGGGGAAGAAGAAGGAAGGGGGAGGATGTTTGGAGTAATGGCATTTGTCTTCCCAAGCGACCGTTACGCGTGTGTTCTTTCTTGTGTCCTTTTCAAAGAAATCCCTATTTTTTCTAGCTGTACTAAGATATCTGCCCCTTATTGTGTTATATGGCTGAATATTCCTTCCAAATGACTAAGTATATATACATTTGGAAAATGTAAATAAAGAAGTTATTAGATAAAAAGTTTACAATAATCTCTTACAATAAGTATTCATTTTACTTCCCTATCTCACCAGACTGCTGAAAACTTTAGTCTTTCAGATAATGCAGTAGTAGAAGCCCTAAAATCACCTTATCAAGCAATAATACATGTACACATATGTGTATTAAATAAAATACTAGCACTGATCTAGCGGGGTTGATAGGAAGAGACAGGCTCCTGCAAGATGTGAAGGGGAGCCCCCATTTTAGAGCCCAAGCCACACTTCTGATCTAAAGCCTTCATTCTCTTCCTGTGGAGAACATAAAGGCAGAGCTGGAGCAAGGATTCATGCTGAGGTTCCTCTGTCGAGTATCTGAAGTTAAGCAGCCTGTAGTCTGGATTGCAGATCCTCCTGCGCTTAACGAAATATACAGTTTTCGGGACTCTTGTTCTGCCTGTGTGTTCACAGGAGGTGGTTTTAGCGGTGTTGAGAGACTGTATCTGAGGAACCTCTGGAAAACCAAAGTTTAACTCTCTTCTTATCACTTTCTCCCTTTTATTCAGTTGCCATTTCCCTGTTTTTCTATCTTCTCTCCAACTATTTTTGTCCTCTCTAGCTTTTGCTTTCCTGTTTCACCTGTACTGCCTCATTTGCGCTTGTTTATCCTCCCATATTTGAATGTTTCTGCAGTAGTATCGTGCAGGAAAACAAATATAAGGCCTCTAGTCAGCATGGGTCACCCTGGACCCTTCACCGCCTGCTGCTCAGTAAGGCTGATGAGCTTCTCGGCTTGTTCCTCAAACCCCATCTCAGAAGGCTGTCACTCTCAGCTGGCAAGATTTACGTAAGAACAGTTAGTGGGGGTTTCAGCTCAAATGTGACACAGTGTTAATGTTATGGCCAAAAAAACTGGAGAAATACCAGAATATTACACAAGTGTCTAGCACTAATTTTAGGCACTGAATGGAAAGACTTTGCCACCAAAAGTGACTCAGAATCTCCGCTCCACTAAGATCAGGAGGAAGCATTGGACACCAATGAGGAAAACCTGGCCTATGCCTACAATCCCCCATCAAGCTGTCAGATAAAAACCATGTAATGTGAGGAATTACATCTGTCTGAGAGAGAGGGATGAAGATTTTATAGTAAGGAGGGCAATTGGGTCTCAGGATTGCAGAGAAGATGGAAGAAGCAGTAAATGGCAGAAGGCCTGGAAGTCCAGTGACTTTGCACCAAAAAAACCCAATAGACAGACAAAGAAAAAAACCATACAAAAAAATGGAAATACATTCTAGATCTCCTAGCTCCTGCTGAGCCACACCACTTCTTTTCATTGCAGAACCATAGGAAGGAGTCAAAGCTATTGTTTGTTTGCTTAGAGAGTCAACAGTTTGTGGGTTCATTTAAATATTCTTGTCAATATATTCAATAGATTCAGCAACTAATCGACAGACCAGTGTGGAAGCACAAAACTTTGGTATCACTACATGGCATATCCATTTAGATGGAAATATTATATGCAATACAGCAGCTAATAAATGAGAACAATTCCCCAAATAAACTTGTCCTAGGAGTTTTAAGGCCATTCTTGTGTAGTTCAGTCAAAGAAAAAGTAGATTATACTGTTTGAAATCTAATGTAACCCTAAATATATACCAGTCTTGCAAAGATAGTTTTTCAGTTCATTGTACCGTATCTTATATCTAAGTTTCCTTCTGACTGGAAAACTTTCCCAGTAGACACACTTAGGAGAAAAAAAGGTTTCTGTTGAGAAGGTAGGTCAGATAAAAATCAATCATGCAGCATCTTGATCCAGTGAACTGGTGTCTGCAGATGAAGATTTGTGTTGACTTTAAAGCTATTCAAATACAAACTTTGTTTTTTAATCCCTGATCTTTGAAACATCCAGGTAGGGAAGTTTATTGACTTCACAAAGCCCCGTAGGGGAACCAAGGTCTTTCTCCCAGCACATGAACGCAGATCCAGGATCTGAAAGACTGTTTTCTTCAAAAGTAATAGATCTTTTCCCACATTTGTAGCTTCTTTGAAGCCAACTGTATTATCCTTAACCTTAATCCTTAACCTTATCCTTAATCTATGATTTTATGCATTGCCTTGTTTCACGTCACTGATTGCCCAAATCTGATCTCTAGGACCATTGTTGCTCTTTAACTTTCCTACTATTACCTTAGAGAAAAAATTTAATGCCTCTAACAAACTGAGAACATTTAAGTTGACTTCCTGATGTTTGTTAGCTTAGTTTGATGTCACAAAAGAAAAAAAAGTTTGCTGCTTCAGTGAAGTTTGATCATGTAGCTCAATTTACAAGCAAGAAATTCAATCATACCTCTGTATTATCACAGTAAGAAATAGTACTGTGTGCAGTGTCCAAATAGTCAAGAAACAACTGGGAAACCAGCCTGGATTTAATACTGCTTGGCCTTAATGGTGCATGGGGTTCCTTTGAGTGTGTATGTAGGAAAATTGGATAAGCTCAAAAATAAGTAAATTATCTTGGAGGTAGTTTTATCTTTTTTGTTAGTGGTGTTAAACCATAACAGAAGTTATTAGCTGCATTCAGAGGTGTCTGGAAAAAACATTAACATGACTTCATTACCTCTTAAACTGCAGACTTATATGCAAAATTGATTTTATGTATACAATGATTTCAATAGGAAGTCAAACTTCAAACTGCTCTTACAGCAGGTTTCTGCCACTTAGCTCAAATAGAAGCCTTCTCAGTTATTGCAGTACTATCTGTCTCAGGTCTCACATCTTAGAGGGGTTTTTGATGCAATATACTGATTTCTTTATAAATACTAAAATGAGCTTGTTTCAAAGAGAGAGAAAGGTGAAATGAGATGAAAAGGAAAATGGCAATGCATTTACAGCAGTTACATTATATAAATACAACTGTGCAAATATTTCTTAGCTCTCTGCACTTGCAAGTGTGACATGAAAGTAGCTGCAGTTCTAATTTTAAACATATCATGATGCATCCAGTCTGAGCTGTTTGATGCACGTTTTTCCACATTGCGATTCAGGAACTGTACTTCCTACTGGGTACTTTGCCGAATGGATGTGATCCAGTAGATGCTTCAGAAAACACCCCCTTCTTGAAGCTGAAGAGGGCCCAAGAATCGGTTTTCAAACTCCTCAATGACAGCTCTTCACGGTAGTCTATTGTGTTTAAAATGGGAGGAAGAAACAAAAAAAGACACCATTCTAAAAGAGAAGAAGCAGCCTTCCTCAATCCCATATGTGCCTAAATCCATGTTGAGATTTCTGCCTCCGAAGCCCCGTTCCAAAGTGTTGCTGCTGTCAGGTTGTGGTTAATCACCACATTGTAAATAAAAGTCAATGAAGATTTCAGTGTTTTCCTCTGGCCAGCCAGAGCTTCCTCCCAGATGAATGACTCCTGCCCTTAGTCAATTCAAGCTGTCTACTCTGAGAATAGGCATGAAGGCGTGCAGTGACTTCAGTGCCACATCCCTCCCCAGCACAACACCTGACCTCTGAACACCACAGGACTGCATCTAATGATAGCAAATACTGCCTCTGGTCTGGGACCTGCTTGTCAATAAAATGACTACTTTTTTTTTTTCTTCAGACAGAATATATTAATTATTCTGGCTTAAATCAGTTTTATCTGGCTTGTAGCAAGGCAATTTATTGTTAATTTTCCCCTATGTCTTCTGGTCCACCTTACACTTTTCTGTATTAAAAGACAACAAACTTTTAATACGTTTAAAAGATTGTTGTACATTATAGGCATGGAAGAGAATTTTCATACAAAATGTTAGATGGTAAATCTCCTTAACTATTGAACTGGATATTTAATAGCCTCTAGTGGTGCATAGGGAAAAACAGAACAGTCTCTATATTTTAAAACAATTGTTGCACTGAGTCCCATAGTTTCTATATTGTTAATATCATTTTCATGAAAGCTTTAAATGTTTTTCAGAAGAAACTGTGGTGAGCCATGAATTTTTCATGAGGCATTATGCATTTTTATGAACATATGATGTAAAATTCATCATTCTGAAATTCACGGATATCCATGAAATGCTACATGTCTCTCTTTGGTCATGGATATTCATGACAGTACTACTGCTGTAAGCATTTAAATGCCCATTCATAAATATTCTAGAATGTCGCCTTCTGATGCCATGTAACATTTTGCTTACGTTTTATGAGTACTTCACTTGGGCATTTTCCACTTGATAATGAAAGTAGAACCTTCAGGGACAGTTATTATTGTATATATAAATTATGTGTAAAGCTATCTCATTGCTTTCTTTTTATTCCTAGCATTTTCTTTCTTGGTTATTGCTATAAGTTCAATGAATTCTTTGAGGGGATCTTGGGAATTTCAGGTTTCATATTTATAATCAAGGATACATCATCAGTATAAAGTACCAGATGCAACAGAATATGAATTGAGATTCTAGACAGCAGTAAAGATTCAAAAATTATGTGTTAATATCTAATTTAATAGTTCTCATGTGCAAGTGATGTGTTTCATCTGGTTGCAGGATTGTCTGCATAGAATCAATGGCAGGATCAAGTCTCCCTTTTAGACATACTCAAGTGTTAGTAAATGACCTTTTGCAGTGAAGAAACAGTAAGTTTAGCATTTAAAGGTTGCACCTGCATCCCCTGAAGTTGTTGGTAATGTTCTCATTGATTTCAGTGTTGCAGAATAAAGTCTTACAGATCTTTATCAATGCATGTAATCAGCTTTGAGTAGATGACAGATCCTTTAACTCTATATTAATGTTCATTTGTGCAATAACTTCTTTGTACATCGGCATTAAATGCCTTAAATTCTTTGTCAGATTAGGTTCCCATTGTGATAATGGCATTTGATGCATAAATATCAGCCTAGCTTTTTTTCCATTTGCCTGCACCTGATCTAGCCTGTCCAACTCAGCCCATGATAGATGTGTTTGTGTTTCCTCCCCATCATCATGTCCCTCGTTTTAGTGCAGGACAGTGCTGTTTGCATTGTCTCCATGCTCCACAGCGGGGAGTGGTTAAGGATGGAGCCTCAGTGGTCTCCCCTGGGTCACCTTCCTTCCTTGCAACAGCCTGACCCATAAGGGGGAAGAAGTCATAGACTCTGGACAGGAGGCAAGGAAGAAGATTGCAGTGAATTATCTTCTATTATCAAGTCTTGCAGTAATCTGAGAAATTGAGAGATTAAAGCGGGGAGAGAGACCCTCATCTTTACTCACAGCCTTTGAGACTGCACTGGCTTCTAAAAAATTTAGTAGCATCCGAAAGATTTCATAATGTCATGATATTTACAGGTATAGCACATTCTAGAAAGCTATCGGTATCCATTAACAGCTAAATCATTTTACCCATAGGTGATTTTACCCAAGACATAATAGAGGATGTAAATAACCTATTCTGAAATTTGTAATTATAGGACACATTTAATTATCTGACTTGTATTTCTTAGCTTTAAGTGTAACGTGTATATATTCAAAATGAGTTTAAAAGGGATAGCAATTTTCAACAGACCACATCACACTGCAGCTTTTGTTGTTCCTAATGGGAGCTGAAATTCATTTCCCAGTTGTGACTGTTGAGTGTTTCTAAAGGTCAAAGCTATAAGGGAATTTTAAACTTAGTTATTCAGGCTCACTAAAAAGTAATACCAATGCACTGGTAGCCTTATGCATACGATTTGTTCACTCCTGAATATAAATACAAATGTAATGTCAAAAATAGGAAAAAAAAATCTGCTGTAAGTATTCTCCTTACAGCAATTGTTTCGCAATCAGGAAGTTAAATTGAGTTCTTTTTGCTTTGTAAGGTTAGTTATTGTTAGAAGAAGGTCTCTGGAAACCTAAAAAAAGCAGTTGGAAAATGAAAGGGCATAGAAACCACAGAGGTTAATTTTACTTGAATTTCCTTGAGATAAATCACAACTTTCACTAATTGATACCATTGTGGAATATCTTTTAAAAAAGAGAAAGAAAAAAAAAGCCTTTGCAAGAGTCCTGCAAAAAGATGAAGAGTTCACCAAAACATTTTTTTCATTAATGACTTCATGACGAAAGAAAGAAAGACAGAAATAGGGCAGTGGAAAAAAAACCAAACAAACAACAAGCTGCCATTGATGTATGTCATGAATGTAAGTATCTGTACCTAAACAACCCCCAAAGAACCTTTCTGTCCAAAAAGGCAGTCAGTTTACATGAATTCTAATATCCTTCTTACCATCAACCTCATCAGGCCTGGGAAATCCAAAGATGTGAAATGAAGTTAGGTACCTAAAGTCCACATAGGGTGTAGATGCATGCACATCTTCACAGTAAATGGTAGATCACTAGAATTTGTATGTCTAAATCCTCAAAGCTCTTTGAAAATCAATGCCCACACGCAGGACAACAAAGCTATAATGGGGAACTGCCTGTATGTTTTGGGTAGTGTTAGTCAATGATGGATGAAATCAGTATGCCACCCTGAGCGATATTTTCCATAAAGACTGATGTAAAATCAAATATAAATTCCTGTCCAGACCCTTTGAAGAGCTCTGTGCAGCTGTGCTGTTTTTTCTCGGGTAGCAGTGAGACTGCATGTCTAGTGTATCAGATGCACTATAGTACAGCATTGAGATGTCAAGTTCTCCTGAAAAGGAAAGCTGAGCAGAATATATGGTAGTTAAATTAAATTTCCTTTTGGTCTTAAAGCTCATGCATATCTTTCTGGTTTTAGGAATCGGACAACAAACTGTTTCTAGCCTTGCATCTTGTCCTAAAGTCAGATGTTGGTTTTGCTTAAAATACAGATGGAAAAAAAAATAGAAGGGAATTTATCAGGCTGGGAATGATAATAGAACATCAGCTCCAACATAATACAACTTTGTTTATCTAATAATTGCCTCTAGATGGTTGTGATTATATTTTGTTGAAGGCAATTATTACATCATGTCATGCTGCAATATTATCCCCAATCCTGCTCCACTGACTTATGGTCACAGCTGGTCATCACTTTGGAATTAGGCTAGCTCCCAGGTTGAAGGCATTATGACACTAGATTACCTATGTTAAAATAGAGTGAGAAAGTCAGCTTTCAGTTGTCAAGGTAGCGTGAAAGCTAACAAGACCCTATTTTTAATCTGAGAGCAGTACCTACCATTCAGTAAGACTCTAGCAACACATTGTGTCCTTTCACTTTGTAACTGAGTTGTCTTATCACAGACAAAATGTTTAACAACAAGTCAGAATTCATTTGCAGAAACTGTTATTATCAGTCTTGCATCCTAAATTTACAAATAATGTTTAAAATAAAAACTAGCTTAAGTGTTATGCATTGACTTGAAACCCACCATTTAAGGCTATATAGAGCATATAATGGTTTGAAATAGTGATCTTTTCTCCCTCTTTTCAGTAGCTCAGTGTGCCTTAGACCTTATCCTTTTCAACTACCTCATAAGCAAAACTGAATGGGCTTCCTGAGACCATTTGGCTAATAAATGAAAGCTGTATAAAAATGTGCTTGCAACATAAGACATACCCAGGACATATTCTGTCATATAAATGAATCACCACTTAAAATTAGGAAAAATTATTTCCAACATTAACACTGCTCATGACAGCCTATTTTGGCAGCAAAAAATTTCACAAGATATATATTTTAAAACACTGCGCAGCTCTGTCTTATATAGATTCTCCTCTCCCACCCTAGTACCTGAGTGCCTTCCAGAAGCACATTAAGCAACATGACTAATGTCTGTCTCATCTTAATTCTTTTACTTTGAGATGAAATATTACATTATTTTTCAAAAGCTACCTGCAAGTTGATGAAATATCATCTTTGCAATGAACATAAAATCTTTAAATAACTGTGAAGACCGTGGAAAAATTCAACCTTTGCGGAAGCAAGTACAGTTTCTCTTGATGTAACTGGACAAGTGCCCAGTTATGGCAGGACACAGTTTCTGTACATAAGCATCGCAAAGCAGACTACCTTCTTGATGTATGGAGGATTTGTTGACTAAAAAAGCAAGTGATCCTTCACAGCAACATTAATTTTGCTGGACGGGAGTTGATTGACAATTTTTCTAATTAGTACAAGAGGGAAGATCTCTTTCTCTCTGGAACTACAAAGGTATCCAATTTTGTGGTTGTTGCTGCTTTATTATCCTGATCCTGCATAGGGTTACTGATGCAGATAACTCTCTTAAACTAACTGTCTTTTGTATCAAAGCATACAGAAGACTGACGGTCTAACTTTTTAATGGCACAATAACTTACTCTAAGCAATAGCTCTCAAAGACTAGAGACCTATGAGAAGACTAAAAATTAAATAAATGTACTGCTATTTAGAAGACATTAGCTTTCCTACAGAATTCATATGTATGGTGTCACATTTAGACTAGCATGAAATTTAAGCTTGTGGAGTTACTGATAATGTTAGTACTGCAGTATAAATAAAGATTGCAACCAGCATGGACCACATTGTGCTAGATGCTGTAGAAGCACAGCATAAATGTCTACCCCTCCCTGAAAAGTTTGGTTGGCTTCCAACAAACTGACTGTGAGTTGCTACATAATACCCCCCACAAAGAAATCATAGGCTAACAATCTCAGACAAGAGGAGCTGTCAGCAAACTCGGTTATGCTTTTCTGTGACTGACTTATGCAATGGCATGCTCTTTTAAGATAAAGAGTGGGATTCCCAGTATAGCTATAGATTGGGAGAAGCCAACATGCGAATTGCTTACAGCAGCCCCCCAGCATACAGAGCCTTATGGGAGAGAAGTCGAGGGGCCTGGATTCACTGCTTTAGTGACTGTCTTTCCCAGTTGTCATTCAATTGCACTGGTCTGAAAGCCTGGCTTCAACCTTAAAACAAATTTTAATTTGAGCCCCAATTTCTCTGCCATCTTTTTGCCTTCCAGATTGACTAGAGAGCTAGATGTATTCAACAGTATAGCCAGTATACATTATTTCTTAGAAGAAGAAATGCTGAGTGTATAAAATATTAATCAGGATGATTCAGACATCAAGGTCAGGGTTAGGGGTATAAAACAGCTTTGTTTTGCATTTCTCTAAAACAGCTTTTTCAGAATTAGTGGATAATTTGGAAAAACAACAGAGCAGACTGTATGTTGTTAACCTCAAGTTATTGTATTTCTTTTTGGTTGTGGGTTTTTTTTGTTTGTTTTTCCCTACATGAACTATTTGGCAAAAGCATATTCTTTTCCAGATGGAATTTATTGCACATGAAGAGCTGTGGTTTTAATGACAGTTTAGACATTGATACATTCATTAGAATATATTTTCCCTTTAATAAGTACTTTGATGTAGCAAGTATGTTCTTACTGTTCTGTGTATACATTTTCATGATAACCCCTTTGCAGTTATCTGGGACATCAAAGACTGCAGCTCTGCACAATTTCTGCCAAAAAGAAGAGGCTCTTTTCTTACTGAGTCCTTGTAGACAGGTCCACAGTGTTTGGTGGATTCTGCTTTCAGCTGATCACAGTTGCAAATCCTCAGATTTAGTGTAGATTTTTTCTTACATAGTCCTGATTGCCATCCTGTCTTTAGCATTGCAGTGATTCTGCATTTTTATGAGTTACCGTAACCACAGCAGGGCCCTGTGTTAAAAGAGTATTCACATTATAGCATTAGCCAAGACTGTAAGAAGTCAGCACATCCCTGCAGTTAGCACACGCAGATGTGTCTATGGGCAATGACCACATATTTAGACTCTGGTATCCTGGAGTTGGATGCGTGATGACTCCTGCATCAGTGCAAATCATTTAATGCCAGCAAATATACGTGTTTTGCTAAAGGCGTTGCCATCTCTGCCTTACTGTCTGCAATGCCCCATTTACAGGCCACAGCAGTCATTGAACTCTTTTCCAAAGGAGCTTTAAGAAGGTTGACAAGCGGACCCTGTAGGAAGATGGGATCTTCTAAAAACCAGGAGAAACTATGCCTGCTTTTGTCAGATGTGTTTAAAGAACTATTGTACATGCTCAGTGAATTTCTTGGGAAAATGTAAGCATCACATGGCAGTTAAAGGATCTTAAGAGATTATTACATATTTCCAGTGTATCCCATGGGCTCGGTTTCCAGTAAGCATAAATTCCACAAGCCAAAATTTAGAAATATGTTATGGTTTGGGCCTGAGTAGATAAAAGGCACTGAAGCAGTAAAGTCTGAAATCCTTTCAAAAAAATTTAAGGTCTGCTGTTCCAAAACCAACAACTAGCACAAACTGGAATTAGTAGGCTGGCTGTGACATGACTGGTGGAAGGTTCTAATACTGTTCTTCAGGAAAGTAGCAAATTACTGAAAATACTAAAATTTTCTTAGCATTACCTAGATGCGTAGTACTTTTAAGAGGGATTCTGCTCATTTCCATTCAGGTCTCTTTCAAGTGCTCTTCAAGAATATTTGCAAATAAGTTTTCAGATTTATTTCCATTGTGTTCTTCTACATTGTAAGAACTTCAGCAAAGTGCAACTTATCATCATTTAGCTATTCTAAAATCATTACATTTTCAGTTAAATCGTTATATTAATGACTTTATGTTTAGCATAGAAGATTTAGTATATTGGCTATGGAGGATATTGCAAGGCATGGAGATTTCTATGTTCAAATAGTACATGAAGAAGAAGTGGAACTACCCTCACTGAAGTTCTTTTAAATGGGCTTTTCATGTTCAGTGTTATAGGTTCTACATCTTTCTACCTTGTTGGGGAATTCAGGTTGTAGTCTATTTTTCTTTACCTCTGAACAAAACTATTACCTATCCAAATAGATGAATTTCACTAGTAAAGCACTGCTGCAACAACATATTAGGACAAACTTTACTAATGCTAACACAGGAATGCAATCAGAAAAGCCTTGGTGCCTTACATCCAGTTAACACCTGCTTGTTTTCCCTGCAGAATTTTTCCGAGAACTTCTGGAGAATGCGGAAAGATCCTTAAATGACATGTTTGTCCGGACGTACGGCATGCTGTACATGCAGAACTCGGAGGTGTTCCAGGACCTCTTCACAGAGCTGAAGCGGTATTACACAGGAGGCAACGTGAACTTGGAGGAAATGCTGAATGATTTCTGGGCTCGGCTGCTGGAACGGATGTTCCAGCTCATAAACCCCCAGTACCATTTCACTGAGGACTACTTGGAGTGTGTAAGCAAGTATACAGACCAGCTGAAACCATTTGGAGATGTACCCAGGAAGCTGAAGGTTCAAGTGACTAGAGCGTTCATTGCTGCACGGACCTTTGTTCAGGGGCTGACAGTAGGCAGAGAGGTTGCAAACAGAGTATCCAAGGTAATCTAAAATCAGGGGATTTTAAGCTTGATTTTGTTTCAAATTTACTAGACAACTGAAATCTGATTGTGTGCTTTTTTTTAATGGGGGGTTGTTTGGTTGGTTGTTTTTTATGTCTACTGATATACCCATCCTAAGTTTATAAATAAGGGCAACAGTTGTTTTAAATTCCTTCTGGAGATATTAAGGCAATACTGACTGGAAAGCATTTCTCTGTGCTTAGGACACAAAGAAATACCAATATACATCAATGTTATAGCATGGTAGTGATTGTCATTAGTAGTTCAAAACCAGCTACGTATATAAAAGATTATGATTATGATCAGAATTTAAATGTTTCAAGCAAATTTATGCTGCTGTTCATTAGGGCAGTACAGCCTTCACAGCATTCATTCATCATGCAACTGGGGGATAGATTTGTTAGAAATGTCTAGTCATGTTTTTGATGAGAAAATAGACGAACAGTGACACCTCTGGAGCTTGAGCTTTCCCAAAGGACGGTTTGGCTCACATTTATTTTAGTTTTAATTGTTTATCTATGCAAATATTTAGGACGATTATAATCCTTGAGGGCTTCCCATAATTAAAGCTATGTAAGAAAAAAACACACACAAAAATAACCCATCTGGGTACCAGAAATGTGCCTCAATGACTTTCTCTTACACAGTGTTTCAAACTCAGGTATATTTTTATGAATTGCTGTTCCAACTAGATACTTGTCCTGTGACCTGGCTATTTCACAGTCCTAGTCTGTACTGTGTTTGGACCTTAACTATATTCTGAAGTGCTCTAGGGAGATCCGCTATGAAATGCCCAGATACTCACTTCTGGATGCATGCATGATTTTGACACTTGCCCCTTCCAATACTTTCCTGCATTTACAAGCCTAAGCCCTTCCTCTTCATCAAGAGGACTGGCTCTCTTGCTTCATTTAAATCACAACCAGAAGGTGAAGTAGAGCTGATATATTGTACAGTAGACTGCAATTCAAGAGCTCAGCAAGATGAGGCATCTAAACTTTTCTTATCCTGTATGATGTGATATTTTGCAATTACAAATTCAGAAGCCATGAAGCTGGAGATGTGGTCAACAAGTTAGAGCCTGATTTTATGCCCAGGAGACTGCATGGAAGGAAAGGGTCATATTGCACTTAAAAGTCAGTGAATGAAATACATGATCCTGGTTACCCAGCTAGAACTGAGGTCTCTGCCTCCCAAGTTACTTCCTGGGCTACAGGGTTGCCTTACCTTTTTTTCTGGCACTGTCAATTCTTGCGGTCCTTTCTGAACAGTGGCAGGGCATCGGCATGAAATCCCAGCCCTCCTAGTCTAGTTGGGCACAGATATGGCTGTTTAGCCTCCAAGTGTGCAGAATGCATATATCTACAGCCCCAAATTTCCTCTGAAAAGTGGTGATGTCCCCGAGGGTTAGGTTTTAAGTGAAAGTGCTGAGCTCTGATGTCACTGTTGTCAGTAGGCATTAGGTCTTGCTGCATTGACTGGATCAGACTGTAGGGAGTAAACTATGTAATTCGTGTAGTAGATGTGTAATTTGTGAACAGATTAAGGTATGAATTGTCTGCTGAGATATCACTTTCCCTGTGTATATACATGATTGTACAGGATGTGCAGGTGTCTCCCCTCTCACATACCCAGGAAATGTTTTCATCTTGTCTGCTGGGTTTTGGGCACATAAGCCCTTTCAAGAATGGAGCTTATCACAAGATCGCTAAATGATCCTATGATCCTATAATGAGAACTACTAGGTCTGTAATCATAAAGTGAGCCTTTTTGTAGTATCACTTGAAGATGATAACAGTAGCTCAATAATGCTTCTGGTTTTGTCCTTTAACATGAAAGCAACACTTTAAAGTCTTTAAAAGTGCTTGGTGGTTGGTGCAAGATACAGTCCAGGTTCTTCATTTTGCATATACATAAATAGTGATACTCTATTAGACTACATCTAGAATACTGAGTTCAGTTTTGGGCCCTGCCCATAGAAGAAAGACATTGACAAACTGAGGCAAGTTCAGTGGAGGCCACCAGCATGGTCAGGACTGGAGTACTTGCCCTGTGAGGAGAGGCTGTGGGACTGGAGCTTGTTCAACCTGGAGAAGAGACAACTTCAGGGGCACCTGGCAGCAGCTCCTGGTGCCTGTAGGGAAGTCATCAAGGAGGTGCAGCAAAGATCTTCACAATGGGGCATGGTGGGATATGATGGGCATGAGTTGAAACAAAGGCCAGTTCAGACTAGTTATAAGGAGAAACTTCACCATGAGAATGCTCAAACAGTGGATCAGTTGCCCAGAGAGCCTGTGCAGGCTCCATCCATAGAGGTCCTGATTGTACAAAGCCCTTTGAGATGACCAGGTCGTGCTAGTCTGAGTTCAGACCTGACCCTACTTTGAGAAGCAGGTTGGACTGGAGATCTCCTGAGCGCCCTTCCAATTCTAATTATCCTATGATCCTATCAAAAGATTAATGAAATGAACATTTTTACTTAAATGTAGTATATGCTTTGATTGCAAGACTGACTTTGGTATTAAATTCTCAGTGGCTATATTCATACCCACAGCAAATGGTAAATGATTGTTGGGTTTAGGGACTTTGTGTCATATGCAGCCTGGTGAGGCAGATGCGAAGAACCCCAAGTGACATCAAATGTTCAAGATTAATAAATATCCTGTGGAAAGGCTGTGATTACTCTGAGATCCAAGCTTTTGTGATTATATCATAACTGTGTATTTTTATATTGGTCTATCTACTGTAGAAAACGATAAATCCTTTTCTTTAAACATCATTTTAAAAGACTGCAACCATTCGTTAGAGTTAGCACACAACTTTGCAATCAAAAAAGAGTCAGGTAAATATTTTTTGTTGCTGTGTTGGAAGTCATCCAGATTCAGCATGGATTTCATTTTCATTGTACTCTAATACTGAAAGATTATGTGATAAGAATGCCACATCTGGGTAAGTCAAGAGAAATGAAAAGAAGAGATAATGAAAAGAAGAACTGTTGCAGTTCTTTTACAGAAATTTTTGTCCATTGTCTGCACTGGCTGGGAATGGGGGGGATTTCCTAGCTGCAACATCACAAGCTAAAAAGATTTTTTGCTTTCTATTTGTGGACCCATTATCTCACTGAACTGCCACTGTCAAAGGCCACTCACATAGAAAAAAGTTGAGCCTACACCTTAAACACCATGAGAAAGAGATTTATTAATGAGAAAGTTGGAAACAACATCTCCTTTGGGCCTTTAATTTACTTTCTCAGCCTCTTCTGGCCCGTTTCGGTAAAGGAGTTGGTGGGTCACACACTCAGAAGAATTTGTTCCCTATCTAATGTCAGGGATACATCCTTTCTGAAGATTTCTCTTCAGAGAGGGTGTAATGTTGGCACTGACTGAAAATGATGCAGTCAGTGTATTCCTTGCAAAACAGCTATACTCCCCTCTTTTTCCAATGAAGTATGCAGTCAAGCACACTCAAAGTAGGCAACACATATCACAAACATTTTCCTCTTACAATAATATTTTGCTATTTGCTTATGTCAGTGAGATTATAATTTAGATAAGTCCCATTTAGATAAATGGGGAGGGAGGGAGGTTAGGACATGTCTTTTTTTTGTAATTTTTTCTAATATTATATTTCAGTTGTAAGCAGACATAGTTGATTCCATCTATCTGAAGTTGTGCAGTTTTAGTTGAACAGTGTTTTCATAATCTCAAAGTCCAATTGCACTTTTTAATTTTCAGAGATTTTAAAACCTTTTTATTTCTCATACTAATGCATTAAAAATTTGTCAGTCTATGTTTGCTAAGGGCTTGTTAAATCTTCACTCAATGCAGTGTATTTCCACTGGCTTGAGTAGACTTCAGCTCACTAAATTCCACATATGCTTTGTAAAGCTGCATATGCATATGAACAAAATGTATTTTGTACGGTATTTCTTAAAGTGACAAAAATGAAAACTATTTCTTCATTAATGTAAAAGAATCGTAGAATCCTAGAATATCTCAAGTTGGAAGGGACCCCTAAGGATCATCAAGTCCAACTCCCTGCTCCTCACAGGACTACCTAAAACTAAACCACATGACGAAGAGCATCGTCCAGACGCTCCTTGAACTCTGACAGGCTTGGTGCCGTCACCACTTCCCTGGGGAGCCTGTTCCAGTGAGCAACCACCCTCTCAGTGAAGAACCTTTTCCTAATGTCCAATCTGAACTTCCCCTGACGCAACTTCAATTATAATGTTCAATATATAACATAAGAACTGCCATTTTGGGCACACCAAAGGTCTGTTTTAGTTGATTTTTACCTCAGTGCCCCGTAGTTTAAAGGTCAGTACAGGAGCAGAGCTTCTCACCTAGTATACTTTCTTAAGCTATAGCTAGTAGATGTTTATGGACTTTCTGAGCTACAGGCTCAGAAATAACTGGTAAAATTTTCTACCACCTGTTTTTCTACTGATTTCTCAGATCCTAAAAAACTGTAGAGTAGGCTTTTCTGCTTTGTTACCATTTGGTGGAAAAAAATGTGTTATTCTTTTATTTTCCTCCATAAAAATATAGCATATTCAAATGTCAATGTTTTTAAATGTATTTTGGTTTTCTCAACTTTTTCCTGGAGGAAAAAAACCAAAAACCCCCAAACCTTCCTGACCAGTTGTGATTTAGTATTTAATGTTAAACTGAAGAAACTACTGAAAATATTTCTGAAGTTGTTGCCAGCTGTGATTTCCAATAATGTGATAGAAAAGATGTATGCATATTTTTCATGTTCATCTTTTACTATGTCTGAGCTCTGGATACTTTACAAGTAAATAATGCTAAGTTATTCTCTCTGACTCTAAACAAAACATTCCCAGTGATCACAATACTCTCTTTGAACTATCGCTGAGTGGTGGAAAATGTAAGCAGAAAAAAAATGAGGAGGATAAAGCAATTAAAATTTAAAAAAGGGAGGGTCTTTATGACTTTCCAGGAGCTTATGATTCCTGAAATATTTTTCCCAAATATATTCATAACTGAATGACAACAATTATACAGCTTGTTGCACTGGAGAATTTTTTTATTAAATAAGGAAGAGTTCTGGACCAAACACAGTATGTAGAAAATAGAACTCGTTCCCGAGAAAAGATTAAGACTGAAACTGAGGGTATTTCAAAAGATAGTGTAAATCCCTAACTGCATGCAAATTTGCCAAAAAAAATATACTAGTTGTACAGGCGGTACTGTTTCCCTAACAGGGTGTTATCCCATCAGGATAGCATTCCATCCAAAGAAAATTTTTCCTGGAAGCTTTTTCTTTTGATATACTTTTCATTAAAAGCTGTAGAAATCAGTAGGAAAAAAGCACACAATTTTTATGTTTCATGAGCATGACTTCTCAAGCCTGACTTGTGCCAATGTCACGTTTTAACCTGGGTAAATTCACATTGAGAACATAAGAGTTTAGCAGAAAAAAACAAATAATGAAGTATGACTGGTCAGTCCTATCCAAAAGCACAGTCATTAGCCAGCTGTCATTACCCCACTGCTGCTCAGAGCTCTAATTTAATCCCAGGCAGACAGTTACATCTTCATTGGCTCCTGCACTGAATCTGGCTCACTAGGAACAGCAAGTGAGTGCAGAGTACTCCTCTTTGCACAGATCTGGGGGTTTAGTTATTGTTTGCTAGTTTTGCTTTTCTCAAAGTTTGGCTGTTTTGTGGTTTGTTTTTTTTCCGAATTTGACCACTTTCTTCCCATTATATACTGCGATAAGGACAAGAAGAATTGTTCTTAGTTTGACTTTCCCTTTCACACTTGCAAATTCATGCTACCGGCAACCAAAGTAGTTTTTATACCAGGAGTAAAGTGAAGCTTAGCTCTGGGGCATTATTAGGAGCAATTAGTGATTTGGTTAGTGGCATAAACATCAAAGATTTGTGACCCAGCCACTAAGAACTTATTTCATTAATGCATTTAAATATTAATTATCATTTATTGCAAAACAAAAAAGGCTGTTACAATAGTTTTCTCACTGTGTGGCATAGGCTATATGTCTCCCTTTTTTAAACCAATTAAAACCATTCTTCCCCTGAATATTATTAAATTATGTTAATATCAGACTTCTTATTAGGAACCCGGTGATATATGGGCAAAGTGAAACAAATTCAGTAATACAATTATAAGGTTAAACCCAAGATTAGTAGTGAAAAGCAGTCTCTAGTAATTGCCCATGATTACTTCTACTCACAGAATGCCAGGCCACTGCTTTTCTAATACGCTGAATCAATATTCTTACAAACTCTGCTTTTCATAGTTTATAAATAAACATTTGACAGTTTGAGAGCCATAAATAAAGGTCAATATTGAATGTCACACTGATTCAGAATGTAATTATTGGGGGGGGGGCTGGGGGAAATATGACATGCTGATAAGTCAGGTAATTAAAAGCCAAAACGAATAGTACTTTAATACTGGAAAATGTGATTTGCGGGGTGTGACAGATAAAGAGCTACATGTCCTGTATATTTTAACTTCATTGGCTGAAGAGATTTGGCTTGTTAAAGTCACAGAGGGAAAGGAGATCTAAAAAGGACTATGATTTTCACTAAACTTTAATCCTTAGTTCAAATTGTTAGTTTAGGAACAGCCCAGCTGAGCAAGCATAGCTTTTATGATTGCTTCTGTTTGTTTTAAGGTTTGTTTCAAGGTTTTTTTTAAGGTTTGTTTTAAGGTTTGTTTTAAGGTTTGTTTTAAGGTTTGTTTCAAGGTTTCAATTGTTTTAAGGTTTTTTTCAGTCATTCATTCTTTGAGTTTTAATTGAATTGATATATCTTTCCAAGAACTGGATCATACCATGCCATGAATGGGCCACACGCTTTTTTCCTCTTCCTGTCCCTTGGTGCTCCTCAGGCAGGGAGTCCAGGCATTATCCAGCCAGGGGGGTTTCAGGGCTCAGAGATGTCTGTGTCATAGAAGCAAGAGTGAATGGCATCTATGCTGGAGCGCTTTGTGGGAATTATCCTTTGAAATGAGGTTCTCCAGCTATGCAGGAAATCTTTCCTCCTTTCTTGGAAAGAAAAGGGACATAAGCCGATATAGTTAATTTGCAGATATTTCATGGGAAAATAAACCAGATGCTTTTCAGATGTCCCAGACTTACTGCAGGTGCACTGATCTATTTTCCACTTTGTGTGCACTGGAACATCAGATATCCCAGAAGAGTAGCTCAGGAGAAAAGGCCTAAAATGAAACAGCGACTCCAACAAAATGAAAAAGGAGGTAGGAGGTCTGCAAAAGCTGTGTTCCATGTCCTATCTATTAGAATTGTCAGATATAATTCAGCCTGGCCTCTCCATTTCTTAGGCCCTTAATTTCATTCAGCTAGCTTTGTATTGACCTTAATAACCCAAGTTTAGAGGAGTCATACTGCTCAGTAAGACATTCAGTCTTGCTCAGTATCCCTTAAGTAGGTCTACCAACCTGGTTTATTCCTACTATGTACTACTTCACATCTCAAAATTTGCACTAGTCCTGTCTTCCTGGATTCTTTGTATCATTCATGAGCAAAGATCTTCTGATTACAGTGCTTGTGCTCAGTTTGTGCTTTTTTTTAAATACCTATGGCACAGAAAATACCCATTAGTTCAGCTTTACATGAAACTTCTACCTATATATTAAGAACCAAAATGAGTATTTTAGTTTAACACTGTCATTAAACACTGCCATAACACATTAGAAAAATAATTATTCAAATCAAGGTTTTTCTTTAGGGTTGCCGAAAAGCACATTTTACACACAATACTTCAAAGTTTTCATACCAGTTGTATTTCCCACCTATAAAAGCTGTTGATATGGCACCTGCAGAAGCTATGTAAAGAGAAAATGTAGAACTTTTTCAGAGGAATTCCTAGACCAAAGGATGTATCCTAATGCATGTCATGATACACAGCCAAGTCATGATAAAAATAATGGTAAAGAAGCAAAGCTCACCTAGGAGCTTGCTGACCCTGCTAGATTTAGACCTTCTCTGTAATTAATCTTACAGCAGGTTTTAGGTTTTTGCTGTTTTAGCACAGGAGAGTAAAAGAAAATTCAGAGAATCAAATGGAAATAGGAAGGACATTAAAAAGTCTGAAGGTTAAGCAATGCCAGGAGATCAATATCATCTTACAACATGCTGACTTTTTAGGATGACTCTTTTTACAGGTTGTCTTCTGTTTCGAAGGCAGTCTATGGAAGCACTGTTTTCCAATCACAATTTCATAAAAGCAATTCATTTTATTTCTCAAGTGAGCCAAAAGCACAAAAACTAAGAGGTTCTTCTGCCTTCAGGTTTCTACAGAAAACATTAGCCAAGGAAATATCTGATTTACCTAAAACTTGTCAGGAATACTAACTGGAATATAAATGCATATCTGCTTAAGTGTTATAGTCAACAAAGTCATCAGCAACACACTGAAAATGTCAAATTTCTTTGAGACTTTAAAATAATGAAGTCTGAAAACAACTATGTGGATCTAAGTTCAATTCTCAGTTATTCAGAGGTCAGTGACAGTTGGCTTCATTGTCTGCTTAAGTCTTGCATCTCAAAATATATCTCAAACGAAAGATGGTATGAATATAGGAATACAAAATGAAGTATTTCGTTGTCAGGAAAATAACAGCTCTGGTTATCTGTAAAATTTTAAACTTATCCCCATCCTCCATGTGGCATAAACTCCTTATGGGAGTTTTTTATGCCACAAGCTTGCCAAGTTTTTTCCATAATCTTTTCTGAAGAGAAAATGTCACTTTTGCTCAGTCCACATGTCTAAGGCTATCATTGCTCTTTTTCTTCTTCTCTTTTCCTCCTTCTCCTTTTTTCTTTTTTAAAGCTCTTAGGAGGAATTCATTTCCTGAGTAAAAACTAAATGTACCAGACAGAATGGAGGAAAAGTAGAGCTTTGAGGAAGGTTAGGAGGATTTAGTTGACCTCAGCTATACACATCTGTCACCATTACATGGCTGAGAGCAGAAACTAAGTGTATATAGAGAGGATTGTAATACAAGAAATGCCCGCTTGTCCTTCATAACAGTTTGCCATCCTTTGGCAGCTGGCATAGAAGACTTTGCCTTTCCCCAACACCTCAGCACAGTTTTAGCCTGCGAACAGCTTCCCCACTCTTGAAAACGGTTTTGCTTTTAAAACTGCCAGAGATGTTTTGATGTTCAGGTCTGTCCTATGCAAGTTTGACTTCTGATCTTTGGCTTCAGAATGTTTACCAATTTTGCATGAACTTGCCATTGGAGAAATTACTGGATTTATTCAGGAAGCATGTACAGACTCCCCACTTCATGCCTGCTTACGTGATTTTCAATATCACCAAGCAACAGAATTGCATCTACACTTACCTTTTGTACTTTTCATCCCATGATTCTTGCATTCACGTCCGTATGTTGGCATTTCCATGGATCCAAAAGCAAGTGTGTATAAGGCAATATCTGGCAAGCTGACAAAGCTAAGCAGGCTAGTGCACTTAATTCGCATTTCCTAAGTGCTCTGCATGCTGAGTTGTTACGCCAAAGCATCAGCAGTTCTCTCCACAACAGAAGACACTGATCTAATTGTTCTATTTCCAATGGAGGTTTTATGCATCCAGTTGGTAGAGGGAAGCTTGAGCTGCCAAAGATATGGAACTGAATTTTACAAAAGTAGCCATCAGTGTTTAAGAACAAAAAAGAGAGAAATTACAAACTGCATTCTTCCTTCAGCAGTTTGCTGGCTCAACAGTACTGCCACGCACTGTGGTGTTATGGCACACTGTGGCTGCTATGAACCCTGTTTTTCAGACGTGACCCAAAACAAGTGAATGCATATGGATCTAAGCACTTGGTCTTCTCTGTCTGGGGAATGCAATAATTGAACAGCTTTGGTCTGTGGCATCTAAGCTGTATGAACTCAAACCAGCGCAGGCCTAGGAGCCATGGAAACATATAAGGAAAAGCTTCTCAGCTCAAACACCGTCTTCTTTTAGCTCTATGTTCTTCAGGGCTGATGGAACAGGGAATTAGGTCGGAGCAAGTCTGACCTAATTCTCACCCATATAGATGTGGCCATCAGTGCTTAACTGTCCCCTTTCACTATGCTGGAAACCAAACCCGTATTAGGTTACAAACTCCTCCTTGTGAATTCCACACCCAAAACTGGTAGTCCCTTCCCATGTTTCCAATTTTCCCTATTAGATTGCTATGTTCTTTTCAGATCTGGCCACAACACCTTTTATACTTGCCTATTTCCCAGTGGAAGAGGGAACTGTTAGAGGCATTTATGTGTCTAATTTCTTTAGGCTAAATTTATTATTTTGTTGTTGTTGGCTTTACCTGATTATATTAATATTAGAGTGCCAGTCAATTAATCGTTTATTTGAAACAAAAATTTAATTTTGTACACTACTGTGTGAAGGATAGCCTAAACAAAAAAATCAGTTTTCTTCCAATCTGAGTGTTAGTTTTGAATTTACACTGACATTTTCTTCGGATAAATGGTGGCTATTTTAACAGTTATTTTGAAATCCAGCACAGAGACAACTCAAGGCACACTGTGGCCTTTAGTCCTGGAGATCTTAAGGTAAACTTCAAGAGTAAACCTGCTACCGCATAGAGTATAGGAAGACAGAACCGAAAGATGCCCAGAAAGCTCCTGGCAACCTGTCCATCCTGGCAACCTATCCATCATGCGTAAGATGTAGTTTTATAGGAAAGATAAGCACCTGTGTATCTTTCATCATCACACATCTGTTTGTAAAGAAAAGTGCACATCTCCTTTTCAAGAAAAACATGTAGAAACCAAACCACAGGACAAAGCGCTGTCAGAAACTTCCACACTGATCCTCAAAACTGAAGTGGTTTTGGGAGCTCTCAGGATGTTTCCTGGTCATAAGTATGAAGTTAAAGAAATCTCTTAATTCGATACAACTTTTTTATTGTTAAATAATTCACTATATGTAGTGTTCAGCATTTAAAAGTAAGACAGAATGTACCAACTGGAAATGAAAGTAATTCAGGTTTTCACTTAAATCAGAATTAAAATTTTGGGTGAAGACTGAAGGTTAATTTACACTCTGGAGTCTCCAAAGCTCACAGAGGAAGCTGACTTCCAGTCTCTACTACTATATTTTTCTTTCATTTTATTTTATTTTATTATATATAGTTACAGGAATATTAAAAAGTGTCCAAAATGTGGGGAAAAAAAATATACAATAAAGTTTATTAAAAATTAAAAAGGGAGAGGGAGAACAAGAGAGGTAAATGTTAAACCCAAAATGGCTTGACTGTCTTATTTTTACCCTGACCCCCAAAAAAGCATCCTGTGGCCATATCTTATTTTCAGTCTGATTCCCCAAAACTGTTTCTGAGAGAAATGTCTTCTAGACTTAGCCTAGTACTGAAGCACTGTGAATGTATGTGTATCGGTACAGTGCATACTTGTATATGTAAAGGTTGATTCTCTATTTAAGATTCAGTCT
This sequence comes from Ciconia boyciana, assembly GCF_034638445.1. Lineage (NCBI taxonomy): Eukaryota > Metazoa > Chordata > Aves > Ciconiiformes > Ciconiidae > Ciconia > Ciconia boyciana. Next base: position 163,318,961 of record NC_132934.1, on the reverse strand, counting down.
GTGCCTCCCTCTCCCTCTTCCCACTTTCCCTCCTGAATAAGTAAAAAGTACCTTAGCCATTGACTTCAATCTGAACTTGATTAGGGTCTAATTGTTCAGATCTGTATAAAATCAGGTAGAAAACAAAGTTTATTAAGGCAAAGGCCTCTACAGGGAGTCTGAAGAACTTACTGATGGAAACTTATTGCTGAGGAAATTTGGGTGGAATAACAGGTTTTCAGTCAAGAAATTACCATTTTAATGCATAAGAATAGCACTACAAGTTAACATAGGTTAAATGTTTATAGATTATTAGTATATGTAGTTAAATTCACATAAAATCATCATCAGTGAAATTTCACCCATGTGATTTAGTTTAAACATACTGTAAAAGTTTAATATGTTTCTGAAGCGTGTAGCATCACCTGCCACCAGAGACGTATTCCAAACTGGGGAACTCAGTGTTGACAGTCCCTAAGGGCAATTCCTGTGCCCTGTGGCAATTAATTACAAATAGAAAAACAGAGGAGATTACATACATGAAGAAGAACATGAACAAAATTCATTTCTCCAACTGACTTGGTAAATTCTTGCTCGCTCTAGTGAGTGAACTGTCTGCCAGGGTTTGTTTGCTACCTAAGGACTGGTACAGGCACAACATGTATACAAAGCACTGAAAAGGGTATATCTATGAAAAGAGATTGAGATCCATCAGCTGCTTTTTATCCATCAATTATTTATTTGTAAGAAAGTTTTTTTCTCTATGAGTTAAAATGCTCTGTAAGCCATTTTTTGAACAATAGCTATAGAGTGACAACACAAAACACTATTCAAAAGAGGTGTTGGAAGAGAAAGCTCTGCTAGAGACTGAACTTTTTAAAGTTTTGAACATTTCTCTTTTATCATCCCATCTGCAGAGATTCAGTGCTACAAGGACATTCCCTTAAGCAATATCAATACAGTGTGGAGGTTTATGAGCCAAGATACACATCAAAAAGAATTTTAATAAGCCTTGACAGATATATTGCATTAATAGTGCTGATGTAGTGAGGTAGGACCTATGCAGTGGGGTGTGTAAAGCAGTAAGGTATTCTTACTGCTGGCTAAGATATAACATAGAACAGACTGTCACTTGGTGGAAGAAAGAAATGTGTTAACTGAATGTATTTAATTATTTCCTTTTTTCATGATCAAAATTCTTTTTCTGGTGACTGTGTATTGCTCCTTAGTAGCAGAAGTAAGCACCTATCAAGGAAAGATTAGATCTCCATAAAGTGAATGAGCTTACTGCCTAATCAAGTGATGATCCTTTACAACACTTTTTTCTCTTGTCCTGTCTTCACACTAATGCATGCATGCGCACACACACACACACAGATTCACGAGTACCATGTTGGCAGCTAAAGGAGTGGGAGAACTCATCATGTTATATGAGAGGTGAATTGGACTATCTTCCTTTGCACAAATTAAGAGTTGTTGAGGTCCACTCACCTGTGTTTACGCTCAAATATATTTCAGCATACAAACAGAAAGAGAGGACTAGAGTGTGTATATGCATATAGGCACACAATCTAACTGCAGGTAATAGCATACAAATTTTACTATTTGAGCTTGTAATGACTAGGTGTTGTTACCATCCAATGGATATTTATTGCAGTATGTGAAATGTTGATATGTATGTACATAGATGACAGAAATCACTCTTTGGTCCACTATCTTTGAAAGCAATCTTAATACAGAGGAAAGCATTCAGTCAACACATACAGAAAATTACTTTAGGTTTTCTGTACCATGTAGATTTAACTTTTGTAACTTTAGTTTTGTCTTTTTGGGTCAAAGCTGAAGCAATGCTGAGAGTCACATTTTCTTGCTCATTTTTATCAGTGAGTAAGAACTCGAATCTGCTATGCTGTCAAGTTAACATCCTTTAAAAACAGTGAGAATAAACAAATGCATTCTAATGGAGCCATTTTTCACTGTTATGCTTTTACCTACATGTATTTGCAGCATGATCCAAAAAGCTTCAGAAGTAAAATGTTTCCTAAATGCTCTAAGATACTCAAATATAATGCTATGTTTAACGTGAAAGTGGCAAATGGACAGGCGTGAGAAGAAGAATGGAAGTTTTGGCAGATGAAAATGCTCAGAAATGTGTTTATTAGCAAGAAAAGTTAAAGGCTTATAGTGCAGAGAATATTAAATGAGTTGAGAAGTTGCTAAGAAGCAGAATGCTTGATGTGGAAAAAGTAGAAGAAAGGTGTTCTTGGAAGCTAAGATCAAGAGTGATATTTAATAACAAGAAATTTATATTGCCTAGGATAGGCACTTATCTGAGGTAATTAAGTTAAAAATAGAGTGACCTCATGCTGTTGCCACAATCCCTGGAGAAAAATAGGTACCTCTAGGGGGAATTCATGACTTGTGCAGGTTGAATCATGTTCTAGAGCTGACAGTTTTTCTCCAGCGAAGGAGAGGGAACAGAGAGAACCACCAGTGGCCGTTCAATGCATGGACCAGCCTATAACTAGTCCAAGGTAAAACTGCCTGATAATGTGGACATCCCACAAACTTAATGAGACTTCCATTACACCCAAAGATAGGAATTACCTGAGACGTTCTTGCCAACATTTGTAATAAAAGTCTTACATTCTTTTCTTTCCTTTTAGCTCAACTGCAGAAAACACACCTGTGCATTTTGCTTGTAATATTTAATTTTTTTTAAATTAAGTTCTAGTTCACATTTTTAAATGACTGTTTAAGTTGATATTTATTTATCACAGTTAGGATTTCATTAGAGAAGTCAAGAATAGTGATGATGCACTCCTTAAGAGCCCAGAAGGTTACTTTTTGCCTCCCACATAGATCTATAGTAGTTATTTCTTACCAAAACCAAATCTGATTAAACTCACAATTATAGTTTCTTCTTGCATAACCTGTATTCATCCAAGTATACAATACCTCAGTGATCAGAAGCTAATTTTGCAGATGATGGATAAAGATTAAAATAAGACAGAATCAACCTTAATTTCCTTTATATGTAAAATGTGGTGCTTCATAATTCATTTTCCTGAAGTCAGACTATAAAAAGTGGGACTGCTGTTGAATTGAAATGGAAAACGTCCTCTTTAATCTGTTGCTCCAGGTGTATGTAGATTATTCATTGTTAGAATAAGGATACCTTGTAAATTAAAGAACAGGCAACACGACAAAAGAGGAGAGGAAGTCTGTGGTTTATAGAGTTCAGCTGCTATGCATACTTATAACAGAATTGCAATTTGATTTTTTTTTAGCTATCATTAGGGAAAAGAACATTTAAGTTAGTGACATTACAACGTAACTACAAATGTAATAGGTAAGAAACTTACAGCTGTTGGTTGGTACCTTCTGAGACAAGAAATGCCTGATTATAGAAATTTCAGTCTGCCTATTTAAATTTTTGTCAGCATTAATATTATTGACTTACTCTTTTCCCAAGATAGGAATCTATATCCTAATGCAACTAATTTTGTTCTAATTGCTGTCAAAGGTATTTCCTGATTTTTTGGCACAAGGTAAAGGTGAGGATTTTTGAGCAGTTGCCTTGGATGAAATCATGGTCAGAAAGCAATAAGGGGGGTGTGGGGGGGGACGACTGAAAATGTCTCTTCCTTGTGCCTTTAGTGTGAGTGAAGTGGGTCAGAAATAGACTTTGGCAGGTATTAGGCGTAAAGCATCCAATAACTGCTCCTGTCAATATTCAAATGGTAGGGTTTGCCGCTGGTAGGATCTGAAAACAGGTGTAATTTCAGGAGAATAAAGCTGAGCTATTTGTAAAAGAGGGGTTTTTTTCTGAGTGTCAGATTATTTAAAGCAAATATGCACACTAAAAAAAAAATGTGCACATAAATGTGTTACTTGAATATCAGTACAGTTCTGCCTTGGCATTTTGTAGTCCCCAAATAGTTATGTTCCATTTAGCCAGGTAGATTTGCCTTTGAGTATTATTAATTTGGAGAAGGGGAGTGGTTGTTTTTTACCCTGGGACCATAATTTTCATTAGGGTGTTTGGGGTTTTTTTGTTTGTTTTTTTTTCAGAGTTGATAGATTGCTGGGTTTTCCTTTTTGTTACAGAGCATGAAATGAACCTGGCAAAGGAGTTACTGCCTCAGTAAATATGAAGAGCCATTTTCGGGATGTGCCTGAGCATTTTAATGGGTCTCATCTCAGAGCATGTGGTTTAGCTAATGAGAGAATTGACTTCAGATTGTTCCATAAATTATATTCTGGTGTAGTCAGAAAGGTATAAACTGATTTACTGTGAGAGAAATCTCTTTTGCCTCAGGAAGCTGTGGAGATGGTAGGCTGTGTAATTTCAGCCCCCTCTTCACAAGGTTCAAAGGGGAGCTGTAGTTGGAAGTAACAGCCTGCACTAGCATGGCCATACTGCGAGGGGAAAAAAGCTGTTTGATCATGTAGTGTCTTCTCTGCACCCCTATCAGTCACCCTACTTCATGATGTGGTGGACTTAAGAGCACTTAAAAATTTTTTTATCAGTCTGATATTATATATGTACAGTAATAGAATTTCACCCATGTACTCAAGAGGTTAAAACTTCACATTGTGTCAAAACTTACTTTCTGAGCTAGAGATTAATTACACAAATTGAAAGATTTCTTACCTCTTTGTTTCTGTAACAGGAAAAAAATGCATTCCTGTTTCTCTTATACAAGTTTTATACTTTTTACACAAGTTTCAGTGTATATTTCTCATCAGAGGAAAAAATATCTCAGAAGCCTTACTAAACTAAGAAGTTAAGAATTGTAGATGAAAGCTGACCTTTACTGACTTATTTATTTTTATAGAGATTTATTCAGAATCACATTTCTCCGAACATGGAGGCCCCTTGGGTTAGCTCAGCTAGTCTGGTTCATTAAGCAGAAGAGTGTTACTTTCTTCAACAGAATTTCAGATGATCCTAACTTTATGTTAACCAAGGTATGTAGGTTTGGAGTGTATTTGCCATAAGCTTCTTCAATAAACAATGAAAAGAGATAAGCATCTCCAGAAAGCAGTTCCCATCACCAGTCACACAAATTGACCTCAGGATGTTGCTGTCTTTCTTTACCAACTGTAGAGGAGAAAATAACTCTTACAAGTAATATTTTCTTCCTTTAGATTCTTTGGTTATGTGCATGACATTACATCAGAAAAAATCCAGCCCGTCAATATTAATATGCAATATAGTATTTTGTAACTATTAAGTTAGAGATTGTTGGGATTTTATCATGGATTTTTGCATTTAGCTACTCCCTTTTAATTAAATTACTTAAATACAATTGTTAATGACATTTTATTCAGTATTTATTAGTTAGTCATTGTGGAAATTCTGGCTAGAACTCAGGAAAAAGAGGAGAGTCTATGACCTCTGGAAGAAGGGGCAGGCAACTCAGGAGGACTACAAAGGTTGTAGCAAGGCTGTGCAGGGAGAAAATTAGAAGGCCCAAAGCTGAGCTAGAGCTCAATCTGGCTGCTGCTGTAAAAGACAACAAAAAATACTTCTTCAAATACATTAGCAGCAAAAGGAGAGCTAAGGAGAATCTCCAGCCCCTAGTAGACGGGGGAGGGAACACAGTGACCAAGGATGAGGAAAAGGCTGAGGTACTTAATGCCTTCTTTGTCTCAGTCTTTAATAGTAGGGCCAATTGTTCCCTGGGTACCCAGCCCCCGGAGTTGGAAGACAGGGACAGGGACCAGAATGGAGCCCCCATAATCCAGGGGGAAATGGTTAGTGACCTGCTGCACCACTTAGACACTCACAAGTCTATGGGGCCGGATGAGATCCATGCGAGATTCTGAAGGAACTGGCAGCTGTGCTCACCAAGTCCCTTTCCATCATTTACCAGCAGTCCTGACTAACTGGGGAGGTCCCTGCTGACTGGAGATTAGCGAATGTGACGCCCATCTTCAAGAAGGGCCAGAAGGAGGACCCGGGGAACTACAGGCCTGTCAGCCTGACCTCGGTACCGGGGAAGCTGATGGAGCAGATCATCCTGAGTGCTATCACATGGCATGTAGAGAATAACCAAGGGATTAAGCCCAGCCAGCATGGGTTCAGGAAAGGCAGGTCCTGCTTGACCAACCTGATCTCCTTCTACGACAAGGTGACCTGCCTAGTAGATGAGGGAAAGGCTGTGGATGTTGTCTATCTAGACTTCAGTAAAGCCTTTGACACGGTTTCCCACAGCATTCTCCTGGAGAAACTGGCTGCTCATGGCTTGGACGGGTGTACTCTTTGCTGGGTAAAGAACTGGCTGGATGGCTGGGCCCAAAGAGTGGTAGTGAATGGAGTTTACTCCAGTTGGCGGACGGTCACAAGCGGTGTTCCCCAGGGCTCTGTGTTGGGGCCAGTTCTGTTTAATATCTTTATCAATGATCTGGATGAAGGGATCGAGTGCACCCTCAGTAAGTTTGCAGATGACACCAAGTTGTGCAGGAGTGTTGATCTGCTTGAGGGTAGGAAGGCTCTACAGAGGGACCTGGACAGGCTGGATCGATGGGCCGAGGTCAATTGTATGGGGTTCAACAAGGCCAAGTGCTGGGTCCTGCACTTGGGTCATAACAACCCCATGCAACGCTACAGGCTTGGGGAAGAGTGGCTGGAAAGCTGCCAGGCAGAGAAGGACCTGGGGGTGTTGGTTGACAGCCGCCTGAACATGAGCCAGCAGTGTGCCCAGGTGGCCAAGAAAGCCAATGGCATCCCGGCTTGTATCAAAAATATCATGGCCAGCAGGACTAGGGAAGTGATTGTGCCCCTGTACTCGGCACTGGTGAGGCTGCACCTCGAATCCTGTGTTCAGACATTGAGGAGACATTGAGGAGCAGACATTGAGCGTGTCCAGAGAAGGGCAACGAAGCTGGTGAAGGGTCTAGAGCAGAAGTCTTATGAGGAGCGGCTGAGGGATGTTGTTTAGCCTGTTGTTTAGCAACTGGGGTTGTTTAGTCTGGAGAAAAGGAGGCTGAGGGGAGACCTTATCGCTCTGTACAACTACCTGAAAGGAGGCTGTAGAGAGGTGGGGGTCGGTCTCTTCTCCCAGGTAACAAGTGATAGGATGAGAGGAAATGGCCTCAAGTTGTGCCAGGGGAGGTTTAGACTGGATATTAGGAAAAATTTCTTCACCAAAACAGTTATCAAGCATTGGAACAGGCTGCCCAGGGAAGTGGTTGAGTCACCATCCCTGGAAGTATTTAAAAGACGTTTGGATGATGTGCTTAGGGACATGGTATAGTGGTGGTCTTGGTAGTGTTAGGCTTACGGTTGGACTCGATGGTCTTAAAGGTCTTTTCCAACCTATATGATTCTGTGATTCTGTGAAATTATTTCGGAAAGGAGAACAGACTAAGATAAAGATTTTCTGTAGAAATCAGCTGGTTTAAAGGCAACAAATATACAATTTTAATGCACTTCAGTGTTCTGATGCATTAGCAGAGTTGACCGAATAATAAAAAATAGATCGTTGAATACATTTGAGTAAAAGTAGACCAATTTTACTTTATCGGAAGGACTATTTCTGAAAATGCTTTGAAATCCTTAGTTTTGTAAATTGTAAATGAATTAATCTCAGTAATTATGTGAGGAACCTGCTGTTAGTTGGTCAGCAGCTGAAGAATTTTGTTTTTCAATAAAAGCTCTAAATACATGGCTAACTAGTCAGGCATACAATTATCAAATTAAAATACACAGTCTGTAAATAAGTCAATGGTAAACATAATTTCTTAAATTCTGGTGTGCAAATGCTGTTGAAGAATGGAGACAGCAACAGAAATAGAAGTTGATCAGCATTAGAAAAACGTCCTGAATCTCATAACCTGTACAACTTGCAATGATATTTCATCAGATATACTGATTAGGGTTATGACATAGAGTGCCTACGTGGTTCTAGCCATGAAACTTGTTGAGTAATATATTTTCTGGTTTTATCATGGTCTGTATCTCACATTCTCCTTGTTGCTCCCCCACATCCCAGGTAACTCAAACATTAATTAATTAAGCTGCCTTTTTTTTAAGAAAGGACTTGTTCACTCAACCAAATTTAGATGGCTTTTTGACTAGGAGCTCAGTACTTCCAGTCAGCAGTATAGATATAAATCGCATGGACCAATGTTGATCAACAGCTGCAGGAAAGTCATGAAATGGATCAATCTCAAGACATGGGTTTATGCAGTACTACTGCAGTACCCCACTTGTTGATCACATTGAAAGTGCTTAGATTTTATTCATCTTTTTACTTCTGACTTCTGATGTGTTCGTGGTTAACATTCTGCAATTAGCACAGAGGTCTCTGTAGCACTTACATTAAAAGTATAACATTAGCATGAGTATTAAATATCCTGGGAATACAGTTCGTGTCTGTACAACTTCAGAATTTATATTGCTGGAAAGGTTTTTAAAACACAACTTTAAAGAGTTATATAAAAAGTTATGTAAGCACATAAAAGGATACATAACTTTGGTTGGCAGAAAAAGTCATGACCAACAGGAACTGGAAACATGACTAATGTGTGAATCATGTACCTACTGAAGTTGCTTTTTTGATACCCATAACCAGTCACAGCATGTGCTTGGACTAACTCAGTTTTCTCAAGGCAAACGTAATATGTGAATCCTGGGCTCTGTTACTCTAGCTTATCAGTGCTTGAGACCATTTTCTGCCATAAATATATGTTGTATGAGCACTTCAAGATTGTACCGTTTGCAGCATATGCTGGACACCTGTGTTCTTCATGGGCTGCCCAGGGCACCTACAGCAGTTCAACCTCTCTCTGGCAAAGTCAAGTGCCTGAAACCAACACGTCATCATCTCTTCTGTTGTCCATGTATCTCATTTTGGCTTGGGCATTTGGCACTGGTACACCACTCTCTCAAAAAACAATGCTGTTCATGCAGATGGGATGGCCTTGGCAGTGCAATATACTCTCCCCACCTCAACCCACAGTTGACTGGCAGCTGTGTGCTGGAAAACTGGCATATTACCTTGCAAGGGGCATATTGCCATCCATAGATAATCAGGAACCTCGGCAGCAAAATGATCACAAATGAATATCAGCTGTTAACGTTCAAGAACTGATTCCAAGTCATTGGGGTTGGCTGGAAGTGTGAAGTCTTTATTCTCTTTATTCCTAAATGCAGAAGTCTCTGTTGCACACAGCCTGCTGTCTTTCACATAAAGTGAAAGTCTAGATTGAAGAATAATTCTCCATACAATATTTACAGCACAGATATCTGTGCTCTTTCATAAATAGATGGAGATATACAGTTTTCAGAAATATTTTGAATTGAAAAATCAGAAAATATGTTAAACATGTTTGGCTTTGATGTCTTATTTTACCCATGCTTCTGAGAAGCAGTCTGTGGTCTGTAGTGAAATAGACTGTTATCAGGGTTAATAAATGAATGTTACATACCACTGCCTTTTCAGAACAAAAGAATGGAAAGAAATGAATGATCTGAGTCTTGCCCATAGTCAGGGGTGCAGACCATACCTTCCTAATCAGGGAATCAGATAATGCAATAAAATAATGCAATAAAAAGCATATGTCAGGCAAACTTAGCTACCATTTAAAAATGTGATTTTGGTCAGAAAAAATATGTCTGGAGCCATGTTGAATTCATTTTTCTTTATTTAGAAAAATAAATGAAATTTTTCTAAATAAATCTTCACAGATTTATTTATCATATTTAGTCCATTTTAACAGATTTCTTAAAAAAAAAAAAAAATAGAAGGAACTTTGAACTAGTAAACCTGAATGTTAAAATAGGCTGTTTGGCTCTTATGAAGATTCATGGACCCAGGGTCCCTACATAGTTCTGTTTTGTCTCCAGCTGGATGGGACATTTGTAATGAGGAGCAGGATGCTGCATTGAACAGTTGTGGAGACCTAGAAGCAAGAACAAAATTTAGTTCATTCTCCCATAATTCTGTGCAGTTTTTAGTGCTAAGAAGAGTAAAAAATACTGGTCTTTGTTTTTTCTTACCAGACAAATATGATACTGGATGCATGTAGCTGGCTAGAATGTTAATAACATGATGACATTTTTGCATACTGTATTCTCAGACTGGAAATTAATTTTGATTTATCACACAGTTTTTAGGGCAATTTTATTTGACCTTTTCTAAATACTACCACCATTTATCCCTAGGTAGCTGACAAAGTCTGTTTTCCTTGTGACATGGTATTTGTTAGAAAATATGAAAGTCAAGTTTGGTTTTAAATTACTGGCCTCACACATTTAGTTATATTATGAAAAATTTGGGTCAGCCTTAGCCTTGTTAAGCAGACTAATGAACTGCCCCCCTAAATTTGTTCCAATATCGTTAGAGCACTTTAATTGCTTCTCTAGCACTTTTCCCAGGTGCTTTTAGCCAGTCAGACCCAGCAACATGGATAAGACAAAGGGACAGGGGACTGAACCCTGGCTTCAAGGTTAAGTGGCACAGATTAACTCACATTTCCATGCCTCTGTCACTATGTAGAGTGAATGGTGCCTTCCACATTCATGCAGAAACTAAATATCTTTTTTCTAACAGGGATGAATAAGCTTGCATCCTGGAAAAAAAGGGGAATGTTATGTGCTCTCCCTCTTTTCACAGGAAAGTGTGTTATCATGAACATCGTGTCAAGTTTCGGCTGGCCTCTGTGTTGTAATTGCCAGCAGAGTAGTGATACATAATAAGCTGGCTGCCAACTGGGCTGAGAAAACTCACAGCAGGGTGGGCAAGTACACAAGAACCCCACGTGGAAGGACATATTCAAAACACTGCTCTTGTCCAGCCGCTCTGAGAGTCTCTGGAGCGCAGTCCCTCCAGCTGCAGATTTCTCACAAACACAGTGCAAACAGTCTGAAATCTTTGGGCATTCCAGCAACTGACAAATTGAAAAAAGGGAAAGAATATGCTGTCAGCACTTTGCTCACAGCCCATTGTAAGGTTATGAGAATTCAGCATTCTCCTATGAAAACATAAAACTGGCATTTTTTGAAAATAACTCGAATGTCAGTAGGTGGAGGTGTGCAAGTTTATGCCCTTTTGTTTTATAAAGGCAGCCCATATTACTAAGCCGACAAGGTGAAGTCACTATGAGAATTAGCATTCAGTGTTTGCCAAGTTTTCCAGGCCTTTATTTCAGGGAGAGGAGATGGTGCTAATCGCAGAGAGGTGGCCGTGCACCCGAGACGATGTGGGAGTGATATTGTGTGTGGGTACCTATTCCACATCCTAATGGGAAGGTTAAGCTTTCTCTGCTCCCATCATAATAAATCCATGTCTGTCTGGGACACTGAGCTGCTCCTCCAAGAGAGACGTCATGCCTATGAATAATTCTGGCAACATTTTAAAGAGAATGAGTTTGGCTTTATGGCGTTTTCCACACTATCTTTGCACAGAAAGGATTATGGATGTCAATTATTTTATTTTTTAAAGAGAGAGATGAGATTTTCCATGCACTTCTTGATCCACTGCATAGATGGGAATGCTGTTACCATGAGTTTACAAGACCTCTAAGGCTGACTAACTGCACATAAAATAGTAATATGAGCGAGCATCCTGTTAAGAACAAAGAAACTATAAAATGGTCCAGATGCAGCTGCATCCCAGAATTACTTCATATGCTGGCTGTTAAACATCTTGCAAATGCTGTTGACTCCTCTTGAATGCAGTTCTTGTTAACTGTATACTAATCCTATTTGTATGCAGTGGCTATGTAAATTTCTTTTTATAAGGATTTTTTTTCCCTGGCAAATTGGACTGGTAGACAAGAGTTCTTGATCATGTTATGATTCATAGGAGGAACCAATGTATTACACACAGAGAGGCATGACAATCAGTGCAAAACAATATTATGAATCTCAGGTGGATGTCTGAGACCTTCTCACAGCTTAAACGAAACAGAATAATCTCTTAATAAACTTTTTCTCTGAATATGAAATTCAAAATCATCTTTTATTTCTCTATCCATTGAGCACTCCGTGCTTTTTGTATTTGCTGTTCTTTTACTGTTTGTAACATATCTCAATATGTTGACTTTGTACACTAGTTCTGACTAGGCAAAAGACCTAAAAAAATACTCAGCTTTAAATTAGAAGTACTAATTCAAAACTTAAATACTTTTCTAAATCAGGGCCATGAGCTCCACAAATAAAATGTAATATGAATATTGAATTTGCAAAAATGTCTTTTTCTCTTTTTAAAGTGAATAAGTTTTGTTAATGTTTCCACACAGTGGTTTTGGAGTGTTTAGCTACTATTCAACAGAAAACATGTAGAAAGAATACGTATTTTTTCTACAACCAGTGATTCATGGCTTATAGCACACCAGTACAAGATGACATCCTTATCAGAATTAATGTTCAATAATTAGTGCCCAGAGAGTACTGTCATGCTCATTCTTATGACAGCATTAGTAGGGATTAAAGATAAAATTTTTTAATTTAATTTTTTTTAAAAGAAAAAGAAAAAAATATTGCTAAGGCTAAATCTTTCCTATTTTAAATATAAACAGTGGTTCTTTTTGAGACTAATATGCCCTAGAATCAGGACTAATATGATATTTACAATAAACTGATTGAAAAAAATATGATTGAATTATGTAGACTGATGTTTTGCTAAAATGAAATTATTCTAATTTTTGAGAGAAGCCTGCATCTCTCTAATGCAAGTTGTTACTCTTTCATTGCAATCACTAAATTAAGATTCACTTTTGCATATTACATAGATGCCATTAAGGCTAAGAGTTTTAAAAGCAACTAGAAATTTGGGCAGTTCAGTCTGAGACACCACAGAAGTGGAATTCCCTGAATTCTGAAAGTACTCAGCAGTTTCTAAAAATTTGGACTCTGAAATGTTCATTGTCTGGCCATTTGGATCCCCTAATTACTTTTCAAAATCTTGGTTTAATGTTTAATAGAAAGCAGACACCTCAGAAATTGCTCTACTTTACTAGCTTGAGACAGGGGTGATTTTTTTCCAGAATATGTAAATCTTGCTTCAGGAAACTCCAGGCTATCCAGAGTCCAGGCATGCCTAGACTTCTGATCTATATTTGTTTCATTAGGCTTTGTGAGCTGACCTGATAGCTTGGGGAAGTTCTCTTTCTCCTTATTTTGAAAGCATTTGCATGTTTACACATAACAGTCTCACAGCATTTTTTTTTTCCAGGGCAGTTTGGTAGCATGCGCACCAGGTTGGGGTGTTCTGAGAACCAGCAGCTTGGTGATTAGAGGGGTAGGATCTTAGAATAAAGCTTGTTTCTCCTGAGTTTTCCTTTCTGGCTTGTTCTCTTTGTTTGGTTTCTCCTACATCAACAAAAGCTAAAAACATTTAATTATTATTGATTAATTATGAATTGTCCTATCTGTAAAAATAGGGCTAGTAGCCTTAGAAGAACAGAGTCAGATCTCTGTACAACAGAAAGTTTATGACACCACAGGTACAGCGCTAGAAACATGGCTTTTCAAATGGTTATCTGTAAAATACAGGGAAAAAGAAAGAAGGAGCATAGAGAACTCCTTTGAAATATATTAAAAGTTCAGAAATAAGTATTTTAAGACTAAGTGCCACATTCTGTACTTCGGTTGTAACAATCCCATGCAATGCTATAGGCTTGGGGAAGAGTGGCTGGAAAGGTACCCTCCAGAAAAGGACCTGGGGGTGTTGGTTGACAGCCAGCTGTATATGAACCAGCAGTGTGCCCAGGTGGCCAAGAAGGCCAGTAGCATCCTGGCTTGTATCAGAAATAGTGTGTCCAGCAGGACTAGGGAAGTGATCATCCCCCCGTACTTGGCACTGGTGAGGCTGCACCTCAAATACTGTGTTCAGTTTTGGGCCCCTCACTACAAGAGAGACATTGAGGTGCTGGAGCGTGTCCCAAGAAGGGCAACGAAGCTGGTGAAGGGTCTGGAGCAGAAGTCTTATGAGGAGCGGCTGAGGGAACTGGGGTTGTTTAGCCTGGAGAAAAGGAGGCTGAGGGGAGACCTTGTCACTCCCTACAACTACCTGAAAGGAGCTTGTAGCGAGATGGGTGTCAGTCTCTTTTCCAAAGCAACAAGCGATAGGACAAGAGGAAATGGCCTCAAGTTGCGCCAGGGGAGGTTTAGATTGGATATTAGGAAAAATTTCTTCACTGAAAGGGTTATCAAGCACTGGAACAGGCTGCCCAGTGAAGTGGTTGAGTCACCATCCCTGGAGGTATTTAAAAGACGTGTAGATGTGGCACTTAGGGACATGGTTTAGTGGTGGACTTGTCAGTGTTGGGTTAATGGTTGGACTCGATGATCTTAAAGGTCTTTTCCAACCTAAATGATTCTATAATTCTATGATTCTATGATTCCTGACTCAAAAAGGCTGCACTGGATGAAAAAAGATTGAGTATTGACAAATAAACATGAATTGATCATAAAACAAAAGCATAAAATTACTCAGGTTCAAGTGGGTGTAACTGGGTTGTATTTAGTTCAGTCTGAAAAAAGATTTGGCCACAGCCTGTGTTGACTTAAAAATGTGGTGCCAGTGTCCATGTGTCAGCAGTCCAAGAAAGATATTGAAACAGTGATGAAGACTCAAAGTAATGTCAAAATAATATTTAGAAGTAATTAAAATATACTCCATAGGAAGAGCCTGAAGGAGTTAAGTCTATTTCTTTAAGAAAAAAACAGTGTAAAAGGTGATTTAATCATGGCTTTTACACACATATGTTTGGAACAGCAGTTTGATGATCGAAGAGGCTTGCTTCTAATTGACTAAGATACATGAAGGTCCTCTGGCTGGCTGGAAGCTGAAACTAGGCAAATTCAAGCTCTATTCAGTACACACATTTTTAATTGCAAGGGTAATTATCCATAGAAACAGCTATTCAAAGGTTATGATGGCCTCCCTAGCACTTGAAATTTTGAATATTCAATTAGATATTTTTCGAAATAGCTTTTTCAAAAAGCTCTGCTGTTTTTTTAACCTAGTTATTAGACTTGAAGTAGGAATTCATTCCAAGAAGACTTATTTGTTGTGTTTTGCTAGTCTTTAAGCCAGATGACTGCAATGGCCCTTTCTGGGTTTAAAATGCTATCAATAAAAAGGGAAAGAACTGAACAGAACTACTTCAATAAGCTTATGTGAAAATTTAGCCTGATCACTCATTTACTAAATATTATGGCTGTACTTTCAGCACCCAGATAAGACAGCACAGAATAGGTTCAGTGCGGGAGACTTGTCTTGAAGTCATTTTTGTAGTATTTTGATCCTGTGCTCAAGGGAATTGAAAGACCCTCACAGAATAATTTAACAGTCTGTAATTTAGTGGAAGGTATGTGACCTATGTGGTCTGCCTAATATTATTATTAATGCTGATAATAATAATAATAATCTAATTTTATAATATATATAAGCCCTCAGTCCTAGACTACAGACCCCATGTGCTGGGTCCTGTACAAATGCAGATTTTCCTTTCCCAAACTGTGTGTGAGAAGGGACAAATCTCATCTTGCTTTGTCCACATAACTACACCAGGACAAACCAAGTCTCTGCAAAGCAAACCCTATGCCTCATATTCTTTCTAATTCAGGGAGATTGTTTCTCATCCAGGCTAAGTGGATTTTATCAGCTGTGCCCAAGGCCCATAAAAGAGAAAATCCCTTCCTACTGCTTTTAATTTCATAATGTAATACAGATCTTTAGATCAAGGAGGGCATGATCTGTAGGACCTCGTCTCCAGGGTAAGCCTGGTGATAAGATGTAGGTCCTTCCTGTTTACCAAACAAGAGCTGCAGAGCTGTATCACAGAGTATAACCTAGATTAATGCAGCAGAATACACTGTTGGAAGTTTCAAAGCATATGCAAGTTTGGAAATAAGATTTGGGAAACTGTACCATCCAGAATGCGAGGCATGTGAGGTATGCCTCTGTATTCACAAAGAAAGCATTAGAAAAATAAACTTTTTTTGACTTTGAGATGGCCTTTGCTTGAATGAAAAGGTAGAACAACCTCTCCTGTTTCAGTTCTGCTAAACCTTTTCAAGAGTTTAGTCAAATGGGAAATGTCTTTACTCAAATTCTTCCCACCCTTCAAGGGGACTAGTTAATAAGCTTTCTTTGGAAAAAATCATGTTGCTACTTTAAAAAACCCTGTGTTGTCTAGTGAGGCACACATATTTCTTGTTCAGTGAGTCAGTTCTTGCAATGTGGTACACAAACTGCATCTTGGACTTAAAAGGGTAAGATGATTAGGGAGTGAACTAGGCTAGAAAAATGTCTCCCTGCAGTGCAGATTAGTTTAAAAGATATTTTAAATATGCATTTAGCATTGGTGACTGGGCAAACATAGATATTTGAATCAGAGGAACAATTTGTTATTTATGAATGTCAGATTACATAAATAATTTGAATATCATTTATGACACTAAGTTTTAAACAAACACCAACATAAATGTATGCCCAAAAGTCCTCACGAGCATTTAAATAAATGACACCATCCTCGGTACTTCAAAAAATGAGGTCACTTATTTCAGGACCAATAATGATATAAAAGATTTGAACGAGGCATTCGTTATTAAATACCCTGCATAGGATATTAAAATTACTTATGTAAATGGCATTTGCAAATACATCTGGATATTGAAGCAATGTAATCCATACAGTAATGTGTTATCTTGTATTGTGTTGAACATCTTGTTGCATTTACCTCTGAGTGGGAAGCATGTAAAACTTTCAGTCTTTGCTTATCCTTTTTAGCACAAAAGGTGTATCATAATAAACGATGATTTTATTTGGATTGTTTGCTGAGAAGCAGCAGGGTTTTTTCGTGTTGAAAGCAAGAGCAAGACAGAGACAAGGCTCTGTGGGATACTGTAGACACTGAATTATCATATATTTGGAAATACTCAATAATCACTTGTGTGCAGGCTTCTAGAAAGCTTTTGTGAATGCTCTAGGTGCAACACAAAACAGCATTTTCAGTCCTCTGCTCATTGTGAAAGGGAATAAAAGGTTGAAATTGTTGAAAAATATGCAGTTGGCTTCATAACAGTTACTCTTCAGTGCATTTAAAAGCCAAATGTTTGAAGTGTCGTTAAATATTAGCAAAGTAAAAATTCAGCTGTTCCTTACAGGGCCTTTGTTAAGTAATCCAAAGAGAAACAAGATAAGAAAAAAAGGCAAATAGGTAACTATGTTTGAGCAATCAGATAATGTAATTTCAGAAACATTCATAATTGTTATATATTTATGTCGTGGTTTAGCCCCAGCTGGCAACTAAGCACCACGCAGCCGCTCGCTGACTCTCCCCTGGTGGGATGGGGGAGAGAATCGGAAGAGCAAAAGTAAGAAAACTCAAGGGTTGAGATAAAGACAGTTTAATAGGGAAAGCAAAAGCCACGCACGCAAGCAAAGCAAAGCAAGGAATTCCTTCACTACTCCCCATGGGCAGGCAGGTGTTCAGCCATCTCCAGGAAAGCAGGGCTCCATCACGCGTAATGGTTACTTGGGAAGACAAACGCCATCACTCCGAATGTCCCCCCCTTCCTTCTTCTTCCCCAGCTTTATGTACTGAGCATGACGTCATGTGGTATGGAATAGCCCCTTGGTCAGTTTGGATCAACTGTCCTGGCTGTGCCCCCTCCCAGCTTCTTGTGCACCTGGCAGAGCACAGGAAGCTGAAAAGTCCTTGACCAGTGCAGCAACAACGATAATACAGATAAACATCTCTGTATTATCAACACTGTTTTCAGCACAAATCCAAAACATAGCCCCACACCAGCCACTATAAAGAAAATTAACTCTATCTCAGCTGAAACCAGGACAATTTATTTATTTTCTTCTGCATTTGTAAGGTTGAAAAATAGTGCTACTGAAATACATGCTAAGGCAGGGTACATTGCTAAGGGAAGAGACACTGGCTGATTTGATGTAAATCCCTCCCAGCAACCAGCTCTGTGATAAAGCTTACAATTTTGACCTGTACTATTCACAGAGCCTGTGCTATTTGCAAGCTATGGAGGCTCATGTTCAACACTAGCACCTTAAAAGGCAGAATTACAATGTGCTGTTAACTTGTCCACCGCAGGAAAAGGAAACAGCATCAGATAACTTTTAATACTGCAAGATGTGATTGCACTGTTCCTTAACCAAGGTGCAGGCTGAACTTCTTATATATGCTTGGGACCCTTCACTGCCAAGATGCCTCTGGACAAGAACACTAATTTTGTTTCATTATCCTAATATGTGGCTCTGTTTACATCCTGCTTTTGAGCAAAGGTTCAGCTGTGGGCTGTGGCCCTACCAGGTGGAAACGCATCCAAAGTCAGCAGGGAGGCAGATGGCAGCGGATTCTCCAGGTTGTGGCAACCATTAGTAACTGTCACTTTTCAGCTCAGAGCTGCATAGTTTTCTGATTCCAGATGGCTTCATTTAAGCATTTGGGTTTAACTCTTATTCTTGATCACCGAGGTTGCTGGTTTATTCTCAGGAACGGTGTGGGAACCAGGCCTTTGCACGACGGGGCTCGGGTATCAGCCTGGATGCTGTAAAATTAGTTCCCAGCTGGGACAGGAGCCTGATGATGCTCATCCTCTTCCTCTGCTTTGTGCCTGGAAGGCCTTTCTGTTTCAGCAATGGTCTTAGATTAGAGAAGAGGCAATTAGCAATCGTCTCCCACGAACAGAAAGGATGGAAAGCACTCCTGTAGCTGCATCCTCTTCTCTGCTGGGAAAGGACAGATGAGAGCTGAGACTTTCCACCCACTGTGTGCATCAGAGCTCAACATGGATGGCAGGCTTGCCTTGATTGCTCCAGAGATGTCAAAATAGATGCTTAAGAGCTTAGCAATCAAACAGGGTCCATGCTTAACAAATTAGGATTTAAACCCAAGCTGTGGCCCACTGTAGATATATTATACTGTGGCAAATATTATAAAACTATACACATATATATGAAAAATTATCCACATTATAACATTGCAACAGTCAGGTAGCCTTTAGTTCTCAACCAGGACTTTTCTCCCTTCCAACATTATTTTCTTTTTTTCTTGCTACCCCCCATCCTTCACATTTTTTCTTCCTTTTATGTGAGTTTTATCAGACACTGAATCCTCTAAGTATTCCTTTTCCCTTACCCATCTCAGCTACACCTCCAGCCTTATCTCCAGCTCTACTTTTTTACCACTTTTGTTCATCTGTTATTTTCTCTGCCAGTTTATTCTTCTCTCTTGACCTTGACTGCAAACCCTCTGTTTGCAACTGAAGAGTATTTTGGAAAGTAGCTTTCACACTGTGAATAAGCTGTCTTACAAGAATTATTTTTCAACATAATGTCCTTTGACATTGGAATTATTTTATATTCCTGGAGTGCTTCCTTGCCCACCCCTCTGTTTCCTTTCTGCTATGATACCATCCCTCTTTAATTAAGATTTTATGCCCTTTGTCCTGTTCGTTTCTTTTCATCCAGCAATTGATCATTGTTGCATTTATCCAAATAAATATCAGTGTGGCCAGTGTGACAAGTAGGACATCTTAAAGTCAGTAACAGATTCTCTGATTTCTGTTCTTCCACTGTCTATACCATTGGCATCATCCTTAAATCAGTGTTTCCACATTCATTTTGCAAGCTATGAATATTATTCTTTTCCTATTGTCTACATATACTTTCACTTTGAGAAGTTAGACTCTTTTAATTCCTTTCTTGTGGACTTCTCAAGAATTACCTTACTGTCAAGTGCAGGATTCTGCTCTTAGCTTCAAACACCAGAAAACACTTCAGCGTTCAAATCAGTATCACTTTTCTGTGCTCCAGATGCATTCCCCTCATGCTGTATAGATTGGCAAGGTGTTGGTAAAGAAATCGGAAGTAATTGCTATTATGCATAGATATACTGTGGACTTCGCTTCTTTGAATTTCATCTGGTCAATTGGCAATAGATTCTCTTTCAGAAAACTAGTCCTACTGTCCTCACTGATAATTTTGTACAAGTGTTTTGAGAGGGGCTATTCTTCATGGTTGTCCTGTGTTGAAAACCACTGTGATATTTACAGGTTTCTTTCTAGTGCTTTTTTTAAGGTTAACAAAACTGGTGCTACTACATTTCAGTCAGAACAACTGTGAAGATAATTTTTCTTAACTTCAGGATAAAACTATTTTTACAGTATCAGTGTGAAACACTTTTGGTCTCACTTTATCATTTTCTGCCCTTCGCTGGAAGAAAAGGCAAGTAACATAGTATTGCCATCCTGTTATTCCTTCCTCCTACGAAACATCTATTTCTACTGTAGGTGGCAGTTAACATTGTCCCACTTTATCTCGATTAAAGTAGTGGGAGGAAATCATGTGTCCTGGGGAGCTGCTGTGTATATAGCCTCTTTCTCTATTAGGCTAGTGAGTGGGTTGCACTTGAAGTTATAACATGCTTTCTTTCCTCGACTTGAAGGTCAATGGGACTGCCTGATTGTTAGATAATGTCTTTGTCCACTACCCTCATGCAGGTCAAAAACCCACTTCTCAGAAGGAAAGAAAATCAGGGGCAAATTGAGTCTGCATCTGTTTTTTTAGCCTGCCTTTTTGATGAAGAACAGTAAATTATTGTAGTAAAATTCTACCACTCAGTTAAATTATTAGTGCTACTTGCAAAGCAGATTGCTGAACAGGGATGGCAGAATGTGAAACGTTATCTGCAGAATGAGAAATACATCATGGTCATCATGACTCTGTTAAAACAAACCTTCTAGTAAGTAATAACAGATGCACAATGAAATCATGTAAGGAGCTACTCAGATAAATGGTCAGAGGGCTGGGGACAGACTTTTTAGCAGGGCCTGTTGCAATAGGACAAGGGGTAATGTTTTAAACTAAAAGAGGGTAGATTCAGGCTAGATATATAGGAAGAAATTTTTTTACAACGAAGGTGGTGAAACACTGGAACAGGTTGTCCAGAGAGGTGGTCAATGCCCCATCCCTGGAAACATTCAAGGTCAGGTTGGATGGAGCTCTGAGCAACCTGATCTAATTGAAGATGTCCCTGCTCTTGCAGGGGGGTTGGACTAGATGACCTTTAAAGATCTCTTCCAACCCAAACCATTCTATGATTCTGTGATAGAAAACTAGAAGCCAAAACAGTCATTTCCTAACATTTCTAAACAGAATAAAACCTAACTTGCTAAAAATTATTAATATTAGCCACTCTTCAGATTTTCTAAGCCACTTAAGTATGAAAACAAACATGTTTTTCTGTTCAGTAAAGGGTAAGGAAACAAAACATAGTTTGCCCTCCTCTATTTGGAGTGGATATTTAGATTTTAAAGTCTGCTTTGTATATTTTATTAACATAAGTACTATCTATATTGATATCAGATGAAGATGAAGATAGCCTCACAAAAATAAACTGTTAGTGTCTTACTACCTACAGATTATAAGGTATGTTAAGCATGTATATATATATATATATAAAAAAATCCTTGAATTCAAACTTTAATCTTCTAATTAGATGTTTATGTAAAATTATCACAGTCCATTAAAATAAGAATTTTCCCTTATTAATTTTTCTAAATTAAACAATTTTTATTTCATATTCTGTATTGGTGAATTACACCTTCAAAACCAGATACACAGTAAGGTTAGGAAAGTAAGAAAATACCTGTAAAAAATAATATAACTGAACTACAAATAACAGGTAAGGCATCACTTTTCAAACTTTGGTGTCTAAGTTAGGAGGAAAATAAAAGCAGTCTTATAAGACAAAGTAAATGTGACTTGGTTTTCAGAGGAATTGAAAAGTTGTCACCTCTGATGATCAAAGAAGCTGGCAGGACTCAACATTTTTGAAAAGCGGGACATACTCATTTAGGAATACAAGTACAAATTTAATGTCTGTCTTTCTCCATCTAAGCAAATGGTGGAGCCAAAGAGTGGTTCTTGCAGAATCTCATTAAAGCTTACTATTTGTTTTTATGCATTTGTGACTGTAGCATTCTTCCTCCTGTAGAAAGCTAACTTTCACATATTAGGGTTCTGACCCTGCGAATGGCAGAGCAGGTCTTTGGATCTTGAGCTCAGTGGTTATTTTATAAGGCTAGATCGATATTCAACGAGCAGATAAAATCCCCTACCATGGTACCTGGGACACAGTGAGTGGTCACCAGGATTGGTCACCCAGTTAGAGCATGCAGTGAAATCTTGCTGAGGCACTCTGCCTCCTTCTCTTTCTGTGGAGAGGAATGGAGGGAGGGGAGCAGAAAGGGAGAGGGAGAGCAGTGCACAGCCAGATCTTCCCTCCCTGGGTTCACCGTCAGACATGGCAATTTCAGTATGGGAGCTCCCGTAGTGCAGAGGTAGCCTTGATGCCATAGAATCATAGAATCATTGAATCATAGAATCATAGAATGGTTTGGGATGTAAGGACCCTTAAAAGACCATCTAGACCATCCTGCCCATCTGGGCAGGGATACCTTCCCCTAGACCAGGTTGCTCAAAGCCTCATCCAGCCTGACCTTGAACACTTCCAGGGAGGGGGCATCCACAGCTTCTCTGGGCAATCTGTTCCTGTGCCTCACAACACTCACAGGCAAAGAATTTCTTCCTAATATCTAACCTAAATCTACCCTCTTTCAGTTTAAAACCATTACCTCTCGTCCTCTCACTACACTCCCTCATAGAGTTCCTCCCCATCTTTCCTGTAGGCCCCCTTTAAGTACTGGAAGGCTGCTATAAGGTCTCCCTGGAGCGTTCTCTTCTCTAGGCTAAACAATCCCAACTCTCTCAGCCTGTCCTCATATAGGAGGTGCTCCAGCCCCCTGATCATCTTCATGTCCCTCCTTTGGACCCGCTCGAGCAGGGCCATGTCTTTCTTATGCTGGGGGCCCCAGAGCTGAACACAGTACACCAGGTGGGGTCTCACAAGAGAGGAGTAGAGGGGGAGAATCACCTCCCTTGACCTACTGGCCACACTTCTTTTGATGCAGCCCAGCATATGGTTGGCTTTCTGGGCTGTGAGCACACATTGCTGGCTCATATTCAGTTTTTTGTCCACCAACACCCCCAAGTCCTTCTCCACAGGGCTACTCTCAATCCATTCATCACCCAGCCTGTATCCATGTTTGGGATTGCCCCGACCCAGGTGCAGAACCTTGCACTTGGCCTTGTTGAACTTCATGACGTTCACACAGGCCCATGTCTCTAGCCTGTCAAGGTCACTCTGGATGGCATCCCTTCTCTCTCCCACACCACTCAGCTTGGTATCATCCACAAACTTGCTGAGGGTGAACTCAGTCCCACTGTCCATTTCCTCAACAAAGATGTTGAATAATACTGGTCCCGATATGGACCCCTGAGGGACACCACTCATCACTGGTCTCCACCCACACATTGAGCTGTTGACTGCAACTCTCTGAGCCCAGCCAATTCTTTATCCACCGAGTGGTCCACCCATGAAATCCACGTCTCTCCAATTTAGAGACAAGGATGTTATGTGGGACAGGGTCAAATGCTTTGCACAAGTCTAGGTAGATGATGTGAGTCACTCTTCCCTTATCCACCAATGCTATAACCCCATTGTAGAAGGCCACCAAATTTTTCAGGCACGATTTGCCCTTAGTGAAGCCATGTTGGCTGTCATCAATCACCTGTCTGTTTTCCATGTACATTAGCATAGTTTCCAGGAGGATCTGCTCCATGATCTTGCCAGGCACAGAGGTGAGACTGACTGGCCTGTGTTTCCCCAGGTCTTCCTTTTTTCCCTTTTTAAAAATGGGGTTTATGTTTCCCCTTTTCCAGTCACCGGGAACTTCACCAGTCTGCCATGACTTTTCAAATATGATGGATAGTGGCTTAGCAACTTCATCTGCCAGTTCCATCAGGATCCTCAAATGCACCTCATCAGGTCCCATGGACTTGTGCACATTCAGGTTCCTTAGATGGTCTCAAACCTGATCTTCTCCTACAGTGGGCAGTATTTCATTCTCCCAGTCCCTGCCTTTGGATTCTGTGAATTGGGCAGCGTGGCTAGAGCACTTGCCAGTGAAGGCCAAGGTAAAAAAAATGTTGAGTCCACATTGTTAATGTCCACAGTGGACATTAAGAAACTCTAGAGATAGTTTCTTTTAACATATGTGTATTGTCACACATATTTCTACTCACTGAATGTCAAACTTCTGCAATCTGGGGGGGATCTCACTCACCAACTTATAAAGAATATTTTGCAAATTTTAGCTGAAATAATGTGTTGATTGGATCCTGTGTTATGACATCTGGAACACTAGCCCCAGCTGTCTTTGGAACCAGTGTTCATGTGGCATCAAAATTAAGCAAAGCAAGCTTACTCATTTACATATTTTGCATATTTATAAAAACACCATTTTCCTGTATCAGTAAAAATCTGGATTCAGAGACAAATCAGCCCAGCTCCATTGATTTTAAAGCATCTGATGTGATTGACACCAGCTGAGATTTTGGCCTGCTGTGTTTAGCTGTGGTTTACATTGAATCACATAAAGCCAGGAAACATGACATGGCAAATACGTAAAAGTGTTTTAAATCTTCTCTTCAGAAGCTTCTGCACAACAGCACTAATTTCAAACCCATGAAACTTTACAAGCAAAAGAGCTGGGATAAAGCAAAAGCAGCACTGGACCCATGAAATAAGCCTGAAAATTATTTCTAGCAGAGAGTATTGGGATGTAACAAGTAAAAGTTGCCACAGTATCTGAAGTACACTGCTGTGGCCACCGCATAGGTGGAAAGGTACCTCCAAGATACATTTCTGCTGGAATATTATTTCTTTATTTACTTTTCAGCTTCCCCTGCAGCTGGAGACTCTCCATCAGTTTTAATGAAAATAAAAACACAGCTGGGTAGGAACATCATCTCCTGGAAAACAATGAATTCTTCACACTTCATGGAATAACATAAATAAAGAAAATCCACAGTAGGATATCAAAGATTACACAGAGGAGTCAGTGACTGGCGGAAATAAAGGAAGGAGCTCCAGCTAAAAACACAAGTGTGGGGAAACACAGTCTCAGGGAAGTTTTTTTCTGAGGAATAAGGGGTGGCTCCGAGCGCTGTTTCCTGGGCAGGGGATGGGGTGTATAACTCCAGCTGCACCAGTGTGCATGCTTACACTGTTCTGGTCACCTGCAAAAGCCAGGACACACCTGCAGCATTTGAGGAGGGATTCAGGCACGGTAGCTGTTGGTAACCATATAACTAATCCTAATGGACTTTACTGCAGAAGTTTTCTTATACACATTTTCTTATACGTGTTCACCTGTGTGCATGTACGCAGGTATTATATATGAACATGCACATGCCTGTGCATTAAGATTGTTTGTATGGTTACCAAAAGTTTAACAGTGTTATGTTAAATAAGTGGAAGTACTGTGTTACTGACATAACTGTTTGATATGTTAATAGATTTAAATATTGTTTTTATAAGAGGACATCATCAACTTGAAATCTCGCTTACATCTGAAAGTACTTTTGCTGTTTCAAGACATACATAGAGTTACAATAACTGTAAGGTAATAGAGGTTGAAGTATTCCACGTGTTGTTCTGTTTATTTAACATGTTTGACAGCATTTCACATACGGTGGGTTTCCCCAGCTACTCGGTGTCACCTTTAGTTGTAGAGATCTTGTTGAAAACAAAGAGAAAAATTGTTCTCAAGGGGAAAATTTTTCTGCCTTTCTCTCTTTACTACCTGTCCCTGATCCAGGAATATTTTAAAAACATGGCTCTAAATGTAAATGTGAAAAAAGCTGGGGAAAATTATATTATTTGTATGCTTTAAAAAATAACAGTTCTGTAAAGTTCTCCACTAGATCAGGCCCCCTGCCAGGGTAATTAATGGGCAGATGTAGTCCTTGAAACTACTTTTAACTTATCTCATGAAACTGATTCCATTTTAATTTGATAATCTCCCTTTAATGGTGTTTATTGTACAGTCAGTGCTAGTTAATAGGAATATTCACTTCTTTGCCAGGAAGAAGTTTCACGTAAGGTATTTAATGGATATTTCAGACCTCATGCGAGATATGAGGGATACCTGAGAATTTATTATTATCTTCATACATGCAGTAGTCCCTTGAATAATATGTTTGAAACTTGGAGAAATGTTGTGTTATTTTTCAAATATGTGGATATATCACAGAAGGAATAGTGCTATCATTACAGATTTCACAATGCAGCTTATATTTCTTCCATTTTTAAGGCTGAAAATGAGCCCTGTTCTACAATTATGATATCTTCTGATCCTTTTTATGTGACAGAAGGGCATATTTGCATTTTATCCATCATGATGAACTAAAAGTAAGCCTCAGGAAATGCTTGCATTTGCTAGAGATGACCTTTGGTTTACACTAGAAAGAAACTGAGGCTTTGGTGCTCCAAGGATGGATTGCCTTTTATAGGCGGAGCTGTCTCCGTACAGCTGTGTTTGAGATTTGGGTTGAGCATGGTAATGATTAAAAAATGTAGAGGAAAGGAGGCAAGTGATTCTGAGAAGGAAATGGATTGAAGTTTATTTTTTCTTGAAACAGTGTGAGATTTGGCTCTGCTCTGTACCTCCACAACAGAACCTTTATTATACGCTCAGGAATGGCAGTTTTACAGTCAACTTCCCACAGTCAGTTTTTCAGCAACATCTCTTGTTAGTTTTCGTCTTCTTATTTTTAATAGCACTTTAAAAGAAGACTGCCAACACTTTCTAACCATATTTAAAATTGGCAGGTCAAGGAAATAGAAGAAATAATTTATTTTATTTTCCCCCTAATTTTATCTCTCGTCTTGAATTTTTGGCTCAGTTTAGGCAAAGTCTTCCCCAAATGGTGGAATATTACGTCGTTACTTGTAAATGGAACAATTGCAGTTTGTCAACCAATTAGTTGCAAGCAATTTGTTCAGTAAGATTGTGGGAGGAATGACCGTGGAGTGAATGAGCTGCGTGGAAGAGAGCAGTGGCTATAATGGGAACAGGCTATGAATTACTTTGTTGTGAACAGAAAGGCTTCTGTTAATCTGTTCAGAAAAAAAGAGCAAAGCAGTCTATTTGCCACTTCCTATATGGTTTCCTCTTTTTTTTGAGACGTAGTTCAGATCTCAGAGACTGTTTGCCCTCTTGGCTTTAGTTAATGTCTCTATTTTATCTCCATTATTTCAATAATTGACAAGTCTCCAGAGTTCAGGATAGTTAGCAAGGGGCTTGAATTGCTTCTTGGTTTCAGTTTGGCTTCAAAATAATAATAAAAAAGTGCAGTGTTTCATTAGTTACATAGCAGTCAAAGTACTGTCAGACAAAACAAGAACTTAGTGTTCCAGGATCAACTTACATAATAAAAAAAAAGAGAAAACAGGAAATACATATTTTATTAATTTGTTATTTAAATGGCACATCTTAAAAGACTGTTTGCTTCAGTCGTCCAAAATATAATTTATATGTTACATTCGCTTTATAGCATTAGGCTGCCTAAAGCAATAACACCCAACAGCTGAAGTAAAATGTGTTGTCAAGCAAATAGTGAAAGAGGGAATTAAAGGGAACACCTGTGTCTTGTTATTAGAAATCATATCCATATTGGACTTGTAATAGCCTAAATAATATAAATTTAGCTAGAAGTAACAAAGCAGATGGAAACATCTGTATATTGTATGCAGTGACAGTTATTGGATGGTAGAGTATCTGTCCCTGGTTTTCCCCTCAGTAAACATTATTTGCATAGTAGTTTTCATCCTTTGCATCTTTAGCCCTTGAAAAACGTTGATGTCTGATGAAGGTAGCATAGTTTATATTAGAAGATTAGTACAGGGAGACAGTCTGGTCCTGATATATACAGACAGGTACAGATATGTCATGTAAATGTCCAGTACAGAAGTACAATGAAGATAGTGATTGGCATAAGTGGAAAATAAAACATTAAAACTTCCTTGAATGTACCATTTTCTCACTAAGTGAAAAACTCAGAGGAAAAGATGTTGCGATGTCAGGTATGGCTGGGATAACAAACAGCACATCAAATGCAGCCAGATTGCCACATCATCATAAGTCAAAGCTTAAGTCAAAGGAATTTAGCTCTCCCTAACATGTGTCTACACTGGAGGTACAGAGCATGCAAGCAAGGTGTCCTGTTCTAGTCAGTGCAGTCAAAGGAATGGGGAAACCATTCAGCTGGGCAGGTGTCAGTATCTATTTTAGTGTGAGCTGAATATCTCTGCAGCCTCCATCAACTGTATTGACTAGGTCCTCCTCTGGCTGTCATGGGAGCTTGGACATTGATCTCGCTTACAGGCACTTAGGCTGTAAGACATCTTAAGCCAAGTGTCTGAAACCCAAAGCTGAATCCCACTTTTGTAGTTCCCTTACACACAGATTCAGTTCCTAACATCACAGCATCTGCAGTACATCAGTCACCCTAAATCTGTCTTAACTTTTAAGAGAAGTCTGTTAGATGCCACCTGACCATGGTGGGAAAAGATTTTTTTCTGCTAGAGTCACACGTTTTTGTACATAATATCTTCTCCAGCCAAGATTTCCTTGGAGAATAGAAATAAACCCAAAAGCAACAATAAAAACAGATCATACACAATCTGTGAACCATACAGGACCTTAAAACGAAATATTTGACTCCTTGTAAGATGAATTTGAGCAAAAATTCTGCAAAAGATAATTCTTTAAAAGTGTCCCCTCTTTAAAAATACTTAAAGAAATCCAGTGCAATAAATCTCTTAGATCCAGATTTTCTTTTTCATCCTTCTAAGATGTAGCATTAAGTATGATTTCTTTTTTTCAGCTGGAAGGTGCTCTGTACTTTGTCAGCAGGCTGAGATTGTTGCACATTGGGCACGTTGGGCCAGAATAGCTCTAAGATGCTACAATGGCAGATGCTAAACCAAACCTTGAGGTAGATGAAATTAACAGTACATGGGATGATGAAAAAATACTTTTCTGGGAGTGCTTAATGACATGTCTTATGCTTTTTGAGACCTGGAAGCGTTCCAAGAGGATATATTTGGAGTGTGACTAAGAACTGACTTCTTGCCTGTATGGACAAGTGAAGCTTCTAATCTGCTGTTCTGCTTCACTCTGTGGTTTACATCTAATGCTTCCAAAGAAAATGTTGCCTAATGCACCTATCCAATTGTGGACCGTCCTCCTGACAAAATAATTTCTTCCTCAGACCATCTATGCAATCCATGATTGCATTCATCTTTCTGAATTCATTTTTGTAGCTTTTTGACATAGGTATAACAGCTTTAGATGTTACTGCTCTTTGCATAAATACAAAAATCCTTTTTAAATTCTCACAGTGTAGTTGCCTCAACGATTTCTTACAGATGATCCACAGAGGTCCCATTTTGCTTAACTTGATGGCTTTGTGTTGTCTTCTGGGGGTAGCTATGGCTAAGCACACTCATTGTTAGGAGATTCTTCTGATGCAAGAACAGTAGCTGTAATTGCAGAAACAGTAATTTATTTTACTCTAGCTTTTCCCTTCATTCCGCTGAATTTATTAGTAAGTAAGAGTCATGCACTCTTCTATTCTTCATCCAGCTATTGAGCATGTTATATAATAAAAAGGAAACATACTACTAATGAAATTACATTTCTTAATGTATTATTCACCAATCTCCAGGGTTTCAGTGCTATTTTGTATTGCTAAACACTTACTATATTCATTATTTAACATGCAACAAAAATGCAGATAAACCAGGCCATTTGGGTGGTAGATCAGAAGGCAGAGAATATGAATTAGCCAAGGAATGTCTTTTCATGTCAAATCTTATTATGCTCTACCACCAAATTTTCAGAAACACTGCAAAGAGCAAATCTCTATTTAAGAAAATGCCTTGCAGACCAGCTTTCCCTAAAATAATCTGTTGTATTCTCACCTATTTATCTTCTTCTTCATTTGGAAGGTAGCCATGGCTCTGTCCCATCTTTAGGATCAGAGACTACCTCACTATTTTCTGACCTTCCTTACTCTGCATTTCCAAGATACTAAACACCTTCCTAGATCTCTTAGTCTCTGCTTGTATGTATGTCGCCCATACATATCAATGACAGTTGTTGTCTTGTTCTGTGGCATAATGCTGCCTGGTGTACTTTGTTGACAGATTCTGCTTGTCAGCCTTTGTGTACTGTTCTTTAAATCCTTGGTGGTGACCAATCTGGTAAAGCTGATGAAGGCAGGAAAACTATAGAAAAGGAAAAAGAATGAAGAGAAAAAAATAGTAACGCTTTCTCTAATCCAGTGAAGTTTACTGTTGAAAAAGGAAAATTTAATGTCTTCTGTGTTTTGTACCACTTGTGTATGGCAGAACCCAGGGTTCATACCTCACATACTGCCTAAATGTCTCCAGTAATGACACTGTCCAGTTACCCCTTTTATAGAAACTTGGGTTTCCATCTAGACGCTGTGCCATTGGTTATGGATGGGCTATGCTCGCTTATGGCTTTAATAACCGATCTTTGTGCTTCAGTTAGGGTGTAACACTCCTTCAAGGACTTCGGTCTTCCAAAGCTTCACGATACATTGAGACATCCATGGTAGCTCTTGTCCTAGACACTAGTATGACATTTTTTATTCATTTAAGATTCAAAACTCCAAGATATTTCTTTATGAAGTCACTATAAAACCTAAAATTATTTCCACCTGAAAACTCTTTCCCCATGAGATGATCTGACTGAGGCTGTCATGTTCCTTTGTCTTCAGAAAAACTCAGGGCAGAGTGCCATGCCATTCCCATATCCACTTTCTTTCTGCCTCAGCTTGTCCCACCATTATATGTTCATGTTCTGGTTCGTATAGTGCTCTGAATTACATTTTACTCCTGTGTGTGCCCTTTCCTGACCTTGGTGTGTTTTCTAAAAATCCAGTGTTTGTTGTCATGTGTGTCAGAATAGTAGCTTTCACCTAAAAATAATATATTTTTAAACTTGGGGGGGGGGGGGGGAAGGGGGGATAAACAACCCCAAACCACAAATTGTGGCCCACCTAAGCCCCAGAGATTCCGAAACCTGAAGAACAAGGCCCCAGAGCCATCAGTGTATTACGCAAATGGGAAATATAAAAAACTGTTTAATAAAAATGAGCCTGATTTTGGAGGAACTGACTCATGACTGCTGAAGGCTCCTGGCTAGCAAGGCAGCAGTGGGAGCACCTGCAGTGGAGCCCCTGCTGTGGAGTTAGCCTCCTGCCAGCTTTTCCCCATGTGGTGATAGCAGCAGAACCCGCAAATGCTCCACTGGGATTCCTGTTAGGGAAGTGTCAATGTATTTCATTTTGCAGGTGAGCCCCAGAGCAAATTATACTAATAAGGATTCCCAAGATGGGTATTTGGGAAGGACAGCATTAGAGCATAATGATGGATATTGCAATGGATATGTTAATACTTAATTAGATAACCTACTTATAGACATCTCTATAGCACTTATTACCAGAGCAGCTGTGATCTGATTATATCAGCAGTCTGAACTTTATCAAATCATTAACTTATGGCATTAACAGTTTGGGAAGAGAATCACAACATTAAATGGCTGGCATTGCCATTACTGTAATACATGACATAGCACAGTTGCAACTGATAATTAACCATGTGATCAATCCTTATTAAGGTTAATACCTGAATGTTTGTCAACCATGGAGCATTATAGTTTTAAATAACACGACGCTTAGAGTGTGATACTCTGGCTGAAATATAATCTCTTGGGAAGAAGCTTTATAACTGTGAGTAATCTTACGCTCTTTTGGAAGCAAAGTGCAGTGTATGTGTTACTGTGTACCTTGTGACACAGTTGCCTGCTGCACATGAAATAACAGGGCCCCTGTTTGACAATGCCACCTGGAATAGGTGCCAGAAAACATGTGCTTGACGGTCTGTGAAGGAATTCACACAAGCCAGGCAGGACTCGTGCATTCCTGAAAACAACTAAAACGTGTCTGACACTGCTATAATTTAGGAAGTCTAGAAGGACACGGATTGAAAAACACACTTCTTTCACCCGCTGTCAGCCGCTGTGAAGAACTCGTGTTTTGCTGTGCTGACGGATAGTGCACTGGACTGGCACGTTAGAAATTCTGGTTAGTACCTACCTGCATTGGGTCTGGAGGGCAGCACCCACGTTAAGTAGGGCTGAAATCTAGATAGCGTTTGTTTTTCAAAATCAGTTGTGTAGTTATTCAAGAACAATTTTTTCTCACTCACTAGAACTGAATGGCCTAATTTAGGGTTACAGATTGAGCCAGCTTTCTGCTAACATTCCTTGAGTGAAATGTACTGCTTCTGAAAGGGTGTTAGACTGACAGCAGTAGCAGCTGAAGTGATTTGCTTATCCACAAAACAGGTTCTGTGGAATCAGTGTCACAACACGTTTGCTAACACATATATCTAGTTGTGGTTTTGTTTTGTTTTTTTACACTCAGAAAGCACGATGTCTAAAGTGAATGGATTTTTTCAGCTTCATGACCCATAACCTGCTGGTCATTCAACTTCGAATCTGCAGCAATCTGCACCTGGTTCTTTTGTGTGAAACAAAAGAAGCTGATTCATTGAACTGAGACCATCAACTCATTTTATGTATGGCCCCAAACAAGCCTTGCTCACAAATATCACTAGAGAACTAAGGTTGTGAAGGCATAAGTCACATTATTTATCACTCTCTCTCAGCAGATCCAATATTTTTCATGTTGTCCTGTTTGTAACTTCTCTAAAAGAAGAATCTGAAAAGGACAGCATGATTGTTAGCATATTCCCAATCTACATCCCGATTCAGGTCTTTTTCATTTAATTTTTAATATCAATTCTTTTAATCCAGAAAAAGACTGTCTTTCCTGTCTGCACTGCCCAAAAAATATTAATTCAAAATCACATGAAGGCAAAGACTCTAAGTTACTCAACAGGAATAAAGGTATAGAATCCCAGTAATTACATTCTCTCTTCCCAGCACTGTGGTCCCCCAGTCAAATGGAAAAATAGGACATTCCAGTGGGTCCCTTATAAAACCACACTAACATTACAGAATCCCAAAGGCACAGGAAAATGTGATAAAACCGTAAGATAAAACTTATGTTTTATCTGTTCATGAGAAATCCATAGATGCCTGTGACACTCAGGATTTTATCTATCTTATGCTTCAAAATACTTCTCTCCTTGGAATCTAGCAGAACATTTCTGACCGTCATTTGGACACCTCAGCGTACAACTGAAAAGACTTCCTTACATATCTCAGACTGGCAGAGCTTGTTTTGTGGGTGACTGAGCAAAAGTGGTGTCATTTGTTGTTTTCCTATCTGGTTTTTTGCTTGGTAACATTTTGGGGGTTTGCAACTCTTGTTGTTTTGAGTAAGTATTTTGTGAATGTGCTTCAGTTTAAATGAACCAAAGGCACTCACTACTCAGTGGATGTTGTGGTGCTTGCAATGACACTGGCAGGTTTTTGTGATTTCGTGTCATTAGCATGCATATTAAAGAAAGTCTTAATGGCCCTGATCCATTAAAATGTTAATAGGAGTCTACTAACATTTTAACGATATAAGAGCCAACATTGTCTTACTGATTTCAGTAAGACAATGCAAAAATTCATTGTTTTCTGGATTGAGAGTAGAATGGATTGCTGCATTTGGCATATAGATTGGACTGAGATACATTCTCCATACTTAACATTATTTTTAAAAAAAATTATTAACATTTTTGTGTACATTTCTGGGGAGTGAAGAACATTTCTAGATGCCTATGCAAACATTTTGTTTTGCCTAAGATATTTTCTAAGAAAGGAAAAAAAATCAAAACTACCACACCCCAAATTAAATTTACAGTTTTCATTCAAAAGGTGCAAGAGGATTATTTTGGTGCTTTTACCACTAAACTAAAAGCTAAGCCGTCCTCTGCCCTATGAAAACCCACTATCTCCTCATGTGAAGTAGGTGACTAAATCCATGAAATGCGAGGAAAACTATTTAAAAAAGGAGGGTGGTAGATAGCCTGAGAACCAAATTCTTGGTTCCATTCAGCTGCCATAAAAACAAAGAGAAAGAATATGGCTATAGGCAGAATATCTCTCAGTTTACACTCATGAAACTGAGACCAGGTTCCTCTTAAGATTTCATTTTTATTTAAAAACAGAGAAAGTCATCTTTTAGCACCACTAGGGACAGAGGGGTTTGGTTTTTTGATGGTGTCCAACTCCAGGCTCAGTCCAGAGAATATTTTGTGCATACTCTTATTCCCATTAGAGGGATTAAACAAGCTCTTTAAGTTGACAGGTATAATACAATGCTAAGTAATTTATTACTTTGAGTCAAAATGGAGAATGTCTGAGCAACTCTTGAGCAGGATACAGGAAAGAAAGTTTTGCAGGTGCCTTCCTCCCATACATGTTCATCAAAAGATGGCTCTGAGATCATTAAGGGACACTGTAGAATAAGTAAGCATGTTAGGTATGTTTGAGCGTTGATGTGAGGGGCGTGCATGGAAACTCAACACCCTTCACACTGATCAGCCTCTAATTCACTGTACTTTACAATAGGAAGAGAGTTCACCACATACAACCATAGGAACTGACTGGATTATTTTGTAGTCTTTACTCCAAAGAAGAAAGAAGATTAATCATCTTGGAGTAAAAATGACAGTTGAGGGGGTGACTTCTCTTTAAAGATGCCAAGACACAAGGAACACTGTGCACCCTTACATTGCAACAGGCTTTGTGGGTTTCTTTTCCTTCTAGCACTTGCATTTGTGTTGTTAGTTTGCCATCCATCCCAGGTGTCGCTGCAGAAATGAGCAGTTTGTGAGTGAAGAAAAAAGAAAAGTTATCATCAGGGAGGTGGCACAGAAATCCAAAAATATGGAATGAAATAAATGGCAAAATCTTCTCTTTGTTTAGGTGCCAAATTCTAGCTAAAGAAATCAACTGCAGCTTGAAAAGGGTCCTGCCAGAATTTCTCTGCAATCAAATCAAAATTCAAACTTTGTCTTGGAGACCCTGTGATTTTATTGCCACTCATGTGCATCCCAAGTAAGCCACTAGTGTCTAAACATTTCATACACTGGGCAATTTGTCAGATTCTGAAGATGACACCATAATTCCCATAGCATATTTTTGTATTGAGTAGTGTTTTCTGCACGTTATTCAGTACAGGGTGTTCTGCATACAAATAAGCTCCAACATTAAATGCTTTGGTGAAGTGCTTTTCACCTTATTTGTAAATAACTTCAGAACAATAGGGACAGGTGGGGATGAGTAAGGGAAAGAGCTTCTGTTTTCAGTAACTAACATATGAAAAATGCAATCATCTCCTGAGTTTCTCTAGACAAACAAATTTCCTTTCATGTTCACTGAATACCAACTTTGAGCAATATTGCCACTGGGACATTATGCAAGGCAGACCAGAAGACCCCAAATAGTAGATAGGAGGGGACAGCCCCTCAAAACTCTATGGGAAGTGTTTTCCCATACAGAGGAGGAATAGATGCATCTTAAATATCATAGCACTGCTATGTATTCATTTCTGGGATTGATTATCAAGCTTTCATTCAGTTCAAATATGGCCTTAAAAACAGATCAGTGTTCATGTGAACAGAATACAATTAGAGCACATTTCAGAGTCTGTTGCAGACATCTTTGATTTTGGTGGCAGTTTTGTATTTTTCGGATTAGGAACCAAGTTTTAGAAATACAAGGAGAGTTTCATGAACAAGTCTGGTTTCATAATGACTTTCTCCAACATCCCTTTCAAAGGATGTCATTACTCTGAGTTACCTCTGTTAAAATGAAATTATTTAGCTTCATGGCTGACCCACAAGATGGGTCTTTGTGTTTTATCATGTTTCTGGCAGTTTACCCTTCCACCTTGGTGTGCAGCAGTTGTAGGACTCGCACACACCTTCTTCCTCCTTCAAGTAGAGTAAAAGTTGCAATTTTTTCAGGCCATAAAAGTAAATCGATAAATTATTATTCTTTCCATCGTGGCAATGCTTACCTGCAAGACTACAATAAAACTGTAGGAAGGAATGTAGTCTTCTGAAGTTTACAAATATGCTTACTGGAATTGAATGAATTCAGATTTTCCTAAGCAAAATTGTTTTCCTATATTCTAGTATGAGAAACTGCAAGGAATTTTAGTTGCTAGGAACATATACATCTACGTATAGTGTTCCAGTGTTATTTTGTGGCTTTAAAAAATGGAACATCCAAACATGGTTAGGTATTTGGTATGAAACAGCTGGCAAACATCTTAAAACCTTTTGCATTCCCTCAAAAAGTTATGGTAGGTTTTGAAACAACTCTGCTCAAAACTTTGCACATGTAAGTAGAAATTAAAAACAGAGTCCTTACAGAAAAACACACAATGCAAAACAGAAAAATAAAAGGTTAATCTTGTTTCCATATGAGAGGGTTAAAAAGCACTGAAGTGAAGTTGAGTGAAAATGTTCCATTTGTGTTAACTTGTATATTTTAACAAAAAAACTCTTTTAAGGACTGCAGTTTGGTAAATTGTAAATAAAACTATTAATTATGAGAATTATTGTAGTCTATGTTACTGTGGAGATTACTTGAGAAAAGAGAGATAAAATTATATCTTGCTTTCCTTCAGGAATTGAAAAAATGGTTATGAAAAACCTTTAAACGAATTTATTCAATTACAATATTTAAAAGAATAAAGTAATGGAAAACATGTATCTACTTCTTCACAGAATTTCACAAAGTGAGGAGATCTTGATGACAGTTATGTTTTTGGTGATGGGAAAAGTAGGCATCTTGTATTTGTCTAGTTAAAACCAATGGAAGATACTGTTAGTCTGCAGCAGTGGAATATTCAAAAACAATTCATAGGGAGAGGTTTGCCAATCCAAATAATGCTTATGAGAAATTGTATCTGGGGCTATTTTCAAAGCTCATTTATTAGCTTGATATTTATGACTGCTATATGTACTCTGAGAAATTATTTTAAATGGAAAGCCCTAGTTCAAAGAGGACAGAAGTAGATGAGAATTTTTTTTTTAAAGGGTGTTCTAAGTAAATAATTTGTAGGCTTAGCCTGTCCATATTCAGTGGCATAAAAGGCTGCAAGTAGCATAATGTTACATCATTTTATGTTTTCGTTTTCTCTTTACGCTTGGTAGAGCAATATCTCACTGTTCACCGGAATAGAGTGTGGGAACCAGTGAGTAGTGTGACGAAGGGATACACATCTGAAATTAACACATGCCATTATGAGATGCAAAGGTGTGAGAAGGGAATTTGGAGCAAAACTAAAAGTAAAAGAGAAGAGTGAGAGGAAATTTATAAAAAGATGGAAGAGTGAAAGTTAGAGAAAGCAAAGTAAAAGGAAAATAAAAGATAAAGTTTTATTGAAAGCTATTTGAGTCTTCACTTCTGCAATGGTCATTTCTAGTCTTTATTTGGCTTTGATGCTTTTTTCAATGGACTTTCTCTGTGCCAGTTCTCTTTCTTGGCTGTTCAAATAGCTCAGAGATGCTTCTCTCCATTTTTCTTATTCTGTTTTCTTGACATCTGTCATCTCTTTTCTGAAGAAAAAATGTGGCTCCTGAGGATATTTCTTCACTTGTTTTTCAGGATTCTATTAATGAAAGGGTGGTTTCTTAGAAGCTCTGATAACCAAACCTAATTGTTCTCATGCCTAGTTTTCTACCCCTTTTCCAACATACTTTCACTCTGGATGAAAGTTTCTGTTATTGCCAGTATGGCACTGTGTTTTGTGTTCAGGCTAGTTTAAGGTTATGGTCTTTCCAGTCCTAGTGGTCTTATAAATTTTGAAGAGGACTTAGGTAAGAGTGCCAACATTCCTTCTCTGGAAGCCACATACTGAAAAACTGAAGCCTGTCTTCTGGTTCAGACATAAAGACCATGGGCACAGCCTGCATGGGGCAGTTAGGGAAAAGAGAGCGCCAGAAGCATTTCCAAGCCAGAGAGGACAGTGATTCTCATGTTGTCATACCGTGACACTGCAACAGGGGCTGAGGGCTGGGCAGGGGTTACTTGGGTCTCCGGATGACCAGCCCATACCACTGTCATCAGAAGCCCTCACTGTCTCATGTCCTCCTGCAGGTGTGAATGACTTTACCCAGCAGCACATGGCATAATGGGAGCTACACTTGAACATCTTTGTGGGAAGGGAAGAAGAGCACATACAAAAAGCTTTATATTTTGGCCAAAGTTTCATCAGTTTAAGATACTTCTTGCCCACTTGGTAGTTCAACTGAGATGAAGTAACCTTTAGTCAAACCAAATCATATAGCTTTGTATTTGATAGGGATTAAGAGTATACACACACACACACACGCACAGAGTAACAGTCACTCAGCTGAAACAGCAATCTCGTTTTCCTTATTCAAAATGTAATTTATTTTGTATTAAGTTTAACTTTTCCCTTGTCATAGATGGAAACAAATTCAGTTTAAGACAAAAGATACCCATTTAGTCACTTTGGTCACTAAATTTATCCCTGCAGCTTCTTTATAATCTTAAATTGGGGTAGCTCAGCACTCTTTTGAGAACAAAATGCCAGTCAAGGAGAGAATGAATTTTGAGGCACTTGAGAGGGAAATAACTGAAAATAGCTATGAAAAACACAGAAAAGGAAATGCAGTGCAGATGAGCGTGAGGTACTTTACATTCAAAGCAGAGATGAAAGCATTGTGAATTTAAATTAGTATAATGACCTACAGAAACTACGGCAAGGTCTCTGGAATTATTCAGCCCTGGCAACCAGAATGTGTTCAGATTTTGTTTTATTTAGAGTTCAGGTTAAGCACAAGCACTGCTAGCAGTCATTTCACCCTTTGCGCGGAGGAAGCACTGCGGAGAACTTTGTTTTTCTGAGCAGTGCCTGTTGCAGACTCCACATTGTGGTGTTGGAAAATAGTGTTACTCCACTTTTCCCCCCTTTTTTCTTTTTTATTTTTTCCTCTTTCTTTTTTCCCTTTTCCTCACCCTTTTCTCTTTTCTCTTTTCTCTTTTCTCTTTTCTCTTTTCTCTTTCCTCTTTCCTCTTTTCTCTTTCCTCTTATCATAGAGTCATAGAATCAGTCACAGAACAGCCCAGGTTGAAAGGGACCCCAACAGATCATCTGGTCCAGACTTTTGTGCGAAAGTGAGCCTAGATGAGATTATCTAGCACCCTGTCCAATCACATCTTGAAAACCTCCAGTGACAGGGACTCCACCACATCCCTGCAGAGGTTGTTCCAGTGATTGATTGTTCTCACTGTAAAAAATTTATTTCTTAAGTTGAGATGAAACCTCTCTTGGTGCAACTTGTACCCACTGCCCCTTGTCTTCTCCATGTGCTCCTTGTGAAGAGAGAGCCTCTGTCCTCTTTGTAGCTGCCCTTTAAGTACTGGAATATTGTGATGAGCTGCCCTTTAAGTACTAGCATACTGTGATAATACTGACTGATCCTTTTCCTCTCCATGGAGAAAAGACCTAACTCCTTCAGTCTTTCCTCAAGGGGCAGGTTCTCCAGCCCTTTCATCATCGTCATGGCCCTCCTTTGGACCCTCTCCAGCCTGTACACATCTTTCTTGAATTGTGAGGAACAGAACAGGACACAGTTCTCTAGGTGCACACCTCTTTCTTCTTTCCTCTTTCCCTTTCCCTTCATTTTATTACTGAAATAAAGACTTCTGCTTGATTCTCACTCTTTAGTTTTATCTTCTGGTGCTTTTCTTAGTCTTTTCCCCCCCCCCCCCTCCAAAATGAGTGGAAACTCGCACTTTTAAGGCATCTGAAAGTGGATAACAAGTAAGGCCATCCACTCACTATTACAGCAGTCTGTTGAACTCTTGTTAAGAGTCTTGCTTTTTTTTTTCATGAGTTGTGAGTCTCTGGAGCCTAGTTCACAAAGTTTAAATGGATAAGGTTGGCAGTACTGGGAATCAAGCTTTTGAAATGTTTCAAAGAGGATGATTCTTCATTTCTTAAGGTCTATCTTTGAAAATATAAGATAAACATTTTTTTCAAAATAAAGCAAAATGAATCAGACTGTTATGATAACATAATTATACTTGTTTTCTTTTAAGCCTAAAAAGTGCAAATACTTTTTGCATTGAAACCGAAAAAGACATCTCGGCTGGGAAAAAGTTTAGAACTTAGATTTGCTTCTTTCCCGAGAAGATTGTATCCCTGGATAACCAACCTGTAATTAGCAGCATTAAGGGGCACAGTACCCAAATCAGTACAGAAAAGCTGTTTGGAAATGACATCTACACTATTTGTACATGTGATTAAGTTCTGAATTAGCTGTAATCTCTCAGAGGAAAAAAAAGATTTAAATGTCACTGTGGACAGTTCAGTGAAGACATCTGTTCAGTGCACACCTGCAGTCAGAGAGGATGTTATGTGCCTTTTATTTCAATGGAAGCTTTGCACAAGATAGAATGACAGGAGCAGGCTCAGGGTGCTTAACACCTGCTTGAGATGTCTTGTCTTTGGCCCCAGTAAGAGAGAGGATATGAGACTAGACAACCCATTGTTTCATCCCAGTATGACAATTTCTCTGTTCCCATAATGAAAGAACAAAATCTTATGTGCAAGAAAGAACAGAGAGATCTGCAGATAATAGCCAATTAGTGGATCAAAGGCTAATTAGGTAAGTTCTAAAATAAAGTTTTGAAGGTGATAC
Source organism: Ciconia boyciana (assembly GCF_034638445.1). Lineage (NCBI taxonomy): Eukaryota > Metazoa > Chordata > Aves > Ciconiiformes > Ciconiidae > Ciconia > Ciconia boyciana. Next base: position 163,278,344 of record NC_132934.1, on the reverse strand, counting down.
AGGCAGCTAAGCAGGTAATTGTCATAGGAGAGGATAATGAGATAGATAGATAGATATATATATATATACAGAGCTCAGGAAAGGACAACCACAGATCTCAGTGATGCTTGAAATAGTAAGGAAAAGAAATATGTTTAGATAAACATACCAAAAAGAAATTTCTTAAAAGAGTGGTTCTGGAAATCACTGGTGGAACTTGGACCAAGTGAATGATGAGACTGATGTATTCTATTTTAAAATAGCTCATGTTCTATTGTTTATTTCTTAGATTTGAGAATAATCAACTAACAGTAGAACATGAGCTATTTCATAAATATAAATATAGAGAGATAGATATGCACGCACAGATATGCACACACACTCACATACACACCTTGCCTGTAGTTGTTTTGAAGTATACTATTTGAGACTGAAGGCATAAGGCTGAGTTCGATCCTGAATTAATAGTTAAGTGATTGTATAACACTTAGAGAGGTGCTCTACTCAAACAGGAAGGTAACTTGCAGATTGATTTATTCAACTTTTGCAGAGTCTTACTAGTTTAATTTATCTACCGGAGGGTACGAATTTTGAAAGAAAGGAAAGAAAGAGGGATGATTATGCCATGTGCAACTGCAAGTATTAAACGTCCAGGCAGGTATAAAAGTTGTTCGAGGCAAGTAGTGCCTAAATCAACAATGAAGCTATAGAAAGGACTCCTGTATGCATGCATTGCCTTCCTTCATCATGTACACACTCCTACATAAGTACCCCCTCTCCCAGCAAACACGGGCACGCTTCCTTAGTGAGAACCAGTCCTCACCACGCACCTCGGGCAGCCCTTCTCCCACTCGCTTGAGGCTGGCTGCTGGAAGCCAGCAGTCCCCCGCTCAGATCCTGCTGCACACGTCTTAGCATTTGCGAGGCTGCACTGCGTACCAGAGCAGGGAGCAGACCTGCTTGAAAACTCAGCTTTTCTGCAGGATTGCTTTTCAGACAGAGTAGCTCTGTGGTCATGCAGTCATGTCAGCTGCAATGCCAGCACAAAGGAAATGATGGGAATCAGCCATCAGGGCAGGGCTGTTGCTTTCTGTCTGGGTATGAATTGTCTTCAGCAAATCATGAAATGTCACCTTTATGTGTTCTTCCTTCTTTAGCCTCCCAAATTTACAAACTGGTTTCTTTTGCGTACTCTGATTCCTTTTCCCTATGTGCAGCCAATATTTGGGTTTTCACATGGTAATCCCCTTTATAAGAAGCAAATAATGGCATATATAATATTTATGAGTTATTATAGTCTGTCTCCAAAAGTCACCATGTGAATTAATGTCCTTCCTGGTTCAGTGCTACAGCATAAACTACCAAACAGCTTAAATGCTAATATACATCAGCTTTCCATCAAACTAATAACCAGAGATACAAAGCAAGCTGAATTACATTCAAACATGCTGAATATTTCCCTCACTGGGAATTATCTTTGGGTGTCCTAAAGCTTTGCAAAACTGGGTTTGTGAATTTTATCTTTGTTGCTGTGTTTTGTGGTTCACACCACTATTAAGTTCATTCCTTATTAAAGAGCATGTTACATCGCAGAGTGTGTGGAATTGCTCTTCTTTCTAGGCAAGGGAAGGACTTACTAATGTGATCCTGGGGTCACCAAGGACAGACAGTGCTTTCAAGTTGTGGCCCCCTGTATCTTGCCTAAATGTCCTTGTGACTTTCAAAAACAGCTGCTAAAATATACTATATAGATAGAGTGTTCCAACATTACTTTTTTTTCACATTCAAACATAAGAAAATATTCAGCATTAGGGGAAATGTACCATCTGAGCTGGCAAACATGACATGCTCAGAAATATACCTATCACCAACACTATGCTTATTTTTTTTAAAACACCCAACTTCTGTCACAAAGGGCAGGCTTCATCTCACTTAACTGTCATAATCTAGAAATTAGACATTTAGTAGGGTACACTAGTTATCTATGCTTCCTGCCTCGGTGATCAGAGCAAGATGGCACGTCCAAAAGCAATTTGGTTAATCCTAGTATAGGCGTCTAACAGAGGCGGAAAGAGTTGTCTTCTGGGATCATGTGTCTCATAGAGGGCTTAAATTATGTGAAGCACACTGCTTGCAGTTAACTGTCTTTTCATGTAAAATGTTTTACTGTCAATGGGAAATAGTAAAAATAGGGTTTATTTGGAAAACAAAGGGAAAAACTACTTTTGACAATGAATTAAGATATATTATAGTCATAGGACAATACCAATAATGCTGTATTTCCTTTGTTTTTTAAAAATGTTGCCAGATTTTTTTTACACTTTAATTACAATCTGTGTGTATTTATTGTATATGTATGTTGATTGTTAATTTTTGTAGACCTCTATACAGGTTCCTTAGAGAGACTTTGTATTTTTTTAAGGGAGACAGATTATGCATATTATCTAATTAAATAACATCTCTGTAATTTTTCTTTTTTTGCAAAGTACCCTCTGAGCTGATGTCTAGAAAGCAAATACATACTACCAGTAGCTGAAAATGGATGGGGCTTTGTTGTGGTTAAAATTTGGGCAGGTTCTGCTTTTTAAGTTGGAAAGCTCTAGTTTTCACTTCATATATGTCATTTAGACAACAATCATGATCATTACTATGTTTCCTTTTCTTTGTCCATTTCATCTTTCATTAAATTTTACATAGTGTGTCTGTTTTGGGGTTACTTTCTTGAAATCTAGATCCCCTAAAGTGCAGTTTAGGAAAAACTTATGTGCTGAACATGATACCAATGCTTGGATTCTTTCATAAATTTTTATCCTACAAATTCCTCATGTACATTGTAAGTACATATTCAGGTGTACATTCAGGTGACGTATTCCAATGTATATGAGCAAAGTTATTCATGTAGGATAAAGCCTAAAGGTGTTTAATGCTTTGCATTCTGTATATGCTGAGAAATCCCCTAACATCTGTTCCAAGATTTTTAATGTATAATATAACTCCTCCATAGTAAGTTCAGATGGTTCTAGCCTCATCCAGTAATGCTACAAATTATTTGCTCACGCCTCTCAGAATGACAACAGCTGCAGCAAATGTATTATCAGTTTTCCAAGGCCCTGGACACTGCACAAACTTTTGAAAGTGAATTTGTGCACTTTGGAAGGTGACGGAACAGCGTGCACCAAGGATGTATCATAAAAGATGCCATTATCCTGCAAAGTAAGTTAGATGTATTTTCTTGTCATGAGAAAAGAGATACATGGCATTCTTAATGTGTTGCTCAATTCCAGTGATTTTATGGAGCATTGCAACTGTTTCAGTGTAGTGCTTTTTCATTCTGAAATATTATTTCCTTCTTTAGAAATATGCCATTGATGGCCTTTCCACTGCCACCCTCTTTTCTGGACCAGCCATAATTACTGCTCTCTTTTATGGAATGATTACAACTGTTCTTGAGATGCTTTCACCTTTAAAAACTGTTTCTCATTTTCTTAACCAAATATTTAAACCTCCTACCTTTATATGTGTTATTTGAGAAAAAATAGGGAAGTGACAACTCTTATTTTAAAAGCAGAGTTCTTTTCCACAGTTCTAGGTTAAGCAGCTTCACCAGAAAAAAGAAGAGAAAGAGAAACCCTGAAATCAAACTCAACATTTAAGAAGCTCAGGAAATAAGGAAAAACTAAAGAATAAAAGACATTGCTTCTCTTTTGATCATTGTATACTAACTGAAATTTTAGAGATCTAGTGTAATACGATGCTAAGTTTTTGTAGAAAAAAATAGCTTTTAAATTAGTGAAAGGGGTCATGGTTTTCCTCAGTCTTCTACTTTAAAGAAAAAATAAAGGTCAGTTCAAAAATATAATTACTTTTGATTATTTTTTTTTTAAATAGGACCATAAAGCCTGTTGTAAAGCACTGTTAGCAGAGGGGGAAAAGAAAAAAAAAAAAGAAAAAGAGAATAAATAAATTGGTTTTTAAGACAGAAGACTATTTAACTGAAAGAGAGGAGAACAAGGCAATTTTGCATCTTCATCTTGGAGAAAAATCAATGATGTAGCTGAGGTCAGTACCAAGTAACATACAGGCTAATGATCTGGATGAGAAAGTAGGCAATGAGTCAGATGTTTATTAATAACAGTGCTGTAAGTTGTTTTACTTAATTAACATGACTGGCCAATTAAAAAACAAAGCTATATAGATGTAGGCACCTCTGTCCCTGAGCAGCATGATGCCTGTGAAATTCAACCAAGCTGAGTATAATGCTCATGGGTGAAAATAACTGAAATAACTGATTTTTAATTTTTTTTTAAATCTGAAAAATGAGAAGTCATGAGAGGAGGATGGAGAGAATGGCTCTTCTAAAGAAAAAGTTTTCTTGTGGGAGTTTTCTGTTTGACACTATTTGTGCTGTTTGTGACAGTTTAGCTAAAAAATAACCCACAGAGGATCTTCTCAAATAAGAAAATGAAAAAGCCAGAAAGCGATAAAGTCATAATGATGGCATTGTGAACAAAATAATGTTACTCTCTTGCTTCATTATGACTTATATCTTTGATCCTATGACTTTAAGGCAAATGTTGCTGTGCCTGAAACAGCTGTCTCACAAAGATATATATAAAGTAAATAGCATCACCCAAGAATGTCCTAGTCTAATGAGGAGCTATTACATAGCTAAAAAAAAAAACCAAAAACAAAAACAAACCAAAACAAAACAAAAAACAAAACAAAAAAACCCCCAAACCAACCAAACAAAAACCCCTCACATAATAAAAGCAGTCAGAGCTATGGAGAATGAGGGGAAAAAAATCAATCTTATTTATATTATTGAGTGGGAGGTGGGGGTGTTACACTACTGAAAGAACACGAAACCCTTTGGTAAACTTGGCTGGGAAGACTAGGACACACTGAAGGCTACAGGAGGAGACACCGTGACAGTTTGCCCCAGACTGTCCTCAGATCTTGCACTCATTGATATGAGCAGTTTCGATTTCTGTGAAATCAAGCTTTTATGCATGAGCCACTTTGCAATACTTGTTTCCACGGTGGGAAAGAAGAATCAAGTTGAATAAAGAGCACATGTCTGGTTTTACTTATAAGTAATCCTGACTTGATATCCATTCGTTCTCTAGTTAAAGAAGCGAAAGCAAAGTCATAATAAAATCTTAAGCTTCGGGGAGATAATCCATCACCTACAGAGGTCAGGAAAGAATTTTCTCTCCCCTACGAAGAATATTGCCTTGGGTGCACTAGGCATATTTTGTCTTGCTCAAGAGCATGAAGTGTTTGATCATTGCCAGTGGCAGGCAGAGCACTGTCATAGACCAGTTGTCTGATCCAGTCTGACAAATGCTGTGTTTCTAGGTTTAATTTATTCAGGTTTAAAGTTTGCTTATGAAGTTGATAGCGGCATAGCAACTAGCGACACAATATCATTTAACTTGTCCTGGAGAAATGGTTACAGTTTCAGAACACATAACCTCTAATTAGAGTAAATTACTCCTGATGGAATAAGCAATCTGAGAAAAGGGAGAAGAAAAAGTGAGTTTAATTTCTAATGCCACAGGGAGGTCTTGACTGTTCAAAAACTGTCTTTAAATCTTAGGAGCTCTGCTTTGAAGCAATAGGTAATAGCACTGGGCAGGAAATAAACCTGATTAACATTTTGTTAGTAATGCTGAGCACAAAAGTTGTACTTACAACAATAGCCAAGATTTATCATCTTCAACTGAACTTGAAATTTTTTTAAGAAAAAACGTAAATTGAAACCATTAAAATGACATTAAATAAATTAGGATATTCATTTTGTACATTGCTTATCACTTTCTCATTTTAAAAAATATGTTTGGAGATCTCCAGATCTAACTAAGGGGGAAGGGTTAACATCATTGATTTAAACGGGTTGTGACACACTTATATACATGTTATTCATCAGTTAATATTAATTCATATCACAACAATCTCTGCTGCACTTTAATACAGCAAATCAATCAGCAATATCTACAATAAAAATGCTGGGAGAGATGTATTAGGTTTATTGCAAGCAATTTACATCTGTAACCTTAAGGCTTTATTCCACAGGATTGATCTGAATTCTTTTCAATGCATGAGGCAGTAGTTATGATTTTTTTTGCCCTACAGAATAATTCAATGTAAAACATGGATGGGCCACATCTTTTTCTCTTTGGATTCTCGTGGTACCACTACAGAGAGTAGTTGTAAATGGATTTGGGAAAGGAAAGAGGTTTTCTTGTTGCGGTTGATTTGGCTTTTGGTTTTCATATTTTTAATGAAAATATTTCAGAGCAATTGCTTTTCTGCTTGGATTTTTTGTTGTTGTTGTTCAATATCTGTTAGCTCAATTTTGTGTGGAACACAGAAGACAATAAGGGAAAGCTCACAACAGTGAAGAGAAACAATATTTACCCCTGCATACAGAACAGAATAATCCCTTCAAAACCTATAATCAGTATGTCCAAAAGGCATAAACTTTTTGTGAGCACACCGCTTAGTTGTAGACATGGATTTTCAGACATTCAAACTTTATTTTAGGAACGTATTTTGTAGACTTTTGTAGACAACTCACTTTCCTGTAAAGAAAAAAAATTAAAAAAAAAAAGAGGAGGTTGAGAAATAGATGGAAAGGAGTGTAAGTGAAAAGCGTGGAGGTAGATAAATACTAAGGTATTCATCAGTGTGAGCTTTTTCTGGGGGTTGTTTTTTCCTTACTGCTTTACAGTTTCTCTGGTAGTTTTGCTGTCACATGGGGTTTGCTCTGAGTTGTTTTCAGTAGGCTGAACATGATTAGCTGTATCCCCTCAGTGTCCCCAATTCCCCTGGCTGCCTGTGGACCATTCATTTCTGTCTGGAGAAGGCTGACTGGCAGGAGCAAGAAGCTTGTTGTTGCACTCAGTAACAGGCAGCTATGTACTGATAATAATAGATACGTATTCCTCTTTAATGTGGATTTCATAAGTTTTATATTTTATTTTTGGCTTTATGTATACGTATTAGCATATGATCTTCTCCAGGAATTTCTTTCCTAAGACTTGTTGTGGCTCAGGTGTGCAATATGCTGACTCTGTTCAAGTCCTCCATACCCCAGAGACAGGTTTGTTTAACCTAATCCTTCCATGCTCAAACATGAGCTTTCCTAGCCAGATGTTCAAATCATTGGCTTGAAACACTTAGAGGACCCTAGAAACCCATTTTTTTTTTCCCCAAGTATTAGCATTTCTTTTATTTTAAATTAGTGCCAGGTGGTTTGTAAAAACACTGACTCCTTCTGTTTCAAGTCATTAATTATTCAAGTTTCATTCATTTACTTTATATTTCAGTCTAAAGGAGTTCTGATTCCTCAATAAGGAAAGGGACCACAGAAAAAGAGAACTGTTGGTATAAAACCAGTATTTTTTACTACTCAGTACTGCAATCTGTTCAGAGAAGTGGGTGCAACTGTGTAACCTTATTCCTCCTAAAAGAATTCAGAAAGCATACAGCGAGTTAACTGCTGAAATTTAGCTTTTTGTGATTCAGTGTTTTTCAGCTCTGAAGAAATTATGTCCAGAAAGCACATATCTGGGAATATAATCAATAGCTTGTATGTGTACAGTATATGTATGGTGCCCTAGGGCCAGTGAAAGTTCACTCTGAGTCCCACAAGGATGCTTTTAAACAAACTTTCCAACTGGCCTCTAATCTCAGTCAACATCGGTTTTGCTCTTATGTTACGAATTACCAGTATAAATAAGGATTTGCTCTACTTTCATATATCCTTATTTAAAAGATCAATACAGAGCCGGAAAGCCAATAAAATTGAGTAGTTTTGACTTGGTCATGCACTAGAAGATTATACCTCCAGACATAGACCAAAGACTGTTTTCTCAGATGCCTAGATTTAGATTTAACCTGACGTATTGCTGCCTTGCTGAAAATAGCATGCTCGTTTGCCAATATGTGAACAGTTTCACAAGTGCTATATGCAAGGGTGTCCGTATGCAGACTTCAAAAGTTCAAAGGTTATATTAATTTCTTAAGGGGAAATGAATCTTAAATTGTTCTAATGGATATCATCAAATTGTGTGTTTTGTATTGTGAAACAAAACAATAATCCTGTATTCTGTCCTTGTCTATCTCAGCTGCACTGAGATGCTTGAAGGGAATAAAATTTCTCCTTCTTACACTTCTACTCTTACCTCCAGATTTTGAAAAATATTTTTCCTCAGAATATTTTGCCTTTTGCTCCCAGCTTAGTAATAAAAAGAGTCAGACAAAGCTGACCCAAAATCTTCAAGAATGCTGGAAGTGTTATATTGTAGGATACTGGTAGCTTAACTTGAGGCTAAAACCTGCCCTGGATGAGATGATAGGCACTAGCTGTATCAGGGGAGAAGTGAGGATACAGCCTCTATAGACTTTGGCCCCTGTATTAATATTGCTTTATTGCAAAGATTCTTTCCCCTAGATTCTTTCTACCCCTACTCCAGAAGGATGTACCATAGACTTCAAGGCTGGCTAATTCACAGATTTCCTTCCTGGATCTCTGTACCTTAGGGCATGAAAATATATATCCTTTGCAAGCAAAACATATATTCTATTTTCTATTTTCAGAAGATATCTATTACACTATCCTACCCATAAAGAAAGAAACATCCCTCAAAAAAGAAAGCGTGCAGATGCAAGTTCAGCTTTAAACTGCAGCATTTAAATTCATACCTGGTGATATCACTGAATCAGCGATTCTCTCAATAATTGTAAATGCTCAAACAAGAGGATTCCTATTTGGGGCTATTTGTAGACCCCTTGGAGCATGAATGCTGGAAGTCTCTTGCACTGGTCCTAACTTCTAGTTATTCTCTCCAGATCGGACATGCCCTGGGGTCAGAGTAGAGTGAAGGGAATGTTTTTTTCTAGCACTTTAGAAAACTAGGAGTTGGATTTGTTTCCAAGCTTGACCTTTCAAAAAAAGGAATTGGCTGTCCTCCTTACTGACTGTAGGATTTTCTTAACAGAGATGGATCAGTTGGGTCAAAAGGTGAGAGATACTGAGGCATATAGAACATGAATGAGAATCAAATATCATCATCGGCTGCTTTTCTCCGTTCTCTTGCCTTGCACTAAGAAATCAGTCAGCAGAGAGTCTCTGCAGCGCACAGAGCTGCCAAATTCTGGGGCTATGCCCTTTTTATTAAACCAAGCATGGGAAATATGAGAGAACAGGGAATCCAGAATCACTTTAGTTGCTGTCTTGTTTTTCCATCTCAGACGTGGTAATGTCACCTAATATATGCCTTAAATAGTTTAACCATTCTATCGTACCTGCTTGGATAGTCCATCACATTCCCAGATAAGTGAATTGTGATTATATTTCCCATATGTCAAAGTCAAAATATCTTTTCTCATGTCTTGTAAATGCATTCTAGGATTGTGACTACCCTGTGAATTGTCTGGCTCTTCGGGTAAAGCAAGAAAGAGTAAAAGCAGGCGTTAAGTCTGCATCGCATGATGAAGCCTGGAGCAGAGAGCTACCTCCAGAGGCAGGAGCAGCACAGGTGTAGCTGCGCCCCACTCTGAGACAATTAGCCCCTGGAGAGGAGAGCTTGTTGGAGAGGAAGGCACAGCATCAATTAGGGAGACACTGCTGGTTTTATTTGTTTCAGTGCCTCTTATATATATCATTTTATAGATATATAAAATATTGAAAGGGTGTCTTTTTTTAACTTAGGCAGACACTACTTTGTTAGTGCTTATATATGCAGTTCCACAAGGGCTGGAGTTGATTCCCCATTGTATTCTCTATATCATAGCTCTGCTAAAAGGTTTGGGAAAGCTTTTCTATTCTGTTTGCCTCTCTTGGTGTTAATAAGATCGATCTTTTCCTTGCTTTCATTGCATCTCAGACATGCAGTGAGCAGCAGTAAGAGCAGGGAGAGAAAGAGGACAGTTTTAAAGACATGGGTCGTTTCCTTCCCAGATGTCTATGGACCAACATGTTTTCTCTTGATGACCTGGAAGGTCTAATTACAGCAGAGTACAGTGAATAAATGTAGAAGATATTAGTCTGCTTTGGAAAAATAATAAAGTTTAAGAATTATCGTTAACACCCTCTTACAAAAAAAAAAAAATATTGTAATTCAAAACCAGTAGGAGTCTCCATACTAAAAACTCTCTTCACTCTCCAATCACAAATTAACAACTGATACACCTTTCGGTGGAAGTGGAAAGTTGACAAATTCAATCTATGGAAGTGAGAAGCAGATTTCAAATAAATCCAGCAGGAAGCTTTCTATAACTGCTGTCAGTAAAGTATAACATTACTTTTGTAAGAATCTGTTTATGAAACAATTTATTCTTATGAATGTTTGCACAAGCTTGTGTGGTAGTGATTAAATGGCATGCATAAATAGCAAAACAACACAAAGATTTAATAATAATAATAATAATAATAATAATAATAATAATGCTGTATAAGTGGAGATTGAGGACCCTTCTTCAAAGGCTGCTGTTATTTGCAAGCTTTCATTTGCAAACCTTAACTCATGGATAGCAAAATAAAGTATGCAATACCTAATAGAATTTTCAATTTTTAGTTTAGAATTTTCCATTTAAAGTTCCTGAACAAAATTTCTCGTCTTTTCTTGTTTCATGTTTTTCCTGTGTTCACCTCTGTCTGTGTGCTCCCCCATCCATCAGACCTTTATACTTCTGTCTTAATAGTGTTTTCTATAATCTCTGTGTTTTATTTTTCTTTCTTGCTGTTCATCCCAAGAGGAAATCTTTGCACTGCAGTTTAGTTTGGATGATCAGTTATTTCCCTTCTCTTGTTGACATACAGTTACTGAGGGGATGCTACTTTTGCTAGAGGTATAAAAGCCAGATCACTTAACCTCCTAGCCAATTATAACACAAATCCAAGAGAAGCACAAATGCTTTCTTTCCTTCTTGAAGAAGCACATGACAGGATGCCAGAATTCTTTCCAGTATTAGTCCTAGCCTGTTATATGGTGGTCATACTGGAAGCTTCTAACTGGTCATTGATCCATCTATTGAACCCCTTCATCGTGTCACTGCTGACTTATACGTGTCCAGTAAAGGTCACATACCACCTGACAGGTTGCTCTGGCTAAAAAAAAAAAAAGAAAAACCTGTCATTTCCTCCCTTTCAGGCCAGCACTGATATGAACAGTGGCTTGACCAAGGAGATAAAAATAAAATAGTTACAGTGCCTTTAAACTATGCACAAACATTTCAGAGTGCCAGTTTAAAAAATTTAGATTTTTTTTTTTTTACTATTGCAATTTATCCTGAAATAAAGCAAAAGCTGTGAGTAGGAGTAAAGGACTACATCTACAAGCAGTATTGGGTCTACAAGATTAGTAGACAGCAAAGAATTTCCACTTATTTTTGATGTTTTTCTTCTTTTTCACCATTAAAAATTGAAATGTATTTCACTTAGTAGACAAATTTGATTCTGAAAATGCTCATGATCATATATTCTCTGTATTGGGCATACAAGGAAGAGTAGTTTTCCAGCTGATCACTTTTTAATCCATGAGTGCATAACAATAAATAACTATTTTATTCACTTTTTTATTTGCCTATTTCACCCAGCTATGTTTGTTGATATGACGTAGAAGGAGAGGCTGAGAGAACAGTGTTTGTTCAATTTTGAGAACAGTGGGCTTTGCAGGGATCCTATTGTTGTCTACAAATACGCAATGGGTGGTTGCAGGAGGGAGCCAAACTCTTCTTAAAGGTGCACAGTAGGATGAGAGGCAACAAATCCCAGTTGCAACATAGGAAATTTTAATTAGACGTTAAGATTTTTTTTTTCCCATGAGGGAGGTCAGGCACCAGAACAGGTTGCCTTGGGAGGCTGTGGAATCTCCATCCTTGGAAATATTCAAATAAAATAAAAATTGAAAAGGTTATCTCAATTGAGTAATAACACCCTTAGCGACATAACAGCTGTATCTTCAGTTCTCTGGGCAATATTTTATAGCTGTCAGCTATATTTTTGGCACAGTTTTTTCTACATCAGATAGATAGTTAAAGTAGCTTCAAAATTATCACTATATTAGTTGAGGGGATTTGGAACTGAGCTAACTTAGGCTTTATTTAGAGGTGCTCTGGAAATGAAGTAGTTCACCGATTGCTGCTCAGTGATTATCTTCAGGCCACTGTAAATAAACAAACAGTACATTGTGATTAAGTCATACTTTTTATGCATTATCTCCTTTAAACTTTAAGTACTTAGTTTACAGAAAAGGCACGGGTCTGTAGCTTGCCACCAAAATCAGGAGTCACTAAGCAAGCTGAGCACCTTTGCACATCAGTAACAGAATACCTAGTACAATACAAGGCAGATATTGTTAGTGGGATTTCTCTAGAGCAGTAATGGCAATTTTAAGGAGTCCTCATAACTTGATACACAAGAGGCAGGGAGTGCCAAAGGCAACTGTGCTTTTCATGTGAAAGTGAACTGAGCTTAAGAACTGGCATTATTTTTTGTGTCTCTAACTACTTTAATATATCCTAAATATTAAAAATTAAAACTGCACCTGAACTAACCAAGGAGGTTTTTTTGTAATATCAGTAGTACTGGTCTCAAACGCTTTGCTGAAGACTGTCTCTGAGACTCCAAATCTGCTTGCACTGGCCAAGCCTTGGTGTGACCCCAGCGTGTTACGCTTGCCCCTGTGCAGCTTGCACTGATTCTGCATCAGTAGTGAGCACAGAGGGGTCTGTAATGAAGCCTTGCAAATCCTTCCTCCTCTTCCCCTATGCCATCTGTCTCATCCTGAAGTAGGTGTTTCAAGGAGAAAAACATATGATGTCGCAGAGGTGCCTTGGACTATCCACTGACTACTCCAGATACAGGCAACTACACTGGAGACATCAGAAATGAGGAGCAATGGTCCTCAAGGGAAATGAATAGATAAATGCTTAATCAACTCTAGAAACACCAGTCAAATATTACTGTGTCAAGCAGCCTGTTTTGATCCATAAAGCAAACCAAAATGGGGTCGGAGGGAGAGGACAGAGCTAGGGGAGAATGGAATTAAAACTATAGGAGCAAACAGTAAAAAGTGATATATATTACAAGCTCCACAGGCCACATACATCGACAAGAATAAAAAATAAGCTAGAAGAGGACTCGGCTTAGATTTATATTTTACAATGCAAGGCAATAGAAGCAGGCGGTAGAGCTGTTCTGTACAAATCTTCATAGCTGTCTCATATGTTTTAATCATATCTCATTTTGGGAAACACTATGTCTTACATCCAAATAAAACCAACATGTTTTTTTAATTAGCTACAATGACTTTAATTGAATGTGAACAGAAAGAACACAAGATGACTGCAGAAATGAATCAATCCAGCCGAACTTCATCAGGAAGTTGCCACTGGTGCGCTTCAATCCGAAGGCAGCCTGCAGCTAAGCAGAGGCTGCCCCTAATGGCATGGTTTTCGTCTCCACCACAGAAGGCCCTGCAACCATCGCCACATTTCAGGCAGGAGAGGAGAAAGAGCATCAAAAGAATCGGTGCAAATTGTTGTTATTTGCGTGTGAAGCAGGCCGAAGCAAAAGCGGCCCTTCACTTGCAGCTGCACTTTGGTTGTGGTTCTGGGAGCGCGGGCTCCTGAGTGCCTGTGCCCTGAACTGAAACCGTAAAAGGCACTCCGTGAACACTTAGTCCTTAAGAAGCATCCTTTCACTTCGGTGAGACTCCTTTTCTTGAAATGTTCTTTATGCATTATACATCATCAGTACTATTTTTGTTTAGGCACATCAGGAATCATCCCACAGCGATTAAAAATCATTATTCCATTAACTTTCAAGCCTAAAAAGAATTAATGACTCCATGAATCATAATTAAGGCTTCCACTTCTTTTGGCAAGCAGAAAGCCAGACTTTCAACAAACCTTCTTGTTATCTATTTTGGCTGTTCTAATGCTTCATTTTTCATCTTGCTTTCATGCTAACTGAGATCTTCATGCTTTTCCTTCATGTTTCTTTACTGTGCTTGGCTGTAAAGCTGTTGAGCAGCAGAGCAAAACTGATGAAGGAAAAGCTGGCTGTGTGGATAGGCAAGGTACTTTGGGTATTCTTCTAGTATTTTACAGGAAAATTTAGAAACAAAAGGTGTGGGGTTTCTTTTTAAATTTATCTTTAAATGTCGGGTTGGAAAATGTTCACTGTATTTTCCCAAAAGACAAAACTGATAATTTGTCTTACTCTTGCCCTGCTGGTTTTCCCCAGCAATTGGCAGTTTATCAAATACATTCATTAGCAAGGTCATAGTTATGCCCAATGAAAAGAAGTGCTACCACTTGTGTATGAGCAGGTAACCAGTCATCTTAAAACAGTCTTCAAGTTTATTGACTTAAAATATTTGCAGGTGTTAATACATTCTTCTAAATTAATTAGATGAATCACCAACTAAATATTAATCAAAAACTTTCTTGAAAATATTTTCAGGAAAATCATCTATAGCCCAATGTGGTGAGGTGTTTGGAATTTCAGAGGAAAAAACATGTATATTCCATTTAAAAAAAAAAAAAAAGTAAAGGGATATTTATTTTTTCATAACAATCCAGGGAAAAGTGTAATAAATATTATCGCATATAATCACTTGATTTGCCACAAATCAGATATTCTTGAGAAACAAAGTAATGTAACTTGTTGGCTTTCACACAGCTAACCTGTGCAATGATCCTTTCCTCTTGAAACCTGGCCCTTCTTTCCTCTTCAGTTACCGCTCTGTTTACCTTCTGCATCTTCCTCCATTTTCTGGTAGTCCTGTGAGCCCAGCCATTTCAGCCTTCTTTAGGGTAATCGCTGGTGAAAGTCAAGCACTAATAATGCAACCCCTAACACAATGGAGGCCAAGAGCGGTAGTTGCTTGTAAATAGTAGTGCTGTGTTTCCGAAATAATGGGGATAACCACAGTGCCTGAAACGGAAAGAGCTTCCCTGCAGAGGAGGCATCAGGCTGTTACCTGCTAAAGATCAACTTGCAGTTGGAATTCTTGCATTTTTCAGTTGCAGTGTAGGGCTTTTTTTTTTCCTAAAGCATTATTAATTATAATGCATGTGTGTATATAATAAAATTCTGATTATGTAATAATTACACAAAATAATTAGTTATAATAAGACACTGGTGATACTGGCAGAGGTGGGGTTTCTTCCCTGAAGCATTTTTACTTGTGGATGGCAGGAATCACTCATTTATCTCAAATACCACCTTCTTGCCATATTTTTTACCCAGCGTAGCAGACCGAGCCTTGCAGCATGGCAGAGGTATGACACTACACTCTGCTAATCGTCTACTTCTTTATCTTTTTAGCTCTTTTCTTTCAATATTTGAAAGAGGCTATTTTGAAGGTAGTCCTGCCTTCCTTGATTCAATCGTCAGCTCTGTCTCTCTGCTAGCAAATAATACTCCTTGTGTCAGAAGTATTCATATCTAAGACTTTTTTTTTTTCAAACTAGCAACAGAAAACATCCTGTGAAGATACTTCTTTCTGCTGAAGAAGGTATTGCAGGGACCTCCTCTGCTCTGCTGTTACAAATCCTATTTCCACATTAATTCTGAAGAAGGAGACTGCTGAAAGAACTGTTTGTTAAAGACCGGTTCTTTGTCATTGTTGTTTTAGTTGGTGGTGATGCAGGCTTTTTTCCTGCAGTGTTCTAAGTTGTGAATACAAATTATTTGTGTTCTTTTTCCCAAATGCCCAGTGAATCTACAGTAACAAACTCACTTTGTCTGGTCAACCAGCGATTTACAGATCTACCTTTGTAGCACCATCGTGAGAGCTCTCTGTGTCCCAGGTGATGTTCAAAGATGTCCATAATTCTTAAGTTCCGGTTGAGAGTTTTTACAGACATTCAACACCTCATCCATGAGTCTTAGCTCCTGTGTGACAAAACACATGAAAGAGTTTGATTTACTTACCATCTGACAGTACTTTTTACTGGCAAGTTAAACAAGCATTGCCAAAATGTAGAAGAGATCAAACCACTCCCGTGCCTGAGTGGAGGTACAGTCTGGTCACAATATGGTTTCCCAGGATGTTTGGATTTTGTCCTGTGCTCATTTATCATTGGCACCTATTACCATCTTGGTGGGAAGCTGCCACAAGGTTTGACATCTTCATCCCTCTTCCTATTCTTCTCAGACTTATAAAAAATGTTTACAGTATGTTCAGTGAAAATCTAGTGCCAAAATTGTCTGTAGATTTAATGAGAGAAATCTAAATTTAAACAGAGATAACAAACAATAATTTATTATGTCAAGTGTGGAAGTTAGTTGTTAGCATAGTCGAATATTTTTGTTATCATCTAGTGTTGCAACTCAGAGAACTTTTTTCAGCAGTAACTTGAATAAATATTATGAGCAGCAAGTTGCAGTCTCTTTCCCTTGGGGACAGAAAAATCTTGTAAAGAGCCTACCATACGTATTCCTATAAGCCGCTATTCAGAAGGGAACAATACGCTCTAAATTCTTTGGAAGATATAACAATGCCACAAAATAAAAATGAACAGTAGGACATTGAAAGACCCCCCACCCCCCACCTTCTCTCCCTCCCCCAGTAAAGCAGAACATTTTCTAAGTTTCATCACAGCAGCTTTCAGCAGAGATGATTTCTTGCCCAAAGGCACAGGAAGATTAACCAAGTATATCCAACTGCTCAACCAATAACTCATCTGAAAAAGACTCTAAAGAGCAAATTGTAAGCTTCACAAATGCAATCAGTTTATCAAGGTCAGATAAGGACAAGAGCCTGAATAGGCATGATTCAGGATAAAAATTGAATAGATACTGATACTGTATGATTAGAACAAAAATGAGGCCACCTGCGGAATCGCAGGGGTGAAATACCACATTCTGCAAAAATTCCCTGTCACTAGAGCATACACAGGCTGAAATCCCTGCTGATGATGAGAAATTAGCTTTGTAGTCAACAAATTTATTGATGCTTTCCTTTTACAAATGTACAGTGGAATTACTGGTGAGATTAGGAGGAAATTCATAACGTATAAATGAAGAGCTTTTAGGAGCATTTTCTATTGTGTCAGTGAAATGACAGTAAGCCTCTGAAAATGACCTCGGTATAATTATCATTAGTGACGGGTCAAGGTGGCATCTGCTGAGAGGCTAGCACCTGACAGGTGAAATATGGGTATCTTTTATGTAATTGAGGGCAACATTTTAATGGAAAAATGCTGCATAAATAAAATAAAGTCAGCAAAACAAATTGCTCTACAATCTTGAATGTGTAAAACCTGGAAAGAAGTG
Source organism: Ciconia boyciana (assembly GCF_034638445.1). Taxonomy (NCBI): domain Eukaryota; kingdom Metazoa; phylum Chordata; class Aves; order Ciconiiformes; family Ciconiidae; genus Ciconia; species Ciconia boyciana. The sequence continues at coordinate 163,261,069 of NC_132934.1, read as the reverse complement.
GCTTATTCTCCAGATGGTGTGAGGGAAGAAAGGAAGTCAAAGGGGAGAGCTTTGTCCCAGGATGAAACCTGAGAAGAAAGAACATGCTGTTGCAAATGTGCCATTCAGCAACAGCAGAAAACAACAAACAGGCCAAGGCAAGTTAAAAATATTTCTGATCTTTGCAAATCTTATCAGTAGAAATCAACTGCTTCATTTTTGTTGTCACTTTTTAATTTATAACTCACAAGAACAGATGGCCTGGTATTTCCTAAATAAAGGTCCTTATACTTAGATAATATTTTTGCTGTAAAGTTGATCGTCCCTCGGGATAGTTGCAAACGAGCACTTAGGCTGTCAATTTGCTGTGGTGCTGTGCTCATATATGTGAGTCACTAGGACTTAAGGGTTCAAACTGCACATTTTTTGCCATCACAAAAAAATAAATTATCTCTAGGAATCTTTCCCTGAGAGTTTTTTGTCTTCCTGAACATGTGGGTGGATTGTAGAAATGCACGAGAGAAGCTGGCTCAAGATTTAAGTCAACATTGTCTTTCTTCCACCCTGCTGTCTGGGTGGATAGCCACCTGTATTCCCCCAAATGTTTCATGTTTTGGTGGAAAAACACAGCTGAAGTCACCTTTATGTGGTGGCATAAAGGTATCTTCTCCAGAGATGTGAGACTTTGACACCACTGAGATTACTGTGAAAGAAACCTGTCTTCAGCCTAGTGTTTTGGTTAAAGCTTACAGGGTTTTAGAAAGTAGAGGTGAGGTAACTGCTAGCCACTGCCTCCTACTGTTTCACATTAGCAATACCTACTCATATATGGACAAAAAAATCACCATCTTAAGACTGTTTTAAAATAATGTAATGTGTTCTTACTACTTAGTCTTGCAAGCCAGCAGTCACTTTAGATGCCTATGTAAATAGATAGACATTGAGTATGATCAACACCTTTTTTATTGCTTATCTACTAAGTTTCCCTATTTTTCTGGAAGCACTGGTAGTAAGCCTACAGTTAAGTTTTCTGTTGATCTTTACATATGATGTGCTCTTAGTTTCTCAAAAAGAAACATGCTACATGAAGCTGTTCTTGAATGCTCTTTAGCCAGGTTTGTGTGTACGTATACATTGTACGTATGGTACAGTGAGGCTGAGATTAGTCAGAGATTACTTTGACAAGAGGTTGTAGAAATCAGAGGCATTGAAGGAAAATATTTCCTTTCCACTGTCGTTTGGTTCACATGCTTGTTCTCCTTTCCCTGTCAGTAAAACCTGGGCCATTACAATATTTTAGAAAGTATTCCCATCTTCATTTATATATCAGCTGCAGAAAAATTGATAGTTCTTCATTCACAATGAAGCATATCGATCTTACAAATACTACATAAAACCATGTGAAATATGTTTTTATTCTGTCCCTCTTACATGAGAAAAATGATAGCTTGCCAATGTGTAGGTGCTCAGTCGACTGCAGTTCTTAGCAATGGTTCCTCCAACTATGCCCTCCAGAAATAGTCCTGCTGTATCCTTTGGACCATGTTTATGCACAAAATTGTCACTCAAGCAAAAAAACATAGTTAAACAAATACATAGAGCATTTGTTTGGGTGAAGCTTCTGTTGCTCTTATTCTACTCATGGATAAAATACTACCCACTGCCACAAGTGAAAAGAGTACAATGAATATGAGCAAAGGAACAAACTTAGGATTTACCTATTTAATTTTTACCTATATACTTTTTAACCTATTTAATTTTACAAATAAGTTTCAAATGGCTTTCAGTTTTTAGTGTACCCAAACACTTTCACAAATTTTGCTTTGTCTTTAAGAAAGATTAAAGGATAATAAATGTCCATCAGTTAGTTTACTGTCAATAAAACATAACAAGGACTGGAACACATAGAAAGTATATTTGTAGACACAGAAGACAAAATCTCAAACTTGGATTATATTGCTGCAAGAAAAAAAATAAATTAAACTGAGCTTAAAATGTCCAGAAGTAGAATTAGATATCTGAACTCTGAGAAGCTAGAAACAGTGACAAATCAAATGTCATGATTTAAAAGTGGTTTTTTCCCCAGAAGTCCTGAAATAGTGCTGCAAATTATTTTTTGTATCAGACAAATATGGAATATGGAATAAACCTCAAAAATTACCTTAGTAGAACACTAGGAAAAAGAACCATATAAGGAGTTTAAAATCCAAAAACTGAGATTCTCTAGATCTTTACCAAAGGATACAGTCATAATGAGAAAGAAGACTGTATAGTTCAGTCAGAGGTTTGCAGGTATATCTCAGCTACGTTTTGATAGCCTTCACACTTCAAAGTACTGGTGCTCTGAAAACTTCCTTAGAAGCAAGGTTGTTTCAAATACTTGGTAACATAAAGTGATATCAATGAGTAGTTGCATCAATGTAACCTAACACTGCTGTTAAGTTTTTATAGATTGACATGATTCACTTTCTGACTAAACTTGATGATTTTTGGAAAAATGCAAGGGCAATGGTTTCTTGTTCATTGGAGTCAAATAGTTTCAAGCATGTATGGAAACTGTCATATCCATAAGTAAATTAATTTTTTGTTTAATTTAGTTTTGAAAATTCTAGATTGACTAAACCAAGCAAAGAGAAAGGTTTGGCTGGATGAAGATCTGGTGCTATGAAGAAAATAATAGGAATGTATATACCATAACAAATAAAAATTGTTAGAATAGAAATATACTACTTAAAACCCCCTACTTTTTAAAAAGCTGCAAATATTTTAATGTCTTCGCATACATGTGGGCCAATGCTTCAGCAGAACCAGGAATAGGAACACTAAAGCTTAGCCCTTCATTTGCAACAGGGGCAAGAGTCGTGTGGTTTTTTTCTTTTTGTACAGGTGCATATTGTGTATCAGACAGAGATAAAAGCAGAACAGATATGACAGTTTCAGTTAAGAATAGAAGTTGATGCTTTGCGCAGTGGACTGATGCTGATATGGTGGTAATCAGGTGTCAGACTTGTGCTGTGCTAGTAAAATCATTGCTATGCTAGTAAAATCATTGCAGTCCTGTACAAAAATGGTATATAGTGAAAAAATAATTTATGAAACAAGCTCTAAGTGCATATGAAATTTGCAGGCACTGCAACAGCTACCATTCAGTGTGCTGTGCACAGCAAGGGTGCTTTGGGTGTAAAAAACAGATCAGATCAGTGCACCCAAAGCAGACTTGGGTGAATTTTGTAGCAACAGGTGATCAGATAGTTTTTTAAATAAAAGATAAGAATAATATTAGCTTAACATAGATGTTGTTATGAATTCTTTTTTATTATTATAATTATTATTTTTCAGGATTTGAACTTTTGTCTTGTGCACGACATTTCCCTCTGCCCTATAGTCTTAGATGTAATATCCTTATATGAAGAGGAGAGGCAGGTAAAAAATATCGGGAAATGTTTGTGGCAAGATGGACCAAGGGTATATAAACAAATAATGTAGCTATTAAGACCTGTGCTTAAGCTGGTTAAAAAAAATAATATTTCTAATACTAAAAAGGAATTAAAAGTCCTTGATCCTCTTCCCATAGACAGTGTAGTCAAATCCAACTCATGGAAGAGCACAAAAAAGGAGAGAACAATGACCTGAAGCCAGATTTACACAGATCTTTGTGATAGGATTTCTGCCTTAATTTGTGCATATAATTGCTCTGTGTCTATGTCCCCCTTCAAGTCAATTGAAGCTCCTTCCAGAGTTTGATTCATCATCTCGTAAGATAGATCAGATAAATAGCTAGAAAGAGAGCCTAAGGTAACTCGCTCACACTTAGATGTCTAATTTTTGAGCAGCTGAACCTCACTTTATGTTGCCAGTGAAGTAAGATCACAGAGTACATGCTTTGCAATTGCCACGCTGAGCTATTTGCCAATTCTTTCCTGTAACCTCTAATCCCACTCTAATGAAACAGCTCTCATGAAAATGATCTTTCAAAGCTGAGTTACACTATGAAGACTTTATTTTTACCTTCTTCTATCTTTCCCTGACTTTCAGCACCTCTATCTTCTTCTTGAAATCTTTTCAATCTCTTCTCCCAGGCCTCTGTTCTTTTCTGATTCTCTGCTTCTTTATTTCCCTTCCAATATACTAGTTTTAGCTGAAGGCCCTCTGGGGCCCATCCTGGTCCATTCCCTCCTTCCACTATGCCACACCTCGGGGTAATCTCATCTAACAGCAATCTAATTTACTATTTTTTCTACTGGGAAGGTATGTAATTTACTATCAATACCAATCCTGTTTCTTTCCGCTTAAGCTAAAACCTTGTTTCTCTTATACCTCCAGGTTACTTGTTCTTAAATTTACCTGCAAAATCTTTCTCTATTACCTTTCTCTGTAGCATTTTGAACAGCAACACCATCTTTCCTATCAGAAGGTCTTATATGTACTGCAGATATTAGTCTCCATTTGGAATTTCCTCCAGGTTGCACCCAAGTATTGTAGACTAATTGTACATTATATCAAATATACACCTTTTTCCTGCATTGACATGCTTTTAGACAGGCTTCCAGCATCACATCATCCTTTTCTGTCCTTGACCAATGCAATCTTGCTTTTGTTTAGCAATCTTGCTAATGTTTCCTGAATGCTGTAAAGATTGTTGTTCCAACTTTTTGCTTTGTTGTTGTTTTTTTTTTAAATTTCCCTTTGCAGTCCTCCATCGGATCCCATTTTTTACTAAATTAAACGTAAGCTTTCTGTTACGTTCACAGCTTATCCCCTCCTCTCATCAGGTCACTTCAAACATGTAGCTGGCTCACAACCAGCCTCTATCATTGGTCTGCCCCTGATTCTTATTAGGAGTATCCTGGAGTAAACCTCTTTCAAATCTGCTGAAATGATGTCCACAAAGTAACAGCAAAATTGGTATCATCTGTGCTACTTATGTGCTACATTCTATTGCCTATTATGCTTAGCAATTTTTGGTTCACTCCTTGTGAACAACAGCTTCTCTCCATTCTTCTGTTATGCTCAGTCTATATGCTTTCTTTTGTCCTGTTTTTTTCTCAGAGTCTTTTTTTACAACAGGGTCTTGATTTATGGCTAGAGTTCATGGTAGTAATAGTAACTAAAAGAAAGAAAAATAAGGGACAACTGCAGGATTTGATGTAATATAAATTGATACACTGTTAACAGGGTGGCACTTTTTGCAGGAAGTACTAGAAACTAATTTGGTTTTATATTACTTAACAACTTACAATTATGTACTTTTGATGGTCAAGGAATATTTAAATTATTTTGCAATATTGTAGTTTCATTTTTCTCAATGAAAAATAAAATAATGCAAAAATGAGTGTATGCAGATCCATAATCTTGAAAATGAGCATACAAGGTTAGAAGTGATCATGTGTTCCTTTGAACATGGTATTTTGATGAATGTCATAAATTTATCACGTCCCTCATAGCTCCTGAAGGGGCAGTATTCACTCAGGCTGGTTGACAGTGGATTCAAGATTTTATTCCATACAGCTCAGCTGTATTGTGTTATATCATTAGTAACTTTAAGCTTACAGGAGATTTCTGTGTGCATTAATATATAGTGTAGCAAGAACTCCTTCAGTCAAGAAAAGAGTTATTTCTGAATTACCATTCTCCAATAACAGAATTCAGCAACCATGCTTATTAAATCAAAACTTTAGAAAAGAAAGCATAAAACCAACAGTCCATACAGATGAGAAATATGTTTCTTAAGATTTGAATTGCTCAGATGTGAAAATCAGTGCAAGCTATACAATCACTCTTATATTGTGCTTATAAAGGGATTTTTCATAACAATATGAACTTACCAATTGCATGTTTTATTTCTTCAGGGTAACAGCACTGGCTAATTTCAAATAATTTGTGGAAGGTGAAAATATAAATCCAAAAATCTTATATTTTGTGAAGCATAGGGAAGGATTGCATAACTGAAGCTGCTTTACAGCAATGGGTTACTCCATCAAATTAGAGAGGTTTTTTTCACCCCTCAAAATTTGGCCAGGAAGCTGTCAAGCTAATTTGAAGTTTTGGCACACAAGCCTGGGAGACTTAGATGCCCAGATCATAGTTTGATGATTTCTTGGAATGGACAAACTGTTTTTCTCTGCATCTGATTTAAAAGCATAATTTAACTCCCAATTTTCTCATTTTTTCTAGTTTGTAACAGGTAGATTCCTACAGATGACATCTCCTTACTGTATTAGCTTTTGATTAGAATTCCTTCTTTCCCATTCCTTTTTTTCCAGAGGCATTTTTAATATCCATGAAAAGCCACTTTGCATTGGAGTCAAGCTGTCAAACAACAGAATTCAGATGGCCTTGAAAGAAGGCAAAACAAGCTAATTTGTTTATTTTACAAACTGCCTATGAACAATAATTCTAGCAGATGCAAACTGAAAAATCTAATGGGCTATGAAGGCAGGCAATTCTCCAAATCTATGAAAAAAGTAACTGATTTAGTCATGCTCTAAATAAAATCTTACAACCTGTTTTAAGCATTTGTTTTAATAAGTCTCTTTTTATGTACTATATCTATGCTACAGGCTTGTTTACATAAAGTCATATCTCACAGTCAGAGTATTACAATGTCTGATTCAATATATTAGAAAAAGAGATGTCAGTGAAATAACTTTCGTCATCTCCTTACTGCACTGTTTGGTAACTACAGCTAAATTCTCTGCTACAATCATTTCGCTTGCCCATCTGAAGATTTCTTTGCATTTACCCCTCTCTGATATCTGAGGATTCTTTAAAAAAAACATGTGCAGCTGCATTCTGTAGGGAAAAATTATCAATTTAAAATTCATGTGCTAAAAATTAAAGGTCCTCATTGGTAGTGTAAGTCCAACATATGATTCTAGATTACTCTTTTCCTAACATACTTTACCATTACAAGCACTGTGTAGCAATTACAGTTACTCGTCCATCTAAACGTTCATAATGAGCTAGCAACAAAATACAAGGAAACAGTGTGTGTGATAAAGGCTATATTCTTGCAGACACCCTATTCCAGCGTGCCTGTTTCCTTCCTGCCTCCCCCAGCTCCATGCCCTCAGTATCCCCAGCTGCAGGCTGGTCTGCAAAAGATGCTCCTCCTGAGAGAAGTCCTTGTCAGGGAGTTGGGAAGATAGCTGGAGCCACTGTCCTTGGGGAAGATCAAGCCCTAGCCCTTTTTTATTTCACAAACCAGAGAGCTCAGGTGGCTGCCCTTCTGCTCATGTAGCACAGCTGATCAGCTTTGCAGGGACAGGGAACATTTTCAGTAAGCATGTCGTGGCGTAAGGTGGAAACGGGGAAAGCAGATGAAGTGTTGAGGACTCCAGGGACAGCAGTTTTGCCCTGTTGGTGTATAAACAGTTTAAGAGGCTTCACATAATACTCTGTATTTTTCTACTGCTGTGGGCCTGTGAAACACCAGGAATACGACCTGTCCCTTCACTGACACGTTAGCCCATTGCAAATAGTAACAAGTAAATGTGTTGGGAGGAATATTCCAAGCAAATATAAAAATAGAGATCTTACATTTGGGGTAGGATGTTTGCTTTAGAGAAGCTTCAGATTTAATTAATTCCAATGCCCTGAAAGTAGACAGGAAATCACAAAACATCGACTTTGGTATGTTTTGTGTGTTTAGTCTGCCTGAGGCTTATGCCTAGGGTTTTTAAAGATGCATGGAAATGTTAAACCACAAACCAGCAAAAGCAGTGAAAAAAATAATTCTAAAGAACGTATGTGCTCTGTCTTTTTCTCTCCCAGCGAGAGAAGTGTTTTAAACTGAACTGTCCATACTTGACTTCTGCAATTCTTACCGTAACAACTAACCACTGCTAACAACACTGAATATTCAAGGACATTCCTCTACCTTGGACTAGGTTGGGTAGTTTTAAGCTTAGATTGTTCATATGGTATAGAACAAGTGTTATAGAGAAAAAAATAAAGTAATAAAACCAAAAGAACAAACAACCAGTCTTAATTCAAACTGATTCTTCTTATGAATCCCTTTTAGAGTTATAATTTGTCTTCTTTATAAGGAAAACTTTTTAATCCAAAATGTTTCTTTTTTTTTTCAGTTAATTTAAAAAGAGTTTCTAAACAAACAAATCCCCCACAAACAACCCTACGCTAAGGTGTAGAAGGGAACCCCAAAATTTAGAATTTTCTAAAATCTTTCCATATCATACTTGGACTGTTGTTATTATTTACTAAATTGCATGCATAGAAATTATGAACCTATTGAAAACTATTCACAGACTTACCTCCTAATGAAAAAGGAGGTTTTTTAATTTTGGCAAGGGTATAAATAAAAAGGGGTCTAATGTAATGTTTCTACCAGCTATCCTCCCCAGGGATCAAGCAATTGTGGGAAGTGAAACCATTTTAAGGAGGAATTATCACAATTGCTATACATTCCATAAGAATAAGGACAACTGTCCCTTTCTGACATTGCCCTGCTGGGTGACAGAATATTACACAATCCTGAAATGCTGTGACTATTAAACTCTACAATCCTATTCTTACAGGTCGCTGAAAACCCTTTGACATGTTCTGTTATATTTCAGCCACAAATAAATGAAGCAGAAAATGACTTTGTTAGAGACTTGTCAATTAAAGAAGAAAAACATCTTCTTTTCCTTTTCTGCCCTTGTTTTGACAGATTTATTGTTGTTTCTCTAATAGAGGATTTTTTTCTCAGAATTTAAAAGACTGAAGAAAAAGCTTATATGTGGAAATGAAACCCTCAGTTTTGAACAAGGGAATAGAATTTCTGCTTAGAACAAGCATGTGAGGTTTGCTAAAATATTTTTTCAGTCCTCTCAGTGGTAGTGTTTTACTTCTAAATTGTGTTGCCTGATGCATTAAGGAGTAAGGTACATGTGTTCTGTGCAGTTGCTTTGAATCTTTGGCATACCAGTAAGCATTTTAAAAAATGTACCTTGGGCCAATATCTATCCAACTGCTTATCTTATCGGGATATGCACAGTACTAAACTACAATCCACACCTGAACTGCAAACAAAAAGTACTTGTACAGATGGAGAAAGATACTCCTCTCCTCTCCTCTCCTCTCCTCTCCTCTCCTCTCCTCTCCTCTCCTCTCCTCTCCTCTCCTCTCCTCTCCTCTCCTCTCCTCTCCTCTCCTCTCCTCTCCTCTCCTCTCCTCTCCCCTTTCAAATTTTCTGAGTCACTAATTTATAACACATTACAAGCCATTTTTAGTAAAAAAACCCCAACAAAACAGATATTACTAGTGTAACCCATTCCTATGAAAGGCACAAGTAGTTCACAGTTCAATATTTGTGTTCTCTTGTTAATATGGAAAACCGCTAAGCTTTCCACCTTTCCAGCTTTCCAGCTTGGGTGCATGGACTTGGGACTTAGAACTTCATGAGTGAGGTTGGAGTACAGCTTCCTTCCTGATTTTGAGCACGGGTTGAATATGATCTGTGTGATATGATTTTTACACTGCTAAATGCCATGAGATTGGTTTACCGGTTCCTTTAGAGCGAAGAGGGTTTTTCACCCCTTGGCAAGTTCACTGTTACTTGCCATGTCTAAAAAGAACATTCCTGGAAGTACTTCTAAGTCATCTTCTTGCTAGATAACACTGCAGTCACAAGTCTATGTGCAAGAAATTTCTTTTCTCACAAAGTAAGGCTTGGAGGATACTAAAAACAGCTACTGCAAGGTTAAGTTTCCATAGTTTCCTACCTGCTCTCCCCTCTACGGTGTGTCCCATGCACCAGTACACTGAAACTCTGTCTGACAGGAGACTGCAGGATTCATCAAGAGGAAGAAATACTCTTTTCCATGTCTGATCATGTGTATTTTCTCATATAGGTTTGAAGATACTGTGATACGTTGCAGGATTTAAAGATGAAAGTCTCACTAGAGAAGTTCCACTGAAAACACGAAGTACAAGTGACAGATTTTAGCCTGTTTTCAAGAAACAGAAACTAATTATAAATGAGAATTACATACACAGTTTTCTCTGTTTTCTTTCAAAAACCAGAATGGCAGAAAGAAACTAAGTTTCTTGCAACAGGCAACTATCTGTTTCTCCTCACTTCAGCCCATTTCTATCCCATTGAGATTATGTGGGTCCATTATCTATACATATTCTGTATTAAGATATCTGTGTTCTGCATGTTTTTCTATCAAAGAGTGAGGAAATCATTTAATAATACTGCCTAGAGCTTTCCACTTAAATTTTCCTTGCACCTGGGAAAGCTGCTAAGTGAACGAACATTGACTTTCTGAGATAAAAATAAACCTATAGTGCTTTAATTTTTTGGCAAAGAACCAGCATTTCATAATTTCATCCTTTTGGTTTGTTATGGGCTATAACTCAACTTTAATGATCTGATTCAATGAAATGATAAAATCCCAGCTTCGCTTCAGCTTTTTTGCTTTTTAATAGCCAGATTTATTGGTTCATACACATGTTTTCCCATCTGCAGGTCAGACACTGTCAAATTGCTTAGGCCAGGGTATGTGTTTGTTACTTGGGCACAAGTGAACACATAGATTTCTGTATTTGAATTATCGAAAGACTGATGATTGTATCACTAGTAACATAGCAAGGTTCATGATTTTGTCATTTGGAAGAGACGACCATTTGGTCATCTGCCAGGTTTTTTACTTGCTTACTTCTTAGGTAGTCACCTGTATGTTTAGCACAGAAGAAAGCAGTTTTATCAGAACCAAAATGGACAGTCTGGGATTGCTGTTTGAGGAACTGATGAACACTTTTACATATGTGAGGAAGGTGAAGGAGATAATTCATTGAATATTATAGTTTGACTTATGCTTGTTTAGCAAATGTGATAGAAATAATGGAAATGCCCAATATTTCAGTGAGACAGAAAAAACAGTTAAGAGGAAGGCATGGAATAAACCTGTTTTTGCACTCAAGATTGAGAGGGAAATTGTAGTTGTCAAAATTTACTTCCCTCTTGACTCTCTTTTTTCCTTTTCATCAAATTAGGGGTAGAAGGGAAGGGTAGGAGTAGAGGGGAAGGGTCACCTCCCTTGTCCTGCTGGCAACTATCTTCCTAATGAAGCCCAGAATTCTGTTCACCTTCTTTGCCACAGGGGCACATTACTGTCTCATGTCTAACTTCGTGTCCAACAGGACTCCCAGAGCCTTCCTTGCAAAGCTGCTTTCCACCTGTCAGTCCCCAGTGTGTCCTGGTGCATGAAGTTATTCCTTTTCACAAGCAGTACTTTACATTTACCGAGCAGGTGGTCAAACACTGGAACAGGCTTCCTAGAGAGGTGGTCGATGGCCAATGCCTGTCAGTGTTGAAGAGGCATTTGGACAATGCCTTTAATAACATGCTTTAACTTTTGGTCAGCCCTGTGGTGGTCAGGCAGTTGGACTAGATGATCATCCCTTCCAATTGAACTAGTCTAGCCTATTCCATTCCATTCCATTCCATTCCATTCCATTCCATTCCATTCCATGCCATTCCATGCCATTCCATGCCATTCCATTCCATTCCATTCCATGCCATTTCCCTTCGTTGAACTTCATGAGGTTCCTGTCAGCTCATTTCTCCAGCCTGTTGAGGTCCCTCTGAACGGTAACACAAACAACTGATGTATCAACCACTCCTCCCAGTTTTGTATCATCTGCAAACTTGCAGAGGGTGCACTCTGTCCCATCATTCAGGACATTAATGAAGAAGTTAACTGTACTGGCCCTGGTATCAACACGTGGGGTACACCACTGTCAACTTACCTCCACCTCAACTTTGTGCCACCAGATGCAACCCTTTGAGCCCAGCAGTTCAGCCAGTTTTAATCCACCTCACTGTCCACTTACCTAGTCTGTACCTCTAATCTGGCCTTTCTAAGATAATCAAGAGTAGCCTCGCAAAGACATCAGCCAGCTCCTTCAGCACCCATGGGTGCAACCCATCAGGTCCCATGGACTTGTGTTCGTCAAGTTTTTTGTTTAAATGTACTCTAACCTGATCCTCCTCTATCGAGGTTAAGTTCTTCCTTGCTCCAGACTTTTCCACTGGTCTCAAAAGCCTGGGATTCCTGAAGGCTGCTCTTACCAGTAAAAACCAAAGCAAAGAAGGCCTTGGCTACCTCAGCCTTTTCCACGGCTTCTGCTTCTAGGTCCCATTCCTATTCAGCAATGGCCACTCAGATTTCCTTTAGCTTCTGTAGACATCCTTTCTGTTGCCCTTCACATCCCTTGCCATGTTCAACTCCAGATGGGCTTTGTCTTTCCTAACCTCATCCCTGCCTGCTCAGAGACCTACACCTCCATATGCCTCCTGGGTCATCTGTCGCTGCTTCCACTTTTTGAATGCTTCCTTTGGGGATTTGAGTATAACCAGGAGCTCCTTGTTCAGCCATGCAGGCCCCCTGCTACCTTTGCTTGGCTTCCTGCACATGGGGATGGACCATTCTTGAGCTCAGGTAAGATAATTCTTGAAAATCAACCAGATCTCCAGAATCCATCCTCTTTCCAAGCCTACATCCCCTGAGATTCTTCCAAGCAGGTCCCTGAACAGAGGGACCAAAGTCTGTTCCACATCTAGATGGAATTTCCTTTCTTGCAACTTGTGTCCATTTTCACCTGTCTTATCATTACCCATCTCCAAAAAGAATCTGGTCCATCTTCTCCACAATTCCCAATAAGCAGTTGTTGACTGCTTTTTCTTCTCCAGGCTGAACAAGCCCAGTTCCCTCAACTCAGCCTTTCCTCATACATCATATGCTTCAGTCCCCCTTACCCTCTTGGTGGCCCACTCCTGGGCTCACTCCAGTATATCAATGTCTTTCTTGGAGTGGGGAACCCCAAACTGGACACAGCAGTCCAGATGTAGTCTCACAAGTGTCAAATAGCAGAATCATCTACCTCAACCTGCAGGCTACACAACCCAGTATGCACTTACCATTCCTTGCTGCAAAGCAAAGTATGAAGGAAAGTTAAGAGTTAGCAGCACAGGCAACAAACAGGAGGAGCTGGAAGCCATTATGCAGCTGAAAAACTGATATAGTTGCAATCATGGAAACATGGTGGGATGACTTGCACAACTGGAGTACTGCAATAGATGGCTATAAACTCTTCAGAAGGGATAGGCAAGGAAGGAGAGGCGATGGGGTAGCCCTGTATGTTAAGGAGTGTTTTGACTGTCTAGAGCTTAATGATGGTGATGATAGGGTTGAGTGTTTATGGGTAAGACTCAGGGGGAAGGCCAACAAGGCAGATATCATGGCGGGAGGCTGTTATAGGCCACCCAACCACATTGAAGAGGCAGACGAAATATTCTATAATCAGCTGGGAGAAGTCTCACAATCACTAGCCCTTCAGGGAAGGGGAACTTCAACTTATTTACCAGATGTCTGCTGGAAATACAATACAGCAGAGAGGAAACAGCCTAGGACGTTCCCGGAGTGCGTGGAAGACAACTTCCTGACACAGCTGGTGAGTGAGCCAGCTAGGAAAGGTGCCCTGCTGGACCTGTTGTTTGCAAACAGAGAAGGACTTGTGGGTGATGTGATGGTTGGAGGCCATCTTGGGCATAGAAATCATTAAATGATAGAGTTTTCGATTCTTGGAGAAGTAAGGAGGGGGGGTCAGCAGAACTGCTACCTTGGACTTCCAGAGGACAGACTTTGGCCTATTTAGGGGCCTGGTTGACAGAGTCCCTTGGGAGGCACTCCTGAAGGGCAATGGAGTCCCGGAAGGCTGGACATTCTTCTGGAAGGAAATCTTAAAGGCACAGGAGGAGGCTGTCCCCATGTGCCAAAAGACGAGCTGGCGGGAAAGAAGACCGGCCTGGCTGAATAGAGAGCTTTGGCTGGAACTCAGGAAAAAAAGGAGAGTTTATGACCTTTGGAAGAAGGGGCAGGCAACTCAGGAGGACTACAAGGATATTGTGAGGTTATGCAGGGAGAAAACTAGAAGGGCAAAAGCCCACCTAGAACTTAATCTGGATACTGCCATAAAAGGCAATAAAAAATGTTTCTATAAATACATTAGCAACAAAAGGAGGGCTAAGGAGAATCTCCATCCTCTATCAGATGGTGGGGGGAAACACAGTGACAAAGGATGAGGAAAAGGCTGACGTACTTAATGCCTTCTTTGCCTCAGTCTTTAATAGTCAGACCAGTTGTTCTCAGGGCACCCCACCCACTGAGCTGGAAGACAGGGACAGGGAGCAGAATGAAGCCCCCATAATCCCAGGGGAAATTGTTAGGGACCTGCTACACCACTTAGACACACACAGGTCTATGGGGCCAGATGGGATCCACCCAAGGGTACTGAGGGAGCTGGCAGAAGTGCTCACCAAGCCACTTTCAATCCTTTATCAGCAGTCCTGGCTAACTCGGGAGGTCCCAGTTGACTGGAGGTTGGCAAATGTGATACCCATCTACAAGAAGGGCCAGAACGAGGATTGAGGGAACTACAGGCCTGTCAGCCTGATCTTGGTGCTGGGCAGGTCCTGTTTGATGAACTTGATCTCCTTCTCTGACAAGGTGACCCACTAAGTGGATGAGGGAAAGGCTGTGGATGTTGTCTACCTAGACTTTAGTAAAGCCTTTGACACCATTTCCTACAGCATTTTCCTGGAGAAACTGGCTGCTCATGGCCTGGACTGGCGTACTCTTTGCTGGGTAAAGAACTGGCTGGATGGCTGGGCCCAAAGAGTGGTGGTGAATGGAGTTTACTCCAGCTGGCAGCCGGTCACAAGTGGTGTTCCCCAGGGCTCTGTGTTGGGGCCAGTTCTGTTTAATATCTTTATCAATGGTCTGAACGAGGGGATTAAGTAAGTTTGCAGATGACACAAAGTTGGGTGAGAGTGTTGATCTGCTTGAGGGGAGGAAGGCTCTACAGAGGGATCTGGACAAGCTGGATTGATGGGCCGAGGCCAATTGTATGAGGTTTAACAAGGCCAAGTGCAAGGTCCTGCACTTGGGTCATAACAACCCCATGCAATGCTACAGATTTGGGGAAGAGTGGGTGGAAAGCTGCCCAGCAGAGAAGGACCTGGGGGTATTGGTCAACAGCCAGCTGAATATGAACCAGAATTGTGCCCAGGTGGCCAAGAAGGCCAATAGCATCGTGGCTTGTATCTGGAATAGTGTGGCCAGCAGGACTAGGGAAGTGATCATCCACGTGTACTCAGCACTGGTGAGGCCGCACCTCAAATATTGTGTTCAGTTCTGGGCCCCTCACTACAAGAGAGACATTGAGGTGCTGGAGCATGTCCCAAGAAGGGCAACGAAGCTGGTGAAGGGTCTGGAGCAGAAGTCTTATGAGGAGCGGCTGAGAGAACTGGGGTTGTTTAGCCTGGAGAAAAGGAGGCTGAGGAGAGACCTTATCACTCTCTACAACTACCTGAAAGGAGGTTGTAGCGAGGTGGGTGTCGGTCTCTTCTCCCAAATAACAAATGATAGGACAAGAGGAAATGGCCTCAAGTTGCACCAGGGGAGGTTAGATTGGGTATTAGGAAAAATTTCTTCACTGAGAGGGTGGTCAAACATTGGAACAGGCTTCCCAGGGAAGTGGTTGAGTCACCATCCCTGAAGGTATTTAAAAGACGTGTAGATGTGGCACTTAGGGATATAGTTTAGTGGTGGACTTGGCAGTGTTGGGTTCACAGTTGGACTCAATGATCTTAAAGGTCTTTTGCAACCTAAACAATTCTATGATTGTATAATTCTACTGGTCCATTTGGCAATATCCTTCCTCAGTAACTGCTGTTATTAACAGTGAAATAGGTAAAATACTCAGGCTCCAAGTAGAGAAAACTACCCATGTTCTTTATTACTTTTAAACTAAGAGAGACCTAGACCATAGTTCCACAAGTGTGACATCAGAAAGGCCAAATGCTAAAAACAGGGTGACATAACTGTAGTCAATTTGTCATAATGGGCTCTGGATGAGGAGCTGCTCATAGATCTCTGATCAGAAAAGAGTTGTATAAAGCAAGGGCAGGGCATCCTGTGCTCTGCCAGATCAGCTAAGACTGTTATCAGGAAGAGGTTTATGCTGATCTCCAATGGCCTGCAGCATGAGTATGCTTTTCATCTCTGGGTGGAGAGTTCCCCAGAGTTTACCTTTCTGGATGTGTTCCCACATTAAGGCAACTGCTAACGAGCAGTGTGATTTGCCAACTTTTAGAGGCTGTTGGATTCCGTGGTCATCAGGATGCAAGGGATTTCTCCAACATCAGTCAGTTGGAATTGACTTTGGTGGTCTCTAAGGCACAGGGGACAATTGGGGATATTTCAGACTAATTAGGCAAAAATGTGGGTGGTTGCTTGGTTGGTTCATGCCTGGTCCAGACCTATTTTGTACTGCCCTAGTGATACAGCAATGCTCAGACTTGATATTAATGTGCATGGAACCATAACCTTAGCCTCATCAGTGTTTCCCCTGACCCTCTCCAGTGGGAAGACCAGCTTTCCCATAGCTCTAGGGGCTAAAAATATTTGCTCCTAATGGATACTTCTCTTTAGGCTTATCACTTTGCTCCACTTATGCTTTTGTGATATGAAGAAACTCTTTTGTACTATGCTGAAGACTAATTCATCAATGTCGAGAGATCAGATCATACTTGCATTCCCAAGGAAAAAAAAAAGTTATGAAAGAAAAAGCTTAATGCAACACTTTGTATTTACATAGTCAATACAGAGAGGGGCTATGTTGCTCCTATTCTTTCAATGAAGCACTCCACTCCCCTGTAATTTCTGCTTCACAATATCCTGTGACTAAAAATTTCATAAACAAGGGCTGGGGGCTTTTCCCCTTGACTTGTAAGTAATCTTTCAGCAGTGACGTATGTAGGAGCAAGGACTGTGCACCACTGAGTGTGTTTAATCTTCAAATGATAGAGTTAAATCCTAAAATCCATTTTTCTGCAGCCAGTGGAAATCATGCATTCAGCCCTTGCAGTCAGCACTTGCATTTTCAAAATTAGCAAACATTTTGAGATAGCTGCACAGATATCAACAACTTGTGTGTCTAATATCTGTCTTTCATTGAGTAGTGTTTTATTTTTAGCAGGCTATTCTTTTTTCTTTTCAGAAATAGAATTTCAACACAGAAGTCACAAAGACTCCCCATCTGGCAGGTGCAGACACCTGTGCACTTACGCATGCATGCATACATGCACTTAACACATGCTGTGCACACTGCATACACATTTTTGTCATTCAAATATGAAACAGAAAAGAACATCAGCAGGGATGTCTCTCAGTAATTAGCTATTATTGAACACAGTATTAGGTTTTCCCAGAGCTTGCTCGTGGATAATTCTCATGTACTTTGCAAGTGTGTGAGTTCTCTAGTAATTTCCCTCTTTGTTTTTGTGCACCTCCATTCTTTAAAATGGGGGAAGAAACAGGCTTTTGGGGGTCCATTTAACAGATTCATATCTGAGGAATCAAATGTTTGCAAGTCAGAATGGTTGACAGATTGAATTTCCATTTCAAATTCAAAGTCAGCTTCATTCTTATTAAATAAGTATTTATTTTCTGCAGAGAAATTCTAATCAGAATGCTCCTGACAAAGGAAAGCAAACTGAGTGTAGAAGAGGTGTTCTGTGAGAGAAGATAGGATATTTAGTGCCTCCTCTCTTTCTGAAGAGGAATATGATTTTTGGAGCTTTGAGCTTGATGTCCAAGATTCCCTTCAAAACAAAGTCTATGAAAATAAATACTGAAATTTTGGATGCTTTTCTTGCTATCTAGGTTTTGTAGTAGTGACATACTTCTAACTACAGTGACTATTATAACTGTTGCAGTCATGAATGCTTTTATGAGGTTTAAGGCCAATCCTTAAATCTAATCTCCTTTTCCCAGGAGCTTTGCATAAGATCTGGAAAATACTGGGAATTCTTGTTTAATACTGGAAGAAGGTGTAGGCAATTCACAGAGGTCAGAGTGAGAAGGGACCACTAATATCAATGGGGTTTGGTCGCGGAGTCAAGCTGCTGTAGAACTTGCACCTAGTGACGGATCAGCCTCACCTCTCTGCTTAGAGCAGGGCGTTATTTCAGATGACTTCCAGAGATCCCCTCAAACCTAATTTTTTCCTTGATACTATGATAATTGATGAAAACAAATCTAGAGTACAGAACCCAGCAGTTTCCAACTCTGCACACCTGGTCTGCATCCTGGCTCCATATCAAGGTAAATTTTCGACATGCTTCACTCCTTCCTCCATTTCCTGCCTTTCCAATTTCCATTTGTAAAGACCTGGTGAAAGCAGCCGTGTGATCCAACACGTTCCAGCTTGTCAGGAGCACAGAACTAAAAGGTTTGTTTAGCAGAACCACGTTTGTCTGTTGACTGTTGCCTTAACGTAATGTATTTCAGTTTTTCTATCTAAAAAGTATGACAAATCACCTTCCCAGTGGCCGTGGCTACATGGTATTTGTAATCATGGTCAGCAGCAAAGAAGTTAAAAGACCAGAAAAATGCAAACTGTCACCCTGCCTCGCCCCCCACCAGAGGGCTTTATGAATGGACTTTTATGAATGTTGTTAGCTTTCCAGCTACAAGACATTTTAAATGATGGATGAACAAAAGCATCATCTGTGCAAACACTGGGATGTTTGAACCCAGAGGAAGGTTCAATAATTAGTCATGCAGAATATTAGTAACGCCCTTTGGTCATACTCCAAGTTCCTCCTGGATTACAACACAATGTCACAAATCATCAGCTGCTGTGACTGGTATTTTCACAGAGGAAAAGCTTCCTGGTGGTAGTACTGAACCTTGGAATAATATTTAACTCTGCTTCTTCCCTAAAAACTGGTAGTATACAGTGATCATTTCATTCAGCAAAGAGATTTTTCTGCTTATACTCCTGGAAAATGAACTATTTTTTTTCCTCTTTCCTTTCCAATCGTGTTATCCCTACAGAACTGACTGTGTTCAGCAATAGAAAGCAGGATAGTTTTCTACTGTTTATATTATCAACATAACTATGAACAGTTAAATAGGCAGAGCCCTCTCTGTTGTAGCTTCAAATGAGTACTGAGATGCACCTTTCCAGCCCCACTGTGGGCCCTAGGCTACATGGAGGGAGGTAAATGAGGGCAGGATTTGAAAGCAATGCTTTGTCTTTCCCAGTTGTACCCGAAGGAAGCATTTGCCCAGTGGAAAGGTTTTCAGATGATATTGTGCATGGAAGAAACAGCATAGTTTAGTTTCCAGACTACAGGAAGGTTTGTGGAACAGACACATAGATAAAAATGACCTTTCAGTCAGCAAGCTAAGAAAATTTAATCTGGAAATCATTGGGATATAATAAATGTGGAGCTTTATGCTACTGCTTTTTGCAAAAGCACTTTTAAAGTAGGACTGCACTTTAAGTCATTCAGTCTCAAATAGAATTGGACTGTAGGGACAGTATGGAGACAGAGATTATGTAAAGAGCAGCAGAAAAAAATAAAATGTCTTTCTCTTCAGCTTCAAGGTTCTCCAGCAACTAGCAGATTTCACAGTTATTGTTATTGACAGCAAAGGTCCATATGGCGTTAAAGATACCAACACAGTGCTGCACATTACTCAAAAAAAAAATTCTATTCACCTAACATTCTACCTTTAAACTGGCTCATTGTGCACTTAGTATCACTTCAAGATAAAAAAAAAGCAGTTTAGGCAGACAAGTTTAAAGTGGAACTCAGTCAAGCACACTTTCCTGGATAAATGAGGCTAACTTCAATGCACACGTAGCTGAAACCTCCTGTGATTAAATATTGGCTCTGTATGGCAAGGCATTCTGGCTGTGACTTCAATTGTCTGTTTTAAAACACAAGCCTCCTGCAGAAAAAAGATTCTTTAGTTAGCTAAATAAAGTGCTTGTTGAAAATCCAAAGAAATCATTTGTGTGATAAATAAGGTTGCTTATTACCAAGCTAGGATGATTATAGCTATTTTATGAAATTTTAATTACATTATGTGGCTGCTCAAATATTGGTTTTGAACATTAATCAAGTTACTTGGGAAGCATTTCACAGAAGGGAAAATAAAAATGAAATGGCTTATTTACTTATCCCAATGTATTAAAAACAAAATTCAGCAGGGAAATCATGAAAAAGCCATCAGGGAGAAAGTACTGCCTAAGAGTGTTCACAGTCAATAGAAGTCTGAAACAAATTTTCACTTGAATGATTCACCAGCACTGACTCAGTAGTATCTCCATGCGCCAGACAACACAGTATCCTTAAAAAGCCATGTGTATAATTTTATAGGTAAGTTTATAGCCTGAAGCATACAGATATTTTACATGTTTAGAAAAACATAAGATATTCTCATGTTACTAGAGAAACAAGATGTCTACCAATTTTGTTATTCAAAACATAAAGCTACTTATGGGTTCCGAAAAGTCAATAAAAATTCTTGGTCAGAAAGAGAGTTTGCAGCGAGGAAAGGTGAGTATAAGTCTGCATTAACTAGACAGATACAGATTGATGCTGAACTGATGTGGCAGGTCCCATGTTTTGCCATTGCATATGTTTCCCGTCTCAGTGATTTATTTCCTGTGGTAAATTGCACAGGACAGAGACGTCACCACAAGTCTGCTGCGTTATTTCATTTTATGTTTTTATTAGCCTTCAGAAACATTCCAGGTTTGTATTAACATTGCTGTCTGGAATAGCAATTCCAGGGCAGTATCTGTGCATACAGTTGTACTACGTAGAGATCAGCACTGATGGTGGCAAAAGCCTCCTGATGGCGCTTCATCACTTGCATCCATGAACTCACAGCTGTATTCAACAGAGCCCTTTAAAGAGATGCAGGCAAGAATCTCTTCTGTACTGCATGATGAAAGAGAGTACTAAATGTGACCTAGCTCTGCTTTTCCCTTATCCGCAAATGGAGCGATGTGGAAAAAGCCTTTTCCCTTCCCTTTCTCCCTCGCAGAAGCTGAATGAACGCCCAGCAGACTTCTGCCCAGTTAGCCCAGGAGCTGCAGCTTACTGGTTTCCTCAGGCCCAGAGGGAAGAGGGAAAGGACAAAAACGAGACAGCAGATGCTGGTTTGCATTTCTGTCCAGCTGTATGAAAAAAACATGCTTTGCATCTTGAAGGTGGTGCAGTGGTACACATGCTATTCATTCATCAGGAGCCACAAAAGCTGTTGCTTTACTCAGTTACCTTCACAGCGCACCCTTGGACATCCTTTTCCAGCCAAAGGCTCCATTTAGAAACACTCCAGTATGATATTGTTTACATTAAAGGGATGGCATAATGTGAAGTACAGTCAAAAATACAGCTAGTCACTTTACAGTAATTTGATTTTAATTTAAAAGAGTGGTGTTTAGTTTTCTTGTGTAACTAGGTATGCAAAGGTGATTGCGGGTCACCAAAGGTGATGAGAAAAATAATAATAAGGAAAGTATCATAAATTTTCTTGCACGGTAACATCAAAACTAAGTATATCAAAGTTATTTCTTAAGGCATGTCTGTAGTTTTATTTCAAACTAGTTGATATTTGTATGCAAATAGTATCTTTTAATGAAGAAATTATAGCACTACATTAGACTTTGGCAATGAAAATTCCCCATTATTACAAGCATTGTTCTCAAGCCCTTTAAAAGTAATTCAATGTTCTTCCCAAAAGCATTTTACTTGCGTTGTACAATATATACCCTATCAAGATAAAGTATTACAATTTATTGATAATAATTTCGACACTAATATCTGATATGATTTGCGGTATTTCTTTTCCCATCTGACAAGACAAAATGCCTGAGGAGAAAAAACAAAGTAGAACAATCTAGAGTTCAGATAATCAGATAATATTTTGAATCTGAATATTTTCCTTGCAACAAAGGATAAAATAGTGTGAAAAACCAAGGGAGAACCTAGGTACTCTAAAAATGCTTTAAACAACCATTGAACCCAGAAAACCCTGGCTATTTAAACTCTGTCCAAAGACTGACTGTCAGCTGTCTGTTTATCTAGATCAAAATATTATTTAGATCACTTTGAAACTGCTGCCCAAGTTTGCATTTTCATTAGATACCAGCTCAGACCTTCTCCACTGTTAAAGATAGTGGTATTCAGGATTGGACATTTGTATCACCAAAGCATTAATATAGTCTAAATATGCAGCTGGGATAGTGTGTATATGAATCTCCAAAAACATAAATTCATTTTCCATCTATTTCATACAAATTGCCTTAAAGTGGCTTTGTAAATATTCATCCTACCTAAGAAGCCTTACCTAGCTTTAGTGACAAAGAAAAACTATTTTGTGCCCATCTATGTAAGTTTGTCTCCTTAGTGGAATTTTAACTCCCAAAATGAATGTTTGGATTCAGTGAGATCCAATAAAAAATTTCTTGCTTTTGTTGGTTTATTTTTAGTCTGAATTGTTTACTTGGGTATGTCGAGCAAACTCCCCATACTTACCTGAATTATTAGCATCCAGAATTTTGATTCCAAGAGGAAAAAACGTTTTGAGCTCTTATATTTATGTGTGTTTCAGCTTTTCAGCTACCTATTTAGCCAAAATGAAACATGGTAAATCTTACAAGGAACACAGTAAAATAGATTTGCTGAAGACTGCTGAGGGCTATGCAGCATTTCATAACTTCTGAAGACACCATTAGAGATAGTACTTGTTCCATTGCATTTCACCTGGGTATGTCTTAAATTAACTTTGAATAGTGGGAGATTGAGGGAAAAGAGATAATTTCAAAAAAAATTGACTTTTCAACACAAGGACCATCCAGGTCCAAGGACATCCACATTTCTGTATTTTGCACTGTTTAAAGTTCAGCTGAATAAGAATTGAGTAAGAATATTTTATGTTCATATAATTATGTAATTATTTTGTTTTATGATACTTTTCATTCTAAAGAATCCCATGAAACTTCAATATTCCTACAAAGAAACTGGGACATATTTTGCTGAAGGATACTAGACTATAGCTGGAGAGCAAATAGCTTTTTGTCAAGTCAAAGTTTCAGGATTTAAAAAACTGTTTCTCCAGTCTTTTCCACTCATTAGGTTAGTGACCAATGAACTCAAATGAATGAGAAAGACTGTGTTTAATTCATGTTATGTGTACTTTAGCCTAAGTCTTCTTCATCCCAAACAGAATTCATAACTAAATGTTTATTTACTACTCTGAGAGGAAAGGAAAGGAATGTGCAGCCTCTCCTGTTGGAATGATTCCACCTTGGATAAGTAATGAACCCTTCCCTTGAAAAGGTACTTGAGCCTTTGCTTCCACTAGGACCCCAGGACAAGGCTGTAGCTGCTGAGAGTTGGAATTAATCTATCTTATGCTTTCTCTGCACTATTGTGCATGTAACTGTACGTATTAACTAGAAAAAAAATCAACAAGAGGGAGATTGTCAGAATTGATTGGAAAAGGAGGAATCCCCCACTCTCTTATTTTGATATAAAACCTAATCTTTGACTTCAAAATATTCTTACTATAACTGGTTTATCAGTGTGGTGGGTTGACCCTGGCCAGCAACTAACCACCCACCCAGTCACTCATCCACTTGTCTTCCACCAGGATGGGGGAGACAGTTCCACGAGCAAAAGCAAGAAAACTTTTGGGTCAAGATAAAGGCAATTAAATAAGTGAAGGAAAGAGAAAAAACACAAAGGATGAAAAGGTAATCACTCCCCACGCCCACAAGCAGACTGATGCCCAACCAGTCTCCAAATATCTCTGAGGTCAGCTGTCCTGGCTGTGTCCTCTCCCAGTCTCTTGCCCAACCCCAGGCCTACTCCCTGGGGAGGCAGCACAAGAAACAGAGAAAGTCTCAATGCTGTGCAGGAACTGTCCAGCAATAGCTGAAACTGGTATGTTATCAACACTGTTTTAGTCTCAAATCCAAAACACAGCACCATACAGTCTGCTATGAAGAAAGTTAACTCCATCCCAGCCAGACCCAGTATAATCAGTTAAGGCAAGAGATCTCAATTTTGATAATTCAGCATTTCCCAATGGAAAAGCTGGTTTACTGGAAAAAATCTCAAATTCCCAACCAGCTATATACTAATACATCTGTTCTAAAAAGTTCCATGTACATGAGAACAAACTTTGATTTCCTTCCAAGGAAACCACACAAAGTAAAGTGTGTGGAAATTAATTTACCTACTTTCAAGTGACAAAATTGCTCAGTTGAGTTCACTTAGATTGAAAGTCATCATTCCCTAGAATCTAGGTTTCCAGAATTTGTAGACTATGCTACTAAATTATGTCCTTCAGGATGTTTCTCATAGTGTTGTATTCTCAATAAAGGGGCATGAAAACTAAGGAAAAAATGAGGAAAATATAAAACCATAGGATTATATATTTAGAAGAAATACACTTAAATTAGTAGGTTGCTCAGCTTGCCAGGGTATTTTGATTATTTTCTGTCTTTCTGTTATTTGTTGCTATATTCTTCACTATATAACTCAGTATTCTGTAAACTCAGTATGATCGGCATGCTCTTTTAGTAGATATATTACAGAAGATAATATTTTTTAAAGAAAAAAAAAAAAAAAAAAGTCCCTCATGCTCAAAGAGCTCTGGGAGATTACAAAGATAATATATTATAAATAAGAAATAAGCACCAGATGTAGAAATGAAGTTGGAAACAGCATTTTCAAATACGTGATTTGGAGCTATGTAAGGAGAGATAATGTGCCACAATACCTAAACTGGAATTAAAATTGTAGGAGCCACAGTAACATTCAGATCCAGGAAAGGTCACATTTAGAGCTGCTCTTTGGGCTGTGCTTAGATGTTTGGAAGCCAGTAGAATTACACTTGTAAAACCTATGTGAAAGGGAATCACATTACACAGAATATGTAAGTAATGTGGTATCAATACTAAAACAGAGCAAGAACCCTGTCCTCCTTAATTTAAAAGCTGGTCTTTTTTCTTTCTCACAAAGAGTTTCACTGTGGATCCACCTTCTCCTTCTCTTTCCTTCACCTGGGACATTCCCTATGTTTCATTTGCTTTTCACAAGAGCCCTATGCACTGCACGTTCGCTCTGTGCATTTGCTGAAAGACACAACTTGTTTTAGTTGTTCAGATATTTGAATCACAGAGGACCTTTCTATGGCACCTTCAAATCCTACTTTTCATACAAGAGAACCTTATCTCTGATATCCTTCCTTGTAACATTTGCTTCTTCATTTATTTTTTTTTTCCCTTGAGTCTAATGCAATTGTGCTGTTTGCTTTGCCTCCCTCTGGATTTTGAATAAGATCTCCAAACATTTCCAAACAACTTGGTAAGGTCTCAGTCCCACTGAAATTCAATAGAAGGTAAGCACTTCAGTATCTAAAGATGTTTTGTAAGTCATATTCCTTTTTAAGCTATTTTCAAAAATAGTGTGATGCCTCTGAGATGGGAGAGCTGTGAGCCATGGTGACTTACTTCCTAGGCTAGATGTTTATCACTAGGCTAATGAAATATACTAATGCAACAATAAAAGCCAGGATAAGTTTTCAAACATTTTTAAGTCCTATAACATAGAGCCAAATAAATTGCTAATCTGAAATAGTTCTTAGCCCAGAGAAGATTATTCTCTGAGATTTTCTCTCAGTTGGTTTAGACGTCCTAGCATCCCACTGATATGACAAACCTGGACATCTCTATCTCTCCCATTTCACGTTTAGAGGGTCTCAGGTGCCTAAATCAACATTTTGAATTCTGCTCCAGAATCAGCATGTTGGTTTTGCAAAGCGACATTCAAATCACTTCCGCTTTGTTCTCCTGTGGAGTAGCCTCATTTCCATCTTTAAGTTGCCTACTCTGAAGTATCTATTATCTTTCTCAACATCTTCTCCAAGCTGCTTTTCAAGTAGAAGAGTCATTGTATTTCCTTGAACAATTTTTTCAACAGAAATTGCTTTTAAATTATTCTTGATTATTCTGTGAAACTTTGTTGACAAAAAGAAACATTGAGGTAGCATGCCTAAAACATTTGGCTTTGAGAATATTTTAGCTGAAAATGAACAAATTCAAAGAGTGAAAGGGGTAGCATCTAGGAGAAGGGAGACATGCAAGGACAGAGGGGATTAATCAAGATTCACATTAAAGTAGGTGTTGTCCTATTTACTATTTCCATTCCAAATTGTGTTTCTTGAAGAATGTCGTTAGTTTTCATCTGTCACTGTATTTGCTCCATTTGTCTAAACAAGAAGGTGGAAGAAAATGAAAATAAGATTATAGCTTATGATAACGCAGAAAAAACCCAAGACTATTTTTCCTTGTTACACGTTAAAGATTCATATTTGATCCTATGAGTTAGGTGGAGTCTTGACAGCTATTACACAATCTTATTTCAAGAAAATGGGCAAAAAAAGTTGAACAAAATGGTCTTAATAGCTTTTTATGTTACCCTAAGCTTCTAAACACTTTCCAAATATTCTATCATGGTGAGTTCTTATGGCTTCAAATTTGAAGGGGCTGCACTTGTTGCCTTTTAAATTTCCTTGTGTGACCTGGGGAAAGATAAGGCAGCTACCAGCTCAATACATTCTATTTATTGGAGTAGTGGACATTTTTCCAACAGCACTACTTTATTGGGTCTCTAGTGTGGTAGCCATTCTCCTTGTATAAAAGAAAGAGAAAATACTCAGCTCACTCACTCAAATGGAAAGGGAACCTTCTTCATTTGAGTTCTCTGGGTAGCATGGGATGGATACATTCATTGTAACTTAGGCAGAAAGAGCAAACAGCACCAGTGATTACATCTATCCTTCTTCTTAATCATGTAACTTACCACTCTTGTAGTAGTTAGATTTTAAACCAGCATCACTTCCTGATCTTCAAGGACAACATGAAGGCTTATCCCTTTAGATATAGCTCTTACATCACATTACTTTGTTGAAAGGACAGCTATTTTCTGTATAAGAATGATGATTTTTTTTTAGAAATCATGGTTGGTTGAAGTTGAGCTCCTTTATTACACATGCATTTGCTTTTGATATACAGTCATTCATTGTATCTCTACTGAGAGCAGTTGATTTGATAAACTTTTTTTTATTTTCTGAAGAAAACATCTTCTCAAATCAGAGAAAGGAAAGCCCTTAAAAGAGTTGCTTAGTTTTCTGCAGCATGTCATAGAAGGAAAATGCCAGGCCATCTATCACTCCTATCAACTCTACTGGATCAAACCATTGTGGGCAAACATTCAATCCTTAGCAGAATCACTTTGGCAGGTACTGAATGGAGCTGTTGATACTACTTTTTCTGGTAAATTCAGTGTGATCACATAGTACAGGGAGGTAGAAGGTCAGATCTCATGTGGCTATCTCTAGCATTTCAATTTCTTTTATTGTGATTCAATTTAGATCACATGCTTAATTCCACACTCCTTGTTATTCCAGTTTTTTATTGTGTTCTGTGTTGTAACTTGTAGGGTCTTTTACTGATAATAAGGACTTATTCCATGCAGATTTAATACAAGAAGCAATTCAGTATTAGTTAGTCAATTCTCGATGAAACCAGAATTAAAAGAATCTTGGCTTATACAATAACAACTTGCTTGTATCTTCTTACAAAATAAGATTTACTGTGAAGATAAAAGGACAGTTTTTTATGACACTATAATTTCTATGGAAAACTTAGTGTTTCAGCAGATTTTCCACATAGCAAGGGTTTTCTTTGTTTCCCTACCTTCCCATTTTTTTTGTTACAGGCTCTTTAATTTTTCGTCTATCATAACTTCACTCATTCTTATAGCCCTGTTCAGGGATGTGTTCAGTATTTATAGCTATATTTCTTATTGTGTGTTAAATTTAAATGTATTTTCTATAAATTCCCAAATTCTCTACAGGTTTGTTCAGATTATTTACATTCTTGTCTGGACCATCTTCTTACTTTTTGCAGGGCTTATGTTTAAATGGATACTGAAGAGATAAAAATATATGAACAGACTTTCAAAGATGCTGAGCAGCCAAAGTTTCTATTGCCTTCAACAGGAGCTTTGTGCAGGATCTTCAAAAAATGTGTCAACAGAGTCCTAGTTGAAGAAGTGTTTTAGTACAAGTTATTTAAAATTTCAAGACTGTACAGAGTATTTGAATGTTAAGATATTCAGATAAGTGACTTTTGTAGTTTGAGAAGGTGGACGAAGCAGTAGATGTCTTCTGCAACTATGGTAACCACTAGAAATGGAATGGTATCTTATTTATGTGAAGTTGGAAGCTGGATGGGTTTTTACTGTGTATGTGTAAAATAAGTTAGTGTTATTGATAGACCTATTCCTGACATCTTTTTGTAGTTCATGTTGTTTCTCTCCATTTTGTGGCAGCCCTTGACAACCAAAATTGGGTTTACTTCATCCATCCTTCATATCAGAGAAATAAAATAGCGAGTACTGACAAAACCAAGACAAGTTTATCTATGTGATATCAGTTGTCTTTCATTTTGATCTGTCATTTTGTTTTCATTCCACACTCATCTTCATTCCCAATGAAGAGATACACATAATGCAATAGTTGTGCTGACTGAATGCAGAAAGCTGAGTTTTGTCGTCAGTTATGCCACATCTTGCTCAAATGATGAAACACATTTAAAAACATGCTTTGAACTCCATTTTAAAATATGTTTTTCCTAAATGTGTTTCATGTGCAGTGTGCTTACTTAAATACTATCCATTCATTAGTATTGGCTTTGATGTCAGTCTGTTTATGTCAGGTAAATTGTTAGAGTTGTTGCTTATTGTAGAAGTCAGAGGAATTGTTATACATTTCACAGTACCTATGACTATTTCTTTACTATACCTACAGTCTTTAAGGCTGAATTTTGAGAACAGAACAACAGCTAACTGCATGTTTGTGTGTGTGTGTGTTTATGGTAGAGAGCAAGAGTTAGAAACCTGACCTACTATACACTGTACCTGACTGATTATAAGTTAACTATTCCAACTACATTTCTCATCAGTTAAGATCTTTTCTTTTATGACACTAACATCATCATGATCATCAGTATTGTTCGTAGGAACCTTTGCAGAGAATTCAGCAAGAACAAGTGAGACTTTGATACCATTTAGAAACAGGCTTGAAGTTTGCCATTTGTTCCTACTGCATGTATTCACAGAGTCAGATTCAAAGTGACTGGTTTATCTTTTTTATTTGTTAACATGAGGACATAAGAAATGAAATCAGTCATCACAACATCATCAGGTATACTCTCAAAATTTAGATTGGGTCAGTATCAGTCATTAGCAATCCATCTCTGCATTAGTGAAAATCATTATACTAGATGTAAAATTACTAGTTTGTGGCATTATATTATATCATATTAGTAAATCGTAGCATAGAATAATGTTATCATATCAGTTAGGGTGTACACCCAGAAAAAAATTAAAATGTTTCATCAGAAGTGGCTTAAAGAGAAGTTGACCAAGTTACAATATTAAGGGTGGAGAATGACATACCGTAGAAAGGCTCCTTTGCAACAAGTTGAGCTTTGTTGATTTTTTCAATAAAGTTGAACTTTCTACTATAATCTCATGTGGCCATGTATGTTTATATTTCACTTCACATTCAAGTGAAGGCAAGTATAATTTTTCCACTCCTGTGCCACAGATCACTTGAATTCTAGAAGACAGCTAGAAAAGCAGACAGATATTTTAGGCAATTTAAGCAGAAAACAGTAGCATTTTTTTCCTGCTGTATGGGAACATAATCAGGAAAACACGGTAAACGTTTAAGCAAAACTTTGTTATCCTTGGTCCTGCTCATATATAAGCCTTTTGTTTAAATATAAGCACAAGGGTTAAATAAAATATTGATGATTATTGTGTCATCATTAGACCACTCCTCTTGGAATTTTTGCTGTTGGATGAACTCCTTTTGGTTCTATGGGTGCATTACCTAAGTCACTTATACTATACTTTACCTTCTAAGGAAGGCAAAAGAACAGACACATGATCTAAACATTAGTCAAGCAGACAAGGTAGCTGCCTGCGTGCTTCTGGAATTACTTCATGAAGTCCACTGTGGTAATCTATAATGGCCAGCAGATTGAGTACATGTAAGAAACAAAGCAAAATTTATGTAACCTAATGAACATTATTTTCATTACACTTTGTTTTAAAAGGTCTGGATGGTATAAATGAAAGGAAAATAAGTTTAAGCCTCCGTCTGAACACTAGATTGTATTGCTGTTCATTTATTGTATCAATTAACTTTAAGTTTTAAACAAGAGTGAGGGAGCTATGTTGGCAATCAGTTCTCCTTGTTTGCCTCTTTAATAACAATCTTTTCATTGTTAATATTTTCATTAATTGCAATGTAAATGTTTCCTTGAGCTTTATTTTGCATGTTTGGAACATACTGTTGATTTTTTTTTCCAATTTATTCATTGTCATGTTTACATTAGAAAATGCATCAGAGATGTTTTTCTATCACACGAGAACTATACTGATGAAAATTTACATTTGTGGACATTTACCATTGCTGCCAGGATTGGCAAGGAGAACTAGTTTTTTTAAACAGTTTTCTTTAAAATAGAACAAAGACTTCCACATGCATAGTATTAGAAAATGAAAAAAAAAGTAATCTAGCTGAGTCCAATTGCAAGTCACCCTGTAGTCTGTTAGTTTGCTGGAGGTGTTCTTGGCAACGCAGAGCTATGCATTTTGCCTGTGTTTGTCAAAAATACTTTGAAAGAAATGGAATCACTCTAATCATTAAAGCCTAACTTCTGCAAGCAACACGTGTGAGAGGCACCATGTGATGAAAAACATATTCCATATTTCCAAATGTCATGAGCTCCCATGGTACGAAGTTCAAGTAATATCATCTGTGGCTTTAGCTGATGATAGAAATCCATACAGGAAATTCTGTAATTGCTACTATCTGGGTGTTTTGATAACATGTCAGGAATTACAGAAATTATATACATGTGTGCAAACCCACACACTTGTGTGTGTGTGTAGTTTTTGTGCTGATGGATTTTATGTTTAGAAAGATACATGTTTGCTTTTGGATCATCTCCCTTAAACAGATGGTATCTTTGTGATTGTTGTGACTCTTCATTGTTGCTGCCGGCTGATGACTCACCGAAGGAAAATCCCAGCACACTCAGTAGGAGAAAATAAGGCTGTTTGGTGTTCTCTGCTACATCTAATTTTCTAACAGAATTTCGACAGATGTGACAATTTTGCTGAAATGTTGTCAAAATAATAGCAACAAGTTGACAAATCAAATCTGGCTCATGTTCAGTCCCCTGGTATTATACTGGTTCATCTGCAATAACAAGGGAATTTATACCGGTGTCATCCTTGACAACTTGATCATTTTAGATGGCACATTATCAATTTTTTGTCCTTCACCATGCCTTGCTTTTTGTGCTGTATGCTATTCTCTCTGGTATTTTTTACAAATAAATATTACCAAAGGTAAAATAGTGTTCCCTGGTTCCCAACTGGCAAGAAAAAATAAGGAAATCATAAGCATAGGAATTTTAAATCTGAGGTCAAGATATGAAGGAAACTAAGCTTTAGTAGAGATTTTTCTCTTTTGTGCTATTGGGCCAAAGTAAAACTGGGAATAGCAATAGCAGAAATACTCAACAACTGCAGTACTGGAGTCCTACACTTGAAAAGTTCCAAACAGAGATCTTTGGGAGTACAGTCTGGCTATGCCATCTAATGAAATATGGTAAATATGCTTTGTGAGAGAAGTTATTTTACTCCACCAAGCATTCCTATGTAAAGATATTCTAGTGGCTCCGGAATGAGAATGTTTTTATGAAACTTTTTCCTCTCTTTGCTGAATAGAACTGATTTTGGCAAAGATTTTTGTGAAACGACATAAGGGAAGAGATAGAAACCAAAAGGATGGATGACCTCTTTGAAGAATAAGTATAAAGATCCCTGCTGTGTCTGAGTCTGAACAGAGAAACACCAAAATCTCACTGCCCAATGCCCAAGTAAGAGATTTGCAATGGATTCACTGCTTATATAGTCTACTTCTCAGCTTTGTAGCTGTTCTGTTTTACATGGGAGATTAAACAGTCATTATTCACAGGAAAAAAATAAAACCTTACTTCATAAATTGGTGGTCATGCAGAAGAGGGATTTGAATCCTTAGGCTTTCAGGCTCTGTCTCTCTGCCTCTCAGGGAGCTCTTCAGTATTTTACAGGCTCAGTTATTCTGTGTTGTGTTGTGCAAGAGTCATAAATGTACTGTGTGAATGTGCAAGTTCACAACAGATAGCATGTTTAAATGACTAAAAGGATATAAATTAATCAAAACTCCCCACATAAAGTACTGTTAATTAATCAATAAGACATTTGAAAGTATGAAGCTTGATCCCGATATTGGCAAGAGAACAGAACTTTTCTTAATTTCTTTTTTTCTCTGCACGTGTTGTTTTAAAGTATCAGTGTGAAATTTGTTATTTGTAGGTAAAATAATCCAAACACCAGTCTGAAGCCTGATGACTTATCTGGATTCTTTGCCCAATGTGATTTACTTTCTGAAAGAGATTACTGCATTTACAGCAGTATTTTGCAATTTAGTAAACTCAATAAGCATTTATATGAATTAATTCTAGTAGGCTATAAACTATTCTGCTGTCAGTCCAGGTCTCAGTGCATAAACATCAAGATCAAAAATGACACTAATTGGTACATTTGTTGTCACCCTCTGTAGAAAGGTTAAGGGCTAAAAAGTCATTCCTATCTCACAATCATAGCGGTAGCCTGATTTTCAGGGTATTTTGACTGATTCACCATTTTGCAGCAATGAAAACTGAATGCAAAACTTTAGAGAAAACAGAAAGGAACGCTGACAAATCTGAATGAGGCAAAAAGTATGCTAGGGAAAGTGTCATGTGAATTTTAATGTCAATGATGTTCTGCACTCGGAAGATATAAGAAGGGAATGTGAGAAAAACATAGGCAGGTAGAGAAATTGACAATCCGCATCAGGAGTGAAAAGGAGAGTGAAGCTGATTAATATGCGGCATACTTTCTGTAAACAAATAAAAACCTAGTCCTCACAGTTGACAATTTATTACTTTATAAAATAACTGTTTTGTATGTAAAATACGAATGAAGCATTAAAACAGATCTGATAGTTGCCTTTCTACAGCTGTCATGGTTTAACCCCAGTTGGCAACTAAGCACCACGCAGCCACTCGCTCACCCTCCCCCCTCCCGGTGGGATGGGGGAGAGAGTAGGAAAGGACAAGGAAGAAAACTCGTGGGCTGAGATAAGAACAGTTTAATAACTGAAATAAAATAAAATAAAATAAGAATAAGAATAACAATAATAATAAATTGTAATGAAAAGGAAAATACCAAGAGAGGGAGGGAGAGAGAGAGAGAGGAACAAAACCCAGGGAAAAACAAAAAAACAGGTGATGCAACCACTCACCACCCACTGACCAATGCCCAGCCAGTCCCTGAGCAGTGATTGCTGCCCCCCGGCCACCTCCCCCCAGTTTCTATACTGAGCATGACGCCATATGGTATGGAATAGCCCTTTGGCCAGTTGGGGTCAGCCTTCCTGGCTGTGCCCCCTCCCAGCTTCTTGTGCACCTGGCAGAGCGTAGGAAGCCGAAAAGTCCTTGACCAGTGTAAGCACTACTTAGCAACAGCTAAAACATCAGCATGTTATCAATATTATTCTCATATTAAATCCCAAACACAGCACTATACCAGCTACTAGGAAGAAAATTAACTGTATGCCAGCTGAAACCAGGACAACAGCACACTGGGTAATGTCAAAAATATTGTTTACAGTGGTCTGGCACCTCTAAATGTTGTTACAGTGTACCATTTTCTGTATAACATCTCCTGACCAGCTGAAGTCAATGTGATCATGACTCTGTTGCGTGACGACAGTCAGCTAGGGGTAGCATACTAACAAAATTGAGGGGGAAAAGAAATGACTCTAAGGATCAAATTTGGAAAAAATAGTCTTCTGAAATAATTGTGCTGATCCAAAATAAGGATTTTAACTCTACATATTCGGGCCCCTTCCCTC
The DNA here is from genome assembly GCF_034638445.1 of Ciconia boyciana. Classification (NCBI taxonomy): domain Eukaryota; kingdom Metazoa; phylum Chordata; class Aves; order Ciconiiformes; family Ciconiidae; genus Ciconia; species Ciconia boyciana. The sequence continues at coordinate 163,227,119 of NC_132934.1, read as the reverse complement.
CTTTATTAGGATTAATTTGAAAATGTAATTTGAAACATGTGAGAGATATACTGATTAAAATATTTATAAATGAAATATTCTTTTATTTAAAAAAAAATATAAGAAGAACAAGTTTGGGTTAAAATTAGATCCTGAATTCAAGTCAGATTAGACTTTATGACCACAGTCACAGATGGCATTATGTGCAGCATTATTATCCCTGTCTCCAAGCGCTTCCAAAAGCTGAAAAGAAGAGCAAGCCCAGCACTGGAGTCTCAGGCTGTTTGTGCTGCCTTTCAGCAGCAGCGTTATGGAGAATCTAGAAATAGTCTGGTGCTGGTGAAGATGCTCAAACATAGTCTGGGCCTTGAATAAAATTTCCAAAAGTGTTCCAGTGAGTTGAAGCTTAATCTATCAAAATTCAATGGGCTTTAGATTTCTAAATTACTTTGAGCCAAAACACTTAAGCTCCTCAATGGCTTTGTAGATTTTCTCATTGGACACTTTCGGACATTTTCTCCTTTTTTTTTTCTTGCTCATCAGCCCCTTTGTCCATGCAGACAGAGAGATCACAGACAAGCCATTAACAGCAACTTAATAGCAGTTGCAGTGAGGGTGCACCTTCACCGGAGTTCAAGGACCAGAACCTCAGCCTTTGCAAAGAAACATTTTGTTCATTCCAGTCAGCTGAGAATAATGCTGCATTAGTTCTGCAAAATGCCTGAAAAATGCCAACCTAAAAGAATTACACATGCATAGCCTATAGAGTGTTACGAGTTTATAAAAAAACCTTTGTCTTGGTAGCAATGGGGTTTATATTCTTTAGAGGAAAATAAAGATATGTAGAATGAAAGGCACTTCCTCCCAGCAAGATAAGGAGTCCCTTTTTTTACTTCTGAAATTTGGTATGGGTTAGAGCTGGATTCCTTCTCCCCTTCCTCTCCTGGTGCAGATTATCACTCTCTAGATCCCTAGACCCTTCCTTCATTGCAGAAGAGCCGAGGTTTTCCTGTAGGTGCAGATTATCACTCTCTAGATCCCTAGACCCTTCCTTCATTGCAGAAGAGCCGAGGTTTTCCTGTAAGTGCAGATTATCTGATTACAGGTAATTGGAAACAGTGGGGGTTTTCTTCTGTTATGAGGCATCTGAGGAACTAAGTATATTTGTGCAATACAGTACAAGGAGTTATTTTCCTTCTCTGTTTTCAAATGACCGTTTCACAAATAATTTCCAAAATCCAAATGCAGAGGTTCTCCCAGTTACATAGTGTAACAGTGATTTGCAATATATGTAGTTTTATGGTACTTTATGTGAAAGAAATATTATAAAAACAAATAGTCTAGCATTTTACCTGATAGCTGTATTCTGGCTCAGAATAGTTAGTATAAGAATTCATACATTTGCAGGGTCGAAATTCATGGCATACATTTCATTGTGCTCCAGCGTAGCTGATGCAGTGGTCAAACGCCGTGGATTGTGGCATTTTGAAAGCTTTAATCATTATTAAAAAGAGAGAAAGACTTGTGTGAATCACTTTGACTCACAGAACCTGCTGTTCTGGTCTCATGAAGCACGGAGGAAAGTCTGTGTTGTTTTTCCTCTAGGAGAAAATAAATATTTTATTTTTAACAGCATTCTTTAAAGACCTGCCCGAAACCATCAGGCTTCATGTATCAGTTTTCCCTCTCCTTTTCCTTTTCCTTTTCCTTTTTCTTTTCCTTTTCCTTTTCCTCTTCATCAGAAAACAACAGTTGCTGTCTATATTTATATCTAGGGCTTTTTGAATTACCTTTTTTAACTCCATCTTGTGTCTTACTCATGACGATGATCATTTAATTGCAAGGTATTGCAATATGGCAGAAAGTAATGTTTAAATAGAGAGCTAAGGCAAACATTATACATGGTCTCTTGAATTTCATTTATGTCAGAAGGAAAATCTTCATAATGGAGATGATGCTCTGAGACCAGCTGAGGATGCTCTTTCCCTGCATGGTAGAGCTGGGAGGAGGGAGGAGGAAAGTGGCTGGATCATGACCTCTCCTCCTCAGGGTGCTGACTGTGTGAAATTAGAAGTCTTCCCTTGTTGGCTAATCCTTGAAGTGACTATGATTGCTCAGAACAAAGTGAAATAGGTCAGAGCATTGGTGACATTGAGGGGGGAACTTTGACTGACTCCTGATTGACCTTTGGGCCACACCGCAGACCAGGGCTCAAGTCTGACCTTGAGTAGTTCCGTCTTTTGCCGTATACCTAAAACATAAGGTTGCTCTGTAACGATAACATTTACATTAATAGACATACCAAAGGGATATATTTGCCAAAGCCAGGGGCAGTGAACTTACCTGCCTTTTTCTAGTTCTTTACTAATCTGTATTTATGTAGGCACTGCAGGCAAATCTTTTGAGACACGCAGACTCATTTACAGCAAAACCATGCCAGAAGCACTGTGTGATTAGTAACCTTCCATCTCAAATCAGAAAATTTAAAAGAAATACAGATTGAGATATGTTAAAAGCAAATATACAAAATGCAGTTTTGCACTGACTGAGAGCTTAAAATAAAGCAGGATTTCAACACAGAACGCTAGTTATTGCAGTTATTATTTTTACAGCACTTGTGGTATGCTGGGCACCTTACTGTCCTCACAATAAATCATATTCCCTGATCCTGTAAAACTTTAAAACAAATTTCAGCTATTACTCAGTGAAAAGATGGAAGGAATGAAGTAGACATAGGTAGGCTGCAGCAGGACAGTAAGGAATGTAAAGGAAAGAAGGATGCATCAGTCTGTATTTTTTCCAAAGCCTTATCTTCATATTAGAAGTCCCAAAAAAACCAGGACTGATTTAGGAACAGCTGCCTTTAGTGATTCAATATGTCTGTGCATAGGCCCACTCAGAAAACTGAGATGTATCCCAGTTCTACGCTGCTCATATTGTAAATATGTGTAAAGGAGCTGCGGGCATATCCTTGACCATGTTATAAGTGTACAATATCTTTCAGAAGGCTATTTAGCTTAGATGATAGTACTACACTGCTACTAGTTCCAGAGTTTAATTATCTTCCAGCTCTAGAGCCTCCATGCTATGCTTTACTATTTACTTCAAGCATATACCTAAGCAATCAGCATATGTTAACAAAAGTAGAATTGCAAGTTCAGTGGATTGCCAAGTCATAGGAGAAGATGCAGCCCTCTGGAGTGCACTATTCATAAAGATCTATCCTGGAAGTACTAAAATTAAATTGCTTTAAAGCCAGTTAGTAAATTCTGCTCTCCATGAGAAAGCTTAGCTTGGTTATAACCAGTTATGAGTTTTAGATCCAGTAAAGATCAAGTGAACAATTCCTGATATATCTCCCTAGATTGATTTCTCTAAATATCATGAACCTTTGCAATGGTCTGTATGTTATCCTGAACACGCTGTGAATTTCATCATGTGTTACATTGCCTCTCTCCTCTTCTGTTACTTCTTTCACCACCAAAACATGTTTACTTTTCAGCTCTGTATTAAGCTGGCTTGTGTTTGATCTTAAAATGTAAGAAAAATTTTCTTATTCCTTTATCTTAAAATACAAAGAAGGAAGCAGTAATTTAAAAGCGTGTGAGAAATTAGTCTAACTGGGAAATAAGGTAGAGTTGATCATGCCAATATTATGATTTGTTTTATTTTACATGTGCCTGGAAAGAGCAAGAATGACAATTTTCAGTCAATAATGACCTTGTTTGAGTGACCTGTAAGACAAAATGATGGGTTATGCAGAGCACCATTTCCATCTCTGTGTCTTCTTTTTTTTATTTTTTCTCTTTTTTTTTTTTTTTTTAATTGACACTTCACAGCACAAAGTGACTAAAAGCTGCTTGTGAACCTCCCAGTGCAATAGATCCATAAAATCAGGACACCTTCAGGTGACACCAAATCAGAGGAAACAGCTCATGCTGCACTCCACTGGTAGCACCTACATTCCCACTTGAGGACAAACACCAAGCAGAATGTGATATGTCCCCGAAATCCTGGAAACAGTACGCGACATGTAAAACCAGATACTGCTGGCAGTTGCCTGCCGGTGCCTGGAGTCAGGAGCTGTCACAGACATCCCTCTTCCCCCTCTCACTGTACCAGGGTCACTGCAGGGGATGCTTGCTGGCTACCAGGAGCTGCTACGGGCTGCCCCAGCCCACTCCCTCCGGCCAGGGCTGGACTCCTGGTGCCAAGTTTTGCAAAGAAGTAGCTGTTTCCCTTCCCGTGCTTGAGCTTGGCCCAGGAGGTAGAGCTAAACTCCTCGATTTAAGTGTGCCATGCTGCAGAATTTGCTTCTCTTGCTGAGGGTCACACCATTCAGGTGATTTGCAAAGGTGGAGAAATGCCCTTTTTTCCTCGTAATATTTTGGGGAGGTTATAAACTGAGGAAGCAGACTAGTTGATGATAAGAAAATATGATTTAAGTGGGACTGACTGCATGATTAGACTCAGCGTAAGGGAGCCAGGATCTGGCCATCTGTTGTTATGACTGGTGAAACATGCGCATGCTGTTGGAGTGGTGTAAGCAGCTTGTGCAAGTGGTGTGTTTTGAAAAGGACATTTCAAAAGGGCTGTGGAGGAAGTGGAGGGAACAAATTTGGTTTTCATTTGACATTAATATAAAGATAAGAAAGAACTTGAAAAAGAATAAACTGCATATTCCAAGATAAAAATTCTGACCTTTCACATCTGGAAGCTCTTTTAAGGGGACACAGTCTGGTGTCATACTGAGTTAGGTAGGATAATTGGTAAAAACACTTTGGAAGTTTTTCATCAAAATGCCTCATCCATATACAAGTAATATGCTCCGTTAGACAGTGTCACCTGACCTTGTTATGTCTTATTCATTCCTAATTAGAAATTAGGCATCCAGATGTGAAAGGTCATTACACTAGTTTCTATGACACCTATCATGGTGTATTTGTGTCACCTCGATTTTTATTAGAAATGCACTGAACAAGGCCAGCTCTCTCTGCCATATGTTTATTGCCATGTTCAAGGACCCGCAGGTAAAAAGAATATTTTGTCTACCCAGATGGTTATTGCCACATTTGGTTTTTAACTTCCACAGCATCTCATAGTGCTAATTGGTTCACACTCTGATGCCAGCTTACAGAGATGTTATTTTTGGTAATAAAACCATGGATAGCAATTCCTCTGTAAGGAACAACTCTGTAAGGAATGCAAGAAAAAATTTAGGGACTTTCCCAGGCAAAAGCAAAGGTCTTTTTTTTTTATAAATACTAATTCATATGAAGCATATTTTGAGTGTACTCAGGAGTGTAGGTTCTGTTTGGTGTTTTTTTTTCCTTTTTCCCTGTTGTAGTTTTTTGAAAAGTCATTTCATACATGTTTATTGAAGTGCTCAGAAGAAAAAAAGCAATAAAATTACAAAAAGGCTCCTTTAAAAAAAAAATCAATTTACCTTTACACAAGAGCACTTATGTTTAAAAAAACTTCATTTTGTATTTCAGTGTATATGAAATGTCTAGTAGTCATCATATTTTCATTTTCAGTTATGAAAGGTGACTTCTGATATCCTATTTAGTTGGAATAGTTTCTTATTTGGCAACTAACACCATGAAAATCAATCACACCACTTGCTAAAAAAGGCACCATTCCACCTGAATCCAGGATAACAGAATGTGGCTGAGAATTTACACTGTCAAAATTGATTGATTGCCCTTTTGTCTCAAACTCACTTAAATACCAAAAAAATCTGGGGCTTTTCAAAGTCCTGAAAAATATGTGTATAATGGCTTCATCAGTCTCCAGTAATGACATGTATAAGGGGTATTTTTTGTTAGTTTGGAAGGAAAGAGCTATGATCCAAAACATATACTGTTGCACGAGCACCGATACACATCGGCAAGTCAGAAAATTACTTATCCATTGCTTATGTTAATGTAAGGGTGTTTTATTACCTGCACAGTAGAATTAAGTTCTCCTTTTTCCTTGAAAACAAAGATAGACTCTAATGTCTGTAAGGATTGCCATGTATCCATCTATTTTTCCCAAAGTAGCAGAATGTGATTTGTGACTGAATTTTCAGGTAATTTTCAAATACATCTGTTCAAATACATTTTCTTAGGGCTTCAATATGCAATGAAATGACACTACCCGTTAATCTTTATTACAGCACAGCAGAGAATTTCAGTTAAGACACCCAGGCTCTTGCTGTAATAAAGTTTATGTGTTATACGTATACTATGTATGTGTGGTAACAGAAGTCTCAATGGGACTGAACATGTTTCATTCAGACAGCATGTTTACAATTTCTATCCCTAGTAGTTTAGCAAGCTCTACTGAGGATAGGACAAATGATAACATTGCCCTGTTTGTAGCTCAGTCAAATCTGAACAGATTTTCCCAAGGATAGCCACAGACATTTTTCAAATCTCTTCCAAATTTCAGATATTATCCACAAATGATAGAAGTCTGCTAAAGACTGCTTTGAGGATTTTTAAAAGCCAGAAATATGTTTACAATGTCAAGGGTTGGGTAACCTGACCAGGAGGCCTTTGACCGTCTGTTGTAAAGATTAACCTATAAAACCAATGTCATTTTCCTATCAGACCATAGATGATGGTTTGATTAATTTTTTTTTCTGCTAAATGGCTAGATCACTTGCTTTTCATATTAATTTATTGGCAAGTCTTCTGAGATGGTCAACAGACATAGGATAGACTACACATACCAGGAAACAGGTTCAGGGACTATTCTCTAGCCTGTAGAGGGTGGTGGCATGGAATAGCTCATGCCATAAGGGCTAAACTCTTTTCCACCCCAAAGCAGCCTGGCCTTTTCAAAGGTGCCTTTTGGGAATAGGTATTGTCTGGTTAAGTTCCAGGCAATACAAGCCATAGTTATTTTTGCCACGCAGCAACTGTGTTAACAGCTGGGCACACTGAGGCTTGTGCTAGCCCTCACCCTGACCAGGCTCAGGTTGCAGTACAGACTGTGACTCTCTGCCAGAGCGCTCCCTAGGATGTGCCAGGATACTGTGCTCAGGAGATCTCATCTCCCAGGCATCCAGACCACCTCCTATCCCCTTGCCTGGGTTTCTTTAGAAACTGGAATTGCTCCTGGAATCGGTGATAGAGATGCCAAATAATGGCAAATGTTTGTGATTTTAATGGTCAAAGACTGCATCAAAGAAAAAGTTCTTCCACATTTTTTTTTCAAATCAGTGTACAGTACAATAAATTGAGAGAACTTTTATGTGTCAGTGTTGTGGTTGCCAGTCGGCAATTAAGTACCACATAGCCACTTGCTCACCCTCCTCCCTCGGTGGGATGGGGGAGAGAATCAGAAGAGCGAAAGTAAGAAAACTTGTGGATTGAGGTAAGAACAGTTTAATAATTGGAACAAAACAATAATAATAATAATAATAAATTGTAATGAGAAGGAAAACAACAAGAGAGAAAGAGAGGAACAAAAACCAGGAAAAAAACAAGTGATACAACCGCTCATCACCCGCTGACCAACGCCCAGCCAGTCCCCGAGCAGCCCCCCGGCCACCTCCCCCCAGTTTCTATACTGAGCATGATGCCATATGGTATGGAATAGCCCTTTGGCCACTTTGGATCAACTATCTTGGCTGTGCCCCCTCCCAGCTGCTTGTGCGCCTGGCAGAGCATGGGAAGCTGAAAAGTCCTTGACCAGTGTAAGCACTGCTTAGCAACAACTAAAACATCAGTGTGGTATCAACATTATTCTCATATTAAAATCCAAAACATAGCACTATACCAGCTACTAGGAATAAAACTCTATCCCAGCCGAAACCAGGACAGTCAGTAACTAAACAAACCCATGTACATTAAAACTAAGGGGAAAAGGTGATATAAATCTTAAGGTTATTGTCTAAAAATAAAACCAGATGTAATGGTAAGGCAGAGACTCTCCAGTGTTCTAAATGACTTCTCCACACAACCTTAGCTTGATGACTGTTATATGAAAGATCAATAATTTCTTACCCATATAAAGTGAAATTTTAAAATACAAAAACTTCAGCCATGTATTTTATTGTTAGCAACAGGAATTGCTCACCCAAATTTGTTCTCTCTGATATCAAATACCTCAGTTGTAGATGAGACCTTGTGGCTGTTCATTATCTGCTGTCTCTAGGCCCACCCTTCAAGAAAAACTGGACACAAAGACTGAAATGCAATTTTGCCCAGGTGAAGATTGGTCTTGAGTGAGTGATTTAAATGAATAGAAGTTACATTAGCTCTTCAAACAATTAAAATTTTCAAGAATATTGTGCTATGTAGTTAATCTGTGAGAAATTACATTTTACTACAAATGTGAAAGGTAGACCTTCCTCTGAGCACACACTATTTACATTAGTCTAATTTCTGAATTTTAGGATTTTCATATTTCTTAGTGTTTATTTTAAACTACTCATTTATTTTTAACAAAACCTGTTTAAGAAATCTCTCAGATGTTTGAAGAACTTCTGTACAAATTTTAAGTTATTGACTACAGTAGCTTCAGGGTTTTTTAACTAATTTTCAAACATCATTTGGGTTTTCTAAGGACATCAAAATGTTGATCTTTCTGACTGAAGCTTTCCTTTGCATTTCCTATTCCCCTGGGGTTTGGGGGGGTGAGGGGGGAAGGTGGGGGAATAAAAAGAAACATGACTTGAATTTTTATATTACGTAGTGGGGTCAGAGTACCATGACTTGTGGAGACTGCCATAGCACTTCTGGGTAGCTGATGTGTTATAACCGCAGGTCAATTTTTTGTGGGTCAGAAGTTTGTTTTTTAAACATAATACTAAAAATGAGAAGGGGAGAGGAATTACTGTCTCATTTGTTTGCTTGGAGATTGTGATACAATTGATGAAGTAATAAAAACAATTACTTTTTTGCTGCCACTAAGCGTATCAGCTATATATAGCAGGTATTTCCTGTGGTGTGAATTAGTTTGGTCTAAAGCAAATGCTCAGACAGAGTGCAAGATCAGGGGGGCAAGGCAGAACGAAGTCAGTATTGTTACCAAGTTGTATGGCAGCCTGGATTCTCTTAAAAAAGGAAATTGTAGTTCCCCTTCTCTCCTAGCTCCATTCATCTTCACTTAAAAGAAAGTTGTGTTAGTATTGGAACTGGAACTTAGTTAAAATACTGGATCCAGAAGCAGCAGGAATGTGAGATCTCTATGTTGGCAAATAGGAAATTATTTGTTTTAAAACAAGTTTAACAGCCTCTAAATTATTGTGTTTTGTATAAAATGTACATTTGTACATTTCCTCCCAGACTTGAAGGCTGAGACATAAGCACTCACTTGCTGGTTTTCCCACCATCCACCTCCTCAGTAGTGTTATGACAACAATCAGGGAGAGACTGGTCATGTCAAATGGCACAAGCTTTACCGTTTGCTAACTTTGCATAGAGCAAAGTTTGTTATGCCATATATGGACAGCTTAAGGTTTCCAGAAATCGGCACTGTAATTTGTACTCCTTCATTTTCAGGCTCCTTGCTCTTAAAAAATAATTGTTTTGCATGGATTTTCCATGGGTAGAAACATGAGCGCTCCTCACTGCCCAAGGAAAATGGGAAGATGTAGAGCACAAGGCAAGATTTTCTTTTTCAGTCCTGGTGAATTAATCTTTTGTTTCCGTGGATTTGGCTTTCAGATTCTTAAAGTAACTCTTGGAAAGCTCTGTCCAGAATTTGCACAAAATCCCATTTCCCATTTTTGTGGGTTTTTTTCAGAAGCAAGTTCTACAGTGGTAGAAATGCTAACATTGAAGGTGATTAAAAACCTTTCATTTTTCCATAGGTGGGACTAGTGCTGCAAAATACTTCATAAGGGTGGAAAGAAGATAATGTTATGAGACCCATCAGCCTTTGTGGGCTTTTTATTATTAATCATTATTAATTTTTTGTTATAAATTGTCATATTTTAACTCCAGCTCTAAAAGGAGACAGCTTTCACAATTTGCTCTGTAATTCCTAGTCAAGTGACCTGAAAGTGTTATTTTAATGCTTCTTAATCCTTTCATATCAAATCTCTACCAACTTGAAATAAAAAATTATTGATTGAAATGCATTATAGGAGACTTTGTATGTTCAGCTGCTCTGCAAACTAACTTTGAAAACATTAGCATATGACATAGTGCACCTTCTCTCATTCAAGACTTAGCCAGGTTCCTGCTTATCTACATGAGGTGGCTAACTCATCGTCTGATACCTGGCATAACTGCAGGTGGAGGACATTAGAGTCTTCTTGGCAAACAGCTGAGCAAACTGAATATAGAAATTATTAAAGAAGCGTTGTCTGGATGGAACATATGTTGTAAAAACTTGGCAAGTATTTTATCTCATTTTCTTTTCTGGTTGCAAGCTGTCCCGTAGTTACAGCAACCATAGTTTTTTGTCCAGGTTTAAATGTGAAAAGATAAGATGAGGTGGGAAGGAAGAGCAGGAAAGGTGTTTCTCCCATCATTGCACAAATGCTATTTCAGCTCTCTTTGTAAATAAAGTTATAGGACATATAAGATAGTTTTAGGATAAGTAGGTCACTGGCATTCAGTGGCATTTCTATTCCATGACATCTTGATTATTATTATTATTACTGATTGAAAGTGAGATGAAGAAATTGTATTTTGATGGCAGTCACCCACACTGGTTCCACGTTTGCTCAGAAAGAATGAGTTACATGAAGTTTACCTACTGATTCACAAAGACCTTACCAGTGTATGTTCATTTTTCTCTGCTCCCAAGTATAACCACTCTATCACCATGTTGGAAGCTGGAGATGCTTGGGGAAGCAAGCAACAGACCCATTTTTCACAGTGGACCAAAGCTTCCTATTGTCCATCTGCAGAGAATAGAAAGAAACTCCATGTCACTATGCCCAAGCATTAGAACAGTAAAATATATACATAAAGAATTAAAATATAGTTAAGGTTTAGCACTTTTCCCATGGTCTATCCTTCCCCTTTTTACATTTGAACCTGTGCATAGATATCCATTGCTTGATGAAATTGTCTGCTATCATCAGAATTTGAAATTATGAGCTTTTGAGCTGATATGCTGCAAACTTAAAGATTTACAGTATTTATTTAGCACTTAATCTTCTTAACTTCTTGGAGTTTTGGCAAGTATTTCTGTACGATGGTAGATGCTATGAAATTGGGGCCAAGATGTTAAGGAACAATGATCGCTGACATGCTATATGGGTGATTATTCCTAGTTACATTCTCATCACATCAGTTTTGATTTAGGACCTCATTAAATATTAATCTGAATGAATTTGCTCTTAAGTTTCTACCTAGTTTAAGTAATAAGTGGACCTCATTTTTCTTTATGTGTTTAAATTAGCTGATATACATTTATCTATGCAAATAAATTTCATTGCAAATGAACATTTTGTGAAATCCTATGAGCAAGTATTAAAAGCAGCATTAGGATCCTAAAGAGGCTGTGGCAATCTTAATTAGTTTTATAGACTGAATCCAATTATTCTTTATTGGATGCCATGCTGTGTAATTCCAGTGCTTGCTCTTGGTAAAGAGTCTACTTCACTATTGCAAAAAAGAAAACATCTTTAAGAGGTTATCAAAATATTCTTTACGGAACTGGAGAACTGTTTGCATGAATGTGATGCCTGTCATTTTGACAAAACACCAGGGACCTCCAGGACTGAAAACTGTAAACAGTTACAGTTTGAAAAGAAGAGCCAGGGCCATAACAGTGAGGACAGTCATGCCCTGTATCTCATGCAGACCAACACACAGCAGCAGCGCACATTCTCCAGTGGGTCATCTTTTTGGCTGCTCCAGCAGTGTTTTCTCAGCACTTGAGACCTACCGCTCACCTAATCCCAGGTGATGTCCCACTCAGGAGACTGCCTGATGGACAGCACTAGGGGCTGAAGCACAGATCTCCAAAGCTAGCAGCACAGGTCACTGCTCTTGGGTGTAAAACACGCTGAGGGTAGGAAGGGGTGAGGATTAGTATCAACTCTTGTCATCTGTTCAGTAGCAAAACCAGTGGTTTACACAAATGTTTGCAATTCTAATGAAGAAGGTATGATTGCATGTAATTTAACAGAGACCTGATCAGCCTTGTTGTCCCTGGGTAGTGAGAATTCAATCTTTTGCTATTCAAATACTAATTAAAAAAGTCTTCCACTGATTCTAGTGATAATAATTTCACTATATTTCTTTTCTTTATAGGGCTGAATGTCTTAACATTTAATTACTGTTAACAAGACCTTTATGGGCAGAATAGAAAAATTCATGTACTGTAATAGCATTAGCATATTAAATGTAATTGTCAGGTGGCCCTCTTAGGATTACTGCTCCTGATTGAAGCCTATTCAGCTTTTTTTTCATTGTCATTTAACGAGTATAGAAATTCATTCCTTTTACTCCTTTCCATGGCAGACTTGCAGTCAAAGTTGTGTAAGCAGATAATTCATTTTGTTTGATTGATAGAAATCTGATCTGATTGCATTCTGATTTGGAATGGTCTGAAAGACAAGTTAGATTTTTTCAAAGTCAAAATAACCATAGAAATAGATGTTCTATGTAGAAGTAAATAAATTAGAAACTATTATATCTTTTTTTTTCCCCTTTTCAAGGTGTTCATATTTATGGAAATTTGCCCTTAAGTGGCTGGAGCTTAATATTGCTTCAAATTTCTAATAATCCACTTATGTTTTGGAAGGGCAGCCCTGATTTGTATAAGGAAGCAAATTTTTAAAAGTCATTCTTAAGGTCATAAAGCATGACCAAAGTTGATATTTTACAGCATCAAGGCTCCTGTTACTAAGTGAACACTGTTCAGCTTTCCAGAAGTAGTATAGTAGTGAATTTCACTGCTTTTCTGGTTAAAATAGCAAAAATAGGATGAGAAACTGTTTTCTTAAAAACAGTGTGTAATATTCCCCACGTTGCAGTACTGTCAAGAAGCTTCTGACACTTGGAAGAAGAGAACAAAACATTGATAGCACTCACCTTTATTACAAGAGGTTACTTTTCAGCTGTTCTGCCAGTAATTAGGATTAACATCTAACCATTATTTTGCATTGTTTTAATTGGCAGTTCTACTAAGATTAAGACAAAAAGCAGCTGATGTTGCCATGCATAGCTGCTTTGCTACTATTTTTCCTAGTCTCATTTACTTTGTCAAAGAATAATGTGTAGGTCCCCTTGGCCTTGTGACACAAGCATAGCAACGCACATTTTCAGGTGGCACAACACATGCTGGTTTACAGCAATGAAATATACACATCTTTTTTACACCTGATTTGATTTGCACAGTTCATGATGATCCTTAAGGAAGCAGTGAATGCTTTGCTTTCAGGAGATGGCGGCTTTGGAGCACGAGGTCATGTTTGTATCAGGGAAGCATTCATATGGGGCACCGATGATGTACCAGCCTGCAAAAGCATTGCGTGCGCAGACAAAAGGTCTTGACTTTGGTGTCACAAAAAGAAAACCCAAGATGGTGCAACACATGCTACAACTTGATAACAATAAAGCTTCCTTTTTTTTCCCCTCAGTCTTAAGGATTTGTTATTTAAGCTTATTTTATTTAGTGCTTTTTGTAAATAAGCCTTTTCTTTCTGCAATTCATTTTGACTTTGTCATTTGTATCTTTGCACTGTAGAGAAGAAACATTTTTTAACCCAAATGTTAATATTTGATTGTACAGGAGGCACAAGCTTGTTATTTGTTCCTCTCTTCTTATTTAAACTTTTCAAGATGTGTCAGTTTGAGTAAATGTGACAAAGACTGATGGATAAAACAAGTTACCTTAATTATATAGCAAGTGTCCCATTCTGCTACAATCACAGAATCATACAATCATAGAATCATTTAGGTTGGAAAAGACCTTTAAGATCATCGAGTCCAACCATTAACCTAACACTGCCAAGTCCACCACTAAACCATGTCCCTAAGTGCCACATCTACACGGCTTTTAAATACCTTCAGGGATGGTCACTCAACCACTTCCCTGGGCAGCCTGTTCCAGTGCTTGATAACACTTTCAGTGAAGAAATTTTTCCTAATATCCAATCTAACCTCCCCTGGTGCAACTTGAGGCCTTTTCCTCTCATCCTATCACTTGTTATTTGGGAGAAGAGACCGACACCCACCTCACTACAACCTCCTTTCAGGTAGTTGTAGAGAGTGATAAGGTCTCCCCTGAGCCTCCTTTTATCCAGGCTAAACCCAGTTCCCTCAGTTGCTCCTCATCAGACTTGTGCTCTAGACCCTTCACCAGCTTCATTGCTCTTCTTGGGACACCAAGGTTCTCCAGCACCTCAATGTCTTTCTTGTAGTGAGGGACCCAAAACTGAACACAGGATTCGAGGTGCGGCCTCACCAATGCCGAGTACAGGGGGATGATCACTTCCCTACTCCTGCTGGCCACACTGTTTCTGATACAAGCCAGGATGCTATTGGCAACAATATGGCTGAATAAGGAGACAAAGATTGCCATGAAAATATTCATTCCTTTTAAGTGGAGAAGATGGAGATTATTATTATCTAGTTATTTTATATGACATGCCATCAAGACATCACAGGGTTGTTTCCCTCTGTACGCACTGATGGCTGCAGCTCAGCCAGGCACTCGTGAACATCAGCCAGACCTTCCTCGACAAGCCAGAGCTGGTGCCTCAGCCTTGGCATGGACACCACGGTGGATGTGGCGTTTCACATTTTCATCGTCTTCACTAGACTTGGTGAAAATGGACAAAGCAAATAAACAACTGAAACTAACAATTTTGATTCACCCTGCTCTTTTCACCTAAGCTAAGGGCACTAATCATAAAAGTGATATGATACATTGGACTGTAGTCCAACAGCCTTTATCCTGGAAATATCCAAAGCCTTTTGGGGATTCACTTTGGTTCTTTTTCCTGCAGAGTAAGTGAGTAAAACGCAGCAAGGTGCATTTGCCTACAGACAAAACACACACAACTGCCCTTACCATGACAAAAAAGAAACTATGTCCCAAAATGCCGCATTTATGAACATGCCCTAGTCTACTTGGCAAAACAGTCCAATGTGCTTCACCTCTCACTGTAGCAAGAAAGGAGGAATTTGCCTACAGGGATCATTCTGGAAAATTCCTTGTCTCTGAGCTCCTAAAATGGATGCTACCAAGAAATTTTGTTAGGAGGAAATATAAATAATTGGTGGTTAAAAGTTTAAGGGACCTGAAAACCACCAGTGTAATGTAGTGTTCTCCTGAATAAGCACAGGAAAAGGGAGCAGCAAATCCATGTATGACCATTAATGCTTCAGATCAGTATTCTACCTTGTAAACAGGTAGGTAGAAGCACAGAGGACTGGCCCTGTTTTGAATGTGGGCTGTGGTTACTGAACAACACTAAAAATACATTATTGACATTAACAATACAGTATTGAAGGTGAAAAGATTTCATTTATTAGCTCATAAACACCTTATTTATGATCAATTCATAGATTGGAGGTGAAGAAGGAACGGACCAGGAGAGCCTATTATGCTAACAAAGTCAGTTCTGTTACAAAAGTATTTTTCTAAATTATCTCAGAGATGGAGTTGACAAAGTGTTAGTGAAATCTGTAGGTGTCATAGCCTGGGAGAAAGGCTGAGAAATAGTTAGAGGGAATAGAAAGAGATTGATAACATGGGCCAAAAGTCTTTTTCTAAGGGTTCATAAGGAAAATGAACGATCACACACCCAAATGAAACAAAGAAATCAAATTCCCAGGGAAAAATGTTGAAGTTAGAGTTATTTAATGAACAATAGAAAGATATAAAGTAATATTTATTAAAGAAGAAAGAACAAGCTAAATGAGCATGAGTTTACTAGATATGTTAGCCAGAAATGTCTAATGTAAAGAGCTAAATTTCCAGCAGAAAGATGAGATATTTCATAATTGTCAAAAGGGTATAAAAACTAGGTAGAAAAATATAATTCAGAAAAGGAAACTCTGCTTCACACATTAACTAAAACTTTATATCTAGCTTTGTACTAGCCTTCCAAACAAGATGAGGAAATAACTTCTTCCTGCAGGAGATGGATGGAGAGGAATTGCACTGAGAAGAACAATCTAGATTCTCAAGAATATGCACTAGATGGCGAAAGTTTTTTTGTCTATAGCTTTAGTAGTTTTCACGCAAAAATATATTTTCAATAAAATACCCTAAATATATATTCAGTAAATTATAATTCAGAAATAGTAGAAGACAACCATCTATCAATAAATTTCTACTTTACAGAGAAGGTTAATCTGTAGTTTCTTTTATTTTATTTTATGGTTATTGTAAAAAGCTATGCAGAAACTTCAAAGCAGGAAAGATTCATTTCACCATCCCAGAATTCTTTGCTATTTTTTTCCCCACAAATTGAGTTGTAAGACATTTTCAGGTGGTTTCCCCGATAAGCTTAGGCAAGTGTAATTTCATGCAGTGCAATTCAGACTTACATTCCCACTGTGAAAGAGAGCTCATCAGTCTGTCTTCTGGACAGAAAGGCAAAACCCTTCAGAATTACTTAGTGTCAGTTATATTTTCTTTGCAGTGCAACATAACTCTTTCCTGGGAATGGAATATACCTTGTGCCTGTTTCCATGTATGGCCAAGAACAACCAATATAATTTTCACAAAGCTTTTATAAGTATTTAGAGAACTACGTACTTATGAACAGTGCCATATTAATATCACAGAGAATTAAATGCTTTGTTTAGCCAAAGAATGAAGGAAGCAGTGAAAGTTTTTATCCTTTTTTCTGGAGATTGGCATGGGTACAAACTGATTCAGCAGCCACAATATAGCTTTTCAGTTTAGTTTGCCAGCAAGAGCACCACTTAATGAGAAACATGATGGTGGTGGTGAGGTGGACAGAGCTTGCTAACTTGTATCCTTACCTCATGCAGGCCACCAAACAGCCCACAGACAGTATGAACAGAAGCCAGGATCCTGCAGTGATCTCTGCATGGAGAGAATACTTTGCAGTACTGGGGCCATAATATAGCCATTTTCAGTCTGCCTTCAGATTGGAGACTGAAAATTAAATAGTCTTTATTTTCTTATCCAAGCCCAAGATGTCAGGGCTGCTTGTGGGAAGATTTTGTTTGTTTCTTGTAAATCATACGAGAATGAGGAAAAAAGAAGTTGATCACATGATTAGTCTTTTAAATGGTCAATGTTTGGGGAATTTTGTCAAGCTGATACTCCTATTTTGTTATTGACTTAAGAAGTACCAGTCTTTTGTAACTCTTAAAAAGACTACAGAGAGAGTTCATTCCACATTATTTTCACATTGCTACCTTATTTTAATTATTGTAGTAATCCTCATTTCATTGAATTACTTCATCTTTTATTCTAAAATCTCTACTATTAGAGGAAGGGCCATAATATCATAGAACTTCAAGGCAGAAGGAAAGAATAAGAAATTATGGTAGAGGCTTTTCATTTTATGTTTCAGTATTATTTTGATTACCACATGACATACATAAAGCAACAAACATCTATTTGAAGATTAATTGCCTTTCAGCCAATAGCCTTGTAAAGAGACAAAACTGCCAAAATTTTGAGAGGAAAGAATTGTTGTCATGAATCAGTCATCCTGATTTTGTTCTCAAACTATTAATAACATCAGAGTGTGTGTTGAGTGAGTTATCATAGATCCCTCCAGTATTGAATTATGAAATGAAATTTCAGTTTATGAAAACTACATTAATATAAGAGAATTACCTGTTAAAAAAATGAATTCTCTGAAGTTAAGAAAGTTGATTAAGTGGTTTATTTGCATGAGACATTGGCAGGAATGAGGAAAACCTACAAAGGTTAGGAACAATCATGTAACAAAAGTGAAGAGACAAGGCAAACAGAGATAAGAGTTGCTTGGTAGGATATTGTGGCACAGAGGATGGATTCACAATATGAAGACTGCTATTTGCAATAATTTTGTCATTTGGGTTTAATTTCTTTGTGCTCAGGAAAACATTTTTATACAGTTGTTTGAGCTGTTTGAAAATAATTCTAAAAATGCTTGTAGTTCAAGGCAAGTTCTATGTGTTTAATTGTTCCCTAGACTTTTTCCTGGTGCCTAATGGGCCTACTGCTACCTTAAAACATAATGAGCACTAACTTCCCCATCCCCCACTCCAAAACCTCCTTATGTATGTACAACGTGTGAAAACAGCAAGGAAAGAGCTGTCAAAAGAGCATTCAGAAGTTACAGTTCTGCTACTGGACTTGAAGAGGGCTTTGCGCAGGAGATCCTCTTGGCTTCAGGGACTGGGATGGGCAAGAGGGGTGGGGTTCTTTAATTTGGACAAAGATAGATTAAAGAGGTTCTAGACAAAAACAGCTAACTGCATAAGTCTGCACACACTGCAGTCAAATTACTCACCCCCACAACTATATAACAGTTTCACTTCTCTGCAAGCTATTTTTTTACTTCTTGTTGCATTCCCATACTGTTGTCATTGATCACTTACCTCCTATATGTGCAATCACTTCTTCTACTGCTTTATTTCTCTCCTTTTTCAGGGAATTTTTATGAAATTTGTGGCATCACAAATGGTTATATCACTCTCAAAAACACTTTGCCTTTGTATTATAGTAGCCTTTATTACATTACAGTTCATTGCACTCTAAAAGTATAAAAGCTTTCAAGGCAGTTGACTCTGTTAAGGTTGCATTTGCCTATTGCACCGGACATTGTACATTTATAGGATAAAGCAGCAGATAAGTATTTAGACTAAAGTGGTCTTCATCTTTCTCTAACTTTATGTGATACTTCTATTGAATGCTTTCTCAGTTGTCTCAAGGAGTTTCTATGTGTCGTTCTTTGTTGTGATTTTCTTGCACCTTTAAATAATAGTCCTATTTTGAAACTCTATAAAGCATTAAATTTCTTTTGCAATGGATAAAAATTGCTTACTGGAAAATGCTTTTTTTTCCTCTAGTTTGTTTGTTTGTTTGTTTTATTATAGGAGCCTGATGATAAGGTCTCAATCCCATATTTAAATTCTTAAGTTTAATCACCTAGTTTTCAGAAGGGTTGAGCAGACAGTCTGTTCCATGCAAGTTAATAGGATTTGTTAGATGACTGGTCATTTTGAAATTACCCAAAGACTCAATTTTGTTACAGGTTCTTAGTTGGAGGGTTTTTTTTGAAACCTTGGCCCACATACCTAGCTGAATTTTTCACATAAATTAGGAGTTGTAATTTTATGGATAGCTTGTAATTTATCATCTGTTTCTCTTAACGCCCACCTTGTGCTCATCATTTACAAATGATGATCAAAAAAGCACAAAACTTGGCATCCAGTATAAAGACAATCAAATTTAAATTAAATAACACTAGAGGGAAACTGTTATCGTGCCAGAGAATTCAAAGAAATTGGGCCTGTTAGATGAGATGAACTAAATATATACAGTAGCACTCTCCAGACAAAGCTCAAAATTTGCAAATCTTTTTTCTTGTCTTTGAAGTATAAGTGTATTTCACTTAAACAAAGAGATGTGCTTTTTATCTTCTTTATGAGGTGTCATATGCATTGTGTAATGTAAATGAAAAATTGTACCATATGGGTTCAAAATTCCTTTTTGTTTCCTGCACATGATGTCTTTTCTTCCGAAATCTAATGCAAATAAATAACAATATCAATGAAAAATAGCAATCAGCACCAAAAAAAAAAGGGGGGGGGGGTGTAGGAGGTTAGAATGTGTATGAGAAAAGGCATCTTGTTGACTTTAAGAAACAATAGGACTGCTTTGTCCGGTGCTGAGGATCTATTCCCCTTTGACTCAGGAGGCACTTCTGCTTTAATTATTTACCTTCAGAGCTCTTTTTTAACAGCTTAGGTGAATTTCCAAGTGGAGGTGGAAGTCTGGCCCTTGAGGCCCAGTGATGTCTTCCTATCAAATTCACACAGATCAGGATTTCATTCCTAGAAGCTGTTTGTTGCTTCTGGTGGTTTTCGTCTTCTGTGAGTATGAGGACTTCATGTTACACCTGTAGCGTGCAAATACTACCAGCAGGGTTGTGGTTATCTTTCAAAACCTGTGTCCTCTTTTGTTACAACTGTTTCTATTCTACATGGGATGCTACATGAGATGTGAGCATTGGTATGTACGGTACAGCTGCTAGTTTAATGGCTTGGATGGTATTGTCACTTGGGAATCTCATACTTCTAACCCATAAAAGGGCTGGGTGGGTCAACTATTAGGTGTTTTTCTAATTCTTCTCTTAGGATTTCTCAATTATTTTTGCAACTGCTTCCAGGTTAATTATCTCTGAATCAACAAATATTACTGGATGTTGAAGGTGTGATTTCAGTCACAGCTCTTTTAGCTTCCAGACCTAATGAAGACTTCAGTTGCATCGCCACTCTTGGCATTAACTTCTATCTATGCTCAACCTCAAGCTTTCAGCAATAGTTCATGCCAATCCTAGAAAAAGGGCTCACACAAGACAGTGGTCCATCGCCACCAAAGCAGACTGTCTGATGACTGCCACAGGGAGACCTCAATCAGGACAGATTGCTCTGAGCACAACTGGTTCAGTCTCAGTGATCCCCCTAAGCACAAATAAAGTATTGACTTGTATTAAGAGCTAGCCTCATTTTTCACTTCAGGTGTGAAAACTCCAGCCTTATTGCTAATCTTCTTGTTTGACCATGGCCATCAAATTCATGTCATAAACCTAGAGCAACTCAGACACTGGCAGCTGTGTACAAAGTGAGCCAGCTGTGCATTTGGGGCATTTCAATGTCTGGCAGAGTTTGCCCTACGTTTCCTGTTATGGGCTTGCAGCTTTTTAAAATCTGCTATTGTCATGGGTTAGACTGCTTATACAGCCACTGCATTTTCTTCAAAGGGAAACCTCTCATTAAATAGCTTCCAGGCATTGTAACTGCGCGTTAGCTTGCAGGAGAGCTCTAGCTCTCATAAGGGAACCCAGAGGTAGGTAAGCCCTGTGAAGAGAGCGGTACATTTATTTCAGTGAACCTGATCTTCAGGCCACACGCAAAAAGGCTTTGCAGGAAGGAGAGCTTTTCAGTCACTAGAAATTAAGCCCTCCCTTAATGTTTCCTGAAAAAGGACAGACTTACACCGTATTGTCTTCAGTGAGCAGTTCAGTTTTGTATCTGCAGAATTAGGATAATGGAGATGATAACAACGTGAATTTTAATTTAGAGTTTGTGAGGCAGAAGCTATAGTGCTCAATTCCACATAAATACTGATGCAAAGATAGAATTTATATTTCCATATATGATAATCAGAAAGTTCTTGTAGTCAGGTTTCTGCTGTTCATCTTTTTTAAAAATATTTTACTAGCTGAAAGTTTATAGCAGAAGAATTATTATATGTTTAGAAAAGCTTGTTTGACATGAAATCTCATTCAGGAGAACAAATCTTTTCTATAAAATTAAAGTTGAATGTCATGCCAGTTTCATAGATTTTTCTATTATTATTATCTTCATTTACTTTTCATGGAGTTAGTGTATACATCACAATGGGAAAATAGACTCTGGCACCTATCAGTGGTAGAAGAAATGCACTTACAGGAGACAATAACAAAGATTCATAAGGAACTGCAGTAACACATTTTATACAAATGGCCTTTCCGTAAGTTTGTTGCTTCTTGCTGAATAGCAGTCATTAACTGCAAGACATGGCTGGCTTCATGAAGAGTTCTAGGAAGGCTTGATTCATTGTTGTGACTTTATTAATAAGAAATCATGAACCTGAATTAACCAACCAATTTAGATAAGACCATCTGTTGTCTAATAAGATGTGACTGTAATTTGAATAGTGGTTTTGTAATAAGTGTATTATGGGATGAAGGACAAGCAGATATTAGCTTTGTCTCATTAGCTTCCTGGAAAAAAATGTAGTTAGTTTGCCAGTATGGAACATGGAATATTTTTTTCTTTAACTCTTAGCTCATCCTGTGTACAAGTAGACTCCCCCGTCTGTATCTTCTCTACCATATAATAATGTCAAAACCAAAAAGAAAATGGGGTAAGAAGCACCTTTTGGAACACCCTCGTGATCATTCATTAGTGGCAATAAATCTATTTTGTTCTTGCTTGATTCTCCTTGGTGTTATAGGATATCCTGACTGCTGTGAAGATGAAATGGCAGGCACTAGCTTATCAACATTATATCAATGTTACTTGGTTTTGCTTTGTTTAGTTGCCCTCTCTGGGCTAATACAAGAAGCTAATGTCAGCTAAGTACTGAGAGTGCTGGAAGGCGGTCCTTTTATTTTTGGATGTTTGGCAATAAGAAAATGGACAAAGCACATGTAATGCTGACTTGTCAGCGCAAACTCTCCTAGCAGCTCTCTCAGTTTTTTATATGGATGTTAAATAATACTGTAGAGTAGATTAAGCTTTACTACTCACTATCATGCTTTTATTAAAACTCTAAAACTGAATTTATAGAAGCATTGTCCAGTTAAGTAACAGGGATAAATCTTTTCTTTGGTCATACAAAACCAGGCATTAATCCATATGCATGAAGATTAAGACAGAAATAAGTACAGATCTGTATGGCAGTGACTTTTCTAAAACCACATTTAGGAGAATGTTGTGTATTTTGTACCAGTTTCTTTTTGAGCTGTTGCCTTCTCTTGTGTCTGAGTGTCCTTGAATACTGGAAAGCAAAACAAATGGTTAACAAGGAATATAGTACTACTAATTAGAAGATTGTATTAAAAAAGTAAATTATGCTGGATGAAACACAGCCTTTCAAAAACTTGTTCATATACCCTTAAGACTCTGTGTCATTTGGAGTATTCAGTAGATCCCAGCCAGCTGAGTTCCTATTTGCTTAGTTTTGCAAGTTTAAATTTAGAAAATGAAATGAATAATGAGTATTGGGAAACTCGGCAAAATAAAGCAGACTGGAGTTTTACAGTTAGTATGACATTGGCTTGTGTGTGATACTGTGGGTGTTGGATGCCAACACAGCAATGCACCCTGGAGTGGTAATGGCTACCAATACCTGAGGATTACCAAGTTCTTGAGTCTCTTAATAAGTGCTGTTCCATCATTTATTTATACTGGTTTTTATAATTCCAAACTGCCTGAAACAGTAGCACAATATATTACAATATAAAACTGCTATGAAACAAACTCATGAAGGAAGCCTAAACATACAAGATACTAAACTTCCTTTCACTCCTCATAAGTGAGTTCCTTGCTATGGATATTATGATGTGAAAAATTATGTCAACACCTTTTGCAATTCCATGTTTCACAACACATAGATACAGGAATGTAAAACAGCAAATGATACCAAGCTCTTCAATCTCCCTTTCCCTCTGCTCTGTTGGTGCCGTCTTTCCAGTCTGAATGCTGAGCTTCAGGGACCAATGCTGACACTGAAAACTAAGGCACCTTTTAGGTAAACAGCTGGCTATCCCATTTCCTAATCAAAAGCAGAAAATAATCCCGTATCTTGCTGAAAGCAACCTTGCCAGATCTGGCACCAGGATCAAGGTGGGCTGTAATATGTAGGATGGGGCCCTCCATGGACCTCAGACCGAGAAGATGACAAAGGCACACTGAGCCCTGACGCCAGGGTGCTTCTAAGCCTCCAGGAAAGCAAAGAATCTGAAACC
This sequence comes from Ciconia boyciana, assembly GCF_034638445.1. Taxonomy (NCBI): domain Eukaryota; kingdom Metazoa; phylum Chordata; class Aves; order Ciconiiformes; family Ciconiidae; genus Ciconia; species Ciconia boyciana. Next base: position 163,203,520 of record NC_132934.1, on the reverse strand, counting down.
AATTCTTTTAATAAAAAGATCCAGTTATTGTATTGACTTTTTCAGAGGGGGAGGATAATGAGCTTTCTGTTAAGCAACTTAATGAAGTATCACCAGAGAAGAAATTACATAATATGAAATCTTTAGACAGGATTGAAAGAGCACGTTTTGTATTTCCAGAACAATAAAGATTCATTGCAGCTTCTCATTTCTTAACAAACCCTAAAGTGAAAATGTTGTGTCTCCATAAATCCCAGTCTATCAGTCTGGACAGAGAGATGCTTTATGTTTGCATTCATACTGTTTTAAAGCTGCAAAATAGTATCCACTAAATTTTCTGAAGCAATTCATTTTTTAGTAAATCTGTAAAGAGATGTAAGGAGCAGGAAGCCTTTTGTATTTGCAGGAGCACAAAGTCTCAGCCAACAAATACAATCCAGGCAAAATGAAAATGTATTGCAGGTGGTGATCGCCGACTTGCAGAAGATCAGAAAGTTCTTTGCACATGAGAAAAAAAAGATACACATCAACAGTAGGCCCAAAAACTTACAAATAATATTGCAACATTTTAGTCATGTTCGGTTAGTTTTCTTTGTATCTTGCTATGTTGTTTTTTCTAACACATTTTTGGATTTATGACTAAGATCAAAATGCAGTATTTACTTTGAAGGAATATGCAAGGGTTAAAGTAAAAGGAAATTCTTTTTCAGCAAAGGCTCAGATAAGTTAAACATGTAACAGTTTTCATTATGTTGTGGAAGACATTTTTGGGCAATGATTGTTACACGTGTTATGCCTTTTAGAATTTAAGATCATGTCTTGTATATGTGAATTCTGCTGAATATGATTAATCCCAGAAAGCAGCCATTGAAGCCTTTGGAGAGGGGAAGGAAAAAAAAAGCTTCTATTTTAAAGCCAAGGTTATAGTCAAGGTTAATTCAGGGTGTCACGAAAGTGTGACTGTGACAAGATTTAGTGACGATGTAAGGGCAAATTAATGCAAGATCAGTGGCCTGACTATTGATTCTTATCACGGGATCCTGTTGAAATGAAGTCATTATTTAATTACACTTTTACTTACACTATAAATAGTTCCTAGAATAGACTGCACTCGATTTTGATGTCTGCAGCTCCATCTCCGCTTTTTTTTGTGTGTTCGTAAGTGAGTAGGGAATGGGAATAAGCACTCAAGAAAATCTTCATTTATTATACTTCACATGCTGTCATTTTCCCACAAAAAGCAAGCAAGCAAATGTTTTCATTCTTCCATTCAGAATAGTCTATGATCTCAAATAATTCTGAGTACAGGAAACATGTCTTGAAACCTCTGAAGATTTTAAGATCAAAATTTCTCTAAATTTCATTCAAACAAATCAATGTTCGAATGGTTTTCTTGCTCTTCTTGAGTGGTTTAATTTTTATTTTTTGCTGTCTCTAGAAGTAGACTCTAAAATTACTCTTCATAGTAAAGCAAGTAACTTAATTGGGACCTACAAGAAGTTAATAAGTACTTTATAGGGACTTAAGATACAACAGCAAGGGCTTTGCTATAGGAATCTATCAGGAAAGCTCAAGTATCTATAAAATGATACCAACATTCACTGAACAACCAAAATTACGTTGTTTCCCTATTGTATCCTTGATTCTCTTGATTCTGAATCAGATCTATTTGGCAAATTTGTAACTAATAAAAAGTTATCATAAATTCAGGTTTAATTTGTCTTGTGGACCAACCCCCACATTTTGTCAAATTACACAAATTTGAAGACTCAACAATTAAGAAAATGTAACTGGTTGTCATTATAATGTTATTGTCTGAAAAACAGTATGTAAAAATGGGCAGAATTCACATTTTAAATGCATGGTTATGTTTGTCATTTTAGAACATGGAAGCATCTCATTCTGTGCTTGTATAATACATAGTACAGTGCAAATACAGTCTTGCTCAGGACAAGAATCTTAAATAAATAATTATTGTGTTGAGGAAAAAATCACAGCTCAGTGGAACTCAAGTGTCATAAAAAGTTGATGAGAGATTTAGATTCCAATTAATCAAATAAAGGGAGTAAAATTAATTTTTTTGTTTTGGATCAGAGTAATAAGTAAAAACAATCTGCAGAGTTTAATCTGATCCTCATTGTATCTCCCCATATTTATGAAAGCTTCATCTCCACGGCCTGTTTTTTGTCTTGTATACTGTATTTTTACATTACTTTTAAATAAAAGAAAAATAAAACCATTTAATACATAAACATAAAAGATAATAAATGTAATGTATGAAACAAACTCAGCCTTCTCCAAGACAAGGTACTGTACTCTTAGTGAGATGATAGCCAAGCATCATTTAGTCCATGGTGTGGACTTTTCTCCTGCAAATGTTATTCTCATTTAAAAATTTTTCCTGAGACAGAGAAAGAGAGAGAGACATAAAAAGTCAGCGTATTAGATGAGTAAGTAATGTAATAGCTTCCTGTAATAACCATCTCTAGTTGCCACTTACTAATCAGATATTCAAAAAATAAACAAATAAAATGCAGTGCATAAGGGGTTTGCTTGCTAGTTCGGTATCATGTGATTAGCCATTAAATGATGATATAGCAAGATCATTATTTAAAAAAACAGAAGATTACAGAAATTTCTCTTCTCTCTTGTGCACCTGTGTTCATAAGTAATAGTGTTAAAATTTTCACATCTATTTTCAACTACTACAGAGGTAATACATACATTTAAATTGGAGAGAAAAGATATAAAGGGTTTTGTTAATGCTTTTCCTCTGAATGAAGAAAATCAGTTATAGCAAAATTATTTCTGGTTCAGGTTGTCTTTCAGTGGCCTTGACAATTGAAGGGTTTGAGAGGGAGAGAGAGAGAGAGGGGCTGCTTTCTGTGCTTCAAGATTTCAGTCTTGGCTCAATGTGTTTCTAGTTATCAAGTCATTTTTTTTTATTTCTTTAACTTTTCCTCATCATAATAGGTGCCCAGCAGTTCTTTTCATCCAGTCTCTAGCAGCAGCAGTGTCACTGATCTCACTGTTTTCTGTGTTCACGCAGCCAGTCAGAAGCGGGGTGGGTAGAAGGGGAAATGGGAACATGGGTTGTAAAGGGCTGATTATAGTAGGAACCCACTTGCAGGAGTCATTTTGTACAAGGAAATATTTCTGCAGCATTATTTTGTACTTTGTTATTCCAATGTTATTTGCCAAAGCTGTCTTTGGGTTTTATACATGCAGTTGTAACCAATGGACAGAAGAATAGCAGGATCAACTCTGGTGTTTTGGCACATAGCAAGGGGCAGGTCTGGGCTTGTTACTAAAAATTGACCTTTCTATATTAAGAAAAAAATCGGCCACCCTCACAGCTCCATTTTCTATTCTCCTTGAAATCCCAGATGTTCTCCTAAACAAGGAGAAAAGGAACAAAGTCTGGGTGAATGTGTTTCTGAGGCTGGAGGATAGTCAACAGCCCACTGACCAAGGCAGCAAAGAATAATACAGGAAAAGTGAAGGCAAATGTATATAGTTTGGTGTCGACATTAACACAACTCCAAGCTTTTTCATTTGTGTCATTTATAATAATTTCCTGATTGTTCTAACTAAAATCTGAGACACATATACCTACGTAAATCTAAGATTGACTAAGCCCTGTGTTTGTTTCTCTCCATTACCTCTAAAAGGGTTCCAAATAACTACATCAGATGTTGATGCCTAAATTGTAGATAAATACACTTAAGTGAGATTAACCCCACATCTGTCTAGCTCAGAACTGATGGTAGGAATGGTCCATTCACCTGCTGTAAACCACAGACCATATCCACAGTGAACGAAGCATTCTAGGGCATGGCCCAACATAACCACTGTTCAGACAACCTCACTTATGAAAGGTGCTTCAAGTGCTGAACATTTTCAGGTTATTTTTGTGACCTAAGGACCAGCCCCCATGATGAGCACATGTAAAGTTCTGTGGCAGATGACAGAGTCTTTTGCTTTTGACTTTTTCCTGGGCATTGTATGCTGTGTTCCTCCATTCTTGCTGCTCTGGTTGCACAAAAGCATCTGAGCACACTCAGGGCAAAAGGCTTCTGGCACTGCGGGGACAGAGAGATGGGAGACACTCAGGAAGATGGGGAGGGATGCTGCAAAAACCAAATGGATGCAATGAGGGCAAATTTTCCTGCGGACTAATGGGATACCTCATCACTCTCTACAACTACCTGAAAGGAGGTTGTAGCAAGGTGGTGTCGGTCTCTTCTCCCAAGTAACAAGCCATAGGACAAGAGTAAATGGCCTCAAGTTGCACCAGGGGAGGTTTAGACTGGATACTAGGAAATATTTCTTCACTAAAAGGGTTGTCAAGCTTTGGAACAGGCTGTTCAGGGAAGTGGTTGAGTCACCATCCCTGGAGGTATTTAAAAGATGTGTAGATGTGGTGCTTAGGGACATGATTTAGGGGTGGACTAGGCAGTGTTGGGTTTACAGTTGGTCTCGATGATCTCAAGGGAAGGGTCTTTTCCAACCTAAACAATTCTATGATTCTATGACTAGTTGCAAGTAGAAACCAATTTTACACTTGCTAGTCTAAGTCAGAAGGAAAGTTTAGCCTTTCAACTGATAGCAACCATTCCTTACCTATGCTCTTTATTTTGGAAGGTTTGCTAGCATGGAAAATTTCACATTAGAAGTATTGTTTTATAAGCTCTAAAAACTGTTGAAGTTCACGTCTCTTTTCTTTTAGCCTGTTTCTTTTTTAATTTCACTTATTTAAGGTCCATCGAGATGATAGAACAGTGTCCATCAAACAAAACTTTTGAGAAATCTCAGCGTATATTATCTGATTATTTGTCTGTGGGCTGTTCATGGTATAGGTTTGTGGGACTGTGGACTGAGGTGCGGAGTGGTGGTGGCAAAATTAGATGTAAAAAAAGCAATGACAGCAAAAAAGGACTACTTTTATACTATGATTTTTCTCTGTGAATTGAAAAACTGTCTTTTGATGAGAGAAGAGCAAACCGGATGTACCCAGCTGAAACTGACCTCCATAATTAATTTTGAGGCCATCCATCAGATGGCATTTTACTGACATGGGGAATGAGCAGGTGGTCCAAGTTTGCTTCTTGGGCCAGAGATACTCGTGCTGCAGAATCCAGTTACTGCTGGCTTTAATTGGCTGTTATGTTTCAAGTATCTTATGTAGGGATTCTGAAAATCAAGTAAGCATAAGCAAATTTACTCTTTCTCTTGCTCTGGAAGCAATCCTTTAAATCCAGGCAGTGGATTGGATGTCTGGGAGACCTTGCACAGCTTTGAAACTCTCTGCACTTGCCCATGTAAATAAAAACTTGAACCTTCATAGCTGTCGGTGCAGCATCTATTCCATTCACTCCGGTGCTTAAGAGAGAAAAACAGGTATCTTCTACCTTCTAATTTTTCATTATAAATGTTTCAGCAGCCTTATAAGGCATAGATCTTTAAGAACTAGTATTCTACTTAGGACATTTATTTCTAGAGATATTGTCAAGAAACAATGTACTATTTGCTGAATGGACAGGCACAGTGATATTGTACTTTTTTACAATGGTTTGTGGTATGTAGACCAAAGTTGTCATGTTCAGAATCTGTTCCAATATCCACCTTTAGATACACAGGACACTATCAAGTTTGTGGCATTTCTCATAGCCACTGGAAAATTTGGCCTCTCTGTCAAAGGTTTACAGTAGTGCTAACTTCACAGTGATATCCCTGTTGTCTTTTTCACTGAAGGTGAATGATACTACTGCACTGATGAGGAAATCTCTCCCAACTTGTGAAATACCTTTGTGTTTTGGACATGACTGAGACTTTCCTTACTTTTAAAAGGTTTGGAAAGAGGTTGTGGTAGTGTATCTGACAGTTCAACCATACCGGAGATGGTAATGATGAGACATCTTTCAGCAGGCATTATAAATGGATATCTGGCATTGAGAGTGCCTTTATGGTTTGAGCATGTTTATCCTTGCGGTTATGGAAACCAGACCACTAGGTGGATTATATTGCTGTATATAAATTGTATTCCAGCATGTTTTATAAATCAGGTGGCTTAATCAGATAAAGACAAATGGCAATGAAATAGCATAAATACAAATTTACTGCCAGGTAGCCATTATACAGTGCTGTATTTTACTTTTCCTGGATTTTCTGACTTAGCTGGCAGTAAATTCAGTCATTTGCCACTTAGAGACATGGGTCAAATTGTCATTCAGTCCAATCTGTGTGGTCCTTTCAGGTTCAGCATGAATGAGAGTTTTGCCATCTAGCAAGGACTGACATTTTATTTAACAAGCTATAGAACATCTTTCACTTTGTTAAAGAAGAACTTGGCATGCTGGGGCAGAAATACAAAAATCCCTGCCCTGTTCTGGCTGCAGATGTATTCAGGACCAGTTCAGTCCACAGCACAAGTCTGTTCTAACTTAGTTTGGAAAGTCTGTGAAAGTCTGTTGGGAAGAGTGACACCAGCAGGGACAAGGGTGGTCACAGTTAGAAGCCTGCCCCATATACACTGGATCTCTGACCCAAGATTTCATGAGTCCTCCATGAAGAGCATAGCTGCAGTGGCTGCATCAGCCCTGTGGAGTACATCAGGTCTACGGGATGGGTGGTGTTGTAGCCGTTGATTGCATCACCAGAAGATCTGTGGAAGCACCACAGATCCAGATTCCACCTAAAAAAAGACCAAAGCACACAGGGTGGTTTTGTGCACAGATATCACATCCTGACCACGCAGTCACGATGCGGCCACGGTACCTGGAAGCACTGCAGTTTTGAGTTGATGCATGGAGTGGATGGAGGAAGAGGTTACTCCTTCCCTTGCCCTCCAAATCCATTTAATATAAAATCTTCAAGCTGAGAATGTATTAGATATTGAAGTGATAGGAAAAGATGATGCACTTGATGTTAGCCAACGGCTGGGAAGTATGCATCTGGGACAGGGGCTTCAGTGCATACCGCAGAGCACTTCCATCCCACTGAGGATGATATAGGATCAGTGCTTTCAAGGGCTGTTGACAGATCTAAATTATAACACATAAATGAGTGATTTCTGCACCTGAGAAAGTGAGAACTGCAAATCAAGATACTTACAGTAGTTTGTAGTGGTAACTGAAATTGTTGGGTTTTAAATAACTATGGCAAAATGTCTGAGCAAAAGAAAATAATCTTAGGCTATCTTTTTTCCCAGTTTAATATCTTCTTTTAATTTTCACATTTATAGATCTGCTGCCTTTTAGGTCTTAGTCAGTCCAACATAGAATGCATTTTCTTGCTCAGTTTTGAATAAAGAAAAAAAAATTAAACAACAACTTACCTGCTGAGAATTTATGAGGAACAGAATATTAAAAGGAATGTTTTCATATGCTTGTAGACTCTATTTCTGTTTTGTACATCAACCTAAAATTCATGGTAGATTAAATGAAGATTTAATAGTAAATTTCACATTTAATATACCTCTACATAAAAGGAAAAAGCAAATCTGATTGTCAGATATAGTTTTGTAGTGTAGGCTTTGATCTGCTTCCTGCAAGTTTGAACAAATAACCAGTTTAAACTCAACAAATTTTCTTTCATTGTGTACTTGCTTATTTCAAACCAGTGCTACAATGTCCTTACTTTCCATTAGAATGTTTTCCAACACTTATAGTACCTAAGTTATAATTTTATAATACTAGGTATAATAGAGGCATTTTGCTGCTGCAGTTCACCCTTCTATTAACTACAGGGAATAAGACAATGCACCTAATTTTACTATATATGTACATGATTTTAGGTTTTGTGTGTTTATGTGGAAATGAGTGTGAAGGAGGAGGAAAGTTGGATCTTTTACACAGGACTAGTTTGTTTTAATACTATTCAATAAAACATTCTCAGGGAAATTATATACTTGACTTCATATCATATAATCATCCAGTGCTAGTACTTTGGACCATGTTTTTCTGTAGCACACAACTCAGAGACAAAACAGTGAGAAGAATCCATGTTCCTACTGCAGAGACATTAATTTCCCTAACTATTCTCCCTTTAATCACCTTCCTATGTTTCTCTTATAGTGACTTGGAAGTAGGACATGCAGACACTAGTGAGGACCCCTCTGTTGTTACATTTTGTGTCTATAGGGAAGGAGTTATTAGGAAGAGAGATAGAAAAGAGAAAAGAAAAGAAAAGAAAAGAAAAGAAAAGAAAAGAAAAGAAAAGAAAAGAAAAGAAAAGAAAAGAAAAGAAAAGAAAAGAAAAGAAAAGAAAAGAAAAGAAAAGAAAAGAAAAGAAAAGAAAAGGAAAGGAAAGGAAAGGAAAGGAAAGGAAAAGGAAAGGAAAGGAAAGGAAAGGAAAGGAAAGGAAAGGAAAGGAAAGGAAAGGAAAGGAAAGGAAAGGAAAGGAAAAGGAAAGGAAAGGAAAGGAAAGGAAAGGAAAGGAAAGGAAAGGAAAGGAAAGGAAAGGAAAGGAAAGGAAAGGAAAGGAAAGGAAAGGAAAGGAAAGGAAAGGAAAGGAAAGGAAAGGAAAGGAAAGGAAAGGAAAGGAAAGGAAAGGAAAGGAAAGGAAAGGAAAGGAAAGGAAAGGAAAGGAAAGGAAAGGAAAGGAAAGGAAAGGAAAGGAAAGGAAAGGAAAGGAAAGGAAAGGAAAGGAAAGGAAAGGAAAGGAAAGGAAAGGAAAGGAAAGGAAAGGAAAGAAAAGAAAAGAAAAGAAAAGAAAAGAAAAGAAAAGAAAAGAAAAGAAAAGAAAAGAAAAGAAAAGAAAAGAAAAGAAAAGAAAAGAAAAGAAAAGAAAAGAAAAGAAAAGAAAAGAAAAGAAAAGAAAAGAAAAGAAAAGAAAAGAAAAGAATGCCAAAGTGATGGGATGAAGATGCAAATTTACTTTCTACTATGCAGTTCCAAAAGCTGCAAGTGCAATACTCAGCAGAAATGTGGGCACACATCCCATAAACGGGTCATTCCAGACCATAGTCATCATCCCAAGGTGCACTTGAGCATCTGTTAAATATTTTATATATGGTATTTATATTTACAAGTAGCTTTGTGAAAATCTAACAAGAGCATTTGAAAGACCATAAAAGAGGAAATGGTAACATGGAGCTATAAGGTGATCTCACATGATTTGGGCCCACATAATGCAGTGGGCATTTATGGATCCTATAAATAGACAGTGAGCTATTTATAAAGCATTCCTCTGCTTCTGTGCTACCCTGAATATATTACTAAGACATTGTGTATTGTATTGAGGAGCCTGTGGTTGATTATTAGAACCGAGCAATGTATCTGACTAGATCTTTGCTGGGATACCTTAAAGACCTGACACCCTTCTTCACTTCAGAAGTCAGAAAAATAGTTTAAGATGTTCCCTTTTGATCTCTGTACTTGCATATGATCCACACAGACGTTGTTTTACTGTCCTGTCTATTGTGCTTCATTCACATCATGAAATGAAACAGGAGCATAGCAAAGCATTATATTCTGTTGTGTCTCAGATAACCAACATCTTGCTTTCTACTGGGCTGGAAGGTCTTCAGCAAATAGTCAGTCTTTAAAGCAGGCTTTGCATTCCTTGCTGAAGTGATGACTGTATTTTTGTACCCATCTTGCCTCTGATGAGGTGTGACCAGCTTATTGATAACAATCAGATTGAATGTTTCATTTCAAAACCCAGCACTCTTTGTTATTTGGCCTTTTGAATTTCATGGAGAAGGATAAAGAATATGGGCAACTTGAAAAATCATGGTTTGTTTCTATGGACATTCCTTTGCTTTTTTTCCAAATAGCCCAGGGCTACTTATGGGATTTTACCCTTTGAACTCACTTGAAAAATGTTCAATGTAGGAATATGATGAAGCTTATCAAGTAAACAAAGCTATCAATGTTGGAGTTGCCTGCTTCGCTATCCCTACAATTTTACTTCTCTCTCTAGTAGAATACGCTACTTTTAGTACTAGTCCACCCAGTTCCTACCCTTTAGTCGCTGCCGATATGCAGTCCAGAAAATTCATCAGTCATGCAGGAAGGCACCTGTAAGGAATCTGCATATCCTTACTTGCTGTGTCCAGGAGATTGCCATTGTCAACAAATTCAGATAGTGATCACCTTCCTATAAACTTTAAAGTGTCTTTTGCATCATGACTCCATGTTTCTTAGAGCAGGAAGGAGCTGGAACATATTGGGTCAATCTGTTGTCACTTGTCACCTCAAATTATTGCATAACTCATCATTGACCAAGACTGCCAATATTATGTATGCATTTATTTCTTTCTCATCAGGGCTAGTGTGTTCTTGCTGACACCGCACAACTAAGACATCCCACAGCCCTCTGCACCACTCTGAGCTTCATGCCCTTTTTAAGTCAGTAAAATAATTCACAAGTCAGTGAACAGCGAATAAGACTTACTTGTGAGTACTTATGAGTGATCAGAACAGTTTTGCTGTTCTTTCTCTCTCTATTTGAGAGAACTGATTTTCTTCTCAGGTGCTTTTCTGTTTTGTACTGTGAATCATAGATAGGCAGTCAGCAAGACTGCTCTCAGGGGTGTAGTCTGCATTTCAAGCTTCTTGGGTGTTGTAAGTAGGACTGATTTTGACCATTCTTCACATCATTTTCTTATCCAGCTACTGCTGCACAACATGTCTAACTGCTCGATTTGATCATTATCTCCTGCTGTGGCAGTTCTCTTTTTCTATCTCAACCCCTTCTCAGACTTTTCCCTCCTGCTTATCTGAGGGTTTGATTTCCAGATTATCAAGGACCTCCCTTCTATTTCTGATTTGTACCTGGGCAATACTTAACCTACTTCTCTGCAACATTTTTTTTCCTCCCAGTGAGCACAAAGCCACTTTTGCTTGACTATGCAGAGCCTAGTCCAGCATTTTTTCCTCACCATTCTTTCTTGATGCCTCTCAACTTGTCTCTTCTTCTGGCTGTTCTACAAGGCAACTGTACATCATTGCTCAGTAACATCCTCCTGCTTTTCTAGTTGGAAAAAACAGTGGATTCTTCTTGCTTAACTTTAAACATATGCATGAAAAGATATTTGCACATGGATTAGTCGTTACAGCACCACAAGAGAGAGTAATCAGCACCTATTTTAGATGCCTGTTTTTAGGTTGAAGTGAATCTGTTTTGTAAGGGAGCATAGGTCAGATTTTGATATCTGTGTCTAGTCAAGCAAATCATACTAAGGACCTCTTCTAAAATGCTGGACTTTATAGATCTTCTTTTTGCTCCCCAAATGATTTGAAGTAGCCAGTTTCAGGGCATTTTCTGACTCTGTTGCTTACAGTCATGTCTTATTCTATTTCCAGCCCTGGAAAATTTAGCACATGCTTTCCTCTTAAACCAAGGCCAAGGCCTTCTTATCTGGTGGAGGCCATAGACTTTTCTACATGAGGCTGGAAGAAAGGAGCACAATACCTTTTAAGTGAGATGCAGTGGGGTTTTTGTCTGGGAAGAAAGCAGAGGAACTACTTTTTATTAAAAGAATGTCTTAAAGTTTATGTTCCAGAAGAGATGGTGGGATTTGAAAAGCCTAACAGCTGTGAGATTCCTTCTTTATTTCTGTGTAACTGAAAAATTCTCAACTCCTGGGAGTAGAAGGAAGAAATTATTTCAAGGATTTTTCACCTTAGCTTTGCCCTTGAAATGCTGGGAAAATAACAGATGGAATCCATACCTCAAATTCTATTTAATGTGGGCTTACTCTAACAACAGATGAGAAAGATAAATATTTTTCCAGAAAATTTGCAGGGCAGATTTCTCAGCTCAGTAATATCTCATGGGATGTAAACCCCCATATCCTGGAGTATTTTCTCAGCTTGCACTATTTTCAGTCTAAGAAATTCGCGTTTTAATCATATTTATAATCAAACAGCATTTTTCCACCCAGTTTGTTTGAAACTGATTATGCCTCTGACAGGTAAAATGGGATTTAAGAAGAACGTTTTAGTATTTATATCTGAACATTCAAACATTTTGTTTTGTAAAAACTTAAATTTTTTAAAAATTTGTTTTAAAGCATCACTCGGAAGTGATTCAATAGATTAAAAAAATAGCTTTACACAAATATCCTTGTGACTGCAGCTTTTCAAGAGGTTTTCTAAATTTGGATTTTCTGTATTCAGATAATCGGATAAGTAATTTTCCTAGTTTCCTAAAAATAGGAAAAGCTGTTCTTTTCCTCTGTAAATAGAGGTTCAATCTCACCCAAGTAAATATCTGAATATTTTGTCCTCATGGTTTTTTGCCCTTGACTTCTGTGGGGAAATTGTGAAATTCCACAATTCATCTCCAACAATGATTTATTATTTGATATACAACCTTCCTGATGTAAATCACTTAGAGACTTGCAGTCCTTATCTTCCTATAGCCAGTTTCAGAATTACTTCAGATAACTTAGGCAAATCACAGATGAGAACCATACTTATGAGCAGTGTTGAAAAATTCTGGTGCATAACTTTTAGGGTTTTATCCATCTAAATACCTTTAAAAATTGCTTGTGATGTTTCATTTTTTCACCTGTAAAATGGAGGAGCAATATTTGTCCACCTTCCAGAACTATACACATACTGGAACACAACTATAGACATACTGAGATGACCAAATAAGTATGAAAAATGCCTCAGATTTTAATAAATGTTGGAAAGAAATCCAGTTGCCATATTTCTCACGATTTCAAAATCATAGATAATGGAAAAGGACATCTCAGTTGAACAAGAACAATGGCTAAATGTTCCTCTTTTAGAAAAAAATAAGGTGGTTCCTCTGAGTTGCAGTGGGGTAAGTGCTTAATGCTGCACAGTTTGTATCAGATAGTAAATGTGTAATTCCTTTTTTACATTATAAAACTTTTCTAGGGTTCAACTATATTGCCTTAAAATTGTTTCTAATAGTTTAATTAGCATATTGAACTGTAAATTATATATTTTCTATAAAGTATTTTATTGGTTATCAAAATATTAAAATCAAATTTGCCATGTTTTATCTCATCATATTCTCGAGATATACTATCCCAGAATTGTGGGAATCTTGCAGCTGTTTAACTGGCTGTAGTGTTTTACTTTTATTTTTGTTAAATTCAAGCACAAAGTCAAAGACACTAGTACAAAGCTGTAGTACTCAAACCAGGTCTTCTACCTTTCAGTCATCTGGGATGTTATGAATTGTTAAAAAGATAGCTATTTTTATCTTTAGGAAGTTAGTATTAACTAGGCTTTTGGTTGATATAAGCAAGTATTCTCAAACTGATCTTCTACAAAATAAATTCCCAGTTAAGTATGGCTGATGCAGTATTTCCATTTTTATATCAGATTGTGCTATAAAAGCAGTGAACTGAGACCTTAGCATCTAAGAGCCAGACTGAAACAATAAGAAGTACTTCAATAAAGCATTCACATATCTTATGAATATTTCTATGTAGTTCTAATTAGATACACAGAGACATATTTTCAGCTGAAATCTGCTGAAAAGAACTTCCTTGATATCTAGATTATTAAATGAAATCAGCAGTAACACAGTGCTCATGAAAATAGCCAAAATATGGACAAGGAGAAAAATGAATCACTTGGATCCAACAGTGAGCAAATCTTGTTTGAAGAAAAGAAAGAGCAAAAGGAAGAAAAACATCATTGCCAGCTAAGCTTTACCCGCTTTCCCTAGTGAAAACAAACAACAACAACAAAAATCAATAGGGATTAATTGTAACATGTTGAGAAGATAGCGTCAAAGATAGATGATGAAAAGTAGTGAGTGATCGGACTGAAGTTTAGTCTTTGTAGTGAAGTTAATTAAAGATGAAAGGAAAGAAAAAAGGACCTGTAGCTCTTAGGATGGGTGATCCAAAGGGTTGTGGCAATCCTGTGTACCCTATAAAGTGTACTTCACGATACGTCTCAGTCTGATCCCAGTTACCTCACTGTTACAATGGGTTTACACCCATTTCATGAGATCAGAAAAGACGTTTTTGTGCTTAGGAAAAGTTTCCTCAGTTCTAGCAGGTTGAATGCAATAATCAGCAATTCTTAATTAAAGGTTTTTATTCTTCCTTTTCTTCTGAAATCACAAGCATGAACTTCTAATCCTTATGTCCTCTTTGATGGTAAATATAATTTTGGATAGAAATACTAGAATTATACTGTGGAGCTTTTTGGACTATGAGTTGTCCACAGAATTGGACTATGGAATTGTCCACAGGTATATTAACTTTTTGGTGGAAGAATGTGGGTGGACTGCTACTCTTAGTGGAGTTTACATTTCTCCCAGAGTTGGTCGAGACATGCCAACGTATTCCAGATCAAACTCTGACCTGGCCACATATGTAAGCATTTTGTTATTATTGCCCTAGTCCTATTTGGAACTCTTGAGATAATTAGGCTATGAACAAAATTATGCTTGGGAAGCTTAGCTCATTTTTCCATCATTAATTTGTAGATGGGCTACACAGAGATCCAAAAAGTGACTTAAGGATGTCAGTGCCTGAGTTTCTCAGACAGTGCATCATGCCTGCACAGGACACGCAACATCAACTTGCTGAGTGGGGAGCTGGATGATTTAACCAGCACACACAAGTGCTAAAGACAGGGATTCATTTCAAAACTCTCTCCAATTCTGGACGATTTACATGGGATTGCAGGAATATACCTCACCCTCTTGTATAAAGCAAAGCATTTGATACCTCGTCTTGAACACCAAATGGCAAAGAAGTAGAAGTTTCCACTTTTTATCCAGCAGCCTGGTTGTTAATGCATTCGTAAAGCTTGTGAGAAATAAAATGCAATCCTCTTCTCCTTCCCAGACTATGGGTTTTTCTAGTGTAGAGGTATTTTAAAAGAGTATCTAGTACTTGGACCAGTTGGCTAGGAATCGACTGGTTCCTTCCAGCAGTTTTCCCCCAAGGTCTTCATGCTAAGGAGTGATTCCGTGTGATTCTAAATAGGATCAGTTCCTTTGGGTGCATAGGAAATGTAGGAAGGAATTGTGTCCCCTGTTGTGGTCTCTGGGGTGGCACTCAGTTTTGATTCATTTTTCTCATATTTGCCCAATTTTATTGTATGCCAAGAAATGACGGGAACTGGACCTAAGTATGGCTTTATGCTGTGAGTTTAGGTACATTCAGTATTACCTTGGAAGAACACCCCTACTTTATTACCAGACAACATATACCAGCTACTTCGGTAAGAAATCTCCTATAAATACAAGTAGAGAAACTGCATGTCAGTGCATTTGATCCTTCTAAAGGTGACCAGTTGTTTAATCAGTTTGTCTGATTCTTTGTGTCAGAAAAAAGATTTATGTTTGTGTACATGACAAAGCCAAGGCTTTTTGTTGTAAAAACAGGTCAAATACATAACAAAGCAGTCTTTGCAAATGCAGCTTTACAAGAGAGTACAATTTCATGGCTTTTACCCAAAGAAGTTCTCTCCTCAATTATTTATATTTGCAAGTTCACCATTGCAAAATCTGTCTTCTAGATGAACTAATATTCCTCCTAGACTTTCTGAAGGGGGAAAACAAGTGTTCAGTAATGAAGCCCTTAAGAATATTGCTTTTTGGGTTTTTTGCATGTATGCAAAAGCATACATTTAGATAAAGCTGAAGCTGTCAGAAAATGTTACAAAATGCAGTAATGTAACATGTCCTGCAGCTACTAGACTCAATCAAAGCTCAGAAAGGCTCTTTTCTGATGTGCTGCATTCCACGTATGCTTATACAAAAATGAAGATGTCCTAGTCAGTCAGGTAGACAGCATGATATAATTAATGACTCCTCTATAGCTGTTTCCCCAGTTATGTCATTCAGTGTGATCAGATTGATTTATAACATATGATTTACATAAGGACTAGTTATTTCTAAATTTTGAAGTCTATGCAAATTTCTCTGCTGCAATTAGCATAGAGCCAATTGCAATGTATTTTAAAAGACAAAAAAGAAAAAAAAAACAAGCTGTATCCATCCTCAAACGTTAGTTACAGAAAAACCATTGAAACTCCTGAGCTGAGGAACAGCTCTCCTTAGCAAATGCAGGTTTTGAATACTTCAGAATGAAATTAATATCTCCGTGACTGGTCTGCAGAAAAGTATTTTTAGAGATTGAATATTTTTTTTAAGGTGGGAATGAGAAATGGGCTTTGAAAATACATTTCATAGAATTTGCCAGCAGCAAGAAGTAGCAAGCCAATTATAGGTGGTTGAAAATCAGCTTTCCGTGATAATCTTCAGATTTCATGTGTTCATAGCTTTCTGAAATACTCACACTCTAAGCTGAATATTTTTTATGTTTGTTTTTTTACCAAGATTTCAGAATGTTAGAGCAAAATTTGATTGTTTTTTTGCATGAAAGATACTTCAGCTGTTGTTGAGGGAGGAAAAAGACCTGACTGTATTCTCTGAAAACAAAGGGTACAGAATAAACAGCTGAAGCTGAGAAGTGAAACTTGGCTGCTCACTGAAGGCTAGATTCACAAAGATTCACTTAACTGTGCTCAGGTCACAGCGTAATTGTTAGCCCTCCTCCTGGATGTGTTTTGGACCTCTCCATCTGTCTCTCTCCACGCAGTGCCTGTGCACTGTTTGGAGGACAGAGACTGCCTCCAGAAAGCCGCATGAAGATGCCTGTCTTGTTTTGGTCCCCTCCCTTCTTTCCAACGCTAACCCAAGTATAGTCTAAGCACTATCAAACTTAACCTCCCGTCTCACTTCAAAACATGCAACATTATATTTAGCTTCCTTTTACTCCCATTGCCTGCAGTACTGCCTCCTATTGTTGCAAACACTTTGAGATTAAAAATAACCACACAAAATAATTATTATGTATTTTAGTCACTCAGGCACCAGGTGGGACCCAGAGGAGATATAGTGCCAAATACTATATAGTAGTATGGTATGTGGCCAGCTTGGAGTAGAAGGTGCTAGCAGTAAGCAATGTGAATGTAAGCCAGTCCCTGCCACTTGGCCTCAGAGACAGCAACTGATCTGTGCTTGTATTTTATTTCACCAGCGTAGCATCTTCTGAAACAGAGGTCTGCAACATCCAGCTTGATCAGCAAGGAGCTGCTTGTGTTGGTCTTTGTCAGAGGCTGATATAGATATGTCAGAGGCTTCCACAGAAACTTTCTCCATCTGCTTTTTGCTGGAGTCACAGCTTGGCCTCTTATCTTAAAAACTGTATTACTTCTCTATAAATAAAAGCAGGGCACCTTCCCTTTTTGTAAAATGCTGTTGATGATGCCACCATTTTGTACGGGGGATATTAAAACATTCAGACAAGATATGAGACACCGGGGTCCCGCTAATTCTTTTTGAGTAGTAAGAATTTATCCTGACTACTTCGCAGTGGACTGTGTCTGGGAGTACTCTGGTTACAGCTGTTCTGTAATGCAACAAAAATTCAAGATTCACTGGGCCAGCGTAAATAGATATTCTAACTGGACTTTAGCGTCCTGTCCTAGCAGATCATGGATATGATCTGGA
This sequence comes from Ciconia boyciana, assembly GCF_034638445.1. Classification (NCBI taxonomy): domain Eukaryota; kingdom Metazoa; phylum Chordata; class Aves; order Ciconiiformes; family Ciconiidae; genus Ciconia; species Ciconia boyciana. Next base: position 163,186,072 of record NC_132934.1, on the reverse strand, counting down.
CTTCTCACAGAGAAAGACATGATAGCTAGTTACCTCTCAGACTACACTTGTGATAAAATAAGGCTCACATAAATATTTATGATATTTGATTTATATAAATATAAAACTCTGCTCTGGTGAGACCCCACCTGGAGTCCTGCATCCAGCTCTGGAGCCCTCAGCACAGGAAAGCCATGGACCAGTTGGAGCGGGTCCAAAGGAGGCCACAAAAATTATCAGAGGGATGGAACACCTCTCCTATGAGGAAAGGCTGAGAGAGTTGGGGTTGTTCAGCCTGGAGAAGAGAAGGCTCTGGGGAGACCTGATTGCAGCCTTCAATACTTAAAGGGGGTTTATAAGAAAGATGGGGACAAACTTTTTAGCAGGGCCTGTTGCAATAGGACAAGGGGTAATATTTTAAACTAAAAGAGGGTAGATTTAGACTAGATATAAGGAAGAAATTTTTTATCATGAGGGTGGTGAAACACTGGAACAGGTTGCCCAGAGAGGTGGTAGATGCCCCATCCCTGGTAACATTCAAGGTCAGGTTGGACGGGGCTCTGAGCAACCTGATCTAGTTGAAAAGGTCCCTGCTCATTGCAGGGGGTTTGGACTAGATGCCCTTTAAAGGTCCCCTCCAACCCAAACTATTCTATGATAATATGAAGACAGGGACTGTCTTCTCTCCTCTAGCTATGATTTTCAAGAATGAAATTGCCAGGAAGTTTTTGTGCAAGGTCAAGATCCTATAGGTATATGTGCTGTCAGCACAAGTATCAAAGTGGGCTTGGGAAGGTGCGGATGGGAGAACATGTGGATTCCAGCTGAACTTAGGGGTCAACCAGGTGCTGACAACTTTGCATTGACAAGACTTCTGGGCCTGGGAAGAAGCATAATTTAAAGCATGAAAGGAACTTTGCTGACAAAACTCTCAGTGCCTACAGACAGAAATATCTCTGGCTTTAAGCAACAATTTCAAAGTAAATTTGAAGATTCTGTTGTTGACCATAAGTATATGTATTCTGCTTACGTCCCGTTTTTGATGTTAAACTTCTTGTAAAAATGGGTCTGTTCTAGGTTTGGAGGTATAAAGATAAAAGAGTTGGATAAGTAATTTTAAAAAGTAGTTCTGAGCAGTGGAAATAATGAAGTCCAGCTTTCCTTGTATTTGCATTTTCTGCTGTTTAATAAGGTGAAAGTTCCCGCTGGTGCTTTTTTAACCCATGGGTCATTCATAGCATCATTCCTCCACATGGATTCTTTGATATCTGTGAGGAACTGACCTCATGCTTCAGCCTTTTCCTCAATAAAGGTAGTAATAGAGCCTCTCTCCTTTTCTTCTCCCAGCTGTCTATTTTCAAAAAACTTGTAGGATCTTAATGTACTGAGACCTGAAGTCCTCAGTCAAATTTGATTGAAATTGGCTGACAGTTCAAAAGCTATTGGAAAAGGATGGATAAATACACCTTCACACACACCATCAGAGTGTTGTGCTAGTAAAGTGCATTTCCCTAGGAAACCGAGGCAAAAATCACTTCTGAGCATACACAGAAGCATCTGCTATATCTCTTAACAGAGCCATTTTCATGTAAAAATGTCCAATGTAAAGATTATGTTCTGCATAGTTCTCTAAAAATCAGTGATTTAACATCAAGAAGGAAGAAATTCCAGAGAAAAAGAAAAGAAGTAGCATTTTAGTACAATCATGATAATACAAACCACATTAGTCAGTTTAGCACTTACTGTTATAGTGCAAAGTCAGATTCATGCTTTCAGTACAAGTTACCATGAATACAGAAAAACAGTTTAATCCCTTCAAATTCATATTAGAAGGGTTGCATTTATTCATAAACCAACAGAATGAGTGAAAGGAGTGCCATTGCTTTGCACCCTCCCGTCCAGGAATTTTGAAATCACTGTAGCCCTTTGTCATTACTCTAGATTGTCACTCCAGCAAGAGAAACTTATGCTTCATTGCACCATGACAAGATGCTGTTGCAAGTAGTACCTAAAGTGCACTTTTAATCCAAGACAGAATTTCTGGCCTGAAAATGTACATTGTAGTAGTACATACAATTTTAAAAGTCTGAGATGAAACAATTAAATATGGAAACAAGAGGGTGAGGGAAATAATATTTACCCAAGGAACTTCACATGGTTGTCAAATGTGACCAATTTGTGTGGTTTAAATTTAGATACGGAGGATTCAGTGGATGTCCTCCAGAAGATGATTTATCCTACCCTTCAAGAGGTGGGATAAAGAAATGACCTAAAAAGGACCTATTTCTCTCCATTGAACATGGAAGGCACATTGCTGAATAGATGCCCAGCATTTTGATGACTAAAAAAGATGAGGTGAAGGATCATTAGAAATAATGGAGAAGCATTATGCAAAAACCTTTCCCTAACCTCCATGCTCCCTCTCCAGGAAACCCATACCCTTCTAGTGCAAACTGTAACACATATCACTAAAATTTTATATCTACACACTACTTCCTTCTGTCAGCCATGCCCAGTGTTAATGACTTTGACTGAAAATCCTAAACTCATTGGGTGTCTTTCCATTGACCCTGGTGGCTGTTTTAAGTTCACCATGTGCAGCCATGTTGTGCCATGCTGATGTGTAAATTGATATGCATTAGACTGTTGTCTATGATGTTTTTTGTCACTCAAGATGTTGAAAGCATACAAAAAAAACCCCTGTCTGATCTCTTTATGAAATTGTCTGAGAAGACAGAAGGGTATTTTGTCTGAAAACAGAATGATATCCCTTTGTCATGGTGCAGTTCTGAATAATTTTATAGAAATCGTCAAGATTATCCTGGATTTACTGTGCTTTAATAAAGAGGAGAATCTGATCTAGTGGCGGTGTGACCGACAGTTCTAGCTTGAGTAGGAAGAGCACGGGGTCTCCTCAGGATCCTCTGCGTTAGGATCAATCAGTTACTGTCCAGCTGATTCCCTGGATGTTTTTCCTTTGCTTTCCAGTAGATTTTGTGTGGGAGGGCTGGGGAGGCAAGCACTGCCATCAGTAGGGGAATGTTGATTTTTGCATTCCTGAAAATCACTGCTGGCTGTGCTAAATGAAGATAATTGGCAGGAATCGATTAGTCTCATAGGAGGGCGTTATTAAGGGTTGAGCTCTTTTCACAAATTGCCCCTTCTGCACTTATTGCTTGAGAGGCATAATCTCAGCGATCCCAAAATTCACAGAACAGGAGACTGATTTCCTCCTTTTTCTTTTTCTTTCCCCGCCTTAAACTCTGCAGGTCAGTCCCACCCCAGGGTGCATCCGGGCGTTAATGAAGATGTTGTACTGCCCTTACTGCAGAGGACTTCCCACTGTGAAACCTTGCAACAACTATTGCCTCAATGTAATGAAGGGCTGCCTAGCAAATCAGGCTGATTTGGATACTGAGTGGAATCTGTTCATAGGTAAGAAGAGTTTAAATATTAGTGGAAGGAAATGCTGGTAATAGCAAACATCGGCAGAATTTTGTGAGGTTAGAAGACACTGTTGGTCAATATGCACAATGAAGCAACTGCAGATGCACCTCACTTTCTAATTGACCTTCCTGGCTTGCAGTGAGAAATGACTCTTCCCGCCCTGAGCCAGTCACATTTCGTATTTCATATTTCAAAAGGAATGGTGTGGTGTTACGGCTTCTGAGCTGAACTATTACATGATATGTGAAATGTTGAGAAAGATTTGGTTAAGGATTTGATAACAAGCTTAACGTGGCAGAAATAGTATTTATTACAGCTGAAAACTAGGCTCTTGCAAGCTGAGAAGAAAATAACATTATATAACATCCAGTCAACATAAATCACAACAGCTGCTGTTCTTAATTCTGGTAGTATATAGGAAAAAAAAACTTTAAAAGTTACATACATGAGAAATTATTAATTCTTTGTTCTTCATTAAAAAATGTTAATGTCTCCCTTTCAGTGTGTGGAATAGAAAGTACCAAGCATGCAATCAAAATGTTAGAATGGAGTATAGAGTATGTATTTAAGAAAAACTGCTATTTCAGTTTTATTCACATAATTCTTCACTCAAGTAAGCTAAGAAAAAACAAGAAAGAAAGCTCCTTTAAACAGCCGTTCAGATATCCTGTAGAAAAAAAACCTCCCACAAGAGTAACATTTAACAAGACATAAGAGCTTCAGGTTGCTTTTGATGATACGCAGGATAGGATGAGGAATTAGACAAGGCTAATGATAATATAGAAAGAAGAGAAACAGCTAGTTACACCAGTCACTAACGAGCATCATAGCCTAGACTGGATTTCAGGAAAATAAAAGCAGCTGGAAAACATGGGATAAAGTTCTCTTTATTGCAACCAAGGAAAGGAAATGTTATTTTCTACCTTTGGAAAGACAAAATATGAGCAATCTCATTTTGCTTAATTTCAAACCCCACTGAGCAATGTGACTTTGAAAATTTGACTCTGACTCATTCATGGATTTTCACTTTACTCAGCACAAAGGTGGTGCAAGATGGATAGGGAGACGAAAACAGGATGAAAAATGAATCAGAGTATGAAAAGTGAAAAACAGCATTGACTGAGCTATAAAAATAGCATAAGCCAAAAATGCAAACAACAATAATAAACAAATGATGCAAATAAACATGCCTTCTCAGTCCCTTGTACTGGTTAAAGGAGCTGACATGGGAAGCAGCGCTGTATGGAAGGACACCCGTGGGATTACTGGTGTGAAAAGAAGTCAGTTCATCATCAGAAAGCTAAGTAGGAGCTGATGGGAAAACAATACCAACCTGTTAAAGACATAGCATAAGCTACTTTCCCTTTGTCATTAAAGAGTAAGCAAGAGCTGAATTGTCAGTAATTCTGATCAAAGAAAATAATGTAGGCTTTTAGAAAAAAAACACTTTAACTAAAATAAACAACAGAGTTTTTATTAAGGCAAGCACCTGTTCAAATCAAAAGCTGGAAGGTAAGATTTCAGGTCTTAAGAGAAGATTTCCTTTTCTGGTGCTTTAAATTCAGTAAGAGTGCTGGGCAGGGTGAGGTACGTGTTGGAAAGTGTGGAAATGCTTACAGATTCAGACTTTCGGAGTCTTTGATGCAGAGCCCTTGTCTTCATCAATGTCTTTCAGGTTTTGATTGTTCGTGCTCTCAGAAAAGAAAAACTGCATGAAAGCTTGTACATTATGTTAAAACATAGTGTTAATTTATTAAAGACTGTGTAATAGACTGTGTGCTTCCTGAAAGGAAAGCAGGCTGCTGTGCAATTATCCCTTCAGGTCAGTGATGACAAGGCAGTATAAAGTAGAAATACATCAAGACATATTTCCTCTTTCTTCTACCTATACAGCTTCCCCTCTACAACTTGATGGGGAAGGGAATAGAGAAGGAGAGACAGAGACTTTCCTGTGTTGGGAAAAGGTATTCTGTTTTATCCCATTTTTGAGGCCTCTGACAGCTTTGCTGAAGATGAGGGTCCTTAGTCCTTCCTTTATGAAAGATTGAAATGTGGCAAGTTGTCTCTGTCTCTGACAGCTGTCAGAGGCTTTCTAATACCACATGCAATTCCCTTAGTACTAAACACAACAAAATTTCTACTCATTGAATTAAAACGAACGGCAGCACTTTACAGCACTGCTGAGCTATGAAAGATTGGAAATTATGCATGGGCACTTTTTATCCCTGTTCCGATACTAGGAACCATGCACTAGGAAAAAAAAAGACAATTTTGTGCACTAACAGTCTCTGCATAGGCAGGAATCCCAAACGTTAGTGCATATTCATACACAACAAGATAGTTTTGCTTAGCTCATAATCTGTGTATTGTGAGGTTGTTTTGGCAAAAGTTCGTACTAGGAGAAAACTCTCAGATGTGTTTGTCAGTAACTACATAAATACTGTAGTTTGGACTGCATGTTCTGGTACTGTTCTGTAGTTACTGTAATCGTCCAGCAACACCCAGGATCTACAAGTGAGGAGGAGCAGAGGAAAGTAAATGGGCTCTCTGACAAGAGGATGTGTTACATGTTCCACCTAGTTTATAAATATAAAAGTCAGCACAGGAATCACATTTATATAGCACTAATAAATCTTGCATCTACTTTCAAAGCTAGGGAGAGTGGGACAGCTTCCCCTAAACATCTGGTGCTTTCCAAGATTTTATAGACTGTGAAAATTGGTAAGAGGTGAAACAGCTGCAGCAACATGACACATTGTTTATTATATTTTTCCTGTTTGTATCACCTTAAGGTCTGTGTCCTTTTTGTGTAACGTTTCATTATAGGCTTTTTGTATTTTACATTCAGTATTGCACAATAAAAGCCAAATGTAGCACAAGTCATTCTAGCAGAATTCCTCTGAAACTCAGAATTTTGCCTGAGAAAGGAAGACAGTCTTTAATAATTATATTATAATTATAAAACTATAATGAATAAATGCTTCTTCCAGGTATCTATATAAAATATTTAAGAGGTATTTAAAAGTCAACCAGCCTCACTGACTTTGAAAATGTGTATTTTGACAAAGTTTGCGTCTGATATTTTGCCTGTCAGTTACCCCTCATAATCTGCTTTGCACCAGTCTCAAGCAAAGTTAGCAAATGCAAGATAAAGAGAATGAGTAGAGGAACTGTACTGCTGAGGAAGGGGAATGCCTCAGGGGAGGAGCTGACTGATTCTGTGGAATGGGGAAAAGGGGATTTTCTCTGTCTCATGGCCCAATAGATATAGTCAAAATTATGCTTCTCTCCATGGAGCTATACCAATTAACAGCGATAAGGATCAGGGATCCCACTGTTCATTCTGTCACAGAAACACAGAAGAGATGGAGAAAGCTATTCCCACTTACAAAGATTCAAACCCCATCTATCTTAGGGAATTACATTCCATTTTAGCAATACTGTTACTCCTCTTTCTCTAGCTACCCTATATTTCAGTCCCTGTTTCTATCTTGAGATTCGACTTTCTCTAACATTAGCTTTCTCTACAATTGATCGTTTATTTCCCTTTAACTGCTCTTTTTCTCAAGCAGGAATGTCAGTCGAGGAATGAGCTCCCCTTAGTGGGCACCACACTTTCCCTTGGTGCCCTCATTCAGCTTCAGAATCAACACCCGCAAAAAGATTATTTCCATTAAAGGATGTGCATCTCATTCTGACCACTGCCTTATCCACAGGTTCAGGATGGCAAAGTGGCCATAACCCATTTGTTTTTTGCAGGATTTCTTTCACAGTTAGCAGTGGGGTTAACTTTCTTCTGTCTTGAGACAAAACATAGATGATACTAAATCTGAATGTCAAGCAAGATTGTGAGCCAAATATGATAGTCCATACTTAAATAATTCAGAACAACAGAAGAGTAAAAATCCAGGTAGTTGTTTTAATCACAGCAATGACTGTACCTGGGCTTTTTTTATGGACATCTAAAGTAAATCATAAATGCTTTGTTGCTACATTTAGTGACAAAGTGTACACTAGTGTAGTGCCTGTGTAGTAGTGTAGTCCATGGATTGCTTTGCTGCAATCCACGGAGGTTTGCTGCTGCATGGCTATTTATAGCAGCAGAAATTACAAGTAATTTTTTTTTCCTAGAAATTATTCAACAGTAAATCAGACACACCTTGACCTTACCCCCATGTTTTAATGGGTGGGAGATTGTAGAAAACATTTCAGAAGTTGTGCAGTAACAGAGATGTGCAAACGATTGTGATTCTGACAGCTCGGGATCGCATCCCTGTCTGTGAAAAGGAGCCAAGGGGCTCCTGCACTAGTTCATGTCCACAGCCATCCTTCTGCTCAGGCTGGAGAGCAAGTGGCTTTGCTAGCAAGGCAGATCAGCATGTGGTGTGTTCACACTGTAGTATTCAAGGCCAGCAAAGCTGGCATCCAGGCTCAGAGAGCCAGAGCCACCTCTTGCTGCCACCGCCCTGCTAGACTTCAGCCACAGGAGAAAATCGTATCTGCAAGGTTTCAGCAAAAGCTTCTTCTCCCAGTCTTGAAGTTATTTCACTTAGTGTCATTACAGCAGCTCTGCACTACTAATAAACTTTCTCATTATTGTGCTTTAAGAATCCCTCTTTTTTTCTTCCCATCAGTATGACTCAGACACTTATCTTAGTAGACCTCTTGAGGTAGAGCATACCATGTAGTATCAATTATAGCAACTCAATCATTTTAAGTAAAACTCCCCATCAAAACCTTAACTACTTACTCCTAATGAAAGCTTTACAGTGATGAAAATACGCAATTGGTTTTATTTACTGCTTACAAAAGCCCTCAGGACTGTGTTTTCTCTGTTCCTTGTGTAAGCACAAGGATAAACATTTTCCTTTTAATGCTTCAAGAGACCACCTAGATTTGTCTTTTTTTAATGGCTTATTACAAGAATAACTGTGCTCTTCAAGACTCACTCTGATTCATGGAAAAATCAGTCTATAATTGTAATAGTAATCCTTTACAATTTTCTTGTTTCTGTCTGTACAGCTACTGTAAATAAACACAGACACAGCTGTGTAGGCAACTTCATACTAGGTTCATGAAAATAGGGAACCTCTGAAGTGTATTGAGATAACATTCAAAACAGATTGGGTTTTTTGCCCCTTCTTTCTCTGAAGTGTACAGCATCTGTCACTTCTATTTACCCTTACATACTACAGACCAAAGGCTGGCAATCTGTTGTAACTCTCAGTAGGCAAAAGTCTTGCTCCTGCTTTATCATGGTAAGTAAGAAGTAAAAACACGGATTTTAGCAACCTTGGTTACCTGGCACTTGAATTTCTTCCCTCTGCCACCCTCCTCCTCACATTATATGAAAGTATGTTGTGATATTTATTATACGTTAGCCTCTCTTAAGGACTCTGGGAGAAAAAATAAGTTATATTATTCCCTCCATGGAGAGGCACTGCAGAAGGTTCCTGGAGTCCTGGGGTGCCATTACTCCAAATTCAGAGTTTCTGGTAGAAATTAATGAATTTTGGTTTGATGAGCATAGAATGGGTACTTGCATGCAAACACTAAAATTTCATAACGTGCATCTTGTGCTCATATGAAAACCGATAGCATTCATAGTTAAGGCAGCCTAAAAATCAAAACCTGTATATAAAACCTTATTTTCAGTTAGTGTCAACTTAGCAAACATTTAATTATTCAGGCTAAAATCAAACTTTCTTCCTTTCTTCCTCAATGAAATGCATCATGACACCTCTAGTGAAACCATCTTTGCCACCCATCGGAATGAGAATAGGGAAAATTACCTTAACCTAATGCTTTTCGTCTTTTCTACCCATTTCTTAGAGAAACTTTAGTGCCTCCAGAGTGTGGAGAAGTAATATTTTCTTTAAGTCTCTTGTCTGTACAGACTATAGTAATTATTATACACCAATGTCTATTCCCTTAGTTGAAGTGGCAGGGTGTGGTGGATGGCTCTAAGGGTTGTGGAGCCCCATCCTGATTATATATGAAAAAACGGAATCTGTAGTTTAGAATTATTTTTTTCCAGCTTTAGCTTATGTTTCCCAAAAGCAAGGGAAAATGAGTACTCTGTTGTGTGATACAACGGCAAATTCAGTTGCTCAAAAGTTGAGAACAACCAGATTTGTGGATGTAAATCTAATGTTGTTTATGAAAAAAACCTTTAGTGTGCTTCAGACCCACCAGTCTCCACAATGCATACGTAGCCTACGCAAAGGAATTTGCAGTGCTATCAAAAAAACAGACTTAACATAATAAAACAATTACATCAGTTCAGGATAAAATTATGTAGTTGCACAAACAAAAAGTGAACTCAACTTGATGATACCTAATTAAAAGATTACAGTATTATCATTTTAAAATTCTCTAATAAGCAGTAGCATCCATGATCCCGTATTTTTCCCTTGTTTTCCAGTAATAGTAGAATCACTGCCTACAATTTAAATACAATACCAAGACCTGATGGCTTAGTCAGAGTATATAGGAGCACCCCTGAAATAAAGGGAACATCACCATTCAGTGAGGTAAATAATGCGTAGTAGAGGGGAACGGTATTTGCTCTTTCCCTACCGTTTCTCTTCCCTCAGAAGTATAAAGGATACACAACCTGGGCATGTAATTCCTCAAATGGTAACGAATTCAGCCTGAGAGAAGCTCTCTGAAGTTGTGGGACTGTCAGCAGCATGCAAATGGCACGAGCACTTGCCTGCTGCTTAAACTCTCCTTACCCTGCTAAATCTCTGTGCCTCCCCCTGGGGCAATACAGTTTCTTGCAAGCAGCTCACAGCATCCATTGCCCTGTACACTTGCTTTAGGATGCGTCACTGAAGAAGGAGGTTTCCTTCTGTGGGACGATGGGGATCTTCTGCTCCAGTTTCTGGCTCTGGCTCAAGAGGGGGCTGGGACTCATCTGGCCTGATCTTGCTGTTCGCTGACACCATTCACAGCTTGTTACTAGGAGGATGCATCCTGGAAGGATACTAATGGCTTCACTCAGGGTGACTCCTGAAACTGCAGCTCCCGAAGAGGGGCTGTGGATTTCTGAAGGTGCAGATGCTTAGCTGAATGATGGCACCAAACTTCTTGGGCTCCTGAGCTTTGACATGACTTGTGGAAATGAAGTATGGTGATTTAACTATGTCGTTTTTGTTAAGGATAGGCAGATATTAGTGCATGTGAAACACATCACCCATCATCATGTCATGTGACAGTTACAAATGCAGGATTGAATTCAGCAATTCTAGAATTCTGCCTTTGCCATCTGTAGACAATACTCTTGAACTGGAAACTGCAGGAAAAAGCTTCTCAAAACCTGAAGTGGTATGAGAGCCACATACTCAGCATTTTCACTAGGCACAAGAGAGCCCTAAGTTGACTGCAGTATTTAGATGCTACACCACCTTTTGAAAATAACAAGGCTGATCGGCATTGTCAAAAAAGTTTAGAAGATTTTATAATGAAACCATTGGACCCAAATGATGACTTTTTAGTTCCATTTTCATTCCTCATCTCCAGCTACTTCATATCATTTTACACCAAAGTGAAATGACTGGCTAATACACATGAGCGCAGTTTGGAAGTTGCATAGAATAGCAAATTTCTCTGTGTTTACATTCAGGGGAAGTGCTGGGGAAGCTGCTTTGCAACTGCCTTTCATAATGCTATGAATGAACACAGAGCTGTTACATGAAACATCTCTAGAAACAGGAGAATACGTTAATTATCCATTGCTCGAATAGTGCGTGAATCAAGCATTATTATTTTGTACTTTTCCAAGTCCATAGCTATGCTCTCTCAAGGGACCTCTTTCTTCCAGGAGTGCAGTAAACAGTACTGCTCTTTCTGACCTAGGTTACCATGTATATTAACACCTCAAAAGAATTTTCTCTTCAGTGGAGGAACTGATCTTTCAATTAATTATGCTTATGTAGGGTTAAATCTCTGTTTACCTGTAGGGGCATCCCTCAGGGACTTCACTGTGCTCATCTCCCTGTTTCACAAGCCAGGGAGCAGCTGCAAAATATTGTGCCTCTTACCTGGTCTGGTTTCCCTTCTGGTTTGGGGAGGTTTGGGGCATACAGTTTCTCTGGCATATGAAATAAGGGTGTGAATGGAGCACACACCCAGACTGCAGAACTTGGCCATGCTCTTATGGTTCAGCTACCTGAAAGAGCTACTTCTATGCAGTTGTTTTCTCAAGGACTACAAATCCAAATTAAGAATGTTTGACTTTTTTCATTTTTCCCAAGCAGAAATAAAAATAAGTCCACTTTAAGAAAAGTTTGGTTAACCTCTAATGTGCATTATTTTGAACAATATAAAGAGATTTCATTCAAATATTGTGAGCAGGAGGGGTTAAATATCAATTTCATTTGCTACTTTGGCTGTACTTAATTGAGGCAATACTGTATTACACTAGGAAGCGTGACAATTATGTTAATAAAGATATCTTGTTACATCATCATTTGGCTTGGTCAGTATTGATAAACTTCAGATTATCTGAATTTTATGTTTTGCAGACACTCTTATTTTTAAGGGAAAATATAATGACGTAATAATTTGAATTTTGCCCAGAGGAATACTGAAGGTTATATTTCAACTTTTGTCCCTGTGCCCATTTTTCTACATTTTATTTTTGCTTGTATTCAGCTGTATTTAAGACCATATATCTGAGAAAAGTATTTTGTTGCACTGCGACACCATTTTATACTTTTAAAATATTTTGTCTTGGAATCTGCACCTATTTCAGAAAACTGCATAAATAAGAATCAGTTTTCATACACTAAAAATAGAACTTGAAACTATGTAATATTTTAAATTATCTTTTCTTTCTGATAGATTGATTTACCAACTATTTCAGATTCTCTAAACTTCATATTAGAAACAAATGTCAAATTATGTTCTCCAGTATTCAGGTTAGTGTAATGGAGAGATGCATGTAACTAACTCAGAGCAAATTTGTCCTACAGTAAGAAACCTCCCTACCTTACTACTATCAAAACACTTGGTTATACCTGAAAATACTTTGCTGAGGTTATTATACAATATCAATAAGAGGTGATAGGTGCAAATCCCTTACCGCAATGATGTCAAAGCAAAATTGACATTGATTTGCTTTGTATTATAATTTTGAGCTGTTGCCTGATGAAGGCTAATCTGTTTATGATAATGTCTTAGGTAGTATATTATCTTTTTACAATCATGTCTTATGACCTTAAAAGGAAACTCCACATATTTCTTTTTGAAATACAGAAACAAAGTATTGTTGGCAACCAGCCTTAATTTCTCCTTACAAATAAATCCTAATGCTGTACAGGAACAATACACAAAGAGATTTTGGGTTGTATCTGCCAAATTCCATTAATGATACATTTGGGGGTTTCTTAGTATAATTTCCTTATGGTTTTTTAGTCCTTCATTTTCAAAGCAACTTTCAATTTGATGTCTCTTGAAGAATAAAAACTCAACCCAAAACTCAATAAAAGAATTCAAATGTGTAGATAATCTCAGTCTAAATCACTAAATTTTCTTTACTTTTTAACTGCTTATGCAGGTCTTTTTTGAGCCATACATAAATGACCCCATATTCCCAAAAGCTCCAAACCTTATCAGCAATATGGCAAAACCTACTCAAGTATACAATTTTGTATGGATATTATATTAAGTACATATGTTCCTTAATGTCAACAAAATGTGCTTTTTTTTCTAACGAAGCCACATAGGTATATAAAGGCACAGATTACACTCGGTCAACATTCTTGTTTCAGAAAGACTTTTTAAGGATAAGCTGATAGAAAAGGCTAAAGAGTGGTTGACTGAGCTATAAATTTCTCATGACTTGGCAAAGAGACTATGATAAAGATCCCTACACAGCACCCCATATCAGTGTCAGATTTAGTGGAGCAAAAACTTAAAACCATTAGAGAGATCAGAATTTTAGTAAAACAAAAGATTCAGGAAATAATTATTTCTTTCTGGTAAGGGTCCTATGGATTCCCTTCTTGCAATATGTCAACCCTCCATTTCTTCTGTAAAGAAATCTTTTTTTTAGATGCAGAAATTATCAGGAAAAACATAGATTTTTCCTCCTTTCTCTCTGCCTTACCAACAGAAAGTCTTACCATTTCTATAGTCAAGAGAACTAGTCTGGCCCAAAGTGTATGACAGAGCTGGTATGGCCAAAATTCATTGAGCATTTTTGCAACAGTGAAATCTGAAAGTGTTCTGATGCATTTGGAAGATTCCAATGTGTTTAGAAGGTAATATGAAGGTAATATGAAAAACTCAGCTCTTATATTTCTTATTTCTCTGTGTTACTCAGTGTCACCTGCCCTGTAATATAACATTCAACATCTCTTAATGTCATTTATATTGCAAGTTAACCTATGGGAGTTTAAACTCCCATGACATGTATTTTTCATTTAGCCACCAGAAGCATATACTGAACTTTCCATGTCAGTAGGAACTCACCTTCATAATATCACACTTCAATTTGCAGCTGCAGTAAAGAGCCTTTCTATCTGTCTTGTCTTGTTAACTCTTAAAATACAGATAACTATGTAAGAAAAAATAGCAGCTTGAAAAATAAAGAATACAGTTTTGGTTCCACTGGATATTTGTTGCTGTCCTCAAAAGACAATCCAGTTTTTCAACCAAGCTTTACGTCTTACTGTGATGTTGCGAAATGAGATGAAGGTCAGTCTTTGCTTTCAGTGTGCACGTTACAACAGCATCTTGCACTTAGCTCAACTGTAGGATGAGATGAAAACCATCACTAAACCAAATGATGTATCGTAGGAACAGACAGTGCCAAAAAGGCAAGAAGTTATCCTGAGCACGACCCAAAAAAACATAGAGCATTCACAAGTTGCTAACTTGAATTTAATAGATGAAATTATACAGAAAGTATTCCAGTAGATTTCACTGTTCTATTAAAACATGTAGGATCATACCCACTGGCATTTAGTTATACTTCAGCATCCTTATTTTAACACATTGGTTAAAGGAAGTTGATAAACAGGATATAGACTCTCTACCATAGGAACATAAGAGTGACAGTTCTGGCACACAGAGCTACAGTTTGTGATATGTGTTTCATTTATACACTCAAAAGAAGGGGTTTATGTATTTCTTATGACAATCTAAAAATGAATCCATGAATATTTTGTTAGTTGAAACTCTGCTGATATCTGCAGTGCTGGAAACATACTCTAAATCAGGTTCTCCTCTTTGTACTGCACTTACTCTGGTTAGCTTTTCATACCAATTAGAAAATGAAATGGTTGTGTTTCCTTTCTAGTTTATCCTAGGAGATTTTCTGTCAGGAAAACCTTTCTGTGGGAGGCATGAGAGATGGCTGCTCCAAGCTATGCTGATGGCTAAAAACACATTTCAGTAATACGGAACTCTTCTATTCCAGATATTAATGACTGACATTCTCTTTTTAGCACATTGACTGCACTCAGATAAATCACTTCTAAATTATTAGACAGTTTTGAGTCCTTTCATAATACTTAGTTTGACTGTCTTCTCCATATATGATTAATATATTCTTACAGTATCTTTCAATCTTTTATTGATATAAGTGCATATTATATTTGGTTTGTTCAGATGCAGCTGACAGAAGAATACATATAGAACCTAGTTGTCTGACTGATGCGTGTTTTGAAGAGTGTATATATAAATTAATATTTAAAAAATTAAAAAGCAGCAAAACTATTGTAATGTTATATTAGTGCCTTTTTAAGAAGCCTTTGACATTTCAGTTGTGGTCAAACTTTTCTATAGAAGTTTAATAAAAGTATAATAAATTACTCAGATTGAAATTAGGAGGAACAGCATAGCAGAACTTTAGCTGATGCAAATCATTTACTAATGGAAATATGGCAGTGAACAATACATGAAGATCTAATTCCACTGATATCAAATGTATCTCTAAAAAAAATAATTCCAAAACTAATTCATTTTGTCAAGTTATTTGTTGCTGACAGATGAGGAAAGCAAGTACTTATTTTTCTTTGTGAAAGCACCTTCAAGCTCCACGACCCCCATTCAGTTCAGGAAAAGAAAAGTCTCTTGATTCTAAAATTTGGGGAGATTTCTCTCCCCTTACAAAAAAGAATTTGATAGTTTGAGTATCTAGTTATATAGGCCATGAAGTCAAAAGCAGAGCTGCTGTATAAAGGCCGATGGGTAGGGTAAGGGTAGTCTTGTGTAACGTTTCAAGTTGGATTCACATTTGTTTGAACTCTGACAATATTAAACCCAAGCATAAGCCCAGACAGAGTTTACATGAACCTACTTCTGTTCCAGTCTGCCTTGGTACTATTGTCCAAGCAGAACAGGCTACAAGGCATGACCTCTAGACAGCTGCTCTTTACAGGGAAATAAACCATCAAGTAAACATAACTTGCACTTTTTGAAGAATAAACGGTCTCAGAGGGAAACAACAGGTTACAAATAGCTTCTTCCAAAGTACATGACACTGAATTATAATTTTCATTTTCTCTTCATTTCTCGCTCATCTCATTTGGCCCAAATGGGGCCAAACTGTGTAAAGTTCTGTGTATAGACTGTGTATAGGTCCAAACTGTGTAAAGTCTTGTGACTTTATAGTACTCTGTAGGTGACAAGAATGCAGTCCTTTTCAGCTGATGTCGTAGTTTCGTTGTTGTTCGTGGGTTTTTTCCCAGTTGTGCTCACCTCTTAGTTTTTGGTGTTCCATATAAATATGCAAAGCATGTTGCATGCAGGAGTCTTGTACTATTGCTTAATCAGTGCTGTACGAAATGTGTTTCCACTTGCCACAATTCTTCACTTATTTTTCTAAAAACATTCTATTTTGTTGTAGCTTTCACCTCTGTGGACTTCTGAAGCAAATGTTTAAACTGAAGAACTCTGCATTTGCTATGGATGAAAATAATAAACTTTTATGAAGAAGGCTAATCTCTCTTTTAATTTTTAACTCTGTCACAAAATCTATGTGTTATCAGAAGTCTTTTTTGTTCAAATTTTAGAATGTTTGTCCATAAACCTACACGAAGCTTGAGATATCTGGAAATGCCATACAAAGTAAATAGTTCTGCCTGAAATCAGTCTTCATTTATGTCATGTGATGTTTTAGTATTCCAGCTCAGTTTATTTGCAGATGTTACCATAACACCTTTTTCTTGGAAAATCTGCCTCTCAATATATCCTACACATATCTGCTAAGCTGTTGTAAAAGAGATGAAAGACACTCAAATGTCTGATTTTCTGTGTTTCAGGAGAGGATTTCTTGGGGGGAGGAGGGTAGATTTTCTGAAATTTTTCCCTTCAGTTCAGAGTAGAGCTCAGGGTAGACTGCAAGACCTTCAGGCATAAAAGTATTATTCAAAGCATTGAAGATCCCTAATGCAAACATGAAAAAAATAATTAGCTTTTCCTCTAGACCAAATTGCTTTTCAATACTTGTAAAAATATACTCTTTAAAATAAAAAGTAAAACTGGTATTGAATTAGTAGTTACTGGATGTGCACTCTCTCCTTTTCATTACTTTTTACTGAAATTCTATTGAAATTAATAGAATAAATAGCTATTATATTGCCATAGAACTCCTTGCAGAAGAATTAGAATTCAAGGCAAATGGGTTAGTTATGAAATACCATTATTTTCAATGGAAACTGGGTAGCTATTGAATTTCCTTCATTTCAGTCTGAATTCCATAGCTATTCATCTGCAAAGAGCTTTGGTTACCTATCAGATCCCTTTAATTTGAACAGATACAGATAAGGTAGAAAATTCCTTTTGTTTGATTTCTATTTGATTAGTGGGTATTTTGCTGAAGCGCATAAAACAAGTTCACCAAATCCAAACTATTGTAGGTGACCTCATTAGAGACAAAACTGGAGAAGTTAGGTAATGTATGTGAAAGGCAAGAGAAAAGGTGTAGAGTTGTGCTATTCCATGTTGTATACAAGGATGCATTTTATTTATTGTTCTTATTTAGTGAATGAAAAGGTATGGGAGCTGAGTGGGTTCCCAGGAGTATGTTATGAGACTTTTTAATAAACAAAACTTAAGAATATTAAAATGTTCTTACATTAAAAAGCCATATTTAAGCAGAGGCAACAAGCTGCTCCTTGAAGAATAGCAGCTGTATTTTGTTTATTTGGGGGAAATGAAGCAAATGCCTTCATAGGCTTTAGAGAAGTGCCTAGAATATGAATGGGCACCATCCCAACCAAAACATCTTTTTACAATACTACTATTTGAAAGAAATAACGATTCAACACTCTGCAAATGTATGTGTCACCTTTCGGTGAGTTAAAGAAACAGAGAGATAAAAAACAGGCCTTTGGGAATCACAGTTTTTTCTTTACTTGACCATAGGCCAACGAAACAACAGGTTTCTTCCTGTTTTCCTAATAAGTAAACTAGAAAATTTTCACAGCATTCATGGAGTCGTGTGGATGATCAGTAACCCAGGCAGAGCACCTGGATTAACACAAACTATTTTCTAATTATTGCAGTAAATTGTGGGGTAAATTGCTGTAATTTGGGGCACCTAGGAGCACCATGATGACCTAAACATCCCTTCCCACTATTTGAACAATTAAGTATCATCATTAAATGGAAGATTGTCTGCCTAGTGAGAGCAGCACCTTTTTTTATCAACTCATGTCTATTCCCACAACAGCTTGCTGATGTAGGGGAGTTTGTATGGGTTGGAAATTCAGGTGACACCAAAACAGTGTTATTACTAAATGAGCAGTAAAACACAGATATCAAGAAGATGCTGTGCCACATGTTTTTACTGCGGTTAAGGTGCAACCTGAGCTTTATTTAGTTTAGGTACTAATATCTGGTTTATATACTAATTACAATATAAAATAGCAGCACAGAATTGGGCCTAGGCTTGCTGTCTGTATTTCCCTGAGCTCTCAGCTGAGTCTTGTAACTTGTATTGAGCTTAGTGGTGGCCCAGCCATGTCTATTGGTACCTGTGAAGCTAGAGTGCATATTCCCAAGTAGTATACCATCTTCCCTCTTGCTTCAGAGACTGAAGGAATGGGTTAATTGCCTTTTTTTAAGGAAAGAAATACACAGGCAAGAAGAGATGTTGAATAACAATCTTAATCTGTTTGATTTCCAATATGTACAATTCCTGCAGGTATAAACCTGAAAACAGATTAATTATCACAGTTTAGGGCTTATGTACTCATAAACTGCTACTAAGGCATCTCAAAATTCCCAGAATGATTCAGACTCTGTCTCTACATCACTGACTTTCAATCTGAAAAGGCTTATTCAATTCCCAGTTTTTAAGGCCATAATTTTTAGATTTCAGTATACATTCAGGTAAGTTATAATGACTATCATGAAATTTCATATAAATGTGGAGAATTGTGCCTTTAGGAAGCTCTAACCTAAGACAGCTGAAATTATTTGTTCCTCTGCAGAGACTCACTGTCTACGTAATATATGTAGCAATGTTCCATAAGAGCATAGGAAGCAAACAATAGAGATCTCATGGGCTCTGAGCAGCTGCTGACCAATGCAGATTGCACCCAGGCGTTGGAGTAGATGTGCATTTTACAGGCTTTTTATGCAGAATTCTGAATGTTGCCTGAAGGTGTGGCTTCATTATTAGCTGACCTAAGTTGATCTAAGCCGATGCTGCTTCAGAAAAGAGTGATGCCAGATGCACGTCCTTGCACTTTCCTATGTTCCAGTCCCAGCACTGGGGGCCAGAGAGCTGATCTCTATGAAAACCACTTTTCCTTTCTTTTCTTTTTTTTTCTTTTTTTTATTTTATTTCAGTGAGTGTGTTTAGCTGAGTTTGTTCTCTGATTTGCCTCTCCCTGCGACCCAGTGAGTTCTGGCACCATGGCAAGGGAGGGGATGTGTGGTGAGCTAGGAGACCTCAATAAACAATTAAACAGCACCCTAAGATGCTCTGTGTTCTAATTTCTTTGTGTTAGTTACCCAGGTTTATAGCCAAAAAACCCCTCGATTTTTAGTTTAAAACCTTTTAATCCTTTTTCCTCACAATAGCAAAGGGTCTAGCCAGACCTTCCTCAGGGATTCACTAGGGTGACGGGTAGTCATAGCCCAGTGACCTTTTGACATTCAGGAGTCAATACAATACCCGAAAACTAACAACTGATCTCCCTCCTCTTCCTCAAAGGAGACAAGGACAGCATGAAAGCCTCCTCCTGTGGGTCCTCCTGTGTGAAGGAGCAAGGATCTGCCACTGCTGTTACTACTGTCTCGTATGGGAGGGGGGATTGGGGCCAGTGCCATGTTTTCTCCTAAGCATATGGTCTGGCACAGACTGGGAGATGTGACAGAAAACACTTCTAGTCCTATGAAGGCAGCATCTGAGTAAGCTACATTTGGGAATCTCTGTCTGGCCACGATTTCACATTTGGCACCCATCCTGCTTAAGCCAGTTAAGGCAGTCCCCACGTGGCAGCCAGCTGTGTGTTTGTACCACTGTATCATCAGCGGTCCCCTGATCTTGTGATCCTGCACACAGATCAACAGCACTGCCAACACAGAGTGGGGACAGGCAGCACGGTGGGAACGAGCCAGCGGGAGAAGAGCATGGCGGGGAGAGAAAAAGAGCCCCCGGGGCCAGCAGTGTCAATAGAAATACCAGCCAGGTTGTGCTTTAAGAGATTAGTTTGAAGCTATGGGCAACTGCTGTGAACCGGTCAGTCACATTTCTGTCCTCGCCATGTGTTTCTGCCATGTCTTTTCCAGCAGCAGTGGAGCTCTCAGCCTGCAGAGAGCTGAATGGGACCAGAACCAGCAGGAAGCTAACCCAGTCACAAAACTGGGATAGGCTTTCTGCTGCCTCAGCTACCTGAATTAACTCATATGCCACAATGTCACCATATGTCAGAAAGAAATAATTCAGGACAAGAGGTAGAATGTTAATTTCATCTCTTCATCAGTAGATCTTTAGGTGGATTTAGCAGTAACATCCCTAAGGTGAAGCATCCAGAGAAGGCTGAGCCAGTCTGAGCTGGAAGCTACCGAAAGCAGAGAACCTGTTCCCAGACATGTGCTCCTTCTGCTTCCCTTCTCCTGACCTTCTTTCTAAGCTTTCTCCAGCCTACTAATCTGGTAGAAAATGAACCATGAGGGGAAAAACTGTTTGAAATTCCCAGTGAGATTCGTGAGCAGCATCAACTCAAGGAGTGGTCATCTCAAGTAGAAATGTAAATCGTAACTTTACATGAGATGGCTGAGGTCACCATTGCTGAAAAGGTGTCTTGTCACTTATTTCTTCTCCATCCCTGTGACCTTTTATATCTGCATAGGTGCACTGATTCCTTTGCACTCACTTGGATGCTGATAGGAGATTTTTGTGAACAAGACCATTGCCCAAGCATGAAATAATCCCCCCACCCAATCTTTTCCTTTTTTTTTTCTTTTTTTAGCCAGTTTAGTTTTCTGGTTGATTACTAAGTTGTCTTGGCTTATGGTCAATTGGATCATCATCCAATGCATGCTAGAGCCATTGCAAAATAAGGTGTGGGTGCTCATAATGAGGAACATGGATAAGATGTGGGGTGAGAGAGTGGGATCTGCCCCTATCCTTTTAATGCTACTAGATTGGTAAAAGCTCTTACCTGTAGCTCCACTTTAAGAGTCTGCTTTCAGTTCTTCACTAGAGTTATATGCAGCACAATGCTGAAAAACCATGCATCTCCTTAAAGAAAATAAACTGTCAATTACTTTATATGCTTGCCATATATGTCAGTTTATATGCTTGCCATATATGTCAGTTTATTATTCTAGTTTTAATGATTGTTAGATAACTCCTGGTTCTCAAGCTCCCTTTTACAAAGGAGAAAATTAATTATGTATAATTTTATACTTCTGGATTTGTGCCATTGTTCTGTTTCATGCTCTAGTATGAAGAAATTGTGATTTTGCTTTATTTTAGTTTTTAACTGATCTTATAAAAGACATCTCACAGTATCATACTTATCGATGCAATTGCGATGTATACTGCATCCTCCTATGTGCAATGGACAAAAATGTTTGAGAGACTTAAATACATTTATGAACTGGAAATAATGAAGAAATAGGTGAGGAAAAGGGCAATTAAAGTAGTGGAAAAGGATAAAAAAGATGTTTTCTGATGTGATTTTGAATAGTGGACTGCTAAGCAGAGATATGTAGGAAAGCTGATAGAGATGGCAAAAGTTCTATTTAAGAAGGCGCCTGCATGACTAATGGTAATAAAATGAAAAACGACAGAGAAGACGATGGTATTAGACAGAAGGAGTGGTGAAATATGAAGCACAGACAAAGTCTGGGTGGTACCTTGCAGTAAATGTGTCAGAGTATTATGAGAGGTCAGCTTTAATCTGGATTCTGAAATTAATGCCATTTTTAATATATTTGTGTTTCATTGTATCCATAAGAAAATAGCAGGGTAGTTGTGAATACAGGCCAACAGTGCAGAAAGCTCTGAGGAAGACTGCTTCAGCCCATCTCAGAATTGTGTTGCCAATCCTCCTCTTTCCTTGTGTTTTTGAAGTGTTTTAGTGAGGAAATTAGAACTCCAGTAGTAGGTTTGGGTAATGAGCACTGACAGTAAAACTGAGGGAAGGCATTTATAAAGGAGCTGAAGATGAAAACTGTGATTAAATTTACAAAAAAGTTATCATTTAGGAAGAAGCCCTCTCCATCTTCCGGATTATGAGTATCTCAGGTAATGAAATGTTATTTCCTCATAGCTGTGCTTTAAATAACTGGGTTGCTTTTTGTGTAGCTATTAGCAGGAACTAGAACACAATGAGAAGAGTTTGTGCACATGAGGAAACATCACTTTTGATGAGGCTTACTCAAGAAGTGCAAAATACAATTTATTGTCAAAGTACTCAAAGCACAATCCTGAGTTGTTACAATATCTGTCTCTTCAGAGATGGTTAAGCAGGAAATGGGGATTTCCATGTTCTGTAGGAATGACCTAGACTATATTGGTGTCGTGTATTTTTTTTTCTTACTATTAGCATATTTTCCCTTTACATAATAAAGCCATGGTTTCAGCCTGATTTTTAATATGAAAATTTTTAACATTTTCAATGTTTTATTGAGCTATATGTTGTCTTTAAAAGCTTTTTGTATGGTTGGTATGTTGTTACAGCCTTTTAAATCACAGTAATATCACATTACGTTAACTACAGAGAGCTTCCCAAATAGATATTTTAGTTAACAGAGTGTTCTATGTTATCTCCTAAATAAACATGAGGTTTTCTGTTACCAGAATGTTCAACAGTAGCACAGTTCTGAGATAAGAGTAAGCACATGAGGAGGACTGTAATTACAGCAATTATGGAAAAGTAATTTACTGGTTGTATAAACTGAACAGCTTTGAAAGAGAGTGGATCAACCATAAAAAGAAGTTCAATATTGAAAATAAATATTTTGGGATCTGTGAAATGGTTGTTATGCGAATAAGGAAACTGTAAACATTTTGCCTAAAGTGCATGTATTTTCATTTTGGAGGCCCTTATAAATATAAGTTTGTGTTTTTATAAAAAGACTTAGAGATGTCAGAATTACACAGAGATATGCAGATCTGTCATTCCCCATCTGGTATATACCCAGGGCTTACTAAAGAAACAAATAAATACGGCTGAATTTACATGTCTTTGGGGAAAAAGAACAAAACCCAAACTTTTACATTTTGAAACAAGCAAAACCATCATTTATTTAAAAGGAAATTAATAGATTAATGCCATAGCATGCAATAAAGAAGAGTTATCTAGAGAGAAATTTGAACCAAATACTTCTCCCAAAATGTAGATGCAGCCTTACACTATATTTAGATGTCTCAGAAGCCAAATCTACATGTAAACAGTTATGTTCTAGCCCAGGAATATTCAACCTTAAGTTTTCAATGCTTGGTCAAGAGAACACCTGGAGTTTGTCAACTATTTCTGAAGACCCCACAAAATGGGGTTAAGGAAAGCAAGTCCGTGTATCCAATATGAAATTTCTAAAGAGGTTTGCACCTTCACCGCATGGAGTACACAAATTTTAAAGAGTATGTAAATAGAAGGATGACAACAATGTTCCAGCTAAGATTTTTATTAAATCAGACCCATTTTTGCAGTGGCTATCTTTAAAGCTAGGGCCATACTGTGGATAGCTGTGCTCTGCAGCACACCCCAGCATCCTGCCCTCCTGACCAGAGTGCACTGTACACCTCTGTGCCTCCATCCTTGCCATGAAAATCAGCAATTAGGAAGGAGAGCTTTACACCTCAACTTCATCCCAGATGGAGATGGGACATGGCCTGGATGCACCCCTGGGGCCTGAGGGACACCTCAGTATCTCATGTTTAAACAAAGCTCAAATGGTTTACTTGCAGTGAGAATGGCAGCATTTAGATCTTGCTAACCCATCAAGCCAGAGCAGCTCAAAACCTAACGTAATTGATTGGATAATGATAATAATCTTTCTTTGATCTGATGCCTGAAAATGGATGGTCTTATTATCAGTTGCCTACTACCTGCACATTGCGATTTTGCATTCACATTTGTCTCTGATTAATAGCATCCATTACGAGCACTGGCCATATTCCACAGTCAAACTAAACCACATGGCAATTGTATGTTCCATTGCTTTGTAGTAAGTCACAGCATTTAATTGCATTATTACAATACTAAGCCATTACAAGCAAGTCAGAAGCAAATAGCAAGGCCCGAATAACTATGTACAGTCATTCAAGCTTCGAGGACTGTTACCTAAGAAACTGTCACTTATGCTTTGCAGGGAGAAAATTAAGATTTCTGTCTATGAGTTAAATGCTATTGAAAACTAAAGGGCTGGGCCAAAACCATTATAGAAAATAAACTGCTTTAAAAACAACCCTGCTGCTGTAAATGCTTCTTTTTATATGAAGCATTTGACTTAAATGGATTGCAGTTACTCTTGACTGTGTGAAGGAAGGTACCCTGAAATGTTTTAAAAAGCTCTTGTATACCACCTTTAAAGCTTTGGGGTATTAACTTGGCAGAAAATGGCTTATAAGAAAACCTTACTTACATGAATGACAAAGCTGAAGAGGTCTGTGTGCTAGGGGAAGAATACATCACTTTGTCAGTGGGAGAGGTACCAGTGAGGGCTCATAAAATGAAGGAAGAGTTTGCAAAGGGATGAAACACCATAACCCTTGGTCTTTTATTTTGTAGCATGTCCAGAATTTTTCACTCCTGTTTATAACCCATGTTTTTAAAATCAGTGAAACTGAACAAAAGGGAAAAAAGTAAAAAAGGATAGCTATTTGTACCTTGCTAACAATTCTCATTCAATACATCTGATTTCTTAACTGCATCTTCCTGAAATAGTCCTGAAGAACTGAGTAGGTGTTGAAGTACCAGGGCTCTGCAGAAATCTAGCAGACATTTGTATACAATTCTGGAGATCCTACTTAATGAAATCGGCAATACAATGTTGCTGACTTTAACAATCTAGCTTTAACTAGAATTAAATTCTACACTGTGAAAGGTATAAACGAGGTTTTAAAAGATATAGGATGGCTCAAAGCATTTATGATTATTCCAGAATGGAAATTCTTGTATTGTCTTTAATGTATATTTGTCATCTTTAGATTATTTGCTTTAAAGTAACTTCATTCAAATAAAAACTACTCTCCTACAAAAATAGTCTTCTAATTAAACAAAATATAACTCAAATAAAAATATACACCAGGAAGATAAGCCCAAATCTATAGCAGAAATGATCTTATGCTTTCAGAAAAATACAAAAGCATAAACAAATCTCCTTTCATATCCAAAAATTTTACTATTCTTTTAAGAATACCCTCCCCAAGTATTATGAAAAAAGCATTGAACTTTTTCCAGATGTCTAGGGCTCAAGAGGCCAAAGGTATCCATAATAAAATAAAGTTTTAATTCCATTTGAGGAACCTTAAAAACAATCTTATTATCAGCAGCCTCTTCTAATGTTGACCGTGGTTTTTATTAATAGATTTCTGTGATGGAAGCAAATGAAAAGGGTTGCTATGTGTTGCTTTTGAAAATTATGTTCTTGCATAAAATCCTGATGTATTTTAAGTCAAATGAAAAATAAGACACACATTCTTGCAGTGGAGAATTAGAAAATATGTTATTTCAATTTTCTATTTCTTCTCTGAGCAGGAAACTCATTCTGTAAAACCTTATTAAAAGAACCATTAAAATAAAGATAATTTTCATGTTTAATTCATTCCAAAAAATGCAAAGAGCGAGTAATATGGCTTTGTATCATTTTAAATTCAACTTTATCCCAAAAAATTATTTTCTTAACAATGCAGAAAAGTATGTACCAAAAATTGCAGGAAGTTGTTACAGAGTTAGTTTGGGGTGCGTAAGCAAACATTCATTTGCAGGGTAAATTATAAGGAAAAAATTGAGTCGAGATATTAGGAGGCATATATGAAGGGGAAAAAATTCTGATGAGGTTTAGAAAGGTATGAAGCTGATGAGATGGAGAAATGCAGAATGCTGTGGTAAATGCTAGCAGGTATACAGGACACACTGAATGCTGGTGTAAAGTGAGAGAAATACAGTGAGATTTGGATAATGGGAGAAAAACAACAGAAATTGAAAGTAAGCATTTTAGCTTAGTGTTGAATAACCTGTCACCATGCTGAACAAATCTTTAAGAGTAGCTGTGGTTCTGAAGGTCACAGTTCATCTGAGATAAAGGAACTCACTGCTTTGTTTGGAATTACCTCTGCTTATTCCATCTGTTGTAGACAGGAGAGGTTACTTCTACTCTTTCTCCCAGACAGAATTTTTTAAGAGCAAAAAGTCTTCTACTTTCTTTTCACGTGGGAAAGACCACCAAATGAGCTTCCCTTGTCTCTCTGTGACACAGACAAGCAATAATGCATCAACCAAGTAGCCTAGTGGGGTGTCTTTTTACCTTTGTGTATCTCTATTGTCTTGGGCTGTCATATGGCCCTGAGAGAGTCAACTAGGCAAAGCAGAGCAAGTTCATAGGGAGCAACCTTGCCTTGAGCTTGAAACACATTCAAAGATGGGTTCCCTGTTCGGTGATAGTGATAATCTTTGCTTTCTTTGTGCATCTTAAGACAAGCAATGCCCTTGTCTGGCACATGGGAAAACAAGAGAGGTGAGCTAAGTGATCAAGTCTGTGTCTATGCTGTGGGGAGGGTGAATACACCCGTGTCCCACAGCCAGGGGCCCCCCAGCAGCCTGGGAGGCAGGGCAGAGCACGTGGCTCTGAGGGTGAGGAGGGAACAGTGCTGCAAACCCGGGCTACATCCGATCACAGTATCAGCAGCTAAGTCGCACACCTGGAGGTGGAAAGCATTTCCAGTCCAACAATATAGACATAGCCAGAATGAACATACAGGGTAAGACGTGAAAATTTCAAAATGCAAGTGAGATCAAGGCTTATACAGAACATATGGATGACCTAAGAAATACAAAGTCCATCTGTGTACTGAAAACAAGAGCAGAATAAGTAGCATGAGGAGGATGACACTCACGTGATGTAGTAAAGAGGCAAATTGGAGGGAGAATAGTATTTCTAACCTATTTAGACAGTAAACACATTGGGGAAAAGATTGTGTCCTCTAATGGATTTATGAATTATCTTCCCTGTCATCAAATTATCTGCTTGTGGAATAAAATTGTTACAAAAAATGAATAATAAGAACATCAGCATTTACAAGATGATTAAAACACTCCAGTGGCATATCAACAACCAGCCAAAAGCCTTTCTTTCTAAAGAGTCAAGGTAGCAAATTTGAATATAGGTAGCTCATGGTGGGAGAAAAGAGATTTCTTATACATTTCAGAATTGGTCAAGTTCATAAGAGTCATGAGCAGTTTTCTCAAGGGCTTATATCTCTCTAATGGAATTTTACTGAAGATTGATTACACTACCTTAATAATTAGAAGGTTTAATAAGCGGTTTACCTTTGATAAATAGTATTGTTAGAAACTACCCTACTATTGTTGTAAGCTAATAAGGTTGAAGTGTCAAGTTTTAGAACACGTTTTAATCTTGGTGTTACATGGTAATTAAAGGTAATTAATAATCCAGAAATAATCACCAACAAAAAACTCCAATCCCTTTTCCTTGTTTAAGAAATTCTATACAGAGTATAGATGAGGTACTCACATAACAGAAAAGTTCATAAAAGGGATAAGACAGTTTCCCTCATTTTGAATCAGCATGGTGGGAAAAAACTGAACAATAGGACCAGAAGCCGTGACCAAGGGCTCAACACAGAAAGCTCTCTGGAGAAGCAGGGTCTGCAGTGAGATCCAGAGGTAGCAGGGCCATGGGCTGAATCGGCACACCTCGCACATCTCAGGGCTGTGGAGTCATGAACTACCCCCGCATCTATGATGTAGCTGCGCTGCTGGCTCCTGGGCTGGACGAAGCCCCATTCCTGATGTGCAGACTGTGTTACAGATTCTCAGCTTCTTCCTAAGGTGATATATCTGCCTTTCTAGGAAGGACTGTGGACCATCTTTTCTGTCCAGCATTGATCATGTAAGATCACTGCAAAAGCAAATAGACAGATGCTGCCCAGAGCTCTGGGATCACCCACATACTGAGTGTGTTTTTTAGGGGATATGTGAATTCTTTCACAAGAACTATCCCAGTTATCCGAAAGGCAGCCCTGAAGACACTTCCGCAGCACACAATGTGGAGAGGAGGTGAATTTGGCCTTGGTCCTAGTCTTGGGTTTGCTTCTGTACACCTCCATACAGAAAGGCATTACTGCAACAGTTGCAGCTTTACAAAAAATCCAAATGGGAGTTGGATTTGGGGAGGGGGGATAAAATTGGAAGCCTGGAACTGGGTTCTTAAGAGCGCGCCCATTCCTTAATCCATCTTGCACCTCATTGCCTAACAGTGAAAATGTACTTTTGGACATGCTCCCACTTGAAGTGTGTAATCTAGGTATCAAATGTTTTTAAACAAGTAGAAGAAAATATTCATCATCCTATAGCAGTGTGAAATAAAAGTAGTCCCCCTCCTCACAGGAACACCAAGATTCTTGTGCAGTTCATAAAGCAGGTAGTCACCTCTTGCAGTAATAAAATATGTCTTAAATATTAAGTAAGTGAAAAAAGAATCCATCGCAGGGTAATTAAATATGTTCATTCCCCTTGCTGTCCCAAAGGGATTGATCATGACTCTTTAGTGGGCAAATTTCATTTACATTTTTTAAAAGCAGAAGCAGTATAATCAATGTTAAATTTCCTGATTAACCATAAAAGCCCTGTTTGAATAAGTGATCCCTGGCATTTTAATAGGTTTTGATATAACTACAGTGTGCAAGCAGGTTTTATTAATACCATAGGACTGGAAGCATAGTGTGATTTGGTTCCTGTTTTGTATAAATGTTAATATCCTGTGTAGATGACCTTGCACCTCCTTTCACATACATTTTAGCTCAAGGCAGCAAGTGAAATTTAAAGCCTAACTACAAATAACAGTGTGACAGAAAAAGTAATTTTGATTTGTGAGGAATCAAAGTAGAATTTTCTCTCATTAAGAATATGGATAAATAATTACACATCTTAAAAGCTAAACTGTGTAACAAAGATAAGGTAGTGAACATAAAAAGAAGTAGACAGCATTATAGTTTCACTAAATGTGTGCACTAAATATGTGCATAGTGTAACCAAGGCAAAGAGTTCCCTAAATCTTTGGGATTTATGGGCAAGCAAGGCAACTCACTTTGCAGGTGGAGGGTCACATAAAAGCAGTTTCAATAACAACATTTTATTTTAAAAGCTTGCTAAATTTTTTTCTTTAATGCTGTTGCTGTGATATACTCTGTGTGGCATGACTGAAATATAATAGCGCATGTTGCTGTAAAAGTTGTTTTGCCACTTGTTTGGGATGACCTGCATAACTCACAAGTGGCATACTGGCAGTAAAACTTTTATAGCACTCTACACAATTACTGATTCTAACTGTATGTTGATACATACACTTATGTATATCATAAAGCACAGGCTGTGCTTTAGCATACTGCTTAATAAGACAAATATCAATATAACTTAACAATAGCGACAAACTTTACCAACACAAAATCTGTAAACTTTAGTTTAACAGTATAAAGCCAGCTGGAAACCTGGCTGAGAACAAATAGCTAAGATCAGTCTGGCCCTTGGACTGAGTTAGGTAGACTATCTTAAGAAACATTTTATCTGCACTTGCTTCTCTTGCAAAGCCTTATGCCATTGCAGATAGATGACTTATTTTAAAATAAAAGATTTCAAATGTTAGCAGTCCTGTTTCCATTCTCATGGCAAAACTAATCCCAGGAAGATCAGGCATTAGAAGTGCTAACCTAAAGCTAGGCTTGTGGAAATACTGAGGAGGAAGGATCTTTGATTCTTCATCCTCGCCACAGAAGGGACTGCAGGAAGAAGATTCTCCTTCCCCAGGAGTGAATCCGCGGTGAGGCAGAACACATGCAACCCCATCTTGTCCATCGTAGCACTCCACAGCCTCATTTATCACTATACACAGTTGAGAATTGGGTGGAAAATTCATACAGCTTGAACATCTCTCCTTTTTTTTTATAATCAAGGTATGTTAGTTCATCACAACTGCATTCTTTTGTGGGAAGATGCAAGCTTCTATGAAACTGTACTAGTATCTGTTCTGATAAGGGCACTCACATCAGGTGTGCGGGACTGAACTGAAGTCCATCCTTTGTAAGAAGCACTTAATAGCATGGTGGGATTTTTCTTTTTCTTTGTTTGTGAAAAGAGACATGAAGTTTCAGGACAATCCCAATGTGGAGTGATGAAATTTTTGAAATCATGAAAATTTACATGCAATGAGGAATTAATTTTCTATCTATTTCTAGTAATCTCTCCTCGAATTTTCCTGAGAGGAACCGATTAGTGAGGGTACAGTTCTCGCAGTGAGGAATTTCCTTGCCAGTAGCATGATGATCATGATGATAAATATCCTTATCTGTGGATGCATCTTTAATTACAAGTAAATACGTGAAGGAAATAACTGTTTCTGGAGCACTTAAAATGGCTTGTTTCAATGCTCGTGTGTGTATAACATAAAGCATATCTTAGGTAGCACAGTGCTGTCACTTGTTACCCAGTACATACTTAATGAGACAAACAATCAGAGGAACGTAGCAGTGACAATATGTTTCGTCAAGGTTATCAAGAAAAGTTAGGGAAAGGAAACATGACTAGATTAATTGTGCATTCATTAACACACTGCAGTTCCAAAGACACTATGCCTTTTATCTTCTACAAATATTGGTAGAAGAGCATATGTCATTACTAAAGGGAAAACAGAGACAGCTAATTTGGAAACCTGGAGAGCAACAGTGACCTAGACTACAGCTAGGGTGTTGCTTTGGTTTTCCAGACTTCTTGATTTAAGTCTGTGGTTACGTTAGTGATTTTTGCTGTCCTACTCATTTGGTCTTAGTTATTTAGACTGTGAAATTTCAAGGCCAGCATGTATTCTAAATAGAATGTGCCCAACCATGCCACTAACTCATTTTTGGCTTCCTGCTAATATGCTATAACTAATGTTTATGTACTAGTGCTCAGAATCATGTTTTTCAAGAAAATTCAAACACTAAGGAACTGACAAAGTCAATCTTCTAGCTTTATGATTTCCTGCAAACCTGTATTGCAGCTTTGGTCTATGGCATATCTGATATTCAGTGGGATGTCACAAGGGGTTTAATGGAAAATATAGATGTCTTATCAGAAGTAAAGGATTGCCATATTTCCTAATTGTAGTTCAATCAGAAATAATAGTAAAATGATGCAGTGTATGCTTTAGTCTTAGGCACAGAGTTTTTCTTTTCAGACAAATAATGCAAATACTTTTCATAAGTTGGATGCTGGCATGCCTCCTCTTCCCCATTTCCACCTTGATATCATTCCTTTTAAGTTTAGGTACTGTGGTGGGTTAACCTTGGCCAGCAGCCAGACCCCCACCCAGCCACTCGCTCACTCCCCCTCCTCAGCAGGATGGGGGAGAAAATAGGATGAGAAAGCTCATGGGTCAAGACAAAGACAGGGAGATTGCTTACCAATTACCGTCGTGAGCAAAACAGACTCAACTTGTGGAAAATTAATTTAATTTATTGAGAATTAAAATAGATTTGAGTAGCAAGAAACAAAGACAAACATTAAAACAACACCTTTCTTTCTCCCTTTCCCGTGTTCAGCTTCAGTCCAGACTCCAAACTCCTCTATTTCCTCCCTGAGCAGCACAGGGGGAGTGGGGAGGGAGTATGGTCAGTGCAAAATGATTTATCTCTCCCCCTACTTCCCTCTCACGTGTTTCTCCTGCTACAGTATGGGTTCTCCATGGGCTGCAGTCCTTCAGGAAAAAGCCTGCTCCAGCATGGGTCCTCCACGGGCTGCAGGGAAGGTATCTGCTCCAGCACCTGGAGCACCTCCTCCCCATCCTCCTTCTCTGGCCTTGGTGTCTGCAGGGCTGTTTCTCACTCTGTTTTTTCCTCCTCCTCTGCCCATCTGGCATTCTTACCCTTTCTTAAATACGCTTTCCCCACGGTGCCACCATCATGGCTGAGGGGTTCAGCTGTGCCCTGCGGTGGGTCAGTCGGAGATGGCTGTGTCTGGCATGGGGCAGCACCTGGCCACTTCCCACAGAGGCCACCCCTGCCGCCCCCACCACCACCTTGACACCTACACCCAATATAGGTACAAAGCTGACAAGTTTATTTTAGCTTGTAGTCTTCCTAAATGTTCTGTATAAACAATGGAGACAGATGGGCATCTCTGAGGGGTAATTCAAGACTTGGGGAATCACCCACCAGAGGTGTCCACGTCTCTCCTGTTTTTCTATAATACTGCAATCGTTTCTGTTAAATTGAACAAAGTAGGTCTCCAGAGTAAAGCACACAGTACCTTCTGAGATCTATTTATCCCTTGTACATACTTCAATGAAACAACAAAAAATTATAGACACTGAACTGGATGACACAAAAATACCACTGAGCTACCTTAATCAAACATAATTATATCTTTTTATTTGCTTTAAATTTGCCTAGAGGCGCAACAAAATAAAAGCATGTATGCAATGGAGAACATTTGTAATACTAGCAGGGATGACAAGTGGGCTGTAAAAAACATATAATAGTTTTCAAAGCACTGAACCAGATTAGCATGGATTAACACATTTGTTTGAAAACCATGGCAGGAAGCATTATAAGTGCTTGGCACATCATCTCTTATTACATTGCTTATTTTTTCAGCAGTACAAAATAAGTACTGCATGAAAATAAAAACATTTTGCTGCATGTTTCAGTTTCCCACAAAAGGAAACCGGTAAAGAAGATGAGGAGGTCATTGTCTGCAATACTGAAAATACAATAGTGACAGGTCCATGGTTTACAGTCCAAACGCTTTTTAACTGGTAAACAATGGAATGCCGTTGTGGTTGAAGATAAGAGGGTTTGCATTCACCTTTGTTCTTCTAATTTGAAAAAGAAGCGACTAAATATAGAAAAGATAAAAGACATTTTGAAATTGCAAAATCAGGCGGCAGTTTTCAGAACGTTATTCATACCGTCTGAATTTGCTCACCTTTTTTCATCACATATTTTCTCCAAAGCAGAGACTCTTGCCATTCAGAGGATGGGTGGTGCTCCAGAAAAGAAGGAGATTCTGGGAGCCAATATGACCAGTGACAGTCTGTGGCAGCACCTCTTGATTTGCTTTAGCAGTTGGGAAAGGTTCAATACAAAACTCAGTAAGTAATTTAGAGGAAAGAAACTCTTTGAGCAGGTGTGCTAAATGTATTAGTGTTGCAACAGTTGCACTAACTGACAGATTTTGGTGCATCAGAGCTGTTCTGAGAGGATTTTAGCCAGCTGAATACTGAAAAGTATTATCATTTGGGTTGGGTTATCAAGCACTGGAAGAGGCTGCCCAGGGAAGTGGTTGAGTCACCATCCCTGGAGGTATTTAAAAGACATGTAGATGTGGCACTTAGTGACATGGTTTAGTGGTGGATGTGGCAGTATTAGGTTTATGGTTGGAGTCAATGGTCTTAAGGGTCTTTTCCATCCTAAATGATTCTATGATTCTATACATTCATGTGATGGCAGTAATTTGCATTCAGTAAAGTTATGTCCCAGCTAATAATCCCCAACCAAAAGCATGACTTGATGCTGAATGAATATCGATATCTAACATCCAGACCCAAACTGATCTCATGGTCCAAGATAAAGAGGCACCAAATGATACAAAGCAGTCTTAAGTGTAGGTTCTAGGTTGGTTCCTTTTTAGGTGTTTGTTTCTATCCCAGTAACTTTAGTTGGATGTTCCCTGTGCAAGGTGCCAGAACATTGGATCAAGTTTATCACTTAAAAAAGATTCAGCACACATGGTTTTGTGGTTGATATAGATTTTGATTTCAGGTTCACCAAGGTCTTTTTTTCCAGTCAGCTCTGGAAACTCACTGAAAATTTTCATTTATCTGCAGGTGACAATTTCCTCATCATACTGCCCTGAAATCATGTAAAGCAGCATTTTTACAGGTTGCCACATTGTGCCCTGAGCTCCCAGGTACTTATTTTGATATCTCCAGGGTTTTACAATAGAAATGAAGAGCTCACCTTACTAGAACCTAAGATATTGTATGTTATCAAAAACCACCAAGATCAATTCATAGAAGAAAACTGATGGCTATTAAGAAATAAACGCCACCACTTATACATCAGGAAGTCCCAGAGTGAGAAGTCACTTGAGACCGAAAGTTTATCCAGAAAATATTACAATACTTACGAATACAATGTATTTATATCACTATAGGCTTGTCCTATCCTTAGACTTTCCTGTTGGCTCCCCAAGGCCAGAGACAGGGTGCTGTCTCTGCAGAGCCAATAGTCCGATCTGGTTTGAACATCCTTATGTTCATCACATTTGAAATAAATGTATCATGTCTGAACACATGCCTGGCAGTCAGGTGATCCTAAATTATAACCCTTCATTTACTGCTGAGCCTATGTGTTGCCCTTGAAAGACTCTCTCCAGCTGTGAAATACATAATGTAATATTAGAGATGAAATGATAGGTCACAGGCTTCCAGGTTCTGGAGAGATGTACAGAAAAGCTTGTAAAAGACTGAATTATAATTTCACAAAAATATTAAACCACTTCCTGAGGGAGTATCTTGAGCATTATCCATTGTGCACATTAGATGAAACAGGCCTCCTTTGGGAAAAATAATATGTGGGCATGGCATTAAAAGTGGTCATGCCACATGTGCACAGGGGGCAGCAGTAGATTTAAAGTTTTATGTGTAACTTAAATTATGAAATTTCCTGATTTTCAAGTTCTTGTCTTTGCAGCTTTAATACTTTATAACGTAGTTCTACATAAGCAGAAAACAAACACACAAAACCATGCCTTTGGAGAGCTGCAGAGAGATTTTAGAATCAACACACATAAATGTGAATACTCTGCAGGGAGGAGAACCTTTTTTTTCAGGCATGGTAGTGCAGTCTGTACATCACAACTTGAGTTGATGATATACTTTCATTTATCCTTTTCAGCCATTTGTGTGAAAGCTACAAATATATCTTATATCCTGCAGATGCTTGATACTACTTCTAGAATAAGTAAGAAAAAGTAAAATTAAATGATGGTATAGGCAAAACTCACACCAGGCTGTTTTCTCTGGTGCTACCAATAAATGACAGCCAGTAAAGTGGGAAGCAGGAGTGCTAATCATAAAGGGGAAGCACTGAGAAGTGATAGACACAAATGTGGGTGGAAGGGCTCAGAAAGAGAGAGGCAAAAGGATTTTGTTACTTGGGGCTGCACTGTTCTTTGATGCAGCTTGAGAGGGGCTGGATCCTTCACACACTACCACTTTCCTAGGTCCAGCATAGACCTGAGCAGTAAACATAAGTACCCTTCTAGCAAGGTCACAAAGCTGGCCCTTATGTTTAAAACTAAGCAAATGATTTGTTAGATCAGGCTGCTTTTTTCTTGGAACAGAGCCTCTCTGGCTCATTTCTATTCATTCCTTTGGAACGTTGTAAACCCCACTTTCCAGTACTGCCAGTGTTGCATACCTCCTTTGTATCACTCCTAGGTCTCTATTTACTATCCTTTCCAGAATGGTCACATTCTCTCCTTTTTTTTTTTCATGTTCACTTTGCTTGCAGATGTTCTATGGCTGTCTCTACTTGCCCCTTTCATATCTGTAAAGCAGATTAATTTTGAATACGTTTCTGGAAGGGACCACTGAGTTATGGAACCACTCTCCTACAATCACTGGCAAACATAGCTCATATTCCTTTTCATAGTCACAGAAATTAAGAGCATTGTCCAAGCTAAGTTCTTGGGCTGTCTTGGTATGGAAAAACTGAAGAATGAAAAGCTTTTTGGTGGAAAATTCCTCCTTTTACAGCTTTCTCTGCCTGTAAAACACTCATGGGCTCTAGGTAACAAACTTGGAATAGGTTTCTAATATTTAATTGCTTAAAGACAATCATTGGGATGGATAGACTCTGTATCTTAATCAAGGTGTGTCCAAAGAATGCTTCCTTCAGTTGCAAACATCTGTATAATGGCTTCATAGATTAAAATGTGTGTTTGTTAACGTGCATTAATCAACTTCACTTCAAACTGGAAAACAAAGTTTTAGTCTTGGCAGAGGGAGGTCTAATGCTTCTAGGTTTTCTAAAAGCAACCAGTGTTTCTTAACCTAGAAAAGTGGCCAGTATGCCAACCAGTACTTTCCTCAAACCAAATTGTAGCCGTGACTGTGCACATTATTTTGAAGTGCCAGTAGTCATAAATGTTTTTGAATTGCTGGAAAAAGCAGTAGTACTGGCAACATCAAAAGTGTGTATTGACAAACTGTTGAAACCAAAATCAAAGCTCTGGTAACATCTGGTGTTTCATGACTGTCAACCAATACTTGCTAGGGGCCTCCAACCAACATGGAGGAGTTTGTTTAAAAGTACAGTCTGAAATTAAATAAAGTGCTGTAATGTTTATAAAGTTCCTAGTAACATGACACCACTTTATAACACTAGAAACTGTAAGACTTATTTTTCCAGTAGGAATAAACTAACCCTAGCACAGAGAGTTGGACTAAAGGGAATAGGTTACTATAATTGCAACACAGTATAGATTTGGCAACACTTCTCTTTCCATCCCTGACTCCCTTTCCTTAGTTCTAATACGTATTTACTCTTTCACCTGTAAATTAATCCTTTTCAAAGGTATACTGTCAGCACTCCATGAACTCTTCCCAGTAGAGCTTTTATTTAATGTTGAAATGCCCATTTTAATTAAAAAGAAGTGGGTTCACAGATCCAGTATTGCAAATTATGAATGGTTTCTCAAACTGAACCTGAACTTTTAATTTCCTTTACTGTTCTCAAGATGCAGGAGTTTTAACTGTATTTATTTTACTTTTAGAGTCCTAAAATTTATAGGTCAAATGTGTTTGAAAAAAGAGCTATCCCTTAAGAAATTTTGTGATTCCATTAAAAAACACATTTTTCATTTATTGGATCCCCAGTTTAATATTAATTCATGTTGTGGGTTGACCCTGGCCAGCAGCTAAGTACCCACACAGCAGCTCATTCACTCGCCCCACAGTGGGACAGGGGAGAGAATTGGAAAAGCAAAAGCGAGAAAATTTGGGGGTCAAGTTAAAGACAGTGAAGGAAAGAGGGAAAAAAACCACAATTATCCAATGGCAATCACTCACTACCTCCCACAGGCAGACTGGTACCAGCCAGTCTCCAAGCAATGGCCACCTTGGAAGACAAAACCCCCCAGTTCTATTGCTGAGCACAATGTCATATGGTATGGGATATCCTTTTGGTCAGTTCCAATCAGCTGTCCCGGCTGTGTCCCCTCCTAACTTCTTGCCCACCCCCAGCCTACTCACTGAGGGGCAGACTGAGCAATGGAGAAAGCCTCAACACTGTGCAGGCACTGTTCAGCAATAGGCAAAACACTGGTGTGTTATCATCAACACTGGTTTAGCCTCAAATCCAAAATGCAGCATCATACAGGCTGCTACCAAGAAAGTTAACTCCATCCCAGCTGGACCCAGTACAGTTAGCTATTTAAATAAATAAGAAATAATTATATTTATTAGTATTTCCTGATGGTCCTTGCGTACTTTCACTCTTACATTTCTTTTTTTTCCTTTTAAAAGCTGTCCTGTTTTAAGACAAATTGGTTCCAGACTAATTTACTAATTTGCTTAAGCAGCCAGGACACTGTACCTGCAGTCCAATCTACAGCCTCAGCAAAGGAGACAAAATCCGTACAGCACAATATAAATTATACATATACGCACTGATTGTATGCCATTTCATGTCCATGCATTAATCACAGAAGTAAAAGACATATCTTTTACTTAACAAATTTGGAAAATCATACAATGTTTTAAAGAAATGAGACAGCAAAACATTTGGAGGTGGCTTTTTTCTATCACATGCACCATTTACACTTTCATATGGTTTGCATTAATTGAGGGAAAAAAGGTATACTGAGCTCTCATTTAAAAATGCAACTTTTTAATGTCTTTGATGCTGTTTTGGTAAGGCTGGTGGAAGTAAAAAGAGAACCCAGAAGTACAATAGGAAAAGAGCGAATGCTCAGACTAAGCCCAGCAACATGAAAGCACATTAGGGGTTTTTTTTAAACAACTGAGTAATCCCATCTTCATTTAGTATAAGATTTTGCAGATGAATTACTGGAGAGAAAGTTCCATCGCAAAGATTGTTTCTATTACCAGTTGTGATCATTTGCCTCTTTTTCATTTTTTCTTCTGAATTGTGGCAATATTCTTAGAAATAGTGAAGAAATCAAGAGGACAAATAGCACTGAATAGTAGAAAAGTTGAACCAGTTCATATATAATAAGCTACCCTATTTTTTTGCCATATAAAGCATTTGAACAGATTTTTCTTCATTTGAGAGGGACCTAGAGAGCTGAGAAAACAAGCTAAGGCACTCATCCTCTGGGAACTATTTTAGAAATCAGAATATCTAGCATAATTTGCTTGCTTCAGGGTTAGTGAAATCTTCATAATCCATCCTTGATAATGGTTTCAACAGTACTGTGGTGATTGCCACTTGTCCTTGCTTAAAGCAAACCTCCATCACAATTAAAGCAATTAAAGCAAACCTCCATCACAGCCATTTGCAATGGATCCTAGAAGATCTCTCGATGGGAAATGGGGAGATAGCCACTCAGCCTTTGAAATGTGTTTGCTTGGCTACAGAAGTGATGGACAGCTGTGTCGACTGTGACCTAGTTACACAGTTCTTCCAGGTTTTTCTTGTGTGAGATTGGCAGATTGTCTTTCTCCTTCACATTCTGAATTATCTACCCATTTTTGCATGAGTCTTAACCCTTCGGAAGTTATGCAAAACCAACAGAACAAATGCCGGGCACACTTCAAAGAAAATCGGAAAAGTGTCTCATCTTAAGTATATTGATAAAATACTGGACACATGTCTGCATTTTTCTTCTTGGTAGCAAACTTTTTTGTAGGTTAAAAAAAAAATGGAAGGAAAGGATAAGGAAAATTTTCAGTGCATGCAAAAGTACCTCTGAATGACAGGCAATAAGGAAATAAGACCTTTCCATGCAGAACTCCACAAATATTGTCTGGACTAATGGTGTCTAAAATTGCTTTGAACACATTGTAACTTTTAATTCATTTTTAAATCACAGTCACTATAAAAACTTCTCACACCATTCAAACTATCCTAAAATGAAAGCTTTTTCCTGATATTTTCCCAGAGAGATTTTGTCATCAAATAACCTGGAGGTATTATAAATTGTCACTTTCCCCCTTTCAGTGGCATTTTAGGGTTTATATAACATGACAGTCTGATTCACAAGGTGAACATAAAGAGGCATTTAGAACAGTCCTGGTCTTGTTAAAGTATACAAATAAGTGGCCAGGTTTTCAACAGTGCTCTGCATGCTATTCTCAATAGCCTCTTTAGGACTTGCTGAGTGCTGGCCATGTGAACTGAAATGATAGCAATTCTAAAGGCGATGAGTTCATGTGGATGGGAGGGCCAGGCAAATTTTGGTGCCTGCTTAGCTACCAACACATGCATCCAGTACCTGCATCAGCAGCCTGATTTTCAGGAAAGACCAACATTCACGGCTTCTGTCAGATCCGTCTGACAACTTTCAAACAGCTTGCCACTTCCATGCATCACAGCTGTGGCAGTGGGTCAGAGGGGTCCTTCTCTTTTTAATGCCTGTAAGTGGCATATGTTTATCCGTTCAAGCTTTTACTTTTTCCTTCCCTCTCTGAATCAAGCAATCATTTTTAACTTGGGGTAAATAGGGTTGTATCTGGGATACAGTGCTTTATCAATGGACAGATTCTGTTTCTCCCGCTGGACAACAAAGGAGGTATCCTCCTGTTCTTAATCCAAACTCCAAGCCGATGAATGAGTATTAGTGCATTTTAATCTTCTCATTACAAAATATCAGTGCAGTGCAACGGGATAACGGAAGAACAGGAGGAACAAAAGGATATGCCTGGTGGAAATAAGTTATTTCAGAGCAGAGATTTTTAAAGTGTGGCATGCTTTTACTGTAAAAAAACTGGATACAATTTCTCCTCCTTGGATAATTATAGATGAATCAGAATCTGTACTAATTTGTTCTTAAAAATAAAATAAAAAAAAAAATACATTATGCTAATGCTAGCACCTGCTTCTGTAAAGGGAGATGTATGACGTTGGTACATACACACTATTGCTAAACTGCCTTGAAAATTCAAGAAAAGGACTCCGCATTCAAGCCTAATTATACCAAAAGTAGTGTCAATGACATCAGAGTAATCTTGAACAGAACACTCACAAAAAATGGAGGTGGTGTTCTGGGACCTTCGAAGGTATTAATAAAGGTTTCATCAAATCAAGAGATCTTATTAAAGAGATGTGCTGTATATATCTTAATGACAGACTATTTAAGAGCTTATCAGGATCCCAAATGAGAACGGCAATTACCTTAATGGGATGCTGATTCTTTCCAGACATAGGACACTAGCTGTTGGAAGTAATGTCTTTGTTTCCTAATTTTTTTACTTACTGTAATAAAATAAGAAATGCAATTCCTGTGACTATAAAAACAAAAATAATCACTCTTTTAAAATTTAATCACTGTAGAGCTCCATTAAAGTATCTGCACTAAACTACTATTTACCTTTTTTATTAAGTCTGGGTTGAGTTTAAATTGAATTTATTGGATGGGATATACTGCTAAATTGGTAGGGACAAAGGCTATTGTTTCTGTGACTGCAGTTTATGTCTTCTTGATTCTCTTAGAAGGACCTTCTGTTGTGCTCAAGAAAATTCCAGTTTTATCCCAGCAGTCTATTTTTTTCTAGTCATGTATAATGTACCTACTAAAATGTAGGTTATTTGAGGAAATGGCAACTAAATCTGTGCTAGAAAGCTACTATGAAGGTATTTGCAGAAAAGGGTCTGAAAAGATAAACAGGGAATATGACTGTCTGTGCAGATATCTGTGTTTAAATATCCTTTACTAGCTATCATGCTTCTTGATTCATCAGGTAACAGTTGTCTTGATCAAATTGTTTGTTTCACTGAAAAGATCCAATCATGAGAATTATGGAAAAAGCAAGAATAAGAGCAAGCCCTTTCCTTTTTTTTTCCCCTCTGAATTGAGTAAAGCTGTATCTGATCTCCACATCAAGAAACCTCCAGAAGAGGAAAGCTGCATGAGTAAACCACTGATACTAGACCTCTCCTGGCTGTAGGTGATAGGTCTGCTGCTTCAAAGAAAAGTACTTATAAAGTTCTCCTAAGAAAGTACCTTTAAATATGAAAACAGGAGAGGTCGCATTGATCAGCTTTTCCTTGTGGGTTTGAGTGGGGCTGTGTTGCTGCTCATTAAGCGACCTCTAATTATTAAAATAGGGACAGAGTTATCTCAGGCCCTAGTATCACTGACAAATAAAAGAAGGCCAAGTGGCATGGATTGGTTTGGATTTCCCCTGCTGAAGAGTAGCTGTAGTCACAGAGGGCAGGCCTTGTCTGCAGGACATACTATTAGGCTCTCGATTCCATTTGATGCTCCTCTGACCTTAGGATACAAATCGTGTGTGTGTGTCTCAATTCATAGTGTCTGATATGATTTGAGGCCTCTATAAAAACATTGTGATATTTCTATAGCATGAAAAATGGTTGCTTTGCATGACCAGTGGCATATCACCTGGCATGTTTGAGAGCATAAAGCTTGCTGGAGGAGTGCTGTATGGAGGAAAGCCAACTCCGGTGCAGTTTTGCCTTAAAAAGTATTGACTTTCAGAAGAGAGAGCAGAATGAAATGTCCTTCGAGCAGTGCTCCAGCAGTGTCTTAGGGACAGCTTGTTGAAGTAATCCAGATCATAGACAGGAAAGTGAACTATTAGTTAAGAAGCATAGATGGTCAAATGGTTCAGATTATCATTTCTGTATTTGTTGTTCTTAACAAAAGATTTATTAAGCTCTTAGAAAACTGAGAGCTGTACATAGCTATGCCAGAAATACCGTGGCAGCTGCCATACAGGAGGAGAGGAAGAGAATGTTTTTTGAAATCCAGTTCACTCATACAATCCCTTCCTCTGGTTTATCATTTGTTGAAGTCATTACAGTCTTCCCAACATTCAAGCAGCTTTAAAAAAATCCTTTGCAATCCCATGAATGTGCTTGGGACAAATGAGGAAAATATTACAAATTCTGTTATGAGAGTAAACACACAGTAACTTTGTTAAGACCATGTTTATCCAAAATATCTTCACATTTAACCTTTAATTCAGGAAAGGTTTCCATTCTTCCTCTTTCTCATTTCTGAAGACCTGCAAATTAGGGGAATAGGCACTAGTGGATGAGAACTTGCAGTGTAAAGCTGTGTTTTGCACTAAATTATCTTCAGCAGCTGGTGACAGATGAGAAGACCAAAAAGAGTTGGAAATCATGTCTTGTATGGAAGACTAGTTTCCTTTACATAACCCTGCATAACAGTACAGTATCTGAGACTGCCAAAAAAGCTGCTCTTAAAATATTGTGATAAGGCTACGTAGCTACTAATTCAAGAATGTGTAAGGTGAAGATGCAGCAGCATTTTAACTGACCTCAAAAATACCCTCATTTAGTTCAAACCAAACATTAGTAGTCAAGAAATTCATGATTTTTTTTCCCATGTCCATGAAGCTAATCACCTGTGACATGGTTTTTATGAGAATATCATTTACATTTCATCCTCAAAATTTCATGTAGTCATTACTCATTAAAATATGACAGCAAAGGTGCTGATTAGAAGGAAGAGCTGCCTGTATGCATGTGTTTCTGATCTAGGTATTGACCAGCTGAAGTGAACTGAGGCCCTTTCCTCCTAATCTTAGTAATGACTGGTTTTGCAACGAGTCACTGAATTTCTAAGAGGAGAAACAAAACACAATTCCTTTGAAAAGCATCTTTGGCAGAGGAATGTTCAAAGTTGCAAAGAAAAGCGCCACTTGCTCAGGGTGGTATTACCTCTGCACTGGTGTCCTTGTGGGGCATACTCAGGCTTACTTCTCACTGCAAGTTGTCAGTCAGCCCCAGGAAGTAAAAAATGAGACAATAAAAGTGTGCGTGGACCCCAGCTTCTTCTGCCTCCTCCTTTACACTGCTAGAGCTCTGCTTCCCTCTTCTCTCCACCTTTTTCTCAGACTGTTTTATGGATCATGTACTTTATTGTCAGCTTCTCATTTGGCTTCACCAGCTCTACTGTTTTGTGGGGTGGGGTGGGTTTTTTTTTCTGGAGTGACTGTGCATTTGTTCTGAAGTAATGCAGGAAACAATTCGGTGTGACTGATTTTCCTTCACTCTCTTCTCAGTTAAGGCATGTGTATATTGATAATGATGGAAAAAATGGCTGTTATCTGAGTTGTGGTGTTGGTTGGTTGCTTGGTTGGTTCATGTATTTGTTTTTCTGATGCAACAGGCATCTGTGTATTGATGTATTCACAGCCGTGCTCAATCAGTAGTGCAGGCAAGATTACAGGCTGGGTTTTTGCATTCGGATAACCTATTGAGCTAAACACTTATTACTTATCTGCAGGCTAACAGTATTTCAGAAGCGCCAGCTTGTTTATACTAAAGGTTATATT
The DNA here is from genome assembly GCF_034638445.1 of Ciconia boyciana. NCBI lineage: Eukaryota > Metazoa > Chordata > Aves > Ciconiiformes > Ciconiidae > Ciconia > Ciconia boyciana. The sequence goes on along the minus strand of NC_132934.1, from coordinate 163,142,440 downwards.
GGAAGTTTTGTGCTCTCTTGTTTACTGCTCACTCACCGACGGACGGAATTACTATTTACACATGTTTACTGGTACTCCTAACCTCATCCTATAAACCTCGTGCACCCTTTCATGATCCTGACACATCATGCCTACCTACAATCTCTTGTTACAGCCAGAAGTTTCAAATAGACACAGATTTAGATTGGTCTCTTTCATGACTGAAAGATGGGAATAATATTCTTCTAGAAGCTACTATTTTTTTGTCAGCTTTGTACCATTTTCTAAATGGGCAGAAGTAATTGTATGAATGGATATTTATCAGTCAAATATCCCCAGCTTGTCTCCCTCATCTGACAAAAAGAGTATAAGAGACAATCATTGTGACACGGAGCTATGATTGATCAAGTCAAAAGAAGAGTTAACCACAAACAAGACATGATTAAAATCTAGCTGGAATATGTTACTCTTATTCTGAGAGTATTAGGACAGGTCTATGTTCAACACTTGATCAGGTGGAATTGCACAATTTCTGGCCAGAATGGCTCTTTCTTCATCTTCCATGGGTCGGGGTTTTTTGCATGATTTTTAACCACAGCTTTATGTGGGTGATATTTTTGTTTGCTGAAGGCCACCTCAATTTCACACAAATCATATGATGTCAACAAGCATGTCATTTTTCTTAACAAAATAGCTACCATTAAAAGATTCTGAAAGATGCAAAAGAGAACTTGGTCATACTAACCTGTAAGGTGTTTGATTCTTCATCTTTATGTTGACCCATCTTAGGAACCACTAAGGCTTTCCTGGAGTACATTTTTTGCTTATTTGCAAGGATACAATTACAGAGCAATTTTATTCTGAGGCAGTAGAAAGATGTTATGTAAGCAGAAGGTGGCAACAGCTGAAGGTTTTTTATGTGGTTCTGTAATTCACTAATTAAAAAAGATCATTCTAGCAAACAGAACTGCCTCTTGAGATAATGCTTAATGAACATTTCAGTGACTGGATACCTTTAAACTCTGGTCAAGATTGCTGCAGTTCATAAGATTGCATTCAACAAGACTGCATATTATAGCACACAAATTAGTTTTAGCTTTCATCAAAGAATTTTGAAGTGTTTAGCATATTTATATCTCTTGTATTTATATTTGCTGAAATAATTGAATTTGTAACAATTATAAGCCTGCACAGATCTCTTTAACTGTGTGTATTGATTGTTACACGAAATCAGTTTTACCTCATTTATAATAGAGTCTTTTGACATAATGCCTCCATACAGACACTGTTCTCATTCTTTTGGGTATAATCTGTTTTGGGAGATATACCCAGGACTCCTTACAGTGTGACATGTACAATGCTGACAGACTGAATCTTAATAAAACCAGCTTTCTGTGAGCGCAGCCTGAGGCTTTGGGAAGACTCCTTGCAGAAAACTCCTGGTAGGGTTTGACGAGGTTAAAAAAAACCTCCTCAGGAGCACTCACGAAGATGACTAAACTTTCTCGATGATCTTCATAGATTCCTCTGCCTCTTGGAGGGGAATTAAGAACAATACGCTGCCCAAATTAAAAACATAATGATATAAAGCCATTGGCCATTAATAAGCCAAAGCAGCTGTTCTTCTCTTCTTCTGGGATGCAGTCTGGGACTCAGCAGCTAATTGCTGATATTGCACCACTACCAGAAAGAGCAGGGGATTTCTGTTTGTTCAGATTATAGAATCCCTATTTAGGACACAATGATCTTTAACATTGAGGAGCTGCGGATTTTAACATATCATGGGCTGGTAGTTGTTGCCATGGTGGAGCCTCACCACATGCTCTCTCTTAGCAACAGGATCTGTAGGATGGTGCATATAGCAAGCCCCCAGTGAAATAATTGTGGTATGATCTACACTTCATCAAGGGGGTTGGAAAAAAAAACAAAACAAGCTTATTAGGTGCAATATATGCAGAAATTTGTCAGATCAGTAGTGACTGAAGATAACTGTTATAGAAATAATATGATACTAATGTGGCTGTTCTTTCTTTTATTGTCAGGATAATTGAAATACTTTAAAGAAAAAGCAATCTCATGGGTATGGAAGCAATGCTCCAATTTTAAGACTCTATTATGCTTCATCTCTTTTTCCTTTTTTTTTCCCTTTCTTCCAGAGCTCCTTATGTCTGTGCCTAGAAGGGTTGATACAAACTTGGTATTCAGTCAGGAAAGTAGCACATTGGAGATAATTTCCTTTCTAATTAATTTTTTATTAATTTTCATCATCAAGATTGCCATATTCCTGAAGTTCTTTGGTAATGGTTCTTCCCATTCACAGAAGTTTTGTAATAGAGGACCATATTCACAATGTTTTGGGAACTTAACAGTAAGTCCCACCAAAGCACACAGGCACCAATAAGTTAGGATTCTCAGTGCTTTTCACTTGAGCATAGGGAATTTAAGATGCACAAATAACTTAAATGCAGCGAATATCATTATATCCAATTTTCAGGTGTCTGGCTCCCAGGGTACCACTACCTATACAGAGTATATAGAAAAAGACACATGGAAATGTATTACTCATCAGCCAGCATGCCATTAGCTAGATGTCTGAATTGCTTGAGAGAGATTCTTCTCTTTATGGATAGTGCTTCAAGCCCCTACATTGCATCAGATTTGAGATTCCTCTTCCCTTTGATTTAAATGGACCATTAATTTCAATTGGATACAGGCATCTCAGGATAATTTTGGGATTTAGGCCTAAGTGCAAGACTGTTGTTTCGTACTGCATGTTTTGCTAGATGTAAAGTAATGGCAGTATGAAAACTATTTGCCTCTGCAGTTTGGCTTTGATGGTGGTATGGAAATAACATTTGGTTTTGGAGCCCCCATTTGTGCTGGTGGTTTTGTTTTGTTTTGTTTTCCTGTCATAACACATTAAATCACACTCTCCTAGCTTGTTCTAATTTTCTTTTTTCTTTATCCACATATTCTCTACCTTAATCCTAAAAAAGGCTTAATATTTGCAAATAAATTGCTGATTCTAGGTTTGAAAAAAAAAAATTAGGGTAAAGCTTCACATTTTCTTCAGTTTCACATGTGCTTTTAATTAATAACTGTTTTAACATGAATAATTTCACCAGAGCTGGAGATTAAATAGAAAAAATATTAATTAAAATGGTATCAAGTACACAAGCATAATGTTTCCTTATAAAATAAAAAGGCTGAAACAGTAAAGAAAGATAATAACTGGAAATTATTCTAGAGTCTGCCATATGAAATTATGTCCATTTTAATAAAATCTGTATGAAAACAGCAGGAAACTACGTGAAGCAGTAAGCAGCACTAACTAAGGAGTCCTTCAAATAATAAGTTTGCACTGTCCCAGTCTAGTGCTGCCTTTTGTTTCTGGCCTTGCAAAGTGCATGTTATTTGGGACAGTGCTTTCTTAATTGGGTGGGACATTCTGCTTTTCACTCAAGGTTGAAGCTGACTTTTTTGAATCAGAGGCTGAACAGAAAAGGGACAGGAACCGCCCTTATGACTGCACTTCAGGAGCACGCAGAGCCCGATTTTCCTCTTTCCCGGGCTGACACTTGATACGTGGGCAAAACAGGGTGAAATCCAACATGCATCACTTCACAGTCTTTCATGCTTGCTTTATATAGCTGCCCACACGTAGGTCAGTGGACATTCAGACCTGTTCTTCACATGACAGGGGGAATGATAAAAGAGCCTGGAAGAAGCAGGAAACCTTGCCTGCATTTTGCTGGCTGGACTCAGGTCTGTGTCCCCTGTGTGACTCAGAGCATCTCTCCCAGAGCCTCCCCAGGCCAGAAGCTTTCTATGGCCATGGCTGGTAGACAATGAGCCACACGTGTTCCTCTTTTGCCAGAGCCTCCTTATGCCACTTTTTATTCCTTCTGTGAATCTTTTTTAGTTTCCTGCTTTGTCACTTTATCTTGCTGCCCCGAATGGAAAGTTTGCATTTTTAGGTTTTGCTCCCTTTTACAGAGAAGGAGGAGGAAAAAAATGTTTTTCTACATTTAACTGGCCTCCTGAGCATGCCTGCTGTGTAGAGAGGGTGGTCATTAAGGTTAATGACTCTTCATTGTGCCTAATCTGGTGAGTGGCACAGAGCTTTTCAGAAAATGACAAAATTCCCCATCCATAGATTGAAATAAAAAACCACAGACTTTTCACAACAATTTTATACAGTTGAGTAGATCTCATAAATTGCACATTGGCAGAATCCCAAATCATCAAAGCAAAGAAATCTGAAAGTATTTCTCTGAGATAAGAGGATGCAAGTGCTTTCTGCACTTCAGTTCTCCAGGAGATGTTGGGTCACTGGCCGTTTCCAGTGTTTCCCACTGCCGTTTTTAAACATTGCATCTATAAAATTCCACAAAACGTATTTTGGGTGCTGAGCATAAAATGGTGGAGTTAACAGAGGATGGCTAGATTAATTCCCTTTTGTGACACGGCACTGAATATAATTATGTACAGTGAACTTGAACTCAGTATATAAGAAGTAGGAGACTGAAAATTATCTTTGAGATTCAGTTTAAACTTACAGGGTCTTGAGGGAATATACTGAGAAGCACTTGTCAGTCTCACAACATCTGCAGCAAGGATGCCTGAGCAGAAGGGCAAATTACCTTATCTTCTGAGAGTGTGAATGTATCTCAGAGTAGCCAAAGACGTACAGTGTTAAGAAATGCCTAATAAAATTCAATCTAAATGTGTGTAATCCATTAATCATCACGGTTTTTGTTACTTAGGTCAGGATGAGCCTTCAATGCACTGAAGAAGAGTTGTCTTTGCCTTGAAATGAAGATTATGTGCCAGTGATCCAAGTCAAACAAACAAAAAAAAGACCTTAGTGAGCAGTGACTGAAGATAAGTAGTTTGGATTCTGCTTAGAATTTGGCAGCTTTGAAAGACCAGATCCTTTGCTGTTTGGAACAATATAAAAGAGCCACCATTTGTGCTTAAAAAAATTTCATGAGAGAGAACTGCGAGACAGATTAATTACTTACACTCATCAGACACATAGTGTAGGAGATCCTTGCCCCAGCTGCTGCTCTGGGGAAATAAGCCAGGAGAAGGGATCAGGCTAACACCTCTCCCCAGGGCGCTGTGCGTAAGGCAGCTCCTGGTGGGTCTGTGCTGGCCCACGTGTGGGTCCGCCCCACTCAGTGCTCCCACGCACTGAGACTGCAATGCAGAGTACAGGAGAGACATGGACATACTGGAGTGAGTCTAGCAAAGGGCTGCTGATGTAGTTAAGGAACTGGAGCATCTCCTATGAGGAGGGGCTGAGAGAGCTGGGACTGTTCAGCCTGGAGAAGAGAAGGCTCAGGGGAGAACTCATCAATGTATATAAATACCTGATGTGGGGGGAGTAAAGAAGACGGAGCCAGGCTTTTCTCACTGGTGCCCAGTGAGACACTGAGAGGAAACAGGCACAAACCCAAATACAGGAAGGCTGTTGAAGAATAAGAAAAAGCTCATTTTCTGTGAGGATGGTCAAACACTGGTATAGGTTGCCCAAGAGGCAGTCTCCATCCTTGGAGATACATTCAAAACCCAACTGGGCAAGGTGCTGGTCAGCCTGCTGCATCTGACCCTGCTCTGAGCAGGGGCTTGGACGAAGGGATCTCCAGAGGCGCCTGCCTGCCTGGGCGATCCTCTGTGATTCGGTGCACCGGGCAGCATGCTCCTCTTCAAATACAGGTCCTCTGCAGGAAGGCGGCCAGCCTCCCCCCTCTGCAGTGTTACGGACAGGCTTCAATCGGAGGACAGAATAAGCATGTAGCAGCAAGGAAAGAAAGGTGGTGGGTACACAGGTACATATCCCAGGTGCTGCAAGTAGGTTTGAACTAAAGAGCAAGACCTGCAGACGGGGTCTGAGAAAGCACCGATCTGCTGTTTCCCAGAGAAAGGCTGTTGCTCTTCACAGAACCCATCTGTAAGTATTTCATGCTAGGAAGAAAGCAGTGAGATGGGATACTCTGTTTCCTTCTTTCTGCTCCAAATCTCTGCCCCAGAAGAAAAACGCTACATATGTAGACGTTCTGCACATACATACATTTTTCAAGTTGTAAAAAGCAAATACATTTTTGTTACAGCAAGCAGGTAATAGTGAAATCTTTAAGAAACTGCTTCTCAGAGAGATAAATGGCACAGCAGGATCCAGCAAAATCCTAAAAGGATAATTCAGCAATAAACATTCTAGAGCATGAGAGTTGTTTAATTTTTAAATTGCTATCGCAACTTTTTCTAACAAAAAAAAGCTTTCAGATTTTCAAGCCTGTTAAATAAATCTTTCCTGTGTCTCAGCTATATGTGTTGGAAGTGCTTGAGAGATTTTTCAAATATTCCTCACTTCATAATTCACCTGTTCACTGATAGAAATCTCAGTGATGGGAAGCTGAAACCTTTGTTCACGCAAGCTGTCATACTGCTACCCGCAGAGCTGTCTGTGTGTCAAAGGCATTGCGCTGAGGTAAGGGTTTGCAGAACAGGGCCTCCTGAGACCCATGAAAAGCAATCCTTTCAGAGTGATGTACAGAAAACTTCTCGATAATCTTTATTTTACTGAAATATTTCTGATTTGGCATAACCACGGTAATCTCATCTTCTGAAACAAAATCACTGACAAGATTTTATATGTCACAGGGAAATTACTTTAGCAATGAATAGTTCAGTGCTGTTCCAGGTATGTATGAGGGTAGGAGTATGACCCTCTTTTCCAGTTCATGCCACTGTTTACAAAGATATATTTAGTAAGACAAAGGATCCAATGTTATTTCTGAGAACTGATTATTATTTACAAAGTAATTGGCTTGTGGCAAATTGTTTATATAATGAGCAAACTGAGAAAGGAGAAACATATAATCCACCCACTTTGCGACCTCATCCTGACTTTCCAGGCCACTTTTTGACTTTTGCTGTTGGGTCCTCTCATTCATTTGCCAATGATATGAGCCTTCTTTGTTCACCTCTCCTGCATCTACCTTCTTCATGATTTATCCCTTGCTTCTTGCTGCAAAGCAAATGCTGCCCCCGCTGCTCTTCGCACCCCAGGGCAGAATCACATATAACAGCACATAAAAAAGCATTTATAGATATTTGGTAGTGTCACGAAATAATCTGAACATCATTTTGCCTACAAATCATGAGTAAAATCCTAGCACTACTGAATCAAAGGAATTTTTCCCATTTACCTCAGCTGAGCCAAGACTGTAGTCCAGGTACTCCCATATCCATTGGTTAGATTCACTACTCACAGAGAGCCACAACTATTTAAATCCATAAAAAATGAGGCATCGACTATTTTGTCTAAGAAGAATATGAAATAAGTAGCAATGACATAATAGAAAATGTCAATGGAATACTAGACTTTAAGTTCACAACAGTGTTTTTAGACCATTTTCTTGTTTTATTTGGGGGGGGGGTTGTTAGGTTTGGAGGGGAGGTGTTAAAATGGTCTGGCTTCTGGTACTCTGGTTTCTTTATGCATTTGATTATGCACATCTAAATATGGAATTCTATTTGACAAAAGGTCTCAAGGTGCCATAAAACAAAAACTGTACCTCTTCTACACAGGATACTTTTGTAAAAAATAATGCATCTTTGTAAAAGGAAAGTGAAAAGATACATTATTTTTATACAGTATGTCGAATCAGTTTGATTTTCTTATAATTAATCATATTTCAGTTTATTCTGTAGATTCTGTATATCATTACTGAATACAGAAAACCTGTTTTTTTATTATTATTGTTGACTAATCAAAGCAAAACCAGTTCTGCTTAGAAATAATCCAAATTTAACAAGCAATGGTTTCTCCCCTGTACTCCCCAGCAGCAGGGGAAGTATACATTTAAGAGAGTACTATAATCTAGTTTCAGTATAAATAATAGTGAAATCACTTAGGAAATTAATCACTGTTCTCAATCTTCTTTTAAAGAGCTGTCTTCCCCCTGCCCTAATATACTGTGCTCAATTGCCTTCTGGTTTTGAAGGTTTTTTTTCCTATCAGCTCATGTATCCAGTTGGAGAAGCTTAGCCATCTCTGTACTCAGAAAGGATGTTTCACATATTGCATTTTCACTCACCATAAGTAGACCATTGCAGTGATCTGGCATTTGAATTTGGACAAATTATGCTGAATAACAAATATAGCAATTAATCAGAAGCTTCCTTAGGAAGCAAAAAGATGAGGATAATCAATCTTCAAACGTTCTACCTTACCTTGCAGTTTTGCACTTTTGATTAACAAATGCACTGCAAACCCCTGTTGTGCCTAGAAAATCTGTATTTCCAAAGCTATCCAGCAGAAGTGGGACAAAATCTCAAAGATCCAGATTTGCTTATGCAAAATTCAACATCTGTTGAAGCTCCTGAATTGGGAGCCAGGAGTCTTTTTAAAATGTGAGTCACCCCTAGAGATAGCTGTGTTTCTAGGCTGCCTATGGAAGACAACTGTATTCCTAAATTCAGTAGGTTCCTACAGACTGGCTACAATTCACTTCATAAATTTAGTTGCAATGAATTTGAGACCAACTGTCTTGAATTACATTTGAAAATCCTAGCTAGTGTCTGAGTTTCCGAAAGTCACTTTAAAATTCAAAAACCTGGAGACTGATCCCTGTTGTGATCTATACGCCATTCCTTCTCCTCCAAGACTGGAGAGATATCTTTATTAAAATTTGGGGTAGCTTTCTTAAATCAGACTCAGACATCCAAAATTTTCACAGCTGGCACTTCTGTTCTGCATTGTAGTTTTTACTTGGAAATTATGTTAACTGAAGCAACGTATTTAGGAAACAATTTCATCACAATGTGAAAATTCATCCAAAAAGTGACTTGTGAGACAGAAACTTACAAATGCATGACATTTCTCTTTCAACTTAATCCCAGCCTTCTCTGAACTTCAAACATATACTTTAAGTTTTATCCTTCATTTAATTTATTAATTCAAATTATACTGGCTTTTTTATTTATTTCTGCCTATAAAACGTTTATGAAATAACTAATTTATATATACGCAGTTACTCAAATATGATTCATGCTTTACATTTTCTAATTTGCGTATTACACTTTTTCAAACCAGATTTCCATTCTAGCAGTTGAGCCAGATTCCAAAAGAAAATTCAGATTCCTGACTTAAGATTTAGCAACCTTATCATTCTTTCCTTTAATTAAAGTACCAAGACAATAACGATTCTCTTGTCAGGCAGCAGTGACCTCATTTTTTTTAGCACCATGTGATTTTGCTGAAATTGGATTGAATCTTTGACAGTAAATAATGACCTTCACTCAAGAACATTCCAAAGTCTTTGTTCATGAGGATCTATAACTTATTCTTCATGTTAATTGTGCAATTTTATGCCTTTATTTTCCATGCCCCACAGTTTTCTTTCTTGGCATGTAAGCTATTGCGCTTTCTTCGTATAAAACCTTTCAGGTTGGTTTCTACCAGCCTTTGCTCTGATATCCATGAGATGTAGTTTATGAAAAGACATTTGAAATAAAAGAAGACACAAAGCAACAGCACTTCTATTTTATTTGCTTGGAAAACAATACATCCAAAAGCTGTATTGACTTTTCATTGCTTCATGCAATGGCATTAAGCACTACAGTTTAACGTTATGGTTCATAGTTACCTGTTCAACCTAGAATGGAAACTCGTGTAATCTATATTTATACTTTTGTTTAATGCCAGATATGTCAGTACAACTAAAGAGATTAGTATTTGGTAATAAAGAAAGTCATGATTATTCAGACTTTTTATGATTTTTTCCTCTATTTTCAGTATTAGAATTAGGTGGACAATGTTTCTCATATGCAACTAAATAGTCTAAAATGTCCTAAAAAATACTCTAAAATGATCTAAAATGCTTCTCATTTTACACTGAAATAAATTTCAGGGGTTTTTACACCATTGTTGTGGTTTAGCCCCAGTCGGCAATTAAGTACCACACAGTCGCTCGCTCACTCTCCCCCCCAGTGGGATGGGGGAGAGAATCAGAAGAGCAAAAGTAAGAAAACTCATGGGTTGAGATAAGAACAGCTTAATAATTGGAACAAAATTATTTTATTATTATTATTATTTATTATTATTATTATTATTATTATTATTATTATTATTATTATTATTATTATTGTAACGAGAAGGAAAACAACAAGAGAGCAAGAGAGGAACAAAACCCAGGAAAAAAAACAAGTGATACAACCACTCACCACCCACCAACCAATGCCCAGCCAGTCCCTGAGCAGCCATCACTGCCCCCCAGCCAACTCCCCCCAGTTTCTATACTGAGCATGACGCCATATGGTATGGAATAGCCCTTTGGCCAGTTTGGATCAACTGTCCTGGCTGTGCCCCCTCCAGTTTCTTGTGCACCCGGCAGAGCATGGGAAGCTGAAAAGTCCTTGCCTAGTGCAAACACTTAGCAACAACTAAACCATCAGTGTGTTATCAATATTTTCTCATATGAAAATCCAAAACACAGGACTATACCAGCTACTAGGAAGAAAATTAACTCTATCCCAGCCGAAACCAGGACGACCATGGATAATGTAATAAGGAATATAAGAAGCTGTGACAGAGAGAGGAGGGCAGAGGAGCAGAACTCAAAATAACCAGGTAGGTCAGGGAGCTAAACCTGGACCTGCCAGAGCCTGTCAGAGTGCTGTAATGACCAGGACATTAGCTGTCTTTTCCTCTGGCATTGGAGGAAAAAAAAAAAAACACAAGTTGCCCTTGACCTAAGAAATCCCTTGGATGAATTTGCTCAAACTGATTCTTCCCAGGAATCTTTTTTGGTGGAGCCACATTTTCTGATGAAGCAAAACAGTAAAAAACAAAACTAGTTTGATTAGTGAAGTCATTTTAAATGACTGAAGATTTGCTGTAAACTAACTAGTCAACAAACAATATTCAGTTCAGATTAATAAGTATCAAAAGTCACTGCCATCTCATAGATACACAGTACTTTTGCTAAAGGTGGCCATGTCAGTTTAGTTCATTCATTGCAGTGATCATTATCACAAAAGCTGGCAAGACAATTGGGAGGCTTCCCAACAGTAGAAGAGGACTAAAGAGCATGATGGTGTGAACAGAGTAGGTGACTGACAATACTGCAGGAAAAATACAGTGTTGTGACCCCCACATCACGTTTGCAGTCTCCAGCTCATATATCTTGTACCAATTTGTCCTGGCTGAATAATAATGGAATCACAGAACCATAGAATGTTTTGGGTCAGAAGGTACCTTCAAAGATCATCTGGTCCAACCCCTCTGCCATGGGCAGGGACATCTTTCACTTAATCGGGTTGCTCAAAGCCCCATCCAATGATGGGGCATCCGCAACTTCTCTGAGCAACCTGTTCCAGAGTCTCACCACCCTCTTCGGGTCTTTCTTATGTCCAGTCTAAACCTATCCTCTTTCAGTTTAAAACCATCGTCCCTTGTCCTGTCACTACAGGCCTTGGTAAAAAGTCTTTCTCTATCTTTCTTATAAGCCTCCTTTATATATTGAAAGGTCTCCCCAGAGCCTTCTCTTCTCCAGGCTGAACAACCCCAATTCTCTCAGCCTTTCTTCATAGGAGAGGTGTTCCAGAACTCTGATCATTTTCATGGCCCTCCTCTGGACCCGCTCTAACACGCCCGTGTCTTTCTCATACTAGGGGCCCCAGAACTGGCGACAGTACCCCACATGGAGTCTCACAAGAGCAGAGCAAAGTGGGAGCATCACCTTCCGCAACCTGCTAGCCACGCTTTTTTTGGAGCCCAGGATATAATTGGTTTTCTGGGCTGCAAGCGCACATTGCTGGCTCATGTCTAATTTTTTGTCCACCAGTATCCCCAAGTCCTTCTCCACAGAACTGCTCTCAATCCACTCATACTCCAGTCTGTATCAATATTTGCAATTGCCCCAACCCAGGTGTAGGACCTTGCACTTGGCCTTGTTAAATTTCATGAGGTTCACATGGGCTCACTCCTCAAGCCTGGTCTCTGAGCTGTGTTGCTGCACGCACCACCAGTGACAGCAAATGGGATCTGTTTCACATACTAGACAGAGAAAACTGGCACTCGGAATATATGAATGTGCCCTTGGGTATTTTCTGCTGAGAAGTGTTTTTCAATCAGCCTCCTGCACTATGTGTTTACCTCAATTTCTTTTCAACTCTCCCTCAGACTCTTCTCATTGGACTCTTACTCACCCCTTTTTTTATCAGTTCGCACCCTTTCTGCATCTGAAGTCCACTTGTGTATACTCTCCTCACACTAGAACATTTTTAAAATAAATTAATAACATCATTTTTCCTTTCAAAATACTACATTCTGCTGGTGTACTCTATGATTTATCCCTTCCTGCCTTCACCAACATTTTCTTTATCGAATTTCTTTAGAGAGTAGTAGCCAAGAAACCTAGACGGTAATTTTTTTCTGTTTTCTTTGCACAGTGTAGCGTTCAAATGACTAGGGTTCAAATGACTGCCATGATAATATTATTAATAACAAAAAAAAAATTATGTTTTTCATTAGAATTTAAATCTCTTTCCTTTCCTCTTATTACTCATAGTCCCCAAATTTTTCCTTCTGTTTCCATTCAGCTGTGGTTTTGGTTTCTCTTATTCAGTTTGCAAATCAAATTATGTTTGTGTAAGGACTGAATGATCAGAAACCTGATACTTGAACAGGTTCAAAACTGATAGGACCCATTCATAGTCCTGTGTCACTGAACATAAATAGAAGAAGCCTGCTTACTTCAAAAAAAGGATAAATTAAGGAATATTTAGGGATATCTTGAAAATAATGAGGTGGCCTAAGAAAATCAATCTTAGAATAAAAGACATAAAAAAATAAAAGAATAAAAGACATAAAAGAATAAAAGACATACATATTAAAATGAGGAACTAATATGTCAGCCTATACATCAACATCTGTGTAAGACAAGAGGTAACAGGCATGGAAAAAATAGACAGTTTTATCACACAAGGAACTAAAGGGCTCTTGTGTTTCAGTGACCATGCACATTTTACTCAGATCTCAAAGAAACAACTTCAAATCAGGATATAGCATCTGTAGCTCACTCACTCATTTGGATAAATGTCTGTCAGAAATCTGATCCAAGGGGAGCTTTTCCTTCAAGTTGCAAACAAATTAAAAACTATGCAATAAATTAATAATAATTAATAATAACTTAAAACATTAAAAAAACCCTAAACCAAAGTCTCCAACTCAGAGAAGACAGAGGCTTTCTGTTCACAAGGAGACACATGGAGAAGACAAGGGGCAGTGGGGACAAGTTGCACCAAGAGAGGTTTCATCTCGACATAAGAAAGAAATTTTTTACACTGAGAACAATCAATCATTGGAACAACCTCACCAGGGATGTGGTAGGGTCCCCATCACTGGAGGTTTTCAAGATGCATTTGGAGATGGTGCTAGATAATCTCATCTAGGCCCCTTTTCTCATGAAAGGTTGGACCAGTTGATCTTTCAAGGTCCCTTTCAACCTGGGCTGTTTTATGGTTCTGTCATTCTATGATTTGATTCTGACTTTCTACATTATTTTTTTTCCTTACATAATTAAAACTTTAAAAAAGCACAAACATTGGCTTAACTTAATGATGCCTTATTCCCTTGAGGGTCCTTACTGTGGTATTATCAGATCAGGGTCAGCCCTCAGCAGTACTTGGATGGAAAATCCATTGACCAATTTCAGCTAAATTCTGCAGAGAGGTAGTGGTGGGAAAAGAAGAGAGACAGAGACTGAGAATGTGGAACACAGCAGCAAGACGCACTGGTGTATAGAGAAATGCCAGAAAGTAACTGATAGACACACTGGACCTCATTAGTTCTGCTACTCATGAAACAATTGTTGATAGCTAATATTTTACAGTAATGTATTGCTGTTGAGTTAAATAGCTACACAAGAAACTCCTTGTTTATTTGGAATTATATACTGAATTAATGAGTTGCAAATTGTAAACCAATCCAGCTTCAATAAATATCATTATGAGTTGCACTAGGTTTACCTACACAAATGTTCAAAGCAAAATTATTCTGTGACTACAATAAGATTTAGAGCACAGTTATGTTCCCTAAAATGTAAGTACTTAAGGAGAAGCTTACCATATGTTTAAAATTATCTGTAGTTGCATTTATGATCTGTGATAACAGTGCATATATTTTCTGGATTGCAGCACTTTAGAGGTATTCCATTTTATTTTATAGTGTTAGTGTACAATTCACCTCTAGCAATTTATAGTGAGGCTTTAAAAATTCAAATAATAAAGAGTTTCTCTCTATGGCTGTGAGTAGTAATTTAACTTTACATTAAAATGTTCACTACAGAGAAGCCAAAAATAGCTATTGCTGACAAGTTTAATAAACTGCATCTGCACTTCAGTGCAATGCCAAACTCCATGTTGTGAATCCCATTCTAGGATTATCATTGATGTTATTTAAAGAAAGGGAATTTATGGTAACATGTTTACTCATGTACAGTATGCGACTTTATTTTCTTGCCTGAAATCAACAGAGAAATATAAGGCACTGGTAATCTGCAGTTTCTAAAAGTATGTTCCCCTAACCACCTGGGCCTTTGCATAGTCTGGTATGATTCTCCTTCTCTTTTCTCTGGTAACTCTGCACAAAAGTAGGAGGTCAAGGAATGCTTCCACATGAATGACATTACTTGCAAGAACTCGTACTCCACAGAAAGACAGCTATTGCCAGAGAGAAGAATCATCTATCTATGTAGATTTAGCAAGGCTCTGGCTGTATGGAGAATTTCCATCAATGCAGGGCAAGACTCCCCAACCCAGTCTGCAACCCATCCATCTCATAACACTTATGGACAGGCAGGCAGTGGCATGCCAAAGGGTCTCCTCGACCAGGCTCCATCAGCATTTGCCATGCTCACTTGGCTGTTCACTCCAAAACACTACCTGAGCCATGAAGTTAGAGAAGCCTCTCTGTGAGAGAATGCAACTCAGAAAAGTAAACTATGTTGTGCAAACCCAACCACTTAGTATTCAAAAATGAGGTGCAAAATTACTTCAAGAGGTTTGAATAAAATGATGGTGAGTGTCAGTCAGGGCAATGCTCTTTCTCTGGGGATCCCATACAAAATATTGGATCATTGAGATGTAGTATTGTCAGACGCCTGTATTGCTAATTAGCTACTTCACAGCAGTTTGTATTTGTGGACGTTTTGGGAACCAGTCCCAAAGAATGGAAGGAAGCCCTGAAGGCACTGCTAGAGATCTTTAGTACCAACTGATTGTTATAACAGAAAGGAATCATCCTTTATAACCTATTGGTCTCGAAGGCAGATCATTATGTTCAAGTAGCCATTTGTCCTTCCTGTCAATGGAGATAAACAGATAGCTTCAGCGGGTTGTTAAATTATTCTTGAGACAGAGGTCTGAGATAGGTCAGGTGAATCCCTTTTAGGAAGCATTTATTTCTTTCTGTCATTAATCATGAAAGAAATCCAAGTTGTGTAACTCGCACCTGATACCCAACGCTTACAGATCTAGAAAGAAGAAGAGCTGAATCCCCCCTGAGATCTCTGTTGAAGGCAGCAGGAGTTTAGTCACATTCACTAATTCACATTAACACATCTACGTTGTATATATGTATGTATATATAAATTCCACCTAAGGCATCCACGAGTGTGCCTCAATGGTACAGACTAACAACATAAGGAAAGATATCTTCAATGCTAGAGTTGTTTCAGTGAAATTAAGTATTTTAAGATACCTGTCATGGTTACTACCCTGGGTTCCTTGCCGCCTCGTTCATATCTGCTCGGTTTGTAACTATTCAAGAAAGATTCTGATCATTGAAAAATAGGAATATGCAATATTTGGGAATTATAAAACCATTAGATTCTAGATTTGCTATATTTTCACTTACAGAAAAATACCACTTTCATTTGTATTGATAAGAGATGGCTTTTTAAATAATGTATTCTTTTCTGCCTTTGATTCATATGCTGCTAGACTGAAAATGGCACTTCAGCTTCAGACTGAAAAGAGAGAAAAGATATTTCTGATAAAACATGAAATGTCTCTAAAATATTCAGTTTTTTTCTGTAAAGTATCCATCTGATAAAGAATATGTGATGAATTGATGTGGCAAGAAACTTTTATACTTTCTTGTTTGAGATGAGTTTACAAGGTGTTCCTGAATTCCCCCTTAGGAACTGTGCACCCATTGATAAATACATGATAACTGAACAGATTATGCCTATATTATATGCTATATCATGGAAGTATGGACATTGAGCACAGACACATGCAGATTAGATATGTATTTATGGGCACACCTTAATGTTCAGAGGAAGACTTTAATTCTTGTGCAGACTGCCAGGGGTTCTTTCTTCTGTAAGTTAAATAACTTTGTATAAACTAAGGGTGAATTATTTTGTCATTACTAATGAATAAGATAAAAAGACATCACTGTCCACCCATGGAGCAGTCTGTCTTCTCCACTTTTTACCATCATTGAAATTCAGTTCAGCATCCAGCCAGAAACTTTCCCCCAGAGTCTATGATTAGGAAAGACAGTATTCTGCCAAAGTGTTATTTAAATTCTCTGTTTCAACTTTATTATGTGATATCAGACAACTTCAGAAATCTTTAACACCCAGCTTAACACTTCATAATTGTTCTCTGTGAGTTTGAGCATTTTTGTAGTTCTCTCCACAGGAATTCCTCAGGCATCCCAAGGGCCAGATTAACACATGTATTGATGGAAGTCTTCACCTGCCATAGTGTTTAATAGTGCCCCATCAAAATCAGAATGTGTAGTGGGATATTTAGGAGACTATAAACCTTTATGCCCTTAGGATACAATACTCACTTAATGTATCTTTGACTATAACAGTTATGTCCCTTCTTTATCTCAATTATCTAATTCCTTCCTGTGAGCAATGTTTTTTTGCTGTTTTTGTTGGAACTACACTAACTACAGAATCTTGATGCTCTGGATTTGCAAGGCTTTTTTATTGTACTTCAATGACATTTGCATTGGTCTTTCTTTTTCTTTTACTTTGCCCCTTACTTTATTCTTCATTTCAGAGACAGTCACACATAAGAAATTCTACTGGCACCTAAAAGGCTGGATGACTTTCATGAAATTAATTTCGTGAGAGTGCTTGTGCCTTCCAGCCTCTATGATAAATCTAAAGTACAGAGATGCATGTCAGTTTTCTGGTAAAAAAATAGTATTTTATATAAATAAAATCACAGAGTGCTGAAAAAAAATTAAACTTCATTCTCAATCCTTTGTGAATCAGAGTAGGTATAACTATTTAACTTTGGTGAAAACAGGGTCCTGATCTTAAATCACATTAAATTCCTGCCACTTCAGTGGATTACAATCTCTGTTAAGGCAGATATTTGCACAGGTGTAGTTCTATTGGTGTGCATAACTACTGCATGAACCAGGGTCCTCAGCTGGCTGAGTAAATAAAACTAATACTTTCAAAATCAGGTCCAAATAGACTCGTTCCCCAAAATAAGTAGTAAAACAGGAAGGAGCTCCCAGGAGCCCTACCTTAATACACTCTGTAAAGTTGCTGCTATTGTTTTCCAGGATCTAAATAGCAGACTTCATTTGTTGGTCACCTCTTCTACCCCTCTGCACTCTTCTTCCCCAGAGAATATGAAAGCTCAGATATACCTCCCCATTCCTCCCCCAGTGAAATTAAGAGAAGGTTTGCTGTTAGCTTCAGTGGGACTTGGCCTTTGCTTTGTGGCATCCAAATTTAGGTATGCTGTCAGTCTTTGAAACATGACTCTGTTTTTCTGCATTGATGATCCCTTTTTCCCCCAGTGCTGATTGTAGGCGGTTTTAGTGGCATTTCATTACAGAGTCAGAAGGACATGTCCTCCGAGAGGCTTTTGTGTGTGTGTGTGTTTATGTTCCAGAGTAGACGGTCTAAAGATAAAGCAGCAGAAAGCAGCGGAAGGCTAGCTTGAACTGGATATTCCTGAAAGTCGCATCCCCCCTTGCCCGAGCCGACACAATCATCTTTTTCAAGCAAAAGAAAGTTCTTAAAACTTTAAGCTGGCACTGATAATGAAAAAAAAAAAAAAAAAGATTTCCTGAAGGAAAATGTGAATGTATTAGCATAAAAATGTATAAAAGGAATGCTGCAAACTGGAGCTGTCCATCTGCTTTCAAAAGCAGGCTAAAGTGTTTGGACAGTCACATCAGGTAAAAAGCCTGCTGCAGCAGCTGCTTTTATGGCTCCTACTGCTGCTCCTTTGAGAAGTCATTAGGTAAAACTTGCTTCATACTCCTTTTCTGCTCCTTTTTCAGCTGAAATATAGTGCTGACATCTTTTCTATTTATACTTTTTTTTGTTTCTACTAAGACAATCAGCTCTTCTGGTTTTCTTGAATTTGTTGTCCCAGGCACAGGGGTACCTAGACAGAATGCAAGGGACAAGGTTTAATTGGATCACAACATTACTATTTAATTAATTTGCAGTCCATCAAGCAATAAATTTTCCAGTGCAGTTCCTGACTGGCTTCCAGCTGGTGGAGCTCAGATGTCTGCTTGCAGCCCACTGTCCTGCGTCCTTTCACAGCTAGCCTGTTCTGAAAATGCCTTACCTTACTCCCAATTTTAAGGTTAACAGACTGAGGAAAGAAGATTATATCAGACAATAAGAGCTCATCTCCCTTCTTGTATTCTCTAGGGGATGCATTCTCCCTAATCCACTTCTGTCAGCTAACAAAGTCTCTCATACTGAAGGCCTCTCAGACATCGGTGACGACCTTGAGTTCCCCTATGGCTCATTATAGCTTGTGGCTTCTGCTCTCTCCTACTGTATAGATTTATAGATTTATAACAGGGTGTTTGGAAGGGTTGTGAGGTTGTGGTTTGGGAGGTAAATGGAGTTGATGTATTACAGCGTTGTCTTAATCAGGGCTGGGAGGGCACAAGGATGACAGGAAAGGATTCAGTGGCCCAAGAAATGCCTTTCCAGCTGAACACACCTCTATCAGATAACTGCCTGTCACAAGCAATAAAACAGCCAGGACAACAGGGATCTCGATTTAAGTTACCACAGTTTAGCTGCTCTTCAGGGCTTGTTATAGACTGATACAATGGAAAAATCTATTCTTTATTACCAGAAAGCCTGTTGTGATCAAGAAAACGTTACTGTGACCAGAAATATCCCTTAGGATAATAAATACTTCAGTGTACAGAATAATGTGAGACTTGTTAGAGTTTCTCTTCTGCCTTAACATCCTGATGCTTATTTAAGTGTGTTTTATCAAACACTCTCAAAGAGTTTTTCATATGGAAGGTCCTATCATTCAAGGTAGAAAGATGTCTTAAATCAGTCAAATGTCTCTGTTTCAGCTTAGAGCTTCAGATCTTCTTCTGCAGATAGAATCACAAGAACACAGAATCATAAAATAATATCCATACATAAATTGGTACAAATAATAGTTCCAATAGTGGGACTGTTTTCTACCAGCTTTCATAGTTATCTCAGATATTCAGTAACAGACCATTTGACTTAACAAATAGTGAACACTAAATATCATTTGTGGTTTTCACCTTTGGAAAGCAGAAATCATTCACTTTTAGTCAGAAACAAAACTATGATCTCTCGGAAATCCCCTGGCTGATCCGTTCCTAGGAAAAGCTGCTTTATTCCAGATGTTACAGAGCATATGTGTATATGCACAGCACAGCAGAGAAGATTTGTACAATATGTCACAAATTACCAGGGAAGACTTAAAATGTCATTACAGGATATCCTTTAACCTTTCTGATTTCATCATTAAATTGTTTTAAGTATCTTCTTTAGAAGGCTTTTGATACAAAGTCAACCCAGATATTTTATTTTGGTTTTATGCATGTACCTCTATATTTGCCAAAAAGCCCATTTTTTTAGATTCATAAATACTACTAGAAATCTTTAAGACTCGTTAGCCTCATGGCATTTAGGCACACCAGGAAATCCATCACACATTCTCCAAAAAGGACAGCTGTCTGTACTTTTTAAGCACACCTGACTTCATTTACATCTCACCATATCATGACACTCTAAAACAGCAAAAACAGCCATATCATTGAGTAGAATCCCAAACCAGTAAGTAAATCTAACCCTGTTTTGGTTCTTCCCCAGTTACAAGTGCCTAGGACACCAGCAATGCTTTGAAACATGATGGAAGGTCAGTCTATCAGTATTTTATGTGATACTAAGCAACAGGTGCTGTAGCTAGTACATACAATCCAGCATTCGTCTGTAAAAGGTAAGAAAGATTTAGCTGAGCTAACTTTCACTGGTAACTAAAATTAAATGACCTATTTTCTGAGATATCTGTAACATTATGAGAAACAGAAATTGTCTTAAAAAACACCAGCTCAGAATGGGAACTGCATCCATCTCATTAAGTACGAGCCTGTATTGTGATCTTCATGTGTATGTATGATCTTCCAAGAAAATGTATCAGTAACATGAGTGCTACATCCTGATCTAAAGATGAGGTTACAGAGCATACTGAGGTACACTTGTGGACAGGGAATGCAGTGTGTGCTGCTTAAAAATGCTGAGGTAATTTAAGTTATAGGCAATGACAATAAGTTTAGAAATAGTCACGAGTTAAATCTACTTTTACTCGGGGGTTTTTTTCTGGGTTTGGTTTTTGTTTTTTTTAAGAAAAAAGTAACAACATGAACATAACTGTACTGTTACAGACTTCACTCATGCGTTAGGGCTCTGTTTGCTGTCTCTTTGTGTTCATGGCAGCACCTAGCTAGACCTAATTATTTTGGATCTGGTGATCTGGCCCAAAAATTACGGGGATGTTTGATTACCTACAAGCCTACTTATGTAACCGTGAAGTCCTAACACTTTTTGGCTAGGTTTCCAATCCCATTCACTGACTGCGTTAAGTGGCCCAACTGTGCAGAAACCTATAAGCCCTTTCCCCTAGGGATCAACGGCTAATTAAAATAGTGACTGAAAATTGCATCTTCAAACAAAGCAGTATGTGATTTTGAAGGGGATTTTTTCATACACAAAACAGTTGCCCTTCCCCAGCCCCGCAACCATAATAGATATATTTCTAATGCTTCCTCCAGCATCTTCTCATTTTGTCTGTCCTTGCCAATCAACTCCCAGTGACAGCAATTGCCTTGTTCCTGAGTCACTGTAGTAAGTTTAGGTTTAGCACCTCCTAATTGCTCCTAAGACTGAACCTTTTTTAGCCAGATGAAGGTAAACATAGAGTTTTCTCAATTAACAGCAAAAGCTTTATACTGTTTCTTTGAAAAAGTATTCCATTGTTTTTATTTTCTTAATTGTTCTTTTAGCAAACACTATGATCTAAGTGTAGGCATTCATCCTAGAAGGTGTAGCATAGATAAACTGGAACATCTATGAAATTTATTTTAAAAAATACATCCCTATTCTGTATGTTTATAGAGATTAGAAAAAAGGAACTCCAGACATCTAAGACTTGACATTTTATACTTTTCTTATTATGCAAATTAGTTTAATAGTTTGTGATCCTGTTCCCTGAATATTAGCAAATTAAATATATGCTGTATTTCTGGGTCTGATTTTGATCTCATTTTTACGAGGAAGAAGTGAATCTACTGAAGTCAGTGAAGTGTCACAAAAGGAAAGCTAGTGCAGATGAAATCAGTTTAGTTTTGTCTGGAGCTGTCTCTACATTCACTTTAGAATCAGCTCATGCTAAACTGCATCAGTAATCTCCATGAGATAAAAGCTTAAATTTAAGAAAAGGAAGCTTCAGATGAATAACATCTGGAAATGTTTAATGACTCCTTGTATCTGAATGAAGTAAAGTAAAGCTTCATATAAAGCTGTTCAGCACAGCTGAGTTGACTTGCTGCTTAAGCTCCCTGAGTGAAACACGTTATTCTACAACCATGAACTTGAAAGTGTTCTCCCTAACCACGGCATATATATTGACAGCTACTGTGCACTATATTGGCCACTGACCAAACATCTTAATATTTACATTTATGGCTTTTTCCCTTGTAATGGTATAGAAATTACTCTCAATTAAATTTTATGGACCAGGGTCTAAATTGTATACACACAAAATCTGACTTTCTTGGAGCAGCTACCTTTACTGACATATGGTCAGAAGAAATTGGCTCAATTTTGGCAATTAAACCAGTCATATTTCAAATATGGTTACTGGCCATTAGTACAAATTACCTTGGACTGGATACATTTACATAATACATTTTTTTGCCAGGAAAATCCATTACAAGAAACAACTTGTTTACTAGGTTATTTAGGGTATGAAAAGAAGCATCAAAAAGTTACTTTATATAAAAGAAATGAAATTTAGTTAATATACCTGTGATAACTTGTCTGTGATGACCAATAAAGCAATAGACTAGTAGTGCACAGATAAGTCACAATTCCAATCTGAACCCAGTTGTTGCAGCAAGTTGAGTGATTGCCCTGCAAATGTAAGATGATTTGAAAATTGTCCACTGAAGCTGAAGAGGTCAATAAGAAAGAGTGTGCTCGGAAATTTGATTTTTTACCAGATTGTTCTAGGTTTATATCTGCAGTGCAAATATCTTTTAAAGACTATTGTATAATTAGGCTTCAAGTAATGCTAAGTTTCTAGAGGTCTTTAATAAACCTTTCTAGTGATGACAGAATTTTGGAAAACAAACCTAATGCAGATAAAAAGGTGTGAGTATTACCAAAGGACTTCTCAAATCATGCCAAACAAAATGCCCTAATAAATGATACAAACAGTGGAACTGCTCCAGTATCAATCAGAGCCACTGGTAACATTTCCATTCAATTTAGTGGGTGTTGGATCAAGCCCATTTGCAATTTGGGAGCAATGTTAGACAATAGCAGTGTTAAATCAGTCAAAGCAGTTAACAAATTTTAGCTAAGCCAGTCAGGCCCCAGGGATGATAGGAAAAAATTCAAAAACAAACAAGCAAAGAAACCATTGAAACACAGATCCGATTGCTGATCTCAGTGCACCTCTGTTTTCATGTTAAATTTTTATTTCATTCACATCTCAAAATACTTATAAATTCACACTTTATTCAGGAAACTAAATGGACTAGCTAATGCTTCCTACAGAGACATTTCAGGGTTTCATTCACTTTTTAGTTCTGATGCAACATATAGTATGAAATGCTTGACCTGACCCTTTTACTCTTTTCTTACCTAGAATATTATATGTTATACGGCATCAAGCTGTCTTTGTTCCTGCATGATTAAGTAACATAATTTGAGATACTTACAGGTCATGACACATTACTGAAAGATTAAGATACAACATTATAAATGAATAACATAACTATAAAAATAGCTTAGTTTTACCCAATTTTTTGGACCAAAACTATAAATCATAATATTCTGGCAGAGCTAGCATAGCTATACTAATTCAATTAGTAATCGCTGTATTTCAATTATCCTTGTGAGGAGAGATATGTAACAAAATTAGAAGTGTTTCCCTCCCATGAAAGGCAGAACAGTACTAGACCATAACAGCTTCTTTCTTGTAACTAATCAATTCTATGAAAATTTATAGACCTAATGTAATAAAAGGCCAAAGGTAAGAAAAAAGAGCATAAACTAATGAAACTAATAATATTAACAAAGTATTGAAGCAATCAATTATTAAAGAGACATAAAGGTTAACTGCCCATGAAATGAACATACTAATTCAATGTTATTTTATGATGTACTCACGATTTGTTTCTAAATTTACTTGAGTGGCTCAAGAGAAAATCTACTTACTCTTACTTGTGCTACACTAAAAAATACCCACCTACAGGTCAGGTTTATGGTAAGCATATACGCTGGTGATTCTGACAGCACTCTGTTTGTCAGGGTAGAAGTATACCCACATTACAACCTCAAGGTCTGAGCCGCTTCCCTCTCCCTTTGATATCCAGGCAGCCTGAGTCAATTTTGCTCTTAATTAGGTACCTAGCTTTGTGTGAGGTCGATTCAGGCCCAAGCTCTAAAAGCTTCCAACATCTCCACTTAAGAACTGCGCTCACGGAGAGTTGATCACCTCCCTCGCAGCAAGGAACAGACTGAGATACTCGTAAATATAACAAAAGGGTCCTTAAGTAAACTTATTCTCCTGGGTGAAAACTGAAATTACTTACAAAACTATTCACTCAGGTTAATATTATCTGCCTGGGACAAGAATGCCAACATACTTGATGGGCTGATTGTGTTTTGGTTCATTTTCACTTGAGATGCTGTTATCTCAGTTTTGTGGAGATTGATTCAAAGAGAAGTAATGACAATACATACTAAATTTGAAAAGCAGAAATTATAAAATATCCTTGCCAAATGAATGAGGTATTGAAAGATATGGACATCTCTGCTGTCTTCTATCTGGTTTCACAGGATCACCCGGACTGGGAAGGACCTCAGGAGGCCTAGTCCAGCCTCCTGCTCAAAGCATGGTCAGCTGTGAGATTACACCAGATTGACTAGGGCTTTATAGGGCTCCCTTTTACGTGTGTAATATATTGAACATACTTGTGTCTCTCAAATACACTTCGGCTGTGAATTCCCCTTTTTAAAATGAAATATGTGTTATAAAATAAGTATGTTATGGATGAATGAAAAAAAAAAAATAAGGTGTGCATTTTTATATAATTAGCGTACATGTAATAGATGGATAGATATGTACACATATGCTAAATCAATGCAGCGGCAGTTTGTGGGTTTGATTTTGATCAGTAGTCCACTGCCCTCACCCTGGAGCCTGGCCTTGCACATCACGTTTTTCCACCGAGGACAAAGTACGGCTGAGAGCGCTGCCTGAAAGAAAAGAGTGTGTGCGGGGGGGTGGGTACACATTTAATGAACTGTGGGGGGTGAAAGGATGCAAAAAGGCAGGAACAGCTGCTAAGTTCAGTGTGAAAGGTAAGACTGTCATCCCTGACCAAGGAAAACGTTTACCTGCCGTGCCTTCTCTGTTATCTGTGGTTGTTTAGCTGGGCACTTAAGAAAATTAAGGCTTCCTACATCTGTTTTCCCCAAAGATCTATGGTGCTGAGTTTTTTGATAGCTTGCATCCAATCTTTTCTTTCTCAAAAATGAGATAAATACTGCCAAGGTTGGTGCTTAGAGAGGGCCCTGGTGACTACTGTACCTTTGCCATATAATAAACTAAATGATTGCTTTGGCTTGCCCGTGTTTTTTTAGGTACTTGAGAAATAGAAAAGCAATGAGTGCTCGTGTCTTGGGGCTGAGTGGAGCAAAAATACTACAGATTAGTGACAACTCTGAAAGGCCCATAATTGCAAGTGGACTTAGTTTTTGAGTATCACCCATTAACAGCAATGCACATAGACACTGCTGGTTTCATTTGCTTTTTCATTACAGGCGGTGGCAAAAAGGTGCACCCTCCCAATGGCCATGAGTCTGGCAGCATAACCGTTTTGATTGGTTTTGTCTCACTCTGGGTCTCACAAAATGTTACACATTTCCAGCTTGTACCAGCTTTCCTGTTTTTACTCTTCCTCTGACTCCTCTCCCTCCACAACGGAGGGAGCTGTTGCCGTCTCTCTCAAGAGATGTCCAGGCAGCATTTCTTTTTTCCCTTACCTTCCTTTCTCTCTCCCTTCTTATTGAGAGGAATTGGACCTGGAAACTATATCATGTCTCAGATCGTTCACCTCTGTGCTTCCTGATTTGTGAGCATTTTCTCACTCGGGTCTGGCAGTAACATTTGTTCAGCTGAGGGGAGAGGCACAGCACATCACTGCACCGCTCCTGGAGTGTAATGGTAGGGCATTCGCCCCAGAGTGAAGTTCCCCCTCACCATCTCTCTGCTGTGAGAAATCACCCCATTTGTATCCCATCACAGGATAACTCCACTACTATACGCCATTTACCACCCCTTCAGTATCATTTTGTTTCCTGAGGAGATTATCACAGAAGGTGCTTCTGCCTTCACCTCTCTCCCTGCCCAGCTCTCATTATTCATTTGGTCCAAACCACGTCCTTGAGCTGCACTTCTTGACCAGGAGGGGAACAAAAAAAGATGAGTTACTTATGTGAAATGAGGATAATCTGGTTTCTAGCAGGAACTAGCATCTTTTCAACGTGACTCCCTTGTGCTGCTGTCTGAGCTGCAGACAGCCTGCACTAATGCCCGCATAATTCCCTTCCCACTGAGTAAGTGTAGAAACCACTAGGTCTTTGAAAGCTGATACCGTATGATTTGCAAGATTTCATATTTAGCCAGTTGCCTCCCTATTGGTAATTATTTGCAAATAGATTTACAAATCTGATTATGCCCTTTCCCATTTTACAATAGCGGGAGACCAGCACTACATCTTTGCTCTCTAAGCCTTTTAGGTCCTCACCTAAAGCAGAACTTGCAAGTTCTCTCCTGCAAGCACACAGAGAACAACAGTGAGTGCTTTTCTTTGCAAACTCTTGCAACCTTCCTTTCTCATGACTGAACTATGTAAGATTTTTTAGTGTACCAGTAGACTTGTTGGAGCCAGAGAAACAGTCAACTCAATTAGTACTTTTCATCAGAGGTTGCATTTCCAACACAAAAGCTTCTAGGTCTGGTAGTTTTTCCCATTATCCTTGTTTCTGCAGCAGAGACAGGTGGATTGCACAGGCACAGATGTCTGGCATCTGGCTTTAAATGGGCTCATCTATTCACATCCAAGTGAGCAATGCATCCCAATGAACTGAATTCAAAAAGAGCAACTCTAAACGGAAAGATTGAAATTTCCTCCCATTTCATGCTGCCACTGCCTACTGTAGAGATCACTGATTTGTACCTAACACCAAGGGGGTGGCACAGGCAGGTACTGGATGGTGGAGTTTGGAGCTATAGCCTCCTAAGACCGACCCTGGGAGAGAAAAGCAGTGAGTCTCTTCAAGTTCTCCAATTCAGCAAAAACAGAACAATAAGTTAATGCCAAGAGAATGGATCCTTTGAAAGGTAGCACCTCTTGGCCCGCACCTAACAAATCTCTAATATAATCTGGCATATGACCTCTGAAAGATTGTCAGCCATCAGTCTTCTTGGGTTAGCTGTGGAAATTGCATACTTTTTCCAATAGTTTAGAGGGTTGGCTGTTGGGGGGTTTTTATGTACTAAGGAAAGCCTTTTCATTTGAAGTTGAGGGATTCTATAGAAAGCCTGAAATTCATTTTTTCTCAGCAGGTTTTTGACCTGTTCAACCAAAAAGCCCTTGAATGACAAGTAAAAGCTTGATCAAAATGAAGGCCTTTCTACTGTCATTGAAATGTCTTAGAGGGAGAAAAATAAAATTTACCCACATGTCTTCTGTTTGTTTACTTCACACAGAATGTTTAAACTTTCCCATGGGGTTTTTCTTCAAGAAAGTATGGCATAGGCCTTTTGTAGACATTTCAGAAATAAGTGCACAAAGTCGTCTACTTAGCTTCCAGCTGATAGAAAGGTATACTTGCTATTACAGCAGAGAATGACTGCAAAACCTGAAGTGAAAGCTATTTCACAATGGTCAGCAAGTATGAGTTTACATTTCATAGCAGGATTTTTTTAATCAAACAAATGAGCAAGGAAAATGTCTAATGTAGTTCCTTCTGCAGAACAAAATTAATACAATCTGGTAGTTTTTAGGTATCCCAGGCAAAGCTGATTAACTTCACAAGTCAGTCACAGCGTATTTCCTAGAAACCTCATAAGAAGGGACTCAGACTAATTCTGTGAAAAAGCGCACAGGCACAGGCACTGTAACTGCACAGTGTTTATGAAAGAGAACCTGAGCTTTGAGATGGTGCATAGCATCTTTTGACAGCAACTGCATAGCCACCCAATCATCTGACTTCTGCTCCAGACCAGGAACTTCGACAATAAATACCCCGAGAGGAGGAGCTCTGCCCTTTATCTCACCCACTGTTTGAATGGCAGGCTCTAGTTCTCCATCCTTTGTCTCAGACCTGAACAAAGGCTAGCACTACCTAGAGAAGGATTCATCTCCTTAAACTTCTTCAGCCATCTAAAACCTGGATATCTAGTCTAATGTGGCCACCTGGGATGCCTTCATAGTAAATGGAGATAGAGAGTGTGTAAGACTGGTGAAATGAATTATCCTCTGGAAGTGCCACTCCTCTGCTTCTTCATTGTCTGTAGAGAGAGCTTAAATGATGCTTTTATACTAGACATAACTTTTAGAAAATTAATCTTAGCAGAAAGAGTAAACAGTTAATATGCACAGCACCAAATAGGCAGTCATTATAACCAGGATTCTTTTTTAATGTTGCAACATCAGATTGCCCTAAAAAGTCTTCCTCAATATCCTTTGCAGTTGGAGCCAGGGGAGGTTTATGTGGCAGTATGTTCTGTATTTTCCTGTAATAAGAAGAGTTTATACCTGCCAATATTCTAATGAAGAAATGGTAGGTATCCAAAGTGTCCATAAAACCACCTGTACATGTGCTGCCAATCTGGTCTATACTGTACGTGCACAGATCTGCTCTTGCCTGTAAGTTCCAAATGATGCTACTCTTCATGTGGGTTGATGTTGCATCTACACTGAATTCAAAGTGTCCAGGTTGTGTTTGATTTGGTGCACACAGAACATGGAGTTACTTTGGGTGCAGATAGTGACTACCTGTTTTACATTCCTGGATGACCAGAAATCCAGTGCATTGCACAGTCAGAAATCTGGTAGGTTGTTGCTGGAAGTCATCAGATGGTACATTATTGCTAAATGTAATAAAACTGACATTATATGTGGAAGATAAATTTCTGTCATCAAACGAGAGAACTGTGTAAGTAAAAGAATTGTGAAGAGCAACTACTTTGCAGTAGTAGCATCCTGGAAAAAAAGTTCAGCTGTGTACTGGAAGTGTATATAGTCTGGGAAGAGCTGCAAGGAATGGCATCTACCTGAGATGCATGAAGAACAGGGACACTGAACCTTGATGGGTTTTTATGAATCCAAGTGGAATAAATATACAACATAAGCCAGAAGGTATAAAAAACTTTTAGCAAAATCTAAGTGGAGTTTAGATGCCAACTAGGCACAGAAGATAAAATCTACATTTTTGTCATTTTGTATTCTGTCATTTTGCAAAAGAATTCCTTCCTGTTAAGCCAGTGCAAGTCCAGCATATCAAAACGAAAGTAAGGTCACTCCCTAACACTGCATGAAACGCACAGTGCCGAAGTCAGAACATGGTCTCCTCTCTCAAATACACCAATTCCAATAGTTAACACCAATTCAATACATAGTAAATCCCAAGAGTGATGATTTGTCCTACAACAATTACTCTAAATTGCTTGGTGGTCACTGCTGGGATTCACCAGCTGACTGCAGCTATCTGAGGCAATTCATATTACTGACATGGGAAAGCATATTGAATTAGGGAGCAAAGAAATACTCATGCAGTGCAGTTCAGTGTGCTAGCCTGCTATCCGCCTGCCCAACATGTCACATGAAGCAGGTTAGGAGTGCAAAGCAGATGGCATGGGAAGCTGCAATGCAGTGGACCTCTGCACTCAACAGATGGCATCAACAGGATGCAAGAAAATCATCAGTGTCCTTGTGGACTTGAGAGCACAACAGGAAGGTTTCCAGAGATAGCTACTGGGGGTCATTGCACCATATTAATAGCCAGCACATGTCATGGCAATTCAGCACCAGCTGAATAACTTTCAGAAATGAGTTCTGTATACATTCCTCCTTTATTTGATATAAACCTTTAAGAACAAATGTCCCTGTTCTTTCAGAAAGTTGGATCCAGATCCAAATTTACAGCTTAAAATTATCTTCACGAGCTGTTCCTTTGTCTTTTGCAGCTTACTACAAATGGTATGTCAGTATTCCCAGCTGTAGAATAATTTTTTCCCATGTAATTCCTATTCACTTCTTGGCAAGTTCTTGACTTGTTCCTGTTTATCTACAGTTATCCTTAACTCTAACTGCAATAGTTGCATTTTCATCTGTGAAAGCTATTTTTTGACATATCCTGACAAAAAGAAAAGCAATGGTGGGGGTCACGCTGTTGAAGAGTGAGTTTGGTATGTTTTCACTAATGTTATATTCACATAGAGGCATACCTAAGATGTTCTGGATGGTTTGTAGGCCAATGGTTCTTAACTGGTTTCAAGTGAAGGACCAGTTAATCTTTTCTGAAAACACATTCTGAGACCATCTCACTGTGATTCGTGGGAGGGAGTTAAAGGAGAGATAATAAATAAAATAATGAGAAATTAACTAAATGCAAATCATTTTAGAAAAACATGGTGTTCTAATTACAAAGATTTTAATTGCAAGTATTGATAATAAGAAAAATAATTAGCGATGGAATTATGCCTGAGGATAGACACCACCACCAGTCAG
The DNA here is from genome assembly GCF_034638445.1 of Ciconia boyciana. Classification (NCBI taxonomy): domain Eukaryota; kingdom Metazoa; phylum Chordata; class Aves; order Ciconiiformes; family Ciconiidae; genus Ciconia; species Ciconia boyciana. Next base: position 163,112,076 of record NC_132934.1, on the reverse strand, counting down.
AAGTTATCTCATGACAATATCAGTTCACAAGAGAAGACTTAGGATAAATGTTGGATGTTCAGTGATTATTATATTTACTCCCTTTTTGCTTTCCCTGCTTGTGAGGTGTTAAAGCAACCATATTTGCAGTCAGACCACATAACATCCACTGATGCAATTTGATATGCAGATTGAGAGGATAAAGATACAATCCCTGCCTCAATAAATATAAGATCACTATTCCAGTCATGTAGCAAGTAGAAGAGTATGAGGCTTTGTGTGCTTGGTAAATACCTTGAAATTACCTTTTGGGCACACTATTATCTGCATAACAAATTTCTGAAATGATTTTTCATAGATACATTCTCACAGCTCCTCCCATCTAAAACTAGTTCAGTAGGACGTGTGGGTGTTCTCAGTGTATGAAGTCTGGATGCTTGCATTGTAAACACTGCACAGATAGATTTTATTTAGATTTTTAGTTTCTTACAAGAAAGTTTTTTATCACAATGTGCTCATAAATCACTTAGCAAAGCGGCACTCCAGTCTTGCGTTGAACCAATATCTACAACTATAATATCAGGAATAATTTATGCAGATAGTCAAATATGTATTGTTCACTGAACATTTTCAGAGGTTGATCCACACTTCTAGCTTTGACATTTGTTTCTTACAATTGGTTATATTCATGTTCTTCACCATATGCTTGGTTGGACCAGACTTTGTACCAGTATCTCTGGAGATACTTACCTCTCCCCATGGTTAGGGAATTAGGCAATCTGCAAACTGGAACATTATCTTTTAACTGGAAGATTATATCTTGCTAAATTTATGCTAATCCATAGTTGGATTAGAAGCACTGAGGCTAAAATTGTGAAGCTTTCAGAAACACAGTATCTTAAAAATTACAGTGATTTCATCAGTCTTTAAAACTGCCATATAAAATGTTTTCACCATATTTAATGGCTGAAGTGCTAGAGCCTCAGTGTGTATTTTTGCCAAATACACTGAAGGCCAGATGTGTCTCACCTAATTAGAGGCTCCTGAGTCAAGACCATAATTGCTTTTGGTTCTCACTAAAGCAAACCCAGCAAGAATAGCTGTACGAATGAGTCTTTTGGGAAGTCTAGGAGTCATGACTCTGCTCTTGGAAGTCTCTGTCTTTCTCTCACTCAAAAACCAGTTTCAGGTGAATAATGTCAGTGTGGGATGAAAGGATGTCAGTGTAGGCTTTTCTGTGTTTCTTGTATCTGTTAACTACTAACCTTCATGCTACCACTCTTTTTGGTTAGCAGTTTGGTGGGGTTTTTTATAAGTAGTAAGAGTAATAAGTAAGTAATAAAAGTAAGAGTAAAAACAAAGTTGTCTTTAACACAGCCTGAAAAAATTTTGAAGTACCCTGATCAAAGATGCGAAAGAAGGAAGAATATAAGGTTTCATGGTTGATGCAGACATCTATGAATATGGAGTGTCCTCAGTCCTTTCATGGCATAGGGAGGTACCACTCCAGTCACTACAGTAACACTTTTAACACTGAGGCACTTGAGACCTGCAAGTGAGGTTGTTAGCAATGGTCCGGCATTCAAAGGGGAAAGCAGAGTGGTCATCTGCTGGTTTTAGTAACCATGCATGGGTCTTGTTTTTCTCTGGAAAGACATGGGTCTTGTTTTTCTCTGGAGTTCATTCTAAAATGCAAGATGCATCATCAGGTTTATGATTTTTACAACATCTGCCTTGACAAAAATATGGCTGAAATGAGAATAATATGGTCATGGTGCCAGAACAGTGAGAACAGTAATAATGATAGCCTCTCTGTTTATTATGATCATCATTTTATTCTCACTATTACACCAAACAGTATAATTTATTGCAGTAATATGACCTGGCTATGAGTGATTATACAAATACATATTTTATATTGTTCAGGGGTTTTACATATTCATGCTTTCCTGATGAAAATATATTATGTACCAACAAGAAGAAGGTCTTAGATGAAAAAGAAATAAATTTTTTTCTACTTGGCAGCTATCCATTTGAGATCCAAGCAGGGTATGAGAAATGCATGTAAATGTGACACCTGCCTGTTGATACTAGGATTTTTATGGATCACCTATTAAAGCAGCACTTTGTTATCATCTTCTGCATCCTGATCCTGAACTATGTGAATTTACAGTTAATAACAGATTAATCTAACTTTAAAATATATCCAACTGCTAAAGATAGAAAATAATCCCTCAAGTAATGCATCTCAAATAATCTCTGATTTCAGAGTAAAAAGAACCTGTGTTCATTTACCATCTAAATAGGCTTTAAGGCACTGATCCTTAATGGTATTTCTTCGAGCTTTGGGACTTCCTTTCTATAAAGAAAAACAGCAATTTAGAAAAAAAAACTAAAAAAAAATTAAATTTGTAGCTGAAATATGTCTTCATATAGCAATCTCTGCTTGGTCTCCATTTCACAAAAGATGGACCTAATCCTGAGGCTATTTGAGCATGCAAGTAATTCTGTTCATATTAAAACTGTCTGCAGTACTCAGTGATTCTACTCGTATAAGTCAGAAGCAAGCTTTTTCACTTGATCAAACACTTACAAGATCAAAGTGTCTAAATTACAAAATACCTTAATATAGTATAGATTTTCATTTTGTCTTTTGGAAGAAGTCAATCGTGATATTGTTTTGTAGACCAGATTTTTACAAATTCATTTTCCATCTAAGAAAACAAATTTAAAGGGAGGTAATAAGCTTTGCAGAGCCTTTATAGCAATCTATTGTGTGATCATTTTTTATAAGGAAGAATAAGGTACATGGTGACCTCAGTCATAATTCATGTTAATGCAGTACACATTCTAAGCTCCTCAAAGATGTGAAACATTAAATTTCTTACACCAAAAGGGTCTGGCATCCAAAGGGCAGATTTTAAATATTTTTGAAAGCTATTTATAATCTCGTTATATCTGACACAAATGTATCAATATATTGTAAGTAATGTTTGGAAGGCTGCTGTAACACAGTTATAAATTAAAAGTAAACCACCAAAGTCAAACATGTTAAGTAGGCTTCTAAGTAAATATCAAACTTAGACTTATATGTGACTGCTGAATTTTGCTTGATGAATTTCACACTTCATGTCTGTCACTCTAGCAAAGCACATGTATGTCTTTCCTAAGATAAAATTGTTAGCTGGTTTTTTGTTAGGTTTTATTTTCTTTAATCCTGAGAATAAAATTATGAACTTCTTGCAAATAATACAGCTTTGCTGCAGGCATAATTTTCAGGCGTACTCAGACAGCTTTAACCTGACCATGCTCTCATTGTTGGCAATTGTAAAGCTTTCACTGCAGCAGCACCATGCTAGTCCTGAGAACTTTTGAAATATCACCTGAGAGCTGTTTTCTGCTGAAAAAGAAAAAGATCAGTCTCTAAGTGATGAAAGAAAAAGAAACCAGCTGTTTTCTTAGTTGACCTGAAATCCTTCATGAGGCTCTGGTAATAAGAGAAGAAAGAGATGTGGCCCATATATTAATTAGTTAATGCCTTTCCTCTCAATTATACTGATTTCATACACAGTTCTGGACTGACACATGTGCAAATTATATCAGTTTGCTAGTAGGATGGGTTTTGTGGTCTGGTTTTGACTGAAATTGAAAATGCGTCTTTTCCATAAGGCAGATGTACATCGTGCATTAGCTGATGGTGCACGCTCCCTGACCCAGCTCTCAGAGGACGGGCATCCGGGCAGCAGCAACAGTGCCCAAAATCACAGCGGTGTGAGAGCCAGCAGTGCTGCTCCCAGGGCATCGGATCCCTGCAGAGCATCCTGCTGTGGAGGCACACAGCAGGGCCAGGCCACACCGTTTGGCTTTCCAGAGGTCAAGGTCTTTCTTTTCCCCCCTAGACAATGAAGGATGGTTTAACACATCTTTTATTATATTGTAAAGTTGAACCAAAGTGTTTACGCTAACAGACGTGTTTCTAATAGTGGTTCTCTGCAATGTTTTCAGTCACCACTGTCTTTCTTACAGCATTTCTGACAATTTTTTTTATTGGTGAGCATGTTCCCTGACAAGTTCCTAAACACTGAAAAGGAAATAATGACAGTAGCAATTCAGAAAGAAACGAATGACAGATACATCAGTAGATATCTCTTTGGCTTTGACTAGTCAAAGATACTTCCAACTGCAATTTCCATCAGGCCTCCTTTTGGTCTTTAACTTTCCGTAATTTATTGACTTAGTTTAAAATAATAGCAAAAGTATTAAGAGATGTAGAACATTATTGGTTGTGTTGAGAATAAAAGAAAACTGGCAAATACAGGTATCTGAAAAAAAAAAGGTATTCCACAATGCTTTCTCTTTAAAGATGTTGCAGGTTTTTTTTAGGCATAAGATGAAATTTTGAGAAGCTGTGCATACAGTTGAGAAAACAAACTACCACATGCTTAACACACTAGTCTTAAGTGCTGATATTCACGCAAGTTGAGCTTTGCTGACTTAGAGGCATAGTCCTTATTTCTGTGTTAATTACATAATTGCAAATGTTAGAAAAATCAAGAAACACAGAGGTAATATTTTGTCATAAACCCTTACATGTGTCCATTACACTCTTTAGAAAATGTCTACATTCAAAACTGAGTAGGCTGCTCCCATAGAGAAAAGCTATGCATCCTTCCCCTTCTTTTTTAGACCAGCGCTGCACTAACAAGGTGTTCATTCTAATTACTCTTTAGGGGACAGAAGTGCTGAAAGGAAAAAAAATATGCCAGCCTCCAAAGAGGTGTAGAGGAGTTCACCACTATCTTTCCAGGAATCAAACCTCTCAGAGCCTGTTTCTCTTCTGCAAAACGTTGACAACAATGTTTTTCTCACAAGCAAAATTCACAGGCAAAATGGACAGTTTAAGATACTTACAGCCTCATGTTTCTAACAAACAAGGAAGACAAGCAGGTAGCTTGAGATGCATTATGGTCTGACAAGATTATCATAGGACTGGGACCCTGGAGGATGTACCACAGATGGGTACAGAGCTGGTTGTGATTCAGAACCCAAACAAAAGCCCAAAGTACTAGCTTCGAACTAAAACAAATTGCTTTTCAATGAACAGAGCTTGAGGTTTTCACTCTAATTCAAATTTTCTCATGGCTTTCTGGGACATTACCATTTTATCCTTCTTACTATATTGCAGACAAAAAAAAATTGACAAAGTATGTCAATGCCATACATGCCCATAACAAATGTGGAGGCAAATGACTTCTATGCACTTCAATATTCTTTTCATATAGCTGTCCCATGGGCTAGAGAGTGGATACATCTTGCAGAGGCGAACTTTTTTGGCTTTGAGTCCAGTGTCACTGATACCTCCAGTCCTGATCAGGTATAGGATTTGCTAAGTGAGAGTTGTGAAACACAAATACATTTCATTTAAACCAGGGCTTTTAGGACCTTTTCCCTGTTTCTAGCTGTAGGTTTACACCCTAGCTGTGCAAGTCAGGAGGAAAAATCATTTTCTCTTTCTGTTGCTTGGCTCTCAGTGAAAGAAAAGGCTCTCGGGGTGACACAAGCAAGTACCTTGGCCCTGGGGGGCCAAGACTGCGGGAAGTGCCAGAGCACATCCTGCCCTGCAGCTGTTACTTGCTTGTGTGACAAGTCCCAAATTGCTGCATCTGGGAGTCAGCCTCTTCCCTTTTTATCACTCACCCTGTCCCTGGGTCTTCCTCGCACAATACCAGTAATAATTTTACCGCTTCTTACGGATCTTGGATAAATACATGATGTATCTGAGTGCCAAGAACCAGTCCCTGAGGGAGTTCACTGAAAGGATTTGATGATGAACAGGAATGATTTCAATTTACAATGACATTTTGAGACCTATCAGTTAGCCATCTTTAATCGCCTTAAAATATCCCTTGCAGAACTTTAAAATAATTTTAATTTGTTAATTAAAGTGCCATGTAACATCAAGTCAAATGCCTTCTATAAGTTTAATTCAACACTTTTACCATCTCCACTGATCTTATGACTCATAAAGTATTCAAATTTTATCTCCATAAACTTGCACTGACTGAACAATTACAGTTCCATCTTTTAGCTTTTTACTTACTAGGTCCGTAGCACCCACACCATTATTTTGCCCGAACTATTTCTCAAACTAGCTTTCTTCATATGTTCCGACTTAAAAACTGCTTAAATTTAAATAGAAGTGTCAATTACTGAACTGCTTCTCTACTTCTTTCCCTCTTCCTTTATTATCCTCTTTTATAGCCTTATTTGTTTTACATTCCTAGTTTAAATGTTTTTATTTTCTTAATAAAATTTTCATTTAACATATCTCTAAAATTAGGCAAAACATATCATAGCACCATGATTTTTGAATGTCAATTGTGAAGACTACAAATGTTTTCTACTTAGAAGTGGGAAAAGCAAAATTTTAGAACTTTTCTGATTGGTTGTGATCCTTAAATAAATGTACACAAGCAATTGCTCTTTTTTAAAAAGTAACTGGTCTGAAAAACCTTAAAACAAGTCTTTACAGTAGAGAAATGAAATTATGTCTGCACTGGATACATTTTTTGCACAGGAGGAAGTTGAATTATATAGATTTTTAATAGCGCAACAAAACCTATTCATTACCAACAAAGCACAGTTTTGCAAGAAACATCTGGACTTACCTTTGGCATCAAGTCTTCTATTTTTAAGAGTTGCAGCTCTTCAAATAAATTATCTCCAACTTTGTAATCTAATTTATGATGTGCTGTCTTTTCCCTTCTTGGACAGAGATCATAACTGAACTTGTGTCTGGAGATTAATATACCACATGAAGAATACAAAAAAAAAAAAACCAAACCCAAAACATAGGGATATGTACTTCCATCTATGTTTAGCATTAGCAGTAATAGGAGCTTGATTTTCACACTGAAAATAGAACAAACCATGTGCTTTCAGTTCTGACTGGTGTGTAAATAGAAAATAACAAATTATTCTAGCATAGTAGATAATGAATATCATTAAGAATTTAAAAAAAAAAAAAAAACACAACTCTCTCTCTTACATCCCAGTTAATTTTACACCTAAGCCAGTATAGTGATTGCTCTACTATTTTGGTGCTTAATTTCAGTGTTACAAAATCTCAACTTAAAACATCTGGTATACAGCAACACAAACCTTTCAAATTCAGAGCTGCCTGTGGGTATACTGAAATGATAGAAGACACTGCACTATCCAACCACCTAAACACTGTCAAGTGAATGAAAGTTTCATAGCAGGACTAAGTTTCAGCATTTCATAAAATGACTTCTCTATCACTGTCATCCTCAGATGATTTGCATGCACCAACTTTGATATTACATGTTTTGAAAAAACGTCAGGTCAGGATTTGTCATAGCACTTCTGAGGAAGAAAAAAATGATGTTTGAGAGGTGGCATATGAAATTTCGGGGGATGTTACAATGGAATGCGCACAAAAAATCAACTTATAATAGAAAAGTAGCTCTGTTATTATTTGTAAAATGATTACCTGTGATTCTGTAGCTGAATGGTGTGAGAAAGTGGGGTAGGCTTTCAGAAGGTATCTTAGAAGACAGGAATACAGACAGCGTGCAGAAATGCTCTTTCAAGTCAGCTATTTAAACTGTAGACAAATTGTCTATGTCAGCTCAACAAAAGTCTTAATATATGCTTAGATATTCTAGTAATAATAAGAAGAAATTTTTGTAGATTGTGTTATCTTTACTAAAGCGTAAGCATATTACCTTTTAGGACCTCAAACATACAGAAATAAAAAGAGTATTAAGAGAGGCAGAAATAATCTTATTGATAGACTTACCAATATGTCTTTTAACATACCAAGGCTAGGCAAATCAGTTTCTCTCCCTTTCACATAAAGGATTATTGTAATTTACTCTGCCTAACTCTGTAAAGGTGTATTAATTAAAAGACATCAGCTTGAGTGCCTATATTCTGAAACTGATTTGTCCCACCTAAATTTAGACCCTTAAGTGGAGACTCTAACCACTCAAAGCATACCGCAGGTACTTCCAACGGGCAGTCCAGACCTTGGCTTGCCTAAATGGTCTTCTGGAATACCTGTTTCTCTGCACTGATAACTTCTGTTGCCTCTGTTGACTACTCCCCTAGATGAATCCAGGTCTAAACCCCAGCCTACCAAAACTGATGGAAAGACAGATGAGCGCTTGCATCTTTGAAAATTTTTATCTACAATTGATTTCCTGATAATACACCCTGGTCATGATGGGGAGTGGGTGGGTGATGGCAGCCTGCTGAGGCACTCCTAGTTGTGCCCAGACACCCTGGGGCTGCGGCAGCACGCTGCTCCCTAAGGACAGAGTCTGACTGACACTCCGGTGTTGGAAAAGGAATTAAGACGACTGTTTGAAGGTGAGAAGAGAGGATACCAACTGAGGAAAAGGTGGAAATGAGAATATTGATAACTTCACTGCATGGTCTTGGTCTCAGTTGCATAACTATCAATGCTTAGCGTGAGCTGATCGCTTTAGCTGAACTTGTATGCCTTTGCTTGTACGCAGCTACTTTAGTTGCATATTGCACAGGCATAACTTTGACGATGTCTGAAGACTTTTGTAAAACAGGGAGCTTTGGAGACACAGTCCTAATAGCACTGAGCAAATTAGAGTTCTTTGGCTAATCAGCAGATATCCTCTTGTGGACACCTTGCTACCATTGGGTTAATTAGAAAACAGCTGGCACTGGCTGGGGGGAAGAGGGAGGTGTAGGGAGATGGAGTCTGCCGAATCCCTATCATGTTTTATTATCTTTCTCTAACCTTTTAGCCTTAATTGCCATTTTAGTAAGTCTAACACAACTTAATGAGATGCATGTTTTCTGAGCTATACCCCTCAAGTGGTAGGAAGTGGGTTTGCTTGGGTAAGTGTGTTTAATCCTCTGGGTTTTCCTGTGAACTGTTCAATTTAATTGGATTACACTAGGGTCTGACTGGGTGTGACGAGGGCCCTCTTCACAGGCCCTTGATTGCTTCATATTGTGTTCAGCCTCTTTTACTTCGACCTGGTGAGCTGTAAACTGTGAAAGTCTGTATGTCTTAAGACAGCAAAACATAAAGTTTGCAACTAGGGCAGGATGTGCTGATTTCTGAGGGAAGACAGTTAAGGATACATGCAGTATCTACAACATTAACCGAAGTATCTGACAGTGGTATAGGTTTTTGAGCTTATGAACTGAGTTACCACATTGCCTAGTGTTTAGAACAAGTATTTCATGGCAAGGATATCTGGAAAAGACAAGCACAGTAAGAATAAGATCAAGAGCACCTGGGTTTAGAGCTAGTAAGAGAGGACAGAGTAAGAGAAAAAGAAGGAAGACGCTGAGGAAAGAAAAGCTTAATAGATGCCAAGCCACACACAGAAACTTTCAACCACCTGTCAATTTGGTGGTGGAAGAGGAACTCCTTGGGGAGAGAAGCCTGAAGAGGTAAAGAATTAAAGCCTTCTAGAAACAACCACAAGTGAATATCAGAAGAAACATTATGTGGATCATGAAGTCATGCAAAAAATATATGCCAGGTGGGTGTTTTTTAGTCTAACTCACATGCAATCGTAAGAGATTTAAATGTTTTAGAACATGGTGCGGACACAGCTACACTGAGGCACTGGGAACATGAACAGGGGGAGCTGACACATGCTGTAGTATGGGCAGATGATATAACCCAGTTTTGGGAGCAGGATTTCAAGGAGGAAGTCACACATGCATCATATTGCTTTCTTCCCTCTCCACCTCCCAACACTACCCCACCTTCCTGTAGGAGGTCACTGCACAAGTAGCCATGGTCACACACACACAGAGTGCTATTGCAGCAGTTACTGAAGAGAAATAAAGGCAATAAGGCTGTTATTGAAAATAAAAAATATTAATATTTTACACTGCAGGATTGGATTGGGTTTTCAAATGAAGAGGCTACAAGATTTCAAACAATTCCCAGTATTTTCTGAACTTCAATACAATGTTGGCGAAAAGTAAAGTTTGCAATGAAGTTTCAGGTGAACAGTTTTGAAGTTAGTACACCACTCCCTGTAAGGTTAAAGCTGGTGTCCATGTGATGAAGGCAATCTGAGCTTTTATCTCAGGATCTGTGCATCTTGATGGCTAGAAAGCAATTTGAAGAAAAATGCAGTAGGATAATTTTTTAAGAAACAATAATTTTCTGAACATACGTTTATAAATATAATGGAGATATGAAATCATAAAATCTTGAGTCTCTTTAAATGCTTTCTGGTCCTCAGAGACATAATAGGTGAAAGAAATGACAATTCAGTTGGAGCATACCCTCCTTCTTGCTCTTCAGCTCCTTCCATTAGCCAGAAATAACAGTAAGAAGGAGCTGAAGAGCAAGAAGGAGAGTATGCTTGTGGAAACTATCTACTGTGAGCAAGGCAAAGTTGCTTAAATGAGGAAGCAGAAACAAATATGAAGACAAAACAATGGGGGGGGGGGGGGTGCTGTAGCCATGCATAAGTTCTCATAGAAGCATCAAATATTTGGATCTACCTGCTCCTACTATATAAGTGACTGCAACTTGAATATTCATTACCCTAAAGCTGTACAATAGCCTAGTACATTCCTGAACAATTTTAATTTTTTCCTGTGCATGGCAATTACAATGACTTTGTCACCATAGCAAAGACTCTCAGGCACATACAAACAAAAAAGGTATGTGATACAATTAACTCAAGATTGATTAGATGAATGCTGTGAAAGTCTACAAAGGATTGATACAAAAACCTGAGATAAATTAGAAAGTCTAAGGAGGAGGAGAGGAGAAAAATTTCATGCAGATGTCATTTGGAACAAAGAGAAAATTTTGAATAACAATTTAAGACAAATTAAAAAAAAAAAAAAGAAAATTGAAAAGGAAGATAGGGTTGTAACCTTTTTCTTAAGAATAGTGTAAACAGTTTATATATTAAAATGTGGCAATAGACATCATTTATGATGTTTTGAAATGAGACTAGAGCAAAAGAAAAAAAGGAAACATAAAGAAATTGATAGCCTCTGGTTGAAAAAACATATAGCAACATATAGGAGTTGTAAACACAAAATTACGTGAGAAGAGATAGTAATGTAAAGCAAATTGTTAAAGTTCTGAGTTAGTAAATTTAGGCTCATTACATAAGAGAAATAAATCAAGAGATTTTTTAATTCTGTGGTTAAGGCGCAGCATTATGCTATATATCCAGTAGGGAAAAAGGAAGAATTTAGAGAAAAAAAATCAATCTTTGGCTAGGTCTGTGTGTGGTAAATATAACGGGATTGCAGATGTGAGTAGGGCTTTTTGCAATTGTGTTCATAACCTAATTAGGGTGGTAATTAGGACAGAGGTAAAACCACAAAAGGAAAAAAAAGGATGTTAAATTTCAAAGAGTGAGTTTTGGAAGAATGTAAAAGCACAGGATGAAATCAAGTAGGATAAATCAATAGAGATAAAGGACACAGAGGGAAATGGAAAACATTCAAAGATAAATTAATGTATGCCCAAGGGTTATGCATGTAATCTAGCTAAAAATACGCCAGAAATAAAGGCGGCTAATGTTGATGAACAAAGAAGCACAAACCTGAAAATATCCACTCTAGCTATATCCAAGGGACTGTGTAAAATGAATACAGCTGAAAAATAAAAGGTCAGAGATGAAGCTAGTAGTACATTTAAGAAATAGCAAGAATATATTTTCCATGAAAAAAATATATACATTTCTCAAGGCAGAAAACAAAATATTTGTGGATGTGGAAATAAGCAGAAGATAAAGACCAAAATAATTGCAGGGAGTAGGATATTAAGTGTAAAATGCTGAAATAAATTACAAAAGCTATCAAAGATATTTTGGACTCAGAGCAGAAACTGTTGTGCAAAAGGACTGCAATTCTGATATTTACTTTTTACAATACTTTGTTAGTATACTACAAGAGACTATATGAAAATCCTAAAATTAGTTTTAAATGCTTCTTGTAAATTCAGCCATTTAAACAGCCAATTTCTGGGTGCTTTTATAGGTAGTGTGTACATTATTAGGAGATTGACCTCTTGTTATCATTTATTTCTGTCCTGGTTTTGGATCCAACACCTCCTTAGAAAAATAGCAATGGAAAATTACAAATAGCACAAATCCTCAGAGATACACTGTGTACCTGCTGTGTACGTAACTCTGACTAATATCAGGAGAAGTTGTGAAAGCTCAAAGTCTTCCAAAGTCTCAACTTACCAGATTGAGAAAAACTTTAGAAAAATTTAAACTACATTTCAAGCAAGTGTGTTAAAGGAAAACAGTGCCAGATTTGCCAAAACTGTACTGGAGTTCAAACCAGTGAATCAGTTACCTCTCTGTGTCGTAACGAGCATGGCCAAAACCCAGCCTGCCTGATTCAAGATTTTCAGTGAGGCCACTTAAGATCCCAATTTTCCTCAGAGCCCCTTTTCTCCTTCTACCAAATATAAAGGGAGCTTCTGTACCAGGAAGACTAAAAAGGATCACAACCTACACACTTAGCTGAGGTGCCTAAAGTTGTGGGAGGGTAAATCAGGTCCAAATATAGTTTATTACCATAATTACAAAAACAATTGCTCTCTAAACATAATAATGAAATGAGAAAATTGAATGACTAACTGCCTGAATTAAGTTGATAAATGCATTACAATATAGTAGGTAGAATGGATCCAGTGAGATAGCTGGTTGAAAATGAGTAATTGATAATCATTTTACACCAGTAGTTCTTACTTGCTACAGCCCATAAACTGTTTTTCTGTAATTTTCCCAAGTATACGACCCTCTTTTTTCTTTTAACCAAGTCAGAAAATATCTTGGCTTGACAGAAATTCTGTTCATCCTTGATAAAAAATAATTAAAAAGCTAAAATATAGGGCAAGAAAATTTCACGTGCCAGGAAGAAAGCGTTCAGAAATCTCTTTAGCTGGAGGAAGAAGGAGAGGGAATTAAGTTTATATTTCTATTTTGAACCTGATCCTCTTGGTCCTTGCACCTTTTTTGTTCTTTCATGTTAATGTGCAAAAAAGTCAGTTTTCTTTTAGGGCTGAAAAGAAACTTAATTAAGCTTATAAAATTATTTAATGAAACTCAGAAGAAAAGTAAGTTGGAAATGGAGGGTATTTAGGAAACCCTTTCCAGATGACAAAAGAATCTGAAACAAGTATTTATATCACCTAACATTAAGAGACCTAACATTAGGGTGAGATGAACTCTGCCTTAGCAGTGCCTGTTTCCCTCTATAGACTAAGGGGGAAAAGGATGACAAAATAAATCTGTGTTATGTCAGAGGTATCTCAACTGTAAATTTTTGTGAGATGATGTAGCCAAGCCAATTTCTTCTGGGCAGGGCAAGTGTTCAGACCCGCTGACTGAGCAACTGTCTTTCATCTTGTTATCCATAACAACCACATGACGCTTTTCCCTTTATTGTAAGATTTGTATTACCCACTCTAACCCTAACATTTTTCACAAAATTTGACACAGTTGAAAATCTGAAGCACACGGTTTAAGAGTTCATACTTTTCTCTCCCCAAAGTACCACTGATGCTTTCTAGATATGAATCCTGACCTTACTGTATAAGTCTTTAAAAAAAAGTGAGAAAGTGCAAATGTTTTCCTTGAATAATGGATGCCATTATAATATGTAATAAACAGTAAATTATGATTTGACTTTTTTAGTAGTGTGAACACACCTCTGATGATGTAGACAATATTTTCCTTTTCTTTGAGCTGTGCTGGTCAGAGAAGAAATGGTTAGACTCTTATTCACAGTTACAGGATGAAGCAATCAGAAACTTAGTGTACCTAAGTGTGATCCATTAGCGCAATGAAAAAGAAAACTACAACCTGGGATGCACCAGTAGAAATACTTTCATTGGGGGGGGGGGAATCAAACCAATAAAAGGCAGTTTGTAGTCAGGAAAAAGAGTCCAAAATGGAACTGGTAGGGAATGGTTGTGAGTAGGCTCCAGCTCTAAGAAGAGCTACAAAAATGACGAATGGAAGAGAGTAAGAAAACATTATTGTTGTCTGTATCGGTGGTGAGTTGACCCTGTCCAGCAGCTAAGTACCCACCCAGTCGCTCGCTCACTGTCTCCCAGCAGGATGGGGGAGAGAATTGGAACAGCAACAGCTGAAAACCTGTGGTGGAGATAAAAAATATTGAATAGGTGAATCAAAGCTGTGTGTGAAGCAAAGCAATTCATTCACTACTTTTCATCAGCAGGCAGATGGTTAGCCATTTCCAAGAAAGCAGAGCCTCAGCATGTGTAAGGGTTACTTGTGAAGACAAACACCATAGCCATGAACATCAATCCCTTTCTCCTCCTTTCCTTGAGCTTCTATTGCTGAGCGATGTCATATGGTATGGGATATCCCTTTTGTCAGTTGGGGTCAGCTGTCCCAGCTGTGTCCCCTACCAGCCTCTTGCCCACCCCCAGCCTACTCGCTGGGGGGACAGAGTGAGAAACAGAGAAAACATCAATGCTGTGCAGGCACTGTTCAGCAACAGCCGAAACACTGGTGTGTTATCAACACTGGTTTAGTCTCAAATCCAAAACACAGCACCATACGGGCTGCTGTGAAGAAAATTAACTCCATCCCAGCCAGATCCAGTACATTATGTGAGAAACAAGCATAAGGAAAGAAAAGAGAAATTTAAGTTAAGTTAAAGGATGATGGCACAAGAATATATTTTTTTCTGGGAGTTAAAGAAAGGCTTTGTAAAATTAGAGCAGTGAGATTCTGGAATTGCTTTTCATTCAAGCAGTGAGGACAAAATTATTCCTTTTAAGGTGCAGCCTGATAAATTATGAAAAGCATTATATCATAAGAGTCTTGAAATACCAAATCTCAGTGACCCACATCTCTTCCAGTCCTTTGTTGTTTGTGTTTGGAGAAGATTTTTAAAAATAAATATATTAACATCCAAAAATTGCTTTTACTCCCTTTTCTTTTCAAGAATGATAAACAAACAGTAAATCTGAAGAACAATGTCTGCAGGTAATTTGGAATTAACTAAGCTACTTTATATCTGTTATCTCAGACACTGGTAGCTGTTTAGCTGAAGTAGCACAGCTCAGAACAGTGTGGGAAAAGTCACCCGTCAAGAAAAGTAAAATATTCTGTCAGTTAGCATGCACCAGGCTCCCTGCTGCTGTAGTCTGCCAGTAATTTAGAATGTGTTTAGGTATATCTGCAAGGACTGCAGGTCGGATATCATCTAAAGGCAAAAGAGCAAAGGAACTTCCTTCCCAGCCAGTGCGTGAGCCGGTGTGTCCACTTCCAGGCAGCTGACGCATAAATAGCATGGAGCAAGATGCTCCTTGAGATAGTCCACCCAGTCACACCTCCTCATTGATTCCCAGCTCAAAGCAGGGATGGAAACCATCTCCTTTTATCTTCTGAAGTGTGCAATTTGCCTCCAGTGGTTCTAGACAGCTTCATTCTGTGCACTCAATCTATTTACAGTAGTTGCAATAGGCTGAAGCAATTTAGATTCTTCTGTGGAAGATGGAAATACCTACTCCTCTCTGCAGAGAGAGACACTTCTAAACTACTCCTTAAGCTCTCTGACAGTGTCCTCACTCCTCAGTGACTCCTCTCCATTTTTTCAAAGGGAGGTGGTGAAGCATATCATTTATAAGCTGTTCTAATGTGGTATCACACTGTTTTAAAGAGGACATTTGGAGGAAGGGAAATTGTTAGGGCCGTTTTGTGAGCAAAACCTGACAGCCAAACTGAACTAACCCCACAGATGGGGCGGGGGGGGTGTCCATATTTTTCATGTTTTCTATATTTTTAGAAAGCAAAATTTTTAAAAATACTTTGCAAAGTTAGAAAAGGCTGTATAGCTCTTCATCCCCTTGTTTTTGAGAGCTGAATTAAAGTGAGGTGGGAATTTCCTATGAAGTCTGGCTTCTGTCGAAGGACTTCATTAATACACCTCAGATAAAGCTTACTTTGCTTCCTTAGAAAAGGGCATTGTAATACAAAGCGAAAATATATTCCTACCATATTCAAAAACAGGACAATAAGATCATCACTCTGATTGAAACTGAATACAACAGTCTTTGCCCTGGGATTCTCTTCTGCCTGAGAAGCACTCACAAGAAATATTTGTAAAAAAAAGCTACATAAAATCTCTCTGAATTAGATTCTCCTAGTAGCTTTCCTGGGTTTAGTACTTCTCTCTGCTCTGAGGTGCTACATAGCTTCACAGCTTTGGAAAATCTGTGCTGGAAGGAATGGGAGATACTGGAATTTGCACCCTGGCACTCTTCCAGAGATGTGGCAGAGCACAAAGACTGGCTGAAGCTTCAGACAAAATCCATCCTTCTCTTCACTGAGAGTACCTTGAGCAGATGTTCCCTTTGATTTTGCCAGTTCTTCACAATCAGCATGAGGATTACATGTTAAGAGGGGATCACTCTTTCCTTTGTTGACAGTTGGAAGAACAAGGCTGAAAAATCAGTCACAAAGGCATTTCTTAATTTTGGGTTTTCCCTGAATCTCCTTTTCTCTAAAACAGATAATTCCAGAAACGTGAAAACATCAGGAATGGATAATGGTTCTAGAAGTCTTTTCTTTGCACTAGGATGCATCAGTTTCAAGGGGTATAAGTTTTACTCCAAAGAAAAATTAAGAAATACCCACAACAAAGGAAAAAGCCTGCTATACATATCATGAATGAATACAATAGAAACTTTTCTCAAAAAAAAAAAAAGAAAAATAAGATATCCTTTTAGAGAGAGATATTTTCTAAGGTCACATATATGTGGTACAAAGAGAAATAACATCATGCAGCACATTTCAGATCTCAGATCTCTCAAGAAATCTGTAGGGAGATGTCATGGTTTAACCCCAGCCAGCAACTAAGCCCCACCCAGCTGCTTGCTCACTCCACCCACAGTGGGATGGGGGAGAGAATCAGAAGAGTAAAAGTGAGAAAACTCATGGGTTGAGATAAAGACAGTTTAATAGGTAAAGCAAAAGCCACACACGCAAGCAAAGCCAAACAAGGAATTCATTCACTCCTTCCCATGGGCAGGCAGGTGCTCAGCCATCTCCAGGAAAGCAGGGCTCCATCACGCGTAACGGTTACTTGAGAAGACAAACGCCATCACTCTGAGTGCTCCCCCCCCCTTCTTCTTCCCCCAGCTTTACATGCTGAGCATGACGCCATATGGTATGGAATATCCCTTTGGTCAGCTGGAGTCAGCTGTCCCAGCTGTGTCGCCTCCCAGCTTCTTGTGCACCCCAGCCTACTCGCTGGTGGGGTGGGGTGAGGAGCAGAAAAGGCCTTGGCTCTGTGTAAGCACTGCTCAGCAATAACCAAAACATCCCTGTGTTATCAACACTGTTTTCAGCACAAATCCAAAACATGGCCCTACACTGGCTACTATGAAGAAAATTAACTCTACCCCCGCCAAAACCAGCACAGATCAGTGTTGCATACAGAAATACCTAAGATTCATCATTATAGGATAAGATTCCCAAAGATTCATGTTCCCCTGGATATGCGTGTGATAGATACTCCAGCTTCTATTACAGCAAAAAACTTTTAAATTCAGGGTAGGCTTTGTTTCGTGTAAACTTTTCCCTTCAAGTGTGTTATTTAGCTTTCTCAACAACTTACATAGGACCCGTCACTTACTGATCGCACCTTTGGAAACCTAGTTTTGAATAAACTGGTGTTTGTTAATGCTCACTCAACATTTCAGTACCCAGAAGAATCTATCAGAAAACAGAAAATATTGGAAAAATGAGGCACGAGAACAAGTTTTCCAACACAAAAGCTCAAGAAGTCCACTCAGGAGCTAAGCCAGATCCCTGGCCCAATTAAATGCTGCATCAAATTCAGAGTTAACTTACTCATGGCTGTTGATGTGGAGTTTGATAAAAGGGTTTCATGCCATAAGATGTAATCTTTGAGATTCTTTTCAAGTATGTGCAGTAAATAATTTAGTTTGTCTATGGTTCCTGTACTCCTAAATGGGCAGTGATGCTCATTGGTAGTCAGAGAGCACCAGGTTATATTCTACTTTCTCTGCGTCTGCTCTGGTACGACCCTTTCATCTCTAGAAACAGTAAGGACCTCCTGTCATATGCTCATCTTCAAAACCATTTTAAGCTCATTGTCAAAAAAAGAACAGTATAATTTAGAGATGTTTTAATGGCTCTTGAGTAGCCTTGCTGTACAGCATGTTTGGGATGGAGGAATGCAGACTGCCCACTATGGAGCTGGGGATCAGGAGGCTCCCTTTGTAGAGACTCCAGACCAGTAATGACTAGCTCCCCTGGAAGCCAGATATTTTATGTAACCCTTCTCAGGTTACCCCTGTACTAGGCAAATATTCCAAGTCAAGAAACGCCACTGTCTATAGCAGTAAGTCTGGATCCCTTTGCTCTGTGCTAACAAGCACTCTCCCATTCAATTCCCTGGCACAATTCGGCTGATAAGCTCCAGAAACTTTTCCCAATTTGCATGCAACCACAAAGGAAAGCTTTGATGCAGCCTGTACTGTGCTGGCTGGTCGCATTGCCCAGTTATAGATGCTGTTTCAACATCCTGACAGCTGGACCCTTAGCAAGGACCTGGCTTTCTCAGTACCTCCTGTCTCCCACATATTAAGTCAGGGGTCCAGGAGGTTGGGGAAAATCAGACCCCTAGGTGCTTCCAGGCAGGCACCTGCTACACAGTCAGGAGTGCTAGCTGGAGGTACCAGCCTCCTTAATCTTTTAGGGGAGCATCTCCCGTGGGGGTGACTGCTGCAGTGCCCAGCTCCAGAGGGACAGACATAGGTCTGAGCAGTGCCTGCAAGCAAGCACCCACTCTAATTCATTTAGGAGGAAAATCAAAGTGTCCTGTCTCTCCACAACAATTTCTTTTTCAAAATGTTGTTTCTTTAGGAAATTTCCACAGCTGAAATCAGAAGAAGGGCTAAAACATTCCTGTGTGACATGCCTGTCAGGGTTGAAGAGGAATTTGGACAATGCCCTTAATAATATGCTTTAACTTTTGGTCAGCCCTTAAAGTGGTCAGGCAGTTGGACTAGATGATCATTGTAGGTCCCTTCCAACTGAAATAGTCTAGTCTGTTCTGTTCTATTCTGTTCTAGTCTAGTCTAGTCTATTCTATATCAGATGGAATGGAAATCTGTGACATGACTAAAAGCAGTTTTAAAAAGTTTAGAAAAACTAAATGCTCTTGTTACTCTTACACCAGAAGAATACTTCCATTGAGAAAATATACATATTTTAACCAGAAATTGGGTTTTTCACTGAGAAGAAGCATTTCTTTCCCAAACATTAGTCAATAAGTATCCCCAAAACCCAGCCTTGTTTCAGAAAGGAATTTCGCATCAGCTGGCCACAGGTAAGGAGGACAGTGATACCTGAGATATCCAAAAGAACTGAACAGGCATGAGACAAAGACAGTCGATGACGAGCATGGCTGGCAGAGCCAACAAGGCAGGTAGACCCCAGCTGACTTTAGCAGAGCTATTCAGTTGTCTCTATCCCAGACCCCTGCTCTAGTAGTGTCTATCAGCTCAGGCACGGCACCAGGCCCACGCTGGCTCTTTACATTAGTTCCATCCTGCCTCTTAGCAATAATCCCTTGGACCAGGAGTGCTGCTGGAAAACAGTGCAGAGACATGGAGAAAGAAAGCTCTATGAGCTGTCACGCTGTGCCAGTCAAACTCTTTACCTCCTCTCCAAGACAGCCATGCCAGACTTGAACTAGCTCCATGCAGAGCCATTTGGTTGACTCTGCATGGTGCAGGGAGACCAAGTGGTATTAGTTTAGGCTCTGTAAAGTGTCTGACCCACTTCTGGGCCAACTTGACCCTGGAAACTATATAGTCACCTTCCCACAGCACTGTATATTAGCACACAAGCCCTGCCAGACCAGACCTGGCTCTGCAAGGAGCCAGCTCAGTGTCCCTGCATCTGCAGTTCAGCTAACCCACAACTTGTAAACCACCCACAAATAATTGAGAGTTGACGGGGTAGAATGCATTCCATCCATGCAAATTCTCATTAATCTGCAATTTCTAAGCAGGAAACTGGGGGGAGGGAGGGTAAAGGACATTTTACTGAAGTGAATCCAAGTGAAACATTAAGAAAGTCATTACATTAAATTGCAGGAATAATACATGAAGCAGGATGGTTTTGGAAATTAAACAAGCCTCTGTTCTCATAGGCTGTGGTATGAATTATATCCAGTTATTTTCTGTGTGTCTTCTTTGGTTGGGATAAGTGGAAGAAACTTACTACAAGGACTGGAACAAAGTGTATTCCTTATCACAACTGTCAAACCAAAAATAATCTGGCCAAATGCTGCCACTCATTTAACAACAGAAGTTCTGAAAATAATTCTTGAATTTATTATTGAACAGCGTTCTCTGCTCAGTAGAACTGCTTTACGCAATCACTCAGTTATGTCATTTTTGCGTGTATACGAAAATAACCATTCAGTCTTCAGTGGTCTTATTATTCATTCTCAACAGTGTATTTAAGTGCTTTGCAATGTCTTTCATCTTAGAACAGGGAACATACATAGTTTTCATAGTACCCACTGGCAAGTCCTACTTGGTGTGGCATAACTAGCCAACTGATTTTTAAGAGGTGGTGGTTGGGCAGCTGTTCTCAAAAACACTCAATAAATGGCAGTGTAATTCCTGTTTCCATGGGGATATGGCACTGAAATAAAAACATTATCTTATGTGTGTCAGGCAACAGACCTCAAAGGGAACAGAAGAGAACTTCTGGGATGTTAAGATGTAGGAGAGGATTGACTGGAAAGGCAAAGCTGCTAATTATAAATAAGAAAAAAATGCTTAGCTTTGCTGATCCTCTATGAGAAATAGCTCAGTTGCTAAGAATATATCTGACATTTCATAGGGGCTTGGTCTGTTTATTCAGCATAAAAGGGAGCAAATATATTATTTATACTTTAAAACACCCAAATGGCAACACCTTTGTGCCCTAAAGGAATTCTGGAGAAAGCTAAAGAAAACAAATATATTTGTTTTCTCATTTTGCCATGCTACTTAAAAAGTCTGTCCTGAAAAGAAGTGATAAAGTTGCAACAAGCATTCAGTTGCATTAAATTCCTGGACAGTATCCATTCTAACAACAAGCCACTGTTATCAGGGGGGAGAGGAGTTGGGTGTAGTCTTATGCCAGCAACGTGTTGTCTTATGAAGGTACCAATAAAAAGAAAAAAAAAAATCTAAGTAGACGTTTGCCAGTACATATGGTATAACTTTGAAGAGCATCCTCCAAAGGTTATTTTAGAAGTATCTGTGGGACACAGATTGCTTATGTTAAAGTAAATCCGATCCATAAGAAGTCACCTAAAAATAAATTACTGATTTTTGTTCCAGTATTTCTATTTCCAGTGAAGTCAATGGTCAGACTCATTCATTGGCAGCAGATAATATAAGCATATTTATGAAGAAAAAGTTGGTATTTTAGAAATACCTATAGAAATAGCTACAGAACTAGAGATACTTGTCTTGATATCTCTGAACGGATGAAACCTCCTGCTGTGGATTATTTGTGGGGCACTCATTTTCCTCTCTGTCCCAAAGGAAGCCTCTGACATAGGGCCTGAGTGCTAACGAGTTCCTGCAATTCCCATAACTGGTATAACAGATGCAAAACCCCATCCGAATCAAACATTTGGCTACAGGAGTAGCAGGAAGAAGCATCTGTTTTTTGGCAAATGAAGCACTGCTCAGCATTTCAGTGCAGGAGGAGAAGAAACCACAGTGAAACCCAGTAATAATGTACAAAAGCCGTAGTTATTTTAAAGCAATAATGAACAAGCAAAGCCATATCTCTTAAGAAATACAACTCAAAGCAACTGTGAAAATCCTCTTTCTCACACATGCAGACACTAAAAGCAAAGCCTTTGGATTCTGTGTACAAGACAGCAGCATGATGCAGCTTTGTGTCTAGACAATGCTGCTACTGGCTGGGAACATTTCTGTGAAAACATACAAAACTAGATTAAGAGATAATCAGAAAAAGCCATTTTGATTCATCAGGCAATTATTTTTCAGTTTGAATATGACAACAAGGAAAGGACCATTTTTTAACCTAGCAGTTCTTCTAGCAAAGGTGTCATGACTTTCATATGAGCTCTGGGAAATGTATCATTTATGTATAGCTCTTAGCACTTTTTCACTCGCTGGCAATAGCTACTGATACCCTGGTGATCTGGAAGAACAGAACACCATGCAACCCTGAATTACTACCAATTCAGCTCTGATGAGTTGCTTTACTAACTTATGACACTTTACAACATGATCCTTGCCAGTGTGGAGTTTTACTTGACCAGAAAAAATGTCAGTGCTTGAAAGGACGCATATCAAGTAAGGCAAGCATCTTAAAGAGCTCTTTGGTTTGCATTAGGAGAAAGGATTTGAAAAAGAAAGCTGTAGTTGCAGTCTTAATATTTGATTTGTAAGAACTTCTACCTACTTCTTGAATAGTTTTCCTAAACCCTTATTGAGTTTAGTTGCTGTTATTTTTTCCAAATTCCTTTGGGCTTTTGAATTCCTACTGCTTCAAACAGAAACCTGAATTATTCTCAGTTCAGACTGGATATTAATTTTGCCATTTACTATCCATTTCTAAAGACATTGCTTTTAATAGGTCGTCCTCTGTAATTTATTTTCTAAAGGAAGCGATTTAATTTAATCTTCTGTGAATTCTTGGTATTGGCTTAAATTGAACAGAAACTATAATAGAAGGCAGTAGAAATGTGGTGGGGGGAGCGGGGGACAGGACACACACAGGGGATGTATTTTTCTCCTTGGTTCTAAACCATTCTCTCATTCTCTATAAATTAGCTTCTGTTTCAGTTTAATTTTAATTTCTTATTTTTTTGTATTTCCATTTGCCTGCACTTCAGAACCGTTATTCAGGAATATATCTCTCAGCCCTTTTACAGGGATGTCACCCCAGGATAAGCTGGTTACTCCAGCTCACAGCATGACAGAGGCCTGGTCTCACATCTTATCTTCACAGGATGGAAAAAAATACATATCCTTAAATATGGCCTAAAATAATGTGGAGATGAGAGGAAAGTTTAGAGGGTCCCACCGTTTTTAAACACAGCATAATTAGGTGCCTCCCCACCACTTTGACAGTTTGCCCAAAGCCCATCTTCAACCTGACAGCGCCACAGCCCTTGTCTTTCTCAGCACCTCAACCCATGACCCCACATCCACACACTACCTTCATTTTTCCTCACCTTCTCCAGACCAGGAAACCAACCTTGTTTCTGTTTTGCCCTCTGCTTCCACCTCCATTTCTTCCCTGTACTCCAAACCCTATTCCCACGCTCCCCAGCCATTGCACCATGCACTTGCTAGCAAGCAAGGCAGTGTTACTCCCAAATCCCCAGAGCTGCCAGCTCTTTGACAGCCACTGATAACTGCCGTCTACACGTTCTGCTCATGACTCTGTCGCTGGAAATACAGAATTTCCAGCCCCAGAAATACTGGTCCTCAAGTAGGTCCCTTGACTGCCTGGCCAAGATTCACTCCACCTGCTGTTACTCTAGGTAGCTCCTGTACAGACAGTAGTGCTACTTTCCCTGTGCTGCCTTTATGTTCATGGAAGAGAAATATACACTTCAGGGGTGTGATGCATCATATCCTAACATTGGTGTCTAAAATAGATGAGATGAGCTGGTGGTCCTGTGCAACCAGGACACCTTTAGTAATCTTCACAGAGTGCACATTCCTTTGTAATGGGGGTCATTGGCTCTAGCATAGAATTGTTCTGCTCTGCCTACAGCATCTAATCACCATAAAGCTGTAAGTGTTCAAACTGCTTCTCATGAGCTAAAAGGAGAGGGGAAATGATGCAGACAGACATCTGCCACTATTTGGTGTCTTTATTTTACTCTTCTGAAAGGGGCAGTTACAAGGTTCAGTTGTCTTAGTGAAGGTCAAATCCTTTTGGTTTGATTTGTTTGCTGGCAATATTACCTGCCCTAGTAACCCCATGCCTAACTGCCCTAATTTTCACTTCAGAATATATAGCGGAAAGCAAGAGCTGCAATGAACCATTCTACCGTACAGAATAAGGATATGACTATATCTATACCCACTAGCTTGGCTATAGTTTTGATGATACTGCAAAAATGTTTCCTGCTCCTGAATTATATATATCAATGTTGCTTTTGCAGCATTTTTCCAACCCTATTCTGACTATTTGGCATAATTTGGAATTGTCCATAACATATATAATAGAAAGTACATGTTCGTGTGTCTCATTCATTTTTTTCCAACAAAAAAGACTTGTGAGTGGGTACACGAAGGAGTTCAAGGGCACACACAGTATTACAATGCAGAGGGAGGGAACTGAGAAATGGCATTTCATTAGTTAATTAATTCAGTTAGTGATTGTATGCTTACAATGTCTGTAATTTCTTTGAGGTTGTTCCAGATATGCAACTAAGCCACGATTCCTCATTCTTTCCTGTTCTTTCACTTGCAATGCAGTCTTCTTCTATACAATAAAGATCAAATATAGCTATAGTCAGGGTGTTTTAATACTGAGCTGGGGACATCAGGAACAGAGAGCATATCTGTCTATAACCTGAGCTGTTAGCTATCTCTAGCTACTGGTTGTCAACTAGGCATAATTGAGCACCCGTAACACCCATTGCTCAAATTTGATTATTCTAGCAAAATGATCAAAACAAGACTGTAGCTTCTCTTGTCCGCAGATTTTTTAAAGAAGAAATCTCTTCCTTTTTTGTCTCTTTTTTCTTTAAAGAGTAGAGCTGCAAAAACTAAAGATATTATCACGTTGAATCAAAGTAGTTTACTAAACTCTGCCAAGGAAATAATTAATATGTTGGGTTTCTCTCTAGGTAGTGTGCATACATGTTTCCTCTGCTTCTTTCTCATGTTTAGTGCTACCTATTAAATGAAGGACTGCAGAATATTGTTGCTAACAGTAATGTCATTGCTTTTTCACCACATTTTGTAATGTTTGCAGATGCAAGGGATTTTTTACATTTTTAGGAAAAAAAATTCACAAAGAGGATGGTCAAGCACTGGAACAGGTGGCCCAGAGAGGCTGTGGATTCTCCATTCTTGGACATATTCAGAACTCAATTGGGCTTGGTCCTAAGCAACCTGAGGTACCTTTGAAGTTGAATCTATCTTTGAAGTTAGCCCTAATGACCTCCAAACATCCCTTCAAACCGAATTATCATTAGGACTAACACATGATAGTCTTAATCCAATATATGTAGCTTGTGCTTTAAGTAATTTCCTCTGGAGTATTGGTTCACTAGAACTCTCAAATCTGAGGAAAGTCAGGCTATTCAGGATGATTCTTAGACATACTGTGCTTGGCTGTGTTTTGGTTTTATGGTTTTTTTAAAATATGATCTGTGGGTTGTAACTTTTAGTGCAATTAATGGTGAGATACTGCTGAAGGAGACTTGAAAAGCTCTTGACCTTACCTATTCCTTTGTGTAGTTCCTTCAGCTATGTAACTTGAGGTCTTTTGTACTTCTTAAACTTTGTTTTAAGGAGGGCAATTAATCAAACTAAATATGGATTACTACATATCTAAGCTGGGCATCTTAGGCTTATTTTTAATATTTATATTACAATGTAGAACACCTCATTCTGGTAGAGATGGCTAAAATAAGTCAAATGAATTTTGCTTTCAATGTGTCTGTTTCTGTCAAATGACAACAGAATTTGCCTAGATTAATTGGTTAGCTCAGCTCTAAACACCTACACCACAAGATGCCTGAAATTAGGTGAGATGGATTCCATCTAAGATTTTGGGTAATGTTTAGAATCACGTGGCTTGGGAAAATATGTATTCTGTGGACATTTCTAAGCCTCTATTGCTTAGTTTTCTGTAACTGCCAGGGTGATTCATTTCTGAGTTCAGGAAGTCTTTGGTCACAGGCTGTAGCAAATCGTGTCCAGGAGCAATCTTGCTGAAAAATTCTATTTCCCATTCTTTCTCCTGGGGCATAAGGACTGTTGCATGTTTTAGGAAAAGGTCTTGATTTAGAGGTGCTGAAGACTGAACACAACACTGAAGAACAGAGTTAGACATTTTTATTTCTTTTATGTAAAGGAAAAATATTCTACACTCTGCATTCCAGGCTTCTGATGAAGCTTTTCAGCAGGAATTTAGGAAAGGACTCTGCTTTTGACCCACTTTGTTGGTTATGTTTGCTATCTGTTGGAAAAGTAAGATGTCCAGGTATGGATTGCCTAGTCATCATGCATGTAGTTGTGAGAATCCTTAGAGAATCTTAATGTGGCAGAGAAAGGCTTAGAAACTGGCTGTTTTCCAAAATGATACTGTCCCTGACTTGTATTTGATTGCACCAGCAGATATATCCACTGTCTTTTCCACTACAAGCCTTAGGTAGTTGTTGTTATTTCTGTAAATGTGAATACAGTCAAACCCCTGAACACAGGGAAGCTGGGAATGTAGCTCAAGGTCTTGCTTCTTGCTGTCTGTTGGGGAGGTGGAAAGATACTTAGTTCATCTGCAGAGAGTTGTTCCTTCATTTTAGCTTTGCTTCCCTTTTAGAAGATATTATTATGTCCCTCTTCTATTTCTTTGCTTTTTCCATGCTGCCAGGACTGAAGCTGTGCAAATTCTTCATTGTAAAATGAAGAAATAAATGAAATTTTCCTCGCTTCACATTTCCTTACATAACTGAAAAGTGAACCCAGATAAATTGAAAGGAATGACTCTCCCTTCTCAGTAATGATTTAGGTTGAAAATCGTGGGGAGAGCAATGGTACAGGTGCGAAAAGAAACCAAATTTGGTCCTTTCACTCAGCTCAATATTAAACGAGAAATTTGTGGGATGCCTCTGTTCAGGAATGCAGAACAAAACAGAACAACTGTCTAACTTACTGGAAACTGAATCCACTGAATGCTAGAAAGCTCTAATAGTCATCCCTCTTCCTTTCAACTGCTCACCAATTTTATGTTTCTTACCAAGAAACATGTAAACAGCAGAAAAGAAACACATTTCATTTAGAACTTTCAATGCTAAATAAATTTGCATTTACTTCACTTCTTAATTTTTTGTCTCACTTCAATTTTCTCTCTGTTGTGACAGTAACAGCAGTAACATTAATACATAATTAGATGGGTAGGAATGTGCTCGGAGTCAATAGCTTGTAATAGCTCCTTTGGAGCCATAGTAAAGTGTCTCCTATAGCAAATACATGGTTATGGACTTGTTAAAACAGACATTAGTTACCCAGTAGTCCATTATGGCTCCTTATAGTCTACTATTTGAGTAGATCTATATTTAGAGTCATATTGATCAGTAATTAAGAGATAGCATGGTGGCAAAATGGAAATATATCATAAACAATCTTAAAGAAGTAATTTATAGAAATGGTAAAAACATCAGGAACTGGCAAATGTCTTTTGCACTATTTTTGCTTTCATGTAGAAACCAATAAACTCAATAAAATTATAACTGATATTATGAGATTGCCTTGTGTAGGCTGAGAAGCTTACTTCATCCAGAATTAATTTTTAAAACAGAGCTATTAAAACTAGGAAGGAGTCAGGCAAGTCACCACCATATATGCAGTCTTCACCTACTCATTGTAAAATTATCTTTATCAGTGGTGAAAGTAAGCACTGGTAAAGGGAATTCAGCCACTTTTAATCTGAGCCATCTGGAGCTTTCCCATCTCTCATTAGTCTATAATACCATACAGGTGAGTTTATCCACTTTCCTATTTTCCAACTATATTCACTGAAATACGATTATAATAATTGATTAATGATGAATAGTTAAAAGTCTCTATTAGAATATGCCCAGAAAAGATGTTCAGACACGATAATCTTTTAGACTATTTGAAGTGCCACAGTGGTACTAATCCCTCACAATTTTCACATGGTACTCAAGATATTGGGACATGATTAAATGTAAACCCAGAAAGAACAGCTATTCCTCACTTGGTTTACATTTCCCTTCACAATGGGACTGCGATATTATTACTTGTGTTGTGTGTAATGGAATTGTTTAATTCACAATAGCTCTTGCAAATGTAAAGATTTAGTTACCATGCTTGTACTTACTGAGTAAAAGAGGGATATTCTGCTGTGAGTCTATTCTTCTAATTGTTCCAGTCTCTGCATTAACATTAATTAGCAAATTTGTCTTTCAGTCTCTCCCACATGGGGCATGTTCAGTCAGGGTTGGGTCAGTAGGGAATTTAATTAATTTATCAGCAAATTAGATTTTTCATTAGGTGTCCTTGTTTTGTTTTGGGGTTTTTTTTCCCCAAAAATTGTTGGTGGTTAATATAACTATAGGGTTTTTCATCTACAATTCTCTAATGCAGAGGTTGTTAATGGAATGATATTGAACAGAAATACCTCATTTATAAAGGGTATCAAAAGAGAGGTTCTATCTGTCTCACTGGTCATTTGTAAGCAGGTACTTCTGTTACTGGGAATTTTTTCCTGTGTAGGCTTGCAGTCTAGTGGGAATATTACTTTACAGTAAACTGCCAATAGCTGGATGTATAAATGCCTGATATTTATGGCTTAAGTACAAAGGGTATCAGTGTGTGAGAATTCAATGCAACGAGGCTAATCTCAAATGCAATTAATGTTCACATTCTTTATGTGCCCCTATGGTAGTCTGTTTGCCCAAGGAATTTATTGGAAGTGATACATTTAATTAAACTTCTTGAAACACTTGGGCAATGATATTATTTAGGCAATAAGACGTCACATTTGGAAAGTGGAAAGAGGAACAGCACAACTGTTGTATTCATTCTATACTGCTTTACATTTAATGGAGAGTACGTGTGGTTCCATGGAGGGTGCATGTCAAGTGCTGCTCAGAAAAGGTGATTTCCTCATGTTCTACCAAGCTGCTAAATAAAAGTCAGAAATGTTTTGATCTTGTGTCAATTTTGAATTAGCTTTGGTAAAGTAGTCGCTATATGTACTGTGTGAACAAAGGTGAATAAGCAAGGAAATTTGCTAAACTGCTCATAAGAAAAAAACGTGGCTTGCTATATTTCATTGGGGATTATTACTTTACTAATATGTCATTTTTTCTGTCTATTTAGCAGCCATTCTTTATAACGTGTTAACCATAACAAGTTGTAACCATAGCATAACCAGTGTCAGGGAAGGTTATGGAGCAGATCATCTTGAGTGGCATCACACGGCACATACAGGACAACCAGTGATCAGGCCTTGTAACAAGCAATAGGACAAGAGGAAATGGCCTCAAGTTGCACCAGGAGAAGTTTAGATTGGATATTAGGAAAAATTTCTTCACTGAAAGGGTTGTCAATCATTGGAAGAGGCTGCCCAGGGAAGTGGTTGAGTCACCATCCCTGGAGGTATTTAAAAGACATGTAGATGTGGTGCTTAGGGACATGGTATAGTGGTGGACTTGGCAGTGTTAGGTTAACGGTTGGACTTGATGATCTTAAAGATCTTTTCCAACCTAAACGATTCTATGAGTCTATATATGCATGTATATCGGAAAATTCAGAGTAAGTAAGGTTTTTGCTAGGGTGCTCTAGAGTGAAGTTTTATAATAAGCATGGGAATCCCTTCAAATAGCAAAAGGCATAAACGAACAATACCTAAGTAGTGCTGAACATGCGGTACTTTTACGTCTCTTCAAATCTGTCCAGGCTCAGTTGGAAGAGAAGGTAAATGCTTCTTGAATAATATGAATGCTTTCTCTTCTTTTGCTTATGTACTGACACTGTTTCCATGATACAGAATACCATGGAGAGCTTATTTGTGTTTTAGAAATGCCATATTTCTCCTGAATTTAAACACAGGTTACTGTTGGGGGCTTATTTTCATCTGTAGGGAAATAAACATAGAGAAAGTTTTCATCTTTGAAAAAGTCTCCTAATACTTCATTAAAAAAAAATAAGGAAAGGGGATTAAAGAGACAATAACGAATGGGAATGTATGTGCTAATTGCATCCCAGCATGAGTCCATGCATCTTACCAGGTGTGAGTGTGCCAGTCTTCAATCAATCCGCAGAGCTTCACTGACAGTAAGGTTATAAGGTATCCTTCAGCCTCATTAGTTAGACTGTCTGTTCATCATGGAGAGATGTTGAATGGTGAATTTGAATGAAAGATTTCAGACAACCCAGTAGGGATCTGCTGAAATTACTCTGACAGCATTTTGGTCTTAAGTATTATTCTCATCTATGCAAAGTCCTGAAAATTTGCAAAACATAACATGCAGTCAGTCAGATTTACCATTCCTTTTTTTTCAAGGAGCCAGAGCACAGGTTGGACATGTGCTCGGACCACCCTTGGACCTTCTTAGTTGCACTTCTAGCTCAAGGCCAATTCAGAGTTATTTAAGACTTCTAAACTTTTCACAAATTCTGTGTGATTTCTGCAGGCATAGGACAGAGAAAATTATTTCTCACTGGCTTGATGAGGACTTTTCATTTAATGTAGGGTATTTGGAGGGACAGGGATAATAACATTATCTTCTACTACAGTACTCTGGGAGAGTTGTTTAAAGCCACTTGTTCAAACTGCATAGTCACTGGAATGGTAAAAGAGGGCTATATTACATGAAACAGCCAAGTCTGAAAAGTTTTATCGTTCTTTCTTTTTTCTTAAATAAATACAGATACATCTCACTGCCTCCTAGAAATTCATGAAAAAACAAAATCACTTACTTATTGCAGACTGGTAATGAAGCTTAACATTTGCTTCTATGGTGAAATGTAGAAGTATAATTATACTGCCATTGTAGGAAGAGCATAACTCACCAAGCGGGAGAAATTCAGATATTACTCAGAAATAAAAGCATCCATGCAAAGAAATGTATTGGTAAAATTATCCTAGTAAATATCATCAGAATGACAAGTCATCCTGTCATGGAGGCAGGAATCTTGATTTCAGGAGAGTAACCTGATAATTTGGAGATAAGCTTGAATCAAGCCCTAGGATTCAAGTACTCATGAACACAGTCTAACTGACACCAGCATCTGAATATTGCACTTCATGATGGCCTCTAGTTGGAGTGTGGAACATCATATATAAAAGTAATGACTAGTTCTTAAAAAGAGAGTGAGAAACAGCTATTATGAGAGTTGAATTATACTGGAAAATAAACTAGAAGAACATGAGTTTATAGTCTGACTTTTCTGTAGCTGTATGTTAAGAACAAGTAGATAAATGCTCAATTTCAGTAAACAAATATGGTAATGTGCAGCATTTGAATCTGAGGAACTTGGGTGGTAAATCAGTCTCAGTTAATCATAATTGCGTCTGATACCACTGAGCATCATTTAATGGTATTTTAAGGTTCATTTTATATGAATAATAAATAGGATAGTAAGATGCATATGCATACTGAAACAATTTTACTTTAAAAATTCAATGCCACTTTTTTTACTATATGACAATTTTGGAGTAGAACCTCTAATCCAGACCTCCACATTTTTTTATTTTTTTATTTTTTTTAACAGGTATAAGTATCACACCTATTCGTCATTGTTACTGTCAGTCTAACACCAGTTATAGAAATGTTAATAAAAATAGTTGCTACCTGCTTCTTCGATCAGTCAGTTCAAAGCCTGGGACATCAGTCACCTCGGCTGTGGCACACATCCTCCCAGTTCCTTCTCCCTGTGCAAGCAAGCTGACCCTCTTCTATGCTTTAATTGTTCCTGCACTCTCCAGTGCTCTCAGATCAGCTGAAAGAACTAGAGATGTCCTGAGCACTGATACCACTCCCTGGTGCTTAAGTCAAGGGTCTTTCAGTCTAAATGGTCTAGCTGTTCTCATGGCTATACTAGTCCCAAGGAGACAGAGGGCATACAAGATGTTGATGGGCATACATGGCGTTGAAACATGTATAAATTAAAATCAGTTTGAACAGAAAGCTCCTGTAACTATCGAGAAAGTGGTATAATTCGCACTTGATGAATATAACTCTTGTAGAATGGAAGATAATTTAAATTTATGTGGAAGAGGTGAACCTACATACGCTATTTTTATTAGACCCAGACAATTTTGTGTTTTGATCTTCTCCAGTGCAATCTCAAGTCGAAGTGTTGCAGATGAGATGAGACAAGCTCTCTGGACAAAAGAAAGCTTAAGGTGAAACACAAAGTAGCATATCACTTGCAAAACAATCCCTCAGCATCCCATTGGAGAAAATAGGGCTGTGATATGCCACGAGAAGTTATTTATTCAAATTGTCTGTATTCTTGCTGTCTCTGTAGTAGTACAAACACTGAGATCCTTTAGACCATTCAGGCTAACTGTCCCTAGATTTAAACATCAGACAGAATAAAATAGAGTTGCATTTTTATCACACTTATATCCCTTCACATTCAAGGATGACCCAAAAAAATGAAATTTGAGTTTTCCAATGTCACATGAGAGATCTGAAAATATCTGAGTAATGGCCATACATTTCCTGAACAAGTTTGTCATCTCCCTCTTATGAACCCAGATAACAGAACATCTTTTCAGAGTATAAACAGCCAGTGTTAAGAGTTCTTCCACACAGGAGGAAAATCTTTTGGATAATATGTAGTTAAAGAAAACATCAACAGTATAACATATGGAACCACACTTGAGGTGTGATGTGTTTTATGAAACCTATAATTTGCCACACAGGTAGCTAAAAGCTTTAGATGCAAACTGCAGCTACTCACATAAATTGGCCCTAAGGTCTATAATGTGAAAACGATGAGGTGTTTCAGTAAGTTTGCAGATGACACCAAGTTGTGCAGGAGTGTTGATCTGCTTGAGGGGAGGAAGGCTCTACAGAGGGGCCTGGACAGGCTGGATCAATGGGCCGAGGTCAGTTGTATGGGGTTCAACAAGGTCAAGTGCAAGGTCCTGCACTTGGGTCATAACAACCCCATGCAACGCTACAGGCTTGGGGAAGAGTGGGTGGAAAGCTGCCTGGCAGAAAGGGACCTGGGGGTGTTGGTTGACAGCCGCCTGAATATGAGCCAGCAGTGTGCCCAGGTGGCCAAGAAAGCCAATGGCATCCTGGCTTTTATCAAAAATATCGTGGCCAGCAGGAGTAGGGACGTGATCGTACCCCTGTACTCGGCACTGGTGAGGCCGCACCTCAAATACTGTGTTCAGTTTTGGGCCCCTCACTACAAGAGAGACCTTGAGGTGCTGGAGCGTGTCCAGAGAAGGGCAACGAAGCTGGTGAAGGGTCTGGAGCACAAGTCTTCTGAGGAGTGGTTGAGGGAACTGGGGTTGTTTAGCCTGGAGAAAAGGAGGCTGAGGGGAGACCTTATCGCTCTCTACAACTACCTGAAAGGAGGTTGTAGAGAGGTGGGGGTTGGTCTCTTCTCCCAAGTAACAAGTGATAGGACGAGAGGAAATGGCCTCAAGTTGCGCCAGGGGAGGTTTAGACTGGATGTTAGGAAATTTTACTTCACTGAAAGGGTTATCAAGCATTGGAACAGGCTGCCCAGGGAAGTGGTTGAGTCGCCATCCCTGGAGGTATTTAAAAGACGTTTGGATGAGGTGCTTAGGGACATGGTATAGTGGTGGTCTTGGCAGTGTTTAGTTTACGGTTGGACTCGACGATCTTAAAGGTCTTTTCCAACCTATACGATTCTGTGATTTGGTGATTCTGTAATGCTACCAAAATACAAAAAATAATTACACTATGTCTCTACACACTCTATGCTAAAGCAGATACTTGTTCAGAAGCCCATATGCTATCACTCAGCTCTACATCTAAACTGTAATATTAGCTGATGTTAAACACTCTGTAAAGCTTTGGCTTCTCCGTCTTGAAAAAAGCTTGAGTAAAACTACATGTGATACAGAACAGAGCAAAGAGGATGAACAAAGAAATAGAAATTCTTCCACATTAGGAAAGTCTCTGTGGACTGTACTCTTCAGCTTAGAATAGAGACACCTCCTGGGAGACATTGCAGTGACCTATAAAACCCTGAGAAGCAAGGGGTATGTGCACAGAGAATTTATTTCCTGTCTCTCATAGTACAAGAGGTGAGAATTATCTGATTAGAACAACAGATAGCAGATTGCAAATCAGCAGAAGTGCTTTTCCACACATGGCATGGTTAAGCCTCAGATCTTAGTGCCAGATGGTGGTGTGGTTGCCAGAGAAGTTTACAGGGTTTAGAAAAAGGGTTAGGTGAACATGTTAAAGAAAAATCAGATAAGGGCTTTCAAATACAAAGATGCTCCTCTGGCAGTATGGCACTTCAAGGGCATTTCAGTATGTGCCTGGCCTGCTCTTCCATGCTTTCCTAGGCATCTGCTACTAGCCAGTGTCAAAGATCAGTGAATTACATAAACCTTGGTCTGACCTGATACAGCCATTTACAGCTCCTAAAACTACCTTAAGCATCCACAAAACTTAAACCTCCTACTTATTTATTTAATGCTACATAAGTCAGTGTAGCAATTGTGTGTGTTGTATATAGTGATAAACAATATTTCTGTATCAGCTTTCACTTGTGTGAAACTTAGTAACTCTCTTCCATCCTGTTTTCTATTTCTATATTATTTGAATAGATGTGGCTGCTTCCATTAATAATAGTGGGAAACAACGATGTAAATCCTTATGTACATGTACAGAAGAATAGGCCCCACAGCCTATTATTCTGAAGAACAATATGGCATTACGAAACTGTGAAGTAAACTTATAAAATATTAATTACGGATTGATTTAGTCTGGCTGGAATTCAGCATTAATGGTTTCACTTAGTGTTTTCTAGTTTTTCAAAATTATGGCAGAAGGAGAGGGTAGGGGAAGTCACAAATGGAGCTGTGGAATGTGCTTTAACTCTTCACCTCTAGAAACTTGGGTTCAAATTTCGATTGTCCCATGCAGACATGACTTAGCAGTGTCAACCTGTGCACTAGTGAATGTTAGTGTGGATCATAAAACTACTACACAACCTTGATAGAAAGGGTGAAGTCAGCTACAGGTCAAGACTGCAGTGCACTGAGGAAAGCTTTTAAATTCTCTATTTTTACAGCGGTTCTCAAATGAGTCTGAAAACTGAGAGCTTCTCAGAGTGACTAAAATGAGGTGAAACACAGCCTGCTTCAGCATCCCGTGTTGGTAGACTAGAGAACGACCAACAGAAGTAAGCAACACAGAACTTCATACACTTCTGTTTCTTACTTCTTGCTGGACTTTGTGCCATGAAATGGGCAGCCATGTTAATATTACAACATAGTACTTCTGTTAGCAACCAGTGAAATAAATTAGACCCCCAAGTCCTATTTTCTAGGTATTTGGCTGAAATATCTTTTGTAAAATAGCTGTTCTACCTTGTTCTCTCTAAAGACATTCTTGGTAGTTTTGGTGGCAAGCAGACACACTGGGCAGCTGCACAGGAGCTTCACATTGTGGATCAACCCTTGAACAAATCTATACCATACCAGTGCAAGCAGATGTCTCAGATCCTCTGTCATCCAGATTGGGGACCTGTGGGAATGCACCATTTGACCACTCATTTGACCCCATCTTTGATTTCCTTTCCATGTAAACCAGGGAATAGAGGAGGGCCAAATGCAAGCCTGAGGTTTGTCCTGGTGTACAGCCATGGGATGCAGTCCCAAAATTACAGAAGCAAGATACCAAACCTGAGAAACATTTTGGTTTCAGGCCAAGCTTACTTTTCAATCATAAGAATTAGAGATATTTTTTAAAATGGTAGGTATGTCTCTGGAAAGGAGCCAGGAGGCACAAACATACACCTCAATGAGGGAGCACTACACAACAAATTGTGAAATGCTTTGGCTGAGCAGAACCTATGCAACAAGAGGCTACCCGTAGGCATGCCTGCCCTGATGGGTGCAGACCAACTGGAGTGCTCGCCCATCTGAGAGCTGCATGCCTGTGTTAACATGGCACTGCATGGAGCTGGTGTATCCTGTCTTCATTTTGTAGTTCTGGCAGATGGAGCTTGAGTCTGCCCACATCAGACCTGTTAGGGTGCCCTAGATCCCCCTCTAAGCAAAACTATAGGACCTTCATCTTTACAGGCACCAGGAATGAAAGACTTTTTTTTTTTTCATATTCCTATGTAAGTTAAACAGGATTTTTTTCTTTTTTTGCTTATTTGGCAATGTCTTTATACACAGGCAAAGACCACACTGTGATTGTCAGTATAAATTTAAACACTTTAGACAGGATCTGGGCTGAGAAGTGAGGAAAGACACTAAATAAAGAGTTATAAATCTCACATTATGAAATTCATATGTCAGTTCCTTTTGCAGATCTTGTTCTTTGTTATTTTAGTTCATCATTTTTACTATTTATCTAAAGCACTTGGCTTTCTTTCTAATACTGGCAACATTATTTCTTTTTTTTTCGGTACAGAAGTGCTCTAGGAAAACACATCTGATTTACAGGCAATGGAAGAAACATTAATGCTTTTCTCCATTCCCCAACTGAAGTCAATGGATTGTTTCTAAAGCTTTGCCAAGGTCAAAAAGACTGGCTTTATAATAAAGTTAAAGCATTTACATAGAAGGAAAACATGATGAGGAGTTTGTGCATCCAAATTATCTTAAGTGTTCCTCTAGGAAAGCAAGCTATGTAACAATGAGTAAAGAATCTGAGAACATTTTTTAAGATGGTCATACTTCATCTGCCATTTAACATGACATCTGCAAGGAAAAATTGAAAGAGGGAGTATCTGAGGTAGCCAAGCACACTGACATTAGAATGTGAGTTACTTCCTCAAAGAAAATATACCTTTTCCTTACATAAAGGTTTAGTATGACATTGATTGGATGTTTTACTTTCAATTACCTAGATACTATTAAAATAAAATTTGTTGTCTTGTCTTCTCTTATAATTAACATCAGTGTCCTCTGAATGTAACAGTTATCTTTCAGTCAAATATGAAGTAGCTAATCATTTAGGCAGATATCTTCAACATGAATTGAGTGGGTAGACTGAAAATTTCAAAATGTGTATATTTTACTTGATAATTTAAGAGACAGGGAAAAAAGATTTTCAAAAAACAATTTTAAAAAGTAGTAAAGCAGAAATTCTCTGTTTCAGTTTTGCCATTAAAAAGAATATTTTAAAAAAGCTTTTAAGCCCATGGCTGGAAAGCAATATATGAAAGTATTATTTTAATATATATGAGTCTATAGAGTGTTCATCCTTTCCCCTAAAATGTTTGTTGGTGTTTTTTTTAAATCATAGAAAAAATACTGTGGAACGAAACGATAGTAGCAATACGTTTTAGATGTATTCGGTGCAATACATTTTTTAATCTTACTTTTTGATTTTTATTTATTATGAACTTTCTATTAAAAGAAACAAAGTACAGCTTAAAAGACTTTAGGTAATTAAAAAGCTGTACTCAGTGTCATTATTTATCTTTGGGTTTTGCTTACCTTGTGCTTATAAAATGCATACCGTTATGTTACTTAACATTTGTAGTGAAAGGATTTTCAAAGGGCTTGCGATAATTAAACTGCAAGATAAACAAAATAACAATATATGACTTCATTATTTTAACTAGTAGTTTTTAATCTCATAAAACAAGCAGGGGCTACAGGATAAAGAACATTTTGGTTTACTCTTTTTTTTTTTTTTTTTTTAATTTTATTTTACAAGTTATCTTCAATTGTCTGCATACAACCCAGGATCACAAAATAAATAAAAATAGTCCTGTGTGGCTAATTGTGATATATGGATAACAATCTCTTACTCTTATTACACATATATATTATCCAGAATTGAAACACAGGCTTTCTTGAAATCAACAGGAGTTTAGCTATTTGTTTCAGCAGAGGCAGATTTCATTCTGGGAGTGTATCTGCATTGCAGCTGCTGTTTTGTGATGTAAATGTACAGCAGGTTAGAGCACTCACCCCCGAAAACTTTGTTTTTCTTTCCTTGCTTTACTACGTCTCACAGTCAAAAGTAACTCCCACCAAATCCCTCTTCAGAATTGTTTTGCTTGTTTTCAGACCTTAGCAAATACCATTCAAGCTATCTTAACTGCTCACTTGCTCCATGCCCAATATTAATAATCTCTTTTCATACAATCTTCCCAAAAAATATTACATGAACTTTCTCCTCTTCTTCTCCAGCCATGCAGAACAGCCCTTTGCTTCACCCCCTTTATAGCTAGTTTCTGATATTATTTTAAAACTTGTCTTTTCTCCCGTGTCCTTGGTGTTCTCCCATTATGCTACTTGTCATTTTGACACTTCAGAAGAAATCCTCTATGCCAAACAAAGTGACATTATTTATTATTATTAATTCACCATGACTTCTTCAAGTAAGTCTGTCCTCTTCAGAGTGCTGGTTCTAATAAGAAGTCCTTGCTAGCTCCTTTTCATTAAAAAGAACTTTTAAAAGTGTTTTTCAAAGTGAGTCAAAACCATTTGCATGCAAATATTTCAGTAGAAAAACATGATTGCATGCTTATACAAATTACTATTTTTGCTTATGAGTGAGTACACAGAGAGGAAGCAGAGAGCCAAGCAGTTCAAATAAGTGTATGCAGAAGAGTTTCAAACAGCATCATTTTAAAGACAGGAAAATATCTCCAGTGCAGGCAGTTTCCTTTGGTTGGATAGACCAGCTTTTTTCAAATTAACCTCTTTTTCATAGAAGACTGACTACTCCATTTATCCTTCAAAAACCTCTTTCATAAAACAATGTTTAGTTTAGACCTCAATTTAAATTATAACAGGAACCAGCAGAATTTCTCCCTATTTATTTTCTTGCATTCCAACTAAAATAAAATAAGTTTCCAACCCCAGTGTTGTACATGCACACACACGTCACCAATTCCCATCACATCATCCAATATATATCTGCATTTACAATCGCCCTCCCAGAAGTCAGTGTTGGGAGTCTCTAAATACGTTGGCATTGACACTAAGATTAACAACAGGACTTTTTTCCAGCAGTGGTGGCCTGAGAGAGCTTGTAAAGCATTTTTTAATGACACAAAAATCCATATTTTGCAGAGAAATTGCCCTGTCTTTAAAAGTTTTATGCACTCTTAGCTTGTAAAAGTCTGAGGAACACGAGTGCTATGCATTCAAATAATCAGCATGAAATGAATCATAGATTCAAAACATTGCAAGCACTACAAATGGGGTTTTTTTGCATTTAAAAAGCAAATTTAAAGTGTTTGCAGTTACTTTTTTATCAGAAAGACTCTGTTTTAATTACGAAATAACATATGAACATAATAACATATAACCATCTATTTTAAAGGTTAGAATCTTAAGTTAGAAAAATGCTTCTGCCTAAGACTGTAAAAGATGACTTGCAGCCAGATTAAACTGTGGTCTCAGATGTTTAATGTGTGTATGGTCAGTACTGTTGTAAATTGTCAACAGCATGTCTGAATCAAAATGTGAAATAGCTACCATATATACTTTCAAAATCTGAACTGGGTCTTGATATATATTGAACAAACAAACAGTATTGGCAATGTACGCTCTGCCAGCTCAATAGATAGCTCTGAAAACATACATATAACATTAGTTCCCCAGTTTTAGGAGGATTTACAATAGTAGCTTCCCATACATTTTTCCCCATTAAAAGAGAAAACCAACTTCCATATAAAAAGCCCACAAGAGTTAAGAAAACTTATTTCACCCAAAAGTTTAAAAGGATTAAAAAGGAGTTTGTTCAGCTTCTAATGTTATACTAAAATACTCAAAATACTCCATTTGAAAAGGCTGTTTCCATTTGTCTCTGTGCTGAAACAAGGATATGGTGAGAAGCTTTTTTGTTTAAAAGAACAATGGTCATCCTTTCCCTGAATCAGCTCACGTTTCTGATGGACTTCTGCAGAGTCAGTTGATGGAAAATTCAAATTTAAGTAACATTTGAGGTGACCATGGAATAAATCCTGAATTTATTACAGTGATGATTTCCTGTCATGTGCCCTACTTTCAGAGGCACCTCTCTGACAGCGCATTGTCAAACTTCTCCAGGCCTTTAGGGGAACCAGTTTGTATTGCACAGGGAAAAGAGGGACTGAATCCCCCTCGGGGTAGCTCCTCAGACAACAACCAACAAAGAGATAGACTTACTGTTTATAAAGAAAAGAAACAGCTGTTTGATCATGTATTACCTTAGACCATTTTTCACTGAAATGCCAGGAGCTTAAAAGTTGGCTTGCAAGCCCCCATCATGCTCTGATAGAAGTAGGAGCAACACAGATCTGCACTCCTAAGATTCACCAACTTGAAAGACCTTTCAATATGCAGAATGAAAGGTCACCATCTCTCGATGAACAGGCTGAGGAAGAGAAAGGTAATGTCCCTTTCAATGGATATTTATTCTCTTTAATCACGTATAAACACCATTTGGCTGCACACTGTTTTCTTCTTGCAAGGCTTCCCTGGTTAAGTACAGTTATCAAACTAGAACAATAATTATGTTTTGGGCTGTGTGTAGGTAACTCACTTCAATACATAGAGGTAAGTCCTACAGCTTTGAAGCTCACTTTGATGTTAATAGAATTATTTTATGAGCATAAGTTAGGGAATAATATGATCCATTCTGTTTCATCTTCTGCCTTTTTAGTGGATAGCAACTTTACCAGACCATCTGTTTTCTATAAAATATTTATATGTACATATAAAAAAGAGAGTGACCTAGAGAGAAAGAAGTAGGACACTACAGAAATAGAAAGAGAGTATTTGAGGACAACTTTAAAAATGCAACATATTTAAAACTTTTTGGATAAAACATAAGTATAAATCAAAAGCCAGACCTGAAACCCTTTGAAAAGGGTTTTATTTTATGACCATTGATACATGCTAAAGAAAGTTCTAGTTCGTGACTTTTTCCTTTAGAAAGGAGAAGAATCTCAGGAGTAATATTGATCTGTTGTACACGTAAAAGAAAAGTTAGGGGGAAAATCAACATATTAATATTTTTAAGAAAATTATCAATCTACACGTCTGCTCAAAATAATTAATTGATTAAAGAGAGTTCAAAAGCAGGACTGCCAGCACTCAGTCAGTAAGGAGGCTGAACTCTACTTCATTACAACTTGCACCCAAACTTTGGATATTGATTTAGCTCCTGGCGTAAACAATTATATTCCTTATCTAGACTGTGAAGAAGGCGGCTCTGAAAACCTCCCAGGAGAAATCTTGCCAGACTGGTTATGGTGCCTCTGCTTAGGCAGACAGGGATCTCCTTCTGGAGGCTTCTACTGCCACCTCTCCCCATTGACCAAAGAATGAATTATGTGTACATTAGCCTGAAGTGTGGACCCATAGGGGAAGATCTGCAAAGCAAACCAGTTGGTGCTGAGGACCCAACATCCACAGCGTATGCATTTCAGAGCTCTCCCCTGGTCCTGAGCACCAATGCCCAGTGATGCTGGGAATGCAACGGGTGTGATCCTGAAGTACATCTTCCCATGCAGGTTCCACTCAAAGGGATCCAGTTTGTATGCCCTGAGCCCACGCTGCAAGGTGAACCAAAGCACACTAAGTGAGGACAGACAAGGAATCCACTTAAAAAGAGTAAACTTGATCTGAACTAAAATGCTAATATAAATGCACCCAGTATAGCAGAACTGATTCATTGGACAGCTAAACTTTTTGTGCAAGCTGGATACCTAACTTAGGATGGCATTTCATTTATGTGTTCAAAACTAAACTTGTTGTGGTTGAAATTTCAAATCTTAAAAAGAGCTAAAGAGATTGGGCTTCTCCTTCTTAATCTTTTTTTTTTTTTTTCCCTAGAATATAAGCTTCTGTCTTTTTGTATCATTTTTCAGATGCCTTTATTTCATGTCTAAGGAAAGGAGTATCAAAATTGCATGTAGTGTCTGATCAAACAAAATTACCTTCAGTCAGCAATGGAACAATTTCCATGCCCATTTTATAGCAACTATAAATAAATAACAAAGCTTGCTGTTGTATGGATGCACATTCTAGAGCTTTGTTCTTGGGTATCTTGGATAAAGCCCTTACAGCCCCAACTATCTCTCTCCTCTATATTTCAGTGTGGAGTAAATTTAACAAAGACTCTTCAAAGGGCTACTGAGTGGTTTTATGTATTTTTTTAGAAATTATCTCCTACAGTTTGCAGTACACCCATTTTGGAAGGAAACATCCTTGTATTATATTGTCCCTACATTCCCTCCATTTCTTCTGGTCAAAGCCTCTGCTCCTCATATCCTCCTTCAGAAAAAATCATTCTAATAACGTGTCCAAGAAAGCCCCATTTTACTCTTTTAAAGATAATCATATATGATGTTTGTCCTCTTGCTGGGGACAACACCTAAAAAAGCCAGAAGCTTTCTCTCTTTCAAAGAGTTTCAGGAGGCAGCTGAGTCGACAGCAGAAAAGCGAGGTGGTACGTGACAAATCAGTTTGCAACACTTTTTCTTTCTTTATTCTCTACCTAGCCTCTGTTTAATTAACAGATCATAGAAGGAGAGAAAGAGGAAGGAAAGAGAGTTAAATCTGAAATTATCAGAAACCCAGAGGCTGCAGCTTTACAACAGAAGCAGCTGTTTCTTCTAAAAAAAAATTCTGTAGTTTTTTTGAAGAGGGACCTAACCTGATGAAAGGAGGAGGGCACATACTATTTTCAAACTGGGGCCTCACTTGACAATTTGCAGAACAGATCAGGCTATGAGTAAAGATGTGATTTAACAGGAAAAATCAAGAAGGCAGCTGAATTTCTGCTTGCCACTGCCTTGCTGAGCAGCCCATTCTCACAGCACTCTTGCTGTACCTCTCTTTAGCTAACTTAGCCCAAACAGGCATAGCACTTGGTTTATTTGTACAGTGAAGCATGAGTGCTAACTGATGACCACTAAAATAAAAAGAAAATACCTCCATGCAGTCATTGGTGTCAGTGATTTTCTAATGCGTGCGCTGGTTTAGTCCAGCCCCAAACCTGGGTACTTCAGCTCAGTGCCTAAGTTTAAGCAGGATAAATCAAAGCAGGATAAACAGAAAGCCAGAGATGAGACGGGGAAGAGGAGGAAGAGGTATAAACGGTTTATACCTGGACTCAGCAGGGGCTGGCGGGGAGGCACCGCATGTCAGCTATCGGTACAGGACTTGCGGAGGCTCCCCCTGGCCTCCATGCGGTGGGTGGGCGATCGCCCCTGGCCCGCTGCAAAGCCGCAGTGCTGCCGAGCTCCGAGTCACAGACTTGCGTGGGTAAGGGATGCTCCGGAGACATGCGGAGCAGTGCTTGAGCTGCTGGGGCCCAGGAGGGTCACAAGCTGAGCGTGAGAAATGCCAAGCGGTTCCCATGCACCTGACAGAGAAGGGCTGGGGTCTCGCTGTGCCCAGCCCTCCGGGAGAGCCGCGGCAGCCAGGCACTGCTCGCAGCCCCGACGCATGTGGGAAGGCCAGCGAGGGAGAGGAGGGCGTGAAGAAATATCTGACGTTCTGCACATTGCCCACTGGCAGCAGGAAGCCGCTTGCTTTTCCGGTCAGTGGGTGGCATTAGTTAGAGGTAGCTAATGCCCAGGGATCCTGGCTCTTTGGATGCCCCTCTGGAGCTGGGCTCCCAGGGTGGTGCATCGCAGAGAAACATCCAGCAGCAGCTTGTACTGGCCCAAGATACTAATTCTCATTTCATTACTAAAGGAAGTCTACTAACTCTGTGCCTACACCATCATAGCATTGGAAGAAAATACATATTTATTTAATATTAGTGACTTTAAAGTGCAAAGAGAAGAAACCTCATATTACCAATGGATCAGTCTGACGTTTGACGCTGATCTCCTTTTGACAGTGTCATTTGACACTGATCAGGTGACACTGATCTCCTTTGGACTTCCTTCCCATTGTACATTACATAGGTCGCAATTTCAGCTCCTGCTCGCATTGCCTTCTGCCTTCAGTTAATGATGTGCCTAGTTGGAAAAGTGTTGCAGAGTGGTCATTTAATTCATTTTGATCAAAGTCTGCACCTTGTATCTTCAATCAGAGTGAAAGTGCTTATCCAGATGCAGTGTTCAGTAATCAGTAGGGATAATGTACAAGCAATCCATCAGTGCTTGAAG
The DNA here is from genome assembly GCF_034638445.1 of Ciconia boyciana. Taxonomy (NCBI): domain Eukaryota; kingdom Metazoa; phylum Chordata; class Aves; order Ciconiiformes; family Ciconiidae; genus Ciconia; species Ciconia boyciana. The sequence continues at coordinate 163,068,011 of NC_132934.1, read as the reverse complement.
CTATTCTGTATGGGCCCTCTCAGGGCCCTAAATTGCTTATCACAGGCAGAATTGATGCATTACATTTTGTCCCCAACTTTTCTAAAAAAATTGTGGAGCCATTTCTGGAATTATTCCAATATACCAGACCTGTAACTAGTTTTGAATCAAGGTCGTATTGTATAGTTAAGGTACTGATATTTTGCTATCACATAAAACAACCACTGCATTCCCTCTGCAGCCTTGGTTGAAGACAAGTGTGCGCCCGTCTGCCCAAGGTTCTGCACGCACTGGTACGCACCAGAGCTCAGCCGCAAGGGCTATCATTGCTCAACTCACCACTTACATTACAGTATTTTTTTCATTGAAAACCCACTGAAGGGGAAAAAATGCAGAACTCTGCATCCTGAAAACCTCTGTGAGCAGAAGTTAGGTGAGGACTTCTTCTTGCTTCCCTGCCAGTGTGCCTACTGATTAACATCCATAAGGACTAAAAAAGTAGGTTAATTTTTATGCACATTTGGACATGGTCTTTTTAGAGCTATGCATTGTGCAGCAGAGTGTTGATCAGCTCCCAACTAGACTGAGTCACAAAAGTGCTGACAAAAAGGGCTTCTATGGAAAACACTAGTTTGTCAAAACAAAACCATTTAATCAGATGTTTCAAATAATTTCATCTCCATTTTAAAGTTTTACCCATTTGGATGTAGATGCACATGTATTTCATTCTGTGGGGCTCTGCTTTATGCATGCAGGACTGTGTTCATACACACATACATATATGCACACATATACACATGCACATTTGCCAGCCTGCACGTAAATCTCATATGGCTTATTTGGCTCAGCCCTGCCATGCCGACTACCCGCATGGACATCCCTGCACTCCTGCAGCTCCTGCTCCGTAATCAGGACCAGACACCTCAGGATCTCCCAGCTCTAAGCAGGTGGTTGGCAAGATATTACGGCTTCTCCATCATGAGGCAAGGGATGTTCTGACACCCAGCTGGAGAGATTTCCCACTGTCCCATCCTGTAACGTGTGGAGTCCCCAGGAACTGGAGCAGATAATTGCTCTGTTTTACAAATTATGAAGCTGAAACGGTTAAATAATTTACCTCGTTATTTTCTGTATTGTTTTCCCCTTTCTGTGGGTAGTAGTGGTAAATCATAACAATGCACAAGCAAAAAACATATTGCAAAATGCTTGAATTTTCCAGGGATGGAAACGCTGTCTTTTGCCCAGCTCTCTGCCCAGTTTCTCTGCTGGATTCATGTGCAGGTCAGTTTTAAGCAGTGTAAATAATCAGGCCCTGAAAATGCACAGAATATGCCAATAACATTTCATGTGGATAAAACTGTCTTGTCCTGTCCTTCATTCCTGAAGTCATCCAGTCTCTATTACAAATTTAGCAAAAGAATGGAAGAATAAATTTCATTAGATTACCTTTGTTAAATAGATCCAAGCCAAACTGTGAACAACAACAAAAAGTCACAGGCTTTTTGGGCCTGTATTTTTACAGGGCTGGAAGTTTCTGCTAAAATTCATAAATGTACTATATCTTTTGAGTTTATTTGCCATAACTTGGTACTAGCAACTAGAAAACAGATACTGGTGTTTGCAGCCAGATATGCATCTGTGTGTCTAAAAGGTTTATTTACTTGCACTTTAAATTATGAAATTTGTATGCATGCTGGCAGATGTACTTGCGTGTGCACACGTGTATGTATACAGTCATGCACACATAAAGCACAGCCCTACAAAATACAAGCACATCTACATCCAAATGGCTAAAACTCCAATCTTCTCTATAGAAATAGTTAGTATAAACAGCCAAATCCTCAGTAATCTAAATGATAAAAATAGGTCTCACCAAAGTCAATATGAAGAAGGAATTATTTTATCACCCTTCACTGCACATTTTAACATTAAGTAATAGATGAATCACAGCAGACTTTGCAACTAAAATTCGTTGATCTTTTTCTTTAAAACAAATAATGACAGCTGGAGGAAGACTCTAATGACGTGCCATTAATAGTGCATTGGGGACAGCATGAAACATGAAATAAGAAAAGCATTCAAACAAAGGCATTAAGTTTTTTAAAACTGTTACAAGAAGACAGATGGATCATTACTTGGGTGAAGTCCTCTGCTCTGCAGCTCTGTGCTGCAGGATTCATCAGCTGTGGCTAGAGAGATGCCTTACCTAACAGCTGCAAGACATTTATCCCCATAACATAGCCCTGCTCCATGTTCTCATTCCTGGTCTGATGCATGCAGTCTGCTCCATTTCCCAGCAGAGTCCTGGCTCCTCTGCTGGCAATACTAACAACAGTGGAATGACTCTTTTCTGGGAGATGAAGCTGATGTGAGGCACTTTGGGAGGCCCTCCCTCTCTTGGATGTACTTTTCTCCTGGTTTATCTGCAATAGAGAAAGATTTGTCATCCACATGCCTTGGAGTGCACTGTAGAGAGGCCTTTTATATAAAGCTTAAGGGATGGAAGACACCTGTCTCTTCTGACAATTTGGTATGAAAACAAACACATTAACCTAGAAATTCAATAGCCTTGGATATGTGGTCTCTTATACTTCTCCACTATCTGGAATAAAAGAAGTGTCTATTTATACTCTTGCTTCAAACTCAGTTAAACTCTTGGTAAATAAAATGTCTTTCTGGTGACTGCATCCAATTTGTGCATGATATTTGGGGGAAAATGGGATGTGAAGGAAATTAGTTAATTTTCCAACAAAATTAAATGCATTGTAAACCGGTGATATCTAGGGATCTTTCCAATGCGTGACCCAAGAGGAAAAAATTCAAGTGCCGTCAGAGACTTCTTTCTTTACCCTGAACTACGCTTGCACAATCTGTGGCTTACTGTAGGAAAGTGGTAGGAGCAGACAAGGTGGTGTACATTTTAGATTAGGCCCTCATTATCTTATTTCCCATGCCATCAAGCAGTGTTTTAGATAAGATGAGATTGGAGATATCCATACACAATACTATCCACTTTTGACAGAAAGGAAAGAAATATAAAGCATGCAAAGACTCATGGTTTTTTATTGATGACTCATCTAAGAGTTCATGGAGAATGTGAGCAAGTGATTGATATAAACTGACTAGCTAGGTGTGAAACAATTGAGCTGAATGTGAAAAAGGGTATTTTATCTGATTGTCAAGAACGTGCACAACACAGTGCAATCTCTTTTGTAAGCAAATCCGTAAAACTACTAATCAAAGAGGATGCCATAATGGTAAAGGGATAAATAACTGCATAATGACAGTATTTGTCTGAGAGATGAGATTCTTTCAAACAACATGAAGGTCTACAAAGCATCCACACTTCAGAAACCCTTAGATGTATCATAAATTACAATAAAAATAAAAATCCATCTTTAAATGACCAAAAAAGGTTCAGAACAAATGTGTTTTTAGTGACCTTTGTCCCCATGAATAATTGTTTTGTTCTTCAGTGTGGAAAGGATTGAGATTCCCCTGTATTCTTCCCCTGTATTGCAGATTTTTTTTTCTAATCAGCCAGAAGAACCCATCAATCTGCTATCACAACCTGCTCACCATTTTCTCAGCACACAAAGTCTGTTGGGGAGCTGGAATGAACACAAGCTGGTGTGTAACTCGTTACGCCCTTCCTGATCAGCATTTATTGTTACACCTTCCTGCTTCTCCACAAAATACAAAGGACTAAAAACCATTTACTGTTTAAACCAAGATTGATTTATGGGCACTTTTTTGTTTTAGGAACAATTAATTTTTATATCGGGCATTCACTGAAAGGCATATATATCTTGGCATATCAAGATGTCATTTCACTGTTGATGTTTTCTTTTTCATCTATTCTGCGGAGGCATTCAAAACTTCCTAAGTGCGTTCCAAGCACACGGTGGTTACTGTAGAATAACAAAGGTCTAAGAACAACAGCAGATGCAGGAAAGGAGTCCAAATGAGAAGCAGAAATTGGGCAGAATTTCATTCTTGGCACTGTTTTCACAGTGCTCTGGTGCCATTCTGCCAACCCTTTGCTGTGGCCCATCTTTTGCTGCTGATTCACATCACTGTAACAGTTTTGGCTTTGGCTACAGTTTCCAGCACCATGGCAATCCCCTATTTCAACTTCAGCAAAGCAGACTCTCTCTGATATGCTGTTTCCACTCCATCCTTCTGGAAATATTTTTCCCTGCAGTGTGCACATCCCATTCTGGAGCTGCTCTTGCTGCTACAGAGGAGGTCTGGTACCTCCTCTCCATGGTCACAACCTTCCAACCCACACAACGTGCCTCTGGGTGCACCCACCGTCTAGCCCTGCAGTCACCTCTTCCTGCAAACACCTGGGATGGTGGGCACCACTTGAGATCCTGAAGCAGATGGCAGCACCAGTTTGAGTACCTGTAAAAGCCACTCTAATGCAAGCTGCCTTTTGAAAGGCAACCTCCTTCCCATTCCCATCATCTTTTGGCTGCTCTGCAGTAGGTCACACCCTGCTGAAAATGAACCTGCTTGAAAAAAGGATTCTGTTTCCAACCAGCTCCATCCCTCCCTGCAGCTGTCTCTGCACTCTCTGAGCACCAGTCCTGGCATGGGGCAGGATGAAATTTTGTCCTCAGTGGCGTGGGGGAGAAGAAGTCACTTTTTCAGTTGGCTTAAACAGGTTGTGTGACTGCACCCTGAGCTGGGCAGGCACAGTTGGCCAGTCTTCTGCCACTGCTTTCTCATTTCTAGACTGTCCCTTTGAAGTTATCTCCTCCATGCATAACATCCAAGTCCTCTTTTTCACTACTCCATGTAGATTTCCAGGCTGTATCATGCATCCCGGATAGCAGAAGGACAGGAGAAAGTGCCTGAGGAGACACACGTACACTGTTGTGTCCCTCGTCATTCCTTCAGGCAGCTATCCAGAAGCATGCAATCATGCCATGACTGCAATCGTTATTCACTACATTTCATAGATCAGATTTTATAAACACAAGTGGATTTCCAGTTCTACTGAAGCATTTATACTAAAGGAAACCACAAGTATGAATTATAGCCAATCTGGCATGCTTTTTTTTTGTAACTGGCCACTCAGTTCACAGCAAATGGATTTCCAGTTCTTGATTAGATATTCTAGCCTTCCCATAAGAAAGAAGGAAGGAAAAGCTTTCTAGTAAAAGGCATAATAGAGGTATGGAAATATTTCATATTCTTTCCTTGCCAGAGCCTCTTTCATTTTAAATTAGTGAGATTCCTTCTTATCAAAGGAAAGAGAAAAATAAGAACTGTCTTTTCACATATTGTCTTTTTACATTTAAGTGACTGATGTTTTAGTGAAATTTTTCTGTGTCGCATTTCTGTCAAGAAATTGTGGGCTGGGATGTGTGACAAGGCTGAACAAATTCGGCTGAAACACAGACACAATAATTTGTTCATGAGTAAAAACTCCTCTACAGATATTTGTGTAAACTAACACCAAGCACACAAATATTTGCAGAAAAATAAACAAATAAAAAAAGTTAAGCAATATGGTCAGAGCAAGGGTGAGTTGAATTTCATGGCTGTTATCTTTCCATATATAGAGAGAGAGATAAATGTTTGAAATAATCAAAATAAATATTTCTATTCCATGGCTTGAGTGAACATCACCAAAAGGACAGACTTGTTCCAGTTCTATTTGTGCAACTCACCTTTGAAACAGCAGGTTGTCTAACTTGCTTTCCTAAAAGAAAATATAGATAGTATCTATCTGCTTTAGGAGAAAGGATGTTGCTAGGCTGATATAAGTATTATCAAGGCCTTTCGGTATTCTTTCCTGGTTGGGAGAGGAACATAATGTTACCAAGTTAATCATCATTATTTATATTATTAACTGTTATCTTTCTGTATAGAGCTTGTGGGAAACAGTGAGGACAAAAAATGTGTCTTAAATGTTCCTTTTACTGAAGTGGAACCCAGTCGACAAGTCTTTGGAGGCCTTTTTTAGTTACTGAATGTTGGCAACGTTACGTGCCTGTGGAAGGGTTTCCCCTCCTAGCAGATATGATCCAGTATCCAGTGCAGCATATCAGGGTCAGATGTCACTTTTCCTATTTTTTTCCTTGAAAAAATATGACAACTGTAAGTAGTGTTTTAAGAAAGTAAACATTGCTGTACCAATTTTTAGAATAGTGTTTGCTGTTCTTTTTCTGCCTCCTCACTTTTGCTCTCTCTTGAAAATGTGAAAAACAACTTCCCCCATAGATGCTGTCCTATTCTATTTGACAAACATTGATTTTTCTCCCCCATGCTTTGAGTGAAGCCAAAACTGGCATGGCTTATCTTGTTTAATAGGAACAAAAATATCAACTTAATTACCACCTAGTCCTGTCATGCCAAAACATGTTTCTTTCTACATAGCACTGTCCACAGGTATCAGTACAGCACTGGGAAGAATAGTTGTTCTTTTGCTGCCGTGCACTCAGTTAAGGGGAAACAAAATTGGATCTCTTCTGCAAAACCTGAGAATAGGAATGAACAGCCTCCTCCAAACCAAATTGTTGAAAAGATGCTTTGTGACTTTAGCAGGCCTTGGATCAAGTTCTATTTTCTTGGCAAATATAAGTACTAATAATAATCTTAATGTCTTCATTAAAAGTTATAATGTTTAAAGATTATATCTTTGTTTTTACACTTTTGCATTCAGAAAGTCTGAGATCAATGTTATTTTTGATAGCAATAAACCATGGGTACAACAGCATAGGATAGAGCCTAACGTTTCTTCTTCGTTTCTGTGCTAGTGCATCTGTACCCTGTTCTTGCTTATGCCTGTATGGAACTGGAAGAGCTGCAGTGAAATCAGTGTTAGTATCCCAGAGCTATAACCAGGTTTGCGATAGCAGAATTTCACCAACATTTGTTATTCTAGTAAGCAGAGGAGCTGGATTAAGTGGATGTGCATAAAGTTTAGGAATTGCATGAAAACTGGCCTCGAGCACAGCTCGAGGGGGAGCTCAGGTGGGTAAGGAGGGTGGGACAGAGCTGTGCAGAGGCTTGAATGCAGAGGCATGAACCTGATGCTCTTGGGGCAGCTGCTAAAGAGGGGGTCCAGTGTGAATAAATTCACAACGAACTTAATTCCTAAATAAACTGGGTGGATGGGACCTCTCTCCAGAGTTCTCCAGAGCTGACTACATCTCCTCATTTAGTGGACAGAGAATCAGGGAGGACTGTTCCGCTAAGTGCTTAGAATTGTAGGAACAGGTTAAAGCTCAAAGTTACGGAGAACTGATCCCAAAATATCCCCATACCTCCATAGATTCCCTAGTCTGTTTTTACGGCATTCAGCAGTCTTATGGGGAAATATAGTTAATTCATATTCATAAAGCTCTCTTGGATGAAACTGGAGCTGATTGGATGAATTTTTTTCTGTTGGAATATGCTCATTTTAGAAAAAAATTTTGAGGGAGAATTAATCTGATGGTTCCCTGGCCACTGGCCTGGAAACCTCGCCAATGTGCAGCTAGCCAGCAATCTTTCTGTGAAAAATGTTCCATTTTTAAATTTTTCACCCTCACTTAAAACAAATTTTTTCTGGCTGTGAAAGTTTTAGTGGGAACAGATCTTTTATTTTCTGGCCAACACTGTGTGTTGTTATTAATATTTATGATGATTACAACATATCAGGCAAGTGGCCTTGTGTGATGAACATTAGCTTTTTATATTACTTTGACCTTCTCTAGACTGGACGAACATTTTTACTCTTGATCTCCCAATCATTTAAAAGATCAGGACACAGATAATTTAGAAGAATTAAGGAGCTCAAGTGTAGGATTTTACAACGTTGCCCCTATCCTATTGATTAGTTCTGTTTCATCCCCATAATGTAGTTAGTGCAGCTAGGCAAACAAACAGAAATTGCTCTTTCCTTTCAAGATGAATGTCAAAACAATAAATAGATTAGTCATACCAGCTGTATTGATTTGTGACAAGCTTGATGTATGCAATCGTTTGGGATTACAACATTTATCTGGGGGGAAAAAACCCACCATTTTTATCTGCTGCATTGGGGTTCACTGGGACAAAATGCTGTTAGGCATCTCAAAATTCTCTGCACAGTGGCAGGCTTTTAAATGCAATGAGATATCCGCAGTACATTTCCATATTAATCAATAAGATGAAAGGCAAAAATCAATTTTGTCTGTGCAACTGTGTGTGACACCTCCCTAAGAGCCATACCATTGTGATGGATTCATGCCAGCAAAGCTGGCCATAGGGTGATTGTTTATTTATGGCAAGGAAAGGCATAAAGTCAGCTTCGTGACAAAGTAGCAGGAAAGATGTTACTCATAGGATGTCTATTCAAAAATCTGGCATTGGTACCCGGGAAATATGTATTTCAGATCTTAACAGCAATTATGGTTTCCCACATAAAACAGGGGCAAAAATTTTCTTTGATTCAGAAGAAAAAAAGGCTGAATTTACCAAAGGAACTGAGGAGCATCCAGATGTTCTCTGATAGTCATGGCAACACTAAGGAATTTGCCACATAGTCTTGGGATTAGCAAGGTATCGTCATTGTAACATTAAAAAATTAATAAAATTTGATCCTCTAGTTTCATATTCTATATCCCCCTTCCTGTATGGGAATAGACAATGAACCTTAACACGTCACCATGTCACCTGCAGCTTGGCTGACATCTATTACATCCTCCAGTAATTCTTCTAATTCAAGATTGTAGAATGTTAGATTATGACTTGTGTCCTATTTAAAAGCTTACATTTATAACTTTCTCTGCAGTGCAGTATCCAAGATGGTATTTCACTGTAGATTTATTCATAAATATAAACATGTTTTCTTTGGTGCTCTGTTCATTCCCTAGTTATTCCCGATATTCAGTGCAGGGGTTTTTGATGATTGCTAAACTGATGGTATGGTAGTATGAACTGAAAAGCTTGGTTTTGAGTGACAGTAGTCATCTCAGAGCCCTTCATTACCTAAAAAATGTTAGAATTTATTTCTCTTTTCTTACACTCATCACTTGATTCCATTTTACTGCTCAGTCATTCAGTATCATAAGGTTCTTCTCAGATTTTCTGGGACAGTCTTCATCTTTGTTCTCCTGAACAGTGACACCAGTGTGCTTCTTCACCTCACTGTTTACCCCCATTCCCAGATCATTTATGAAAAGGTTACAATAGCAAAGTCTTAAGCATAGAGTCCTGTGGAGTCTGTTAAAAATGTCTTTGGAGCAAAAGTTATCCCAATCTAAGCTTTCTACAACTAACTCAGATTGTAAACCTAACGTCTAGATAGGTGAAATGAATCGAAGCCCCACCACAGAATCACAGGAAAAGTCTGGGTTAGGAAGGGACCTGTGGAGAGCCTCTAGTGTCCAACCTTCAGTTGAAGGCAGGGCCTTAGATTAGGTTTTTCAGGACTCTGCCAAGCCAATACTGAATATTTTCAGTGAGAGAGATTCCATCACATCCCTGGCCGACCTGTTCCAGGGTTTAATTGTTCATGTGGTGATTTTGGTTTTTTTCTTATAGCCAAACAGAAACCTGTGCCCATTGTGTCTTGTCCTGCCACTCCACATCCATGTGAAGACAGTTTCCCCATCTTCTCCATACCTACCCTTTAGGCACTGAAGACTGATGAGATCTCCTCTGAGCCTGTTCTTTGTAAGCTGAACAAACCCAGTTCATTCATCCTTTCTCTATTTGTCAAGTTCTCCAACCCTTTTATCATCTAGGTGGCCATCCACTGGACTCTTCTAACCCAAAGAATGGCTAAAAATTCATTTATAATCTTAATGCAGCACTGAAGATGCACTACATCCAGCAATAGGGAGACAATACGGAACACAAAAGAATATTCAAGGAAAAGAAAAAATAGAATGAGGACCAATGTCCTTCTGTAAGTACTTCTCAGTAAACTGCCAATAAGAATGGCAAGTCCGTTTGTTAGGTTTAAATTGGGTTTTTACAGAAGATGTTAAAGTCATAGATGCCACCACACTTATTAGTAGAAAGATTATGTGTAGATTAGATGCTGCTAAAGGGTGAAGTTATTCTTGAAATAACCAAACAGTTTCTTGAAACAAACTGCTTATAAAAGTAAAATATGTATCACTTTTCAAGAAGAGATAATAGACAGCTCATTAATTATGTTTTCAAAAGTGTACCATACTTTCTGTCAAGGTTGGAAAAAGTTCTACTGCACAAAATTTAGAAAGTAGGGAATGAAATAAAAACCAGTGCAGAAAATATAATAACTAAATTCTGAAAATGAGGAGACACTTGAAAAAATATGTCAAGACTAACATGGGAAATATGAATTATAAATCAGTTGTGATGAAGAGGGTAAGGAAATCAGATGCATTGGGGGAATCGAGACAGTTTTCTGAGTCAGACATACGGGCCAAAAAGGGCCTCTGCAAAACAACACTAATGAGATCCAACTTCAAAAGTCTAATTAGTCCTAGACACCACAATACCAGAGAGCTCTTTTAAAGGAAATAAAGAAAACAGCAAAAGACCTGAGGAAATCACTTATGAAAACAGAGTAAAAAAATTAGCATGGAAAGTGTGACTGAGCACAAACTAAAGGAGGGTATGATAGATGTCTACAAATATCTGAGGAATGTAAAATCCAAGAAAAGAATAGGAATGTTTAAGATGATATGAGGTAGCTTATTAGAAATAGTGGAGTGAAATTAAGCAGCAGAAAAAATATACTGCATAACTGGACGAATATTCTGGTAGTGATGTGCAGTAGACAATGAAATAGCTTTCTTAAAAAAAAGTGGGAAGAACATAACTAAGCTATTTTTAAATTGGGCTGGACAGGTCGCTAGGGAATGTATACCATGGGTAGTAACACTGCATAGGCAGTGGAATGTCTGAAAAGATCTTTGAGGTTCTAACGTCTGTGACTGTACCAACATAATGCGAGCTATATACTCAGGAGATTTTTCCTGAGGAAAGGATACATTAAATACAAAATTTCAGGCTATGATTTGCTGTCTTCAACCATTTGAGCATATCTCATCGAAGAAGAGTCAGGAAGATGGACTTTTTTCAGTGTTCCAAACCCCACATATCTTGAAAGAATTAGTCTATGTTAATATAAATTTTAAAAACTGACTATAGCAGGTGGCATACAGGCATACAGCAATGAGGGTTATTTTATTTACTAACAACATTTTCTGTGACTGATGATGAGACTATTTAAACATCTCTTGGCATATGGAAAAAGCAACAAGACAAAGATTTTATAAATGTATTGCATTTTATTAATTGATTCATGTCAAATATTCAGACAGAATCCTCAACAACATTTGGCAATAACATTTGCTAAAAGTCCAGTTTAGAAGAACATCTTGCATTCAGCTCCTGTAGGGAACTGGAAGAATAATAATAGTAGACAAGGATTAACATTTTGTCTAGTCTTCGCTACTTTATTTTTGCATACGTGAACAAAAATAAGATATATCTAATAACAGTGCACTAAATTATTTAGAATTGCTCAAAGTTACAGAAAGACAAAGAAGCAAAATCATTTTAATATGGTCATTTTTTCAATACATAGAAGAAAAATGTATGCTATGTGAAATGCTCAAAAAAATCTAGTGAACCTGCAGTTCACCCTACAAAATCCATGTTGTTGCTATCTGCTGCAATAAGATGACAACTGTGTTTCAATAACTTTTTCATACATATATTGTACATGATATTAAACTGATTTCTTGAGCTGCTCTACATAAAAGAGACAGTTAGAGGCAAACCCAGCAGGAGTGATAAAAAATTCTCCGTTATTACAGAACTGGGTATGGAAAACTTTTGCTTATTCATACTGTTGACAATTCTTTTTTTCTTTTTTTGAGAGAAAAGTAAGTGATATTGTCATCAATCAACATGGCTACATAGCTGATCAGAAATATCAAAAAAACACATTATAAAACTTAAATCTGCAAATTCTTATAACTGAAATTAAACGTAGATAATAAATAACTAGATCTGATTACATAGATAATAAATAACTAGATCTGATTATCTACACACATTTTTAAAGTTTGCCTTTTTAATTAATTGGTAATTAACCTGGCAGGGACTATTCTGGGTTCCAGTCCCTCCTGCAAGAACTTATGATGTGCTTTTCATTACATCAGCCTTTGGACATCAGCCCTACAAGCATAAGCCAGAAAACTGGATTCACTCCTTCATAACTGTGTGTCTTAAATGCTAAGATAGAGACTATTCTTTCTGTCCAGGTGAATAGCTAAGTATTCCATAGAAACAGCTTTGAAAGGAGAGCTATCAGGCACATAAGAAAGCAGAGGTGGAGGGTGTTTTTCCAGCAGGTAAAATTTTGAGCCTCCTCACAGCAGGCAAAAAAATTGAAATGAATCTCCCACATCTTGGCTGTACTGTGTAAGGGTAAGCACCTTCAGGACTGCATTCTTCTTCACTACTCCTTTGAAGAACTCCATGCTCTAGCAAGAGCTACAGAAACAATCAGCTCAGAAGGGCTGAGAGGGTGAACAGATCCCTGCCATGAAGTGTTATTAAGCTTTAGAAAGCATTTAAGACTGATCTGAAGTTTGTATAGGGTCCGACTTTGGCCTTGCATATTACCAATGTTTTCTCAGAAAACAGCTCCGCCGTACAGATCAGGATGGGATTCTGGCCGCTGTGGCAGCTCACTAAGGGAATGCAGACCCCTTTATTCACACACGCACACACATCTTGAACCAGCTGCCTTGAACCATAGCCTGGACATCAAGACCATCCAGACTCTGCACCCAGACCAAGACGGTCCACCAAGTATCCCGCTTAGACCTTAGGTCTTTCCAGCTGCTGGTCTCCTCATACTCACCAGGTAGTCCAGCTTGAAGTTTGCTAGCAGGACATTGTTCACACACACACAGAGAATACGCTGCACACCCACACTATTATTCTCAACCAGAAAATGGTTAGGAATAGAGTTTAATAAGAATATAGAGCAGACTGCAGGGATCAGGCAGCCAAGTTTGCTGACCAGCAGTGCCTCCACATGGATGGCCTCTTTCAGATGTCCTCTTCTCCCCACTTTCCCATGCTTGTTCTCCAGCTCACCTTAATCTATCTCTTTCTTTGCCCTTGTTTTCTCCCATGTGAACAACCCACCCCAGGTACTTTTTCCCCTTTACTCCCTGTTTTGCTAACCGTCTGTGAAATCCTGTCATTCTTCATGGTGCTGCGACTTTTGTTCAGCTGCCTACTCTGTTACTTGTTACCTCCAGGAAAATCTCACGCCATGTCAATCAGTTCCTCATGTTTTGCTCACTTACCTAAACCTGAGGCAAGGACTAGTCATTTGCCTGCATACCTTAACAGATAAGCTTAACTGGATATTGATAACTGAGTATCCAAATAAGGAATATTAAGACTCCTTTTACACAGGTGCTAACATGAGTTTTAAGAAAACTACTTTCCCCCCACAAAAAAAAAGAGCAATAATTAGAGAATTATAATATTATTATGCCAATACATATGTGGAGCTTAATGATAGTCAGAGAGGAAATCTGTCAATTAAGACTCATCAGAACAGAACTGTACAGTGTTCTCACATGAATAATAATGTGAAAAGGGGACTGTGGACCCTAAGAAAAACAGCAGTTTTGGCATCACTGCCATGCCTTACTCTGATTTCCTGAGAAAAGAGTTCTTAGCACCTCATTAAACGTGAGGTGGAGTTTTACTTTCCTCTTCCTGAATTTTTTTAGTAAATCATAATCTAGCAGTAAAAGTTTTGGCAGAGTATTACAGGGATGTATTTCCACTGTTATTATATTTCTGAAAAGTCAATATGTACCCATATTTCACTTTTCAATTTTTATTTTGTTTCATTAATTTACCATCTAACACTCTAAAGATTTTAGGACCACTATTTATATTTAGTGTCATGATGGAAAACTCACTGAGTTTTGCCTACATGACATAGTAAATACAGCCCAAACTCCCGTCTCCCCTTGCCCTTGGTCAGAAGGTTGGGAAGCTATCAAATGAGCACTGCTTTGCAGCCCAGCATATTAACAGTTATATCCTTTTCCAAAACAGTCATTGCCACTCTCAAGGTCATAGTGAACTACAATAAGTTGCTCAGTCTGTTTACAACTGATTCATCTTCTCTTCTTCTGCAGTACATGGACTTGTCCATAGACTAATCCTTTGAAGCTTCCCAAATAAAAATTTATCCTTACATTCTTTCACAAGCAAGTATGTAAACAAGCACTTCACAGTTCCTCTTAAATAAGTGTTAGAGCACATATATGGGACTAGAAAAAATAGAAACCTCCTGATAGGAATTTTAAAATAAGATCTTCCTCCCTTTTTTCCCAAAACAAAATATACCTTAAGATTTTGTGAAGGACATGCAATTTAGTATTTTACCATTCTTTGTCTCCCTGAAGAAACAATGTTTTTAGAGACTTCATCCACAGATGCTTTTCTGAATTTCCCTGGGGAAAACTCAGCCACTGCTGGAATCTCACTGATAATTTAAAAGTAGAAGAACAACAAAGTGTGCATGAAAGGAAAAAATGATGTTACAGCCAAACTAACACAGACTCAAAAAATGCCTTCCCTTATCAGCTCCCTGAGTCTTCCCTATCAGCTCCCTGAGTCTTCCCTATCAGAACCTCTTTACATTTTCTTGATGATAGAAAGGTGGCAAGAAAAAGGAGGCACTAATTGTTTTTACAGGAACTTCATGGTTTGTTAGCGACTAGTCTAGTTTGGGGGTTTTTTCACTTGTCAGATGTCTCATAAATCAGTGTCCTTGCCCCTGCTCATTTTGTTTCAACCTGGGATTTACTAGGAAGCTTTCTGGAAACCTGCCCTGAAGGAAATGCAACATAAACAGGAAGACATCACTTTCAGTATCAAGATAAGTCAAAAAGGCAGTGACTTGATGCAGTTCCTAGGAAACAGAGGCAGATTCTTGTCTATTTATATTATTAGTCTATCCATTATTTTGCCTGGAGATGATCAGGGTTCACAAAACATCATTGCATCTTGAAATTCACAAATGGCCTTTTGAATTTTTAAGTTATACAATAAATCACTTCTATCATGGTGATCAGCTTTGTCCGCATGGCACAAAACATGGCCTTAAAATGGCACCTATAAAACTTAAAAAAAAAAAAAATCCATGAAGTAAACCAAAAATTTCTGCAGGATCTCTTTCTTATATATTGCTTAAAATGAAACAATGTCCTTCTAAGAGCCACTGTCAAATATCTATGGTATTTCTTGGTGTGGACAAGGGAATATAAAGCAGTTAAACAGAGCTGCTGTGCTCAGCCAGCAGAGACATTTTGGGGCCCCTGCAACTACACCCTGGGACTCCAGTAGACTTGGTTTTTTTAGCGCATCAGGAAGGTCTCCACTCCTATTTTGAGCAACACACATCTAGCAGGAGAGGTCGAGAGCAGTGGCACTGACCGCGAATCTAGTGTGCCATATGCTCTGCACTTTCTCAGGACTGTTTCGCAAGCCCATGTCCTCAAGTGAGCAATTAGTCATGTTTATTGTTTCCGAGTCGCTAACAAACCCGCAACGCAAGAATGACTTACCTAAACTGAGCTGCTGGTCCACTCACCTGGCAGCTAGATGCCAGCTTTTTGCCAAGTGCTGTAGTATATGGAGAGGGAAGACATGTACTTAGCCTAAGCAAAGCAGATTTTGAAAAATGTAAAAGAGGTAAAAATAAAGAACAAATGTAATTGAACAATACAGTCCAAGTGTATTAACAACATAAAAACAGGTAGTCAATTAATCATTCAGTTTTCAGATTTTTATAGCACAAAATAATTAAGCTCCCAATATCTACTATTTGAGCTAATTGAGAAATTATTAAACCCACACAGAGTCCCACTGAACTGAATTAGGCTTTCTTTGAGTTCAAAGGTCTGTTCTTGAGAATTAAGATTTCAGGACTAAAGCATATAGATTTTCTTAACTTCATTTTGAAAGCTTTCCAGCTTCTCCTGTAATAATATTCATAACATTTTTAGGAGAAAAAAAAGAGTTGGGACAACAGTGTTGTGTTTTTTGTTACATGATTATAGATTTGAAGAGCTACAGTCTGGGAAGCACCATTACATCATTTCGACTGTCCTGTCATAAATGTCAGATCACTAAATTTCATCTGATTTTCACTATATTCAGCCTAACAGCTTTTATTTCATTCAATTGCATAGGATAGCTGGTGTGTGTATATTGTATGTGTCCTTACAAAACTGTGCGAGTGAATAATAAGGTTTAGCACTGCAGTGAGGGTTAGGGCTGGCAAAGAAGTGGATGCAACCTAATGAGCTGAGGAAATATTTTCCAAGAGAGGAATTCACCTTAAGACACTGTGGGGTTTTTTTTCCTAGAGATCAATGTTAAGGATAGGAGATTCAGTCTGAATTTTAATCTGAGGGCTAACTAAAAAATCAGTAGATAGCAGCTAGTTAACTACAGTAGTGATTATGTTCCCAAGGGGCCTGCACACTCGCAATAATATGACTGCCTTGCTCCTCAAGGCTTCTCTCAGTCTAGGGCTGTCAGATATCACCTGGATGGGTTTGACTTAATATTAGGGACAACACAATGGTTAGGGAAAGGGTAAAAGGAAGAGGTCAGTGAGACAGGCTAAGAAAATCATTTTGGAGTTCATAGAAGTGGCACTTGCTCATCCTCTTTTGCTCGACTGAGCTTGTACTCCTGCAAGAACGAGACAGGAGTAACCCAGCAGTCCAGTCACTGCTAAATCAGCCATGGCCCCACTCCCCTGCTGAAACTGAAGAAGATAAAATGAGTCCTCCAACAACATTATTTTTCCATTTGTGCAAGAGCTCATCTGAACTGTGCAATTGCCCAAGACTAGTCTGAGCTGAGCCCTAAAATGAGCCTTAACTGGAAGCACAACTTGTGTCAGCCTCAGAAATAATGTTGCAGGAGGAACCTGGTTTACCTTAGCCCTTCAAGCCTCTCTCATCCCAACATGATGATTAATCCATTTCTCACTCAGACTCTGCCTCTTCACTTATGTCACTGTATAGGCCTCTAGTTTAACACTAGTCCTGTCCCACATTCTAGCTCCGAAACAAAAATACAGACTGCTGATATAAAGATGTACCTGTCATCAGTAAAGGTGTGGATATTTCAAATTAAACTTCTCCCTTAACCCCTTGGTCCCTAGCCATATCCTTATAGTGCTAACTAAATAAAAGATTGCAGGGCTCCAGTGTCAAGTGATACTGTTGGCTCACAGCCTCACTGCTTCAGGCTAGCTTCTCCGCAGATTTGTGTTGTGAATAGCTGCCTGGAGTGGTCCAGAGTCATTCCAAGCCAAAGAAGGAGATAGCAATTAAAGAATATGGACAATCTGGGATCTGCTGCTTGATTTTGCTCTCTATTCTTTTTTTTTCTTTTCTTTCCCTTTTTTTTAGCATAAAGCTACAGCCCATGTGATTGAAACATAAACTTGACTCTAACCTTAACTTGAACCCAAGCTCTTGAACCTACCATCAGACCTATACCATACTATATCAACCAAGGAAGCTCAACAAAGCAAAAAGCTCAGAGACCTTTGGCAGCCAGGAATTACCCACATTTCTCAGCATTTGCCCACTTACAGTACAAAAACTAAGGAAAGACTAAGTCTATGGATAGGGTTAAGGTTCAGAAAATAGAAGCTGATGAACTAAAGGATGTTTTTTTCTAAAGGTACAAACTGTCTAAGCCAGGAACAGATCTTTAGTTTGCATCTCCTAGAACTATTAATTTTGAAGTTGAAGGCACTTTGCTTGAAGAAAGCCTGTTCTTACAGTTAAAGCTCTGGTTCTTGTTCAGTTAAGGATGATGCACTTTTCTCTTCTGCCACGTAGCTGAGATTCCACTTCAAGATTTAATTCAGAACTAGTGCCCCACGCCATCAGAAGAAACAGCAAGTAGACTCAAGCCACCACCCATTCTCATGAAGGGTCTCCAGAAATTACCTGTTTACTGTACTCTATTTCAACACAGTCTCTTATCTGAAATAGGTATTTCAGCTTAGCACTAGACTTGTCCAACCTGCTAGTTCCCAAAATAAAGTGTGCTCGTACAAAGAGGCAACTGTCCTTAACTTAAGCTGTGGGCTACTCCTACCAAAAAAAAACCCCCACCTTGTGACTGTTTTATGCATTAACCCTAGTCTTAACCCTAATCCTGAACTAAACCACCAAAATCCAGCCACCAAAACCTGTGCCCTAACAATGCCCAGTACTGGTTGTGGCAGCTGGGATTTAGGCTGACCACATTGCTCACAAAGTGCTATGGCATACATGTTTTATACAGGCATTCCGAACGTGTGAGGAAGAAAAGCCTTTATACTAGTCTACACACAAATTCTATTTGCATGTGGAAAAATTGCTAACTTATTGCAAGGATCTTTAAGTGTATGTGTGTGCATGTGTATATGTGTGTGTGTACATTTGTGTGTACAAAAACTGTTTTGTTTCCTCTATCAGAGCTAGACACTCGATCAGAGCTGTTTTCACCGAGTTTCCCACTGGAAAGCGTTTAAACTAAAGAATTTTAAAATAATGTACAGCCAAAATAACACCTCTGTTTGAAACCAAATTCCTATAATCTCACCATTTCTCACAGTTAGCAACAAGTGCTACACACCCCACTCCAAATAACTGGCATTACACTCTTTCCAGCCTAAAAGTACTGTGAGATATTAGACCCAAATTTGCAAAAGTGCTTAGGTACCACATGCCAAGTAATTTCAGTTTCAGTGGGATTTTTAGGCATGCATTGACTCCGTATAAACAACATATTGTAGCCCTTAGGTCAGGCTGTGCATGGGAGTCTGTCTCAACTGCTAGGGTGAGACACCAGCCTCTTCTTCCCATACATCCATGCACATATGCTTCTGTGGGGAGGGAGAAGATGGCCATGCAGGCTAGAAAGAAGCCCCAGGACTCCCCAGCCAAGTGTGGAGCTAACACTGTCATCAGGGCTACAGGGTGCTCCATGCCTTCTCCACTGCTGCCGTGGGACAGGTGCTTACAACAGCAAAGCATGCGTGGGGTCTGTTTCGGAAGGAAGTCTGGTTAACACCTTTTGAAGCCTAAGTCTGAGGGATAAAGAAGAGAGCATGTGAAGATTTTTGTTTATCATGTTAAAATTGCAAGTGGCATCTGTTGAAAGCTAATTAGATGCTGAAAATTTTAAATCCTAACATACGAGACAAGGACCAAATATGATTTTCAAAGGTATTGTATAAATCCAGCTTATCGCATGGCTATTGCCAGAGAAATTGGGATGAATCTGTGTCTGTGTATAGACAAACATGTGATGTATGGCAAAACCTTTTTTACTGTTATTAATTTCTGTTCAGTTGCTTGGGTTTTACTTGTTAATGAAAACAAATAGATAAAATTATTTTGGAGAGGGGCTTTAATGTAAATTAAGCAAACAATTGTTTTTAAAATCCAAAACATACAAAGAATATATTTTTCTGCATAAGACTTTCAACCATGTTTTGAAAATGTAGCAAGGCAAACATGGTTTATACCTATATGCTATGGCAGAAATCCAATATTCATCTGCTGTTCATATTGCAAGAAAATGAGATCATTAAGGTCAGAAAGAACAGCTGCTTTAATTATAACACCCTGATATATCATATCAAAGTTTTCATCATCTCACACAAACTCTAAGAACATACCCCAGGGATTAATTTCTATCATCCTGCTTTTTCTCGGGAAGGAGACTACATAAGTACACTCCAGAGCACTGGCTGCTTTGAGTGGTGGGATGCTGTGTAAAATAATTTTACCCCAAGCTCGATAATTCTATGGCAACTATTATTACTTTTATTCCTCTTTCTGTGATGGCAGTGGTAGGGGAAGATAATTTTGACAGCTGGGAAGCTGCCCTGCAGGCTTCATGGTCCTGCTGCCACACATCCCCACGGGCTCCTGCTTGGGAGCGCTTGGTACCCACGCCTCCGGCTGGCAACGCTGGTCTGCCTGAGGCACCCAAAGGTATCCCTTCTTTAAGGGAATGGCTGCTTTGTGTTTTAACAGATGCTATGCTTCTGGTAGCGGAGAGATTAGAGGGACCATTCAACATTGAATCAGTCATGGATCCTATTGATGTCAAGATTTCTGAAGCCATCATGAACATGCAAGAAAACAGCATGCAGGTGTCGGCAAAGGTACTGTGTGAGTCGCGCCTTCTCTGTTGCTGAATGTCACAAGCAGGGGGAAAAACATCTCCACTATTTTTCTGTCCAGACTTTAAGAAAGATTGTCCAGACCACTAGAAACTGCTTTTGCTCGTTCAACAGTTCACCAGACAGCGTTTGAATCCTTCATCTAGTTAAACAAGCTCGAAGTTTTCCAAAGGGAGTGGCAGGGAGAAAAGTACTTGTAGTACCTTTAGTAAACTCCAAATTATAGCTGTTGAGACAGTTAAGGAAAACAGAGAGTGCTGAAAATTAGTGGTAACTCCGTAAGCAGTATCCTGCAGAGTACGTTTGGTAACTTCTGCTCATGTCTCATCTGTGATTCTCCACATTAACTTCCAAACATATTTTGATTTGTTTGGGTCAGACTGAAGTACAATGTGTTTGAGATGAATACACAAAATGTTCCATTTAACCTCCTTTAATAGCCACTCAAGGGAAATATCATTACATTGGACAGTTTCTGATTACCAGACCTCAGTTTGATAGAGTTTTGTCTGGATTCTGACACAAAGATAAACAGAGTTAATGATACCAGCTTCCTCCTTTCCATTTTTAGTGTGTGTGTGTGTGTATATACAGATCACCACCACCTCTGAACCTCATGTTAATAAGATCCTTCAAATTCAGTAGCAGGTGCTGTTGAGACAATAGTCAACAATTAATGGCTTTTCCTTAATATTTATCAGTGCACTGCAGTTCAAAATCTAGAGTCAACAGGTTGCCAGGTTCTCTGCATTAGGAGTTTATACCTCCTATTGATCTCCCAATAGTCAGTCAGGTGCTGGCTAGACTGCCATCCAAACTAGTGAATTTCCATTGCTTGGAAGGAAGCTGTCGTAGCTGGGAAAAATGTGGGGACAAAAGGCAGGAGGCTGAGGTTAATATTCTTCCTGCCAACCCAAAATTAGATGCTTTTTATGGTCCCAGTGCTGCAGGTTGCTAAGGATTTCCTTCAAGATGCTTTTTACTTTCAACCTACATGAAGTTACTCGGATTTTAAAAGCAGTCTACATCCTGCGCGATGAGACTTTGTTCTGGCAGCAGTGATCAAGGCATTTAACAGCCAAATTCTCTCAAATATTTTGGAATTAAAGGCTGGCTTCAGCAAAATCAGCCCATAACTCAAAAAAAGAAACAAAAAATATTTTCACTGAAAACTCACCCAAGGCTCAGGTGTATTTCATTTTCTTATTTACTTGCTCAGTTCTCACAGTTTTTTGTTGGTCAGGAAGCTGCATCCCCTGCCAGAGTCAAATGACATCACCTTGGCACAAGCTCATCTCACTACTCGTTTGTAGCAGAGCAGATCATTTCTACTGTCCCTCAGAAATATTTTATTTGCTGTAAAGTTTGATAAATCACAGCAATTCCATTTGCAATGTAAAGTTTTTCTTCTAAGAGAAATTTTAGCCAATATTTTTTAAAATATTGAGAAACAGAAACAAAATTTTACCAGTGAAATTTATTTTATTATATTTTCATATATAACAGAGCTGTCTATCCTTGAGGGGCCTTTGTAAATTTCTGTGTAGACCGTTATTCTCCTGAAAAGTGATTTCCTTGTTTTCCTAGGTTATATCCATCTTTTTTCAGGTCCTAACACATGGAAATGCTTTATTCTTAAAGAAAAGTATAAGAAGGCAGACTTTGGGTTTAGTGCTGTGTTCTCCTATGTCATGTCAGATCTGTAGAGATGATATATGAGCAGACTTCGAATCAGACATCTGTCGTCTAATTTTTCCCCCTTATACATACTGACCACTTAGAGCTTCAGTGAAAATGACAGATACCTAGCCAGATGTAATGGGGTGCATGGATTGCAATAGCAAACCTTATGTAGGAGAAAAGCCACGCTTGTCAATTATTCTGAGACACCTCTCAGAAAGCTTCAGACAGGGTGCCGAAATCACGCTATTTTCTCTTTCTTCAAACAATTTTGTTTCTTGCATTTGACTGTACCCACTGAAAATGTGGTGACTAGGAATCACAGCTATTTTTCCACAAGTCAGTCAGTGCATTTTTAGAATGGGAAAATGATGATGCTCTAATAATGTTATGCCTGCAACACCCACATGCACATAGATTATTCTTCACCACTGACATGCAGCTTTTCTAACCTAAAAATCTGGTTGATGTCTGGGAGGAGGTGTATGCTGTATTTAGTAGAATTTGGGGCCATTTTGTGTAATGTTGTTCCTTTTTTAAAAGGAGTGGATCAAATGAAAACAAACAGTTTCTTCCTGAAGGACCTCTCACTAATCTCATCCTCTTTGCAGGCAGAAGACCCAGAGTTCATTTAATCCAAAATCCAACCCTCTCCTGTTTCAAATATTTATATAAAATTGCCCTATTCCAAAAGTCACTTGCATTAAATTGCACTATCAATTTGTCTTTGTATCACAAAATAATGTTTTGTATTATACCAACTGCAATTATATATTGAAATTTATTTGAGAAAAATAGAAGTATGTTCGACATAACACATTGACTGTACATTACTGTGCATATGGAGGCAAAATTAAGTGAGCAACAGTGTACATTTTCCAACATAATAAGTGTATGAAAATAAGTAAGAATGCATGCTTTTATGTGAATGATGAAGTCTTCAGTTTTAGACATCAGCAGAAAAATAAATCATGAGCTTCCTAAGTCTCCATTTTTATGGTTTGTCCCTCCATTCTTCACTTGATGTAGTACTGAAGGTTTTGTCCAATATCTTTTTCCTATAAATATGCACCTCCTATTCAGCACTATTCTTCTGAGAAATAGTCTTCATGGTTACAGTCATACTAATAAATAAAAGGGGGACAAGGACCAGTGCCTGATCTTGAGGCCAAATGTCACAGCCTGATTCATTTCTATACTGCTGAGAGCTACCTTCTCTGGAACTGTTTCATTCTGCCAAGGGCAAGTTGGAACAGTCCAAGAAAAATCCAGTGAGTTAACAATCAATGCAGACAGTCAGGGCTTATTGCTTGAGTTCACGCCTTGGCTTTCATTTCCTTAGAAGACACAAACCCTCTGTCTCCAGTCTTGATGGGTGCACATCAATATCGAGACAAAGAATTATAGAGGTGCCACATGTACCCCTTCTATCTTTGTACTTCCAACCAAGGACATACAGACTCAGCCATATGCCAGTACCTGTCACTGCATAAAATGGAGCATCTCTGTTCCTAGGCCATTAACTTTTCTTGATTGGGTGCTGATTGTGGTTGATTCTTTTAGCACAGTTCACATTAACTAGGTACTAGTATTATGTTAAGATCCTCCAACGCATCCTGAGGCTGGAATCTTTCTCTGTTTTCTTGACATTTCTCTGCAGTCTGTATTCAGCACTGGCTGTCTAGAAAGTCTAACCACAAATCTCTAGGCTTCATACGCTGCTCACCTTGTGTGGCTGTCATGTCCCTGAACAACAACCACACAAGGTCCTTATTTTGCCTCAGGGAAAGTCACATCCCTGACAGCTGCAATATCTGGAGATGCTTTTCAAAAAGGAGTAATGGTCTAGAAAGTCACACCCCAAGTCCTTTCTGCTAGAGGAATGTACATGCTCTGAATCAGACCTGAGTTTCCCTTCCCTTGAGTTTCTCCAAAAAGAGGCAAGGACTGAAGATCATCAAAACCAACTTCCATAGCTTCATCATCTAACACCCACAGCCATTCTGACAGAGTACCTTCTGCAAACCAAACCACACGGAGTGCAAAAACAATCAGTCTGGGCTGTCTGAGATGCCTCCCAAGACATCGGCACTTTTTAACAGTAGGCTTTGCAACCTGGGTCTACCCAGACTTCAGTGGTGTTCCCTGAAGGTTGCCTCTGGTAGAAGTCAGGCTGCAATAGATTTACCTTGCGTTTCTCCTGATAGTGTCTGAGACACGTTATCTTCATTATTGAAATCTGTTTGTTATTCGCCAGTGATGCCTCTTTGGTATTTGAACATTATAGTGCCAAACTCAGTACTCAGCAACAGCTTGATTATTTCTCAGGTAAAAGTTTCATATTCTGTATATTGTTTCCCACGGCTCCGTTCATATCCAAGATTTAGTCATAGCATACATTTACCTTATTCTTATTCTCATTCTCCCTGAGGTAATTCAGGGAGTCATATTCAGAGTCATAACACATAAATGCTCATTTCAATCCCGGCCAAAACAAAAGTGTTTTGGGAGCCTTCACAATCTTCCCATAAGGCTGTCAGTACCATTACTTTTGATTCCTGCTTCAAGTCAAAGATTAAATCCTACATCTGTTCCATTTTAACAATATGAATGTTTAGTAGTTAACATCTGTAGAGATTGCTCGTTCACAAGAAGTGGAGGAAAACTCAAAAAACAGCAGAAAAGATGTTATAACATCCATTTTTCTTCAAAATTGAGACAATTCCTAATCTGGTTGCATCAGCACAATTTTGTCTTCATTGCTACTCAAAACACAACATACTGGACTATTTTCTGCATTTTAAACAGTCTGATTCTATACAGATATGTTTGGTTGCTATAAATGTCATTTGGCTGCCATGCCAAGATTTTTCCACTTTCATAAAGGCTATCCCATAACTGAGTCTCCCCTTAGTAAGTCTTAAATCTACTTTTATCTGAGCTGATGGATGTGCCATTTTAACCCATAGATATATGTTCCTTTTTGGCAATTACTTCAACTAAAAGGATGAATGAGCTCCATGACATAGCAGACTACCTATGCATTATTTATAAGGAGGAAATCTTCATAAAAGTACATCCCAGGTTCTTCTTAAAATAGCCCCCGAGTTTCATATTAACAAAACCTCTTCATTTATCTATGTTCTTTCCAGAGCCCTGTGCAGGAAAAATATAATGGCATTTCAGGAAAAAATCAATGCTATGCTATCTGAAGATGAGAGAGTCAATGGAGCAGAGTCATATAGAGACACTCAACACAAAACACTGAGCACTAGCACATGTCTAAATAACAGTATGACTCAAGGCTTCATAGAGAACAAACTATCTGCTGGGATTCAAAACCTCGAGTTCTCCTGGAAAAAGGACTCTTTTTTTTACAGTATCTACTTCCTAGTCCTGAAGTAGATACCTCCATTTAGTCAGCTCGATAGATGTAATTCTTCACTGGCTCTGTTGACCTGATCTCATGGCTTGGTTCATATTCCTGACCATAGACATCTGGTGCTCTTTGTGACATCCTAGGATACCCCATTTGAGCTTTAGCTGCAGTTCAGTGGGGAATGGTCTTGTGCTAAGACAGTCCTAACAGATGTCTTAGATATCCCAGGACATCACAAACTACCATAGATGCTGATGTGAGAGCAACTGAAGGGAGCTTTTGATCTCCACTGTCTAAAATGGGGGCTTAGATGTTTAGCTTAAATATAGACAGCTACATGTACACACCTAAATTTAGGTTTCTTAATTTCAAATGGAATCCCTTGTCTAAATTCAGATGAAACGGACTACACCAATTATATATCAAATGCAATTTTTTAAAGAGAGTGGATTTATGCTGCCAATTCACAGCATGCGTAATGAAACACCTGAATATTTTTCCAGAAATTGCTCAGTATCTCTGAGTAGCATTGTGAAGACAGTATTTCATGTGCTGCTTCTTGGGAAGCATTTGTTAATTTCAGGTGTCATCTTTACATTTTCTGTTCTGTCAGTTAATACCTGGACGCAAATTAGAAAATGTCTCTTTTTAACTCAGAATTCAGTTACTGAATATTGCACCTTTACTGCATTTCTGCCAGGTCATTTAAAAAGTAAATTATTTCTTCTTCTGTGATGTAAAAATTGCTATCTAATTTTCATCTCTATTATTGTCTGGCTGTATGTAAATTTGTTCATATAAAACTGCTTGCTACAACTATTTGTATGAAGCTAAATGCCACAAAGTCGATGTTGGGTTTTTTTCAGTATGTCATAAGAAAAATGAAATATAAATTTTGTAGACTTGCAGTTACTCCACATGGTCATACAAGTAGCCTAAGAGTCACACACTGTGAAATTTAAGGAGAAGATTCAGTATCCTCACTTTCCTTTCCCCTGAGAGTCAAGTTGCATGTTTTGGATAATTGTCACTTGTCTTTGTAAGCAAATACCTGATTGCTTAATTGACTAAATGGGATTTCATAGATACCTAAATAAACGGTTATGTTTTCTGTACGTAATTTATCTTCAGTCAGAAGAAATATGAGTAAAATTTTGTAAGCATAACTGATGCCCCCAACATACATATTTGGCCCTTTAAAATGTACAGTATCATACACAATCATGTATAAATCCTGAACATTAATCTTAGTCAAATTTTCTTCACAGAGGAAAAATAAGATTCTTTCCTGCTGAAAAACTGAGAACTTTACAAGCTAATATCATCTTTCCTGTTTGATTAAATGAATTTGTTGTCCAATAGTCCTCATGCCTAGGGAGGCTAGAAACTATTAAAAAAATCTTACAGATATTCTCAAACCAGACCAAGCAGTATTCCACTCATAAATTAAAAATCCCAATGGCCATACAACAGCTGACTTGCTGGACTTTGAGCCAAAACAGACCTGATGGCTGGACATAAATTTAGTATGAATCAGTTTCTTTCAGCAGATTTTGAATCATTTAGGGCCTCTAAATTATATCGGGAAATAGTATCGGGAAACCTAACTATGAGCCAATTGTAATGTATCCTGAAAGCAACAAAAGTCACAACATCCATGGCTACTTCAGAGAGAACTACTCAAGGCAGAAAATCTAAAAGTCTAAAAGTGAAACATGAGTCTTTTTGATCACTGGCTCACAACATAGCTGCCACACAAAAAGGAGTAATCTGGTCCTGCAAACAAAACACAGCACCTGCATAAGAGTTTTCACCTCCACAAAACTCATTCAGACAGATAGTTTGTGTCTGGCATTAGGGTTTTGTAAAATACATCTTACAAGAAATTCTGACATTTAATTTTTTTTCTTCTGAATGAAGGCAAAATGTTGAAACAGCCAAAATACAATGGTCACAAAAAAGAAAGATGATTCCAGAACTGAAAAAGTTGGTATGAAGGCAAACACTAGGATCCTACTTCATCAAAGCACTTGAAAAATTTAACTCTGTGAATATTCTATTTCCTTTCAGCTGAGCAACTTCTGTGAGATTTCCTCTGGGATATATACTTGATATCCAGTAGTCAAAAAGTGTCCTCTGTGTCCTTTAGTATCCACAAGATATATGCTACTGAAACTTTTTTCCAAATGGAAGTATATGAAAAATTTCATAACCCTAAACATTATTTTTATACCTAGAAAACAAATACACTAGCAGAAAATAATTCTCACTATTGCCCACTCAATATGCCTCACCGCTCTTCTAGGGAGAGACTTGCTAGGGAATAAGAAAGTAATCCGGTTATAAGACTATTTCATCATTGACCTTTTCTCTGAGACTACAAACAAAATTACCAGGTAGGAAGAGCTGTGGGTAGGGATTATGAAAGAGCTGTGATTCTGGGTAAATACCACATTTTAACAAAAACTAAAACAATTATCAACTAAGTCCTGCCACAAAGGACTTCCTTTAGCTCATTTCTCTTCCTGGAAAGATAGCAATTAAAATGCTTTCAGATGTTAACTTTTTAGAATAATCAGATTCCTAAATTAAGGGTTTTTTAAGGTCCCTATATGTTTTTATATCTTCTCTGAGTAATTAATAATGCTTAATTATTAATCTGAGTTTTAATGCAGGGCAAGTGCTCAATTCACTATTATCAAAATTTCAATCAAAGCTGGTTTCAAATATATGAAAGAGAGGATAAAGAGGCTGTAAAATACTAGCTTCCCTTTTTCTGTGATTGTCATATAACCTACAATGTCTTTTTCAGGTTTTCCAAGGATGTGGCCAACCTAAACCAGCACCTGCCCTGAGATCTTCCCGTTCTGTCCCTGAAAACTTCAATACTCGGTTTAGACCATATAACCCAGAGGAGCGACCTACAACTGCTGCTGGCACAAGTTTGGATAGGCTGGTAAGGCAAAATATATTCCATTTTTGAATTAGTAGAAATGGCTTGGTAATATAGTACAAGAGTGATAATCTCTTGACAATTTTTTTTTAATAATTTCATAATCACTTTACACAGTTTCTATGCCAGCTGTTCCAACATTCAGTAAATCTTTTTTTTTCCATTGGAAATGGTACAGAATTTCATTGTAGGAGAATAATATGACTCAGTTTTTATGTGTTAGAAATGTTATAAGAGAATAAGCTCTGTCCTGCATGCCAAAAAACAGATGAGTCACAACAGGTACTTTGCAGTATAAATTCTCTTTGAAAAGTGATTTATAGCAATATTTTTTTTTTAATTTTATTAAAAATTTTTTTTATGTATTAAAGCAATTTTTAGCAGCTAGTTCTTTAACATACACACTCGCAAAGGCACATTGATTTGTTCCACTTCCTTACTTAATTATAAAATTACCACTGCTTTATTTCCATCCGTCTCAAAAATTGACTTTTATCAGCTAAAACTTCAGTGATCATTAATCTTACTTTATTTATGCAATCATTTTGAAAACAAGACTGTAACATAAGATTATTTTCTTTACTACCAGTCATTGGATTCACATTTCAGACTTCGATGTTCTTGCTATTTATACATCTATAGATTTATAGTGGACTAATTATTATAGCTGTTAACACTGTCTCAGCAATCATCTCGAGGTAAAGCCAATGAGCAAAATTAAAGAGTTGTAAAGCATCTGAATCAAAACAGACTGTATCTCATACCCTCCACTTGCCGAGCTTATTGCTGAACACTTGCATAGCATTGGTCGTCTTGCTGAAGAGACTCGTGCTCAGGGCTGTAGCAAGAGTGAGGGGAGAGGAGTGCCCAGCTGGAAACAGCCACCGTTAGTCGGGGGTATGAGGTTGCAGTGAGCTGCACTCCCACTGGGTACCAGGCAGGTTCTGGCTGCACTAGGGTACCAAAATGTCTTGCTATGGTTCTGATCACAAGCCTAAAACGTCTAAAAGTCTCTCCGACACGCAGCTTAAATCACTAAGCAGGAACCCAAATATACTAATTCAGATAAGGACCTGGGTATCTCCTTGACACCATCATTCAGCAAATTCCTTTGACGATCACAGGAGTTTTCCACAGTACCAAGTCTTTCCAGTCGCCTCTATATATGCTGTATTCTATCTATATACTGTACTCTGTCAACATTCATTGCAATTCAACTAAAAAAATACCATGGCATTTCTAGTCAGGACCTGGGATTACAATGTTTGTTAGTTCTCTGCTCTTCTGGAAATAGTGTAGCCTGGTTATCCTAAAAGGAGAAGCAGAAAAGATGTTTACCTCCATTGTAGACTTAGGTCTTTCTACCACAGCAGATTCACAACCCAGGTTAGCACCTCAGGCTAAAAATCTGGCTGGTAATGCTCAATCCATTTTTGACAGGTTCTTAATTTTACTCTTTCACTTTAGATTCAGAGAACCAGTCCTTGTGTACTGCTCAGTGCAGAGGCCTGGATCTTGATCTAGAACTGGCCAAGGTAAAGTGAAGGGTCACCAAAGCCTGTAGGTTTCAGCCATGCTCCAGACAAAGCTAAAGGTTGCAAACAGAGGAAGTGGGAGGAAACGCATACAAAGGAGGGCTGGTAGCACAGTTCAGCTTGGATTACTCTTATGTTGTAAGGACAGTTCAAGCATTTGTGCAATGAAAAAGATAGGTTTCAGAGACTTTCTGTATTTGCATAAGGAGAATACTTCTAAACACATTAATATCTTTTTTAAACTACAAGCTTCCAAAATACTGAGCAGCATCCTGAATAAAGCAGAGATGTGTCATATGCTGCCGGCCTTTAAAGGCTGTAACTAATGAAAATTGACAATGCAGATAATCCTTTTTAACTCATAATAACTTGTAGATTTTCAAAAGGGAACTTGTCTCCATACAATTTAGCTAGGTTTGTTTCTGCATTATTTCAGAAAAACAAAGAGCTTAGCATTGCTGCTGTCATTTTAAAAAGTGTTCAAGCCAAACACCTACTTGTTTTTCTTGCTGGTGATATTTAAAACAATAACTATTCATCACCTGTTAACAATGAGTGTTGGTATCAAATCCATCTACAAATGGCAGTGATGCATGTGTTATCTCCTTTTGGGTTGAGACCAACAATCCCTCAAGTTAGAGATGGCCGCTGACTTCAGACAGAGCAAGAAAAGGCTGTTTATGTGGATTAGAGCAGAAGGCCTTGTTTCAGAGCTGTAATCCCTTAGCAGCACTTGGGAAAGGTCACTGCCTGCAGCTCACACCAACTTGGGTAATTTTATCCAGAAGGATATAAATGTTGCACTCCTGCCTCGCAGGAACACCATTCAACCTGCCTACATTGGATCCTTAGCATTTAATGTCCTGAATCATTCCCTGAATCATGTATCTCTCTTCATTAACTATAGACAGAGCCTGGAGGACCAGCTTCAGTTAGATCCTCCTAACCTTTGCAATGCAAAAGGACGTAAGGAGAATCCCACTCACAGCAGTTTTCCAGTCTGCACATTGATCATTTGCTTGCTTAATAAAAACATACAGCAATATTAGTATTTTGATAGTAGTGTCAAACAGTTAAAGCCCCTTTTTATTATTATAGATATAAGAAACAAATCTTTCCTTGTGAGTCAGCTGACTGTTCAGTCTTACATTAGTGCTTTTAGAAGTCTGTTCTGGAGTTTGTATTCATAAAACACTGTCAGACCACTTAACTTTAAACTGTCATCACAAAGTCCAAACATGCAGCTATGTAAACCTCAAAAGAAGTGACAAACAATTCTGCTTTCATCTGTCTTTGACAGCATGTCCTCAGAAGAGACCAAGTTTAGAAAATATTTCCTCTGCATCTCAATCTTATACAAAAGTAGCATATCTGAACCAATTTTTTTACTCCTGCTCATATCTCCCATAATCTGCTCATATTTATAAGCTTAATTCAGGTGAGCATATTTTATCAGATATGTTGCACAAAGCAGCCTTCATAAGAAGCCTACACTGAAACCACTGGGTCCTGAACCCTTCTGAGAAACAGCTCCTTCATCTTTGCCTGAACTTGTGTGATTAATCCAGCTATTCCATTCCGAGAGGGAGAGCAGTTTCCCTGTGTTATTGTCATAGCTATAATCAGTAAGGCCTAATAAACAAGAAATAGATCAAAATAAATTGTGAGAAATATGAAAAAAAAATTAAATATCCCCCAAAAGCAGTGGTATAGCTGGTTTAAAATGCATCAAATGTATTTAGGAAGTTACACAGAGCTTGAGAGAGTTGTCTAAGCATAGATGTAAAGCACCATCTGAGACACCCCAGAGTATCTGAAACATGGGACTGGCAGATATGGCACAGGACTAGAGGAGACCAATATAATTCTGGAGAGGTGTGGGGAACTGGGTAGAATATGCTGCAGCATCTCAAGCAATTCAAGATACCTATGCTCAAGCAATTCAATCACGTCGTCACAGCACAGGGCCTAAAAGTCAGACTCTTTCTGAAGTCAATGGAGAGAGACACACATCTTTGGAGAGTGATTCACCCCATCTGTCACAGACACCTCTCATACACTGGGAAATGAAAGGCTCAGCTAGATATCCACATGCAGATATGCAACACTGAGATGCCTCGGAGTATCTAAGACATCTAATTGAGCTGGCAGATAGGACAATCCTTTGGGATGCCCATGCCCTCCTGGACTGGCAGCTGAAGGCTGGGTAGGACACCCTAGAGGATGCCTACTATTGGGCATCCAAGTGTGAGAACAGAACTGAGCCTCAGCTTTTCTCTGCAGGTCCCTCTGGGTGGAATTCAGCTACATAAACATAGTCACCTAATGCTATTTGAGATGCCTATGGTCTTCAAGATGTCCAAATGAGAAAGCAAAGTTACAGGATACCTGGATGGAAGTGAGATAGAATACCTCAGAGCTACTAAATTCACTTTCTATGCCCATATTTAGGTAACTGGATTCCATCCTATTTCTCTACTGACTGTAACAGAAGCAAAAGTGAGGACTTTTCTGATTCAATATAGAGATCCATAGTGTAAATACCTATAAACAGCTATCTAGATCTGGAGTCTAGATGACTGTAGTTTTTACTGTGAACAGAGAGAAATAAAGGTCTTTGTTCAGTTGTCTAAAGATAGGTTTAGGCAACTGAATTGAGATCAAATATTTCTAAAGCATGATTCATCTCATCTTAAAGTATACGTTTAAACAGCTCAGAGAAATCATTCCCTATCCCTCTACTAGAAAGTGCCAAAAAGTAACAACCTTAGGCTAGGCATCTAGCAATTACACCTGAAGTTCAGCAAGATAAATACTGTCAGAAACTAAATAATTTTAACCACTGAGCTCAGCTGCTTCTGTAGAGCATGATCTAAGATTTCTCATTTAAAATCAACTGCTTATAAATACACGTTATCTTCTCTGTGGTTGCCTGTTTGGTATAACCTGTGGTTTATTTTGTTTTGTTTTGTTTTGTTTTTCTGTTCCCTGAATCTGTTTCCCTCTTGCTTCTCAGAGGACTATCTGGAGGACAATGCAACATGGTGTAAGCTTTGGTATTCTTATTCTTCACCTTCATTCCCATTTGTCTCTGTACAATGCTGGGCA
The DNA here is from genome assembly GCF_034638445.1 of Ciconia boyciana. Classification (NCBI taxonomy): domain Eukaryota; kingdom Metazoa; phylum Chordata; class Aves; order Ciconiiformes; family Ciconiidae; genus Ciconia; species Ciconia boyciana. The sequence goes on along the minus strand of NC_132934.1, from coordinate 163,035,144 downwards.
AAACACTCCTTTAAGTTTCATCTTCACCATCTTTACTTTGTGTGTGTCTTGTAGGCTAAAATGCTAGCAGTTCTTTCTGTAATTTTGCATTCTGGCTGATTTAATTCTGCCCAGTGTCCAGAGCTGCTGGCTCCTTCCAATATTTTTCTCCCACTTCAAGGATGATGCCTCACACCCAGAAAGGAGTATATGTAGTCCCTCAGTGAGCTAAAAGCTGGCGTAAGCGTCCCCACGGTCTCAGACCCTGCATATGCACGTGCAGCAATGCAGACACTGCGGTGGCATTCAGCGCTGAGTCCTGTGCCTTGAGATAGCACTGGAGCAATGGAAACAAGCTCCCAGGCCTTCCTGGGCTCTCTCCCTAGAATTGCCCCTGTCTTGCTGTCCGATCTCAGGCAAGTCACTGAGATTCTCTGGGGGAGCTTGATAAAGTAGATTCCCTTATGCTTTCCAGCTTCGTAAGTTTTTGTGAATGTTAGAGGTCCCCGGTTTCGGACAGAAGGCCTCCTCGGCAGGGTTCAGCACAGCCCAAGGGGAAGGCAGGAACACAGCACTACACAGATATGCATCCCCTCACTTGTGAAGTACCTCAAAGCATTTAGCTTGGACTATTATATCCTGCTTCTTAGCAGGACTAATTAGTCTACAGAGAGCACCATGCTGATATAGCCGTACTACCTCCTGCGTTTGAGCTGCCTCAAATACCTCTGTATCCACCGCATCACCGTACAGCACAGTGCTGCCTTAATTCAGCTGGAATTTCTCCCGAGAACATACTGCAGCCTGACCTGGCTGGACGTGTATAAAATAATTCCACATTTTCTTTCAGGAGGACGTGGAAGCTTTCTTGATTTTCCACAAGGGAGCTGATGCACTATTAACCATATAATACATAATGCACATGCATACTATGGAGATAGGCAACTGAGAAATTGGCCGTGGCATTTTGCGAGTGATTTACATTCAAGTATGGTATAGTGGCTGCATAGATAAGTGGATGAGCGTGCACCCAGTCTGAAAAAGAAAACCTCTCATGCTCTTTACCCTGGGGAGGGGAATATATTGTGTCACACTTTGTAGGAAAATATCCTTTTATCTTTCCTCCTGCTTTCCTTAAAAGTAAATAAATTCTCAATTTCCATGAGCAGAAGACCCTGAAACTTTTTTTTTAGGAATAAAGTGGGATGCATTTTAAGTGTCCATTCAGTCATATTTTAATTTTTTTTAATTATTCCATTGTGTAATGATTTTTGTTACAATAAAAAAATGCAATAGTAACCTAACAAACCTGTTGTGAACAATTCCTTCCCAGTGCTCCAAAACTACATGAAGTAGAAAATATGATTCAAACAAAATGAATCTGCTTTGCATTTTAGCTATAAAAGACTAAAATTAACAGGACAGTGTACTATGAAGACACTGATCTGAATTGCCCAGGGAATCCTCCGGGGCACTCCTGAAAGTGGAGTTTATGTTTCAGCTTTGTTAGAATCCATTTAGTCCAGAGTCTAGAAATGTTAAATATATGCAGTGATAGCACAATTTTCCTGAGATAGGATGTTTATTCTCAACATTTTACTTCTCAAGAGGTCCTAGAATAAAATCCAGTAGGTATAAATCTTAGAGGGTTTAAAATACTGAGATGAATTTTTTCAAACACTTTCTGCTTACAGAGGCCATAGGGAAAGATACAAACAATGAGCCTGTAAAAGACTTCATAGCTCAGGAGGTATTGGTCATGCTCTTAAGAGTGAGGATGACAGGCTCATGCAGGTGTTTTAGAAGCCCACTGACTTTCCACAGGCTACTCCCCCCGCAACCCTTCGATGCTGTGCTGTCGGACGTGCCATTTCACCCTCTGTCATGTTAATCAGCAGATAACTCCTGTAAAACATAAGGCGTACAGCTCCTCCAGTTTTAGGTTTTGTGTGCTTAAACAGAGTCCTGTTTCATATTAGCTGTCTGGATACAATACGCACAATGAATAAATATGTTTTGCAACATTTGTCGTGGTCATTTGGTGTCAGATTTAGGATTTGCTTGGTTCTCCAAAAATAGGTGTTTTCTTAGTGTCAGGTTTTGTTTATTCTCAGTTTCTGTGTCACAGCAACATCTAAGTAAGTTTAAGTCTGTGCGATCACTTTTTCCCTCATGGTTAATAGCAGTTTCAGGTGGCAAAGGCAGATGAATGATGGTGGCTGTCAGAACCCTCCTGAGAGACCTGCCAGAGTCCTGTTTTTAAAAACAGCAATATTATTCCGTACCCCAGCTGAATGGTTCTGCACGCTGTGGTATCTGATGCATTGCATTCCTAATGTGCGTGAGGCGGTTACTAAGAAAGAGCTTTATTACAGTGGTTGCCTCTGTCTTCAGGTGGAATGGGTCTGCCTGCTGTTCGGACTCTGCTTAGTAAGAGCAAGGAAAGACCATCTTCCAACGGTAACAGGAAAGACAGCTCTCTACCTTAATTAGTTGTCCAAAAAAATGCAGTCTTGATTACCATGCAGTGTCTGCCATGCCTGAATAGTGATGTGTTTCCTGTCTCATTGAACACAGTGCCTGCTTATCTTCTAAAAATGTACTTGTTAGTACTGGTGGAACTTCCTTTACCTGATGGGTGTGAAGACCCACTGAGGGTCATCATCTCATTTCCAGGAATGTCTTAGGGGTATGAACAGTATCCCTGTTACAGAGATGGGGGATACAAAACATGTAGGCAGAATCCACTCCTGATTACTAGACTTGTCTGCATACAGTAAGATGAAGAAATGGCATAGTCATGGATCTTCGGTTGTTGTACATTGAGAAATTATGTGATTCCTGAGCTTAGCTCTTAGGGTAAAGAAAAGCAGGATGTGTAGGCCAAAGTTTGTACGTCTGTGCCATACCAAACCAGACTAAGATGAAGTGGGATTTATTTGCCCTAGCTTTTCATGTTTCTAATGTTGCTATCAAAGTCTGACCTATCACCTCATTCCTTTATTAACTGATGGAGAGAATTAGGCACGTCCAGACCTTGCTTAAGATACTCATTTGGAGATGACAAGAATCTGAATTACCCTCTGAATTACCCATTTCTCCCCACTGAGTATGAAGATAATCTGGATGATTAGCTCAGACATTCAATTTGTAGATGTCTAAATGTAACCATAATGCTGGGCTTTGGAGTTAGGCTCTATGAATCTAATGCGCACAAAGGAGATTGTGGTCTATAAAATATATTGATAGATAGTTCTAATCATACTTCTAATTATACTCATTGTCGTGGTATCATCAGGTACCCAGAAGGATTGCTAGTCTCCAACAAAAATAGTTCATTCCAGAGGCTGCACAAGTTTTATTCAATGGCAATTCCCCCTTGTAAATTTGGATGAAAATCCACTTCCTTCCATTTGATGTTTTAGCCTCTGCTCAATAAAGACTAGGGGTTTTTTTCCAATATACAGAAGGTTTGTATTATCAGCCTCTGGAAGATGAATCTAAGGAGAAAATACATCAACACTGCTCTTTCAGCTAAAAGATAGATCACATTTCATTTCACGTGTCTGTGCATGAATCTGTGCAGAAGGGAAAGTGAATTCTTAATGTTCTTGTTAATGCTAAAGAAAGATAGTGACTATATAAACATCCTCTGCACTTTAGCATTTTGACATGATATTAAAAGAAAAAATATGGTTTAAAAATTGGTAGCAGGGCTTGTGTCCCCACTTGCAGTGCATAAACCATGCTCATTTAGATGCTTCCAAGTAACATGACAGTAACAACAATGACTGACTACCTGCCTGAAAGGTGTTACACTGTGATGAATTCTTGCATTGTTAATATGAGTACAACCAACAAGTTCTAGGTTTCCATAAAAAATGAATTTTGTAATATATCACCAGTTCATTTACCACTAGAGAATTAGAGGGTCCTTTTGTGCAAGTGACTACAGACCATAAAATGTCTTTTCAGCAACAAAGTTAGTTGTGCACAAATGTGGATACCAACAGAGAAATTAATTTCTGAATTAATTGCAAATAATGATTCTCACTCTCTAAAGAAAAATACGTGTAATACTTTACTGGCAATTAGTTTTCCCCAGCCTTTTGCAGCTATTTTTATTTTGCTAGACGGCAGTACACAGATATATTGTGAACTCATAAGAGGAGTGTGCAATGCTGGACTCCACTTATAACAAATGGTAGGTTATAGCAGACTGAAAACTGATTTCCCAAGCCAAACAACTCATGTATTTTTCTTTGGTTGTAATAGACAGAAATTGACACTTTATGGACTTTTATGTGTATTACTAGTAGTTAGAGAGGAGATAAAATACAAGGACTAAAAAGGTTTACCTTCATACAAATAGTGACCCTTTTGTGAACTTTCTTTAGTCAAAACCAAATATTTTACATTAGGAAAGATTTCCTACATTTTCCTCCTGCTTTTATCTCCCATCCCCCAATCATATCAATGTATCAGTCTAGGTTGTTGGGACAGCAATACAGGATGCTTCTATAAAGCAGCTGCCCATAAACAGCAAAGCTTGAGTGGCTAGTTACAGATAATTATTGATGGGAAAGCCAAGACCTTTAATAATACTGGGGAAGGGGGAAGGAAAGGATTCATTGTATCTAATTTTTTCCACCATCAGCTAAGGACTAGTCTAAGGTTGTGCATCTGTTAGCAGACCCAGAAGCACTTTTTGCATCCTAGGTCTAGGTATAGGTCCTAGCAGCATCACAGCTTCACACTAGGGCAAAATGCATAGCCACCATATTACCACTCCAGGTACTTAGTCACTGTGGAAAGTAGGAGAACACCTGTGAGATGCTTAAGCACATACCACTGTGGACACTGGCCTGTACTGAGGTACACAGTAATAGAGACCTCCAACTACAGGAGTAAGAGTTTGTAGTATAGACTCACGCCACAGCTGGTTAAGAAAACAGCCATTTTCAGAGTGCAATTCTCACAGTCTAATGTAGCCATCTGCCAGAGACTGCATTAATAGCTCTCTAGAAGTGCCAATGTTTCTCTGTCTACTATGAAGAACTTTAGGCTTGACAAGATATTTAGCTTACAGAGGGCTAGAGCTGAGTTAGAAGAAGCCCTGCTGAGCAGTCAATACCTTACTTCTCCACAGATAGCCCTATCAAAGTGAACGTGACTGAGACTATTAGAATTTAGGACTTAGCTGTACGATTCACTGGGGACAGAGTAGATGCTCACAAGTTCACCATGTTCTGGTGGCTTTGCAGTCTGGTGGCAGTAATCATAAATGACCGTCGTCTACATGTCTTTGTTGGTTTTCCTGGGTTTTGCTTCTTCTGCACTGAAAGCATGTCATGTACTTGTCACTTTTGGTACATAAGTGGAATTCACTGTGTCTTATTCAATGTCTATAATACAGGTACTATGTGGAGCCAGGTTTGTTAATCTCGCACGGTAGCAATGGAGAGCTAGTCAAGGTGGTCAAGAACAGGCAGAATTCACTTGCTGAAACACAAGTGCCTCATGCTAAGTGAGATGCCCTGAATTATCTAGGCATCTGCAGGGAGCTAACAGATGTGATAAGGGCCTTACAGGAGTTCTTCAGTCTTCTGGATGCTCTAGAGGACTCCAAAATGGCATTAGACTAATTTATTTCTGTATTGAATGAGGGATCTAGGAGCTACTCATAAGATCCTAAATTAGACCAAAATTAGGCAGTTGGCCACCTGAATAACTCCCTAGACTCCACTGACTATGCAGTCAATAGACTGCCCAGAGAGAGGCATCTAGGGCCTTCACATGAGGGTCTCAGATATGGTGTAGGACCTACTGGAGACCTGTACTTGCATGTGGAAGAGAGGGAAGGCCTCCAAAGGCTTTTGGACACCTGTGTGCAGGCAACTGAATCCCACTCCAGGACTCCACTGTCTGTGGTGGGGCTTTGACACCCAGTTCACATGTCAACACCCACACTGAGAGCTTTTAAATTCAGGCAGGACTAAATCACTGCCAGAGCCGGATGGACAACTGACATCATTGCTATTCATTTGTATGGGAGCAAACCACATTGCCTTCGCTTTAAAGTGCTGGGAATTTTGCTTTCCTATTATATATTTGGACAGCATAAGTACTATATAGGAACCCAAATGAAAACAGACTGGAATGAAAACTGTTTTTCTCCTTAAACATTCAAGCCCATAAAAATTTCTAGTACATAATAATAACTGTTACCTAAATAACTGCTACAGCAACTAAAGTAAAAAGCTAATTGCTTGAAGCGCATTGCCTTTTTTTAATATAACGTACCTACGGTGTTCATATATTAGAAGTGTGATTATATATGCAGAAATAACATGAATTTGAGAAATGTATTTGTTGTGCTGAAAAAAGCAGCAATCACTTTTAAAAAAAATTCACAGCATAATAAATGAACCTGAAAGAAACTTCCTTTCTCCATGATCTCACAATGAATGTTAATGGGCTTAAAAATCAGAGAACGTTTATAATGTTAGAAATAATATGCACATAAAAATCCTCTCAACTGTTATTCATTCATTTAGATGAAATCCAGTTGACCAAATGGAGGTATCTAACCCTAGAGCTAGCCAAATAACGTATCCTTTACTGTCAACTGAAAGAAATAGGCACTTTCAAGGCACAGTTGATCTGAGCTACTTTAAAAATCTCTATTGGATTAAGATGCACTTGCACCCTTCAGTTCCTGTTTCTCACCATTAACTACAGAAGAAGAGTTTGTAGCTCGGACATGGACACTGTCATCCTGTGAGATTAATTTCATTCTCAGACTCTGTCTTGTGGAGCTCACGGTCTACAAACCTGGACAGACTGTGAAATTACTATCATACACCTTGACGGTATTTCTATGCCATTTGTTTTGGCAACAAGGGGTCACCCTGTGCTAGGCACTGAACACGTGTTAAAAATATGTTCCTGTCTTGAACACCTTAATGAGATCTTCCTTTCAGGTGTTCTTTTCTTCTGAAGTAGAAGATGCATGGTTCCCAGTCATCATTTATTCTCTCTGTACAATTTTCTAACCATCCATTTGCACTATGGGAATGGAGTGATCCAGAAAAATTAATCAGCTGCTTCTGTAAAGGATGAGCTTCATAATATTCAAATTAACAAAGTCTGAATCGGTAACCTGTTTGCCCCATGAGGGAAAGAGGAGAAAGTTGACATAGTCTTCCCCTTGTCATTTATGGTTGGGCAATTCAGTTCAGATTACACCTCCAAGTGCAGAGTAGTACAGAAGCAATGCTGTCCAGGGTATAGGTCTCCTATAGAGACTGTGAATACCCTTCTCTTCATGAGGTACAGAGCACTTTCTCAAGTAGTGACAGGACTGGGAAACCATGGCTGGCTTTATCCGCAACCCATCTCTCCCAGGTAGCAATGCCCACCTTGTTGGGAAAGAACAGGACAGCTCCTGGCTCAATCCCACCTGGCTGTCACAAAGGCCACTCGTGCTAGCACAGCTCCTTATTCCCAAGCCAGCCAGAGTTCACCCAGGTAAAGACCTTTCTTGTTAGATGGAAAATGCATCTGCCTGCAGAGAAAGGCCCAGCTTCACCACGCTTTTCATCAAGTCACCCCTTGCTTGATAAAAGTCAGTGTGGCAAAACTGAGTCCCTTAAAAACCTCTTTTATTATGAAATCAGCTGGATGTAGACAGATAGGAGAAGGACTGATTGGAGAAAAAATACTGCCTGTGAAACGTGCAGCAGCTCAATCAGGAATGTGACCAGCTTCAAATTGACTTGGTAATGTCCTGGGACAAAACCCCTGGAATTCTCAAGCTAGCTGTGGAAGCACTTTTAAAAAATCCTATTTCCCTCAGGTTGTAATACTGATTTATTTCTGTGCTAAAATGTGAAATAACACGGCTGGCAAACACTCCTTCAGAAATCGAGAAAATAATTAATGATATATAGGGACATATTGTTCAATGTCATTTGTTCCTTAATGCCTCCGCATGGCAAAGGCACCGTAATCACTTCAAGGCCACACATCCCCATGCTAAAACACTCTTTTGCCTCTCTCAGCCATGTACTTTATCAGAGAGAAAACAGAGATTAAAAGGGCATCATTGTAAGAAAGAAAGATAGTTCCGTGTCTTATAATCACCTAAAGATTTAACTCTGGCCTCCTGGACCAAATGACCACAGCTGCCCTCTCACTCCAGGATGTGAGCCATACTCTGCTGGTACTCAGTGGATGCTAAGGACATGGGCAAGTTGCTGAGCTTTGCACCCTGACAGCTGCCCACACACACTCTGGAAGCTCTCCAGCGAATGCAAGTGAACTTACCATGCTTTCAGGAAGGGCTCAGGTACTGCATGTTGACCACACAGCTGAGTTTAGATCCACACCTACATATTTTTTCCCCATTTGAAGCACTAGAGTGTCTGACGCTTAGAAAATCCAAATTTGCTTTGCACTTGTTCAGGTAACCATGCCCTAAACCAGCCAAGAAGTTTTTCACTATTAATAGTGATAAATAACAGGATTAACAACACTAAGGTCCTCTTTAGGATTTACTGCACTTCTGAATGCAATGTTATCTGGTTTTGAGACCTTATCCCACTAGCTGTTGGCCTGCTGAAGTGTTTTCTAACAAAGAAAGCAATACTCACACTATAATGCAGGCCAATGACAAACTTCCAGCAAGGAGTCCAAGCCTTCATTTGCACAATTCACCATTTAATTTTAATGGATTAAATTGCCTAGTCAGGGGAAATGTGCACTGATAAGAACATACCTGTGAATGCTTCATTCTTGCTGCACTGGTGGAAGTTGCCATAGTAACTCATCAGGATAAGTTAATCGAGCTTTGCCTGTTATCAGAAACCAGACGGAGCAAAGAATCCCAACTATGGATCTTTAGGCAGCTGTTAAAAGTCAGATTGAAGTTCAGCTAGAGGTAAATAGAGAAAGGGTCTGTCAGATAGAAATCATAGGCGTAATATGTTGGTATAAAGGAATTACAGAGGAAAATGGGGAGATGAAGCAGAGTAAGGAAACTGTTTTAAATTTGTATTGCTAATATTTAAATGTTTTTCTGGTTTAGAAAGTGTGTTTATTTAAATAAGATTCTGACATTCCATATGGTTTGCTCCACTCCTTATATGACTACCATATCATATTTGCTTAGTCAAAGCAATTTTTCTTCTCTGCTCAGGGTCAGCCCAGTGTAGGAGAATCAAATTGTCCTAATTCTCTTTCATATGCCATCATTTATAACCTCCAGGAACCTACACTCACTTTCTTTTACAGTACCTGTCTACTGCTGGGTGGCGATTTGTGAACGAGAAAGGCAACATGATTTTCATGGGCCTATGTGGGGATCCATGCTAGACTGGCAAAAAAACTTGTTTCATGGAGTATAACAGCCAGCAAGGAAGTGATGCAGAGAAAGGTGTTGGATTTTCCACCAAGGGTGCTCTGGAGCACAGGGAGGAGAGGAACAGTACGGAGAGGCCTGACAGGTTTCCCCGTGTTGCGAATACACAGGCAGGGAGGTTCGAGGTGGCCAGGAATTTAATTTCTGGGAATTGGCTCTATGTTTACGTGCAGGTTCAGGGATGGTCAAAGCTCTTTGCCTTGGGAACACAAAGTGTGTTCTTGTCTCCTTCTATCCCCAGCAGCCAAAGAGGGCAAGCAGTAAGGTCTTCACTTTTTCCTGTATGTACAGTTTTTAATTTACCTGTAGGCTTTGGGTGTGAAAGGCCATGATGGTGTGGCCAGTGCAAGAAGGTGCCTAGTGCCCCAGGGCTACTGGCCTAATATGATAAGGGACGGCAGCATAGTGCTGCAGCCTGGTGAATATATCCTATGGCTTTGGGTGCAGAGCACGCCATGCTGGCTGCCACCACCGGAGTAAGCTGCTACTCTGCACTGCAAATTCAGGGGAGGGGGGCCAAAATCATGAGCCTTGGGTAGCCCACTTATGAATACAGAAGGAAAGCCAAGAGGTGTTTTTTGCCAACACGATCACCAGCTTTTAGCCTTTGGGGCGCATCATACAAGACAGCTTGAGCTAACTTTGCTCTTCATCAGAAGACATACTAATCCTGAAAGGATCCACAGGCATCAGATTAATTTGAAATTCAACAAGCTACTTAGAAAGCCCAAGGTTAGCCTGGCTTGGGAAGGTACTAAGCATCCATCTAGTTTCCATGAAGAGCGCTCCTCTGCACATTTTTCTTTTGATATTTTGCCAGGTTTTCCTAAGTAGAAAAATAAAATGAGATAAAATTGCTAAAACTACCTTGAAAGGAAGCATAAACATCGCAGAGATTTGGCTTGCATAGTACATTTCTTAAAGGGCTGGAAGCCATCTGTGGGATAATGTGAGACAAGTTATATCTTCTTAAAATAATTGAACCCAAGAAGCATGTCAACATAAAAGGAGGATGGGTAAGCCAGTTCAGATAAAATAAAAAGTGACTCTACCTTTTATCTCACACCTGATTGCATTCAAACATTTTGTGCATTGAAAAAATCACGGGACTTTTTTCTTATCTATTTTTACGGATACAATCCTTTTTAGGGCTCCTGACAAGACAAAGGATCTACTAATCTAAGAACTGTACAAACACATAGCTTTTGCACCAAGAACTTGAGTCACAAATGAATTCAGCTTCTGACCACCCCAGCCCTTGGCCATCAAATCATATTTCCTTTGAAAAGCAGGCAGGAGATATGAATAAGGCAGATAATTCCTGTATGTTTCTTCTTTATCTGGTTTTGGTCAGGACTAGAAACAGAAATAAGCAAATAAATGAAGTACAGTAAGCTTCTGACGTAGTCTGCTATCTCAGGTTGAGGCAGAATTGCAGCTGTATTTTACAGCTTTCAAAGGTTCAGAAAAGTGAAGTACTCCAGTTTTGGGATGGTTTTGAACTGCATTCTGAAGTGGAGCTTTAAAAAAAAAAAATCATAGCTGGGTATCTCCTTGCTTTGATGCATAACACTGCAGAAGCTGGAACACATCTGTAGGTCTGCATAGTCCAGGCAAGGGTCCTGGAGAATGTCATTCCCAGCTAGAGACAAACTTGCAGAAGGATTTCTCAGACTGAGATCAGTCTACTGATTGTTGTGGTGCTTTCCACATTTCCAGTTCTTCCGTATTTCTGCTGTTTGAAGGACAGCTTTCGGCTTGTTTTCTTGCATATTGTAAGCCAAATCTTAAAGAAGCTATAGTCACAATGGTAAAGTTCTCCTGGATTTTAATGATGTAAGCTGTGGTGTCCTTCATTTTTTTTTTTCTTTTTGTATCTCTTTTGACACAGCTTTGCCTTCCTTTTGAACCTGCAGTGGAGTTCTAACCCTTTGCTTTTTCCATCGCAGGCTGTAGCTATGCATATGGTAGCTGAGTTATAAATTCAGCTTCATGAGCAGTTGTACCATAGAATAAAATAAGACAGGCAAAGCATCTATAAGAAACAAGACCTGTTTAGATGTAAGTGCCTTTGATCAGCAAATGTGGCAAGGGCATGGGGAAAATAAATAGACTTATCTTAAAATAGGACATAGTTTAAAGTCATTCCCAGTGTGAAGTATTCTATTGCACAGCTGAAACATAAATGATGTAGGATTGATGTTAGATGTTGGCTAGGCTATTCTAAAAAGGAGCTTGTAGAAACTGCGCTAACTGATCACCGCCAATGACTTTACTTGCTGTATGCCTCAAGACAGAGAAATTGCAAGAACATGTAAAACTAGGAGCAAGTTGATGAAGAAATTAAACTACAAAATGATAGGAAGAAGACAGGAAATGTAATGACCAGTATAGGCTGGTTCAACTGGTTGTTTGAATTAAAATGATGATATATGCAGCCTCAGGAAATAAAAGCTCCCATTCCCTTCAACACAGTTTATAAAGTTTTGCTCCAGTAATGAAAAATGGAAATGAGCCTCTCTAATGAATTATAGCAATTATCTCTCTGCTGGGGCAAGGCAACTCTGAATCCTGTCATATTCCCCCAAGAAAAGAAGAACTGTGTGCTTTTATTCACCACACACCTCAATAAATTCAACATTTTCTTCTTATTGTTTCTCTGAAGCATGAGGGTGCTCAACTGCCAGCCCATGGCACTTCTGGATTTCACGCTGTGAGTAGCCTTCGACTTCACTGGGGTGTGTTTGCACAGGGAGCTCTCTGTGTACGAGCAGCTGGTTGACACAGAATTAGATTGATTTCTGACACTGTTACAAGGCAGTAATTTATTCAATGATTATGAATCTGGTTAAAATAAAATCCAAGTTGTTTCTCACTTATGGAGCTTAGCTGACTTGTGCAAAAGGAAATGGGTGCAAATCATATTTTAAATGAAAACATTTCTTTTCTATGCCACTTGTCATGGAATGTAGGAAAAGTAATGCTAGTGTGTCCTTGTTAGTAGGACGTTATCTAGATTTCCTGGTTGTTGTTATACAGATGGCATAAGTGATGTGTCAAGATGAAAGGACTAGTACTAAGATCAAATCCATCTGTACTCATTCCTCTACAGATAGGAAAGCTGTGAGTACTTCATTTTACCATACATGTACATTTTTTCACACACAAAACATTTACATTCAAACTGGCTCAAATGCATTTTCGTTCAAAACCATTATCTAAAAATTGAGGAATTTTCCCATTAAGTTATACTTGAACTGAGCAAAAAGTGAACTAGTGTGGGTAAATAGCATTCATTGCATGTCAAAAAGTCTGTTATCTCTTGGACTTTTTTCCAAAGAAAAAGCATATTTAATGTGTCCGCCCCTGCAAAATTAAGTTGATGTCTACCTATATTAATAAAAACAGAAATATATTGTCTGGAAGATCACTGTTGAGGGATTAATACAAGCTCTTCGTTTGCGATGCACCACAGCTATGCTGGAGCATTATTTTTAGGCAAGATGTTATGTTAAACCAAAGGCATTTGGAGCATCTGGGACGTCTTTATCTGAATGTTTTTGTGTGATAAAAGTATACTTTTATTTGTATATCTGTATCGTATAGGTATATCGCATATACATATAGCTGAGTTTTTTGGACTTGCAGACTGAAAACTTTGCAGTCTCAACAGAGATGTTTTGAGCACCCAGGAAATAAAATTTTTAACATCCCATGCCTGTACCTACATTCAACAGAGAACAACCTCTACGATTAACTGTTTAAAATGGACAGAGCCTGTTTTCTCTCTTTTTTTTGACAGTGATAAACTCTTTGCTTCATGAACAGCCCTAGCCATAAATCTCACTTAAGGCCAAAGCTGTGTATCATCTCATTGTCAGTATTCAGCCACACCACCCTGCACTTGTGGGCTCAAATCCCAGGATTCATAGTCACTCATAAAAACTGCATCAGGAGCTGTTGTCTCGACACACCAGGATGACCCTGATTCCTGAAGGCAAGGCAGGCTTCATCCTTCGGGGTGCGTGTTCCCAAATGGTGGCTGGGGGAGCTGCCCTCCGGGAACCGCCTGTGGCCACCAGCTAATCAAGAGGCTTATAACTGCCAGGGAGCAAAAAACAACAAGCAGAAGAGTTGTCTGCCTCGAGACTTTGCACAGTTCATTGTACTGTGAAATGGGGAGAGCTGAGAAGAAAGAATGAGACTGGCTAACTTCCAGTTCATTTCCATGATACCTTATTGAAATGAAAATATGCCTAAAAGCTGCACAGAGTAGAAGAGGGGCAGACCCCTGAGGCTTTCATATGAGGAAAGCAGAGTCTTTGTAGGACAAGACTTCATCCTGTGGCCGCTGTTTTATCCCTGTGGGTCTACTTGTTATTACTGCCCACGAGTAACCTAGTGGCAAGTTGCCATCTCTTTCAGGTCTCTTTTTTTTTTCCCCCCTCCCCTTATGCAAAGTCTTTAATGGTTTCTGATCACTCAAGGAGATATCGCTGCTCTTTTCCCTCCAGTTTTGAACTTTACAATTAAAAACGCGTCATGGGTCAGCTCTGTGCTCTGCAGTAACACAGACTAAAAAGTCAGAAGCCAGCTCTGAGTGAGCTGGTGTATCTTCGCCACCCAGCACTGTGCCACACTGTGGGAAGCTTCCAGCTTGGGTCCTAGAGGTGATTAAGACATTTTAGCACCATTCTGTACCCCTTGACCTGCCTCTCCACAGGACTAACTGGTTCAATTGAAATGCTACTGCCATCCAGCCCCCAGGCTTGTAATGAGCTCGGCTAGGGTTAGCTCGAGGATCTCTGACTGCCACGTTGTACCTGTGCCCCTTGTCCATCCTCTTCCCCATTCATTCCTCTCCAAATAGCACAGGGCTTTCTGTGTCAATTCTTTCTCATTTATAGCTTTTTTCTTTCCTAGAGGGACATATTTCATGCTGTTGAGGTTGTCTGTTAGCAGGCAGTTCTGCACCCAAACCTGTATTGTCCAGGGCCTGGTTTTGATGTGTCCAGTTTGATCTGTAAATTACAAATGAACTCACATAACTTCAGCAGCCTAAAACATAAAGATGAGCTCCAGCTGGGCATCTAGGCTCCCTGTAAAGTCAGCAAAGGCAACTGCACGGCCATCCAGTCCATGTACTTTCTCAAGATAGGGTGAACTGGCCTCTAGAAATGTCTACAGTGGGAGTCCAGACAACTAGGCTAGCCTAAATTTTTACTTTTAAAGTGACTAGACTTAGGTGAGATGAATGCTGCTTCTAGTGAATAGCAATAGCATACAACAACAAGTATCAGTTCTTTAAATGCCTTAATCCTCTAAACAGTGCCTTTAGAGGTAGTATGGCTGTGGCTACGTTGCTACCTTAATCACATTTGGGACTCTTCTCTGGTGCTGTAGCCAGCTGCCTCCACTTGCCATGTTGTGGGCATCACCAACAGGCTGGCTTTTTCCATAGTCTGAGATAGGATCACAGAGTTGCTGACTCAGGAAGAGCCCTGTAGAAATGTAATGAGCTGAGAACTTGGAGCAACCATGGTGCTAAATCTCTTATCTTCCCAAGCTTGGTGGCCTCGTGAAAACTGGTTTTGGGCATGGTGCCTGGCCTATAATAATTCTTGAACCATGGCAGAAAATTGGTCTGGGGAGCCGGCCCATGCCAAAACTGTTCCCAGGACTGTCCTCACAGTTTAGCTGTATGGACAATCAATTTCCAGTGGATCCAGGAGTGTTACTGGTACTCTTAACTTATTGAAGAAAAAACTAATAGACTAAGCCACAGAATGTAGGTGTGGAGAAGTGTGCTGCTGGATCCCTCATGCTTCAGTGATGCTTTTTCTGTCCCATGTTTCTTCTTCTTAAAAAAAAAAAAGGCCAAACAAGCAAGCAAAAAAACACAACAAAACAACCATCTGTAGATGAAGGCAGTGTCCGGGGATCTTAGTCCACAGATGCAGTGAAATGGGGCAAAAGCAACAATGATCTCTCTAGTGTGAATACTGTAGGAGTCAGTAGAAAAATAAAATTGCAGAGGGACAGATATCTGGTGATTTTGAAAAAATAGATTTAGCCCAGTTATATCAAAGTACTGGAGAGCATATAATAGGTCGTCAGATAAAGACTGAGAAAAGTAAATGTACAGGGAGCTTGTGAAAATCTTACAGAATTTTCTCCCAAGCTAAGGTAGACAACTAAGAGTTTTGACTGCTAAAATCAAAAATAAAATTAAATTATTTCTGAATATACAGCTCAATTATGTAAATCAAAAGAGCATTGACATGGACAAGAAACTAAAATTACAATATTAAGCATATGAAATGAAGCAACCCAAAATAGTTATTGACAGAGGCTGATTTGACATTAAAATATATACTAGAAATTACTGCACCACTAGAAGTCATTTCTAAAAAAGAAGTACAGCAACTGTGTGATGCCATTTAAGCAACAGAGTTACTTCCATAGTCAGAATCCCTACACAGAGCTTATGGTTCAAGGACAACCTTGTAGAAAATGCAAAAATCTTGTGCCGCTCTCTACAAAAAAACCCCACAAGAATGATGCCCTGAAGGCAACAGTTTGCAGGTGACAACACAGAACATCTCTGCCAGCTATTGTTTTTCACAGAGGTAATCAGTTGGTTTAGTAATACAGTTTAGTAACACATCCCTGTTATTTGAAGTGACAATACTCAACATTCTGCTTTAAAATCTTCCTCTATAAAACATGGAGAAAACCTGTATTAAAAACATAAAGAATGGAGACAGATTTTTGAAGATACATAGGCATTTCCTGTCCTTTAATTTCCAAAAGAAGTATCTGGCCTTACTAGCTGGCTGACTTATCTCAGCAAATAGAGGGAATCACCATCAAAACATTATGTTTCCACACAACTGTGGTCCTCCACATAACCATATCTTCCTGTGGGACTCTGTGAATACCAGTGATAGGTCTTGCAGCTTTCAGTGTTTTTACTGGTAGAACTCAGTATGAGTTTTGCAGGTAGCACAGATTGGTCACATAATAAATATTTTGTAGAATAGGACAGCCCAAGAGAGTGATCTAAGTCATTTATGATTTTAGTCCATTTAGATAGAATATGTTTTGATAGAGCCTGATACAAGGTCATGTATCTAGGAACAATGACTACCTGCCAGACCTAAAAAATGTGAGACTGCCCTGCAAAGGAAAGCCTTAAGAGAACTGGGGAGATAGAAGGAAAAGGCAAGGTAGAGACTTCCAGCTGCTGTGGCAAAAAAGGCTAGCCATCACATATATAATGGTGAGGAGTACTAAGGATTTATGTTGTTGTCTGAATATGGA
Source organism: Ciconia boyciana (assembly GCF_034638445.1). Classification (NCBI taxonomy): domain Eukaryota; kingdom Metazoa; phylum Chordata; class Aves; order Ciconiiformes; family Ciconiidae; genus Ciconia; species Ciconia boyciana. Next base: position 163,018,421 of record NC_132934.1, on the reverse strand, counting down.
ACTGATGGGTCCACTTACATCACTGAATAAGAAAGGGCTGGAGTGTGATCAACGGCTGGACCATTGATTGCCCACACTGCCTACGTGTTAATTCATTCCCCATCACTGTTTTGGCCCACACCGATAAATACCCTCAAAGACATGGACACAGTTTGAAGGATATCAGGAACCATTTCCAAAGCCAGCAGCTGGGGCACAAAGTCAACGCACTTTTGACCTCCTCAATCCAGCATACTCCTCCGACACTATCTTAGCATCTGCTATTCCAATATCACCCTCAGAATACTTTGCCCAGATACCTGGCACACCTCAGGGCACGTAACACATGGGCCATGGGAAACCCTGGGGCAATAGCTGTGTAGAACAAATGCAGGGAGTTTCTGCCACCTGGCATCAGGGTCAAACTCTTGAGATCATTTCTAGAAAGAGGCATGTATTTTTTAAATGCAAACTTTAACAAGGATGGTGAAAAGTCAGAACAGTATGAACCATATGTAAAGGCTAGAAAAATGCCTTACAATGAAAGACTTAAAACTTCTCCTCTTACGTTATCAGAAAAGATCAAGAAGTGACTTGGTGGTTGTGTGTATGTGCCTCCAAATGGAAAAAGTCCAAATGCTAAAAAACAATCTAAATAAGAAATAATAAGTGCCTATGGTTGGATGGTGAAGTTAGAAAAATGTATCTTTGAAATAAGGCATTTGGTTTAACAGTGAGGATGACTAACCACATGAGCAGACTCCAGAAGGGAACAGTGGGTTCTCCCTCTGTCATTTTCTGGTCATTTTCCATCTCTAGTAAAATTCAGGGGCAATGGGTGAAAGTCCTCTTGCAAGAGGTTAAGACTGTGTTCTGTCTGCCTGCAACATCAACAAATCCAGGGCTGTTAATTCAGAAGACAAAGAGTTAACTGGGAATATTCTTTCCAGCAGAATGGATAAAACTTGAAATAGATCTTGATAAAAGGCTCACTGCTTATATATTAGTACAGCACATCCTAAAGCAATGTGTAATGTGTTCTTGGCATAGCGTACAGCTTAGTAAGCAGTGAAGCAGTGGCTCTATTCCGTGCTTACTCCATTCTCCAAGTCAATTCAGTAGGTCACTCCAGATAGAGTGTGCATTACAGTAATCGAGTCCTGAGTTCACAAAGGTATGTGGCAAGGTTTTATTGGAGTGAAGAGGTTGTGTTTGCCTTTTCAGGCATAGATGGAAATATTATTTGGGGCTATAATTGCAAGCTAGAGATGCAGGAGATTCTTAAGATCTTATAACACACTGGAATGGCCACCTGCCACCTCCCAGAGTGCAGTCGCACTCTTTCAATTTTGATGCTGATGTAATATTTGATAGCATTCACACCTGCTCTTCCCAGTTCACCCAAGTTGTCTCAGGTGATCTGTAATACATCTGCAGACAGCTAATCATCTTCCAGCTGTCTCGCTCACAGGGGTACTCAGTTAGTTGGCTCATTGCACCAGCTGGAACCAATGGGACAGATAGGTAAAGTTTCATCAACATGCTGTGTGCAGGCTTCCCGATGCCATCTACTGACTCCCCCAGTTCCATTTTGAGCTAGCTCAGTTGTTTCTTTATTGTGCCTGTAAAGCAATTCATTTGGAGCTGGAAATAATCCCCAAGCTAGAAATAAAGTGCTTGACTTTCATATTTCAAGGGAGGGCTCCTAATTAGGTAAAAATCTCACACCATTTTATTTATATAGAAAGCAAATTTGATTTTGAAACCACTGAGAAGCAATAACCACAGAACTTTATGATGTCACTGCTAAAGAGATGTTTTTCATGCTTTATTTATGGCCTAATTTTATACAAACTACCTGCAGTGTTGTGGGCATATAGGAATACCAACTAGGTGCAGGGAAATCAGATGCCATCTGAAAAAGTCATCTGTTCTGTGGTCACCAAGGGCTGGTTCCAATAAAGAACTCGTGTACTTGCAAGTTGTGTTGCACAACACCAAACTTTCAAGCAGCTGGATCCCAGTGTTGAGTCCAAATAATGGAGGCAAATGGATTGGCACAGGAAGCCAAAGAAGCTCAGAAGTATGATTTAAGATATGTGTGCTGAGTAGGTGGTGAAAGTGCATTGACAGGTAACAGAAAATTTAAGCACTCGAGTATATCCAAGCCTACCACACTTTTGGAGCCAAGCTGCTTTCTGAGGGTAGAAATATACATCAGGGCTCACTGTTTCTGCTCCAAATACAAGTGCCACCTTGCCATAGCGACCACAGACGTCAGTATATAAAAATATACTAACAACGGTTCAAGCACTGCCTTGCAGAGTGGGGACATACCCACTGTGCCCACATTTCTAGTTGGCTAGGTTTAGGTGGCTCCACCTTCCACAGACAGGATTTTAGGGTAGCCTTTGAGACACACCTGATTTTCTTTGCTGATTTGTGTACTGCAATCATGGCACCTCAGCCCAGCTTGCTCACTCACCTTCTGGGGCCAGGCAACTATCACCGTTTGTCATGTTACGCTGAAAACAGCAAGGCAGCCACACCAATTCTCATCCAGATGCCTGTAAAAGATCCTTCTAGGGTGACTATGCCTCTTTTTAACCGGACCTTGAATTATTTCTGAATGGCAGTACTAAACAATAGAAGATGGATTAGTATCTTGCTGAAAATTATTCTCCCTCACACCCCAACTCCAGGCCCAGGGTCCACTTTCCATTCATCCATTAGCAGCAGAAGGGATGTAAGTGCAGGACATACAGCTCTGCAGGGTGGTTGGACCATATCTCACAGCTTATGTTGGCCATCAGTAGCCTCCTATCACACATACCCCACGCAAAGTCAGCTTTCCTCTGTGTAAGGTCTCAAACAGTCTGGGCGATGAGGTAAATTTCTCCCAGTTACATCATGCTGTAACACCTTGGAACCATCCAAAGCATTCTTTTGATTTTTCAGCTTTACTTTTGAACCTAGTTAGGTTATTTGGAACCTGAAAGGTAGGTACTTCTGGCAATGCTTAAAATTCCTTGTCCCAGGAGGGAGAACAAGTCATCCCCCTCAACTCCACTCAGGGCAATGTTCAAAAGTTTTATTTATATATACATCAGCTTAAATCTCAGCTTCAAGTGGTATGACCTATCTGCAAAACCTGCCAACTCCCAGATGTTCTTTGTCTCCTGCTGTATACTTATCTCTCGGAAGACTACCCTGGGTCAGAGGATGCCAGTGATTACCCGTATTTCTTTCCTACGTTCAAAGCAATCATTTTAAAGCTGCACGGTCTTTCTCACAAGCCCTTGTCTGGGTCTTGTCTAGGTCATATATTACTACTCAGTATGAAAACTGCAGAGTCTTGCTAGATTGACTATAAAATATCCGCAGGTTGCTGCAGGTTTTTGATTTGTTGCACAGTACTAGATGAAAATCCTTTCAGCTAAATATGAATGAAGACTCAGGGTTTATATAGAGGTCATCCAAGAAGAGAAGGTCATCATAACTCTACCCTCTGAAAAGAAAATGAGGGCTAACGGAGTGTAATTAAGGATTTCTTCTGCAAGTAGTAGGACAGCATTTAGTAAGCTCTGCATTTGAACAGTTTAGGGTAGTGATGGCAACCACTGACACTTATGCCACATTTGCTGCTGACAGGTATTGGGCTGGTCCCAGCAGTAATGAGCCCCAGAGCTTTTTAAAAATAAATTTGTCACCAGCTGACAAAAAAGTTGCACTATTACTGCTTTAGGAGAAAGGGAATGGCTTACAATCCTTGTAAACCTGAGAGAGACTCTGTGCTCTTGTTTTTGAGGATTTATCATCAGAACCAAACACAATGCTTAATGACTATATTGTGAAAAACACTAGGCAACATATGAAGATCCATCACGTTGGTAACACACACAGGTAACTAGGGCAAAGCTACTCCTTCCCAGGCTGGTTGGCAGCACATTTCAGAGGAGGCAGGAGGACTCCTATCCAGCTGCAGTCCAACCGCCCCCATGCAGAGAGAGCGGAGGGTTTCTGGAGGCTTTGCCTGACCTGCTCCTCAGGACCCATGGCACCAAGGCCTCTGTGTCGACACACAGACTTCTTCTACCAGGCAGATTTTTTTCCAGTTCTTCACCCCCCCACCTTGTCCCAACACTCTTCTTACACATCCAGACAATCTCAGATACATCACAGAAGAATAAATATCGCAGATTTGGGCTGGATTTATTTTTCATAGCTGCTGCCACCAGCTGTGTTTGCTGTACAACCTGCTGGCCACAACCACCACCCTGCTGAGCTATCTCTACCCAGCAACTCCCCCACAGGGCTTCAGTTCCCTTAGAACGGGATCATTAGCAACAGAATTTTCATATAAGCTTCACAACAAAAGAGAAATTTCCTTTGCCCTTCTTAACAAAAACAAAATAGCTACAAATTCTGAACCCTTTTAACAATGACTGTCTCATCCTACCAATTAATGCAGAATATAGCAGATATTAAGGTGCATTTGGTTTGGTTTGGCTGCCAATATTTTTTTAAACGCATGGGCTGCAGCTCTGTTTCTGCCCCTAAATACCTCAGTTGCCACTAAAGCATTAACACACCTTACCTAGTCTAGTCAGAAGCCTACAGACCCACTAACAGTTCTCAGGGAGCTCTCTCCCATCCCTGCAAGAAGTGCTGCCACCCAGCCTCTTTGCTCTTCCAAGGCTTCCAAAAAATAGCTTACACAGAGAGTAGAAAATTGACAACTTTTCGTGTTTATAAAGCACCTGGGTGGTATAATTCTCCAGAAGGCATTACCCACACACATGAAATTAATTTCATTCATGGATCTAGCTGAAAAATAGAGAGCAAGTTAGATTTTTTTTTCTTTTCAGATTTAATTTCTAGGGGGGGGCAAAAGACAAGAGGATGATTATTATAGCATTATTATTCCCACATCAAAGAAAACTAAGACCTGGTATAACTCCAGGCGAGGACATAAAGCCTCTACGCACTCCTTCCGTACCGTATTTTTTATCGTCACAGTGCCTACATACAGACACAGGAAGTTTATACTTTATACAACTCAAACATGATAATCTTCTGGAAAGAAATCAAGTAATTGGACTACTTTGGAAACAAATATGACTTGTTAGTGCATTTTCAAGTTTCTATTTCAAATTACCAATTGCTCATGGCCAAATGTAAATTCATTAAGTATGACAAATTAATAGAGTTCAGTGATAACAGCCTTAGGAGATCAGTGAACAAAATCATCACAGTCACACAGAAAGCTGTTGGTGAGATCTTCATGCCAAATAGCTTTGAATGTCTTCAAAACTAATTTGTCACCTATACAGACTACATAACAGTGACAGTATCTTCCTGGCTACTGTATTCAGACATTATCAGAAGTGTAGGTGACAACAAAGATACGACCTTGCCAACAGCAAATCTTTTCAGAGAGAAGTCAGACAGTTCTTACTACCTGTTAAAAACTACGCTTCATTTTTAGGAGGATTCTATGTCTATGAGAAAAATTAAGTCAGGTAGCGTATGATCATGCTGGTGACAGAAAACTCTTCACTCCGTGATCTTCCTTTGACTCTCATGCATTAACATGAAAATGTCAGGAAATGCAAGAGACAGATGGTCTTTAATGGTTATCCAGCTCTTCTGGCATTGCAAACTCATGTACTGGACCTCCTTTTTGTCAGAATCCCTCCAGAATTTTGTCAGAAAAATTTGTCAAAAAAATTCTGAGATACAGCTTTCATTCCCTGCATTTTCACTCCGTAGTAAGTATGCTTGCATTAAATTTTAGCAAGTAATATCAAGTAATATCTATTCCTTTAATTTTCCTATGCCCTTTTTAGGTTTCTCACATGGAGAGTGTGGTCTTTTCTCTAAAAGTATATAACTGAACTATATCCTTCTCATCTGTCCCCATTACCCATCCTGTCCAATTTCCTTCTCCTCAGGAAGAAAGAGAAGTGGAGGCCATTTTACATTTCAGACACTAAGTACTTTGATTGACTGTTTGAGGTTCAGATTGATCACTAAGTAATTCTTCTGCTAGGTCGGGGAGTTTGGTTTGGAGCTCTTGACCTCAAACATGCACATTTTCAGATAGATATAAATGCTTTTGGTACGATTTGAGTAGACATCTGCACTTGTGTCTGCTGGTGCTTGTGGCCCACCTGTATTTCACAGGACTTGGAATTGTTTTAGCATTTAAAAGGGTCCATATAAGGAGCATTAGCAATCAATAAACAGATTCTTTCAAACTTCCCTCATGGTAAATGAAAAGTGTGTAAAACTCTTAAAAGGCATTGGAGCAAAGTTTAATCCTTGGACACTATGCATATATTAACCTCTACAAAGACTTTGATCAAATCCTTAAATGTCACCAGCCTCTTTTCTGTTTCTTCTGGGTCATATAACATCACACACAACATAAGAATTGACCTTTATTGTTTGCAGGCATGCCTGAAAATATTTACACCATCCAGACACAGCCCAGAGATGCCAGTCTCTGTTCCTTAAAAGACCTAAATAACTCACAGTGGATGGAAAGCAGAACTGCATAGTCATAGAATAATTTAGATTAGAAGGAACTTCTGAAGGTCATCTGGTCCACCCCCCACCTCCCCTTCATAGCCCCATTCAGTTCAAAGCAGGGACAACTTCAAAGACAGCTCTATCCTCAAGTTAGATCAAGTTGCTCAGGGCATTGCCTCAGTCAAGTTTTGAGTACCTCCAAAGATGGAGATACCACAAACTGTCTCAACAGCCTGTTCTGATACTCAGCCACCTTCACTGTGCAAAAAATTTTCCTAACATCTAATTGGATTTTCCCATATTGCTGCTTGTGTCCACTGTCTCTCATTCTTAGGCTGTGGACCTTCAAGAGTCTGGCTCCATCTTCTTTATAACCTCCCATTAGGCAGTTGAAGGCAGCAATAAGATCCTCTCTTTGCTTTCTCTTCTTTAGTCTGAACAAGACAGCTCTCCTCTCCTCGGACGTCATGTGCTCTGACCCCCTGACTATCTTGTAGTTAAAGGTTTGTACAGGAACTCCCTTCTTCCTTCCCATGCCAGTGAAAACAGCAGTCAAGGAATGGATCGCTACTAGGATAGAGAACCCACTTGGTTGGACATGTGAAAGAGAGCACAAATTCCCCAAGCGTTATTGCCCCATAGCAGCATTCAGTACCTGGCACAAGCAGCTTTCCCTCCTCATCCATTAAAATCAGCCCTTACCTTAAACCTGGACAGCATGGAAATAGCATATTCATATACAAAAGCAAAAGCAAAACCAAAAAGCAGTCTCTTTAGTTTTATACCAAAGCCAATGCTTTCATAACAGCATATGCACTGTAAGACCACTCTGTCAGTGGTGCACATGCTGGCCATGGAGAATACCAGCTGGAAATCTCCACAAGCATTTTCTCCACAGATCGTGAATGGGAGCTCTGAAGTCTGATTATTCTGTTCATTTTTTAGAAATGGGGGTTTCTAGCCATGAACCCCTCGGTTGGCAGCACAAGCAAGATGTGTCAAATTTTGCTCAAGGGACATCAGAGCCAGAACATCTTTCTAATGCACTGTCAGGTCAATTAATGTCTGCATCCCCAGTGGTTTCCGCACTGCTAGGAGCTCTGAGAAAAATCAAATGGGACAGAACAAATAGTTCCTCCAGTGTGGAACTCAAAACTGTCTTGCCCACAAAGCACCTGACCCCTCAGTGAGTCCTGTGGGGCCCCAAAAGATGCCTTCTCTGCTTCCAAATGGATATGCAGGGGAGCCAGCTCCCATTCAAATTAATTGTTTCTTGCTTAAAACAAGAGGAATGTGAAACCCACTTCACTTACTGCTATTCATACGTCATTAGTGCTGTTGCTCTCCCCTGCCAAGCAGGCACTGCTGGGAAAGAGTTTCCAGTGAGTAAGTGCATGCACACCCCCCCATCCAGAGCAAAATGCATACAGAGATAACGCATGTCAAAGACCTCCAATTACTGAACAGGTAAGTAACTTTCCTCTTAGCACACCGCATGATTGAGTCCTAATTGAGCATCACATTCCTCCTGGATGCAAAAGCAAACCATTATGGACAAATGAGTCAAAAAGCCAAAATAAAAATCAGTCAGATAGCTCAAGCACGCCTGACAGAGCTTTTTAAAGGATTCTGACCATTAGCTCTCACCTCAATGATATAACTTTTCATACTGACATGAAAGGTGGCAGAGGAGCTATTTTCTCAGTCTCTTGCTTCCTCAAAAAAGGAGACAAACATCAGGCACAAAATATTCAGAAAACTGTTAGCTGTCTTTGTCACCATCACATCTTCACCTGTCTCTAACTTTAGTGTTGGGTTTGGGGGTGGTGAGGGTCCATGTCTGAACAGCCAAATACTATTTTTAAGACTTTCAAATAATAGTCTGTATATGCAAAAGATGTGTCTACATATGGATGATTACACTGATTTTTAATGTGTGGGCCCCATATAAATTTTGCTGATGCAATAAAAAGACTTAGACTCAGGTATTTAAATGTATGTATTGCATCTTTTCAATGTATGTGTTTTATGATACAGTTGTCAGCGAGATTGTGATGGGCATAGGTTTTCTTCCTTTGCTGTTATCAAAAAAGTGCTGTTTCTCAAACCAATGGTATCCAGTGTAGTTTGATGCCTAGTTTTACAAAAAGTTAGAGAACACAATTCAAGGTTGGTTTTGTTTCAAATTAAGCCATTCCTCAGCATATCTTGTTATCTGAGTCTTCCTTTACACCAAAAAAAAAAGTCTTCACAGTAATGCCTTTCCTTTTAACTAAAAAGAGGGCAAATACAAATAGCAAGTCTTAATCACTTCTCTTATTTGACTCTTGGCTGAAACTCCTCCTTTACTGAGGTTATGTCCTCTCTCTCTCAATTTATATTCTTTTTTTCCTCTCAAACAATGAGGTATTGAAGTCTTCTGTTATGAAAAGTAAATGTTTTCCTTTTTGTAATTTAGCTCTTCAGTACTGTTCAATGGAAACACCAGTGATACAAATTTGAATGACAGTTTTGGGCTATGTGTATCTATCTCTTCATTAGGACATGGCCCAGTGTCAATAGCAATCTTCCCACTGCTGTCAGTGAATTTCAGATCAGGTCTTTTAGGGCTAGCTGCAAAAAGAATGGACGTATTGAGTGAGCCCAGAGCTGAATCCAAATCTTTGAGTCAGGCACTTAGCGCTACTTGTATCATATCTGGGGACAGTTTTGTGTCTCATTGTGAGATGCAAAACAAATTCCAGAACTTAAACCAACAGTCTGCAGGCTTGGTCCTGGAAACAGTGCTATTTACAGTGTTTTCAGTAAAGTGTTTCTAAGGAAGCAAAGTTACCCAGGGTAAAGCTTAAAAGTTAGCAGTGACTTTTTGGCTGAAAAGGTTTGGGAACCACTAGGCTAGAGATAGCCAGTCACTGCTTAGGGCAGGCTAAAATTTTAGATCTTGACTTTCTTGACATGTTTGGTAATTTACTCATCAGTACCAGGAAGCACCTCCACATATAGCCTGGATCATATACCTATGTATGTTTGGCATAGCTATCACCTTGAACCACTGAGCAGAGGTCGTCTTCCAAAACACACATCAAGCGTGACAGAGCTCATTATCACAGCATTCACCAGCACATGGAAAGTCTGGGTTTAATTCCTTTCCCTGGCTGAAGAGACTCCAACCTCCCACCTTCCTAGAAAGGGCCTTATGCATCACCTGTTGTCCATCCTCACACAGTAACATCCTCCCGGCTGAATTCAGTAGCATGCAGGAAAGACGTCGAAATGTCTTAGGGCAAAGTGTGGGAGCGCGACTGAGCCTGGCTGTGAAGTGCAGTGATTAGAAATCTCACAACCCTCCCAGTGCCTGTTAGTGTGTCACTGAGGTGACTCCCCCTCATTTCAATTTACCACTGTACATTGGTTGTTGGTCTCTGTGCCAACAGCTTTGTTTGCATTTGATGTAAGAACTGATGGCTCAAGCACATAGGCAATCCTTAGGAGCAGATTACACACACTTTACTACCACCCCTTTTAGATGCAGTATGGAAAAATATAGTACAGCAAGAGAGACAAATCTGAAGGCTGTTTCACTGAAGAGTTTCAGAGGCAACATTAACCCTGAAACAGAGGTTGCTCCTCTCTTTGAACCAGTGCCTCTTTCCTAGTGAGTCTTACCTTGGGGTATTCAGGCAGCTCTTCTTCTTCTCCACTGAAGGTTTATTTCTGTTTTTTCCTTCTACATCCCTGCGTAAAGAACCTTTCAATCTCACATGGAAGTCCTCCTTTGACTGTCAACACAGCAGCCTTCTACTTTTTGTCAGTGGAACACTGGTCGTTTCAGTGTTGTAATTAAAGGATATTAAATCTTGCCTATAAAGTTTCTTATTTGTTTGGGCTTGGAGGGAAGCTGAAATATGTTACTAAATTGTGAATGCATCATCAGTGTTGTCTATTCTATTAGAACTAATGATAGGTAGAAAAGATACGGAAGTGTAGCATAAAAATTATATCACCCTTTTTTGACAAATTGTAATTTTATGGTACCTGTCATTTTGGAATGCCTTCAGTTTTGAGGAACACTAAAATGAGGTCGTTTACACTATTATTGATTCTGCCATTATGGCATCAATCATAAGTATTTAAAGCATTTAACCCTCCATGAGGAGCTTTGAACTATAAATGGCTTTCTGTAATAAGGACAGCCTGCTGTTTTATAGTGGTGACACCAGATGTGTGGTCTCTTTCATGGCTCCCTCTTATGACACAGTAACTTTTCTGATTCTCACGTTGCTTGCAACAGCAGTTTCATTGAAGACAGTGAAACTACACTCATGTTAGAGATATAGTAAGCATCTTTATTGTCTATATACTTGAAATCTTTTCAGCTAGATTGGACTGTCTTTTCTGGAGTGATGTTAGCTGATTTTGGAATCACAGTGAGCAAACTAACAAACTCTTGTCCCAGGTAAACAGGAGGTACAGAATAAGTATTAACACAAGACACCATGTTCCTTTACTAGAGCCCACAGTTAGGCTGATAACACCATACTGAGCTTTTTCAGCAAGGGGCCTTGTTTTTCAGCAGGTCTGAGCACCCAGACTGTTCCCGTGATTTTGCAGGAAGCATCTGCTCATTCCTCCAAAGGGCATAAGTGTGGCCATAACAGACTAACTCAGATACCCTCTTAAAACAAACCTGGGCACGATGTTCACAAGTCAAACTGTATACAGAAAAGAAAATCTACAGCCTAATATTAAGTCCAGTGAAGTCAATGGGAAAATTTCTGTTCATTTTGTGAGGTCTTGGGTGAGAGTCACAAGGCAGATTCTGTAGGTGTTCAGAGGATAAAGTCACAGCTTAGAACTAGTTCCAGTCTAAATTTGAACCCTCAAAGCACAAACAAAAATAATAAACGCATTCAATTCACAGATACTTTTTTTCCTACCACTAGCCCTTTCAATTTAAAATATACCAGCAATTAAATTTTTATCCAATTTTGCCTTGAGTAAGCATGATTTTTGTACCATTTAAAATTTCCAACTCTTTGTGAACTTCATGGCTGCCTGGGAATACAGCTCTCCTAAGTGTGCCCATCTGTACTCTGTATCCAGCCTGTAGACCATTGCTTCAGAGTTACTGGAAGAGAAGCACCTCCCAGATGCTGTTCATCAATGTCAGATAAGCATGAGTAGTTTCAATTCTTCTGTGAACTACAAAGGGATGTTCTAGCATTTAGTATGCACCTAATTTTTTAGCTGTCAGAGTTCAATGCATTTGACTAGATATGGCACCTACTGCCATTTGAAATGATGTAGGTTATGTCAGGCATCTGCATGGGGCTAGCACATGTGACACAAGATCCGTGTCACAGCGGTGCTTCAGCATGATAGCAGGCACACACCCTTCGGAAACGACAGCTGAAAGCCAGGTAGGGTTCTCCTGGGCAACTCCAATATCAATGGCAGCCTACATTTGGTCAGCTGGACCATGTCCATCAAGTTAGGCAACAGAGTTCCCACAGGTAGTGTAAATGGCAACCTGGCCTATAAGGGTACATTGACACCACTAAACAGGAAGAGAGCTAGGATATGATCCTGGCATCTTGAGGCTATGCAATGTAAACTGTGCCTTGTTCACATTGCTGAGGACTGGTTTCCACAGAAGCAAACTGCCTGCATCCACAGACCACACCACTTGGTCTTGGATCTCCTGTGGGTCTCACACTGCGTTGCTGTACTCTTGGAAAATACTGTTTGTGTGTGTGTGTCTTTCCAGTTCAAAAATCTGAAATAACGTGAGATCTGTGGTGCAGTCCATCAGTGTGGTAGCATGAAACTTAGCATATGTCTCATACACCCTTGAACAGGTATATGGTTGTGCAAGAGAAGGCAAAGCCTGCCAGGATGGCATCAGAGAGCTGCACAGGGCAGAGAGTATCACAAATACGCAGTCTCATGTGCATTGCCTGCTGGGAGCAGTCCCTGGAATGAACTCTTCCCAAGGCATGCCAGGACATTGTGATGGAGAAAGTACTTGGAGTGGTCCAATGCAGCGCCAGGGAACAAGTTGTTAATTTAGCACCATGAACCATTTGAGGTCCCATGCTTGTGCCTTCTCCTGCTTTTATTTAGTAATGTAGATCTACCTTCAGTGTCTAGTCGTTAATATTGCTGATGCTAGAGTTAAAAATGCATGCCTTTACAAATATACTCACATTTATAACTTTTCAAATATAGGAGAAATATAAAGTAGAGTGTGCTTGAAAAATTGATATTATTTTGTGCTAGAACGACTGTGTCCAGCTTGGACAAAAGGACTTGGATGAGCAATTCTGCTCAATCTTCCTAGAACTTCACATGCCAGCTCCCTTAGCACACCATACAAAGCACCACATTCTATAGCATTCCTGCCTAAGAGGTGTGAGATCAGTATATTCATTGATGTAACCTACATCCCACAGAGAGTAGATGGTCTGTGGATAATGTGCATGCCCCCAAAAACGAGAGTCAATGAGAATTAAGCACTTAATACTGGCTAAAATCTCCTCCTGGCTACAATAAAGCTAATCCAAATCAGTACTGCGATGCACTACTACTTTCAGTTTCAGTGGCTTTCCTGTTGTGGGGAGTGAGAGGGCTCTGGGGAAGCAAATGATCAGGACATTGATTTAATATCAGGTCTGATTTAAGCTTCTTGAAACAAAGTGGGTCATGCTGACTCTCAGCCTGTGTGTGTTGTTATTTGGATTCTAAATAAACAAAATAATGGTTCGTTAGAAAGACATTAGCACTTTTGTTTTGACTTCTCGGGGCGGGAGGAGGGAGGACTATGCCTTACATTTGTTGTTATTTTTAAAATTTTAAACATTGAAAATCATAGGTAATTTTTATATGATGTATTTCCCTATAAGCTCAAAATACACTTCATGAATACTGCTGCTGATAGAGGAGCCATGCTTTCATATGGCTGTGCTGTTCATAAACAAGTTTTCTTTTTACAAGTGGGCACACGGATCATTTTGTGACTACTGTACTGCAAGCTCCCATCAGCAAACCTGAGTATTTGTGGCTTTCACAGTATCATTACTTTTGCATGTGAAGCATCTCATCCACAAATGTCTGCAGGACTTCAGTCTGCCTGGTATTTCGCATGTTATGAGGAAATATCTCCTGGATTTTCTAGGATGCTTTAATCCCCAAGTATGGATTATTATTTTTTTCAGTAGTACTTTTTTGTTGCTGAGGTAAACACCTAGAAATCATCCGCCTGCTGAAAGAAAGTGTGTTATCTTGCTGTCCCTAAGGATGACAACCAGAGCTATCTGCTCCCGGTACTGTATTGGCAAAATTCTATTTGTGATGAAAATAAGGTTGGTCAGAGCTGTAATGCAAGCTACCGCTCACTGTTTTCGAGCAAGACCAGCTCTTGCTGTTTGGAGTCAAATTAATGTGAGAAGGAGTCATTTCAGCACACTGTGAACTTAGTCTGAACAAAATAATTTTGTTATTCATTGTATAGGAATACAGGTATCCATTGTAGATTCGCCAAAAGGAAATTTTAGTTCTATTCCTAGAGTTATCAGGCATGTCTTTCTTTCTACAATTGAATTTATTTTCAGTTAGCCTATTGGGCTTGTCCCTGTGCATTGTTTGCCCCCTCCCCATTATTATAACCTGTTGTTTCTCTTTCTGGTAAGAATACCGTGTAGATTTTTCATAAATCTGTGCTATCCTTAGAGGGGTTTGTTCAGTTTATTTTTCTGGGATGTTTGGGGTGCTTTCTACCTACTGAATTCCTTTTGAATTTCAGAGGAAAATAAGATCTTAGCACTGATACCTGCCTGTTGTCTGATTTTGAAGGAAAAATGAAATCATCTACAAACTGTCCCTTGAATCTGAACCCAGCCTAGGCAGCATCACTGAATCTAACTTGTCAGGTCTTTAAAAAAATTAAATTATACAGGTTTCATTTGGCTTTGTTTTGCAATGAAAGTATTCCAAAGCAGCAACTGTGACAACCATGGTGTTTTGGAAAACCAGTTAACAGAAACATCACCAAGATTACATTGCTCTGAAATTCTTGTTCCACTGATTTTTTATGAATACAGCGTGATCTTCCAATGGACTGCTATGAGAAGAGAAACTTAAAAATTGTATTTATTTTGTGCACAATGGTTTGTGCTGCTCCTGGAACAGTTTAAAAGTAGGATTTTCAGTGCCTGTATCTTCAAGCCATATTCAAGGGCACCTTGATTTAAACTGTAACCGGTGCCCCAGTGTATAGTCACAGGGTTATTTCTGTTCTTTGGGGAGAAAATCAGGCTGCCAATGCACATGTCCTTCATGGCAGAATATCTGTCTAGAGAGAGGAAAGCAGATGTATGTATAAATCTAAAAATCCCAAATATAGCCTCTAAGAGGTGTGATAATTATTTTCAGGAAAAAGTGATAAGATGCAGTTTAAATCCGTGGGGCACATTGTTCCAATGACTGTGTAGTGTATTTATTAGGGTACTCACAGGATTTATGGCTGCTCCAAAGAAGTACATCTGCTCTATGACTACAGGCAACATTAGTTTCTAGGGAAAGTTTCTTGAAACTTTTTTTAATATGCTTTAACCTCTTGCATGCTGACTTGATATATCTAAAAGTGAGTTGCTCCACTTAGTCCTCGCTGGCAAAGGCAAGATGACAGCTTCCAGCTGCTCTGGATGCTCAGGCTGGGGTAACTCCTCTGGCTTAAGTCCCAACTCCAGACTGTCAAGACTCAAGTACACATCACCCAAAACCTGTGTAATTCCTGGTTTCTGAGAAAGGAAATCCAGGTATAAAGACTGGATGGGAATCACAGGTCTCCAGTAGTACCTGATTTAGGCAACCAGGGGTTGCAGGACACACCATGGCATGCAGCAGCAGTTAAGTGTAGGGGGGTATATGTCTACGTGCGTATATAGAATGAGCCGCTGGTCCTGAGACATGGATATACTAAAAGAATAGCCCAACAAAAGCTCATGTCTACACTGCACGCTTGGCTTACCCCTATATGTACTCAGTGCTTTGACTCAACAAATCTCCTGCCCCATAGCTGCGCTCACGCTGGCAGGCTCCTAGCTTGGAGGTGCCGAGGAAGAGTCTTTTAAACCACCTCCCATCTCTGTGCAACTGCACAAGCACTGTTCCCCTGTTCACTGCCAGCCAGGTATCGAGCCAACCTGTTTAACATCCTGCGGGGACAGGGGGAGCACACACAGGCAGCTGGGTACGAGCAGGAGGCAGCACCCACCAGCTGAAGGGTAGTGGTGGAAGCTGTTCCTGTTGCCCATCTCGCATGCCCAGCCACGGTGCGGGGGACCATCCTCCAGACTCGCAGAGCGTGGGAGGCTGTCAAGTCTCACCCAGGGGGGCCAGCTCCCCTGCAAGTGTTTACAGACCAAAGCTAGAGCTACCGCAACCCTGGGAGACGGTTAGCAAGCTGGACCACAAGCTCAGCATACCCCAACTGTGCAGGACAGACAGAGCCAACTCTGAGACAGCTGAAGAGGGAGATTCTGTTCTACACAAAGGAAGAAGGAAAGGGGAGAGAGACAAATGAGAAAAAGAAAAAAAAAAGAAAATAACCCAATGAAATGAGAAGGAATGAATTTTTCATTGTATTTCATGGCAAGTCATTACTGCTGTGACAAAAATGTTGAACCTCATCACCCCTCCCCATAGCCACTGAATTCGTATGACCAAAGCTGCATGACCATTCTTCCTCGTATGTGCCCATTTGTGGCGGAAGGTGTGAACTAAAGAGAATGTAACTATTTGCTTGATATTTAGGGCAGAGCAGTCAACAACTGTTAGTTCTGCTGGCAAATGACCAGTAGGTCAGGCTGTTACTCAGAAATATCACAGGATGATGTTGCCAGTCAGTGCTGACTAAGGGAGAGGAGGAATGCCAAATGAATGAGCAATCATCACCGTGTTTTGCTTAGGATGGAAATCTCAATTAGGATTCTATACTTCTCCTGCTTCTTGTTCTTCCTTGTGGCAATCTTTTTACACAACAGCAAGATGTTAACAGTGCAGAATAACAGGCATGCTAATAAGTATAATTTTCTTTTTTTTTCCCTTGAACACCGTATTTGCTTCATGTTCTTTCTTCCATTGTACATAGGAACTAAATAAAGAAAAAATGGTGCTGGGCTGTTTCTTTCCACAGGGCTTCCAATTTTTTTCAAGCCACCCCTCTCTGAGCATTTGTACATTTGAGAGCAACGGTACATTTGCTCCCTTTCCTCCACAGACACCAGGTCCCCTCTAGGAACCTGCTGTTCTTGTATGCAAAGATTTAAGAGCAGTGGATAGCAGCAGAACAGTCTGTCTGAAACACATTCTCATCTTTTTTTTTTTTTATCCCAAGCGTTATCTCATTCATTATAAAAGACTTCTGTTCCTCTACTTCTTTTTTTTTTTACTTTTTTTTTCCCCAAAACTCCCTGTGTCTACTCTTATTGGCTTTGATGGACAGATGAAGTATGATAGCCCAAGACACATTTGACAGAATATGACTCCGTCCTGCATAAATTACTGTCAGGGAATTTTAAGGGAAGTACTGAAGTAAATTTGCACTGACTAAAAAATGAGTTATAAATTATAGCATAATCACTGCTGCTGAACAATTTGATGGGTAAAACAATTAACTGAGTTTAGGTGAGTCCTCATAATTTTTCCTTATAGTTTAACTTCTCAAACTGCTCTGAGACCTGTGGAGGAAAATAATTTAGAAGGGGCATTTTCCCACTACCTTGCCAAAAATCATATTTCTTTCCTGTCAACATTGTGTCTTTCCTCTCATAGGTAACTCAGAAATGGCAGTTTTTGCCCTTTCCTCACATACCCATATCAGCTCCTATGGGGGGGTACCTAGGACCCTTCCACCCTGTGCCAGTACCTTCGTGATCCGTTTCTACTCCATGTCACCAAATCCCAGGCTTTTCAAACGACATTCTTGAAATCCTCCAATTACAAGGATAAGAAATGAAAGAGTTTGTGAAGCTCAGGATTCTTATGGGATGCTCCTGAAAATATACTTCAGGCAGTGGCCTATATTTTATGCATTCAGTATTAGTGGTAGCTTTGACTCAGTGAGGGTAATCTCTTCTGCCTGGTGAAGAGCTCCTGACTGGAAAAATATCACTGTTTTCATAGGTAAAATAGACAGAAAATGTGAATATTTCTATTATTATCTTTATGTCATTTGTGACACTACCCTTTGTGAGGCTGTATTTTTTCCATTTTGAGTTTCTTCTACCCTGTAAAGAAGTTTAGGTTTAGTTTTTATAGACAAAACTGCAAATTTTCTAGATTTTTCACCCCATGTCTTGTGAAACTGCTTTTCTTAAAATCTGCAGTCTTCACTGTTATGGTAAAACAAATCCAATTTTCCAGCCTTTGTGACTATTACCGAATCCCCCAAAACATGAATTCTCAAGCTTCTAGATTTTGGAGGCAAATACACTGCAGCACTTGTTACTTTTATAATGTCATTGTTTTCATGATAGGCTCATGACTGTGGGAACACAGCTTGTGATCACCGACTGCCTGGCATGGCCTTACATGAATCCTTGCTGAAATGTAGCAGCCGGCTAAGGTGGGGAAGGCACTTTGGAAAAGAGACAAATAAATAACCAGTGCGCAGCTGCCTGAATCCTGAGGGTGCTGGCACCGAGGCTAGGCTGCTTTTAAGCTGCCTATGTGGAAGGAGCAAGCATCGATCTTCTACTTCTTCCAAGTACTTGCTTCCATCAAGAGGGGTAGCCGGCAGGATGCTGCCTGCCAGCTATGGGCAGCTCTGCAGCAGGCAACGCTCAGTTGTACCTGTTTGTGCTCACAGACAGCTGTGAAGAGCTGACAGGGGATTGCCCAGACTTTGAGGGAAGAATGAGACAAGAATATTTTACCGTTCCTTGTGAAGTGACTCCCTAGCTATCCTTTGCAGCTCGATTGCTTCGGGTCCTGTAGCTTTGCTTTCACCAGCCCCCCTGCCCTCACAGCCCACAGCAGAAGACGCAGAGCACCTTCTTCCCGCATCCTGTCTGGGCCCCACATATCCCAGTGACAGCGTCCTTGTCACCGCAGAGCCGTGCAGCCTGCCCTCCCTCTATAGCCTCTGTGGCACAGGGGCCTCTTGCATTAGCACTGAAGGTAACGGGAAGGGGCAAGCACAGCAAGGTGGTCGGTGCCCGTTGCCGCTTGTGCCTGGTGCAGCAGGCAGGCTTGGCCATCGCTGCTGCCGCTGCCCAGCACATGCGGGGCAGCACCCAGAGCTGCCTCCCTTTTCCCAGACCATCAGGAGCAGCAGCCACAGCTTCACGTCCTCCAGCTCTTCCCAGCTCTGTCTTGCTTGTCTTCCCATCCAGCCCTGGGTTGGTGCTTGCCCTTTATTCTTGGGAGATAAATCACTTTTATATATGCAGCTGCCTGGCCCAGGACACTTCACTTGGCAGCGTCCAGAAAGTGGTGTGTTCCCCTCAGCAATGCGGTGATATAGAGTGCCCAGATGCCAGCAGCACACTTGCAGTGCCAGGGAGATGGATGGCAACCTACAAAACCTGCCCGAGAGCCACAATAAATACTCGAACAGTAACACCAAGTCTAGTTGCATGCTGTGTTTACCTGCTTGATTTAAATATAGCTTGAACTGTGCGATATTGTCATGACTGTTAGGTAGACATATCCTTGGAGGAGTGAGGAGGCTTATTACCTAAAGCAATACCCAAGGAGGGAGAACAGACTTTTCATTATAAAGAAGGTGCTAGAGATGTAGGAGTAATGCTTTGCCTACCCAGTGACTCCCTGTTTGATTTCAAGTAATTTTATTTGCATATAATTATTTTTCATATATATATAAAATAGGGGTATTCCTTTCTGCTCTCCCTTTTTCTCTTTGGAATGAAAACTCTTTGGGACAGACACCTTCTCATTCCAATTCACACAGTATGCCTCACGTGCTTGCTACTGTGCCCATTCTTATCCGTACAAAATTTCTCCATCGGTGTTTGCTCTTTAAATTGTCCAGATTAGATTCCACAAATGGTCTTGCAGAGTGTATTGAATTTATAGCAGAGGTGAGCAGTGCACCTTCAATTCATACTGCTCACCAAGTCACGAGGCTCAGACTCCAGAGTCCAGATATACCCATGTGCTGGCACTTTTAGCTTCAAAGTGAACCAAAAACTAGAAGGGGTCCATTTCCTGATGCAGGATCAGATTGAACACCAATCTTGCAAGAATATCTACATTCATGACTTTCCACTCGGCTGTGGCAGAAAACAGGAAATCGATTAGTCTCATTAGATTTTTGCTGCTTTAGGATAAAATCTTATGAGAACACCTCATTACTTTGCTGTACTTCAAACGGGACTTAAATTTTCTCCCTCTTTTAGAGTGGCCCTTAAGCACTAGCGGCAGCTGGACCCATACCCAACCTCTATGTCTCCTGCCTATGTCTGCCTGAGTCCCTGGCAGCCCTGCGGCAGCTGTGTGCAGTTGTTCTGTTAGGATCCAGTAACTGGAGTACTTAACTCTGTCATGAAAGGACAAGAGAGTACAACTCCACATCAGCGGAGGATAACCCACCCTTCTCCTCAGTAGGAAGGCAACGAAAGTCATTAGTGTATTGACATAGTAGATTTACAGTACAAGGCTCTCTCTGACTCTGATTGTTTTCCTGATAAGCACTTTTCCTGCTGAGCCTACTTGCCTTGCCAGAAATGTCTTTTAATAAACCTTTCTATCCGTGCAAATACTATTGTTTTCATTCTAAATCTTTTGTGATTTGCATTTTGGACTTAGATGTTTTAACGAATTATATTTGCATGTCATATAACACCAATTTGTCGAATCCTCTCTCATCTCTGAAGCAACTCTGAAAATGAAATTGTGCATCTTCCTCGGAGAGCCTGGAAAGAAAATTTGGCAAAAAATAAATACAGGACTCCGTATCACCACAATCAGCACGTGCAATGCCACAAAGCCTCTACGCTGACTTCTAATTCTTTCCCAAGTGTATATATTCACCACTTGCAATAATGCATATTTGTGTATTTGGATTACAATAATGCAGAATGCAAATATCCAGGCCATTGAAATCAAGCTCTAGTTTCAGTTAAGCTGAATGACTGGCAACCAGAAGCACTAGAGGAGGGAAACCTAGCAAGCACTAATTTTGGATGAAATGAAAACGTAATATTGGAGGAAGCAGAAGTTTGCATGCCGTGGCTGCAAGTTTGGGGTGTTCCGGTAAAACGTTATGACAGGTTATGATGCGGAGAAATCCTTTTTGCCAGCTCTAATTCCTTACTCCTCGCAACCGCCCTCCCTTGGGCTCAGCCTGCGGGGCCTGACGCTTCCTCCAGGACAAGAGGGTTTGAGCACCGCCACGGGCGCCGGGCCGGGCTGCCCGCCCCTGCCTGCCTGCCCGCCCCTGCCTGCTGCCCGCCCCTGCCTGCCTGCCCCTGCCTGCGTGCCTGCCCGCCGCCCCTGCCCGCCCCTGCCTGCGCGCTCCTGCCTGCCTGCTCGCTCCTGCCAGTCCGCTCCTGCTCCCTTCTGCCTGCTCCTGCCTGCCTGCTCGCTCCTGCCAGTCCGCTCCTGCTCCCTTCTGCCTGCTCCTGCCTGCCTGCTCGCTCCTGCCAGTCCGCTCCTGCTCCCTTCTGCCTGCTCCTGCCTGCCTGCGCGCTCCTGCCAGTCCGCTCCTGCTCCCTTCTGCCTGCTCCTGCCTGCCTGCTCGCTCCTGCCAGTCCGCTCCTGCTCCCTTCTGCCTGCTCCTGCCTGCCTGCTCGCTCCTGCCTGTCCGCTCCTGCCCCCTCCTGCCTGCCCGCCCCTGCCTGCCTGCCCGCCGCCCTTGCCTGCACGCCCCCGCCCGCTCCCGCCTGCCTGTCCGCTCCCGCCTGCCTGTCCGCCCCTGCCCGCCCGCCGCTCCCGCCGCCCCTGCCCGCGCCTCCCCGTGCAGCGCCGCCGCGCAGCCCCTTCTCCCCGCCGCGCTTGGCTCATCGCTCCTTTCCCTTCCCTTTGCAAGGCGGGGAGGAGGCCGGCACCTACTGCCGAGCCTGCAAAACTGCAGCCGGAGCCGGGTGGGTGGAAAGGCTCCGTACCTGCCCGGTTCCCCGAGGGGCTCCGCCGGGAGGCCGCTGCTCCCCGCGCCCAGCGGCCCGGGCTGGGGGGAGGCAGGGCTTCACAGCCCCGGCCGCGCCAGGCCTGCTCCGAGGCTGCGGAAAGTTACTCGGCAAGGTGCGGGGATTCCCGCAGGCACGGTGTGGCGGGAAGGGGAGTTGCGTACGTTTCTCTCGCAGCGGCGCACATGGCAAAAGAGGGAACCGCTTTCCAGTAATCGTAACATCAGGGTGTAATGGGCTGAGAAAGGTGCTATAGTCTGATTAACTAGTTAATTAATCACTTTGCAGCATAAGAACACCAGTCATGGAAGAGCAGGTGCTTTTACACCTAAAAAGCTTTTACACCGTAAATTCAACTCCCTCCAGAAAGAGGTAGCTGGGCACTGAAAAATGGACAATGCCAAAATATCCCTGAACTGTACTGGTTTTGATATTGTATGGAAGACATCTCAAATGTTTTATGACAGTGTACAGTAATTTCAAAATCTTAAGGTGGATCCTTCATCAAAACTCACACTTGCGTACTCTGGCTTTACACGTTTCTTTGCTTTCTGTACTTTCGGCCACCTTAGCACAGCCTTTTCTCCATGGCTCTGTCTACTCTGGGCAAACAGCTGGATGTGCCACTCGTAGCTGAGGGAGAGGAAGGTCAGATGCCCAGAAGCTGCTGCCAGGGTAGCCTTCATCTTATTGCTGAATCTTGAGTTATTCCAAGGCATTGAGTGTCCACTGAGAGCTTCTTCAGTTTGGAAGGCAATGGCGCTATGTCAAGAAGTAACCACTAGAAGAACTGAAGTTAAATGTAAGGCTACTTCAAGTATGAAGTACAATTATCCTTCTTGCTTTGTTATGAAAGGACGTATCCCAGCTCTTGCTGCCCTTAGAAATCATATACTTCTCACAGCTGTTGGGAGGCTTGAACTACTTGTCTGTTATAACACACGCACTTCCGCGTAAACCCTTGAGCTTTAAGAGAAGAAACAGCCACTTCACTACTGGTACCAGATGAACGTTTCCAGGACAAATGAAAGTCTGTATAAGCTTGAAATACTCTATCAGTAATTGTTTACATTAGCTATTAACATTTTCACTTGCAGAGATGAAGGACTGTTCTCAAAGAATCGGTGCTTAACGGCTAAGCCTTGCCACAGGAAAGCCTCTGACATTTTATCTTTAAGATTCCAGCATATTTCTGGTGCTACTTTTATACTTATCTGCAATAAAAAGCTGATTCCTCTGAGTGGTTTGGATTTGCTTGAATCAGATTTATAGACGAGGTTTTTATCACGGCTCCCAGGTATTACAGGAAAGGGGAAAGCTGCTTCAAGTTCCTACAGATGTCCATTTCAGGGTGCTGACATTTCCAGTAGCTTCCACTTTCCAAAAGCAATGTTTTTATTTACTGGGGAGCCAAGTGCAATGAACTTGGCCTGACATACCTACTTAAGGAGGTGGACTGGTTGTGCAAATCAAGCCAAGAGCAACGGCCAGGGTAAATGGGCACATTTATGGAAAGGAGTAGAGGTTTAGCCCAGGTTGCTCCACCATTTGAAGGACTTGTCCCCTTCCTCTCTCCCCAGCCAAAATGAATGTTGAATGTGGGAAGAGTTTGGTGTCAGGCTCTACTGCCTGTAAGCAATAATGTCAGTGTTTTTATTAAAAAAAAGTCTCCATTTGATGGTGTGAGGCAGTGCTAAGCTCTCTGCAGATCTGTGGAGACTGCTGGAGGTAGGATCTCCCAGTGAAGATTAAGACACAAAAATACGGCAGTCCCATAAGAAACATACTTGCTTTGCTCCTATGATTTTTGAGCACGGGGCCATCAGCTCTGAGCAGCGACAGTCCAGCCCCTTACACAGGCAATGGCACCTGCCCCTGGAGCTGGCTAACATGCAAGGTTGTGGCACAAGCATGGCCAGGCCACAGATGGGAAGGAGAATTCTGCAAGCGCATGCAAGCTTCATGCAGACCTGTAAATTATTTTCCTTAAATAACATGCAATAGGCAACCTGGATTGCTTTAAAATGTGTGCTTTAGATCAAAGCTGAATGAAACAAGATGGAACTAGGTCATCCAAGACAGTACACCGGGTGGTCACATATGACTCACAACATACAGGAGATTTGCCCAGCTCACTGCAGGCATCTCAAATGGCACTAGAAACTTAAGTGAGTCAATGCTGGGTTGCTGTGGACTATACTGTGAATGTAGATACATAAGTGTAGGAGTATTAGTATGGGAGCTGAATCCACCCTAACTCTCTAAAGCTATATATCTGTTAGTCTGAGAATTCAGTAGGGCTAATAGTCATTCTTTACTGTTATTAAAGGCCTTAACTTTTTTCTTGTCAAAGACGTGGATAGCCCTTAGAGACAATGAAGGCAAAAAATCCTTTCATTTCACTTTAAAATACTCTGGTGAGAAAAGTCTTGCTTTGGAAAGTCGCCTAGCTCATTTGTTTTATTTCACAAATTACCCAAGCGCCCATTTGTGCTTTATAACTGGGATTCAGCGTTAGTTCTTGATTAGAAGAGCTGTCATCTGCTTTTCTGTGCAGAAACATGAATCACGAGCAGGCAGTTATTGGTAAAGCTCCGGACCATTTAAAGTCGCAAAGTCAAATTAAAAAAAAAAAAATAGAGAGAGGCAGAAAAACAAAAAGCATTTTTGCAGAAGAAGACCCAGGTGAAATTCTCAGAACTTATCTGCGCTGAGAAAGTATCAATAACCGTAAAATTTCACAGCCCCCTTTCTAGAACCGCAGCCTTAACGTTTTGTAGGGGAAGTAAAGCTTTGGTTAACCTTGGCACTGGCAGACCTCATTAAAATAACAGCCTGTCACTTTCGAGTTTAAAATAACAGGGTTGTCAGTTTTATACTCAGCAGAACAATCTACGGTCTTATTCTCTGGGAAACGCTGCGGGTGCGCGTGGGGGGGCCGGCAGCAGCGCGAAGGCTGAGCAACACTGCCATCTCCAGGACCCCCCCATCCCGGGTGCTCCTCGGCAGCTGGGGGGACACGATGCTCAAACCCCACCGAATCCGTGCCGTACGCACTTCGCTTTTTAAAAGGCTGGAAAATAATCCGTGGTCAGGCGCGTGGTGGTTCGGCAACCGCTTGGCATTTAAATTTATGTTGCAAGAAAGTGTAGAAATGTATAATGTATGAAAAAATAATCTCCATATAGAGCAAATACAGTTCTGCTTCGCTTGTTCCAAATCAAAGCACGGCACCCTCGCTGAGGTACCTAATGTGCATTGAAATTTTGGGCACCTAATGAGCTGTTCTAAACAAAAATATGCACCTAAGCTCCCTATATCTAATCAGAGGAGAAATGGAGGTGCCTTAAAAAAAACTCTGAGAGAGAGATCCTCTTTAGCTGAATTCAAACAGCTGGGTGAGAGAGAGGAAGCCCAGTTCAGTTGCTTATACGTAAGTGCCTGGTGCCTCAGACGTCTATATGAGGATAGCAGATGTAACAAAGGACATACAGGAGACACGTCTTTCTCGAGGGGCAGCCCCTAAAACTTAGGGCTCCAAGGTAACTGCTTTTCATTAAGCCCAGTTTACAAGGAAAACTGTGTGTCAATTAAGATACCCAGCTGCCCTATACTAACCTGCTTGTGACATATGATTCTTGCCCTGACTGTGACACCCATATGTAGCAGAGACATAAACATAACAACCAGTTAGAAACAGTATATAACATGTGCTTGCTGACCTAGTCCTTTTAAACAAATTGTTGGCCATTAGTCTTAGGAGGCTTTCAGATTAAATCCCTAATGAACATAAATACTGATCAATGCATGAAAGTCTGGCGCAGTTTTCTGCTGGTAATGGCACAACGCAAATCAGATTGTGATGATCTGTGTGTTCTTCCTACCTGGCCATGCCCATGACGAAGGGCATGCTCTTCGCGATCCCACATGTGGCTCAGGTGGTCAAGCGCTGTATCCATAAATCTGTTATCAAGCTGCCCATCATTATACAAGCTCAGGATCATTTTTAATAAAGCCTGCAAGGGTGCTGGGTGCGTGGCTGGGTATGTTAGACACGTCTGGGGAAAGCAAGCAGCAGACAGTTGAAAACTGCCTGGTTTTCCACCTGGAAATAATGTAGCATGAAGAAGTGACATTAGTTAAATGTTGCTTGTGAATTAAAGGGCAAAGGAGTATGTGACTAAAGAAACTACACAGACACAAACGTGGCTTGCGATGGCTGCTTTCATGTCTTTTCTCTAAGACAAAACCCCAGGCCTCTCTCTAGTCACTGTAGCTGTTCTGTTAGTTCAACACACTGGTAGGATAGGCTTTACATACCCTGAAGTCCCTGAAATTACAGCACCTCATCACAAGCATCCACTTGAAACATCTTCCGAGTGGCTATGCCGCCACATACCAACCCACAGGACATCATCCAGAGTGGCAACCCTGGTAAACCAGAGAAGCAACATCCAGTGAGCAGCCAGAGACATTTGTACATTTTCCCAGGGCATAAAGGCTTAACTCTGAATGGGACTTTGCATTGAGCTGTTTCCGAGCATCCCCAGGGAGAAGGTGTCATCAGAAAGGCAAGCTGAATATTCTTCTTGCATTTCAAAAGGAAAATCTTCCCAAATTGCACAATAAACAAAAAAAATGCAATGAAAAAACATCAGGAAGAAGAAAATAAGGTTAATGAGAACCATTTCTTCTTAATACAAGCAAGACTCCATATTATTTTATTTCATTTATTGCATTGAACCTCAGTCAGTTTTGGATGCATTCCACCATCTTTGAACACTATTTTAGCATCTTCTGATATTCTCTGTCTGCAAGAGTAGGGATTATATTGTCGGGGATGATAAATCTGGATGGACTTGCCAGGAGAGGACTTGGCAGGAGAGGAGGAGGAAAAAAAGGAATTTACTTTTTAAAAATTATTTTAGTATTTTAAAATTATACCACCTTTAAAATTTGCTTTTTGGCCCCCATTGCTTCTGGGTGCACATTATCCCACTGCCAAAGAAGGGCATTTCCATTGGAAATTAAACCAAAGTGGATTCCATGGGCAATTGGCTACCCACTTCACAAACAAGTCTTCTTTGGGTCTTTCATGCCTTATAAAAGGTAGTCATCTCACTTTTAGTTCTGCATGGTATTTTCAATGCTTTTTTGAATTCTCCTGGTGAGTCTTTCGATTTATCCAGACGTCCTGAATTAAAACAAGGAATGCTAAGGTCTGATTCCTGCTAAAATGAGGGACTTGCTTTTTAGATCACTTCATTACTTTGGAGTGCAAGGTGAGTAAAGAAGACAGAAACGTTGGTCAGCTTTATCTACCTGCTTATAACTGAGCCCATGCTGGTAGGACTGGAATGGAGCTCGTGGGTGCTGTTCCAAGATCTGCTGAGGAATTGCATGACGTATGTAACTGCCTCGGTCACACAAGAAGTCAGTGGCAGAAATAAGAAATAAGAGATGAACTGTATTTCTCAATGTAGGGCATGTAACTATACCATTTCTATAACTCTGGATACGAATTTCTTTTTGGAAATGATGCAAATATTTAACTTTTCTCATCTACACAGTAACGCCTTTCTTCTGTTAGCAATTATAGATGAAGGCCAGGCTATTTTAATATCCTTTTCTATATATCCCCCAGTAAATTAAAAATGTAACTCTTTGCATGGCTCTTGCTATATCCTTTTTCTTATCAGAGAGAAAGTATTGCAATTCAAAACAAATTTAGTACCTTCAAAGTAGCTGAAAAAAAGTAGTTCAATATAATATCAGGGCTACGTCAGGAAGATAGCTAGGGAAAGTCAGGCTAACTACAGCCAAAGAGATCTGGCTGTCTTAATCCAAATAAATCTCTGCTAGAGAAAGTGGAAAGGAAATATGTAAAATATCAAAATTGCATATGTCTCGTGTTTCAATGTTTCCACAGAGTCTAACTGAGCTTGAAAGTTAATCTTTAATTCAAAGACTGGAAATACCGAGGAATAATTTACAAGGCCACAGGTCACTAGGGGGATACAGTAGTCTGACTTTGTAAATCACAAGCAAGCAATGTTAACTGAATCCTTAGTGTCTTTTATCTCATTTTCAAGGGACTGTACATCTGTTACATATTTTTTAAATGCTGGTGGTGATCAAAACGATGTATGGAGGAACATGCGTAACCATAGGGACTACTAAGAGACTTTCTGTGGTCACGCTTGAGGAGATCGCAGAACTGAAGCCACCGAAACCCACAGGCAAAAGTTTTACATGGTATGGCAGGCATTACATCACCTAATTCTATTCTGCATTTAAAGTTACATTAAAAGTACTGCAAAGTCGTTGCCTGCCCGAACATTCATCATGCAGAAGTGAACATGGCCATCAGGCTACTCAGGAGGAGGTTAATCAATCGGTGTTCGTAATTCCTCTTTCAAGGCCATCAGAAACCACACTGCACTTCCAGAAAACCAGTTTCAGTGTGTGGTTCAAGGAACTGTTTATGTAGATGTGTAAACTCCACTGCCAAAAGCTGAGAGGGTTAACAGACGTCCGGTCACACAGCAGGAAAGAGCAAGACTTCGCAGCTGAGTCCACAAGTTGTTTAAAGCTCGATGGTGAAATAATGCAATAGGGAGGGGAGGATAGCTATGAAGGGAAAATCTGAGCCAGATAAAAAGTGTTAAAATGCACCTGAACTGGAGACATCTAGAGAGGGCCGCAAATGGTAACCTGTCCCTCAGCTGTATTCATTTTTGCTATTGCTGCTTTTTGTGAGTCATGTAAATGTCTCCCTCCCCCCCCCAGGTTCTAAAATGGGAATGACACCTCAGGGGCATGTCTGAGGTTTAATTAGCTGTCATTTACCAACAATCCTGGGTAAAGTAAGACCATCTTACTTTACCAGGTGCACTTCTGAAATGCAGAAAAAAAATGTTTATTGTTATGAAATTTAATGATTCGTTATCTATATGCAGTACACATATAGAGTATGTAAACATCATTTATTATCTTCAGAAGTGACTGGGGAACGGGAGTCCTCATTTTGATTCTCAGGGAGTATCTGGAGAGCCTGTGCAGCATGTGAGCTGTGAGAACCTCTCTCCGTTCTTTTGCTGACTTCTATGAAAATACAAGGTTGTACTCCAAATTACAGCCCTTACAAGGGGTGTTGACTCACTTGTGGTTCAAAACAGAAGTCCGCAGTCCTCGAGAACCAGCTGTAATTTGATTATGGTAGAAATCTGAATATAGCTCTAAACATCTGAGTTCTGAATAGGTTAAAACAACTTCCAGATAGTAATGAAGTTCTTGCTCTGAAAACTAATTACTCATCGCTGACATCAATCAGATTGCTTGTATAAATAGTTATCCAGGAACAAGAAATAAATGAGAAAATCTGTCCCTTTGACTCTCATGTTCCCCAACCGTATATGGATGGACCCTCCTCCCTACAAACCCTTCCCCCTACATTTTCTATAGGATTTTTCCATCTAATTTACTGCACAGTGACCTAACAGGAGTTTACATATCTCTCTGTGAACAGTGGGCAGTTAGTGAGTTGCTTGTGCTGGTTAGCTGTACCAGTACGGGCCCTGGGGTTTTTACCCTCAGCATGGGTGGAAGGGGAAGAGGAGAGGCTGCTGTCTGCCCAAAGACCCTGGTCCCATGGACCAAAGACATCAGAAAGGGCAGGCATCCTGGGACCATCCCCGCTGCTGCTGAAGGCTTGCCCACAGTCTGTAAACTGGAATTTAATTTTTGGCTTGACAGGACTCCCCTGTTGAGGCTGTAAAGGCTTGCAAATGCTGCTAGTATCTCATATGAAAAAAGCAACTAGGGCTTGGCAAGGGGTGTGGAAGAGATTTATAAGGTGTCTATCATGGCAAGAAACACTGTCAACAACTCATGCAGGTAAATACTGTCCTACTTATTTCTTACGGATGAAAGTGCAGACGGTGCTTCTGAAATAACATCCTTGGCTGTTTCTATGTCCTGGCTTATAAAGTGACATTCCACAGAGTTTAAGCATGGCAAAGCAGTGTGGGCCGTTTGCTCAGAGAGCTATCATGTCTTCAGAACAAAAGATAAAAGAGATAAATAGCCAAGTACAATATTGTACCTCAACAACCTAAAAGCCAATCTCAAAACTGAATGGAAGAATGGAGAGCTTTTATTTATTGGTTTTTTAAAGAATAAAGCTCAGTGATTTCCTTTGAAAGCTATTCAACAAGCTCCCCTAAATCCTATTGCAACTTAATGCGAAATGCATCTGTTTCCATAAGAACAACAGTGGCACCATTTATCCTTAGTAGTCTGTCCTTTGTTGTGTTTTCTATCTATTCTTGTAAATTTTTCCACTCTAGTAAACCAAATGCAAAACAAGAACTGATAACATTTTAGCCATTCATTTATTAAGTTGATGCTGGAAATTCAGTTTGTTCCTGCTTGCTGCCTGAATCATGCCAAAATAAATTACTGTTCAAGGAGTTTATAATGTAAAGAAACTGTTTCGATGCTGTCCCAACATTTCTTGAACGTGAAGTCTGTATCCAGCTACAGATATTTATCTGCACCTAGCAGCAAAGATGGATAGAGTCTCTGCATGCACGTATATACACAAACTTCTCGCTGTTACTGAGATCCAAAGGTACTGCAATGTATTCAGCCTGTGTATCTTAAATCAGTTCAACATCAGCTCAGCACTGCATAATTTTTTTAAAACCTGCACATGTAGCTCTAAATATAATATTTATCTAAGGCATGACCAAGTTGGCGGGTGAGACATTTTGTCTGATGTACACGGTTTAACTGAATTTACATTCAGCAGACTGTGAGGCATATTAATTCTTGGAAAGATGTATATTTAGAAAACCTTAGACAAATGGAGACTAGAAAGAGCAAGATGTAACACACTTTTTATTAATGTCTTGCCTGTGGAAAAAGGTGACTTTGATTATTTGTACTCTCCAAACCCAAATGCTGAGTGCCTTGCTCGTAAATATAGGAATTTAAGTTTTAGCACCTTCAGCCCTTTTAACCTTCACCATCATCACCATTACGGAATTAAACAACCTATTATTTAACACGATAGTTAGCATGGCTGATGTTTTTAACCTCTTTTCCCTCTCATTGTCTCTTAATCAGGTAACAGACATTAAAGAAAAGCTAAAGCTCTCTAAAAAGTTCTGGTCAACATTACCCTACACAATCTGCAAGGATGAGCGAGTGACAGCCGGTCCGTCAATCGAGGAGGACTGCTGGAACGGCCACACCAAGGCAAGGTGAGGTGGACCCCTCTCCACCACACTCGGTCCAAATCCCCATCCAGCCTGAAGCAATCACGAAACCGAGGGCATTTCACTACGCTGTTTATAAGAGCGAAACGGAAATGGGGAGAACAAGTAATTGTCCACACACAGCTTGTAGCCGAGATTGCTTATTGTCAAGGTGCCATTAAAGCCAGAGTGTGAGTCAGGGTAAATGTGCACAGCATGTCAGCATGTGAACACAGAAAATGTTCATTGGTTCAGCTCCAGAAGGATAATTTATACTGAGATTTCAAAGAGCTCTTTAGCTCCATTTAGCATCCCTGTGTTGGGACTGACAGCTTGTGAAGCAATTGCACTCTCGGGATATCATACTGGGATGAAACAGAAATTGGAAATTCGGCTCTATTTGCTATTGGCTGGCAAAGCTTAGGGCTATTTGCTGGGGGAAAAAAAAAAAAAACCTGAGAAATAGCCAGCAGAGAATAAATGTAACACTTCTACTTATCTTGTGTAGAAGGCTTGACCTTATGTTACTTCATCAGAGATACTGTGGTCATCTGCCCTTGTTTGTGATGAGTTTTCTGTGAGTTTTAATTGTGAAGTTTGCTTGGCTCTAGCTGTGGCAGGGCTGGAGCTGGCAGATGAGCACGTGTCTCCAAAGATCCCAGTGTGGATTCATCAGCTGACAGAGGAGAGGCTCTGATCATCCCTGCTGAGAAAGAGGGAGGAATTGGCTCCAGGACCACAGCAGGGGCAGTCAGGTTTCAGGTCTGCAGCAGAGGCCTGTGCTTTTGGGGAGACAGGAGGAGTGGAGAGGTTGGAGTGTCTGGTGAGCGCTGAATCTGGAGAGCAGTGATGCTTTCTGGCACTCAGGGACTAGAATCTTTATTTTCCTTTTACCTGATGATACAAATGAAGCCAGAATAAAAAAATGAGCCAATAACAAAAAAAACCCCAAACATACAAAAAAAAAACCCCAACAAAAAAAGTGAGACAAGCACATAAAATATAAAAACTCAGTGAAAATAAGACAACATGGGAAAAAACTCACAAACCTGTTAAAAGTAATTTTGCATGGGTGGACGGACAGATACATAGATAGATTACACCCACCCCATCATCTAACCCTTTTTATAAGGCACACACTTTACAGGGGGAGGTTTTGCGCTGAACGCACACTTTTTCTCCTAGCCTTTCTACATAATGCTCAAAAGAATTCACTTCACAGATGAGAGCAGAGGGCTGTTTAGGATGCTGCTACCCCACTGAACCCACTTTGAGATGCACATGAACATATCTGTCCAAAAGCATGGGTCACTGCTCAGTTCCTAAGTCCCAGATCCAGAGAAAGTCCCTGGGGACTCTGCGAAAGACAGCTAGGAGGAGCATCTGGCTATTACAGGACTCATCACAAAGGAACAGTGTGAAGAGAGGAACAAAAACGTGGTTTTATCTTCTTTATAATCTCTTTTCTTGTCGGTGGGCTTTGTAAGGTATGAGCCCAGGCTGACATGCTGCAGCAGTTAAATGGAGTTTCCAGGCCTCCCAGCTGGATGCCGTGCATCACATCAGGATGCATGCATTAATAAGAGATATATATGCTACTCTTTCTACTAAAGAGCAGTCAAACCTGCCTGCTAATATCCCTCCTGGTTGCCATGACCAACGCTAGTGTTTGTACCACATCTGGCCAATACTTTTCAGTTGTCTTCTGCTCCTGCACTGAAGGGTCTGGCACAACTTCCACATTTGTTGGGAGTTATGGAGGTGCATTTTACGCATGTAGTTTTTCACCCTCCTTTTGCACTATTTATCTTATGAGAAGCCTGGTTATTTTCATGATGCCTTCTGAGATTAATGTTCTGGAGCCATTGAGAAAAGCTATCCTCTGCTGATAATCTCCTTGATAATTTAACACAGACATTTCCCTGGATGTGGAATCACAACCTCAAAGCATCACCTGAAAATACCGTCTCAGCAGGCCCAACCACTGCTCCTCTGTCCAGTTTCTATTTCATATCCATTCACAAAAGAAATGTATAGTCCTAGTCTTAATAACAGAGTTCGATAAATGCTTCAGGTGGAGAGAACAGTAGTAAATCAGAGAGATGCCATAGAATGCCATGACCTGTATATGAAATAATGTTGAAAATATTATTGAAAATAACTAGCTTTAGTTGCAAAATCACCTCTTGGCTGGTGAACAAGGACATTTACTGCAGCATAAAGAAAACCCATAAATGTTTCCTTGATCATACTGATTAGTATCTGATATAAACGCTAGTTCGCAAGAGCAAGGGTGGCAAAATCTGGCCAATATGCTTATATCTATTTGTGTTCACTGTGTCACCCGTCATAAGCACCCCTGTGCTATATGAAGAGTTGCATTTTGAATTCCAGGGAATATTACAACAGCTTATGATAAATAGGAAATAGAAAAAAAGGAAATTTAGCCACCTCCTGTTTTCCTAGACATTAATACTACAAATAAGAAGACATCATGGTGTTGGCTACTGTTGGGAAAGGAGATTGTTGCTGGGTTTTGATCAGATCCTGTGGTGATATAAAGACTTAGAAACTTTGAACTGCCAGATAGACATTACGCCTCATGTTTCATTTTACGTATCACCTTTCAATGCTGCCTTTACAGGCGAAAAGAGTTACAAACCTGAGATCACAGAAAATGAAAGCTAGGCTTTCTCCTGAGAGAGGCATTACACCAAGGTCACTGTGATTATTACAATCCCCAGATATCACTTTGCTACCATGATTAATTTACAGTGATACCAGGTCGCCAAATGAAGGTCGCCAATTCACGAATAATCATGGGGTAACAAGAGTCATCCATTTGGTGTTCTGGAAGGGCGCACTCAGCTCGCTGCTGATCTTGTACGAAGAATGGTTTTAATCAGGTCACATCAGGCAGAAACCAAGTGCTCTGGAAATGGGAAAACATTTATTAGATGGATTAATCTCTTTTTTTAAAAAAATCCGTATTAAAAATAATAATAATAGCTACTTCAGACAAAGTGCCTTTTAGAGAGATGCCCAACAGAACTTCCCCATCATATCTGTATTCACAAAAGAACTTGAACATAATTTTATGTTTAAAGAATTAATGTCTTCTGCCAGATGCACAGAGACAGATTTTTTAAAGATATTTAAGATCTAAAAAACATCATTAAGACCAAACTTCAAAAGTTTAGCTCCTTCCCCATATGCAGATAAATTCTTAACAACAGCTGATAACCTCTTCACTGTTCTCCAGAAATTAAGGAATTTTCCCAGAATGATGGAATTCAGGCTTTAGGAGTTAAACCAAATTCAAGGTATTAGCCCTTGAATAAGTGACTTTTACTGAAGTGAGAACAGTAGCCAAATCTGCAACCACTCTGGTGGTCAGAAGAACCTTGAATTGCTCCAACCAACTCAGCCAACTCATTTCAACCAACCCATTGTGCTCATGCACTATCGTCCTGGTGCTCCTGCTCACCAGGGCTATAGACCTACTAATATGTCTTAGCTCTGGAAGGCTGCAACCTGTGGAAGAGATGAGACCTGCATTCCTTTCCATGAGGAACCTATCACTCCTCCGAGTACAATGAAGAAGAAATAGAATTATATATGAGACAGACAGTAACTATAAACAGAAAAAAAAATAGAGAAAGATAAGGAATAAAAGGAAAAATGAACACTGTAACTTTCAACATCTAGCTCAAAACTACAAGGTATTTCACCAAAACGAACACAGGATAGAGTCTCAGCTGGCCTGAAATTTTCTTCTTCTCCTGCCATAGGTAGGTGAGTGCCTACTTCCCCGGCAGACAGCCTTTAATTCCTGGTGAAATTCAGGTGGGAAGAAAGATTCACCAGACCAGTGCCTGCCCTGGGAAAGTTGTTCATTGCTGACCAGCAAGGCTTGCAATGAGAATGAGTTGAATGTCCTTTACCTGGAGTTACGCAAAGATAACCATTTAGCACCACCAGTGAAAGTGTGAATAAACCACTTCTCAGTAAGTGCGAAAACTGCCTATTCTTAATTGATGACTCCAGGGGTTTTTTTTCAGCTTCTTCCTTCCAACAAACTGGCAGATGAGCCATTTTCTCCCTCTCCTTCTGTCTCCTCGAGCTTTTCTCCAAAGTGGAGGGGGAAAAAAAAAAAACCACCAACCCTGAAAATATCCTATGGGGATTACCTCCTGAGCAAACAGAATCAGATGAGGTGATCTAGTTAGCCAAACAAGCCAATTTTCCACTGCACTTATCTTTCTCGACCAGATGTGACTGCCTACCCCCAGCCCAGCCTGAGTAAGCCTGTGCTGTATTTTGTACTCTATTGCCTACAACTCTGTGCACCTGGAAAAACTCCAGTACTGCCTAGGTGGGATGCTCCAGTCATACTGTAAGCAGCTGCTGCGGCAGCAAAATATGGAGAACACTGCCCTTGAAGGCAGATGTCTTTTAAAAACCAGAAGATTCCTCCTTTTTTGTTGTTTTTTCATAGCTACAGCCTTTATACGTATGACCTGAAAGATTCATCAATCATTTTTAGACTTGAAAAAGAAGCAGACACCCTGGAACATTAACTGGATATAAAAAAAAAATTAAAAAGTGGTTTTAAATAGGCGTTGCGGTGCTTGGCTATCATGTGCCAAAAGACATCTTTGTTGTGTCTGCTGAGACAAGCAAGAACTGTGGAAAGGCTAAGAGGAACAGAAAGCATTAATATTTTAGAAAACAATGTAAATTACACTAAAATCCTGACATAGCTGAGCAAGGAGCAAACAGCAGAAAACAAACAGTATTGTTCAGCTTCTCTATACTCAGAGGGCTAAGAAAGCTGATTTTTTTTCCTAGGAGGATGCAAAGAACAGACGCTGATTCAGGTTGGCACTTCATTTCGTTTATAATGGCCATACAGTTCTTGTAATGGCCAGGCGTACAAAGAGATCATTAATGAGAGCAGAAGCAGCAGCAAAGCTTAAAATTCACAGGGGTGTCTCCACTTACAGAACTGCAGCAGAAGCAGCTGTGTTCAACAACTTTGCCCAGCCAGGAACAAATCTTCTGTCAAAAAGTGGTCCCAAGACATGGCTTCCTATTCGGTGTGACTTAACCCTACCCCACACACATCAAAATGCTTTTGTCAGAACATGTGCCGGGCTGCCTCTCAGAGGCTGTCACTCATGAAACACCTTGGGCTGTGTCTTCCTATATCTGTACTAATCCTTTCAAGAAAGGAAAACAATTCAAAGATATTTACATTCAATATAGGCTCTTCTGACTTTTTTTTTCCCCCTGAAGAAATAGGTGAACTAGTTCAGTAATGAGGGCAGAATCCATCTTCACATTCGGACATGTAAATTCATGCATTTAAATATAGATGCCTGTGGGTGAGACAATAAGGAATCATTTGTGTTGCCGAGCAAGAGTAGTGTCATTTGAGACCCTCTGGCATGTCTGAGATGAGTGTGACACAGGACACTACCTCCCATCTGGACCAGAGCCTGGGCAAGAACTGCTAGAGCATTTTAAAAATCATCAATGTTAAGGTGCCTGAAGAGAGCTTCAATATCCTGTCAGTGTAGTCAATGAGGCAGTTTTCAGCTGCCTAAACACACTTATCTACTGGTATGTGAGATGGTCTGAATCGTCAAGACACCTTCATGGAGCTGGCAAATAAGACACTGGACCTACGGGATATTCAAACCCTACTGGAGTGGCAGCAGGACACCAAGCAGCATATCCCCCAGTGGCTAAAGTGGCACTCAAAACTCAATTTGGCCGCCTAAAGAAAGACACCTAATAGCATTTTAGATGCCGCAGATGTACAAGATCTCCCCCTCAAGCCTGTAGATATGATGCAGGACCTATGGGAAACCCACAACTTTCAGGGCTAGTAATGAGAAGAGGAGGAATAACCAAGAGCATTCAAATGGCACCAGATGTCTATGTTTGTGCAACTAAATCCCAGCAGATGAAATCTAATGAACTAGTCATCTGGCCAAAGGCACGTGGGACTCCAACAGCTGTCCCTGCTCCACTGACGAATAAACTCCTGACTAGTTTTGACTAGATCTTGTGTTCACTAGATCTGGCAAGAGTGGGACTCTGCTCATATGCAGACACTTGCATTTAGGCATACAAGTTTTAGTATCTGTATAAACCTAAAGATGAATCCTCAGCCTCTCTAATTCTTTTGCTCTTCTGCTCTAAATACCAAGAGGCTCATTCGCCTGGGAATTTAAGTATCCACCTAACCTTTAGGCAATCTTAAGGTAATGGATTTCTTGTGACCCACATCCAGTATGGCTCCCTTACACATCTAGGTGAGGTGCACTGGACTGTTCTCCTGAGAGGTTAACCCCTCCGTGCGAGGAATGCTTTGGGGATCACCAGATCCTGAGGCAGATACTGGGGGGTATGTGACAGATTGACTGAATCAGTTCCTACGACTGAATGGGCTGGCCCTTTTAAAGTCAGATGGTCTTCAGAAGGACACCAGATTCACACTGATCACAGTGCAGAATATGAACCTCAATAAAAAGCACACACCAGAGCACTCTCAAACTGCTTTCAATCTCCAAACTAACTCATATTCTCTCCATATGAAAGGCTTACTAAGAAGTGAGTACATTCTTCTTTTATTGTTGACGATAAGACAAGGTGAAATCAAACATAAATCAGTCAAAGAAAGCCTGTGAACTGCCGTTCAGAGCTAGCCATAGCTTCTCATGGATGGCTCACTATAAAGAGCAGCTAACCCTTCATAAACAAGGAAAGCAATCCACATGAACGCTCAGTGATTTCAAATCACTTCTAGCTGCTAACTGCTATGGCCATTGTCATGGACAAGATACCGGGCAAGATGGACATCCTCTCTGAGCTGGCAGGGCAATTCTTACATTCTTACTTTTTTTAATCAACTGCACCTTGAAATCACTGATTTACTTCTAGGCTGAGTAATTTATCTACAGCAGCCATTTCATTTGTAGAGACGTGTGACAGATGGAGGTGCTGTTCCTTTGCAGCCCAGAGCTTCCCTGTGTGCCAAGGTCTCCATCCTGCTGCCTCCAGGCAGCCCTGCAGAATTATTTCCAATTTCTATCTCTGGTGATTCATAACACTGCGGTCTGCAGTCCTCCGTACTAGGGGAGGTGACTCTGTATTCTCAGCGCAGTTAAGCCTGTAGCACAGGAGTCTGGATGGGATCCCTGCAGCATTGTTATTTCTCGTTACGGTAGTAGTGAAACAACAGGACACACAGTTTGAGGCTGCGTATTTTTGGCAGTCATGTTTTGTTCTTATATGTTCACACTCCCCCAGGATTATTCTCATGTAAGCTTTCAAAGGCCACTGATGACAAATGAGTCTCATCCTGCAAAGAGAGTACCTATTATGATGAGGCTAAATCCTTCCCTGGTGCAGCAAAGCAGTCATCATTTTGTGAACCTCCAGAAGCAATACAAAACTTGTCTTCCCTTAACCATTACTTCAGCAGAGAAAGTCCTTTCTTCTCCCTTACTTTCACATTTATTTTTAAGGGATAGGTTTATTTTCCAGACCAATATGAACATAACACT
This sequence comes from Ciconia boyciana, assembly GCF_034638445.1. Taxonomy (NCBI): domain Eukaryota; kingdom Metazoa; phylum Chordata; class Aves; order Ciconiiformes; family Ciconiidae; genus Ciconia; species Ciconia boyciana. The sequence goes on along the minus strand of NC_132934.1, from coordinate 162,979,922 downwards.
GGCACCAGCACCAAATTTGAATATTGATAGAGAATTGGGTTGGCACAAATGAGAGCAGAGTAAAATACTCTTAAACTATATTTGGTACCAGGCGTCATGAAAGTTTGCCATTAGTAAGCTAGATTGTGCTATCATTACTTGGCTGAGCACATACATACCCACACAAGGAGTCCCACAAACATCAGTAGGGTAGCCTGGTATGCAAACTAATTACGAAATAAATCATTTCCTGATAAAGAATATGAGCAAAGGGTAGATCTGCCCGAAATCCCTTGCAGTCTAAATATGAGACAAAGACAGTAGGTAAATAAAGACAGACGAGAGAACAGGGAAGCAGTGATACACTATTTTCTCAGGATACCATGGAGCACAGAGAAATAATGATGTCAGCCCTTTATCAGCCTAGCAGCTGTAAAATGCACAGATAATTTTTAACAGAGATTCAAAGTAGGAAAAAAGGTAGCTTTGCAGATGCCTATAAGGAGAGTTTCCTGAGGACAAAGAGCAGCAGGGGACAAAGTGTGCGCATTGAACAAAAGATGATGAAGACTTTTACCATAGGATGATTGGAGGCACGGGCTGATTTTTGTAGGGGAGAGATACCTGCAAAAGCACACTTGCTGCCTGTGAGCAGCCTAAGACTGCATTTGCCAAGGTCAGAGAAGGGAATGCTGCAGTAGTCAAGAAATTATAAGTTAAGAGCCCGAATAAAAAATTCAGATGTGTGGATAGACAGGAAATGCCATACCTTAAATACGTTATGCACAAAGCACATGGGAGATGCAAGTATAACCTGTTCGTAAGGAATAAGGACCAAATCAAAGAGAACACTGGAGTTTGGTCAACTCACACCACCATTTATGGGCCTGGATGTCGGACAGGCTGGAGATGTTCTTCACAGTGGTCAAAAAAGGGATGGAAGGAAGAACTGGAGAAGAAAATTAAGTGCTTCCTTTAAACAAGGAGAGCCATAATGCCTCAAGATAGCCTTCTAAACTATCTCAGAACAACAAATATGCTATATATAACAAAGGAGTTCATAATTTTTAAGCAGAAAGAAATAAAAACAGAAGAATGCACTCTTAGATGCTTAATTTAGTGTGCAACCATTCATATCAGTAGAGGATCTGAACATGCAGTGACTTACTGCTGGCAGGTGAACCTCTTAGTTCACAGAGCCAGTGCACTTGCTGGGGAGTATGTGGGGAGTTAGGAGGCTGGAGAGCTTAAATCCTTTCTGCTCTCCATGCAGCTGAGCTACTAAAAGAGCCTTTAGAGTCTGTAAAATTAAAAACCATATTTTAAAAATGGTTTCACTGGAGCTGTTTAAGAACTGTGTAATCGTTATCAGTGTCAAATTGCTTAGCACAGCATTTACTGTACAGTCTTTTATTTCTGAAATGTATTGCATTTTAAACTAATCATTCATCCTGCTATATAGATACCTGCCTGAGATTATGAACGATGGCTTGACCAACCAGATCAACAATCCAGAAGTAGATGTGGACATCACAAGGCCAGACACCTTCATTAGACAACAAATCATGGCCTTACGTGTCATGACTAACAAACTGAAGAACGCATATAATGGAAATGATGTCAACTTCCAGGATACAAGTAAGAAATCATAAACTGTCATTAAATAAGTATATTTTTGAAAGACACTTATAAATCTCTTCCCTTAGATAGCTTTCTTTGGTTTTTGTGCTCTGTGCTGCTGACAACATAAAAAAAAGTCTTTTTCTGTCCCATGAAATTCCAGTTATATATTTGTTTCTTTTGCTTCTCTTGCTTATCTTCATGCCAAATGCATCAAGACACTGAGGGCTTTCCATAATGCCAGCAGTCCACTCCTTTTTCAGAAGGGCATTTAAGCACCTAATTAAATCACGGTGGCTTTCATTTGGATGCTCTGCTGAATGAAAGTTAGCACCACCAACACTTTCCCATTCCCAAGGTGTTCATCCCCACCAGGGTGCCAGGTGGAACGGGAATGGAGAAAAGGGACAAACACTGTAACCCGTGGCCCTCATGTGTTTCCCTCGCTCCTTTGTGCCAGGTGACGAAACCAGTGGCTCAGGCAGCGGAAGCGGCTGTACGGACGACATCTGTCCCACCGAGTTTGATTTCATCACCACCGAAGCGCCACCGGTCGACTCCGACAGGAGGGAGGTGGAGGCTTCAGCCACGCAGCCTGGTCAGTCACTGCAGACGTTCCTCATCGTCTTCATCAGTCTCGTACTGCAGAGACAGTGGAGATAATCCTAGATCTGGTCAGAGAAACTGTGTTTTAGCTACAGAAACAGTCAACTTTCTTCTTTTCTTATACTCTTGGACAATGGACCATGCCACAAACACTTGCAGTTTTCTACGAGAAGAGAGCAGTACTGCAACCTGCTTCCCTTTTTTGTTTTCCCAAAGAGTACCAGGTGCCAGACTGAACTGCTTCCTGCTTTTTTCAGATATCTCTGAAGACGATATCCACTCTTGAGAGAATTCTTTCTCAAACCTTTATTACAGGAGACTTTCTGAGCTTCATTTCCTTTTATGCTGCAAAAGTAAAAAAGGATCTTATGGTGTGTGTTTTTCCGTAACAAGAAAAAAGAGGGGGGAAGAAAACAAGAAAACAGTTTTCTTTCTAAATCAGGCCTGACTCAAGGCTGCTGCATTTCAACAGAATATCAACAAAACAAAAAAAGACAAGAAAGTAACAAAAAAAATGCAACCGTTCTTCACTGACAGCCAGGTTTCCTTTAGGAACTTCTGTAGGATGATTCAGGTCATCAGAATTATCATTGCTATAGGGAGGAAGTCTGGATTTTTTTTCCAACACAAAAGTATGTCTCAACGGTGAATGTCTTGCACTCCATCAGCCAACCACATCAGACTGGTATGAACGTAGAGAAGCTGAAAAATAAGTTTATCTTTTAGTATGATAGTAACTCCACTAGCTTCAGAATATCATGTTACAGTTGTTTAGGATTTAAATCTTAATGCCCAGTAAAAAATTGAGTAGTAGCACGATTTCACCTAGCTTCTTTTAGTATTTTTCCATGTTATACAATTGGCACAGATTTCCACTTAGCTCACCATCAGCCGTGGTGGTAATGCTAAACAACGCTCCTGACAAATCTCCCCTCAAGGGTTCAGACAGAAAATAATCTCTTGTGATATAATCTCTTTCCTTTTGTCACTTTCTGACATGGATTAGGACTTTCTGCTACTATGTTCATTATCCTACCAAGACGGCAATTCTCTAATGGACTAACAGCGATGGGATCAATAGTGTGTTTCACATCTAACAACATCTTTCATATCAGTTAATTTCAGTATCACAAGGATTTCTTCTGCAAAATTTCAGAACAAACAAATATATAGTACTGACATGGAGATTTCTTTCACTTTTTTAGTCTTAGTATGATCATCTATTTTTATATATATAAATATATATAAATCACAGATTTTAACTTCTTAATTACAAGCTCAGGGTTGACACTTCTTTGTAAGAAAAAAAATGTTTGGTCAACCAGCTCTTCTTTTTTTGTGCTGCTCTGAAAAGTAACCCTTTAATGACTGGTGAGCACGAAAATCAAAGAAGAGAATTTTTTACATATCCAGTTGTCCATTTCTTAACAGGTTTGCAGGGTGGGGGAGAAAACCTCTCTCATATGTGTGTATTTGTGGGAAGCATGTGAGTTTGTGTGATAGGCCTAGAGAAGGACACGGATGTTATTTGTGATGGCAATTGTACTCTCAAATTCTTCAAGGATACATTGCTTTAATAATCATTGCCTAAATAACCATGGTCCTGGAGAGACTTTCCCTAACTTGCATCTGGTCGTAAGACTGGAGGTGGAAGCTGTTTAAATCCTGGACAAATGAGTGTCAACAATTAGATATCAAAACCTTCCCTCTTCCATCGGCCACAGACAAAGGGCTTCTGTGACAATTCTGTGTGGTGTTGAAATGATTTGTCAGAAATTTATTTCCTGATTCTTACGGTGACTCTGGAAATGGTATAGACAAATTATGGAAACACTGTAAAGCCAGCCAACCACATTACAATTTAACAGCAGAGCAGGTAGATCATACCCATTGCAATCTCTTTTTCTTGTCAAATTATAATTAGCTATCGATTTAGGCATGAAATTAAAGTAGAAAACACACAGCACATTAGGATAAAGTATACTTAAGCACTTTTACCAAAAAGTATTTACAAACTATCTATATAATATGTTTAATAAAAAAAGGATAGGTTTTGAGCCACTTGTATTCCATTCTTCTTTTCTTATTTGTTTGTTTACTTCAAAGTACAATGATCTATTCTTCTTGGCCCAGCCTAGTGTGCAGGAGTCGCTGGCTAGGTGTTCAGATCACGCATGTTTTACACCGCCCGTAGCAGTGCTTCCTGCTGCTCTGATGGTTCACTCTAGAGCGGATGTCGTGATTCAGCATTTAATGCCTTCAGGAAGTTAAACAGCAGAGTTTAAGCCAATTTTCACAGGCTTTTTCATTGGCCCTGGTACAGCAGGTACCAAGCAGAGGATATTTTCTTTGATGTTTTTTCCTGAACTTGCATATGCAGCTTTCTACAAGGAGACCCCTTTAAAACTCTCCCCTGGTCCATCTCTTTCTACCCATCTCCACACCCTTTCTATGCTTCTCCTCCTCAGCAACCTTGTTTCAGGAAAAGTTGAGTGTCATTTTGATTTTTCCTCTTGTGTGTTTATTCAGTGGTAACTGATACTGTTTCCACCTGATTATTCTGGGTCCGGAAGCTTATTGACAGCTAACAAAGTCCTCTGAGGCAAGTCCTCTGTTGTACCTGCTCCACACTGCTGGCTGAGGAGCTGATGGACTCCTAGGGTCTTTGTGTTAGCCTCAGCCCACATTTAGGTGATCTGATGACTGTTTTCAGCTGGTGCAGCCAAACTGGGTGTCCAGGGTACTCTCAGCCATTTGTAGACCTCCACGGACTCGTGGGCAAGGAGTAAGAGGGATCCCTAAAATCCAGGGGGTTTGCTGAAGGCTATTCTCACTCGGGGAGCTTGCAGGAGGGGCCCTGCTCTGCTTGGACTGGATCTTACAAACTGCCAGTGAAACAACAAACCAGACTAATCTTTGCCAAAATGTGGTTGTCTTATGCGAGTTCTGCCAGAAATTTATGTCTTCCATATTATTTCTCCTCTTATTTTCCTACTATGCATGATGATATCTTGTCAGGAGATGGAGATCCCTTTGCATGAGGTATTAGGCATACGTTTCTTTAATAGCCCCTAAAGGCTGAATACGCTCTTCATACATTGCATTTTTCTGAGATTAAGAGAGCTATTAAATCTACAGAGCAAATGAAATTGGGAATGAAGGAAAGAAAAGCAAGAGCATTCATGTTCATAAATGCAAGAATCTACATAATTTCCAATGCTTCTATTTGCACATCCTTTACATCCATTAACTCTTCTTCTAAGGCAATTTTTTGGTGTGCCACAATTTAAATATTTCTCTTCCGTTAGCAGTCGGTAAAGTACGAAATGATAAAGAAGACAATTACCTGTTCAAGAAAGAGGACCTAAGTCCTAAGGAAAAAATCCTTTGACTGTGTAAACCCTTTATGCTCTGCAGTCTAGAAGTTCTTGCTATTTTCTGTCCTTTTACAGCGGAGGCTTTTAAAAAATTAGATGCAATGAATAACACAACCAGTGCTGTAGAACCCTGTGAGGTTTTCCATTTTAATATTAATTACATTGATTTTACATTGTTCCCAAATTTTTAGTGTTCCCTGTACTGCAGATTTTTCTACTGATGACTCGGTACACACTACTGTAACTGCAGTACAGAGTACCTGAACTCTGGCTAAACTTAGGCATTTCAAAAAAGACAATCAGAAAGAATTGAAAAGAGAGGGTAAAGATTTTCTGCTAAAGGGGAAGAGCAGGGGAGCCTGTGCCTCAGGGTTCTGGTAAGGGCTGATCTATCCCAATTCCCTGAGAGGCATCGCAGAGCTCTGTCAATGGAAAGCTCCCAAAATCTGAGTCTCACTCATACAAATTATCCTCGTTCTGTGGGATTTTTAGGAATGATGATTCCCACAGCTGTGTGAACTAGTTTGAGCTGTTTCCATGCAAAATGGCTGTGAGCTAGGGCTGTTCTTGGGAAGTGGACTGTGCGTGCAATGTCTCAGCAGGCAGCAGTTGCCTTCAGTTTACTAACCAACCCAGAATCGTTATCAAATGTAACTATACTTATTCACTGAGACTTTTTTATTACTTCAACATGAAAAATAAATTACAGCACCAATGCAAGTTGTGGTTTTTGTTTTTAATTTACTTGCAAAGATAATCCATTAAAACTGAATACAGAAAATTTTTGAATGATTCTGCTGGGAAAATCAGGTTTCTGCAGATTTCATTATGGAAACAAATGTCTGAACAAACTTCAGATATTAAGAAGAAATCCACATTTCAAAGACTACAAAGTTATATTTACTATATTAACCCATAAATTTTCAAACCTGCTGGATGACAATGAATGGAGGTAACAACAGTGGAACATCATATAGAACTGCAAAAACCCTCATTTCAAAGGGAGATTCAACAGTCAAAGGCTAAGACTCAGCTGTGGGGCTGAGAATATGTTGTCAAAACACAATAGACACAGCAATGCATACTTCCAAGAAAATTAGGGCAGGTGATGCACTGAAGAGGGCAATGTTTCCATTACAGCCACTCACATGGACTGTGAGGATCATATTAATGTGTAATTATGACCCTTTTTTGATAAAACAATGATAAAGACCAGAGTACCATGGTAATAGGGGACATGAAAGATAAACAATATAATATTAACCATTTTCTCGTCTGTTAAAAAGCATAGGAGACCTAATGGAGAACCAAGAACTTTGAAACTGATTTTTAAAACAAACTTCTAGCACCAGGCAAGAGAGATGGTCTCAGATTAATTCAGTCAGAACATTTTCCAACAGTCTATCCTATTCAAATCTGCTGACCAATATAATCACTTGAGAGTAATTTGCCAATGTAACACGAAGTGTTCACTTACAGTACTCACTGCTTTTTCTACTAAACTGACTACATAGTTTACAATTCTGATTGTTTCCATGTGTTCGTATAACAAACTTGTGCATTGCACCTGTGTGAAATCCCGTCCCCGTGGCAAAGCAAATGAGAGCTTTGTTGTTAACAAGGATTTTGATGATAATCAGGGATAAAAAAGTAAGTCCTTTTTTCTGGAAACTGTTCATATTTGATTTCTTTCTGACTCTCAATAAAACAGCAACATTGTCCATAAAAGAGGTGACATTAGCATCCTCACCTGTACGTTTCCAAACTTTACTCCAAAGCAGTTGCAGTCTTTCTGCCTGGCTTCCCCACAGCCAGGGTCTCTGGACTGTCCAGAAGTTGAAGAAAGTCACATAGGTTTGTCCATTGCTTAAAATCTACGCAGTTAAATCAAACCGTTTCAAGAAAATGGGTCAGTATTTCAATCAGCTCTCACTTCACCTTTATTTTTAATTATGTAGCATTGATACTTAAGAGTGTAACATGCATGAAAGGCTTTTGTCTCATGGTGCACTGGAAAAAAAATTTCTTCTTGCTTTTCCTCCTTTATTCTGGTACCAGGAAGTCTGTGAAGCGTAATACTTTAAGCACTAGGCAGCATCCAGTGGTGTAGTTTGTTTATCAAACTAAGAACAGCTGCATTCCAAAAGAAGTTCTCTTTTTTCTTGAAAGGGATTAGGGAAAGGGATTATCCATTCATCATTAGCAAAAAAGAGGTACAGAATGGCAACTATTTACTATATAGTGGGGTACCATCTGTCCGTATCTCTGAAGACCTTTTAAAGCCAAATTTTCAGGGAAGACAAATCTAGTTCCTCTAAAATAGAAATCAGTATGATTTTCTGCCTTGAAAAAAATGCAAAGTATATGGCTTTCAGCTCCAAGCGTTGGGGAACTTGGAAAGAAATTTACCTTCTTCGAAGTGAGAGGCTAGCCATTTAGGCATTTCTGCTGCTCTCAGCTCCTGGAGCTGCTTTTATACATCTCCAGGGTTCTGCCAAGCTCCCACGCAGATCACCTGAAGCAAGGAGCCTCCTGGGTGTGCAAGTTGTCCCTGCCAATGGTGGAGTATGTTCTTCCAAGATAGTTAGAGAGACAACTGAGGAACGAGTGAGGGGAGCAGCAACTTCACAGTGAGACCCAGCAGATACATGACCATGGGGGATTAACAATAAAATCACGTGGGGACAGCTGGTGCTCCTCACTGCTGTCCAGCTCTTCCTCTCGACCTACTGTCTGTGAATTTTCTGCGTAATCTAATTATAACCCTACATTTGTGTACATAGCAAAGGCCCAAATATTGCTTCACCAGTCAGTGGTGTTTCTGTAGTCTGCTGCAAGGTTTCTCTCTCTTCTTAGTTTCCAGGTACGCTGGCTAATTCTGTGTCTTTCAGTGTGTGAGGAAGAGCTTACTAACTAAAACAGACTTCTATGTGTCAGTAGTCCTTTTTCCTAAAAATATACATTATTTAGGCACAAAAGTCCTTCACATGTCTCACAGAAATGACTTGATTCTACTACACATCTAGTGAGTTTTCTTCTCAAGCCTGAGGAGGTCACTCATGGGGGCTTTGGAGAAAGCCCAAACTCCCGTCATTCAGTCAAGGTTTTGTAGAGGTCTCCCATGTTCCACTAAACACCCCAAACACCAGGTTACAGGTGGGCTGTGCTCCTTCTCCTCCCTCCTCTCCTCACTCCTCACCTCAAAATATCATCCTGGGCCTGAAAAATCTTTCAAAATATATGTTTCATCAAAGCTAGTGCATTCTAGCAAAAAAAAAAAATCCTTTTTGGAAAATCTGTGTTTCCTGATGATAAACACTTCTAACTAAAGGTTCCTGTCCGGCTCTCCTCCTCCCATGTGCCACACATCCCATCTGTCTTTGAGTCACCAGTGTCCCTATGACCATTTTCTTCTCCAGGCTGAACTGTCTTTTCAGTCATTTTTAGCTCACTGGATTTTCTATCTCCCTTCCCCAGATCTCTGTGCCTTTGGTAGCACTTAATGCTTCTCTTTTCAGACAGAGGATGTAGCAACAAAGAGATTTGGTGCACTTATTTTGGGGTTTTTTCAGTCTTTATCAGACCCCCACCTTTAGCTTTTATTCTCTATTCTAAACATGTTCTGCCAGGTGTATGTTCTTGATCATCTGACATAAATCCTGATTACTCTTTTTTCAATCATCTAGTGTATTATTAGAGTTTATAGACTACATTTTGGCTCATTCATTCAGTTGCGGCAAAATTCTGTTTCTTCCTTGTAACTATAGCACATAGTTTGTGTCTTGTTATCGTCTGCTGTGCTGATGAGCCAGCAAGGCAAGAATTTGTGGATTGTCTATACAAGATTAACTGGTCAGGTAACAACATCAGGAAACAATTCATGTCAGTTCTGTAATTGATTGTTTTGAGGTTTGGTGTTGGATTTTTTTTTTCCTTTTATTTTATTTTAACATTCTGGGCTTCATTTGATTTACTTTCACATTGGCTATGTGTATATTACATTATACGCATGTAAAGTAATTACAGATTAACTGTTTCAGTCTTTAGATAACACAGACTAATTTTAAGTAGTTGGTCAATCTTAGTCTTCTTGTAAGAGCTATAGAGTGATGATCGCTCTTAAAAATCTTCCCAAAGAGAAGTCAGAGGAGTTCAGATTTCAGCTATGTGCTATTAGTTGAGTTTGAGGCTGCAAGAATATTTTGTAAATAATTTGTGAATATGTATGTGTACTTGAGGGGGGAGAAGGGAGCACTTGCATCTCCAAAATATTCTGAAGCTTCTTTTCAACTTTTACCTAATCTGAACACGAATTTACAAATGAAGAGTTTGCATTCAGACATTCAGGGATGTCAAACTACATAAATTGATGGACATTTATATACCGATTCCTCCCAGGTTACTTTATTTTGTTGGTGAGCAATATCATTTAATTTCCACTAGCAATTTTGTTACATTTAGCAAATTCAAAGAAAGGGTGTTGTTTAAGTAGGTCAGATGTCTTGATTTGGGTATCAATTGACATTTATACTTGCTTGTTAAACTTTTACGACTCCAGACGTATGAACATCGCTTGAAAGCATGCAAATTGTTAGGTCCAGTTTTGATGCTGTAGTTCTAGATTAGTATTTAACGTAGTTAAATGTGAATTGATAGGGGTGATATTTGAATGCAAGTCAGGTTTAGAATAAACTTGGTTTTAGACAGAAGTAGGGTTGGGTTGAAAAAATCTCATTAAACATTAAACCTGCTTTTCTACAGATCCAATTTTAACATTTCAGCCTAATCTGACACAAAAAAACCCCCTACAGATCCTGTTTATAGACCGTACCTGAAACTAAATGGTATAGCTTCCGTTGCGAGAGTTCCAAACAAAATGAAAGTTAAAGAAAAATTCTAAGTTCTCCCATCTCCAAACGCTACTTACAAAGATATAGTATTTAGCAGCATATGGCAGTGTGTATATATAGCAGTGTAGCAAGGCAGAGTTTGAACTTTTAAGGAAAAGATTCTTTATGGCTTTGTAACTTCAGAGAAGTAATGTACCATGGACAGAAACAGAAAAATACATACAAGCATTTTGATACATTTGTGAAATAGGTTTCACAGAGCCCAGTATTTTTTGTGTAAAATGCCTTAAATCACTTTCTGTAGGGCTAATGCAATTGAATTTGTTTCTGTATATAGCCTTTTATAATAATAACTTCGGATGCAACACTAGACTTTTCTTTCCACTACAATCATATACAGCCTTATGATTACTAACTACAGTAGACAGACTATGAAAGCTCTGCTTTATTAGCTGTAAATGCACTTTCAGTCCACTTGTAGACTTAGAGCTTGGAAGCAAGAAGAGGTGACAGTGCCGAGAGCACCGAGACCTTCCTGATGGGCAATCCCTATGTTCTCTCAGGCTTGAAATCCTTTCCCACTGACTCCTTTTCCTCTCACCCCATCTGTCTTCATGAAAACCGGCTGTGTCTTAGGGCCTTGAGTCATCCCACCTAGCACTAGGCACTTCAGGGAGCACATTGCTCAGCAGGGTTGTCTTTCTAGGTCTCTGCAGTTAGTCAAAAGAGACGGGCACCTCTGTATCTGGGAAGGAGCTTACCTCTCTTCCCCGCGCAGGCAGCCTGGGATGACAAGGCTTGTCATTTAGGCACCTCACTTAAGTGCCTGGAGGTAGATGCCACTGGTGAGACTGGGGGGATCCAGGCTTCGCCCAGACTCCTTCCTGTCCTTCTCCTTGTTGGCACAATGGTGCCTCTTTGTGCCAGTGCTGGAGTGAGGAGCCTGGAGAGGGATCCTGTTTGGGGAAGTCGTAGTATGACGGCTTCATTTCTGGGCCAAACCAACCCTGATGTAACTAGACATACAACCAACGTGCATTCGTTTTTCTGAATGCTGCCCAATGCTGTTATGTTTATATTCTTCTGTATAAGACTTTTGAACCTGTCAACTACCCTAGCTACAAACACGCAATGCGACGGCCTTCAATGCGCATATGCACAAGGGATGGAGCTCAACAGATCTCTCCTGAAATCCCAGATGCCTTTCCAAGGCTGGTGAAAGCAGTGCACAGGGCTCAAGCCAGCTCACAGAGTTAGCGAGGAGTAAGGTGCACATCGCCGAAGGGCAGAAAGCAGATTAATACAGTGCCTCAAGAGTGAGGACTGAGATAAAGATACCCTTTGGGTTTAATCATTAATGCACTTAGTCGTTTGTTAGTCTCAGCCCTTACTGCATCAATGAAAGGAAAATACACATTTTAAAAGAGGTCAGCAGAGAAAGCAAGGTTAATATACACAGGATAATGCTGACAAACCACTAACACACCTCTTGCAAAATAGCTGATTGTTATGACAGAAAATAACTTTTTAAAAGCTGAAAATAATTAAGTGCAGCTTCCTCTGTATCCCCTGTCATCTCTTGGGACTCCATAATGAGGAAATCCTTTTTCTTTCCCCAACATACTTTTTGGGGGTTGGTACTTGAAATGTGACAGAAACCAAAAGCCCTAGCTGTAAAGCAACCATTCAGCGTCTAATTTTCTAGGTCTCCTGCTCTTCCACTTTGTTTTCCTTTTCACATATCTGAGAATGGCACACTCCCATAGTATATGTAAGTGTGCATCTTTCTCCCTGTATACACATTTATTTACACATATACATACATATATATCTCTATAAATACAGCCACAAGCCAGTAAATTTCAAGTGCATATGCTATAAAAGTATTGGAAGGACTCCATTTACCACAATACTTGACACAGACCTAACGAGGACAGTCCCAGGCAGGGACTCCTGCTTTAGAGATGATTATAGCTTGTGTCTCCGTAAGTGTTGCAATTTTCTGAAATAACTGTGGAAAAGGGTGAATCTGCAGAAGTTATTTGGCAACATCTGCTGGTGCTAGTAAGGAAAATGCAGAAAAGACAACTATCCAGATAGAAACAGCAACCTAGATGGTATCTCGTTCACAGTACTTTGGGGCTTTACTGTTATGAATTTCATTATTTCTTGTTTTTTACTTGAACACAAAAAAACTGGTAAAAGCTCACTGAGCTTTTCAGAACCCCTACCTCCTTCCTTTCAGGCTACAATAATTCTTAAATGATGACTTTTCTACATTTATGAAAATATGTTCTTCAAAAATGAAGTGGGTGAAATACTGATGATCAAAACCATCATCCTATTTGGTGTTCTTTTTTAAAATCAAATTCACAATCCACAGAAAGTGGTTCTTGCTTCTAATAGTATCATCTGACACCCACCCCCCCTTAACTGAATTACAGATTCATAATCATACCGGCACTGTCCATCACCCAAGAATGACATGACACAACAATACCCCATGGATTACCCCCGCAGCCACTGGGTCTTTTTCATCACATCTTTCCCTTCCACACACTTTCCTCCAGAAAGTTTTGATTAGTAGAAATGCATTCAGATTTCCCTGTGGATAAAAAGAAGGGAAGTGTTTGACATTTTCAAGACAATCTCAGATGGTACTGTTCGGCCCATTGCTTTTCCATTTCCCCTTGAGTCTTTACTGAGTCCAGTGCACAACAGTTAATGTGGTTTTCACAAAGCAGTGATCAGTAATGTAAATACCATTTCTTCCCCCAAGACTTATAATGCATTCTGTGCTTCTTAAGCTTGTTTCTTTCACAATTTGTCACGTCAAGGATGTTAAAGATGATATTTGGAAATCACAGAACAGTTAAACCATAAACTGCTGTGTTCCTGTCCATCAGTAAGAAAAGTTTGACTGCAGGGATATTTTGTTGGAAGGGTTGTATTAACAGTCATTTACATATATATATATATATATTTGTAGTGCTGCACCTGCTTCTTTCATGTACCTTAAAATTACTATCAGATAATGAATGACCTCCTATTAAACTCATTTTTTGTAAAGCATCTTCCTGAAATATAGGCATTAGAAGACCTTGCTGCTCAGCCAAGGCAGTTTTGCCTGGTGCAATATTATGTTACTAGACAAAGGCATTTGAAAAAGGCCATACATTTTATTTTCTAAATCAATACTTTCTTTTGCTGCCTACTGAAAAATCCTTTTTTAGTGCTTACAACACATTTGAGAGTTAGGATAGGATTGTAATATTCAGTACTGTCTCAGACTGAGACAATAACTAGCATTCTTAAAGATTAATTTTATTTGCCCTGCCTTTTGCCTGCAAATGTTATCCACATAATGCTTTTCAGACAGATTGTACCTTGTTAGCTTCCCTGCTTCATAGTATACATATATTAATGAATACGTATTTTCATTGACGACAGTGTAAGGCAAGTTATTTCTCTCATAGTGTTATTCTACTGTTTATTCATGTGCATATTTTAAATTTGCAATGGCTTGTTGGAAAGTCTAATTGATTGTCACTGATTACTAGCCAAAGTTTTGCTTTTGTTAAGACACCATTACATAAAATTCTGATCATTACATGAAAGTTTAATTCTGATTATTAGATCTTAAGGATATTCTTTTCAAAATCACAGCAAACTCTTTATCAGTGAATCTCCACAAAAGCACTGTGTTAAAAATGTTAGAAAACAGTTTTTCCAGTTGTCTTTATAATGAGAAATAAAGAGACTTTTCTCAGTTAAACTAGAAGATATATTGACCTTTATATTAATCTTGCTGTAATTGGACTAGTAAAGCATTGGAATATAGAATCCACAATTAACTAACTCTCTGTGCAGAGAGAGCAATATCTCAGCTAAAAAAACATCAGATTGCTTGCCAGGAAAGTCTTACTGATGCAACACACAAGATCATATGCAGACCATCTACTATAGGTATCCAGCTGCAGCAACTACTGCGGCATGCAACGTCAAGAAAGCAATGAGGGAGTCAAACTATCTGCCACCCAATGCCATGAGATCTCAACTGTCTCTACTATCAACAGACAGAAACAGGGAAACATATTCCCTCCACCTGCTGTAGCTGCATATATTATATGTTGCTCCTACTTCTCTCCGTTGACAGTACAGAGGATCCTTGGTCTGGCATCATGGTATAATAAGCCGTGTGAATGATTCATGACCATCTTCAGCTTAGAAACCATTACAGACGTGCACAGTGCCATAGTGGGTGGTTTGCACACAGCCCATTAATCCAAGTGTTAAAGATAGGTGATCAGAAGTAGTCATTTTTGGTGAGGTAACTATTCCCAAGGTGTGTGGATAAGCACTCCCCAATGTAGCTTCTTTCAATGCAAAATTTAAAAGTGTCACAGCAATCTGGACAATGTAATTTACGCTGTGTGAGGACTATGCAATGGAGGATCAGAAACGCCTTTGCCAGCCTCTCTGGTCCTCCTCCCACTGAAGCTAGTGAGAGTTTGCCATCGGCTCCAGTACCAGGAGAAGCATATCTAACAAGTTTGATACTAACCATTTAAATTTGCGCTTATATCCTCGGTGTCTATCTCTCAAACCACACTGATGACACTTACTTTATTAGTTCATAGTTACAACAGTAATAAAGTCTGGGGCGATCTTTTACACTGTTGCTTATTATTCAGTACTGTATGTATATATATACTTGACACCTCAGTGAAGACTTTGACATGCCTTATTCATTCTAGTTATTTTTATGGTATTGGTTTTGTTAGATTGCTTTACCATATAAAGAATAAAACTATAACTGCTCTGACTTAAAATTGTCCAATTCATTTTTGTCCAAGATGTGTTAAACAAATCTAAGTCATGTTCATCAGTTCTTCTCACTCTCATCACCCTTCACTCACACCATGAAGGCAATGTATATTGGTGGTTTGAAAACAGGGATTTGATATTCTCTGATGGACTACAATAAATATCTGAAGTAAGTACCTGCCTCGTGTCTTGTGGTTTCTTGGCTTCAAAATGAAAAGTGCTCTCTGCAGGCCAGAAATGTTAATCCCATGATTGTCAGCTACTGGAGAATCATGAGGTAAAATGAATCTTTAAAATAATTTATGAGGAGTTCATTCTACAGCATTCTTTTTCCAGCTATATTTATGTGCCAGCCATGTTCCCTTAAAATCTGTCAGAGAAGTGAAGAACATTGTGGAAGTGTCAAAAGTCAGGACATCTAAGGATGAAATTTCAGGCAGTAGTTATTTATTCTCGTGCAACAGGTGAGAGCTTTCTGTGACTATTGGGTAAGACAGTTTAAAAATGATACTCAATTGTTATTTTGACTTACTTATTACTTCTGAGTTAATCAGATTGAGAGCTAATTTAACGGTAGCATTTTATTGCAACTGTTGAACACCATGGTTTTTTACATAAAACTGGCCACGATATAGGAGTCTTAAAATGTAAATCAATGTTATTCTTTAAGAAATGTGGGATCTGGTGAATGAGAGGGATCTGTTTCTGCATTTTAATTTGACTTATTCTAATGCCTGCAGTGGATTCTAAGATTTCATACGAGGTCTTTAAACTGTCAATATAGACTCCTTAAAATTCTTCTGTTGATTCGGTCCTAAGCTTAAGGAGCTTGTTCAGCTGCCTACATATTGCTCTCTGGTGTCACTTGAAACAGCTTAGGCTAGCCAAGACATCTACCCAGAGCCAGCAGACATGGCACAGGACCTGCAGAGGCCCTGCACCCTTCCAGATTTGGCAGCTGGAGGTCCAGGTGGGGTGGCCTCGAGAACCTCAAATGAAACTAAAGGCCTAAGTTTAGGCAACAGAATCAAGCTCCTAAATTTGGGTATGCTGAATCCCACCCTAACCTGGTACAAACCTAGATTTGGGCAAACTGAATCTCACCATGAGGTGGGGTTTTGTTGCCTAAATAGAGGCATCATTGCCATTCTGGGTACTGCAGCGTTCAGTTCAGCTGCCCGCTGGATCTGTTGTATATCCTGTGTCTACATCTTCTAGTCCTACTCGTTATGCCTTGGATTTTCTAGGATATCTCAAATGGCACTGGACACTTTTGTGGACCTCATTGAGTCACGGCTTGTATTGCATCCAAGATATCTGTGTGTAGCTGGCAGATATGCAGAGCAGCAAGAAACCCATGCCTTTCTGGGGTAGGGGCTGGAGCCAACGCATGGCTCTGCTGTACATCTCCAATGGCACTATATTACCTACCTCTGGGTACCCACGCTAGGTGTCTAAGACAGATGAAGCCTGCTACATCTAGGGGTGTCTGTTGCCAAACTGAGAGAGACCAGCTCATTTTATAACAGTACATGTGAACAAATTGTTTGAGCAGGGTTGGGAATGCACTCACTTGTTTAAAGCGGACTGCTGTGTTCCCCATTCTAGACCAAAACACTGGGTTTTCAAACAAAAAATAATATTTTGCAGTTTTCAGCCTCCAAAGAATGATTTCCAAGTTTTAATAATTTTGCAGTAATCTTTACTTTCATAATGCAAGGCAAATCTTGCTGTGCATGTTTCATGCTATACAAGGAGGAAAAGACAATTGCCTATCATAGAAGAGCTTAGTGGAAGCACCAATTTAAAATTCTGCTACTTGCCTGAAAAGACATTACTTGCAATTACTTCTGTGAACGATGGAAACCCTGACAATTAATAACTCCTTTTAATTATTATTCTTTTCTCAGGCACCTACCACAAGGTTCTATTAATTAATGGTGCCTTGCTTTAAATCCTGCTGGAACAGAATGAAAATGTGAATTGCTAGAGATTTGATTCAGTTAAGTGTCCAAAATCTAGCTGCCTATTCAAAAACCACTGAATCCCTTTAGTCTAGAAATACTACGACGACCATTTTCTCTGCCAGATTTCTGATATTTGTTTCATGACTGTATGAAGCATTGCAAGTCTATTATGATTTTTTGTCGCATCAGAATGCAAATAAAATTCAAGGAGAATGAAATGTGAGAAAGTATTAAAAAACAGTGAAAATATAACTAGCTAACTGTTTGAAAACAACAGATGCTTTTATTTGAATGGCAAGTAAAGGTTCTGGTCTGTTCTTTTACCTGCTAGAGATGGTATTTGAAAACCACCCTTTAGCACTGAAATGATATTGATATACTGAATCTGGGGCTTTACTAAATTTATTAGCACACTCTTGTTTTAATACACTATTGGACATAATATCATATTTGCATCTATGAAATGCATATCCATTCACTTGAATGTTTGGGTAGTATAGATGGCAAACTTTAATAAATCAAATCAACTGTTGTCACTAATCCAGGAAAAACTGTGGCCTAAGAAAATGTTTTCTCATACATTGCTAAGCTTAGACATACCAGAGAGCCATCAAATACAGATGCCAAGCTAATATAAAAAATGTGCAGGTGTCAAGTATTTGCAATATGATGTAAATGCAAGAAAAAACTCCCCTGGAATTGGGATCTGCATGAGGAATGATACTGTCTTATAAGCAGAGAGACGATAGCCCATTTTTGTGCAGCTGCACGTGATGGATGGTGCTCACTTCTGAGATCAGCTTCACCTAACCAAGCCCGACCCATGGGAGGGAGTGCAGGGCTGGGCAGCCCACACGGCCAGGGGCTCTGGGGACGGGGCAATGAAAAAGCGTTAAAAATATGAGGAGCTTGGAGAAGGGACTAGCCTACTGCAGCAAGCCAGCTTTGATGCTTGTAATTACTGCAAATAAATTATTTTATGAGATGGTGAGTATGGGAGAGAGGAGAGAGGAAAACAGAAGTCCAGGAGCCACAGAATAATATTAAGAGGAAAATTTTGATCTGAGTATCAGTAAAAATGTCCTTAAAGTGAAACAGATAAAGACGCCGAGTATGGCCTCTGATTTTGGTTTTTGGTATGAAGTTTCTCTTTCTTGCTTTTTTTTCCTGCTTAATGGTTTTCTTCAGTAATGTATTTATTCAGTTTTGGTACAGACATTAATTAATACAAATCAATCAATAAAACCATGTAAATACAGAAACTCTTCACAAACTCTTCATTAGATATTAAAAACTTCCATCTTTAACTTCTGTTAAAAACATCCAACTGTAGCCCTGACTATACTTCACTGAGAGTACATACAATACAAATGGTTAAAACATGGGAGAACTATTTGTGCTACACATTTTATAACGCTTTTTAAAAATACAGCTAGGTTTAAGCCTCATTCTACCTTCTCCCACTGTTGTGAATATTAACAGGTAAGTTAGAGGAGAGTGAAATAGATATATTTGCAAAGCAAGGCAGAAAGAGCCAAAAGGACAAGACAAGCAATGCGGAAGAGAGGATGGAGACTGGAGAAGTCTCCAGAGGAACCAGCAGAGGTGAAATCTCTGGGCACCTCCCAGCAGAAAACATAGAGCTGGGACAATCCTGCACTGCAGTGGCAACACATCAGAAATTCAGATAGGCTTTTTTTTCTTTTCCCAACTGTTGTGAAGCTTGGAAAACTTTGTTTCCCAATTCAGTAATTCTTGCTGTATGTGCAGTTACAGTGTCCTGAAATGCTGAA
This sequence comes from Ciconia boyciana, assembly GCF_034638445.1. Classification (NCBI taxonomy): domain Eukaryota; kingdom Metazoa; phylum Chordata; class Aves; order Ciconiiformes; family Ciconiidae; genus Ciconia; species Ciconia boyciana. The sequence goes on along the minus strand of NC_132934.1, from coordinate 162,960,903 downwards.
ACGTTTGGGGGACCCTAAACAATTGCAAAATTCCCTAACCATGCCACAGCCACAACTGAAAACTAAGGGATCTCTATTCTAGAGAAAGCTGCTCCGCTACACACTCCATGAAATGTGGAAGGAAAAAAGTCTGACGTTCCCTGGCTGCAAAATGAATTTACTGGAACTTGTCAGGCAAAGGCAATATTCCAAGTAGTCATTTTGTTGTTCAATAAATTTCCATTCCCATTCACCTTGCTCTTTAAAACCTGCCCTTACTGTGCTTCCAAATGAAATAAATCATGGAATATTAGAGAAAAGTAGAGGGAGCAATTTTGTACAGTGCTGCTAAAGATGTGCTTTCCAGATAGCAACTATACTGATTTGAATGACTGACAGCAACTAAGGCAAAAACGAGCATGAGACAGGCTGTTGTGATGAGCTGACACAAATTCATCTGTCTGAATAATGCAATTAAGTATACATCAGAAAAACATGACTAGGCAATCCCCAGACCAAGATAAAAAATTTAGATACAGGCGGGACTGAAATGAAAAGTACCACTTTTTTTCCTCCCTTTTCAGTTTTAAGTAGAAATATACCTTTTATCTTTGTGTTCATCTGTCCTAGCACAGCCACCAGGGTATACTTTTTCTTACCAGCAGATAGACATAGCATAAATGAGCACTGAGCTCTGTCATCTCTCTCTCCATATGTCATGTCCCTGATCAGGTTTTTTTTAGCTGGGAGGTTGTATTTAAAAACAACAAATTCTACATTAAAAACATGCCTTCATTGTTTCTGCAAAATCATAAGTCTTGTCCTAAGATTACACATGGAAAGAGCTGGGAAAAGAAAAGGAGGTAGGAAAGGGTGTACTTGGCCTGAATAAAAGGATGATTTTTCCTTCTGTAAAAAATCCAGCTTTTTCTTGTCTCAGGAAGGATTGTGCTTTGCCTTCACAAGTGGTATTTTTCAAAGCTCCAAGCTGAATTCTAAATCCATAGGGTTTGGCACACCGAGTGGGTGTACACATCTGCAGAAGAAGCAGGCTTTCTACATCTCGTTGAAGCTCCCATCTCCAGGCACGGGGAGGAGATGCAGCCGCCTTGGGATGTGACACGAATCTGAACAGTCTTAGAGCTGCTCTAAATGAAGCCATTTGTTCGCATCTCTGCCGGACAGCTATGCCAAGGACACCGGCGAGAGCGTAGCATGCCAAGCAAGAGTGCACCTGCTAACCACGAAGCCAGTTGCTGACGTAGGTCCTAAGGACTGTAAGTAAATTTGACGTGCATCTGCAAGGGCTGAGCACACCGGCTCTCCTCGCGATGCTCTCGCCATGTACAGCCAACCGGAGCAACACAGAAAGAAGCAGCTCTTTGGCAAGGTCTCCCCACCCTGAGCAGCTGCTGACCATGGGATGGTAGGACATGGCAGCATGAAAGAAGGTGGAAGAATTTGTTGGTAAAAGCCAAGCTGGAGTTTGAAAGTCTCCAGTTAAAATGAAAAAGGAACCCAAAGGAGAAGGCTTAGTAAGCACTTCAGGCTCTATCTGAAATTGGCGGCAACCAGCCCAAAAGAAGCCAGTCATCAGCCTTATTCCCAACAACAACAGCTTCTGAGCATTTAACGTGTTTAGTAGCTTTTCAGTTAACTCAAGCAGAGGAGGCAACTGTGAAACTGTTACAGATATTTGAGCAATAACGCCTCCACATAAAAATGAAGCTGCTGAAAGATGTTTTCAAGCAAAAGGCACCAAACAAAAAAGCCAGTGAAACCTCAGGAGACCTTCTTCTAAGGCAGAAATGAAAAAATGTGCTAAGAGACGGGATGGACCAAACCCTCAGTGATGGATGGCAGGGAAACAGACCTGGAAGCATCCTGGGATGCAGCAATGAAATCACCAAGTGAAGGAAGCCGCAATAGGAGACTTTGTGGCCACACCACTGAACGTTTAAGCACCTGTCTCCCAGGCATCAATCCACCTAATGCAATTCACCATATCCAAAACAGATAGCTGAGCTTTCTGCTACATGACTGAAGAAAATCAGGAACCACAGAAGGAGATCCACCACAGGCAGAACCACAGTGCTGAAAAAGGCGCTCTGTAAGAAAGCCTGACGGCAGAAATAAGGGCTGAAAAGACTTCTTCTGAGCTGGAGATCAAGCGACTGCCTCCTTTACTCAGGCACTTGGAAGTGCTACCAAGGGCAATGCTTGGAGTCAGCCCATGCTTTTCTTCCATCCTGCCTGCTGAAGTTGCTCCAGGGTTCATGGATTTGTCAGCAGGCCAGAGACAGCAAGGCAGTGAAGGGAGGAGAGACAAACAGGGAGGGATCATCTGCTGTGGAAGAGACCGGACAGCTTATTCCCTCTCTACTGAATAGCTTGGTATGTTCACGTTTCTCACTCTCATCGTCACATTTACCAGCTTAGTTGCTATCTGCAAATCCCATCTGTCCTGCCACAAGGGTGGCCTCAGGACCCTTTGAAGGGGAAATACATGGAGATGGTAACATCACCATGAGCGCAGACAGGATCGGTGAAGAAGATCGGAACAGGCAAAGTGAACCAGACCTGCAGACACTGCAGTTAGGTGCATACCTGGAGCCCTATTAAGTGATAGGTCAAGGATCACATTTTCTTCTCACGTTTCTTCCTTGGAGGGCCCCCCGCTAGTATCAGAGCATGATTTTGGACCTATACAATGCAATGGCTTATACATTTGCTTAATCTGAAACCCAGTGCAGAAGCAACTTTTGATGTCCATGGTTTTTCAGCCTTTAGGAGAGGAGGTAGATGCCCCCTGACAAGAAGAGAGAGCTGGTGTGTAAAAAGATGGCCAGCACTGGTACCACTTCTTCTGGCCACCCAGGTCTTGGAAAGCCTAGTTTTAGCAAAGAGCTCTGGATAATGAATATCTGCTGTGTCTCAGCTGCAGGAGCACTGAAGTAGAGCAGGATCATAGATGCAGCCTTGTTCGTAACCTGACTTTCTCCAGGCAGCTGTGTGCAGGGCACTTAACTGGCTCCATACACTGCATAAAGGGCCAAAGGGGCTACTTTAGGAAACTCAGTTTCCTTCCTGATTGCCATCAGCCTACATACCTGGTTCTGTAAGTGTACAACTTCACTAGGAAATTTAGCTGATAGTCTTTGAATCTGCTTTTCTTCTCTTTTCTTCCCATCACAAGCATGGGCACACAATGTCTCTCCCAAAAGCAGTGTAAAGAAAGCAGTTAAGAGAAACAAAAGGTCAGTAATGGCATTGCAACTTCCGGTTTTACAATAATAGCCATGAGATGTGGTTGCTTTACATTGCTTCTTTCCTAAATCAGGGGCAGAATCAGAACAGATTCCTTTTCAAGCATTCAGCTAAACAGACAGCAATGAGATTTAATTTAATTCAGAAAACAGGTTCTCACTAATTCCTTCAGAGAATGTTCATGATAATCATTTGCACAAAGGCACAGGCCATGACTGACAGAGATGATGTGGCTGCCACCAGCTAACTACAGAGCCAAAAAATTAGGCACCTGACCTACTGGATGACTCAGAAGGAGGCATTAGCTGCCCACGGATCCAGTACAGCCAACTGAGAGAGCAATTAACTAGTGACTAGAGAGAATTAAACTCCTCAGAAAGATAATCCACACAAAAGCCCTACACGCAGAGCTGGAAGCTGCATAGGTCTAACTAATAAAAAGGCTGAGAAAGGAATGGTTTTGAGCACTTCTCCCTCTCCGGAGCTTAAACATTTCATTTGCAGCTGCGTGTTACATGCTCCTGCGTGATTCAGAGCCTTTTGTCAGAAGAAAGCACCAATTCAGCAGGAATTATTTTTTGGGGGGTGGGGGGGTGGATGGTGTTGATTACACCCATCTCAGCTTGAAGTCATTTGGGAGTGCACCTCCCATCTGCTAGCAAAGTGTCTTGAGTAAAAAGCGATCAGAGAGATGGATGTGCTGGTCCTCCATCCTTCCTCCCTGGGCTGGGTGACTGCTCAGTTATGAATGTGAGAAGAAAAAGTGATGAGCAGAGGTGGTCCATGGGCACCAGTGACCCCTGTCCCGGGTGGGCACTGCCCTCCCTGTCCCCATTTCGGTGCCCGCGCTGAGGCAACGGTGCCAGCAGCGTGAAGGCAGGGCACCCCGGTGGGCACCGCTCCATGCCCCCACCCCACACTGACTCCAGGAGCTGGGGTCACGCTTTGCACTGATTTGTAGGACCAAAATCCCACGGTGTCCTGGGCTCTGTGGAGATTGGGGATGGTGTGTTTTCAGCATTGTTCCCCTCCGCTTAGGAGTCTGTGGGAGTCTTTGCCTCCGGTTATGGGACAGAAGAGTCCCTTTTCATCTCACCCTGGCAGTAATTGCTTCAGTACAATTTATGCAACAATAGATGGTAGGTATTTACTAACACCTGCATAAACCAGCAACAAAAAATGCCTTTCCTGTAGTTTGGGATGAGTGGAACATTAAAACATGTAAAACCAACCTTTACAATCAGACTTGCTATAGGATTTCCTCCAACTGTTTTGTAATGTGCCTATGCTCAACTTCCTTCCTTTTTAAGCATTTCATATAAAGTTTACTCGCACTTCTTCCTTTCACCAAGGACACAACTTTCCTTGGTTGCTAGACCAAGGCTGTACTTTTTAAAAAGGGAGAAAAACAGCTTTCTGGTGTCACCAGGTAATTTTCCAGTAAGCCGCGAGAGGGCAGGTTGTGTTCTCTATACAGCTTGCTTCAGCCAGATTTTTACAAGCAACTCTTAAGACCAGTCACACAGTTTTAAAGCCCTAATTATTAAACTAAGGCCCAGCGAGTGGAAAGAATAATGCATGGATCTCTGACCCTAGTATTTTTTATGTGCATAGTATCAATCTAATGCCCTCATTGCTTTTCTTCTAGAAAGGAAAGCACCTTTCTACTCAATTTACAAGTGAGAATTGAGTAACTCCCCCTTGTTTTACCCACCCGCTCTTAGGCAAAATCAGTTCTAACAAGGTAGCTGTTATGCTACATTTTTTACATTTCTCTCCTGGCTCCCCCCTTTCTCTACCCCACTGCCACTGCCACTTGCCCATAGCCAGGGCAGCTTGCAAAGCAAACATTTGGGACAGCAGTATCCAAGCCTTCAAGGCGGTGAAGCTAGTTAGGCACACACTATGCCCTGTGAGCCCAGTGAAAAATCTCATTCACCCTTGGAAGGAGCAGCCTAGCCTGTCTCCTAAACTTTGGCATTCGCATCACACGAAGGACAAAAAGGTGTCAATCTCCATACAACAGGATCTCTCTACATCAGTATTCAGCAGGAACTGGTGCATGTGAAGACTCATAGTCTTGTAGTGCTGGAAAGTGGCTGACATCTCCTCCTTGAGAAGGGCATGTGGAGACCTCAGAGCTGGCCGCAAGCTCAGGCTGATCAGGGTCCAACTGATCTGACACATGCCCAAGCCAGGTCTCTGGAGACCTCAGCTGATGTCCTCAGCACCAAGTAACGCTGGTCCCTACACGGCAAAAACCCCCAAAAGGCAACGTGAATTGGGAGCTAGGGTACTGGGCTGAGCGGCTGTACAAAGAGTGCTCCAACCATTGACATCTTGGGCATCAGCCAGGAACAAGCACGCTGGGACCCCCCAAAGGCACCACAAAACAGCAGAAACGGCAGCAGATCATTGTCCACCTGATGCAGCAAGGGCTATCTGAGCGTGTGGTGAGCAAATCCTAACTTTTCTTTGCCCCAAAAAGTCCGCATTTTGGAGTTTTGTGAGTTACACATATTCAAAGCTAAGTATATGTGAAGACCTACTTAGATCTTCTTTCTAGTCCACATGGCTAATATTGAGCAGGCCTAGAAGAAATATCAGAAGTTGTTACTAACTGGGATTTTTTTATTCAAGGCTACAAAAGCAGAGTTTTTCTAAAACTCAGGACCTTACAAAAGGCAAAATCTGAGCACTCCATTAATGTAATATACTAAGCACCAAAGCTGACACAATCTGTTCAGGCCTTCATTTGCTGTGTAAAAACCCTGTCTCAAGATAACATCAGAGAGCCACCCAAATGTGGTCCAAATCTATGTCTAAATAAAGAAATATATAAGGAATGTATAAAGGAATGTTTATGACAGGGTCTAGGGAGTGCCACATCCAAACCTGATCCCCCACCTCCAGACCTGTTTAATGCGAGCTCTCTCAGTCTTGTTACCTTGAGTCCTGGGTCCCAGACTTTGGAAATTTAAGTCTAGATTCATGAAACAGTGTAGCAGAGCCAAAAGAGAGAAGGATGAGCACCATTTTCCACTTCTGTCACAAGTCCCTAACAGAGAGGTAAAACACAAGCGTATACCTAGCTGTCAGGGAACTCCTGCTCTTAAATTTTAGGAGAATTTGAGTTTGGAGGTTTACCTACTGCTAACATCAGCTTGATTGGAAATAACATATGGAATTGATTACGCTTCTGAAATAAACTGTAACCAGGGGGCTCCTATAGTATTTTGTCAAAAAACATGAAACATTTTGAACCTTAAAAAAAGACTATGTTATTCAGAATATTTATTGATAACTGCAAAATAATATGTTATTCAAATATACATGTAGAGTTAATAACTTTCAGCACATCTCTGAGCTGCTAAGTGAAATCAAAACCACATTGATTGTGATGTGAAAAATTAATTTGGTTATTCAAGTTTATTTTCTTCTATTTGGATTCTCAGCTGTCTTGATCTAAATCTATAGAGGATGCCTGACAAGTGTCACACACTCCAGATAATGTTTGGTAATGAAAAAAGTCTGGCCTGTCTTGGGCCTTGCACATATGTACCCAGAGACTTCATATAATACAATTCACAAGATAACAGGAAAACCTGAATGAGAACAACATAGTCAGCTGCCGAAGGAGTGTGTGATAAGCTCTCAGCTAAGATCTCAATAAGGCAAGCAAGGTCGCTTCCTACAAGAATAAGCAAAGAAACAAAGCGAGGGCACTAGGCCTCTTCCATGTACTTCTTGGGGCTGAAGCTCACATTCATCAGTGGTTCAAAACCTCTTCTCTGCCTTCGGTGCTGGAAAAGTACAAGCAGCAGAACGAGCATGGCCAGAGCTGTAAGTGCTCCTCCAATTGTGGATCCAACCATGACAGCCCACGCTTGGGTTTCTTCAAGTGAATCTGGAAATACGAAACATCTGAAGTGAAGACAGCCCATAATTTCATTTCTCAAGTCACAGGGAAGAAAGAAAATATCCCACAGCCTGGTAACTATGATTACTGGTGTGGCTTAGAGACCCACTGGCCACAGGGGAAGCTGGTAATGCACCGTGTAACCAACAAACATACCAGAGCCAGAGATGTTTCCTGCCAGAGAAGTCTATGGCTGAATTTAAACTTCAGCCTTTCGTACAAATTCAAGTATTCAGAATGGGAAAGATTAACAGTGACAAGACAAAAAGATCATTCTCTTATCTAATTTGGCGAAAATTATGAACGATTTAAGCAATTCTTTCTATAATGACATCTCAGCATAGCTGTTTCCAAGCTATTTTGGTCAACAGAAAACCCTCAAATTTTTCCTATAGACCACAAAGCAGCCCATTGTCAAACTTTTAAGTGAAAACACTACTTAGTGTGGTTCTGCCGACCGGCTCCAGATCACATCCTCTGATTTTGAACCACTTCTGGGCAACCACTTCTGTCTTCTAAGATAATATTGCCCATTCTTATAACAACCCTGCTCCACTTGGCTGAATAACTTTATTTTGTGTTTTCATTTATGCTTTCAGAAGCAAAAATTCCCTGATGTCCTGTTCTGAAAACTGCTACGTATACCAAGATGGCAATAACTACATTTGCCTAAATATTCAGAAAAACTCTCAAAAGGGCTTAAGTTATTTAGAAGGTACTTAGACTTATGGGCCTAAATCCAGATGGCTCAAGGAGATGTCACACTGACTATAAAAGCAACTAAAAGTTGCATGCCCCAGTCTGCAGTCTCTGTCAACAAAAGAGTTGAGGGCAATCATGCCCAAGTTCGGTCAGGTCCCAAAATGAATGGTTTACCACTTTACCATTTCTCAAGTAAGAGCCAGCAATGTATTACATATGTTGATTTCTAATGTGGTTACACATAGCAGAATTAGCAAGTTATATATTTAGATAAAAGAGAAGGGTTTGGATGTAAAAAGTTTATCGTCTGAACACTGACCATGCAGACGGGGATAGATACGCTGCTTCACAGCGAGCTAACCATTTATTTAGGTGGGAGTTGAGAAGCAGCAGAATCACAAGCTGCCTTTTTTCCTCTCAGGTACCTCATGCCCAAGGGGCAGCAGCATTTCCAAAGCAGGAGGGGGGACAGTGGTCCAGAGGGAGGAAAACTTAAATTCCATAAAAAAGGAAGTTTACATTTTCAGGGGAAATGCTGGGGACACCCCTGAGAAAAGCACTGCAGAAGCAGCTAGCATGCCTCCACAAGTCAGGGCTCCCCTGGATGAATGCAGCCTGAGGACAAGGGTTTCAATCTTTTGCAGTCTATAGACCTTTAAATAGTCTCCACAGATTAAAACCACAGATATGTGGTAAGCATTTAGAAGAAATTTCTGGCCACATAGGTTAGATAAGCACCCACTGCCTCTCAAAGGAATACAGAGTTGGAGAAAGAAACTGCTCAGATTTAATCTTTGGTAAAGCATCTGAAGCACGGTTTTCATGCATTTCTTACTCTTGTGCCTTTTACAAGTATTTGTAACTTGTGTTGCAAATTTTGGATTTTGTGCATAAATACTTCGCTTTCTTGGTTTTTGTCTTTATCTGATTTGTGCCAAAGGTAATTTCAAATGAATAGACAAACCCTAAGGCGCATCACACCTATGGACATGGAAAATCTTTAAAAATGGGGCTTTACAACACAAAACACCCAGGTACATCTCTCCAGGGTATCCAAAGATTAATGGAGTTCATCTCTAATGAGATTCACTGCGCAGTATTATTCAGGGCCCTGTGCAAAACAAGTATTCTCCAATGACCAGCATTAGCCAGACGAGCTCCCTGGCAGAGTGCCTGACCTCTGACAGGTTAAAGGATCCTGTAACAGGCATAAACAGTGCTGGGAGCAGGACCCAAAATCAAAGACTCCTCAACCTCCAAGGAGCACCGTCGTCAATGCTGGAGCAGTTCAAGTTGATCTATTTTGCAGCAGAGCAAACTAAGTATGCGCACGCTTGTAGTTACCATGGCTTACCTGGTGAGTCGTAACTACCTGTGCTACAATATGAGATTGCTAGCGAACAGGTGAATAGACCCAAGTGTTTTGTGAAAATTGCCTTATTTTCCAAATGCCTGGGTCGTTGCAAACATGAACTGTCTCATCTCTTGGCCTGGAACAGCCTCCACACCTCTGAGACGTACCTGGCAGGTCAATGGCATAGGTGTAGCCGAGCTGCTCCGCAGTTTGGAAGAGCTCCTTGTTGGTCACAGGAGGGAAAAAAGGGACCATGTTATACAGCCTGTTGTGACCGATGGGGGCCAGCTCCTCCGGCCAGGCATCGTCAGGGGGGCTAAACCGCTTCATCCACTCGTCAAAGATGGCATCAGTAAAGGAGTGAAGGACCTGCAAATCCAGGCATGGGCACGCACGTTTATTAAGCTCTTTCAGAACTCAACAGCATTTAAAACACTCTCGCCTAAGGTGGCAGTGGCTTTTGAAAGAGAGAAGAGAGTAATCTAATTTAGGTGGGATTTACAGAATGGGAAACCAGGAAAGCTCATGAGAATGGAGTAAATTGATCTCCTGCATGGGACATTTTGCTGTATACGTCCTTGTTGCTGCTTGTTTATAATAAGCTCTTTCTCCAGATGGTTTAATATCAGCTGGCATTGAATGGGCAGGTCCGTCCTCTCGGGTGAGGGCCCACTGAGCTCTTTCAGGTGAATGTACCTCTCAAACGTATTTTAATCTCTCTCGTCTCTGAACAGGTATGGCAAATTGTGGGAAATTTGACTCCTTCATGCACATTTTAGAGCATGCCACCAGCTCCACAGCTCCAGGTACCCATGAATTTGATCAGGTCTTGCCCAGTGAGTTTATAGGTATATAAAGCACTAATACAGGAAAGTTGTTTCCAAGTTGAGTTCAGACAACTATTACACATCTGGGGCAGTTCACATTAATCTCTGATGTACTCATGTTTTTTAATTATCACCCCAGAAAAAATTTAGAAAATATCTTACAGAAAATAATCTTGCATATAAAATTACAGCATAATGAAATGAAGATTTCATTGTGTAAGAAAGGAATTAATGTAGGAATTCAAGAATTATTAAGGAAATAAGCTGGAGAACCACTACACAAGTATTTGGGCTAATTTCACTGACAAAAGATTGCAATCTTATAATAAAGGTAAGAAAGAAATTAATTGTATTAGAATTTCTCTATATAATCACTGTGGTTTGATCTGACAAAGAGGAAAAGAAATTGGCATGAATTTATTAGGAGAGAAAGATGTGTAAGCAAAGTCAACTGTTTCATTTGCACATTGCTGTTTGTGCTGCTCATTGGTGCAGCACTGTACCAATGCACCAGTGAAATCACATTATTTCTATTCCCCGAGAGACCCTGAAATTAGATGTGCATCCTTTTAGCCTGTGAAGTTTTAAACAAAGAAACAAACTACTCAGTCTGCTGCTTTAAAATAATTAACCCCACTTTCAGTTTTTCTCGTTGATGTAAAATTGTCTGGTATAAGCCATTAAATTTAGATATCACCTAATCAGAGGATTCAGGGCAACATGACTTGGAATAGCAGCTCTTCTCCCTCAAAACTTATTTTATATTTCACAAATGACCCTGAGATTTCTTCCCTCTTTATTTGATCATTATGCAGGCATGGCAGTGTTCAAGAAAAGAGAAAAGATTTCTCCTTTTCTATTTAAAAGACTTATTTTTTAGGGAATTCACTTGACTTCTGTTCTGCAAATCTCTGGTGAGACAGCCGTCCTGGAGCCACAGCCACTGCCACTCAGGCTGGAGGAAAAAGACATACCACAAAGATGGGATCGTTGGCGGCTGCGTGAGGGAGAACGCTGGTCCCATTCAGGAAAGAGTGAGCCAAATTATGAAGGCTCAGCATCGGCGAGTTAGGGACTCCACCTGGTTTATTGAAGCCCTCCAGCGCATTCCTGTGGATGGGTAAAAGCAGCATAAAGTAACCCTATTTTGCTCACAAACGCGCACGTAAAGAAAACCCATGACCCAGCCGGCTCTGGAGGAGCTGAAGGACAAACCTGAAACTGAAACTGGAATTGCGGAAAAAGGGGGGGCTGTCGAACTGCTGCAGGGAGAGGCACCTCCTGATGTCCTCCGCGGTGGGCAGCTGCTCGCTGGAGCCCGCCGGCGGCCGCCGCCGCAGCGGCCCTTCATCACTCCCGTTGCACAGCGTGACCAGGCGGTTGTAGTCATCCAAGCTGAGCATGCAAGAGAAAGAGGCACAAGTTAGAAGAAGGTGACAACGCCTGGCTCGTTGGCTTTTTCTCCCGTAGGATAAAAGAGGCCTCGGCTGTATGTGTGAGAGAGCAGGGGTTAGGGACTGACCCCCCCTGGGGCATCTCGGTTCACCCTCCGTGGCCTGGGAGCTGAATTTATTGCAGGACTGCCACCATGCCATGACTTTCTGTGGCTCTGCAGCCTCTGTGGACTGTCAGTCATTGGGACCAAGACTCTCGGGGCTCGTCCTCCACAGAGAGAGGATGCACAACTCCCTTCACACCTACTCCCCTCCCGAGGGCTTTGGAAGAACAGTTTTTGCCAGACGATCTAAAAGAGCCTTTTGAATTTTGAATTCAAAAACTTTCAGGCCTGAGCAAGGACTAGTTTTTTAACTCTTAACAAAGAAGGAAAAAAACAGGAAAGTCCCACTGTGGGGTGGGCTAAGGAAATGCAAGGAATGACAGTAAACAGGATTTCACTTTCCATCCCTCATCCCCTTTAGAAGAAAAGCAACTGCAATGCATTGCATCCTCTTTTTCAGGCCCTGGAGGACATCCTGCTGTTGCAGGGGTTGCCCACTAGCTAATGGGGAGCAAGTCCTTTATATCAGGGAGAGAAAGAGGGAAGGAGGAGGAGAAAAACAGTGTAACACTTGTGAAAAAATTCTGTGCTATTCAGAAGAAAATTCAGAAACTCCTGAAGTAAACAGAAGCCCTTCTCTGTTTGACCTTGGCAAAGCAAAAGTTTAGTCGTTTCAGTTTTCAAGAAAAAAACAAAACCCTATTTATCTTAGAGGAAAAAGTAGAGGCAAGATTTAAAGCCAACTGGTGCCTAAAGCTAGAATTTCAAGTAGTTCTTTAGGAGAAAGAGACTCTTTTGAAAAGCCCTGAGCTCTCGGTACCTCTGTCTGACTGACTGCACGCTGCCCGGAGCTGACAGAAGAAGGTTGTATGAGTATTGGAACCAGCAGCATCTTATGTCGCAACACCCCAGTCCTGCACGTCAAAGCCCTGCCCTCACCTGAATCACTATATGCCTACAGACAGCTGGCAGCAAGCACGGGGCTGTCTCTGTGTTGCTTTCCATGTGAAATCTCTGCCGCTTTGAAGTCAATCCCCAAACTGCACTAAATATATCAGGGTTAAGATCTCACCCAATACAAGGGAACAGATTTTTCAGCCTATCTCTGGCTTCCTATATGCCAAAACAGTTTCCTGTTTCTGCTGCCAAAATCAGTTGGGTGTTTGTTACAGAGAACCGACACGCAGGCATTTCTTCTTTAAAAAGATACTTGCCAATGTGCAAACTCTTCAGACTTTTGGCAGCCTCAAATTGGCTGAATCGACTAAAATCCTGTACCAAAAGAATCATCTTTAAAAAATATACTTCCATAATACCAGGGGGGAAAGTTTACACAGAACCATCTACACACAAACCAACCGTGATTCCCAGTTTTAAAAAAGACGTCTTGGCTATTTTCCTGCTGCTCGCTCACGCTGAGAGAGCAGCCCCATGCTGTCAACACTGAATGAAAGCAAGGTTTGGTCGGTATGCAAGCTTGCCCTAGATATTCTCGTACCTGTTACAAACTATTTGCCACTGGGAGAACCTGGAGCTCGGGCTGATCAGCCCCGGGTCATCCGGCCACGATGCTCCGAAGAGCTGGTCTGTGCAGACATCGCACTCGTTTCTACCTGTGGCGAAGTTCCAGTAGGGCAGCGCGAAGGAGTTGTTGCCCATCAGTCGCTGCAATGGACAGAAACGCATTAGCAGGGAATCACCTTCAAAGGGAAGAGAAAGAAAGGGACTCCTGCAAGTTGTTTCACTGGGTATTCATTCGATACTTCACTGGATATTCTGCTTTTCATTCCGCATTTCAACTACACACACTTCACAGTGCTGCTCCAACTTCTTTCAAAAGTCCTAGCAAAGACATTGTCACTAGTTATTCCACTGTTGGCTTGCACTTCTTTTGGCCATGTTAGGCTTTCTACCAACTCAAGAGACCAGGCAGGAGAGCAGGAGCAGGGTTGAATCAAGCCTTAAGGAACTAAGAGGCGTTCTGAGTGATGTAAGTGGGCAGTGGGTAAAATTGTGCATGTGTTTTGCTTTCGCTCCAGAAAGACTAGTCCTGGGGAAGAACCTGAACTTGTATTAATAGGGAAATAGAGTCCATTTGCTTGTGCTTGCTTGTTAGATACGAATTCATGCAAGCAAGATCCTGCAGCTATTTTGATACCAACCATTTTCGTTAGAGATCTGCTGAAAAGGCTGAAATACAGTAACATTGCCAATGTAGAAGTAATGCAAATGGAAATGAGTCAATGCTTCAACAACTGACTGTCAGGCACATTAACGTATATTTCTTTAAAAGATGTATTGCTAAATACATGCATTTATTAAAGGTATAGCATGGCACATTTAAAGGGGTTAATATTTAGAGTTGCTTTCATTAGGAGGGTATCTTCAACATCAGCAGACAATATCTGTTACCAAGTTTTACATGTAGGTGTTGCTCTGATTTTATTAATAAATACTGTTAATTCACATCTTCTGTCCTCTGTTGTGGAGATGAAGAAAAAAAATCTCCATGATAACCTTCACATCATTGTTCGTAGTAAGAAACTGTTCAGTCCTCAGTATTGAAAGCACTAATTTCACTTTAAACAAAAAAGGATCAATGAGCTCCTGGGAGTTTGGGTAACAATCTGTCCTAGGAAATAGCTTACCCTTGGCTGGCTCGACAGTGACACAGCAAAAGAGAGAAGCTGCAGGAGGAAAGGGAAAGGCTGTTCAGCTAACCTGCAGGTCTCTCTCCAGCAACAGCAAATGGTACCTATGCCAAGTAACAAAGGCAGGTCCTTGATGGGAGAAATCAATACCTGTGAAGGGGCGGCCAGGTCCTACAAAGGGAAAATAAAATAAGGACTTAGGCAACAAATGAGGCTCAAGAGGAAGAGAGCACCTTCTTTATTGCCTGGAGTGGAGTTAAACAAAAACCTGCAGCTCTGCACTTTTGGAAAGAGCGCACACATCAGAAGCTACAACACTTAGATGGGACAAGTGAAACAAACTCCTCTGTGGATGTTCACTTCAGTACTTCTCAAAACTTCACATTCCCCCAAAAGTTGGATACTGTGAAGATTTCTTATGACTTCAGTGGATTTTGGTTTTAAGAAGCAGTCTTATTGTCTAAAATCTTAGCTCCTTGCTAATATGTACCATATTATCTCATTGTCTAAAATCTTAGCTCCTTGCTAATATGTACCATATTATCTCATTCTCTTGCTCAGTGGCAGGACTTACAATGTGTATCTATCAAAAGAACCTCAGCATTTTCCATAACCTGCCAACAGTAATTCAACATGTCCTTTGCCAATTTTCTTCAAATTGTGCTTGTTATTTCTTGTATTGTGCTCTTGTTATTACACATGAGAACTGAAATGCTAGGGGCTTCAAACCACATATGGATTTGTTTATCACTGCAGCAAGCTTCAACCCACATATGAATTTATTTATCACTGCAGCAGCACTGGAAGTTGCCTCTTTCCCTTTACACATGACCGTCCTGTCCCCTGACAGACCTTTGCTCTTGCTAAGCCAGAGACTGCTTCCTTCAGCCCTGCAAAATGGAATCGTGTCAGAAGGGGAGACTGAAGAAAACCCCACTGCAGGGTAGCAGATACCTCTAGCAAGGAGGTAGATATGGGCTGTTCAGTTTGCACATAGGACTGCCAGGTAGAAAAGCTATACTGCTGCCTCCTCTTGCGAGAGCTGGGCTTTGCGAAGTGGGGCTGGCATAGGTACTTCTGTCTTGAAGAGCAATGAGGACTAGGAATCCTGATCTGGGAGAAAGCATGGGGTTAGATCCCCAAACCTCTAACCTGGTTTGGTTTTAACAGCTGGCTGTGGTTAGTCAGGCAAACCCCATCCTTAGTGACTTGCTGAAGGCCCCGGAAAGCAGTAGCACTTCAGTCCCCAACATCTCTGCACGGTCTCTGCCTTCACAACTGCAGAGCCCCTTTCCCGCTGCTGCTGCATCTACCTTGTCCTGTGGACTAGGAACATCTTTTTGAAGTGAATCACTGCCTGACCACACTCTGGTTCACCCAGCAGTGGAGCCTGTGTAACTGCCTCCCTGTCAGATGGAAGATGCACCAGGAGGGCGGCTGATGTGCTCCAGCTGCCACGGGGCATTCGGTTGCAGGGACCAGACCACAGCAGGTCTGAAGCAGACCTGCCTCAGCTGTGGGTGGCCACCAGCTCCTCAGCACCAACTGTTTCATTCCACAGATCTGCTCCTACTGGGACTCACTGCTCGCTAAAGTAACACAACTGTGTTAAGCATACGCACCTTTGCTCAGCAATGATACTTTTCACCCTTTCCTTTACCTGCAGACCCCGTTGGATAAGAAAAGCACTAACCTAATAGCGTGTCTCTGACTGAGTAGTAATGAAGCCAAACAAAGTAGTTATAAATACTACAGTTGGCAATTTGCGGTTCCTCTCCGGTGGGGCCAAGCAGACTTATCCAGTGCTGAGTTGCAATTACATAGTCTGGGTGAATGGTTGTCTTTGCACGATCTAGAGCATCCAAGAACTGCTCTCTCTCCTCTGCCGTCAGGGAGTGGACATCCTTCCTGACAACTAGTGGCTTCCTCACGTTGCAGTCGGGGCCGGTCCAGCCAAACTTGCAGTCACCACAGTTATAGCCGGCAAAGTTTCCTGAATCAAGAGGGGAAGAGCAGTCATGACATTATGAATCAGAGACAACTAACAGTGAAATGCAGAAGAATTAAGAATTAGCGCTCTTTTTCCCTAAAGATGCCAGTTCCTGGAAGGGACAGCAGCTGAGCAGACTGGCAGCTTTGCCAATTGCCTAACCAGAAGGATGCCTCGCTTCCCAGAGCCACGGCAGGGCCAAGAACTGCACTCCGCCGGCTGGGGAGGTGAAGCGCTAGGTAAGGGGCTTGACGCCTCGAGGTGCTCAGAGCTCTGCGAAGCCCTCAGGCACGTGAGGAGTCTCACTGAAGAGAGGGCTGAGCACTTCAGGTTAAGCATGCGATGAAGTGCTTTGCTCGATTGGCTCTCAAATACTCCCAGGCTTCCAGGATCAAACCCAAAGAAGGGTCGGCTCACGTGGATCCTTAAGCACAGAAAAAAGTCCCCACACAAAACAGTTCTCTTAAGGACAAAACTTAGGAAAAACTAAAGTCTGTTAACAGTGTATCTGGGATCCAACACAATGCAGGACAAGCACCAGGGGTGCTACAGGTCAAGCTTTAAGCATTATTAAATGGTGCTGCAATAAGAGCCTGAGAAACACTGCAGTACCATCATTCCTCGCTGGCATCGTTCCTAAGGCAAGTAATCAGGTCCACTCTAGGCTGTTAGCTCAGGCCCTCTAATGTGGTGGAAGAGCCCAGGAAAGCAGAGCTTGCTTTAAGCATGGCCTCCCACCCACCATGTCAGACTGCCAGTAGCAGCAGAAAGGCCCTGCTGCAGCTTGCTTTGCCTTTGCCAGGGGAGACGGGGAAGGACTGTTCCTGCAGCGAACATCTGCCTCCTGCCCGCAAACAGGCAGGCTGCTGGCGTAGCAGCGGTGCTGGCGTAGCAGTGGGCATGGCTGCCAGGGGAAGGAGGCAGCGGAGGGGCAACCAGGGCTGCTCTGGGATCTCCTCTCAGTTCTCCAAAATCTGCACTGAGACTCCCGAACCCCACCCTCCCTCCAACCCCACGTACACACTCACTCCACAACAACCATGCCACTCATCTTCCAAAATGCCACAAAATCTCACTGCTCCCCTCACATATTGGTGCTGCTAGACCCAGGACAGGCTTTGGGCCAACGTGGAGATGGGGAATTAGCTTATGACATGTTCCTGGATGGGCAGATGTCCCTAGACTGTAGGGTTGACTCTACGAGCAGAACAACAGTTAACACTAAAGTAAGATTTCAGATTGTCAGGGGCTACAGGACCTATTACCAATTTCAAAGACCCAAGGTGACAAGGGCTGTTACCAAGAAGGCTGTGTAGCTTATGGCTAGCTCTAGGATAAGGGCTGCTGAGCTCTAAACATTTGTGACAGACTCCTGTGAGACCTACCAAGAGGACATGAGGACTCTTAACTGTAGGTTTGGAGAGATTATGGTTATTCCGGAGGCTCTGAGATCTATAGGTTTACATATTATCATGAAGCTTAGGACCAGTGCTAAGGTTAGGGACCACAAGGGTGAAGACTTCGACTAGGTTTTGGGCCATGCACAGCCCGATGGCATACCATGAGGACAGTTTCCAGGTGTATGGCTTATATTTCATCCCGATGCAGGTAGGAGCAGCTGGGCTCAGTTGCCATGTTCCAGCTAGGACAGAAGGCATCCAAAGCCAGGGGTCTGCACGCGTTTAGGGGGATGAAGATTTTGCCAGAAAAAGCAAGTATTTTATAGTTTTATGAAAGAAAGAAGATTGCATGGATATGTTATTATGATGAGGGCAGAGATTAAGATGGGGGGGAAGTAACATGGAATCAAAACATTGATTTTATCACGATATCCCGAGAGTCCCATCAGAAGAACACGATTGCTGGTGTGAATTTGGTGTACTCCACTATCTGTATACTTGCTCATTCTTGACAGCTCAGCCTAGGTATTAGGACCCATCACACACTCCAGCCTGCACTGACCAGATTACAAATATCAGGAATATCTTGCAACATTGCCTAATTAGGCCATGTATATTGCACAAGTTTCAGTACATGGACCATGAACTTCTGGAAAGCAGCTGTTGTCCCCTCATGCCCAAAGGTACAATTCAATCCTTTTTAAGAGAAGGGGGACAAAGCAGAAATTAACCATGAAAAGATGTGTCAGAAACCTTTTTTGAGATTGGCGGTCACACTTCCAGTAATTCAAGTGACCCATCTACTCACAGTGTTGATAAGCATCACATTGAAATATAGCACTAACAGAACCAAAATTAGTGCAGGACCAGATTTGTTCTGTCTGGTCTTGGTACCAGAACAAGACTCCACCAGTCACTTGTTGAGGCTCTGAAGGTGCCTGTTCCTCTATCAGTGAGGGCCCTTTGAATCTACACAGCTCTTGATGTGTGAGATCATTTTATCAGACAATATCCATATTTTACTCTGTGTGCCTCCTCAGGCTATGAAAAGATATTTGCAAAAGCCTGAAATGATGAGTCATCTTTGTGGGAAAAAAGCTTTTCTCCACCTGTATGGCATCTGGAGCCAGGTGAACCAATGACTTCTCACCTGTTTCCCTTGGGCAGGCACTAATTATATCCAATTGGTGCTCTTCAGGATTTTCTCCCTTAACCACCTACTCTATGAAGTAATCCAAGGGGTCCATTCTTTCCACGACTTCACCAGACATTTTTCAATGGGATATGAGCTTTTACTGAGTAAGAAGGAGGACTACAGTGATGAAGAGACTTGCAAACAGGAGGAGCTGATTTCTAGGCAAAGTGGTATTTCACACTGCAGTATTTCTGCTGATTGTGTTGAACATTTTTGTAACATCCTCAGGTCTATTTGGCAATGTTCTCTTGTCAGAAATGCACACAACAACACTTCATTAAATTGGAAGTTGCTTTTTGTCATTTTCTTTCACTAGACTCCGTGCATCACAGGACCGTCATTATGCAGTAGCTGAAATGGTGAGAAGTTGATGGAGGTCTGTGGGCTTTCCCACATTGCAAAAAGGAATGACTGCAGTAGACAGACCCAGGTTTTTTATGTCCCACCCAAACCACTTTTTCAGCATTTGTTTCTAAAGCAGCCACTGGCCTGGAAATGATGCACTGCTGTTTTCAGAAAGTTCATTTACTGCCTTGTGGAATTCCCATGATAGCACTGCGAAATGTATGTCCCAGTCTCTTACAACTTAACTTCCATGTCTGCTACATGGAAGTCGACTGCTGTCATCTGCTACGCTGGTGATGGTGGACTGCAATGGTACAGCTCTAGGAGAGCAAGAAAAGTAATCTCACATTATCAGGATATAGCACACAGTAGACATTTTCAGTAAGACAGCAAGACCCTTTCAAGATCCTTTTGAACAGAGGGACCACAGGAACATACAATGATTCATGCCTTATCATTTTTTTGCTTTCAGTGACTAACATGTAGCAACTTACTGTACTACTTCTCTGAGGCTATGCCAGGAACAACTGAGGCTATTCTTGCCTCTTGTGTTTCCTAGAGAATATAGCATGGGAGGTCGTTCTGGTTCACAGACAAGAGATCATGTCACAGATGGGGTCCAGATGCTCCCTCCTTGTTCCACTGCTTTCAGGAATGACCACTGTACTGCTGCTGGGCAAAAAAAAAATACTAACCACTAACCCTTTTGTCTGGAGATGGGATCGCATGCCTTGGGAGCTGTCTTCTTCCATGCCTAATCCCACCATCATTAATGGTGCTCTTGCCCAGTCAAGTTGGGTGAATCTGGCGGTTTCTGTAGGCACTATGGCCATGCTACTTCTCACAGTGGGTCAGTCCATGGGCATGACACTGAGAAAAAGATACTTCTTATGACACAACACTTAGTATGTGTTAATACACATCACTGGTGTATGCTAACACCAGTTATCACATACCACTATAGCTGCTTCTCAACCCCAGTGATTGCCTAAGCTCACAGACAAGGATTTTTCTACCTCTGAGCAGTCATAGCATGTAGTTGGCCTTCAGACACTGAGTGTAACACAAAATAATAACTCCATCAACTCAGTGTCTTTTCTTCAGTAAAAAGGAACCCATCCAACACTCACCGTCTTCTGCCTCGTTTTATTGTACCAAGATGAAAGCTGAGCAGCCTCTTCCTTCCACAGAGATGGGCTTAATACACATCATTTATTGAATGGGGAGAAAGGAATCCTTTTCAGACTTCTTTAGACATTGCATTCAAACAGGAATTACATTAGATTTGAAACACCAGCATACTGTAGTATCCCAAGAGTAGGATCAGGATGGCCACCGTGTGAGACAAATGGTTAGCTCTTCTGTCTCTTCTAGTTCTTCATTTGGACATATTGTTAGGCTGTAGGATGTGAAAGATCTGTACCTAGCACAGACTCTAACAGGGTCATCAAAGTATGGTTGTAATTCAATACTATCCTACAGCCACATTGCCTTACAATAAGTAAATGAAGTATATTTTACAACTACTTCAAAAGCTCATTTTTACCTAATGGGAGTGCCGCCATATCAGCTACATGGCTTAACTGGCAATTTGCTTACAGCTAAACGATAGAATTTAAACCTTCTGTCCCCAGAGTGATTATATATTGCACAGGAATGTGAAACATTTTAAATACTTTTTTTTCTCAAAAAACTTCTATGGAAAAAAAAATGTAATGTTTAGCACATGTCCACATGTCAACCTTAGAAAGTGGCAGAAAAAAAATGAATTATAATTATGTTTAACTTCTCAGTGAACTCAAACTACATCATTGTTTAATCACTGTCACAATCTGTACTAGCAACCACATGACTGACTGCAGTAGTTTTTTCACAATAATCTTCTGTACTGAGTTTTTAAAATGCTATACCAGATCTGTATCCCATTAGTACAATTTTATCCTTTAGAACTCAAAATAGCATTTAGTTCATGTCTTCTAAAACAGTATTCTTCTAAACCAAATTTAAGTATCCCACTGAAATACTGCTTTGTTGTGTAATTAGCTACAAGTGTCAATTTTCAGGGTTTTAATGGTTTCAGTGCATCCTACATTTTGTCTAATTCAACACATACACCTTATGAAAAACAAATTACCATATTCCCCTTCACATAGTACTGCATGCTGTCAGGAACTGTCATCGGGTCACAGAATCACAGAATCACAGAATCGTATAGGTTGGAAAAGACCTTTAAGATCATCAAGTCCAACCATAAACCTAACACTACCAAGACCACCACTATACCATGTCCCTAAGCACCTCATCCAAACGTCTTTTAAATACTTCCAGGGATGGTGACTCAACCACTTCCCTGGGCAGCCTGTTCCAATGCTTGATAACCCTTTCAGTGAAAGGGTCATTTCAGTTTAAGAAATTATATAAAGTGAATAAATATTAGGTGCACCCAAACCAATTGTAGAACACATACAATGAATTCAAAACTGAAATTAGGCAGAAACTAAAAACTCTTTGCTACCTCCCAGCTACATTCATGCCATAACCACATCTTTTTTCTAGAGATTCTATTTATTTTTGCTGCCACCAACACATTGAGTGAAATGTGCAGCAAGCAGCATCCTGACAACAGGCTTACAATTGTCTTATTGACCATGGCTCTTTGTACAAGCAGTTGGAAGTAAAGCTGGATCTTTCTGTTGTACTCATCTTATTTTGTTATATTCGTCCCCAGTTAAAGAAAGGCTAAGGTATATTATCTGCTAAAGCCTAGAAATGAAAATGGGGGGGGGGTAATTTTCCTTAGAAAATTTACATTAATTTGAGAAAAAATACAAAAATAATCTGACCCCACAATAACCACTCATCAATATTTGCTTGTGTTTGTGATTTTTTTTCTTTTTTTTTTTTCTTCCAGAAATATTCAGCACCAAGACCTGGATGGATATGATTTTAAGACATTCTTCCCAAGTGAACAGCTATAACAAATGGCCAAATTTTCAGAGTTCCTTTTATCCTTAGCTATTAAGTTTTTAGCAGAAAGCTTAAATGGATTAATTTATTGAGAGAACTCCAGAATCCCCCCTTTGGAAATTCCTGGCCCCTATTCCTGACAGCTACTCCAGGTTTCCTACCATACAGCCATCAGCTATGTGACACGTTTAAGTGGCACTGTCTAACTACATATAATCAACTACATGGCAGTTGGAGTTCTCATACCTTATCATTTACACCACATCTAAACTATAAATTAAACAGTGCCAGTGCACTGGAACACGACCGTTTATATTGTTAAAACTCCAGAAAGAGCTTTG
Source organism: Ciconia boyciana (assembly GCF_034638445.1). NCBI lineage: Eukaryota > Metazoa > Chordata > Aves > Ciconiiformes > Ciconiidae > Ciconia > Ciconia boyciana. Next base: position 162,938,468 of record NC_132934.1, on the reverse strand, counting down.
GCATGGGTTGGAGTTTGCACAAGCCAGGAACCATTTCAAATAGGCAGTTTGCACATAACATTCACTTGGAAAATACCTCATCTACCTTAATAGTAGAGATGTGCACTGTTCCATGTCCCTTTGAATGAGCATATTTAATTTATGTTACCTACCATAGGTACCATAGCCCTAGATGCCTAATAAAGACCACACATCACACCGCTTAAAACTCTGGTGTGCAGACAGCCAACTAGTGTATAAAACAGAGAAAAAAAAACCAATAAAATACTAATTGACACAGACACATGATCACCAGCATTGTAAAAGCATCAGAACTAATTCAAATCCCATGCAGTTTTGAACTTCTTGGCGTTCTCCTAGGAATGGCTTTGCATCCAGCATCAAGCTGACCACAGCAGAGTAGAGCCCAGAAAGCCTTTCTGAAAATCATCCTTAAGGATGCCTGCCACCTTAATGTTTTATCACTGGTATATTTAGATAATAAAGACGGCAAGGAGACAGAGGAATACAAGTGAAATAGAAACACAGCAAGAGAAACCAGATTCAAAGAGCTGAGGAGAGCAGACAGCTCAGCAGAAGTAAGGCTGAATGAATGGACACTACATTCTGGTCACGTAACTTGGGAACCAGCCCTGCAAATATCAAATACCGGTGCTTACCTCTACTTGGACAAGCAAATTAATATCTGTCTGTGCAGACCATGTCTGCCTACACTGCTCTTCAATTTACTCCCAGGTTTTGATGCCCTAATTACTTAGACTGTGTAAATATTGGTGTATGCCCATGTGCTTCAGTGCTCTTCTGACTCAGGGTCTGTGCCTGTATGTGATACCTGACTTTACTTTTGGAGGTATATAAGAACCTTTAAAATTAAAAAAACCTACATCCAATTTTTTTTTAAATGTCTGGAAAAGTACTTCCACACAAGCATCTGAAATATAGTCAAAGGACGAGATAAAAACGAATTTATACTCTAAAGTCTGCTGTTATTACTTTGAGGAGCTTCAATAACACCATGTATCCATTTAAGTCACCTGCCACTACCTCTCTGCTTTAAGTTGATAACAGCGTTGGGAAACTTAACCTCGTGGGCTGAAATTTTCTGCAGTGCTCCCTTCTCAGATTGATCTGGGCTTTTTTGATAGTGAGAGCCAAGGTATATTTTAGACAAAACCGTTCAGCTAGTTCTAAGAACCAGGTTGAAGGAAAGCAGGCTATTCTTCCCATAGTTAGAAAAGTCAAACAACTTTACGTTTCCAACAAGAAATCCCAGGCTGCATTTGAAACCTGCCTAGCAGGTGTCTTCAGAGCTTGAGATGTGCCTTTTGCCCAATTCCCGGTACCATCTCCTGCCAGCCCTGCAAAGCAGCCTGGGCTGAGGCTGCGGTTCCTGCTCCTTTTAACCCTCCTTCAACCGAGGCTGCTGCTGAAAAAGGGTCTGTCGCTTTATGGTCAGGTCCCCTGACCTCACCTTCCTATTCCCTCCCTCCTGCCGGCACTAGTGAATTGGTCTTATTAAAACCTGATCCCTCCGGACAGGTTAGCCTTCAAGCACATCTCCTCCCTGACCTGTTTCGCCTCCCGCATGTGAACGCGGAGGCCCATGTAAAGTCACGGTGGGAAGGAGTGGCTGCAGATGGGGAGGAAAAGGACAGGATGGCCTCTTTGGTGGTTGTACAGACCCATTTTGGATCAAAGTGAGTTGTAGACTTAGTTAACGACCCTGGGAAACACCCTGGCCAGACATCCACACATTTTCAGCGCACAGGAGTATATCATGTTGCAAAGTACTACTCCAAGAGGAAATCTCTGATCCATGCACACTGATCCAGGTTCACTGCGCCATGATTAGCAGTGACAGAGGTTTGAACGCAGCACTGAAATGTCCAAAACCCTGCGGGGAAAGGTGATGGGTGGCTACAGGGACAACTCTAGGGGCAAAGAGGAAAACCCAAAAGTCCGCACGGGAGAAAACGCTTTTTCAACTCCATTGCTCTGAAAAAGTGCTGACAGTATCATGAACATGATAGTATTTTAAGGAAAGTGCTAATATTTGAAGCCTTCTTGATGCCTTATGTCATCAGGGATGTTTCTGGCCTTCAGAGCAGGGTTAGCAGACCCATCCATCCCTGTCCCCTCAGCCCAGCACCCCTCTCACCTGCGCACCGACAGCTCTGGTTGAAGAACTTGAGGGGCCACTGTTCCCGGTCATCCACATTTCGAAGGGTGTAGGGGCCACTCCAGGGCTGAGTGTCCGCCTGCACCCCCTGACACCATCCCCTGCCCTGCAGGGACCCACAGACATTGCCTGGCTCCGTCCCCAGGGCCGGGCAGCAGCGCTTCAAGCGAAGGGCGTCCACCGTCATGCAGGCACGGGGGAACTGCGCCTGCGCCCGGGGGGGACAGCAGCAGCTCAGGTAGCCCAGCCCGGCCCAGAAGAGCCACCTCAGGGCGCCCATTACGGCTGGGTGCAGGCTCTGCCTCTGCGCTGGACCTGAGCGAGCGGAGCAGGGAGATCTCCGTCGTGGGACAACCTGGCCTCGCCGCAGCTCCGTGCCCCGGCCAACTGGGATAATCCCTCTCGCTGCTGAGGATGCTGGTGTCGGGTGTTTGTTTAATCCCGGTCTCTAATTGCCTTGAACGCGGTTCAAAAGACAGGCGCTTTGGCTCTGCAGTGCCTGCCCAGCAGCCACGGCTTTGAGCGGAGTTTATATAGAGGTTGGGAAAAGCCCTCATTAGCAGGATTAGCATGGCGCAAATCCTCGTGTTTTGCACATGACATCAAGGGCAGAAAAGTCGCCAGCGTGAGAGCAAGTTCTGCAGGCTCTGGCAGCTTGTCAGGAGAGTGAATGCCTCGGATTTATTTCTCCAGGCCTTTCATGAGCTTTGAGAAATTGATGGCCTCATTTTAGTTGAGGTGGCTGGAGAAGCAGGTTTATTCTTTTAATCAAATCCCTGTAAACAGATGATAAACAGAGGAGGAAACCCCTTCTCTTTTCAGTTCATTCACTGCAAGATAATACTTTCCACTAAAGCAGTAGCAGTAGAAAATGCACTGGAAGCGTAGAGGATATAGGTGCATCATTAACGAAAATTAATAAACCTGGTAGTAACAGCCTGTGATGGAGACTCCACCTGCTGACTGCAGAGCTCCAGTGCTTGTACTCTAAATATCTAAGTGGCAAGTGGAGAAGGGTTCCCTTCTTAATAGCCTTTTTGCATGCAAAATAAATTATTTGTTTTTAAAGGGTGAGTGGTCCTTGTTTGCTCTCTAATCCTTTCCCCATCATTACACCAGAGGTTGTTTTGGGGCTGGTCTGGGTGCTAGACTTTCAGAACTGTCACAGCTGAGCAGGTATTGCCCACCTGGCAGGAGACAGTCTGTGAGATCAATACACACACCAGACATGCAGGCAAGTGGTTTTGTTCAGGACATCGACAAAAATTACTTTTAAAAGCTGCTAGCATGCAGCAGTTCTTGCCCACAATGCAATTCCTATATGCTAGAGGAGTAAAATGAATAAATCAAAATAAAGTAGTGATAAGTCATGAAGAAGTGAGGACTCTGAAGCAATACCTATTAGTTCAGCTCCACCATACTGAATAAAAACTGGCAACTCCCTCTGCTTCACTGAAAGCTTTCTCTACCTCCCCCCTCCAAACCTCTATTGTTTAGCCATTTTTGTCAGTATGTATAATGAAAACAGCTGTGGTTGTGTCTGCACTATTCAATATTTTTATGGATGTTCAACCGCACCATTCTGGCACAAGAAGTCTATTATCTATGCAGCAAACTTACTGCCGTCATGCAGCTAAGGAGTTCATCCACACTGCAGACGCTGTCATCAGCACTTTCGGGTTCTTCAATCTTTATATAAAAAATTTATTACTTACCAGACAAACTAAAATATGATTCTACTTCACTTTTGGAAGTACAAAGCCAATCAGCAACACCATGTGCTCCGAAATGGGTTTCAACTCATCTCCCTTAGGATTCAATTTACCTGGAACTGGCTTTTGCTTGCTGCTCCCAACACAACGTGAAAAAGACAAAAAGTGAGACTAGTTGCTGGAAAAATATGTTGAAGAAGCTCAGGAGTTATAAATGGAGGTACTAACTGAAAAACACTCTGAACAACGCACCTCCCTATACTACTCAGCACCTGAAGACACCTCTCTGGTGTGGGAAAGACCAGGCCTTGAATCTAGGTTAGACAACGTCTTGAACCAAAGTTACCAACATAACATCTGAGAGCAATTAAAGTGAACACACATTTATCAGCATCACCAAAAACAATTTAAAAATATGGACAGGATTCAGCTAGCTGACTAAACCCCTGAACTGAGGTGTCTATATGTAAAATATGTGTCTATGCAACCATTATAATCAAAGCCGGCTCAGTTCAGACACCCATAGGAAGGTAGCTACTGCCATTTGAGAGCCTATATGAGACAGAAAGAGTAAGCACAGAGAAAGGCGAGGTACTGAGGCAGGCAAGGCAAGGTAAGGCAAGGCAAAGTGCTTCTAGTGTAGTACATGAGGAAAGAGAAATGTGTCCTTTTCAGAGAAGTTAGAGCGTGGAGAAAAGGAATAGCGAATAGATGATAATATGGAGATTACTAAGTTAGCAGGGGAAAGAAAACTGTGAGTAGCAGAGTGGCACATATGTAGCTTTTCTTATGAGTACTTCATCACAACGACACAATTTTACAAACCTAGGAGCATGCTACAGCATGCAGTACTAGTATAGATGTAGCGCTAGTCTCTGGTCCTCAGTAATGCACCAACATTTTAGGAGTGCCCTCCCTGGCCAGGGGGGAGCACCTGGACAGACAGAAAAAGGACGGACGGATCCCACATCCTGGCATCACCGTGTCAGTGCTCGTTGCAGGCTTGCTGGCATCGGCAGCCTCACACCGCTGCATGACACGCCATGCAGAAGACACCGAGCAAAATTACAAAAAGAGGGTTGTCTTTCAATTAGTCATTGGGAAGACAGCAGGCACTGTCCGTTTCTTAGTGCCTCACTGTTCAGAAGTTCCTGCAGCTTCCCCGCGGCTATTGCACTTAAAGAAAGGAGCTGTTGTTAGGGCCACACAATATCAGCACTATAGCGGTTTACAAAATAGCATGCTGAATGACTTTTTATTTACTACGGGGTTTTACTATCTCTTGAAAAAAGAGTAGCGCTGTGTGTTGGCACTACTGCCCAGAACTGCTTGCTTTCAGCTGCAAGGACTTTTCAGGCAGTGAATCTGAGCACACGAGCAGTGGCTGAAGCCCCCTTGATCCAAACTGCGACCGCGCTGCCTTGTCCACACTTCTGAGCTACCGAGTTAGGCTACCACACCTGAAACTGTGTTAAATTTCTTAGTTAAAATATTTAGGCTTTACGCTGAAAGCACAGGAAAACAGTATTTCAGCTACCTTGTAGTCTGGATTCGTGCCCAGGTTCACCCCTAATAGCAAACTTCTCAGCCTGTCGTCAAAAGGCGGCAAACAAATATACCCATATGGATGCCAACGCATTTTTGGGATTAATACGTTCACATCTTTTTTTGGCAAGAGAGGGAATAAAGAAAAAGAATACTCAAAGGTACAGGCAAAGAAATCACTGAACACAACTCACCGAAGTAATACAGAATTCCTGAGCAGTAAGAAGGCAGTGGGTTCACATTTTTTTTCTCAATGACAGTATTGTTTCTCGGGCTCCTTCTACTGTACTCAAGCACAGATTAGCATCAAGCCAGAAAAGTATTTAGCCTTTGGAAGTTTGGAAAGAATTTTGACCAAAATACAACATTCTACATATAAATTTATGTGGAAATCTATAAAGAGAATAAACCACATGGTAATTCGTAATGGCAGGTGATAATTCTGGAGATAACAAGAAGAAAGATAATTCTACAAGGAAAATTGGAGACAAGTAAAAGATCAAGGTCAAAGGGGAAAGAAAAGAGACAGGACAAGCAACACCCAAGCACCTGCTCCACAGACAAAAGAATTTTCAACTCACAAAAAAAAAACCAACCCCACCATATGATAAGCAAGCTCACCAGTCAAGTGAATCCATGCTCTCTCAAGCTGAGCACCCAAAAGAGATGAGTACTTCTGGAAATTTTGGCCATTGTGAATATTTTTCCTTTTCTTTTCTTTGAATAAAATATTACATCTCTGATTCCTTGTTCTGCCAAACCAGCTGTCCTGGTTTCGGCTGGGACAGAGTTAATTTTCTCCCTAGTAGCTGGTATAGTGCTGTGTTTTGGATTTTAGTATGAGAATAATATTGATAACGCGCTGATGTTTTGGCTGTTGCTAAGCGGTGTTTACACTGGTCAAGGACTTTTTCAGCTTCCCACGCTCTGCCAGGTGCACAAGAGGCTGGGAGGGGGCACAGCCAGGACAGCTGACCCCAACTGGCCAAAGGGCTATTCCATACCATATGGCGTCATGCCCAGTATAGAAACTGGGGGAGTTGGCTGGGGGGTAGCGATCGCTGCTCGGGGACTGGCTGGGCGTCGGTCGGCGGGTGGTGAGCAGTTGTATCTTTTTTTTTTTCTTCTTTTTCCCTCCCTTGGGTTTTGTTCCTCTCTCTCTCTTGTTGTTTTCCTTCTCATTACAATTCATTATTATTATTACTATTATTTTGTTCCAATTATTAAACGGTCTTTATCTCAACCCTCGAGTTTTCTTACTTTTGCTCTTCCGATTCTCTCCCCCATCCCACCGGGGGGGAAGTGAGCGAGCGGCTGTGTGGTGCTTAGCTGCCGGCTGGGGCTAAACCACGACAGTCCTTTTTGGCACCCAACGTGTGGCACGAAGGGTTTGAGATAATAACAGATTAACCAGAGCATATTAAGGAATTTAGATCTGTTAGTAGTTAGGGGTATTTACATTGTCATAAACCTCACGTGAGAAAGAACAGATTCTACTTCTGTCAAGCAAAATTTCAAAGGCTGGACAAAAAGAACTTGGCAAGAAACTCAAATTGTGATACCTTAGTACATTTTTCATTGCTCCAAAGATCATGTAACATACCTTTATCTTATGCATGACATGAAACTGGCCATAATAATAATGTTTTGAATAGAAATTAACCCATGCTAATCTTCACCCAAAGCTTACATCAAATCCACTTTTTTGTTCCTGTTTTAAGTGACAGATAAATATTTTGGCTGCTGATTTTAACTGATTTAACTGATTTATGTGCTCCAGATTTCATAGAGTAAGAAGCATGATCTAAGGCGTGTTTTTCCAACACTGCCACCAGGAATGTATTACTTGAACACTTATGAAAGTCTCTCATTGGAAAATGTATGAAGCAAAGCTATTCATTACACAAGGTGGAAGTCAATTCAAGACTAAGATACCTTCATTATGCATCTACCATGTATGCATCTATCTAGGAGCTACGTGTCTTTAAGTTCCTATTATGGCAAATAGACATCCTAATCGTTATAGTCGATGGAGCGTAAAGAGTAACTCACCTGCAAGAGAGAGATCTCAAAGACATAAATTTCCTAGGAGATTCAGGAAACCTAGAATACTCTAGATGGCAAGTAGAAGAGAGAGCTGTTAAGTGCCCCAGTAGAAGTAATGACTTCAGTGTGAGATTATGCATTACTAGACACCAGAGACTACACAAGTAAGCCATTTGGCTCCACAACAAGCCATTTTAAGTAACCTGACAAAAGAAAAAGCTTGCATCTGAAAAAAAGCTCCTCCTAAATACTAAAAGCAGCCACCAAACAGAAATCCATGGGAAGAAAGGCTTCCCTACATCTGTTGGTCTTGTTTTTATTTGACTCTCTGAGTCACCCAGGTGCAACCAGATCTACACAAAATCTTGTAAGTCATTAGATCTGGAAAAAACAACTCAACACTTGCAGAAACAATTTTTGTTCTCTTAGGCTTACATCTCAAAGCAGTACATCTCAGAAAAACAGTTTCTCTAATATTTCAACATTTTCAATAAATTGTAATAAATTGCAATAAGGGATGACCTAAGAAGAAAAGAGTAGTTGCCACTCTGTTCCCTCATTTGTTCATCCACTACCCATGTAGGTTTCTTTATGCTTGCAAGATTATCTTTCATTTCTAGTAAACGTGACGATAATTTTTCAAACTTCAGCATCCTTTTACTTAGGCCTTTTGATTCCTATCTCTATGCCGGAATTTTCTTCCTTTTTACTTTGCTACTTACCTGCTCATCTCTGTTCTCTCCCGCCCTCCTTCTGAGTAGACACCCTTGAACCTTTTCTCCCTTCTTTCTCCTCTCATCCCATTCTGCTTTTTCCTTCTCACACAGGCTCTTATTCATTCATGTCTTCTCTCTTCCTTCCTCCAGTGTGGACCACTGCCCTTTCACAACCTTACCCTTTGTCTCCCCGTCCTGTTGCTGGGATAATGAGGCCAAAGTTTGGGCACGCAGAGCAGCTCTGGAGATCTCATGATCCTGTCCTTGCATAAAATCCCTCCTCATAAGAACAGTCTCATCAGCTCCTGACTTCTCATATTTATGTTATTTATCCAGTTCCTTTCTAATTTGTGGACTTCTTTTCCTGAAAACCAATTTAGACATCTATTGGTCACAGATATCTACACTAAACTGGTCACCCAGGGCTTCCTTTATAGGATCTTCTCTTAATGGTGAGAAATAGATGGTTTTAGGGTGCAATTCACTTGGCCTGTTTTTTGTACCCACATTAGGAGGGGATGAATTGCATCACACAAAGGTCTAACCTTCTCCATTTATTTACTGTAAGGGGAGCCTAGGGTTCGGTAGTACTCAATATACATGAGAGGTCTACATTTAGACAGATGAATCCCACCTGGATTCCTCACTGATTCCTCACTGGGCCTTGCAATCCAGCTGAATTTACCTCCCACAAGTCTGGAGTTGACTGCAATGGGAAATCCTCACTACTTAAAGACATCTGCTTCCAAAGCTCCAAATTTGATGGCACTTGGCTTCTCACCTCTCCAAGGACATGTGCTAGCTGAAGCATGTACTATATACAACTTGCTTAGAAAGGTCCTAAAATCATACACTGCGTTAGTATGGCAGACACCTGTGTCAACTCTGCTAGATCTTTCCACAGCCTTAAATAAACTTTATTTAGAAATTGCTGACATATTTTTACACTTTTGTCAGGTATTGCCTTAGTGTAGTTTTATTCATTTCTGTAGAGATAATGAATAAGCACTTCTATTTCCTTTAAGATCTTTCTTCTGTCCTATTCCCTCATTTAACATGTCTGAGAAACCTCTTCAGAGATCATGAAGCAGTACCATCATTTAGCTAATGAGACTCAGCACCATGTCACTTTATACCTAAACAAGCATACTTCTTCCAGTGTCCATCATATGTAGGAACACAGATGAAAGCTTAAGCTACTTATAGTTTAGGTAAATACAATGCTGACTGGCAGATGAAACCATCCTGAGTAAGCAACACCAATTATCTCAGCATCTTCAGCTGGCAAAGGATGTGTAAATAGTGTCAAAGAGATCTACCACTCAAGAGCCTCTCTATATTTGCCTCTGCACCAGTGCTATGGCGACCACCTGTCTGAAGGCTGTCCAAAGACGACTTCGCCTCCAGAGCTATTTCATCAGCTTCTAACCTGGGCTAACTGTAAAGGCAGTCGTAGAATATAAAGTATGATTCACTTAAGGAACCCCGGCATCTGGAAGGTAAGAGATCTAAATCTCAGTTATCCTGTGGTTCCCCAATAGTCTATGAAGGGAAAGAAGCACCTCCATGGGACGACTCATCCCATTCTCAGACAGGCATCTTGGCAAGGTCAGATGACCTCTCTCTGTCCTAATTTCTCTGCCTTGACCTTAAAAGGAGGTGAGGGTAACTAGTTCAAACTTAGACAGACACTGAACTTTTAAATGTCTAAAGTGAAGTGAGATGAATCCCATTCCAAATGGCTGTGGTAGGAGAGGACCTGATTTACATAGAGTAGATTTATGCTGATTGACAAAAAAGTGAAGTGAGATGTAAGCTGGTTTAATATCCTAGTTTTGGCACATGTGGAGCTTTGCAGATGTTGTGCAAAACCTGTAAGGAGCCTGCAGCCTGGCTAGCATGCAGGCTGCCTTTGTGGCTCATCCTTCAGCACCCAGTCAGGAAGGCGTGAGCCAAAGACCTCATGTGCAGCATGGAAGGGGTAGGACGGAGGAGGCTCTCATCTCAACAATTCAGCAATGCAACAAATTGTCCCAATCACAGGGAAAGAAATACAAAGAAGGAAATCCAGATTTGGCTCTGTACCACATTAAAAGAAAAAAATATGAAAGACAGTACAAACACAGCATTTGAAATAGTATCAGAAATCTCTAAAGTCTTGACCTTACATTAGTCCTTCAAGAGCCAGTTCCAGAAGATATTCTTCTTTCACAATTTTTATTCAAAATACTAAAGCTACTACTTATCTCAATGGAAAATATAAAATGGAACACAAGATATTCATCCCTCATGTCATGTGGGCTAAATCCCAAGAACATTGTTGGGCAAAGTCACAAATGCTCCCTTGCTTTAAGCAAGTAGATGTATGTACATCCAAACAAAAACATAATGTTTCCCCCGAGGTTCACTGAGGAATAAAGACAGCATTGATAACCATAGTAGGACTGAAGGTTAAGATTTCACTTAACTGTCACAAATCTGTCTTGTTAACTATACCATAAATTCTATATTTCTACATTACTATGGAATATGAGTTCTGTATTCCTACAAAAGCACAAAGCAGGAACCCTGGGATATATTGCTGGGGGAAAAAAAACAACAAAAACCCCAAAACTCCCAAGGAACTGGATCAGAAAAAGCCTCCTTACACGGGGTTCCTGTGCTGAACTCAAACAGGATAAAGCTCTCCTAACTTGCTCACTCACAGGGAAAAAAATGAAAGACTTGAATGTAGAGTGCTAGATTCTAGAAATGCATCATCAGCTGAAAATTTTGTTTTTCTTTTTAAATGCATTTCTTTCCTAGAAAGTTGAAAAACACAATTCTAGTTCTTCTACAATGGAAGATAGACAATAACTAAGATTTATTATTAAAAATATACATAAATCATAAAAACTAAATTTTTTGTCATTCTGACTCAGGTTTTCTAAATCCCTTGTATTGATCATACTGCATATCTAAATGAGGTTTATTGGACGTGCAGGAGACAAAGTCAGAAATCTTTTAGCGAAGAGACAGAAACAAATATTTTCTATCAACCAACCAAATTTTCAATCCAAAGAGAAGGAAATTTTACGACATGTAAGACTGAGTAACATTGATTCACTGCTGAGCGGCAGGCAAGACAGCAACAAACATCAGGTGCAGAAACTGCCTGCAAGGACAAGGAGGGGACTGCTGGGGACATGAAGGAGGAGGAGGAGCGTCTCATCCGAGGAACACCTGAACTTGTTAAAACCCTCAGAAAGCCTACGGAAAATGCCAGGCACAGCAAGCTAGTCCCACCGCTGTCAGAAATACCAAATAGAGGTATTTCAAAGTAAAGCTTTAAGCTTCTTCATGCTTTGTCATGTTCCGTGGTTGCAAGTTGTTGCAGCTTGCAGCAGAGCTCGGATGTGTGGTTCACCGCTGGCTGAGCTGCTCCTTCTGCTCCAGTTTTCATTCACTTAAATCAGTGACTCAGTAGCCAAGGATGGTCACGGAAAAAAGCATGTGAACCAAATCCACCGGATTTTGAATATTTGAGTAAGGCTGAAACAACACTGTAAAATGTGATTTTTTCCTCTGAATCCCTGTGAGGTATTGTCGTGGTTTAGCTTCAGTCAGCAACTAAGCCCCACACAGCCGCTTGCTCACCCTCCACCCCCGGTGGGATGGAGGAGGGAATCAGAACAGCAAAAGTAAGAAAACTCGAGGGTTGAGATAAGAACAGTTTAATTATTATTATTATTAATAATAATAATAATAATAATAATAATAATAATAATAATAAATTGTAATGAAAAGGAGAATAATGAGAGAGAGAGAGAGAGGAACAAAACCCAGGAAAAATAAACAAGTGATGCAACCACTCACCACCCACTGGCCGATGCCCAGCCTGTCCCTGAGCAGCGATTGCTGCCCCCCGGCCACCTCCCCCCAGTTTCTATACTGAGCATGATGCCATATGGTATGGAATAGCCCTTTGGCCAGTTGGGGTCAGCTGTCCTGGCTGTGCCCCCTCCCAGCTTCTTGTGCGTCTGGCAGAGCGTGGGAAGCTGAAAAGTCCTTGACCAGTGTAAGCACTGCTTAGCAACAACTGAAACATCAGTGTGTTATCAACATTATTCTCATACTAAATCCAAAACACAGCACTATACCAGCTACTAGGAAGAAAATTAACTCTGTCCCAGCCAAAACCAGGACAGGTATCAACTTCAGTATGGGATGGTCATTTAAAAAAATATATGTAACCACATCTGTAGTGGCAGAGAAGTTTCCCAGTTGCAGAGAAGGAGCCTGGTGACTAAAACATAAAGGCTTAGACAGACATGAAAGTAGCCTGGATCTGCTTCCTAGCAGGGGGCTCATCTTGACAGAACAAGCTAATAGAAAAATAAATGGAAATGGAGATGCTTGCTGGCAAGAAGAAACCTAGAAAGCAGCAATGCTAACAAAAAGATGGTGTAAAGAAGATAAAGCTGAATGAAAAATGCCTGAATATTGTGTGACATAAAAGCAATAAAGCAACAACACTTGGGGTTACTTTCCCAGAACCTGACAAATCACATTAGAAACCTGCATCAAACCTGCAAAATCAATCAGACAGAAGTTTAAAAATACTAAAATTAAGCTTATCTCTTAATTTTATCCTCTTCCACATAAGACCCGAGGCCTTATTCAGTGTGTGCTATCCAAATCCCATACCGAACAAAAATGAGATTTTCTTCTCAGTGTCCCCATGGCTATCACCCTTAGTATTTCAGTGCTCCACAAAATTTTATTTCTGACATCCAAGCTTGCTCCATGACCCTCTTTTCTTCAGCAGTGTGGAAATAGCCAAAAAGTAAACAGTCTTTCTTTCGTTTGCCTCTTTGATTACACACCTGCAGGAAATGAATACCTTCCTAATTCATTCCCAAAGCACCGTTAAAGTCTTTGATGAATAATTAAAAGTTTTTTGGAAAAAAAGTATTTATTTCTGGTATCATATGCACAAAAGTACAGATGAGAAGTCACAAGTAATCTTCATTTTAACATTTCCTTCTATCGCTGAGTACTCGAGTGTGCAGTTGAGTTGATATTCACTTAATATTCGCTTAATATTCTTTGATATTCTCTTAATATTCTTTCAAAAGCTTAAAAAATCTTTAGGAAAAATAGTAATATAAGCAGTTATACTATCCCTTACCTGTCTTATTAGTAGGGGTCTAAGCAACACTTCTCCTGTTTGTACTAATAGGATATTCATCAGGAGTGAGTGCTCCTTGGATCGGACAAGCAATTCAACAGCAACGCTTGATGTGATGCTGTGATTAAAAAAGGACCAGTGATACCTTTTCGTGAATAGATGAAAGATTGCTGAAGAGAGGTAAGGAGCTGATTTACTGCTCTGTTTTGCACTGGTGACACCAATACTGAAAGACTTTTTTCTGTGCATTGTTTTGGTGTCAGTATACTAAAAAGGTTACCAAAAATGACCTGAAAGCAGGAGAAAGTGTCTTAAAATGAGAGACTCGAAGAGTTTGATTTCTTTGGTTTATCAAAACAAAGCTGGGTGTTGAGTGCTTCATGATGACCAGCTGCCAGGTACTGAGAAGATCTTTGATCTAGCAGAGAAAAGGCTTAACAGAAATAATAGCTAGAATTTAACAGACGACAGATCCAAATTAAAGGAATATATTTGAAACAGGTGCAACAAACTACCAAGAGAACTAATGAATTTTCTGCCTCTTCACATCTTCAAACCAAAAACAGATGCCCTCCTGAAAAATATGCTTAGGAAAAATCCAAGTGATTTCTCCCAACTTAAAAGTAAAGAAAGGAGCAGGGGGGGAAATACATGAATGGTAAAGACTAGATGGCATTAATTACCAGAGTTTCTGGCCTTGAAGCTATTCCTTAGCCTTTCTGTGAACCAGAAGTAGTTTCAGTTGACAGCAGAGGAATAGTGAGGTCCAGGAATTTTGACCTCCGCTCCAGATTTTGGCAAGAAGCAATCTCTAATTCTTCTGTCTCTGCCTCCGTCCCCGTCCTCCTGAGAGCCTCTCTGCCCCCCTGCCCCTGCCCTCCCACGCCATCCCGCTCCTCTCCACACAGTTTCGCTTTCTCTTCTGGCACCCGTCCCTTCTTCTGTAGCAGGAGGCGGGTGAAGGGCACAGAAGGGACCAGGAACGAAGCTTTTTGCTTTCAGTTCTCCCATCATAAATAAAAAGCTTAAACTTAGAAGAGCTAAAAAGGGAAACTGGAAGGCAAACCCTCCCAGATGCTGCATTTCCAGTTGCCAGGAAGGACGGCAGGCACACGCGGTGCTGGCTAGGCATGAGCTGCCCGGCATTTCTGTGATTGCATGGCTTGCTTTGCAGCGTGTCCTCCTCTCTTCTGCAGCACCAAGCACTGGAAAAGAGGACGGGGAGGCTCAACGGCTCATTCCCCCCCACCTCCTTCGCAAATCGCCTCTGCATGGTTTTTTCATGCCCACACCACACGTATGAAATGCGGGATGACCAAAGGTTACCGCTTCGCTGGGCTACTAGAGATTGGTTTTGTACATAGGAGGCTCTGCAGAGCGGTACGGGTGCATCCATGCCATCACCTGGCAAGCATCAACGTGCACGCTTAACAGAGGTAAGTAAAATGGCATTATTGCCCTGAATCGCACCATTGGAAATGCCTCACTGCTTTTAAAAACAAAAAAAAACCCCAAGCTGAGGAAGACAACAGGGAATTTCAGGCCCAGCAGCCCAAACCCCTGGCAGAGCACACCAGCTGGGGCACTCACAGAGCGCGCTCGCACCAGCTGCACAGGAAGGGTCACAAATGACATGTACAATGTGACGTCAACGGTGACAAACGATCTGTCATGAGCGACACGGTCGCTACCAGCTCGACAAAGCAGCTGCCCGACGGGGAGCCCGGCGCCAGCAGCAGCCGCCCGCCACCTCCCAGAGAAGGAAAAAAAAAAAAAAAAAGCTTTTTGCCGAAACCCGGGATCGAACCAGGGACCTTTAGATCTTCAGTCTAACGCTCTCCCAACTGAGCTATTTCGGCTGCTGCCGCAATTGGCCCTAAGTGACACCACTAAGCCGTCCTTCCCCACCCATCACCGGGCCGGTATTCCTGCGTGACGGTTTAAATAGGACAGATGTTGTTACCCGTCCTGTGTTGCCGGGTACCATGAACACCACGAACGAATTGATGACGGGTGTTTGCAAATAAAATTGGCGAATTTTATTCGCAAATAAAATAAGGCGAAGACAAATACAGCAATAACACAAAACTAAATGTATATGCGCGTGCACAATACCTAAACTACATGCATTTAGTATCAGGATAAAGGTGTTTTGGCTGTGGCTCCCTGGATTATTTGGGGGGGTAACAGGAACTAGAATATTCTGTGGGACTCAAGACTGTTAAATTGACAGTATTTTCCTTCAGTTTTCAGGGACTTTATTTTGAAGTCTGACAAATTCTGTACAGAGCTGATGTACCACAAGTAAACGTGAATAGAAAGGGCACCTCCATCCTCATTTTTCCCTGGTCTTGCTCAGAGACGTACATTCCACAGGGGAACATTATGTCTCTGTATAAATCACAAAGCCTGACTAAGCGTAGTTACAAGAAAAAATAGTTTATTCTCACATTGTGGGTTAGGCATTTATTTCAACAGGCGACTGGTATCGCACTCCCCTGGCTACAGGTTAAAGGTAGAGGATGCGCCCGGGCGCACACGTCAGCACGTGCGGCACTGCTGCGGGACACGCACGTCTCACGTTTGTGTTCCTTTGCACATCCCATGGCTCTGGACAAAGCCACCTGTGAGAGCATCCCCTATTCATGCTCCCTGCGTGCTGTGTGGGGAGAAACGGTGCTCTGCAAGATCGTCCACTGCTTCTTCCCCCTCTTAGTCAAAAAAAGCCAAACCAACCTCTCTCTCTTCCACAGTAATAGAGGAGTTTAACAAATCCCCCCTTTTTTCCAATGTGGAAGAAGCAGCCTTTTCCCAAACTAGCCCTGTGAATATTTGGTGACATACACACCCATATTTCCTTTTACTTTCAGAGTACGTTTTTCTGCAAGCTGTCCCAGTTTTGGAAAGTCTTTTGTGAGCAACCACTGTTCTTCAAGAGCTGACATATTTTCAGAAGTCAAAATGATGAGGACTAGGCCAGCAGTTACTTAGTGACTGAAAACAAAAACTCTTTAACAAAAAATTTCAGTTAGGGAGAGGT
Organism: Ciconia boyciana; assembly: GCF_034638445.1. Lineage (NCBI taxonomy): Eukaryota > Metazoa > Chordata > Aves > Ciconiiformes > Ciconiidae > Ciconia > Ciconia boyciana. Next base: position 162,922,060 of record NC_132934.1, on the reverse strand, counting down.
TAAAAAAAAAAAAAACGCATACCATTGAACTCAAGAGGTGTGCCAACAACATACTGATATAAAATCTCATATTCTCATGATTTTCCATTGCCACTGGCAATGATTGTTTTGCTGACAAATGATGAATGTAATCACTTAATGAGCATGTCTCCTACTGATGTAGCTAACAATCTTGTGATCTTTCATGCCAATAAACTCCAAATGTGCGATGCCATAAGGTCAAAACCCTATCGACTTTAGAGTTTTCATACATTACCACAGAAATCAGAGCTACTATGGATCATCAGGTTATTCTAATCTTCATTGGTTTTAGAAACCTGTGCTTTGCCAGGTGAAATGGAAACGGCAATGGAAATAAAAACTAAAGGTAATGCAAAAGAAAACTAAACAAAAACAAAAGAAAAGGATGATTCAGTGTTAGATATAGTATATTTAATAAAACAGCCACTTTTTCCCCCAACAAAACTTGGGGTTTTGTATGAAAGTTCCTCTTACTGAAAATTAGAAACATATTACCATTTCATGGCTATTTAAAGAGCAGAAGAACACAGTTTTAGCAAAATGGAGCATTCCAAGCCCAGCCGAAGCTATTCGCAACTTTCTCCTAATGGGAAACCAAATTTGTGCTATTTTGTACCTCTCCAGAATAGGGGCTGGAGTAAAAAAAAAATTTCACCCACAACCTTCCTCCTGTATCTAGTAAAGGACAGGGTGGACAAACAAAAGCTATTTCCTAGTCCTCATATTATGACAATGTAAACCAGCCTCGACCACAGCTGGCACCCTTGAATGCCAAGCAGCATGCAAATGAAAGCAAGCGGGTGCCAAGGTCAGACCAGAGAAAGCCTTGGAGAAGGCAAGGATGGCCTCCACCACACAAACCGGGACCGATACACACGCAAAGGCCCCACCGGCCACGACTCGCAGGGCAGGGGGGCTGCAGACAGCCCTGCCTCAGCTGCCCACTTAACCGTCTTCCAAATTCTTTCAATTGCTGCTTGCAAGGGATGTGCTGAATGGCAGGCTTGGTACAGCAAGATAATGGGGTAGCAATGCGGGGTCTCCCTAATGCACGAGGGATTTCAGGAGCAGCTTCCTGAAGATCTGATCCAACCCACAACAGTAACCCCAAACTGACAGCTATCCCCAAATAATTTCCCAAGTGTGAGCCTCTCATCCATGATGGAAGCTGGATAGAAACCCTTCACTGAGGGCCAGCCCTTCTCCTTTAGATAGCTTTAGCAATTTAAGTGACATGCACATTTACTCCCTTTATTTTCTTACTGGTGTAACCTCAGTTTGTTCTGTGACACAAACCTTGAGAAAAGTGGACTGAAAGACTGCTGTATGCACAGTATTTTACAACACTACCTTTGCCTTCTGCAGAAATGCTTCTTCATCTCTTCCAAGAAAAAAAAAACAGTGAGAAATAAAAACTAAAGGCATTACACTTCTCCACATTAACAGTTCACTAGTTGATCCTTTGTCCTTTTCTTCCTACAGAAGCCAGAAGGCTAAAGGCAAAATAAGCTGTTTTCTTTAACAGCAGAAAGACTTTTCCCTGTGAAAGGAATGCTCCTACCAGAGCACTCACTTGCTAAGGCAGCCTGATTTACAGCAAAGTAGCTCAAAGCAAAAGCCTCCTAGATTAATTTTAATATATATATTTATATATTTTTTAAATGTGCTTGTATGTATTTATGTGTGTGTGTGTGTGTATATATATATATATATATATATATAAAAAGTAGGAACACCAAGCCAAAAATCTCAAACACTTGAAGGATTAGATCTTCAAAAACACTTAAATAAACTAGAAGAGTTTCCACTAAAAAATAAAAGATCCTTTCGAAAAATCCACTCCCAGTAATATCACTTGTTTGGACAGTCACATAAATGTTAAAGCTTGCATCTTCAGCATCTAAAGATTCAAAACAACCTTCAAAAGATCTATTCAATAAACTAATCACACACTTCTGCTTTCTTCTGTGTATTTCTGATCTGATAACACTATCATAAGTTAATTGGTTTTTAATGTTCCAAAGACACAGTACCTATTTGTAATGTTTAAAATAATTTAATAATCTATAATATCTATTCCTAAAATTAACGACACATCACATAACCAGTATTCCAGCATGAGCAGATGTGAAAGATACATGCTTTCATGCTGCTCACCCAGAGCAGCTGCCACAGTACACATTAAATAGAGCTAAAACGGGTCTTTGCAGTACTTCAGCTATTTCGGGTATTGATTTTTTGTAAAATACAAAACAGTAAGATGGATAAGTAACTCTCTACATATTGTAAGGAAGCTGTATCTCAAGAAAATATAAAAATTAAGGAAATATTTGAATGTTACCAGCAACGTGTGTTTGACAGCGAAATTTAAGTGATTCATCAGTAGAAGCTTAGCCTTAAGTACCTGGTAAGCCAAGTATTCTAATAGACTAGTACATAAAAAGTCCTGTAACTTCTGTCCTTCCCAAATGGAGGTTTTGACTACCAAACCAAGTATCAGAAACCTCAAAAATACAAGTGCAACCCAATTCTAGTATAGTATTATTATCCCACTTTGTCCCAGAAAATTCACCTTCAGTAACATGTTCCTAGACCTCAGAACACATACTTGGTGCTAAGTTAAGCCTCAACACTTACCGTTTAGCCTTCTTTTAAGATGCCTCTTCCCAACCAAGAGTGGCATTTTATCATCAACAGCACCGTGCAACACCAGAGGTGTGATGAAGGTGGGAGCATTGCAGGTCCAAAGGAAACACTATCGGCAGGCCATCTGGGTCAGTACTATTAAGTTTTATGTTCAGTTACTACCAAAACTCTAGTGGGGCAAAGCTAAGGCAAATGCCCCAAGCTCCATTCTTCCTGCGCTTGGGGTGATGAGGAAAGGACTTCTGCACATACCTGTATTTGAGACTTAACTCCCCATTTCCAAGAGACTTTAGAAGTCGCAGCAATTTCCGAGTACACCATAGCATCCTAGCCCTATGCTTCTGCAGCTCTACCCAGAGGCAACAGAAGGGTCTGGGACTGTGCCAAGCACAGAAGCTAAAGTGACAAAGCCAAGAAGAGTTCTCCCTTCTATGTCTGCCACCTCAAAGCAAAAAAAGTAAAGACAGTTCTTCCTGTATCCTGAAAAATTTAACAAATATAAAAAGAAACCCACCATCTACTTTGTCAACGTGTTTACTTAATGAAATCAGTTACACCATAATTTTTATTACTAAATCAACTTTGAAAAAGATTCATGGACATATTTCTAGAGTTGAAGTTTCCTCACGAACTTTACATTAAAACTCAAATATTGTTTCATCTTTAAAATGTAAAATGCTTGTCACAAAAAAAAAAAATTGTGAAACACTGCATTGAATAAGGTCTGCCAACGCACAATTCACAGGAAAAGAAGTGTTTAAAAATTTTCTGCATAAATAGCCTTCATATCACAGGAAATAACATCACTGGAATGTTAACAGTGTTACAGTATTTCAAGTTGGTTACAATTACAATTAAGAAAAGGAAATTAACATGTAAAAAGACAATAATACAGTAAAAAGATGACATCTCAAACAGAACAAGGTTTACAAAAATGCTTCTGGAAATCTCAGCGAGAACAGCTGCTACTTCTTGAAACCTTTCCCCTCCCTACCCCCCTTAAAAAAGGGCATTTAAAGTTATAGAGTAGATAACAGTTTAATCAGTCATCTACAGAAGGTAATACTGCACCAACAGAAAAGAGGACTGAACCATCTGGGTGCCGTATCCAGCTTTTATCAACAGATTTATACTCTCCAGAAAATACAGCATTTTCCCCCTTGATTAAAAATAAAACATAACTCTTTAAAGTGACAAAAATAATATATTACACGGTAAAAACAGACTAATACAGATGAACGATTCCAGAACGAAAACAAGTTTCATTGAAAGTCCCAAAAGCTGTAATTGCAATTAATTACTCTAAATTAATAAGGCAGATTTGACATCAGTTACACTAATTTATGGCGTTATAAATATTCTTCACCCTGCACAGTTCTTTAAAATCAATAACTAGTGAGAATATAGTATTGCACCAAAAGCTGAAATTAACAGGTTCTACCTATAAAGTGCTGAAACCCTTCCAAAGTTGTGCCGTACTGTAGTTCTGTATTCATCATGGTTCTGTATCTTGAATACATTAAGAGTTCAGTGTGGCCACTTGATTGCAGGCTTTCAAAGAAAATACTGTATGAGGTAGAATAAACTCCTTCAGGTTCTCCGCCACCCTACGGACCACTGAGCTGTGCAAATGGCTCTGTCACAGGAAAGGCCTCCAAAGCTTTCTCTGAGTTTTTCCAGTTGTGAAAGTTTTCTTTGTACCATTCAACTAGTACGAAGAGAACGTTGATGAGTCAAGCTGACCAGAGGTAACAGGGAAATTCAAATATTCAACAGATATCATAAGTAACAACATGCTAATAGTTCATTATGCAAAATTTTAACCTATAATATTAAAAAAAAATAGTTTAGATTTTATAAATTCTTTATGCTAGACTTATTCTAGCATTAAAGAGTAATTCATTCTAGTACCTGATGCTACTTTATTGTGATTAACCTTTTTTTTTTAAAATCAGGTAAATTCACTACTTAAAAGCAGCCAATTTTATGTAAAATTAAAGTGTTAAATTAATTCTCTTTAGCTTCTCATTAATTAACCTATATACCCCCTTTCTCTCCTCCCATCATTTCTAAATCAATTAGTGTAAAAGGCATCAGTCTTACTTGTTTTCTTTATTCCTTCTTTCCAAGGCACTTTAGGTCTCCATCCCAAGTTATGCATTTTTTCTGAATTCATTGGGTATCTCAGGTCATTGGTAGGTCTGATGAAGTATAAAATGCACATGGAAAACAATTTGGTTAGACTTTTTCATTAGAGATGCAGTACCTCACATAGTCTTCAAACCAACATTAGGTATGCTTCAATTTTGAAAATTCCAATCAATATGAACAGATTGTATTGCCTTCAAAAAATATGCGGCAGTTGAGCGAGGCTACAACAATACAATTCCGTTTGTACAGTCAGCTACTTGGAATTGACTAGAATAAATATTAATTAATATCTTACTGGCATAAAAATGAATGCAAAACTCAAATCACTGCCAATGCAATTGCACAAATCAGTGCATTTGCAACTCTTTAGAGAGTCACTATGCAAACCAGTGTTTTCTAATATCAGCATTCACATTTTTCATCCTGAAAGCCCACAAATTTTCACATACTTCAGATTTGAAATACATAGACTTCCAAAGCATTGTCATTACAGTGCTTCATTAGCTACGCAAACTTAGTAATACTGAATATGTAGAATCCCAGGCTGCAAGATTCAACGCAAAGAGATTCCCTACATTTAAGCACGGCACAAATTTTCACTTGCACAATCTGGCAGTTAGGTAGTGTAGTCTAGCATTCCTGCATTACTGGCGCTAGCATACTGAATAGTTAAGCTACATGTGCAGACACAAACCAGCTACTTACTACTGTTATAAAAACATGCTAACCTGAAGCAGAACTAATTTTTCCATGGCAAGTAACCACCATGACCTTCAAGTCGCTCATTATAGAATTAAATAATCATTAGTTAGGTATCTTAAGATTCTTTTCTAAGGCCTCAACAGTCTTTGAAACATGTATTCCTATGTGGTTTGTTTTCCCAAGCCCATTTATGTTTAAACATTGGCAGACAGGGCCCAATACACAAGAAGAAACATCTCAATCTGAATTACACTGAGATCTACTGAACACTCGCATCACATGAGCCAAAGGCAATTTGTTCAAAGTCCTGTGATACACTCAGGATTCTGAAGAACGCTTCCTTTTAAAAACAAAAATTAGTACATTTAAAGACAGTTCAGTTGCCATGATAAGAATCCAAATGTGGACAGAAAGTGAGAATTCTAAAGGCCATATTAATACTTAACTGCTATCAGCAGATATGCCATTTCTAATCACTCTGGAGAAAGAGAGTGATATCTAAAGTAAGCAGAGACTCATTGTTGCTGCAGAAAAGAAATGGAGATAAAAGAACAGAGCCAAACCAAGCCTGAAATTAAGGATGGAAACACACAGCAAAAGCATATTTATAAAAGCTCTCCATGTTTGCCGCCACCCTAACTTCGGCACCTCAGAGTTTTAAGTTTTTAAGTTTTAAGCTGAACTTAAGATAGATTAAGCTAAAACACTCCACAGGTGCACATTTCTGCCTGTGGAGAGTAGGTAGGTCTTACCTACAAAGCACGTCTAAGTCTGAACTAGTCACATTAACATTAAAATACAAAAGCTAAACGAGAGAGACGATGGGATTCATCTCACCCAAGTGATGTTGAATACAAAGCACTGAATAAACTAACTACCTTTAAGAAAAGATTTAGCTGCTGTGTAAAACCTGTCCTTTTCCCAGAGCAGACTTCAGTAGTGAGAATTCTGAAGCAAGTTTGAAGACAGACAGATCAGCATATACACACTCCCCTTCAAGACACATACTCTGACCTAAAGGTCCAAATAATAAATGGAAATCCTGTTTTGCTATAAAGTGTCCTGTATAGATCACAGATGTCAAATCCATTAGCAAAAAAAAAAAAATTAAGAAAGCAAAACAGCTCTTACTCCCTCAAAAGTTTTCCCTTCTGCAGAGCAGAAACACTTTCACAAAACACTATTTGGCAAGAGACCCAGAAACCTTCAGGATAAAGCTACGCTGCATATGCTTCGCTATTTTCTTACCTGTCTTTGACATAATCCATCCAGTACTCCATTTCAGATTCCGAACTGGTCTTCTTTATCTGTAAAAAAGAGAAACAAAAGAGACCTTATTGCTCTCTACAGCTAACTGAAAGGAGGTTGTAGTGAGGTGGGTGTCAGTCTCTTCTCCCAAGTAACTAGTGATAGAACGAGAGGAAATGGCCTCAAGTTGCATCAGGAGAGGTTTAGATCGGATATTAGGAAAAATTTCTTTACTGAAAGGGGGGTCAGGCATTGGAACAGGCTGCCCAGAGAGGTGGTGGAGTCAGCATCCCTGGAGGAGTTCAAAAAACATCTAGATGTGGCACTTCAGGACATGGCTTAGCAGGCATGGAGGTGTTGGGTTGACGGTGGGACTAGATGATCCTAGAGGTCTTTTCCAACCTTAATGATCCTATGAAAAATCACACCCCCACATCTTGCAAAGAGTTAACATACATTTAAAAACAGATTTTTTTTTTAAACAAGATTTAAGTCTGTTAAAAAAAAACAAAACACACAAACAGAAATGGTCTTTTGTCTAAACTGAGTTTTCAAACTACTGAAATTATCAAAACTACCTAGACTAATTCCAGTACTTCTCCTTCATCCAAGCACTGCCTAACCATTCATAATCAAGTTATTATATTTTAATAGTGCCACATTCTCAGACCAAAACTGAAGCAGCCAGCATGATTAAATGCCATTTGGTAGGGTTTTTTCATTATGCCAGTTATGTCCCAGTCGGGATAACTGATGCAGCAGTGCAACGCACAAAAGCCTGTACTGCAAACTTACATAATACAGCTGCCATAGAAAGGGTAGCACTTCATTCTGCTACAACTGTCTTCTAAGACCCACCGCAAGCCTGAGCTCTCTCAGAGCTACAAAAGGTAATTTATAGTAGAATTGTTCATATGTGCAATGACTGGTAAAGAAAAGCATCAAAACTGTTTACTCACTAAACGGATTAACTCCTTAGCAAGCTGGGCAATGGACATCTCAAAGTTAGTTCCAATGTTATAAATTTCACCTGGCTTCCCCTCCTTCAGAACAGTAAGGAATGCTTCTACTACATCAGTTGCATAAAGGAAATTCCTTCTTTGAAGTCCAGAACCATGAATACAGCTTAAAACCAGGAAAGGGCAAGAAACTTTCGTTAATCCTTAAATAGAAGCATTAAATTTATTAGACTGTGTTTTAAGCAGTTTTGCTGTTAGCAGTTACCTGAAGGTACCTTAAGTAGCTGACATGCAAACAATCCTTTAGTTTTTTAAGGAAATCCTATTATTAAAACAAGCAATTCATAACTTAGTTATGAAATTATCATTTTATAAACTATACCACGTATTTATAACTGTAATTACAGTTTTATAGCACAAATACCACACAAAAAAGCAAATTACATACCATTTTCTGTTCTGTTGCAACAAAGATATAAACTTTGGAATAACCTAAGGAATTGAACAAAAAAAAACATTACTCCACTATTTTAGAAGCTGTTACTCTGCAAAGAATATGGGGCTTCACCAGTAAGTATCATTAAGTTATTTATCAAGATCCTTTAAATACTTTTAAGTTTTCTTAAGTCTAATCAAAGAATGCATCAAGTCTAGAAACTGCAAGGATTCTTTTATCCTGGTGTAAGTACAGTATCTTTTATACTATATTGTCTTTTCTGAAGTTCACAGGAAATCAAGGTGTTTGTGTGGGGTTGGTTTTTTGTTTGGGTTTTTTTGGGAGGGGGGGTTAAGACTGCATGCATCTATTGTGCTGTAAAGCTTATCTTTCTGGTCAACCACTACAAATCAGTAGTTACTAATGTAACATTTTTACAAAAGAAAACAGTTCCATTACTTTTCACACACAAAAGTGCACTAGTTTAACTAGGGATGACTACTGCAAACAGTTTAGAACACGGTTTAAACATCCAGCAAGTTGCAGTAAATCTATAGCCAAAAGTACGAGTCATTAAAACAGTTAAATTCGGAAGAGAACCAATAGAGAAATTCAAGATAAGTAAATATGTATTAAGTTATAGCCACTAGCTTGCAGCATAAAGACTTAAATATTACGTTCAGCTACAAGCTTAGATCCGTTCATAATGTCGCAGAAACTTCAGAATGGTCCTGCTACTAAGTTTTTAAACTGAAGCAATTACAAAGCTATTCCAATTCTTTTGATTTTGTTAACTTACTACTCTAAACATAGGAGCAGACATACTAGGTAAAACTAAACATCCATCTAGCCTAGTATTGCGTTTTTAGCAGTAACTAAAAGTGGATACTTGAGGAAAAATATATATAAGCTGAAAAGCAAGGAAATAGTGATACATCCCCTGAATATACTCCTAACATCATGCAACCTGTAGCCAGACATTTCCCAAGCCACAGTTCAGTTAAAACATATTTTAAAAACCATTGCTTATCCACCCGCAATAACATAGGGAAAATAAATTTATTTGCAAAAACACTCAACACATAAAAAGCAATGCAAATTAAAAAATATCTCACTAGAACTGCAAAATATAGCTAATTTCACACAAGCTCTGAACTCCAAAGAGTATGTATGATTATCACTATCATTCAATCAGTGTATTTCCATTCACTAGCATAGCAGATCTTGGTATTGCCTACAAAGGCAACTCCTTCTCACTAATAACCATTTTAAATAGTTACCCCACAAGGTATGTGTGGACATAGGCAGAGAACAAGTCACTTTGCGCTACTTCTCACCATATATCTGATTGCAATAGCTTTATCTTATCTATTTTCTGTACAGGTTGGAACATCTCTTTCTATACCAGACATATTGCTCTCTCACAGTTTACTTTTTGAAACGTTTACCTTAGTTATTAAACATTCCTAATTACAGCACATGACATGTGAGTTAATGTAATTTGTAGGGGAACCCTGCCAGACACAGAGCAGTTAAATATCCTTTGGAAACTAAAAAAAAATTACAACACAAAGTCATTGCAGTAAAATTCATGTAAATAACTAGAAAACTCTAATTGAGGCTTTACTGACAACGAAAAAAACCATGCGTTCATTGTGCTGATGGCAAGACATGTTAGTGTGAGATCAAAGTATATAATCACAGGTAAGTGTGGACAAATACACTCACAAGACAGTGCTTTTTTTCAAAAGACCATTCTTACGAGAAAAAAGTAAGATCATTACAACCCTAAATTATGGTATACTGAAGCTCAGAGTAAAGCATAGGTTTAACTTACTTTTTCTGGATACTGGTGTGGTCCATAAACATTACTGCTCCGTGTGATAACAACTGGGAACTTAAGAGCATTAAACATGCATGTGATTACATGAGAAAGCACATACCAGTAAAAATCTGTAGGCTTCTTGCTGATCAATAAATAATAAACTGACAGACCCACAGTGCTTATTCAAAAATCTGCAAGCCCTTACAAACATTAATAAATTAAGCTATCCTTGCTTCTGTCAAACAGGCAAGGGCCTCCAGCCTTCTCAGTCTGTTAGAAGCACCGTAAGTGACAAATTTTTGTAATCTCTCACTCTTGCTATGGAACCACCATAGGACATCACATACGTGTATCTGGTTGACTGAAGACTGGCTTACTACTTCTTATTCCAAGAAAGTGTTTCACAGTCATTAACATCTTATTGTAAGTCAGTTTTATGTCAAATGGAACATTGCAGAAGGACATGTCAAGAACAAAAGATGAAAGTATTCAAAATTTTAAATATTTTTCTTTAAACAAATCTGAGCAATAGGGTTTTTTCCTTTCCTTTTTTTGCTTTCACTATAAGCCTAGTCTTAATACAATTTGAACTTTGCCTATTCTACTTCTGCGTAAATGGATTTCCTTCAAGCTTAACATTATTTTTTAAATTGCTAATATTTTCTTTGACCATTTTATCAAAGAACATTTTTACACATTACAGTTCAGATTTTCAAACAAATTTAAAAACACTTGATCTCTCCCCACTGTCTTGCAGTGTATCTCCACCAATAAGTGATGGACATCCTCCAAACCATCCAAAGTACAAGACCAGCAATCAGGAAAGAGGTGGCGCTGTGTGGACTACTACTGATTTTCCTTTTATACTGTTATATACGTGAGACAGACACTTAAGTATGAGCTTCAGAGTTTTTGAACCTTGCATTAACTTACTTGGTACCTTTCCCAGTACGACTGAACAAAACACTCTGCAGCTGCTTTGGAGGAGGCATAGGGATTTGTTGGACGTTTTGGTGAGGACTCATCAAATTCCTAAAGTGAAAAGAAAAATTTGCATTACTCAATTTCTTTTGCCCAGATAAGTCTTAAAGTTACAAAAGCTGCAGTTGCAACCAAAATAAAAATCCCTAAATATCCAAGCAAACCAGTATGAGAAAGTCATCCTTCCACTTACATCAGAAGACCAGTAACAAAAGACAGTCTATTTATCAAACACAGGAGGCAGCTAGAATAACAGCAGTAATATTTGTATACTTCTAGCAGAGTACTTCACAGTAGCAGGTCCTTGGATTTTTATCTCATAAAATAACCGCTGTTGCCACAGGGAGGTTCAATTCTTTTCGGGCTCATGTTGCCTCAGAGTGCCGTTGCACCACAGCTAGCAAATTGACCTTTCAGTCCTAAATAAAAGGAGTTCATTCTCCCTTTTCCATAAACTTTATTTCTATAAGAAAAGTAGAATTTCAACCCAAAGTCCTCCAAAGCAAGGCTTCAACAATTCTGACCCGTTCCAGAACAGGCAGCTTCATGGATACCCTGCCACTTCTATCAACTTCTCGCTTGGGGGGGGAACAGCACAATAATGAGCCAAAGAAAGAAGGGATTCTGCACTGCCTGAAGTGCAATTCATAACACTCACCTTAATACATGATTAAAAGACTCACTGTTCTTGTCTGACCTTTGCCTCTGAAATTAATTGACCCAAATTTACTTTTTGGTCTTCCCGCCCCCAAAAAATCCTTACTTCAAGAATTTCTATTATGATTCACACAGAAAACAACAAACAAATTAAACGAAAGTGCTCTTTTCAAGGCCCAGAGGCAGAAAAAGTTCACTTGAAGTTGTCTCAGGCAAACCACTGGTCTACATGCAAGAAAACAACATCCTTGGGTATCATAAAAGTTTACAGATTGAAGTTGTGTTGAAGGAACTGATAAAGACATTGCAACAATAAGAAAGCGCACATGACATTTCTGAAATACATTAATATTTTCATGGATTATGGCACAAGACTCCTTGGCCATTATTTATGCCTTTAGAAAGATGAGCGTGCATAATTTGTCTTTTTACTCAGCTAAATTACATTTACTGAATTAAGGTCAGGCATAAATTGGCAAGAATCAAAAAGATTTCCATAGAACAACAAGAAACATCTGCATATTTCTTCCAGTAACACAGGAAGTGAACTGTTTCCTGTTCAAACTGTCAGTACCTACAGTTCTGTTACTATTTTAGCTAGCATGTCAAACCAGTTCCCTGCCTGACAAGTTCATAGTCAAGGTAGAGCAGGAATAAATTAAAAAAAAAAAAGGGGGAAAAAAAAACAACAACGTACTGTGCGCATTACTGAAGTCTCATGATGCTCCAAGGCAAAATTTGCATAATACATTCCTTTGATACTATCTCTGAGGAGTATCCACATGTCGTCAAAGACCCCAATCTCACTGCTTTACGTAATACACATTTAATATAAAACATGCCTCAAAAAAAAATTCAGGACAATTTTGACACTTAGCTTCCTAGAAACAACCAGTGCTTTTTTTACAAGTCCCAGTACTGTCAGAAATAGCTTGAAAGGCATACATTTACAGAGGCCAAGGAAAGTTAGACTTATTTTGTTTTCACTATTAAAAGCAAGAAAAGCTAGAAAAACCCTCAAGTGCTTTCAAACTCACCTCATCAGTGCTACCTCCGTATACTTCATCTGTACTAACGTAGACAAACTTCTCCACGTTGGCTTCATGAGCAGCAGCAACCAGCACGTTAGTGCCATAAACATTTACATAGGTGAATTCCAGGGCATGCCAAAATGAAAGATCTACATTAAAAAATCCAGACAATGCTGATTAAATTTAGGCAAGACGTGGCTTCCTATTGAACCATAATATTAGAGGCTGCAATATACACTGGGACTTTATCACTAGTTCTTTGATTGTCAGATAGCAAAATCATTATTAAATGAAGACATTTTCTACACTTACTTGAAGACAAAATTCTTGCTCTCAACAACAGGCTAGAATCATGAGTGAAAGCTTGTTGGCTATGGATGGTTCCATTTGAAACAGCATTATCTAACTTTATTTAAGTGGCAGCAGAACTACTTCCCCTCTCCACTAGGAAGGGCCAAGCTCAGTCAGAGAAGTTTCATTCAAAGAAAGTTGTAAGATGCAGTAATATATACTTATTACTGTTAATTAACTAGCACCTGTTTTAATTCTTAGAATTGTCCCACTGACCTAATGACTTTGGGCTATCAAATCTGACAATTTTGAGAAGTATTTTCCTGGAGAATTCTTCAGGGATTTCTTCTCAACATGAAAGGAGTATGGTAGGGATAGTTCTCATTAACGGTGTTAGTGAAGAGTGGTAATCTGAAATAGGCACTTTTAAGTGTAATTCATTCTCTCTTTTTTTAGAATCCAGGCAGGATTCTGAAGGCAGCTATGCCTAGTCCTTTAGCTTCCACACTGTGTTTTTTCCTGCAAGGTTGGAGCCAATCAAGTAAAAACTTAAGACTATGTACAAACTCTTTTTCCATTGTCTTCATGACTCCACCTGTACACTGTCAGTTAAGTGTATGTCTAGATGGAATGTAAAAGTGTAATGCAAAAAAATAAAAGGGGCATTACCATTTATGCACAATCAAAATAGACAACAGTCAGATGAAGCACTTTTTAAATTAAGGCTGTGAACCCCTTCAAGCTAAAAGGGCCACTAGACCTTGAATCATGTAGTTTGTAGAGATAAACTGTATCCTTGTTTTATATGAAGGGAAGAGACAAAAAATATCAGAATATATTTCAAACAAATATACTCATGGAAAATACTACCAAAACATGCAACAATGCTCACCTACGTGTGTCTGGGCTGCAAAATGAAGGACTATATCTATTTTCTCAGTTTCAAAGAGCTGTTTTATAAAATCAGGTTCACAAATGTCTCCCTAAACAGGAAAAAAAATCATTAACAAATTATTTTTGATAGAAAATAGTAAGTTTTCATTTGTACCAAGAGTCACAAACTATTACAAAGGAAGCACAGGATACTACCTGAGTTTTAGCACCACCAACTGAGTTTTGGGCAATTTATCAATGCCATGTCTAAAATAAGACCAGATATAAATTTAACACATTTTGAGCAATAGCCTCCACGAAACTTACTTCAGGATTTATATTACTATTTAACGTTAGAAACAGCATCGCCCCCAAAATGTACACAACAGAAGTAGAGTGTGTAGCTTGAATAATGAGGTTGAAATGACAAGTTCCCACAGCAAATAAGAGTTACTGGAGGCTGGCTAATGGACAGTAACATCTAGTGGCATTATAAAAGGTGAAGTGGATTTCCACTTTTGTCAAAACAGAGGGGTGGGTGTCTTGCAAGGATTTTGGGTTTTGTTGTTTCTTCTGGTAATTTTTTTTTTGTAAATTTATATATTTAGAAAGGAGTCAGGCATCAACACACAAACCATTCTTTAGTTTGACACAGAAGCAACAGCAGCTTTTAAAGGTAAATGCAAGCTGAGAAAAAGCTTTTGATATTTATCTGTTGGCTCAACTTAAACAAGATAGTACCTGAGAACAGGTGTCTTGGGGAGGAAGACTTTTGTCTTTTCAATAACAAGGCAGTTAACTAAAAATAGTTCAAATGCACCAATGTTTCAAGAAGTTCCCAAGCAACAAGTCTGAACAACAGCCTCAAAGGAGTACTATATTTCAGAAATGGGAGGAAGATGAACTTATTTTCCTATTTCTCATCCCTGAACAGAACTGAAATGCTCCAGTAAATACAATTCTGGCTCATACATTATTTTGAACTAAATGGTTACAATTACTGACTTTTTTTAAAAACTGAAATTCAAACTCGATACATCTGTGCTGAGCAACAACAGAAATTGTGATAAAACTGTATCTTTCATACAGCCCCTTTTGCAAATTTTCTAAACTTTTACTTCTCTACATTCTAAAACAGGCTTCTTTTCTACAGCACCACTAGAGCATTTATCCTTCCTGCTCCCTCCTAAGGCCAGTAATAGTGTTACAGTTCTAACTGTAGGACTTGTCCATCAAAGAGTATCTTTTCCAGTGCATTTTTTCCTATCAGTGTAAACTGCTTGGCTGCATACTAGCTGCATATAAGATCTGATCAACCTTCCCCCCGGCCCCCCCAAAAAAAACAACCCACAAAAAAACCCCAAAACAAAACAAACCCAACCAACAACTGAAAAGTTGAAATGAATTATACTGATGCAAGTTTTGTGAGAACATATTCCTACTCTAGCTCAGAAGCAGTACAGCTACATCACTCCTTGTTACTATCTCCCTGCTTCACATAGGGATCTGGCTGTTTACAGGATGCCTTCTAGAACTCCATGCTATTCCCAGCAATTAAATGTTAATATATATCCAGGTAATGAGTCTTTTCTACAGCATTCATACATTTCATATTACATACTGGAAACTGTCAAAAACATTAGGAAAAATAACCAAAAACCCAGTTTGGGCATGCTGAAGCTGCATACATTTGCTTAGTAGACATCTCCTTTCCCCTTATGCAACTTTTATCCCAACAGTTCGGAGATAATCACTTGCTGAAATAAAGAGATAGGTTCACAAAAATGTAAACAGCCATGGGGGTCACCAAACAGGCGAGGACAAGTTCAATTCCCAACCTTGCCTGAATCTAAGAGATACGTTTAACTTACATCTACCACCTCTGACAAAGTTGTCCCAAAGTTGCTATTTCAGAAAATTAAACTATATGCATTTCTCTGATG
Organism: Ciconia boyciana; assembly: GCF_034638445.1. Taxonomy (NCBI): domain Eukaryota; kingdom Metazoa; phylum Chordata; class Aves; order Ciconiiformes; family Ciconiidae; genus Ciconia; species Ciconia boyciana. The sequence goes on along the minus strand of NC_132934.1, from coordinate 162,906,296 downwards.
TCCTGCAACCTCAGGTAGCCCAGCTAGACAGAGAGATCAGCATCAACACTGACTTTCATACAGAAGAATCGCCTCAGCATACAAACCCAGCAGTCAGAATGTTTATCTGAACAATAAATCTGAATTCATCTCCTGTCTGAAGACAGAACTGTGGAAACAGTAAACTAATTTAATTGGCAAAATTTTAAGAAGAAAAGGCATGCCTTGAATGTTCCCACGAGACCCTGTTCCAAAACAGCTATGAACTACACAGCATCAACAGCAGCAAAAGCAAGAATGTAGCCTGATGTCTAGTGCTAACAGAACAAGAAAGAGCATGTTGCACACCACAGAATATGACAAGTGGCGGTGTTTGAAAGTGTAAAATCTAAGATAGCATCAGAGAAGCATGGAGGAGCTGAATCTGACTACACCTTGTCCATACACCCATCAAAAGTGAAACAATCATCCCTAAAACCACTCATCTCCATAATCAGGCTTTTACCAATTCTGCACCTTTATTATACAATAAAACATATCAACTTTCAAAAGACTACTTCATGTAAGAGACAGAACATACTGCATATTGTCACAGACTTCTGTCAGTGAAATATGAAGTCTATTAATAAGGTAAACAGATGAAGTAAATGCTGTTACATCCATCTGATTGTCACATACATTGGCATATTACATACACTGACTCATTCTTGACAACGAATTAGTAGAAGTAATTTCAACTTTACCATAAATGAAAGCAGTGGCTTCTAGTCTGGAGAGCTCTGGAGACCACATTACCTTGATAAGAAGGCATAAAAATCAGTAAAAAGTCAAGTTTCCTAGAAGAGAAGGCTTTATCACCTGGATAAACTTGTAGTTTTCCTTCTCAGAGACAGTTTCAAGATTCTTCAAGCTTGCACAGTAGTCGAGCTAAAGAGAAATACCCACACAATATCATTAAGTGCGCTTTGTGAAAGTAAATAAGCTAATTCAGATCCAACCTAATTACTAAAAAGTTTGAGAACAAAGTAAAAACTTCTTTCAAAAGAAAAGCTATTTTGCAAGCAGACATGATGAAGCTTTAAAAACACAAAACTCTGAAAGATATCCTAACTGCAAAAATTCTTAAACAGAAGTTTAGAACTTCAAAAGCTTCCTTCTTTTTTTTTTTGCAAATATTTATTTCTGGTGGGCACAGGACTGTAAGCATGAACAGCAGTTGAATTTTTTTTTGTGCATAGGAACAAACAGATAGTCAAACAAAAATGTAATAAACAACAATAATCCATATAAATTTCAGCATGCTATAGATTGCATTAAAAATAATTTAAAACAGTTTTCCATATCAAGAAAGAAAACAAGCTACTTACCTTATCTAGATTTATAATCAGATAGTTTGGATAGTTTTTCACGAGAGAGACAACTACATGTGAAGCACTGCAGGACAGAAGAAAAACATATTTTACAATTGTATAGTTAGCTTTAAGGTAACAAAGAGATGACAAATTACAAATAAGTTTAGCAATATCAAAAGGCTTTGGGGGAAGGGGGGGCTGTACTCAGCTCTACTGAAGACAGGAGAAAGAAATTCATAGATGTATTTTAAGATATGTCAACATTATTCTATTGATAATGCCTATAACTGCATACTGTTCAGAAACTAAAAATCAGATTAAAAGTTCATGCTGTAACAGAAGAAAGCAGCACTGCTCACAGCTACCTAAAAAAAACCCCAAATTGTTATATGCTACATTCAAGTGCCATTCTAAAATACTTTCATACTCCTAAGTTTATACATTAGGTATTCAGGAGAACTAAACAGCGAACTCTCCTAATTCACAATACTGACTCCCAACACTCAACTCTGCTAGGTGCTGCTGGGTGTAAGAAGAAATGACAGCCTGACTACCAGGTGGCACTTCTCTTTGGTACAGTCTTGTGTACAAGAAGCTCACCCTGAGAATTCAGGTTTGGCAGGGCTTATTCACATCTCCAGCCCCCCAAGCTGGGGGTGCACACAGAAATCTAATCCTCTCACAGCTGCAGATTCTGAGCACGCTGACGGGCTCAAGCTTAAGATGGACCCGAACTTTCTCTGCCTCGAGCAGAGCCCACAGCACTGGGGAGCGGTGCTGAAAAACAGCAGTTGGCTCAAAGGACAGGCACCCCCCTACCCCTCCCCGGCTGAGGCCCGACTCCCGCCATCAGCAGTGGGAGGCCCCTTCACCGAGCACCCTCTCCCTCACCACGGGCGGAGGACAGCCGGGCAGCAGCCCAGCTCGCTCCCCAGCACTTACCGCCTCAACCCCCACGACACAGAAGAGCCACGGGCAGCCTCCAAGGCGAACCCGGCCCTGCAGACACGGCTGCGCCCACCACAGCCTGCGCCTGAGCGAACGCGGCCCGAGCCAGCCGCGCCACTGAACCGCCCCAGGGAGGCGGGCGAGCGAGGCGGCACCGCGGGACCCCCCCCCCGCCCCGGCCGCTGCGTCCCACCCGCGCCCCCAGAAAAGAGACCGGCGGCCCCCGCCCGGCCCAGCGGAAAGGCGAGCCCCGGCCACTCACATGAACCCCGCGCCGCCCGTTACCAGCAGCCGCTTCTCGAAGACCGGCAGCTCCGCGGGACCGGGCAGCCCCGACATCGTTCGCGCTGTACGGCGGCAGCCCTCACACCCCCCGCCGCTGCCTTGCGCCGCGACCTCAGCACTGCGCATGTGCAGCAAGGTACGGAAGCCGTAGTTCTCCCGGAGGTTTCACGGGCAGGGCCGCAGCGACTACAAGAGCCTGCGTGAAGAAACGCCTTCCTCTCTCCCCGCATGCCCGAACAACGGAGCTCGCCGCTTCTGAAGCAAGCGGCAGCGGCGCGGGGGCTAAGGCTTTGCCTCCGCCTTCAACGGCGACCGTCGCCTTTTACGACGCTGGGTCTCAACTTACGGCCGAACCCAGCAACGGACACGTTGTAGCAGAGGAGGTGCGGAGCACGGTGGCAGGGTGGCAGGGGAGGGGCCGGCTGTTTCGGCCCCGCCCCCCAGGGTGGGCGCGCGGCTCCCATTGGCTCTCTTTCCGCTCCTGCCCTCCCCCTCGCCTGTCCCGCGCCCGCTGGTAACCCAGAGGGGTGGGAGTCACGTGACGCGGCGGCGCGAGCCGGGGCGGGGGCGGGCAGCGGCGGCCGCCGCCGGCGGGGCCCGAGGATGAGGTGGCGGCTGCTGTGGCTCCTGTGCGCCGCTGGCTGGTGGGGCGCCGGGGGCAAGACGCTGCGGGGCGGCTTCGCCAGCGCCGCTGCCCGGCTGGAGCCGTGGCGGCCCGTGGCGCGGTTCCAGTTCCACGGTGGGTGCCATGGGGAGGGGAGGGGAGGGGAGGAAGGGGGAGGAAAGGGGGGAAGCGAGCGGCTGCGCGCCCCGCGGCCCGGCCGCGCCGTCCCTGTCCGCCGTCCTGAAACGGGGGGCGAGGAGCCGTTGGGACGCGTCAGAGCGGCGCGCGGGGGGGAACCGTTAAGGCGGCGGCCTGAGGGGTGCGGGGAGCGGCGGCGGGCAGCGGGGGCAGCCCGCCCTCCGCCGGGACGCGCAGCAGGTCCAATCCGCTCTGCGGGCGGTGAGGAGGCAGCGGCAGCGGCGGAGGGGCGATGGGAAGCTCGGCCAGGAGCGGGACCCCGCTGGACCGAGGCGGGGCTGCGCCAAGTCGGTGGAAACGGGAGTTGGTAGCAGCCCGCCGTACTAGATGAACAGCGTCGCTATTCATCGGAGAACGGCAAAGCGCTGTTGTGGGTACTCGGCGCTGTGCTTCCCGTCGCGTCCCACAGCCTGACGTGGCGGGAGTATCTGGGAGAGCGGAGGCATCTTAACTTTCACATGCACCTCTCCTTCCCTCCTGGAACTCCGCGAATGAGAACGACGCTTAACATTGCACGTCCCTTTCACATTGCTGGAGTTTTTTAGTGTCATCAGAATGTAAATTCTCACCTGATTATTCCCAATGGGTTTTCTTTCCTGTGTTGTTAACTCCTTGTTAGTAATAACTCCTGACTGTTAGTTAAGAGGCCTAGCAGTGGGCTAGAATCCTGTTAGAATGACCGCTGCAGAAATACAGGTTGGAAATGGCTCTCCTTGCTACAGAAGTTTTACTTTGCAAAAAGAGATATACGCAAGCATGGTGAGTGCCATATACAATGAGGCTGTGCCGGTCAGCATGCTTTTCCTATATCCTCAGTATTTCAGTAGCTGAGACTCTTTACTTTCTCAGTTAGTTTCATGGCAGAAGAGTTCTGCGGAATGCTTCGAAAGACAACCATGAAGATAATACTTAATGTACTTACACAGGCTTTCTCCCAAACTGGAGGAGTAGCATGAGAGGAAAACAAAAACGTTGCAAGAAAAAAAAATCTAATGGGATGAAGGAAAATGTGATAAGCCAAGAAAAGTTGGAATGTGACCTTCCAGCGCTGAATGAGAGATGATAGATAGGGTGGGGATAGCTTGTGGAGTGACTTGAAAGCAGTTAATTATCACTGTCCTAGAAGATAATTGTAGAAGCACTCTAAATAGATCTAAAGAAAAAAGTGCACTGCTTAAATCTGAGAAAAGAATGTTAAGATTCAAGATGAGTGGTTTAGGTGTTCAGATATAATTTATTCTACAAGTTGACGTTGCGTATTTCCTTAGAAATATTCCTCTTTCTGCATTAATATCCACAACTATACGTATTTTGGGTCGTAGTGAAGCCATATGGGCTTTTTTAGAACCTTCTGTTAATTTTTCAACATCTTTTATTAGCAACTTTGGTAAACTGTAGTCCATATAACATTTTACAGATCCCAGGAGATCACCTTTTTTGAGGTTTTATTGCAGGACTGCTATCTTGCAGCTGGCTCTGAACAGGCAAACCTTCCTGGCAAAGTTTATTTGGAGCTGGTAGTAGTCTATTTACTCACATCCAGCTGGTGCCTAGGTTAGGTGGGAAAGAAGATTGCTCTGACAGTTTAAAAAACATACAAAGCTTGCTGAAATTTGAATGAGTTTGTGCTCTTGCAGTACTGATTGTTTTTTCTTCTCCATTAAATCCTATCTTTTAATTTAGGATACTGTTACATTAAAGAAGTCTATGGCAATATATAATGAAAGAATTTTTCAAAATAAGTTTGAGGATTGTAGAATTACCCAGACAAGATAAATTGTGTCAAATGACCTAGTTCTAAAATGGCTAAAATATTTCTCTATGTCAAGATGCAGCCTATAGGTAGACTGACACATTAGAGAACACTTTTGAAGTTTGATTTTCTTTGTTTCCATTTGACATCTGTCATCTATAATTAAGTATTTTAGCTCTAATCAGTCCATAACATGAAGGTCCATTTACATAAGTTCTTCTGGTATTAGACTCAAGAGCTACCCTATGATGCTCATAATCGTGCTACAAAGGTCATAAAATACTAGACTTTGAATCAGTTATTGAGACTGATTGAGGCACTGTCTTTACTTGAACTTGAGAAAATAAAATTTGGGGTGGGAGGAAAGAAAAAAAAGGTTATCTGGAAGTCTGTTTTTAAAAAAAAAAAGAGCGGGAGGGAAGGCTGTTTGTAGTAGAGAAGGTTAATGACATTTGGGTTATGGTAAAGGTTTGTTAAGTACCATCACAGAGAATCGTGCATGCAGTATTGTGTTAATGAGATGTATAGAAATTGTTTCTGAAAGAGTGTAAAGACTTTTAAGGGAAGTAGTGGTAAAAGTTTAAGAAATAAAGTGAAGCTTTAGTGCTGCTACTTATAAAAAAAACTATGCCACGCTAGCTTTTTGTTTGTAACTGACATCAAGGCAGAGTAGTTGATTTTATTTTTTAAATATCAAGGTGACCATGCTGTTCTGTGTGTCAGAATCAAGAACGTAGCAGTAGCTGTGACAAAAGCAGCTAGACTTCACCTGTTTCAAGCAGAGGAATGGCAGAAGCTGCAGAACAGTATCCAAGATCACAGCTGTACAGAGAAGTTCTCTAAAGCTCAGCTGACAAGTGAGTTGCTACTTTTTTGCCCTTATGAATTAAGTTATCTGTGTATTTAGAACCCTGTTAAGTTATCTGTGTATTTAGAATATTTATTTCAGTGAATTTGGACTTTGCATCAACTTAAGTAAAAACAGGACTTCAGCCTTCTGTAATTAAAAATTATTACAAGGAAATAGAATTGCTGTGTTTGTATCACTTCAGAAGACTTTGTTTGCAAGTTATGATTTAGTATACTGCTGGAAAATGAACAATCCCTGACAAATAATGACTTAAATGCAAACAGCCAAACTTTATGACCAGTTCTAGTCTCATGCTCTCACTTGTACACAACTTGGAAAGGGTACAAGTTTGGCTGAAGTTTCATTTACTCATTCAGTACAGAGATTTTCTTTAACTCTGCTTGGAGTAAAAGTCTGTCTTTTTTTTTTAATCTCAGACTTTTCCATAAAAATAGATTATGTTGAGTATTTGAAAGAATTTGCAAAAAATGCCATTGTAATATGAAACTGAAGAACGTGAGAATCTGTATGTTTGGGACACTCAAATGTACAGTTTGAATTGTGACTTTCATTGCAGTGGAATGAAAAAAAATTAGAGGCAAACTGATGGAGCCTGCTGCAGTTACCTCTAAACTTCTGAAGTGAATGCTTGTAAAGTGGGAGTATATAGCCCAAGTACACAGTAACAGGGTAACTTTGTACCTGAAAACCTTTTTTCTCTGTTGTTTTTTTTTTTTCTTTCACAACCTCATAATCATTAGCTTCCTTCTCCCCGCGTCTGTAAGGTCATCTGCGAAAATTAATCTGGGTTATGCTGCCTTACTTTATAACTTGCCCACACTAATATTTTTTCACCCTTCAATTTTGTAATTTGGTATTCATCACTGAATCTCCCATTCAAATGTTTTTAATATTTGAGCTGATAGTTATACTGGTACAGAATATAAATGTTATCTTATTGTCTTTTGTTTACGGAGGAAAATGTCTCATTTGTCAGGAGGCTCCTGTGCTCCAATTCCATGGAAATGGCATTTTTCAAAGACGAGAAAACAAAAATAAAAGGATATTTTCATTTTCACGATAGCACAGGCCTGTGACTCTTTGATGTACAAAACATGTTAGAAAATTTTTAATAGAATATCAAACACGAGCTAATCACGATAAAGCTTAACTTGAGTATCCATCTAAATTTAAAAGAACAGTAAAACATTGAAGCATTCAGTTATGTAACTGGAAGACAAACATGCTGAAATAATCATTTTTGCACCATTTATTGGTCGTATTATTACAAAACCTTCCTAAAGCATAAATTTTCCTTTAAGAAATTAAATTAATATTAGAAACTTCATTCAAATACATCTTAAGTGAATACAGCTTCTTTTTAAAATACGTTTCTTCTGTGCGGCCAGAATCCCTAGAGTAACAAATTGATCTCCTGGAACATTGTCATAACGAAATCTTACACAGATGTCACTTCTAAGGATGTAGTTCCCTTACACTTGATCTGAGCTGAACATGAAGTGCTACTGAAATGACTAGCAGTTGGTCAGTCACTCCTGTCTGCCCCAGCAATGTTCTCGCTGTTTCCTACTGTGTTTAGGAATCATATGACCACAGGGTGAGTTGGATCTGTTTGCTGATCTTGGGCAAAATCAATTACATTTTTATTTTATCTTACTTCATTTCTTTTGAATTAGCTTGCAGATTTGATGGAAAACTGATTAAACACGCTCTGTGTGTTCCTTAGTCTTGATGCAAGTAACACTGTGTCAGAACTCAGCTGAGAGTACAGATGGAGAGTAAAGCCACCTGTCAGCTGCAGTTTGCCTTTCATTTGGATTAAGCACCATATGAAATCCTAAAACTGCGTTTTTTAAAAATCTCGATTTTTTGAAGGGAGCTGTTTTACTTTGTATATTTGATTGATAAGATATGTAGCTCCAGAGTGGAACGCATACTCGCCATTAGCTACACAAGACAGATCGCCTGTGTTAGAACACTCTTTTTTTCTGGTTCATGTGTTGTCCGAATTTGTACTTCATGACAATTGCTGCAAAGAGACACATCATACATTTCTTCCTGGACCCTAATGTTGATCAGTTCGTGCCTTCAGAGAACAGAAAATAACTTATTGAAGTTGAAACAAGTTTATTTAAATTATATAAATGTTTTTCACAGGTAGGCTTCAAGTTAGAAATTAGTTCTAAATTTTGTCTACAAAATATTTAGGGACAATGAGTTTGCTAAGGGTTGTTTCGTATGTATGTTTGCACCTTTTTCATATAGAAAGGCCTTTGCGTAAAAAAACAGAAATAGTTTGTTTTGTAGAATTTTAATGACATTTTTCTCTTTCTTCATCCTTAGCCATTGTCATCTTAAACCATTAAGGTGAATTAATCTACAGTCCAGTCGTTATATTGTTATTTCTTCTACAGAGGTGACTTTCATTTATGGTTGAGCTGATTAGCACTCAAGTTCAGTAATCAGTGTAACAGTATTTACTGTTTTTATAGTTTCACCCAAACATACAGAGCCACAGATTTCATTTTCAGCAAGTGTTTATTTTGGAGAGATTGTGCATTCGTTAATAGTTGCTTTTAGGAAAAATAGTGGCAAGACCAATGAGCAGATGAAACTTCAGTCTCTTACATAGTTGGTTTTAAATGTAAACTGATTTGAAATACGCAATTTTATTAGACAGTGGTCTCCGCCCTTAGCTGTCAATTGAAATTCAGTCTGTTACAGTTTGGGGAAGATTTTGTAAAATATGCTAAGTTGCACCTTGAAAGCATGCACACTATTGTTTATCAATCTTGCATGTGGCTGTTCCTGTTCAGTGCTCTAAATGTCTTTGAAAATAGAGTAGAATAAATTTCACAAAGGTATTTTTCATATTGCAGAAGTATCTGTTGGATAATACAAAATAGCTAGTCCCATCAGTACAGTACTAGAGGATGGAAATGTGCTAAGCATAGGAGACACGGTTTGCAGTTACTGGCTTCTGGCAGAAGGGAGCCCTCCCAGCGAACCCAAAAGCTGAGAGATGGAATGCAGTGCATACCCTCACCGACCCTTGCCTGCACCTATTTGAAACAAAAGGCAAGGATGGAAGTCTGGCCTCTGGTGTTATGGCTAGCTTTCAAAACAAAGACTGTTTTGTACTGTGTGTGGTTTGTAACCTGTATATGATGTTGTGGATTTAAATTTTATCTTCATTCAGAGATGAGTTTTCTAAAAACAAACTAATCGAGTATTTACTCCTTTTTTTTGTTTGTTTGTTTTCTTCCAAAGTGACTGTGAACCACACAGAGCAAAATCTGACAGTGTCCCAGATTCCTTATCCGGAAACATGGTATGTGTTTTATGTAGACAAGTTTACCTGCGAGGAGAATTATTCTGAATCCGAGGATATTCAGTTTGAAATGGTCTTACTAAACCCAGATGCAGAAGGGAATCCATTAGATCACTTTAGCGCAGGGGAATCTGGTAAGATTTTTTTTCTTAAAATTAGATTTGTAAGTTAAGGATCTGATCACCCAAACAAATCAGTACTTACTATGCTTGGAAAAGTGTGGCACTGGGGAATGGATAGCAGAGTCTTTTATATTTCAGATTCTACTTTCTCACAGAGAGTAAACTTTAATTCATTTTCTGGTATTACAGAAAAATCCTTCCCTTTCTCTAGGCTGACTTTCCAAAACTTACCTAACTGGAAGCATAGATGCACCAGGAAAGATAGTGTTGACATCTTTGCTAATAGGTATTTTTCCCCTGTTGAAATTGTAAGCTTCTGCTTCAATGTGAATTTAATCCCTGATTTTAATGAATTTGCTTATTTAATTCGTGAAATTCCTTATCTGTGTAAAATTTGATTCTGTGCAACACGAGTACATGCACGATATAACATTTCACCAATACAATTTCAGTTCAATGTTTAGGTCTTTCTAAGTAGTTTAGTCACAAGCCACAGATTAGATGAGATATTTGTCAGTCCTGATTTTATTTTATTTAAGAAATGCAAAGAAAAACTTCTAGAAGACAGCAGCTAAAGAAATGCCTACATAAAACTATATGCTTTCGCGATCCAAACCAACCTAATGTATGCTTCATTGCAGTGCTTAGCTTCACTGCTCTGGGAGGCCTCATCAACATGTCACTAACCTAGGTCTGTAGTAAGGGAAGAGCCCAATAGGCTTAGTCTGCCTTCATATACAGATTTAACCTACATACCCAGAATGAGCCTAATTGCTATGCTCAGAATCGTGTGCCCTGCTGTCATTCTTGGTCTCAAGAGGATATAGGGGGAACAAAGGCAGCTCCCTTTTTGAAGGGGAAAAAAATAGTCACTGAAACATTTAGCAGAATCTGTAAGAAAGTAGCACTGATAATCATCTGTTTTTCAAGGCTTGTAAGTTGACCTCCCTGGCTCTTTAACTTCTTAATTGTGCTATAAACTTAGTTGGCAGTTTTTATTTGGTGAATTTTTTATCCAGAAGTGAATTCTAGGTTAATTTACGTATTCTCAAAAAGCAATAGTGGCATTCTTTTGCTAAATCAAGGGGCAAAGCAGCTATAAGATGTCATGTGGTCCTTAAAAGTAGTGTACAGACCTCCTAGAGAGGCATCTCAGCTCTATGTTAATTTTGTAGGAAGACTTTGAGCACTCGGAAACAGAACTCTGAACAGCTTGCATGCTGAGGAGGGAGGTGTATAACTGTGTTGGATGCACGTATTTAGATCTAACAAGTAGGAAACAGGATGAGCTTTACATGCCATGTCTTCCATGGTTGCAGAGGAACACCTCTGTTTATTCAGAATTAAAACATGCAATACTGCCATGAATCCTGAAGTTACATGCCTGTGTCTACTTTCAAAGAACTGACGAGGATTTCTTCTCTCTCATTCTCTACTTTTTTTTTCTTTTTTTACTGCATCTTTGGGGAATAATTTTTGTCCTTTTTCCATAGAGATGTGCAGTGCAGAATATTAGGGCATCAAAGAAAAGATCCAACTTCATTTCTTGGTTCTTTCACTCGGGCAACTTAAAAACTACATAGTTCCAGATGGTTCTAGTTAGGTCACCCTTCACTTTAGTTACTAAAGTTGTGGCCTGACACAGGAGATCTCAAAATTAAATGGACTGTAAGGAAAGTATAGGAAAGAACTTGAGACTGTAACCTTGTGATTAAGATGTCTGTCTTGAGAGAGGAGGAGGCCTGCCTTCTGATCCCCAGCAAGTAATCTTTTATCATTTTATATGGTAGGCTTTTTTACGAAAGACGTGGTACCAGTGGAATGTAGGATTTCTAAGGGCAGTTGACCAGGTAGACAGCATTTTGAAGATCTTTGAAGTTAGGTATTTCAAATTAAGGTACATATGTTTTATTTTCTCTGTCAAGTCTAGGTTACTTGAAAGTCAGGAAACATAAAAAAGACAGGTTGAAAGTTACCCTTCTGGTTTCTTTATAGTTGTATTTCAGTGCAACTTTCTCTTAAATCCTTTTAGTCTCAAGCCAATCATCCATAATCTGTCTTTGGTTGGAAGAAGCTTTCTATCCTAAATGTTTTAGTGTTTAGTAAAAGTTAGTTGATTTTCCTAAAGAGTTTTCCATGTGTACCCACTCATCATGATGAGAAATAATTTATCTACAGAATCCTTGCCAACTTCAGTGGGTGTCTTTTGAAGCAGAAAGATAAAGAGTGAAAGGAAGAATAAAAGATTTGATCTAAACCGCATATTTTTGTCAGTCATAAATCATGCTTTTGTATAGGTATACAAGAGAAGCAGAGTGGCCCTGAAATTTTTGTTTTATGAGTCTTTATTACCTTACACTCTTTTTCTCCCATTTCACTGTACGTATGTCCAGCCTGATTAATTTTAGCTGTAGAAGTTCTAGTACTAGCAACTGTTGAGAACTCATCCAGTTCTAGTGTTTTTCAGCTTAGAGATTGAAATGTGTGTAACTGCTCTGTTTCTAATCTCTGAGTAGAGCTGGTTGAAGTTTTTAGCAGAATTGTTTTGCTGCTGGAGGAAAAACATTGTTCAGAATCTGATTCTGTGGGCACCACTTGGTTTCAAGGAAGGTTGGAGAAGAAAAACAAAAGTTTTTTGTGAGAAATTTCTGTTTACCCGGTTTTGCTTATAGCTCACTGGCTTTGACCCTTTGGGAGCTCATATGGTGGGTTCCAAAGCTCCCGGACAATAGAAAAGATTTCCAGGATCCAGGTCTTCAGGGAAGCATTTTACCAGACTACTGCCAGACTGAAAATTAGAGGACTCTTCTTTTGTAAATAATATCAAAAACTTTGGGCTTTTTTTTTTTCAGATTGGTGCAAAAAAATCCACTCTATGAACTTGTTATTTTTCTCTGTGCTATTTTTCTTTCCATTTTTCTTTAACTAAAAATTTTTCTGTCTTGGTCAACTGTGCTTCTTGGACTAACTGCTTTATGTGGAGGAAGAGTGACACCCAGTGGTTAAATAGATTCAACAGAAGTCTGTTCTAGGCTTCTCTAACCTCAGATTGTGCCTTTAAAAATTGAAGGAAAAAAAAAAGAGCTAAAAATGAGTCCTTTAATAAATATATTCCTAACTGATCAAATGGGCTACAATTATTTTCTGTTTATCAAGAAACTGTATGCCACTTTATACTATTTCAGTAATTGCTACAAAGCTATTTGTATTTGAACAGAATCTCTCCTACGCTCAGAAAAGGTATTGTGGAATAAAAAATACTTTGTCAGATCAACCAATAATCAGCTCTCTGAAAAAAGTCACTGACTTTCTTCGGTAAAGTAGGCTCTGATTTACTGATTTTATCTGTACTACCGCTTTTGGGTGACAGTTACTAAGTATTTCCCAGTGATTATATTAAAAATATATTTTGTTTTAGTTATTTACTGCTAGTAGCAACAGTTTTTTATAAAAACTAAACTGCATTTCTTTTTTCACAGGATTACATGAATTCTTTTTCCTGCTTGTCCTAGCATACTTCGTAACTGCTTGCATATATGCACAGTCCCTATGGCAAACAATTAAGAAGCATGGACCTATGCATACTGTATTAAAGGTGTTGACAATTGCATTACTGTTGCAGGCTGCTTCAGCTTTTGCCAACTACCTGCATTTCTCAAGGTATCCTTGCATATTTTTGCTTTCAGTCTTAAGACTTGAAGAACATCGTGTTGTAAAGATCAGTACATAATCTTTCCTGGCGTGATTGTGGCAAAACATAGGACTGACTTTTTAGAACTACATCGTTGCCTAAATGTAATTTTAAGAGAGAACGCACATTTAAGACTCACTCACTTAAAAATATCATCTTTTGTTCTTTTATCAGTTATTCTAGAGATGGAATAGGAGCACCTTTTATGGGAAGTCTGGCAGAATGTGAGTTTGCTTGTCTACTGTTTCTTACATATTCCTACACATTAATCTGTATAATACATTAGCAAATGCTGTTGTTGGACTGTATTATGATCTTGGACCATACCACTGGATTTCTAATATAAAATATGAGAAGTTGCCCTTCTAAAAAACAGGTTTTATTCTGGATGTCTACAATAGATGTATTTAAAGTTATACAGTTGTGATATTGGTTCGGATTTTTTAAAAGATTTTCTTGTCTGAAGATTCCATCCTACAAACACTTAAATATGTGCCTATCACGTGAGTAAATGTTTCAATACGTTGAAGGGTTTTGCGAAGTTTGCATGATCTAGAGTAGCGAAGCTTTTTAGGAAACTTAATCATACTTTATGGAGTGTGTCATTTTACTAGCAAATTTAACATTTATTATAACGAAAAAGTAAGTATTTTACACCACAAGTTGATAGGATTGGAGTGATGCAAAAATGCTTATGTAAAGAATTGATGATAACAAAGCATTTTTCTCCACTCTGTAACGATATTCTGAGTTCTCATTGGAACTGAATTCCTATAACATCCCTTGGATGTTATAGGAATGCACCAGTGCACTAAAATGCACTAATTTACTCCTGCTGGATTCTTCAGGGTTAAACATTGTTACGGTTTTTTTCTGTAGTTCACATTCAAAGCATTGGGGGGTCATTTCTAAGCAAATACATTGCCTTTTGATTGGCTTGAAGCCCCCCAAGAAGGTAGTACTGTGGTAGTGAGATAGCATTGGAGAGTAACATCCTATATAGAAAAATATTTCCCTTCCTAGAGTTCATTTAGAAGCTTGCAATTGGAATTAACAGCCTCTTGATGGCACTTGGCACCACAGTAATTGCCTCTTTCTTGTTTTAACCATTTGAGTTAGCAGCTCCTTGCAGCCTCTCTAGCAACTGTATTATTAAACTTCCCCTCTCATCTCCTGAAATTAAATTGAGAATATGGAGGTAGTCATAACTCCTCCACAGTGAGAAACCCAGTGTTAACTACACAGCCAGAACTTCAGAGCTGCATGTTAGATTTTCTGTGTATGTATATAGTGGACAGCCCACTTTTATTTGCTTGAAGCAAAGGTTATTAAGAAAAAAATAATATTTTTTGAATCAATAGCTGAATTTCTTTAATTCAGCTAAGAGAGTTTTCCTTTCCTACTGTTTTTAAGATTCATGGTTCTCAAAACAGGAAAAGAGCAGAAGTAATAGAAATGTGAAACATTCAGTGTCAATTACAATTCTGAAGAATGGCTGATAGCAAGTAGTATAGTTTGAAGATGGAAGTTGCTACCATTTTTCTTGTATCAGAACAGAAATCCGAGTTAAAAGTAAATGGTAAAATTTCTATTGACTTCACTGGGGCCAGAATTTCTTTCTAGAAACCCGTTCAGATACTATCCCTAGCAATTATTCTTTTTGTACCGTAATTTAGTCTTTACCATGTATAAAGACCTGACCCTCAGTCTAATTTATTGCCTAAGTTAATCGCATAAATCACACAAATAATCCTGGTACTCAAAAGCATCACAAATAGTGATCTTTTAACTTTTGATAAGATCGAAATGTGAAAAGTCAAACAATATTATTATGCCTGTTGAACAGCCAAAAAAGATGAATTGTCATGAAATCAGACAAATGTAGTATCGGCTCAGTAGCATGTGACTTTACACTGACCCTGGATATCGTGGGCTTATTGTAATTTTAGAAATTTCTCTCAACCTTCTTACTTTCTGGCAAGGTGTATGAGATGTCAAAGATTAAAGACGGTACTGATTTTTTTGTCTTATACCATTTTGTCTGGGAATCTACTCGAATTGTTGCCACACTGAAGCAGAGTAATATCTATATCCAAGATGTCATTGAGAGATGATATCTGGCTGTAACTTATAGGGCAAGTTATCTTAAGGAGTGACAGAAAATAAAATGGTCTCTAGAACATCCAGATTTGTTCAGTCATTTCTCTAGCTTGGATTTGTGACACTGGTTTGGCATGCCTTGAGTTCACATTAACAATTTTTTCTAGCAAGTACTATGTCTCCATAGCTAGCATTGTAAAATAATTCCAAGATCATTTTGCCCAAAATCAGTGCCAGTTCATTTTATTAAAGAATGAGCAAGTTTGTATTTACTAAAAGCTCTTGACATTTCTTAAACAGCAAAGGCATCTGAATACATTAAGAAGCATTTAAGCATATAAACTGTGAGAATATTAAATACATTCCAGGAATAATGTGTTGAAATCTGGTTTATATCCATATTTTTCTAGTATTGCTGAGCATCAGGGAAATATTGTAGCTGATCTTCGTTTGACACACTTCCCTTGTGTGCATATTAATCTCTGTACAGTGGCAACATTTTCTGTGCCAATATTTTTAGTAAATGTGGAAGTACATTTATCTTTTTTAATACAGACCAGTTGTATAAAAATAGAAGTTTGCTTTTGTGTCATAGAAATATTTTTCTTGTAGCTGATAGTGTAAGTGAAAGTTACAAATAAGGAACAAATTTAATTGAACTGAAATATTAATCAAGTGAAAAAGAAAGCATTGTTGTGTGTAGTGCCCAATCTCTAGTTTCTGAACCAAATTTGCAATTTACATAATATAAGAATCAATTTTTCTTGTACATCTCTGCTACACCAGTACAATGGGCCAGTTTACTCTCAAGTCCAAACACCAACTTAAAAATTGTTCGATAAGTTTAAGTCAAAAACTTATCAGGTCTAAAGCTAACAATCACCCAGAAAGAAATCTTCAGTTCTTCCTACTGTCAGTACTACTTCAGCAAGGCTAACAAGTAAAGGCTTTAATATATTCTAGCTTGAAGTTTTCTTTATTCAGATACAGCTTCAAACGCAGGTTTGAGACGCTGATTAAGAATGTAACTTTATGGAGTATGTGTTAATTGTTCCCAAACAGAGCAAAAAAATGGACATAGCAAAATGAGGCAAAGGTAGTTTGCATTTAATAAAATGAAATACAGGCCAGTTGTTGCTCCAAATGAAGTTTGTGTTAGGGTATTCATTATATTTTCCCCTTTAAGTATCTGAGAGTGGAATTTGTCCTAAATATTTGTGCTTTCTCTTGCAAGGTACTGCATCCTTAAGACAAAGTGCAATTAATTTAAAGTACAATGCAACTATCTGATTTTTGAACAAAAGTTTTCAGAGCAAAGAAAGGAGTTCATTTCATTGTGTCATATTTGCAGTGTCGTTACTATACATATGATTTTAGTTCTTTAGCATTTATAAGTCTATTTATGCAGATGGACTCCTGAGCCCAGACTTCTTTGACACAAGAGTGGGATTTGGAAGGATGTGGCGCTGCGCCCATGTTGTTACAGAACTGCAGCGTAACTAGAGCAAAGCTGATAGCGATCTGTTTGGTCACTGGAAACTACTCAAAATATCCATGTTTTGTGGCAAAGCAACTTCAGCTAGTCAAACTATCATCAAAATTATGACTAAAGGTGATACAGAGGCGTAAATGTCCATCCTTCATTTGTAGCTATATAGAACATTTCTCTTTGCTTTAGAAAAAAATTTATTTTTGTTGTGACTCTATTTATTTTTCTTTTGTTTTCAATAGTGTGTGACATAGTCTCACAGATACAAATGCTGTATTTATTGTTGAGTCTGTGTATGGGTTGGACAATAGGCAGAATGAAGAAATCTCATGGCAGACCTCTTCAGTGGGATTCCACTCCAACATCTACTGGCATTGCTGTAGTAGTTGTTGTTACACAGGTTTGTATTTTATATTCATTATTGTACTGAAATATACAGCTTCTATTAAGTATGACAGAACCGTGAACCAACTAATTTCAATATTTTATGAGGGAGGGAGTATCAAGACTGGAAAAAAAACCCACGGCATAATGTGCATCCAGTATGTCTAATAGGTAACAACACCTTCTCTTTACTTTAACAATTTAAGGTGTAGCTCCACAGTACGTTTTTGTTCAGCAGTAAAACCACTTAAGAAGTTCCCACAGTTTTCCAAACTCCTTTTTGTGCCCATTGTTCGTAGCATTATACTGTTAACCAGATCAGTGGAATGATCTAGATTACAAAAAAAAAAGAGAGCGATTTCAGCACAGTCATTTTACTGATCTGATTTATAATGTGGTCCTATAAATAGTTGTAATCAGTACAACTGAGAGGTTGTGAACTACATTGTGGGGGGTGACAACAAGGAGCATGAGGAAAGATGGGAGAAGCTGCTGTGAGAAATTCTTTCTGTCACCAAAAAAAATTGAAATCCTCAGTGTCCTCCTCTTAGAACCACTCAAATAGGATGTATAATGGTCTTTTCAATCAATATAAGGGAATTCTTAAAAGGCTCATGTGCAGGATTGGTCTTGCAAATAAACAAATGGTCTGACACATAATTTCATTCAAATATTTTCCATTAGTATAAATTAGAAAGTCAAGTAAACCAGTAACTTAAAAGTAAATTGTAATGGAGATCATCCAACCCTGGTGGTGCCTTTTGTAAACAAATTTTTTTAAATCACAGCATAAAGACAAGAGAATCTGAAAGCCATTGAGAAGGAGAAGAGCAAGGAGAAACTGGAGACAGTAATGAGGAAGAGATTATACTGAAGATTTTGTGCCATTTGAGTAGTATCTGTAATTAGTGCTGCTTCCAAACTAAATAAGTGGACTGCTAAAACATTAAGAGTAGCTGGGAGCTGACATTTCTTGCTAATTAAGAATATAAACCAAAGGCTATTAAGGTCAATGGGACTGTTGAAATTTAAAGATAGGTTCATTCTGCCTTACTTTGACACCCATCTAGCACCAGAAATTTTATATGCTGGTAGTAAAGAAGACTTCTAAAGTATTTAATTTTATTCATGCCTCTCCACTTGTACATACATATGGGTGTGTTAGTACTCTGTCACTTGAGACTGGAAAGTTTTTTGTTGTTGTTTCCTTTTTACTATACATAGAAAGGACACTCAATATCATCAGCTTGATCTTTTTTTGGTTGTTACTTGTGGTAAAAACTGGGGCAGGTATCATACATATATGCTGCTTCCCCCAGTAGTGGTCCATTACACATTCGTGTTGGCTCTTTGAGCACCACTGGAGCGTTGGCACAAAGTTGGCTGTCTTACTTTTTACCACAAAGGCACAGCTCTACCACGTCTGTCCTTCTGGTACCATTGGGAATGTCAGGTTTGGCAGGAGTCTTGTAGGAACAGAATATGGATATCAGAGTATGTCATTGCCTGGGTGGTTTTGCACCCTCATCTCAGTGTCTGCTGTCTCCAGCAAAAGTTCCCTGACACCAAGAGTATCCTTGCCCCGTCTGGAGAGGATGTTTTCCATCTCATGGTTCAGTACATACACATATACCTTCTGCCAGACGACTTCTCCTTAATACAGAATGTGGCTGTTGAGCTCAGGAGAGCAGGATCCAGACAGCATCGCCTCTATCAAAGTGAGCTCAAGACTTCATTCTCTGGATTAGTCTGTTGTTCACTGGTCTGTCTAGATTGATGTGGGTGTTGGACCTGCTGTAACAGGGCAATCAATGAGCACTTTTAATGATTAAAAACCTAGAATAACCTCCTTCCTGTCCTGCTCTTTCCCAGAGATTCTTATGGGAGAGCCAGCTTGCTCCCATGCCAGAGGCTGGACAGACTTACATGGATAACAGAGATGTTCTGAGGACTTGCTGTGGAGAGTGCTGGAAACCACATGCATTACCCTAACGCAGCAGATAGAGATTGCCCATGTTAGTTTTATTGACGTTCTACACTGCCTGTCCTCATCTCATCTTCAGGGAAGTCAAGCAAGTGAACAGCCTGGGAAGACATGTTATTCTTCAACTTAACTGCAGTTTTAACTGGCAAACTATCTGACCCTGCTTGCCCTCTACTAGTTCAAATTACTCCGCAAATTTTCAGGGAATTTTCTCCTCTTTGTACTGATGCTATGGATTCTTTCTTTTTGTTATTTCAGAAACACTAGCAATTTTCCAGGCTGTGTTTACAGGTTACCATCAGTGTAGGGTGGACACAGCCTCCTAGTCAGCAAATCTCTTGTGGTCTTTGCGGCTGCAAAGAGGTAGCATCTCAAAGGAGGGACAAGTCTGCCACTCAGCATCTCCCTTTGCCTTAACTTGTTCTTTATTTCATCCTCAGAACAAAAGATTCCCAGGCTGCTCTGTATTCATTAAAGATTCCACTCTCTGCTGCTGAGACACAAACTTTGTTCAAAACATTATTGATGGCAGGAGTTTCCCATCACATAGACCTGAGCAGTTTCAGCTTTCAGGGCTGATCAGAGTGGAGGCAATGATTCTAGAAAGATAGTTGATCACTTTGAACCTGACCAAAATGACATAGAATCTTACTGCATTAGACATCATGCTTCATAGGGGTTCTTAGTTACACCCCAAAGGTGTGCTCAGAATGAGCTCTGCCTCTGACCTTAGATCTAAACCATTTTTACTGTACTGGCATTGCATGATATCAGATACCCAAGTACTAGATGCAGTTAGAAGCAGCCTAGTTAATCCACTTTGCCTTGCTGCTACTTTTAATTTCCCTTTTGCTTCCCCCTTCCCCTTGCTTCTCAGAGATGATCTGTCCCATGAGAACCTGCCTTTACTGGAGATTGATCTGTTATCTTGGCTTGCTATAAAGTCAGTGTTGGTATAGTGAAGGGGAGGAGGGGTTCTACCATAATTGTTTCCTCATGCCAAAAAAGAAGAGTGTCTGGTTCTTCATTGTGTGGATGTGAAGGTTCAACTAGTATATCTGGAACATCAGGATGATGTCCGTGGCAAACCTTCTTCTAGCATTTGAAGAGGAAGACCAGTACTGGGCAGTGGTTGGTGTCCACTGTGAACCAAGATAGGTCAGAAGTATGTGCAGGTGAAGTCAGGCATTTTGAACAGTGTCTTATGTAAACAAGGAAATGGTCATTCTCCTTTACTTTATGACGAAGCAGTTGTGACTTTAATGTTGGACATAGCTAGTGCAAGTCAGCTCTTCAGCTACCTAGCTCATCCAGTTGTTTTGTCTACAGCCTAAGCAGTGTTGTTGTTCTGGCTGAAAATTAGGAGTTCCCCCCTGATTTCTTCTCAGAGCTCAAACATAGTTCTGCTCACTGCCAACAAAAAAAACATCTCTGGTATCCACTTCAGCAGGTTGGTGTCTGGGTGTTTTTTCAGCTTGTTCCTGATCTTGCAGCCAAGTGGCCTGTTGTATGCCTTTCTGTGGTGAAGGTAAGGGACTTCAGGGCTTATTTACCTTGATTTCTCAGGCATAGCCAGCCAAAGAGATTTTGACTTCAAGATCATGCTTGTCTTTGAAAGCTCTTCCTTCATTGAGAACAGACTGCCTAATCCATTGTAACCTAGAAACACTCCATAGCACAGATTTCTTTTTTAGAGGATCCTGCTTTTCTCTGTTCTGTGAGAACAGTCCCAGCTCATAGTAAGGGCAATGACACATATTCACCTTGTCCAAGTTTCCAGTGTGTTGCACTGACGGTTCCATCTCTGCCTCTAACGCCTCTGCCTTCTGCTTATTTTGGAATAATCTAATGAAACTGAAGGAAGCTGGACTTCTGTGATGTTACATTGCTGTCACTACACACAGTCTTTGATCAACTGATTCCTGTGTTGTTTACACAGTTTAGACTCTTTAAAGGGCTAGTCCAGAGCATACCCTGCTGTCAGACACTATTTTCTCAGGAGGATTTGAACTTTGTTCTCATGATTCCTTTACTCCAGCTCTTTGTCATCTTCTCATGAAAGTGGTTTCCTTCATTGCTTGTTACTATTGGTGTAGGTTAAGGAAAATTCAAACCCTCATGAGCTCTGCTCTTCAAGGTTAAGCTATCCCTGGGATCTCCCTAAAGTTTGTTCTTAAAGCAGTATCACAGTTCCATCTCCATCAGCCTATATTTCTTCCCCCCAGATGCATGCTTTTGTCAGGAAGATTCTGTACTAGGTGGACATTTTTTTTAATTTTCTCAGACAGTGTATGTCCAGTCCAGGGAAGTTAAATACTCTGGCTATTCCCAAGCATAAATGTCAAAAAGGAAAATGCTCTGTACAAGACTGCAGTGATTTTGTAACTGGTAGAACCCTTGTTTGTTGCCTGGGCACATTCTACCTGGACTGAAATAACTTCTGTGATAGGAATTCATCAATTTCATGACAAAACTAGTGCTGTAGACACAACTTTACCAAACACTCTTTTATTTCAGTCTTACTCCTTGACAGAATTCTCAGTCAAGTAATCTGATCATTTGAAGACATTTGCTTGGACCAGAAATGGAGTGTTATGGTGGGAACATTTGAAGCATGTTGGTCAGATTGTTTACTAATAATCAGTGATGTTCAAGATGTGTATGCTTCACATCTGTCCCTCTCCTTTCCTTCCATTTTCCCTCCAGGTAGTTGAAGAGTGACTGAAATGACAGCAGTCATGCTTGCTGTGTCATGGCCTAGGTGAGGGAGGGGGAAAGTGAGAGAGTACTCTCTAAGGATATTCCAAGTGAAAATGATCCTGTCTCACCTAATGAGACTCAAGGACACCCACCTTTGGAAGGCACAGGTGGATTACACAGTTTAAAAAAAAAGTTAATTTCAGTAATCTTTTTGTCTTTATGTAGTTAATGTAGTGAGAGAGCCTTTGAATGTGTTCAGAAAGGAATCTGACTAATTCAGATTCCTAAATTGAGGCATACAATGTCTGCTTCTGAAGGCCTTCAGAGCCACCTCACTCATATAAATCAAATTTGCGTACCTTTCTTCAGAAAGCCTGCTTCATTAGGCACCTGAAACCTAAGTGCAAGTTAGATCTGTGCAGTAGGTGAACTGGATTCCAGTGTATATTCAAGTCTTAAAATGCCATTCAGCTGCTACATGATGCTGGGAGAGTCTAAACTTCATGGGTATTCTAATTTATAACGTTAACATTCCCAAAGTTTTAAAAAGGTATCTTCAGCGAGACCCAATTTTTATGCAACAAGTAGGCACCTGCCTGCTACTCAACTAAGATTCAGAAACTAGGCACTTCTCAGTCTGTTTTTCCTTAGAGAATCTATCAAAATTCTTTCTCACAGTGCTCCTACAAAATTGGATTCTGCAGCAAATGGATACAGTGCTGAGAGTTAAGGACGATTACTATCTTTCGTGTAGTTATCTGTTGGCTAGAGCACTTGTCCTGATGTTGGAATGGCATTTGAGACCTGTGACGCTCCCTTTCCTAGACCCTAGGAGGCTTCCGAGCCGGTTGCTTGCAGAGTCAGGCTCGCTCGCAGTTTCTGACCTAGCTGATGAATTCTTTTCTCCACAATGGCACAGCTTCAATAGAAGGGGTGGAGAGTGGCCCACCCAAGAACAGCCTATAGCCTGGCAGTTGGGGCACTCTCCAAGGAGGTGGGAGATGTGAGCTGGATATCCTTTAGGCAAAGAAGGGAATTGTGGGAGATCCAAGTTCAACCTGGGTGAATGCTTGAGCCTTTAGGCTATTGTATAAAAGGGGCAGCAGCACCACCCTCTTACTTCCCCATCTTTAAAAAGAAAAGTGAATCCTGTTAGGATTTTGAAAGAAAAGGCGTAGTCGCCTGCCTTTGAAACAAGCTTTACAGGTTGTGGATCCCAAGTGGAAGGAGACACCTCCCTGTAGCTCTGTGGAATCATTTCAGTGGGCTTCCTGCTGAGTAGGCCGACTGTTTAACTAGGTGATTATTTTAGATCTTATGCTAACATGCCACATTCCTTCTATCCAAATTGGAGGAAACTTTAACTTGTCAAACTTTCTAAAAGTTACAGAATGCAAGAAGTGAGACTCTGTTCCTGCTAGTTGCACTTGGAGTAATAGGTAGGGCCAAAAAGCAGTTCAGGCTAGGAGGTTTTTGTGTAACATGGCGGTCTCCAACAGAGTGGAGCATGACCAGTTGTGCAGATAATTTAATCTGTGATGGGAAGATTAATTGAGGTTTAGCGTAACCTTGTTTATTCTAAATGTACTTTGCTGTTGTTGTTCCTTTCCAGAGCTTTTTATTAATTTGGGAGCAGTTTGAAGATACGAATCACCACAGCTACCATTCACACCATGGCTTAGCAAGCGGACTGCTTATTGGCCTCAGAGTTTGCCTAGCTTTGTCACTGGCTGCTGGTCTTTACCAGATCATCACAGTGGAGAGAAGCACACTGAAAAGGGAGTTCTATATCACCTTTGCCAAAGTATGGGTTACATCAGGGAAACTAATCCCTTCTGCTCTAAATATAATTGTGGCATGCAGTTGACTGAAGCACTAAACTCTTTTCCTCCATAAGAAAGCTAATGTTTAAGTGTCTGATTTGATTAAACTGCACCCTGTCATCATACTCTGAGTAGTCATTTTAATTTGACAAGGAGTATAGAGCTTTTTTAAACAGAAATCCCACCTTTCATTGTGTGGTTTTCGTTCTGTTGATTGAAAATTAAACAATGGGTTCATAAAATAGACAGAAATGTAAATGCAGTTCCTCTAACTGTCATCTCTTTCTTCTAAACTGGCATGTAGTCATTTTATAACTTATACTCATCTTCTCTTTCAGGCCTGCATTCTCTGGTTTTTGTGCCACCCATGTCTTGCAACCATTTCTGTAATATTCAGAGAATATCAAAGAGAAAAGGTATGTACAGGCAAGATAAAAGAGATGGAATTTGAATAGTAGTTGTTCTTCATGTTCAGTGTTTGTTAGCAAACTCATGCTCTTAGGCTGTTAATCTTATGACCCCAAAGCAACTTGAAAAGTCTTAGTCACACAGCTCTCATTGATGCTAATGTGAGTCATATTTTACAAAGGCGTACAGGGTTTGAATCATCTAAGGGTAATCATTCCTAGGTTAAGGGCGGGCGGGGGGGGGGGGGGATTGTTAAGTCAAAGGAAAATGTGGAGGGGTGTTTTGGTTTATTGTTTGCTTGTTTGTTTTTTAATTAAAAACACCTTGGGGATTCTTTTAACAAAGCTAGTAGAAAGATAAATCCGTGGATTTTTTTTGTTGTTTGCTTTTTAGTCTTCATCCTTTAACAGCTTTATGTGGCTAAATAGGTCAGGGAACCTGTAGCTGAACTGTATTCTTTAGATTAAGAAATCTGTCCAAATATGTAGTTTGGTTTGTAAGCTCTAAACAGTTAAAAACAAAGGTGGACTCATGGGGTTTCTTGGTTGCTTAAACATATTGGGAACTAGAGAACTAGTGTGTGGAGCCTGCCATGTTCAGATAAAGTGCGCTACTATTCTCAGGTGATTGACTACCTCATTCCGTGGTAGAGTTTGCTTCTTTTCTGTATGGTTATAACCATCTGTGCATTTTTGGAAATTGAGCTTTTATTTGTGTAGAGGTTATGTAAGGGAAAGAAAAAGATTCCGCTAAAAATATATAGTAAATGAAATACCATGTTTGGGGGGAAAAAAAAAAAAAATCCAAGAAATCTAGGGAGAAAACAGACTCCTCTACAGCTACTAATGAAGAGACTTTTTGTTGTTCCTTGATGAAAACATTATCAGGGCAGGGGAACAATCTATAGAGGCAGGATCAGTAAAGGAAATTTTTGCAATATTTTGAGATTTTTAGCTTACTGAAGGGAGATTACAGTTGCTCTGCTCTTGCGTTTGGGCAAGTTTAACAATTGTGTGCAGCTGCAGTTCCTACATTATGTTAATTTAGCTGTGTTCCCTTCTTTAAATGCACTTCAATATAACAAAGAAATGCATGATCAATAAATACCTTATTTGTTTAAGAAAAAACATCTATTTTAAAAGACTCTCTTGTACATAAACTTAGACTTTTGCTTTCTCAGAAACAGTAGTTACCGTTATGCATTTGATAAATACTGCCTTACACATCTTTTACAGATGAAGAGACTTGCACTGAAAAGAGGTCTGGCTAAGTGAGACTGATAAATCACTATCCTCACAGCTCCATGATTGTGCTAGTGTAAAGTGTTTTCAGGCTTTTTTTTTTCCCTGCTCTGTTTGTTGTAAGAATAGAATATCTAAACATCACCTCTGCTTGTGAAACTGCATGGGTGGTGAATTGCAAGTCTGAAATTCCCCAGAACAGAGACCGCCAGAAGGGTTATGTGACTTGCCCAGGGCTATCTACTGATCTAAAAACACCCAGGTGTGAGAGTCTGAATCCTGGACTTGAGATTCATGTTCAAGTGTTTTGTAACTGCAGCAGTATTAAAAGGTTTAAAGTTAAACCTCAAGCACTGACACAGTATGCTGATAGAAATTTATTTTGAGTTGTTTGGTGTTGGGTTTTTTTCACTTACTTTTTCCTTTTCTCTCTTTTTTGTCTCTAGATTATTACCATAGGTGTTATCCTCTGTCAGTGCATCTCCATGGTTATTCTCTACAGACTTTTTCTATCTCATAGTCTATATTGGGAAGTATCTTCACTGTCGTCAGTGACGTTGCCACTAACAGTATCGTCTGGACATAAAAATCGACCTTACTTCTGAGATGTTTAGGAAGAATACATTATGTAATAAATGTGCAATAATGACCTAAATATACAGGTATTTTTGTCACAGCTGTGTGATACATTGGTTTCACTGGAAAACTGAGTGATAATATCAAAGCACTTCACAGACCTTTGGTCTGACAAGGTCCCTAGATTAATCTGTTAAAAGTATTGTGGAGTGGAAAAATCCATAATTTGAATAATTTTATAAATATTGTTTATGTGTAGCATGTGGTGCTGAGCTGTATCACAGAAAAGTACAATGAATCTTTTCTCTCCCGTTCACAGCCACAAAAATGTCCGTACTTTATATCAATACTAGGTTTGAAGGTCTTATCAAATGCAGTTCTTAAAACATCTACAAGCTCAAACAAGTCCGAAATAGGCCAGTTGTGAAATTGGTGTGATGCGTAACGATGAGTACAAGTTCTTTTATTTTTGTGCTTTAGAGAAAATGCATTTTATGTGTAAGTATAAAAGAAGAAGAAACCAAAGAGGGAGAGTCCTCTAGAAAACACATGTAAAATGTTAACAACTGACTGCGAGAAACTTTCCTTTATTATTGGTGTAAAAGAAAAGCCTTTTCTGCAACTAATGTTCATACTGGTTAAAATTTTATTAGGAATGAAAATAGGGTTTATATCTGCCTTTTTTTTTTTAAATAAATGTAACTAAAAATTTCATCCAGTAATGAAGGTCTAAACAGTATTTGAGGCTTAGAAGACATAGCAACATAAAGGTAATTAAAATAGCAGGCTCACATCTTGTAAAGGAAAAAAAAAGGCAAAGAAAATGGAATGGGTGATGTGGTACTAGAATTTTAATCCTGATATAATTCATTTCTGTTACATTGAGGATTCAATCATAATTAAGCCATATACACAGATTAAATTAACAGAAGCATTTCAAATAAATGTTGGTTTCAGTCATCAACTACCCATGAATTCCTGCCCAAGGATACTTAATCAGGATTAAATTTTCTATGAATAATTGAAAAACAAAATACTCACTGGATTTGTTATAATCCATGTTGGCACTGGGTTCTAAGTAGTTGCCATCTTCCATCCATTGTAATAAAGCCATACTACTTTGCGATGCCCTAGCATTCAGAAAGCCAGTGTAAATATATACTTTATTGAAGTGCCTATTTATTGAGTGTGATTAAATCATGCTGACTTTTTTTTTTTCCTTCATAGTAAGAACATACCTATTGCCATTGTGACTGAAATCTTTCTTTTTGGATTTAGTTTAGTATTTGTCAAATTTTAGACTTCTTTTCATACATGTGTGTTTCTTCACAACACGGATTTTATTTTCTAGTAAACGAATGTTTGTTTCTTCTTAACAGTGTGTATTTAATTATGTCTCTGTGAAAATGTGAAGACACCGGGGTTCTAGCTTTAAAATAGCCCAAACTTTTCCATTCACATTTGCCTCAGTTGCGAGCATAGTTGAAACATAAGTCTATTCCATTTTAGTTCAGAGGCAAAACTAGACATTTGCCTTTGACTAAGGCAAAATGGCAACATGACAAAGTTGCTCATTAAATCATCTCCTTTCTTATTGTTTGTAATTCAGATCAAGAATGGCAGGTTGAGGCTGGAAAAGATGAGATATTATGATTTCACACAATCTTCAGAATGATTAAAAGATTAATTATTACATTCCTCTGATAACCACACAAAAATATTATTGGTTAAAACTTCAGTCTTTATTTCCCTGCTTATCTCTGTACTTTTCATCTTCTCAAGAAAAAAGCATCCTGTTTTTGATAAGTCTCCAATAATGCAGTAGAAGACTTCTATCTGTCCTCATGTGAAAGACATGAAATTCACGCAAAAAATAGAATTTGCTGATAGACACAAGAACTACTTCACAGTTTATGATCCATCATGGTAAAAGTTTTAATCTATATGGAAAAAACTGTATGTGACTTTCAGAAGAGGCACTCTCTTTGTTTTATTTTCCAGAAGTATTTTCTTACTTTCTGTAGTCCCTCTGACTTCAATCTGTCAGTATTAAGGTAAATGCTATCTTAATTTCACCTTATAAATATACCCTACAACAATTCATAAAATGAATTCATGGTAAATCTGAGTGTAAATATGAAGCATAAGATGTTGTCTCTTAATCTTTTCCAGATTGCCCCATAAGTCAACAGGTAACATTACCCTCTCTTAGTTTGGCATCGAATCCAACGATTTGAAAATACCGTTTTAATTTTGCTATTAATGTAACCGTAGCAATTAAGTATCACTTTCTCATGGTAAGCGGTACAAAGGACATGCATTTCTGCCCAGGTCTATTAGCATTCTTTCATAACCAACACTCACCAATTTTATGTTATTAACTCATTAATGCGTGCTGTAGCAGTAGGTCAGTATGACAGCAATAATATTAAAGATGTCAGTTAACTCGGTACAGGGTATCTTTGGGGGGAGTCTTCAAGTATGACTAATTTACAAAGCTTTATACTTACCTGTACTCTAGCTCGAAGCTTACTGCCTCTGGATCTTGCCCGAAGAGTGGTTTGCGTATGTGAAAGCCTGTCTCTTCATCCTAACTTACATCTTCTGTGAGACCAGCTGATAAGACCCTGCTTTTTTCATGCTTACTCACACAGTTACCTATTTTATCAGTTTGGTTTCATAACCTCATCTGAAAGAATAGCTTCCAGCCTTCTTTCAATTGTCTTCGATCAATGCATCCTGACTGGAAAACTTTTTCTCTCTCTTTTTCTCACACACGCTTTCCATCACAAAAAAAAAAAAGTTTTCTGTCACAAACTGGGGCTCTCGTATACATCTGAGGAACTCACGATGCACCCTACGTCAGCTATGCGTTAGGTGACAGCAGTGGACAAAAGCACTCCGGTACACCCGTAGCCCTGGTGTGCAAGTGGTGTGGGTTTGTGCCCGCTGAAAGCTGCCGTGTACCCGGGGAATTCTCGGGGAGAGCTGCGGCAGCTCCAGGCTCCCTGCCGCCTTGCCGCTGCAAGGGCTGAAGCGTGTTCCCCCCGAAGGCAGCGCTGCCGCTGCTGACCATGGTGAACAGCACCGTTTAGTTGAGGTCGAATGGCGACATCTCACTTGAGAGTTTCTGTGTGATACACGGTTCTGTTTTAAATAAAGTTGCAGTTACAGAGTATACTAATTTTATTGCCCATGCGTTTCGGTGCTCGGAAAAGGTAAGTGTGTATTGACAGGACTGCAAACTGAAGTTGGTTGTGCTCTGAAGAAATACACTTCTACGTGTGAGAGGGCATCTCCTAGCCAGCCGTCGCCTTTTCTACTGGCACAGATGCCGTTTTGCGTCAATGATGATTTATTGGTTGGAGGGAGGATCGCGGTTCAGGAGAAATGAGGGTGAGATCACCAACTCTGTCTACGAGACCCCCCACAAGGTGCGAGGAGGGATCGTCTCGCATTGCCCCCGACCAGCAGTGTGGAGGCTGGAACACAAGACCCCTAAGGTATTCGCTCCCCTTCTCTGTAGAATGTGTTTATTGTACATTTATTTAAAAGTGCTTCAGGTAGGAAAATGAATATTTACAATTAAATATATGTAAATAGAAGTGGAAAGGCTTGATTGGAAAAATATCAAGTTTCTAATACATATTACTATACTAAGACCTCCCACGCAAGACAAACATTTATAGTCAGATCTAATGAATATTCCTTTCTGGTTCCTGTGCCAATGGAGAGCCATGGAAGTATCAAAGTCTTTTTGTTTGCATCTCGATCCTCTACAGAACTGGAAGAGTACTTTATTTGATTTGGCTCTAGTTTATTCTGTGCAATGTTATGCCTCTAGTTGACACAATAGATGTTTATTGGGCTGGCCAAAGCTGATGTTATGCTGTACCTTTTAACTCTTTGTGTGACTATGCAATGGTCAAAGGGCAGGTGATCCTTGCAAATGTCAAACATTAAAAGAGAAAGTACTAAACTGTTTTTCAAAGGTTCATTCTTTTCTAACCACACTGATACAACTAGACTGTGATTTTCCAGTTAACAGTAAGTTCTGATTCCAGTTTTTCTTAAACCACAATTTTCTGCAAATCTTTTTCCTGCCTTGCGAATGCCATCTCTCCCACTGCACTGTGACTCTCCCCTCCGCTCTCCCCCTCTCTCACACATATGATTTTGAGCGTAATGGGTGTCATTTCTCTCTATCTCTCCATCTGTTCCCACGATCAACACTCACAGTCCAGCCCCTACTTTGCATCTAGTATGCGTATTCTCTTTATCCTTGGTCTGTTTTGATTTCACGCTTTTCCTGTCTCTCCTTTGCCCTCCCTACCATGTCTTTAGTCTCCCTAGCCATCAGAGACCTGAGAGTGTGGTTTGGGATCACAGCTAATTTGGGTTAACTGCTAGCTGCCAAAAAAAGGGTGTCCCTGTTCCCCTGGCTGCACGCTGCTCTTGCTTCCCTTGAGCTCGCACTGGCTGTCACCTAGCAGTTTACGTGAGATGGAGTTGAGGAGTTAAAGTGGTGGAAAACTCAGCCTTTAGCAGCAGCAGAAGAAAAAACAAATTAGTTCTCAGTGGCTTTAGCTCACCGAACCAGGTCATCAGGATTTGACAAGTACCAGTGGCACTGCTGGGGATGGGGTAGAAAAGGCACACTGAAGAGGGGCAAGATCCCCTTTAGAAGGGCAGCTGCAAGGTCAGTCAGTCTTTTGCAAACCATCAGCCTTGTAACTCCTCCATCTCTCTCTCCTGTGCGTCTTCTGCTGCATTTTGCATGCTAAGTATGGGCCTGTCCCTTCCCTTAACAACCCTCTTTCAACAGTAGTGTCAAGGGGTTTTTTTCCAGCAAAAGGAAAACTGTTCGGCTGCTTTAAAGTACTTTAAAATGAACAGGGTCAGTTGTGCCTTTGCAGCCTTACAAAAGGGGCCGGGAGGCGTCACGAGCAGCCCTCGGTTTGAGGAAGGAGTTTTGAGGGGAGAAAAGACAAGCACCATGAGAAGAGCCATGACTTGAGCAGGTGCCAGTTTTTTCAGCAGATGGCAGCCGCTGTGGTAGAAGGCAACCCACGAGGTCATACGGCTTTTCACAAGGTCTGCCTGTGGGTAGGGAGAGACTTCATCCGAGCAACTGCAACCCACAGAGCAAAGGTTTCCAGCAGCGGGTACTCTGGAAGGCTGCTTTTATCTATCGGCCTGTCAATCTGCTGAGATGTGGGACTTCGTGAGCCTGTGGTAGGATGGCGAGGATCTGTCTCGCCTCGTGGTCAAGTGCTGACGAGTTTGCCCAGGCTGGTGAGTGACTTTGGCTTTTAATGCTGCTGCAACAACGACCCCCCCCAAAAATTGATTCATGGAGACTGCAAATGAGCAATCTCAGGAATCCCTCCTTTTGCGATACAGTAGTTAGAGCTGCAAGGCTGTACGTGTGCCTTGTTAGCGTGGATACTTTCTTTTGCCTACTTTCTGACCCTTCGAGCCTCTTTTAAAACAATGGCATTATTTTCAAATCAAATTTTAGAAAATGAACATTGAAGTTGTTAAGAAGAGATCAAAATTTACATAAGAATTCTATTTAACCTATTACCTATGAAAATTTACTTCAGGCTGAAACTTGTTTTCCAAAATTTACAGCATACAAAACAAATGGTTTTTAAAATTTCCTTACTTGCGAGTACCTTAAATTGTGTTTTCTAAAAGGGAAAAAAAAAAATCTTGGAACCTTACCAGTTTAATTTGCATTTTGGCTCTGATGTAACTCAAAATAGATTAGATTAAAAAAGGAAATTTGGCAAGTGATTACTCAATTACATGATTTTACTGCTTTGGTATTTTGAAAATAAAAATGAACAGAACTGTTTTACTTTGAAAAGTGCCTGGTGCACGTGTGCTGTAACCACTTTGCAGAAACCATATGGAAGGTTCCCTACACTGCATATGGCAATGCTACCCAGAGCTCAGACATGTATTCCTGCGACAGACTACACTAGCTACACAGGATCCAGCCGGGTCAGGGATTTTAATGTATGCATTCAGCTAATACTGTATCGAAGCAACGCAGGGTAATGAGTTTGGTGTGTAAAACACGGGAAGTTCACAGCGATGGGGCTGCGTTGCTCCCTTTCTATAGAAAGGAACTAAAATTGCTTGGAGCTAGTGCTGGGCCAGGAAGTTAGGAGGAATTCGGGGACGGGATACAATGTATATGGGATCTATATTGTACAAGATATAAAGGTGAGCAGTGTCAACAGATACTTGTAAAATATTTCATCATCTAGAGCTATGGATATTTTATCTTCTCTGTGTCTTCCTCGTTACCCTTGATTCCCATGCAGTCCCGTCTCCAGCGCTTCCCTGGTAGCTGCTCATCTCTAGCCTTCATGCCAAGGGGAGGAAGCCTCTGCTGACTCCTGGAAGACCAAGCAAGTGGTGACAAACTCCCTAGAGTAAGTTAGCATTGATCCTCAAAGCGGTGAGGGATGGCATAGGACTATGCCTTAAACTGAGAATCAGCAGGGTCCTCTGTTATTTCTGTCACCCTCTTTTCATTAGCGAAGTGGTAGGGGGAGAGGGAGCATCTGTCCCTCTGTCACTGATGCATCCCCTTGCAGTGCCTGGGGCTGTATTCGTGGCTTTCAGGTTTCCGATAAATGCAACAGTTTTGCAAATGTATGTTCGGTACTGTGATCTGGTCGCTCGCCGTTCCCTTTCTACAGAGCCGCTTTGGTTCTTGAAAGTTTCTCCACATGCATGCGTGCCGGTGTCCCTTCAGTGCAAAGTGCCACGACCTGCGTCTGTTCCTCCAGCGCAAAGCAGCTTGTGTGGTGGTGAACTCAATTGAGATAACAGCAACTTCAAATGACAGAAACCTTGCTTAGTGCCGTCCCTGCCCTGACAAACTGTAGCTCTTCCAGTTGGTTTTAGTGGGGATTAAGATTCTCAGAAGACTAATTTTGCTGTAGTAATGATAGTACAGACCCAAAGTCCTGACGCATGAAGAGCGGAATATGCCAGCAAGTTGTTAGAAATGAACACATGCCTTTTGAAACAGTGGCGTGGAATGGAGGTGAGGGATTACAGGATTTCACTGGACTATCGAGCCTGTGGAGCTTCAGCAAACTGGCCCTGTCTGAAGAGGGGTCACTGCCTAGATGTCCCTCACACAGTGCTTGTTGCGGAGGGGCAAGCGTTCTGCTGTCACAGCAGGGAGACCCTACATCTGTCCCACTATTTTAAGAGTTAACATGGCACGTGAGACTTGGTTGCCCTCTGTACATCTTGGTTTCACCCTGCTGCCTTTTACCACTAACTGGTTTTGGCTACTACATACCTGAGAGTTGGCAGACCTGTTTCTGAGAAGTCTGTGAGATGAACCTTTGCTGTCCAAAATAAAGCTCTTCTCAAGAGCGTCTTAATTTCCTTCATGCCTTCACTTTTCTCCTGTTGAAATGCGAAGGGATGGCCTTCAGGAATCTCCACTGCCATGCCATTGTCACTAATGTCATTGGCGCACGAGGAGCATTGCTGCTTCTCCTCAAGAAGAATTGAATACGTTTGATTTTTCCTTCCTACTTTTGTGGGGACAAGGGATGAGCTGAGACCCTGGTCTCCATCCCTCCAAGGCAGCAACATCTGCTGGCGCTCTGTCGATGGCTCGAGTCACCCCGGGACTGACAAATGGACAAAGCACAAAGCCTTTATCCACGACAGGAGAGAAGCTGACGGCTGCCATCAGTCCGATGTATTTCTGCAAGGGGGGAACGGCCGTGCACTTACCAGAAGAGCTGACCACCTTCAAAGACGAAAAAAGAGGAGAGTTTTCTACCACTGAGTTTGTGATGTGTAGACTGTGAGTTTCGATTTCTTATCTCTGAGGTCTGTTACCAGGGGCCAAAACGTGCAGCGGTGTGTATATATGGGTCGCACTGTTGTAAGTGACTTCGTCACGTCATGCGACAACACGTTTCTTTGTGGGGGGAAGCAGCGCATCTGGGGCTTCTGTTCCGGAGATGAAAATAGGATGATAGGACGGGGGCAGGGGGAAATCACTTCCCGGGCACCATATCCCAGTGGAATCGCTGCAATTCATGTATTATTCAAAGTCTAGATTTTGCGGCCAAGTCTTAAATTAACCTTGAAGTTATCTGAAAAGTCTCTTCTTCCCTATCGAGTACGTGGTTATCCCAAGCAAGCGCCCTCACTACTTACGCACCTCACCCCCAGCCACGGCCGTTACACGCGCTGGAGAAAGGAAACGCGAGCGGTGTCTCGAGAGGTGCGTGAGAAGTTTATTCAGGGTAATTCCATGAAGCAGGACGGTGACAGTGCAGGGCTCCTGGGGATCTGCGCCCCTCCTCAGCGTTTGGGGTGGTAACCGCCGCCTTCTCCGTGAGGAGAGATGGGGGCCGTGCCCCGCTGGCCCTGCTGACGGCAGGCCCGCGCCGGCCCTCGCCGCGCCGCGGCGGCAGCGCTTCCTTTCCCGGGGGTGGACGTTTCTCCGGTGGGGAAGGCGGCTCAGGGAGGGAGCGGAAGCCCCGCCGAGACCCCTCGGGGCCGGGGCTGCTCCGCCGCCGCTCGGCGGGCAGGCCGCGGGGGCGCGGCGGGACGGGACCGGACGGGCCGGCGCCGCCAGGGGGGGCCCTCGGGCCGCTCCGCTCCGCGCCGCCCCGGCAGCGCGGCTGCCGGTGGCCCGGCCCGGGGGCCGCCCGGCGAGGGGCCGCGCCCGGGCGGGCCCGCAGCCCAGCCAGCGAGGTGCCGGCGCGGCCCGCGCTCCCCTGCTCGCGGCGCAGCGCCGCCGCCTCAGAAGCAGCGGCTCTGCCCGGTACCCGCCTGCCGAAGCGGTGGCTGCCGGAGCGGCCGGGCAGGGCGGGCGGGGAGCGAGCCCGGCCCCTCGGCAGAGCCCGCGTCCCGCTGCCGCGGCGCTACCTGCCGGCCTTCCTACCCACCTGCAAACAGCTGCGGGCGGCGGGGCGGGGGCCATTTCCCTTCGCATCGCTCAGCGTGCCCGAAAGGAGAGGCTCCGAAGAGGCCGAAGCCGCGGCGCGGCTCCCTCGGCGGCGGAGGTCGGCGGGGGTGAGCCCCCGGCCGCCGGGCAGTGCCCCGCACGGCCGCGGCTCCTCTCGCCGGGCCGCGCCCGGGCCGCAGCGGGCTGAGGCTCCGCCGGCGGCGTGCAGCGGGACACGGGCATGGCCGGGCTGGGCGAGCAGCCTCGTCGGGCGCCTCTTCCTTTGCCTGGGGGGCTGGGGTTGGTTGTTTTTCTCTTCCCCCCCGGCCTACAGTTGCTTTAATACACCTGGCCCGCTGTTTCGCACGCTCGGGAAAACCCAGAGCGCGGCTGATACCGAGTCCCAGCGAACGAGACGGGGGAGAGGAAGGGAGCCGGCGAAGTTTAGGAAGAAAAGTGTGAAATAAAAAAAAAAAAACCCCACGAGTCTTTAGAAAAATCCTGAATGTCTGAACGTCTGCGTGTGTGTTTTCCTTCCTGCCAAAGCAGGATGTCAAATACTGTCCTTCTCCCCTCTTTTTTAAAGCAGGCTAAAGGGAAAATTCTTCACAGAATCTTAAAGAACTTTTTGACACAACAGCTGCAAAATCTATTTTCTAAACAAAGATTTATACATATTTATATGAGCTTAATCCAGATTTTTTTTTAATAAATCATTCTCAGAACTGCAGAGGTAAACTATATGTAAATACCTCAAGTAATAGGCTTGTAGTGCAAATCACATCATTTTATCTTCAATTTTGCATTCGTTTTTCTGGCTTAAAGGTGCATCAGAGATATGCATTTTAGCATATTCAGAACACGGGGCGTGAAATTAAATGTTTGACAGAGTGAGAAAAATATACAGACTTTGGAGATGCCTTAAAAATAGTAATTTATGCAGATCTAGAGGAGTGAAATCATTTGCAATGGAGTGACCCTCTCTCCAGGAATTTTTTGCTCAGTGTTCTTCTCTAATCTCCTGCTGTATCTTCATTTTTCATTGAACTAGCCAGTTTTCTGCGAAGCAGTCTTGTAGATAAGGGAAGTGCTAAAAGAAGAAGAAAGAAGAAGCTCAGTGGGTCCGTTTCCATTGCACTTTTACCCAAGGCAATGGGCAGAATTTAACGGATTCCTTCCAACATATGTTTTTGCCAGATAAGTAAACAGTGTGTGTCGGAAATGAAAAAGCATTTGCAATTTAATGACATTACAGCTCTCAGCTTAGGCTGGCGTGCTGCGAGGCGAAAAGCAGAAAGAGAGAGGAGAGTAGAAAGAGAAAAAGAACAAAGTTCATCTTCCCTTTTGTGCATTTTTATCAAGGAAAATATTACTTCTTTCCCCCTCTTGTTCTCTTTTCTTTTTCTCTTGGCTTTTTTGTCTCACTCATTTACATTTTTTTCTTTTCTCTCCTTTTCTCCCCTCTGTTCACTTTTACCTTTTCCTTCCACTGCCACCGACTCGTTGCCTTTCACCACCCCCCTCCCATTGTGTCGCCTTATTCATCTATTTGGCCCATTCAGTTTTTACCTATAAGGAGCTGTTTATCCAACAATGTATCTGCCTTTTTTTTTTCTTTTTTTCTTTTTTTTTTTTTTTTTTTGCCGTGTCGTACTCCCGGCGCTAGAGCTCACAGTCAACAGGATTGTTGGAGGGATTATAACGTTTCATTTCAAAGCGCGACAAATCTGCTCGCCTTCCCTCCGTCCCCGCTCTCCCCAGGCTCGCCGGTCCCTCCCAGATGCGCGGTACCCCCGGGGCCGGCATCCCCCCGGCCCCGGCCCCGGCCCCGGCCCCGGCCCCGGCCCCGGCCCCCGGCCGCCCGCTCCGGAGCAGGGGGACCCCCCGGGGCGGATGCAGGGGGTGCCGGGCTGGGCGACCCTCCGCCTTCATCTGGTCCCCCCGATTCCCCCAGTCCTCAGGTGCCGGGGGGAGCGCGGCAAAGTGACGGGCTCCCACCCGAGGGGTACCCCGGGGCTTGGGTGTAATTGAAGAATACCTCCAGGCAGTGGCAAGTCCCGTCCTACAGGCACCTATCTGAAAAGATGTTTAAAGCAAAAAAATGTGCTTGTCTAAAGACCCGTGCCTGGGTTGGGGGTTGTTGTCTTTTTTTTCCTTTTTTTTAACCATGAAATTACATCTTCCACATCTCCCAGATCCGGTACTTGGTAAGTAAAAAGGGAAATCTGTTTGGACATAAGGAGGTAAAGTAGCTAGAGGTGGTAATTTAATCAACCGAGGATATATTTCACTGTTTTTTTTCTGGTCTTCTAGGCATTAGCACTTTAAATTCATTATGTCTGTTTGACAGATATATGCAGCCTTAAGGATCTAAAAATGAAATCCAAGAAGTATAGCCTGCTAGAGGACATATATTGAAGTTAAGAGATTAAAACGGTCTAACCATTGCAAACAGAATGGAACATCTCGCGTTTCTCATTCCTTATAAGCATGACTATTTTGCAGATGTTAAATACGGTCTGCTCTAATTATGAACGAGGGGAGGGGGGACCCGCTCAAGAGCCGAGGCTTGCTAACTTTTACATTGATGAAGTGGATATTAGCAAGACGAGAAGAGCTCCTCTGCCGTCTCGGGCTGGGGAAGTTTTACATGGGGGATTTTCTCTATCAATAATTTAATAAGGAGGGTGCAGCAGCAGCGGCAGCAGCAGCAGCAGCCTCTCCTACGTGCTTTAAAGGCTCAAGAATCGTGCATGAATTTCCTATAAGGCAACTAACAAAAGAGCCAAATGAGAAGAGCGGGTCTTTTTTTTCCCGTCTAACTGGGACACTGCGGACTCTGTGTCATTACAGTAATTTAGCAACGTTAATGATCTGTAATATTAATACATCATACTTGAAAATGGGGAAGAGTTGTCATAATTAAATGCATTAAGCCACAATTAAAAAGTCATCTAAGCAGTTGTAAAGATACCAGCGACGATAAGGCTGTTCATTACACTGCAAACCTCTCCGCCCGTGGAAGTCCCTCCCTGGCAGGGCTGGTTGCAGCAGCCCTGGCCCCGGCGCAGACGTGTGGGCGCAGCAGCCGCGCAGGAGGCCGCGCCGCGCACGCCGCACGCCCCCTCGGCCACGCGTGTCCGGGCCCGGGCCCGGGGCGGGAGGGGGAGGGAGGGGGCTGTATCAGCGAGCCCTTTGGGGAATCTGCTCTAGTTCCTCGGGGCGGGGGGGGCAAAGGACAGTCTCGTCCCAGACACGCGTGTCCGCACACGCGGCTCATCCTTCCAAATCACGCCTCGAAAGGCACCTTTCCGTGTTGTGCCCCACCGCGCAGCCAGGGCAACGTTTAAGCATCAAGCCAGACCCAGGCTGCCCCTCACCCGGCGGCTGAGAGCCCCTCCCCTCCCCTCCCCTCCCTTCCCCTCCCCTCCCTGCCTGCCGCGGACACGCAGGGTCGGCCTCAGAGCCGGGCGGCACCCGCGGCCCACGGGCAGCGGCCGTCGGGGCGGCTCCCCGGCCCCGGGGCTGGCTGGTACTCGGCCCCTCCGTCCCGGCACCTCCGGCATCTTCCCCGTGCTGCCGGGGGGGTGAATCCCTGAGCCGTGGGACTGAGCCCTGAGCAGTGGGGCTGAGTCCTCCACCTGTGGGGCTGAGTCCCCGAGCTACGGGGCTCTCTGCCCACGCTCTGCCATGCACAGCCGGCTTCCCAGGAAGCCAACACGGCCCCGGTAGCATTTCCTTGAAACCATGCGGTCATCTGGGTTTGGGGTGCGAGCAGACACAGCC
Organism: Ciconia boyciana; assembly: GCF_034638445.1. Classification (NCBI taxonomy): domain Eukaryota; kingdom Metazoa; phylum Chordata; class Aves; order Ciconiiformes; family Ciconiidae; genus Ciconia; species Ciconia boyciana. Next base: position 162,867,727 of record NC_132934.1, on the reverse strand, counting down.
TGATAGGGCCCGGCCCTGACGCTGCCCAGAGGCTGCCAGCCATCCCACGGGAGCAACAGCCCCACACGTTTCATGGTCTGACTCGTGGAAAGCTCATCCCCAGCCTAGTTCTGTCAAAATGATCCAGCTTTAAAACAATCCATTACAAAAAAATGTTCAAGATCAACCAGACCACTGCGGAGTGTTTCTTCTTCCATCCCTGGCAGATTTTTCAGCCCATGGACATGCGCGATGATTTTCAGGCTGGTTTCCTAATGGAGAAAAGGTTGCGCTACCAGGCAGTGTGCTTTTGTAGGGCTCTCTGGTGGTCCCTTCCTGAAAACCGCTTATCTCTTTGGCCAAATTCAGGCAAATCTGGCTGAGGGGAGATGGTCTCGCAGCCTTTTATTATGGAAATGGGCGGCTGGGTATAGGAGGAAAACCCAGTCCGGTGATTCCAGAGGGAAAGACTCCAACACAAGCTCAATCCTATGAATCAGACAGAGACATGATGGGCGTCCCAGTCCAAGGAAAAGTTTCAGACAGATCTTGAACACAATTCCAAAAATTAGGTCTATTTCCAGCCATAATCCACAACTCTGTGCAAATGTAGGCTGGCTGAGCCTGGAACTGCTTGGGGAGCTACAGCACATGGATGTTGTCACCTGTATGGCGTCCCCAGAGAAGCACTGTTCATTTCACCTGTTTATACCTTTCCTGCTCCTGTTGATGTCAATGATGACTGTGATTGCTAAAATTAATAGCAATGCAAACAAGGGGAATGGAAGTAATGACAAATAAAGGGATAGGAGTAAAGAATACGAAGTAAAGGTAACACAATTTGCTCAATCTTCAGATATGATATTTAGGCAATGTCAACGCTTTTGTATTTTGATTTGTATTGCTGTCAAATTCCAACATACCCTAGAAATATCCATGAGATTGATATCCTAGTTGGATATTGCTATTTACACCAACATATAAATGAAAGTCATTTACGTATGTAACTATTTACATATGTAAGTCCAACTTTCATATATGGTGCGTGTGTGTTTCCTCGCAGGTCCCTGCCTTCCACGGGAATGTTTCTCCTTTGAGTAGCAGCATGACGATGAGAGCTCACTACTGTGGCCTTTACTGTTCAGAGAGTCTTCGTTTAGATTTGTTAAAAATCTACAGGTAGAAAATGGATACATCCTGCAGAACCACCAAGGTGGAAGTTGTGCTAGACCAGGGGGAACAAGTAAAACAACAATGTCAAAATGAGGGAATATTTGCTTATGTGACTGTGGATTTCTGAAAGGGCTGAAGGGAGATTTATCTCCCCTTCCTCTCCAGCATCTGTCGGTGCTGTACATATTCCCAAACTATGTGACAGTATCACGGCTGTGTGACTGCATGGCCTCCCACTCAGATCAGGGCTGGACCTATTTCTCTTGTGTATTGGTCCATCAGAAGAGTCTCACGCACCCTGAGCTTTCTCTTTCACTGCTTTCTTGAGTTTGCCTAAAGCCCATGCTTGATCCCAGTGTTTATATCCAAACAGCTGGATGCAAAATAACCTTGGACTTGAGCTGGCACTTAGGTTCGTGGTCAGAATTCCTTGAAACCACTCAGAATAACCTTGACTTAAGTTGGGAAGGAACCATTACCTGTTACCCTTGGAAATGGGAATGGGCCTTTCATGGTCTGTGGCCAACACTGCATCTCAGAACCTCGTTTGTGGTCCACTTGTCCAAACATGCTACAAGCATGTTTCATACTGTATCTTCACACAGGAGATGAATGTCTGCCCCACAGAGCTTATGTGGTGTCCCGGAGAAGATTTGTCCCCAGTGTGAAATCCTGGAAGATATCCCTGGTGGACCTTCCCTGGAATTCAGCCCTGAAAACACTGACCTGAACCCAGGCTCCCTATAACTGGTCTTTATGAGCTTCCCCACTGCCTGCTGTAGGGCTGGGATTCAGAGCCCAAGTTCTAGGGTGATGTCTTGGGGTCCATAGTCCTGGGCCAGTTTGGGTGCTGGGAATGTCTTACAGCCACGTGTTCTGGGAGCTTCCATGGACACCTGGTGACAGTGCCTTGAAGAAAACCCATGAAAGAACAGCGGTTACCTCATCAACTGCAAGATGCAAGGTATGTATTTTATTTGGAAACGTTACATTTTGGTGTTCTAAAAGGAATTTGTTTCTCTAAAAATGTCCAGGCTGTGGAAAAACATTTTTTACTGAAATGAAAGGTATGTATAAGTATATATAAAATAAATTGTGTGCATGTGTGAGTGTATGCTTATTTTAAGTCTTGACACATGAAAACTGTGCTCTTCAGCCAGCTCTGCTGTGCATGCAGCCTGAGATACATTCCTGGGACTGGAGCAGGAACAAGCCTACCGTGTGAAACAAGACAACAGATAATCCAACATGGAAACAGGATGAGGAAAGGGTAGAATCATCACTCATATCAGAATAAGCAGCCATCCAGCCCACCAACTGCCTTGATTTTATTGAGTGTTTTGGTGGTGCAATAGGAGAGGTCAACTTTAAGGAGAGATTAGGAGTAGTACACTATACACTTAACCTCATAGGAAGCTCCTTACACACAGAACTGGGCAAAGCTGGAGATGCTTGAGAGGGAAGCTGAATCAATGGACCATGAAGATGGTGTCAAAAGCATGAGAAAGGCAGAAGCACGTATAGCAACGCTGTAGTTAGGGAATAAGATGGGGTAGGACACGCAGTTGTCAATGCTAGCACAACAGTTGTGTTGAAACTGTTGAAAGCTGTGTGGAGAAAAGGGGCGCAGAGGAGGAAAGCACAGCAGGAGGTGGTCACGTGGGTGAAGGAGACCCATGCACTGTTATAAAAGGGTAGAGGGAAGATGGACAAACGATATTTGTCAAAGGAATTTACATTAATCTAAATTATGTAAGACTTGACCAGGATTTGGTTTGAAGGACAGTAAGACCTTTGAAGGTCAAGGGTCAGAGATGTTGGTAGGAATATTAAGCAAGGGAGAAGAGTGGAAGAAAATACTCGAAGCCTGAGAAACTAGGGACTCACTCTGAACTATGATGAATTAATGCTGGTATGTTAAAAACCATGAAGCTAAGACATTTTGAAAACAACTACAAAGACAGAACCTGAGCGAAGAGGGATATTCTGTGCTGTCACAGTGAAGGTGGTAGATGAAGCCATCTTCTTCTCTAGAGTCACCAGGGAAGGGAGAGGTAAGGGAAAGAGAGGGTGAAGGAGGCAAGTCTTTGGACTTAGCTAAAAAGACAGTGTGAGCAGCATGAGGGAGTTGTCACATCCCTGAGCTAGAAGAAATAGATCTGGAAAAGATGGCTCAAAAACAAGCCCGAAAGAAATGAATACTGAAGAGCGTGGCTGTGGGTGTCGGAGGCAGCTGAGAGTTTGAAGAGGATGAGAACAAACCATGGGCCAGAACTTGAAAGAGCTGGATGGAAAACCTTGAGAGAGCAAGCACAGGTGGCATGTCCAAGGGAGGAGGTTGGTTGGAACATCTTCTGCCATCAACAGGAGGTGTTTAGCGAGGTGGGATATTGGCTCATCTTGCAGCTGTATGAGTTTGCTACTAGTATGAGTTTGCTACTAGACGTTCAGCTCTATCGGAGCTTTGTGGTGTGCTCCCAGGTGACAGGTGTATTTGTCAGAAGTATTATAACACCTGGCTAAGGTGGACTTGCTCTGAGGTTATCATTACTTCTCCACAGCTGATCATAAATAAATATATTTGTAGGTGACTTAACTCCCCCCCTTTCAATTTATAGAAAGGTAGCACAAGAGAGAATTAATGTTTTAAGTGTGGGTTTTGGAGACTGACAAAAACTGAACCAGCTATATGGAAGCAATACCTACAAAACCAGTGCCTCATAAAGAGTACCCTTTCCCTAAAACCTCGCAATCTTATACCTGAATCCTTCAAAAGTGAGCGATGTTTTTCTTCCTTACAAGCTACAGGTAAAATATTCTGCTCGTTCAGAGGGAACTTGCCTTGGGTACATCTTATCTGATGTAATAAAAATTGTTATTGAGGATTTCAGAGCAAATAAATCAGAAAAAACCTGTAAATATGTCTTCAGCAATTGTTTTCATTAGTAATCTTTAAATAACATGTCCTAGTCGGTCATCCAGGAGCTAAGTTTGTCATTAGCTCATGTCAGAAAAAGAGCATTCTCAAGAATACTTATGAGATGTAAATGAAAGACTAATTTTTTGCGTAATCCGCTATCCTCTTCAACTTGTCACTTTATTAAGCAGAAAGGAACTTTTACACAAATTTAAAAAAATGTTCCTATAAGTGATCCAGGTGCAACTTCAAGAGGGAGCATGTTTTCATCAGGATTTATGACCCTCTGACGAGTTTGGAGCCCAGAAACTAATTAATTTATTGCAAAGCATGAACGAAAAAAGAAGTTGGGTAAAAGCCTGGTCCTAGTGAAATCCGTGGAGAGATGTCATTCTCCTTAGTGTGGTCTGGATTTTCCCCAGTGTCTTTTATCTGTGACCAATATAAACATGATGCAGTTGCTTTCTGATTACTTTTACGTTTGGGACTTTTTCTATTTGAGTTGCTGAGATTATGTTCAAAATACAGTAAAATATCAGTATGAGTATAGCTGATTTTTAATAAAATAATCTGGATGTGACAATATAATTTGATTTGTGTAGATACGTATGAATGGGCATTGTTTATACAAAACGTTTCGGTAAATATTGGCCAGCAATACTGGTTCCTGGACTATTTGAATGCCGGCTTGCTAATCGTTAAATTTAGCTGATGAGATGCAAGAGCAAGTAGTATTTATCCTGTATGCAGAATATTCAGGCCATAAAAACAAATTTCAAACATACCTTTTATTCTTCCATAATTACAGTAACAAGGTCAAGAAAGGCTCGTCAAGAAATGACCGTAGCCCAACCACCAGCCAGACTTGGGCAATTACAGCAGGTTTTAATGAAATGTCATTGCCCGGTGACACCCGGGAACACGCGTTCAAGAAATTGGCTCAGCAGTAGACGAAAGTCAAAGCTGGCGATGGAGTCCCACGGGGCTGACCACGCACTTGCACAAACCACGCTGGATGCCCACTCTGGGATTTGCAAAGGAAGCTCCCAAGAAAAAGATGTGTCTGATGTCCATCTCCTGTAGTTGCCCCTAGGTTGTAGCTAGGCATCTTTTTGAAGGTGAGCATCAGAGCCTGAAATCACTTGTTTCACCCAGATCTTAGGTTTCCAGTGGAGCTCTGCGTGCTGAACAACGTCTGCCTTTTACCCCGTAAGTATCTGATACGAGATATTTAAGTAAAGCACCCACGGAGCAGAATCCTAGGACATCCCTCCGACCCCTCTAAGCTTTTCCATCTCCTGTCCCTAGGGTTCTCACCCTCCAGCCCACAAAGTGCCCCGGCGAGAGCAGAGCCCTCCCCTCCACTGCCCCGGGGCAGGAGGTGGAAATCCTTCCTAGAAGAGGCACGGCCAGGAGCTGGAGACCCATCTCCTGGGCGAGAGCTACTCTGCCAAGCAGGAGCAAAGGCGAGGAGCACACGGGCTACGGGGTAAGCCTCGGGGCTGCCTGATTTGGGGTCCCAGGTGCCTATAGGCAGGCGAGAGGCTGGCGGTGCCGGGGGTCAGGTCTGCGGGGACCCCCAGCAGGTCCGAGGAGCCGCGGCCAAGCTGCCGTAGCGGGGTTTTCCTGACCCTTTCCCCCGGTTTTTTAGGCTGCCACGTTGACTTTAGGTTTTAAAATCGTCAACAGGTCCCGAGGGGGAGCGAACCCACAGGTGTGTGTCCTCCCTTCCAGGGTTGGTTGGTTTTTTTCTGAGAAAATAGATCAGACCCATCCTGGCTGCAGTCCCCGAAGGAGAGGGGGTTCGTCGGTTCCGGCTCGGGGCAGTGCGGCACCCCCGGGGCGGGGGGGGGTCAGCACCCCGGCACGGCACGGCGCCGGGAAGGCGGGACCCCACGATGCTGAATGCACCCCCGAGACACCCAGCGGTCCTTACAGCGGGTGGAGCGAGGCAAAGACCCACGGAACCCTGTCATCGGCTTCCCCCGACGTCCCCCTAAATTCCCGGGTCTGCCCGGTCTGTCCCCGGGGTGCCCTTCGCGGGGCCGGGGCTGGCACGGAGGCACCGGGGAGACACGGGAGAGACACGGGGGACACACGGGGGAGAGAGGAGGACGCGCCGGGGCGCTGGCACGGCATCGGGCGGCGTCGGAGGTGATGCAGGGCCGGCGGCGCTGCCCGCAGCCGCTGCGGGAGGCCGGGAGGGTCGTGCGAGGGCGAGCAGCAGGACGGGGGAGGCTACCAGGCTGCCGCAGCCCGGGCAGCCGCTCCGCCAGCGCCGGGGCAGGCCGGAGGGGGGGTCCGGCTGCCAGCCCCGTCTGGGCGGGAGACTGGCCCGCAGCCGCCCCGCCGGGCCGCCCGGGGAAGGGCAGAGGGGGATGCGGCCGGCCCTGCCGTGCCTCGGGGCTATTTCACCTGCTCCCGAGCAAACGGTGCCGGGAACTGTGGCGAGGAGCGACGGGCCGGTCCCCGAGCCCCTGCCTAGCCCCGGTGGGGCGGGCGGGCGGCAGCGGCGGCGGGGCCGCCTGCCCCCGGGACGCCCACCCGGGGCACGGGTGGGATGAGGAGGGGTACGCACCCCAGCCCAGCTCTGCCGCTCGCCCCAGCCTGTGGCATGGGATTGCGCGGGATTTCCTCAGCGGGTGTGAAACGGGCGGC